>NC_134077.1:34075769-35358931 GCF_965140245.1 Athene noctua
GTGTGAACATCAAGGTTTACAATTAAGTTGACATGATATAGGTGTAGCTTGGATATCAAAACAGCGCAGGTGTGTTAATGGCATGTTTAGCTGGGCTAGGTTGGCTGTGTTAGAAGGTGGGGGAATGTTGCTCAGGATGGGTGCTGTGTCTACTCAGTTCACCAGGACTGGCTACTTCTCATGGTATTTGTCAAAATATGAATGAAAATAGGACACAGGAGTCAAGTTATCCACAGCTCTGTAGTATATGAATAATTCGGGTAATTGTCATCTCTGGTACGTAATCTGATGTTGCCACCTGAAGTTGGCTTCTTCCTTTCTATGCCTGTCATGTGCATAGATTTCTTGTGTTCCTATTCACATACCTGTAGTTGTTACCAGTATTCATACACAGAACCTTTTAGCATTTTGAACTGATGCTTGTTTCTGTGGCTGAGGATACTTGTTAAAGCCCTAAAAATGTTTTAGCTTAAGCCAGAGCCTACCCCACTCCACAGAGAGGAAACTGCTAATGCCTTTCCCACTGCTTTCTCCTAAAGACAAAGATTTTTTCCTACAATTGATACAGTTAGCTGAGGTGGGGGTGGGGAACCAGCTTCGAACTTTTCAGCACAAAGAACAATGGAATATACCCCAGAGGTATACTTGAGAACACAAGGATTGCTAATATACAGGCTAGATGGACCCAAATGTTAATGTAGCAGAGACCATTGATGTAATAGATGCACAGATTTAGGTTGCTGACGGCAAAAAATGGTTAGCCTTGTCAGCTGTGCAGCCAGGCACTGTCTCATAGGGCTGTAATGTGTCGAGCATCAGAACTGTAAAACCAGAGTGCTCCAAAGAAAGGTAGGTGAAAGGGAGGATCAAAAGGGAAAGAGCACCTTCTGCTAAATAGATTAGGGCATGTCAGCCTCACAGCCTCAGATGATAAGGGAGAAAAATGAGTATATGTTTAGAGAGAAATTTGTGAATCATACAGAGATCAAAAGGGACCAAAGTTATCCTTGAGGTGCAAAGCAATACCAGGGAAGTATTACAAATGTGTACCCAATTCTTAGGCTTTTTCTTCAACTTCTGTGATTCATCACACTCAGAGGCAGGATGCTGGGCTGTCACCCTGTGGTGTGGCCTGATACAGCACTTCTTAAGTATGCCTTTTGAACCAGGAAACTTGCTTTAAGATGGGAAAAACATGATCCTATTTTATTTTTTTTTTAACTGATGTTTCTTCAGTTAGATTGGAATGGTTTCTGTTTAATTATTAAAATTATGTTAAATACAGTACTTTTTAATATGTTGAGATCTTAGAGCCCACAGAAACTATTTCTGAGAATGTAAAATAAAAACAAAATAATGCAGTAATGTAAGTCTTAACCTGAAAGTATCATTTTGCACAAATGGTGAAACCATGGAACATGGAAAAAGTAATTTCCACTTTCATTCCTCCAGATTTTGTGAGCAATATGCCACGTGTTATGTAAAGATACGAATGAGAATGCTGTATGAAGAATTAACACAATAGCTTTAGCTGGTGTTTTGGCTTATGCAATGTGCAGGGGTGAAAAATAAGTCATGTGTTAAATGGATTAATGCAGTGTTGATCCTTTTCTGTCAGGACAATTAACATGAGTAAAATATTTTCCCTACTTTAAACAGATAAGGAGGTACTGTATTGTGTTCCTCTTAAGATTAATTTTCCTATATGAGCAGCAGAGAGCACAAGATTTATTTCCACAACCGCATGTAGATTTATAGCTGTGCCAGTTACTGCCTGAAAGCTCTTTAAGGGCCATGTTCACAGCAAGTGTTTTTTTGTTTGTGTTAGTGAAAGTGGTCATATGAAGGATGCAGATTTTGAAGTGTTAAATGTGATGTGTGACATGTAAAATGTCTTTGAATTATAAATTTTGTCATGACCTCAGATTTTCTTTTATATAAATGTGCATATGTGGACATGCATTTGTATGATATAAACATTAAAAAAAGTATTTTATTAAATGTTTCGGAAGTAACTTCCTGTGCTGTCCTGACTTCCTTAGAAAATTAGTAATGTTTTTTGTGTTATTTGGTGATTTAAAGCAAAGAAAATTGCAGTCAAGGAGAGAATTACAATCTTGTGAGATGTACACTTCACATGGAACCATGCTCTGGACTCATAAATATCTATGTGACTCCTGTTTATTTAATGGAATTGCATAGGTGAAATAATGGGGTCAAATTTGGCATTCAGAGTCCAAGATAAGGAGTGAACCTGCCTTGGGCTTGGTAGAGACATGTAATGCTGGAAATACTGTGTAAATTAATCTCAAAATGTTAAAGCAATTACTATTTTTAATTCTTGTTTGACTGAAGCTTTCAACTTTGCTAATTATAGGCATCTGTAATTTCATTAAGTGCAATTAAATTTTTAATGTGTGTATATACCAGTGAAGATTAATTGTCCAGTAGATACGCTAAAACATCTAAATCTTTTTTTTTTTCTCTCGGAGAAATCACAGGGAAAATGTCATATAAAATGAGTAGTTCTAACCAAAATATATAGTAGTCTGGATAGAAAATGGCTTTTCCATTTGCAGAAATTTTTGACATTTAAGAAAATTGTTATTTTTTTTTTTTCTTGACACGGGATTTTTTTTTAGGTCCATTGAAAAAGAAGATGATCCTAACTTAAAGAAGAAGTAAAGCTCACTGTCAAGTCCCTGCATCTGTACTTGTGATACAAAAGAACAAAAATAAGTTCATTGTGGGAAGAGAAGTTACAAGAAACAGATTTTATCTCGTACTAGGATTTACCAGGCACCTTTTCCCACCTATGAGCAGTGCAGAGTTGTGAACTGGACTGAAAATGTAACTATTACTTTTGGCGATGAGACTTAGTTTGATTAGCTTCAGGTTTATAATTACTGGCTACTTGTACCTTTGGATTACTTTTGGTACTATCTTTACAAATTGCTATACCCAGTTGACTCAAATGATTCTCTGCAAATTTTACAGCTACTTGCTTTTGAATTTGGAGAAGCCTGCTAAATAAATGGCTGAAAAAGTATGAAGCCACTTGAACAAAATGCTACAAAGACACCATGTTGGATTATTAGTCCACTGCACAACAAAAGAAAACGCTTCTCCTGAATGGAATAATATATCCAGGTGTTATTGAAATACTAAAAAAACCTATCTGCATAAATTCCTATTCAGTAAACAGATTGAAGTGTGCCAGCTGTGCAGACTTTGTCTGTGCTGGTGCAACTGATAATAAATATTTATCAGTATTTATTTTTACTTTTTCAGCTGTTTGTGCACTGGAGATTCCACTGCTTTCCACTGCTTAAAATATAAGCTATATAGTGACTAGAGAAGAAAAATACATTAATGCAATTGAATTTCTTTCAAAAGGTCTGATTGATGAATAGTATATCTCTGTGCTGTCTGCTTTCTTCTAAAGGGAGTTGACATCAGGAATTTGAGGCGTCATGCAGAAATCTTGCATAAGGTTTTCTGATGATTAGCACCAGATATAACATGCAAGTAACTAGTATGAATTGGAGGATGACAAGGTCATAGCAGGCATTTTCAGTTTCTCATTCCTTTGACTTGCTGCTTTGGTCTCACAGAAATAAACCTAGCTATTTTCGCTGATGCAAATTTATTTCTTTTTTCCTGAAAGAAGAAGATGTTTTAAGTGGAATTCTTCAATACGAGTTTTATTTCAAGTGAGTTATACCATAGAGAGCAAGAACTTCCTTGGATAGACCTATGGACTGTTTTTAGAAGAAGGGGAGTTTATTAGGATAGAATGTATAAATCGTGCTGGATATTTTTCTTTATTTAACATGCTTTCATCAACAGTTGAGGTTAGTTGTTTATCTAAATATAAAAAAGCAAATACTAATTACTGATGTACTAAAAACTCAGCTAAGGAGATGCTTTTTCATCTTTTTCTGTTGTGCAAACTCCTCTAACAGTGTTGTAAACTCCCTTTTTGAGCCTTTTCTTTGTAACATATTCATTTTTAAAGCTGCTTCATCACAGAGCCTTATCAGGGCTGCATTTTGCAACAGTGATTGTTTTCTATCAAATTTGTTAAAATTATTGTTTCAGTAATAACATCCAGTGCAGTGAGAAAACTCAACAGGAAGTCAGTCTCTCATAGTTTGCCGTCCATTTGCAAAGCTTTCAGTAAGTACAGCCAGCTTTCCCTCCTGTATTGGCTGGGTGGTAAGAAAGAGGATGCAATGAAAGATGCAGGACTTGAGACGTCTGGAAATGCCAGAATGCACTGGATGTTGTTTATG
This sequence comes from Athene noctua, assembly GCF_965140245.1. Classification (NCBI taxonomy): domain Eukaryota; kingdom Metazoa; phylum Chordata; class Aves; order Strigiformes; family Strigidae; genus Athene; species Athene noctua. The sequence continues at coordinate 34,080,065 of NC_134077.1, forward strand.
AGTGAAATACTCCCAAGTTAACTTTTACAAAGGTTTACAGCATAAAGCTAGGGGGAAATTATGGAAGCTTCCTGCAGGAACTGAAGTTATAGTAGCATAGGTAATTTTCCTGGCTAGGAATTTGTATAAAGTTTGAAGAAGTTAATTCCCCGTGGGGAAATGGTGAGGCCAGTTTTGAACTGGTTGGCTGGCAAAGGTTACTTGGCAGAAGAACTGACTTCTGCCTAAAATGACGAGTCCAACCTAGGGGACAGTTGCTTGTGCTAAGAACTGACCTGCAGTAGTGAGACACGGACCTGGGGCTGTAGCACAGACAAGCCTGAGATGTACAGCCAGGAGTGTAAAGGTGGGTGGTACTTGGTAAACCATATGCAACTTGCGTCTTGTTTATAGTGTGTAATCTTTCAAAAAACATTTTTAAAACCACTACTTATTCTTGTAAGCTGAGAGGTCCCTGGAGACCTCAAGTCAGTCTCTGCTTGTTCTCCACTCACCTGGAGAGTGTGTATCTAGTGGGGGCTATGACATGTGCAGGGACTCCTGGGAGGAGCGGCCATCAGAAGCCCTATGAAGAGGAGATGGCTGGTGGCTTGAAGTTAAAGATGCACAAAGGGGAATGTGAAGATCTCAGAGATGCAGCTAACCTTGGATGGTGAAGTAATTAAGAACTGAACTAAATATATTTTGTTAAGCAAGCATCCAGGAAATTTTGCTTCCACAACTAGGGGTTCTGAAGTTGTTGAGCTGCTTTTAAAAATTGTTTTAGAGCTGTAGTTTTGGAAGCTACATAATGAACATTCTAATAAAGCACTTCAGGGCATGAGCTGATTTAACAAAACCTGGGAAGATGTATTATTTCTGTGTATTTCAAATAATTGGACAAGTACATTCCAGGGGGTTTAGCTGATGGGCTTGGTGGGGGCTTTTTTGTTGTTGTTTGTTTTCTTGCTGAATCATCAGATTCTAGCTTGTGGTATAAACGAGAATGCTGGATGTGGTAGATCACTGATTTAACTTGGCAATACAGATTTTGTTTCTCTAAATTTATGGTAACAGCAGATCATGTGGGTCATGCTGGAGACAAAGATCCTCAGATCACTCGAAGTACAGCTTTGTTGCTAGTGCACAGTCTTTGAAAATCAGAAATAATTTTCTGGTTGAGAAGTTTTGAAAAGAACACAAGAACCATGGGATGCTTTTTTAAATTATTAAATTAGCATAATAAGTAGTATCTCATTTTTGAGTGGCTCTTGAATGGCGATCTCTGTTTTGAATGATCTGGATTGTTCTCAGTCAGAAGAGACTGGAGTTGAAGGAGCATGGTAAGGTGATATAAAAATGGTGGGGCGGTTGGAAAACAAGTTAGTGTGGATGAGCTTACACCCTGTCTGTGACATCGTTCTATCCAGCACTAGAATGTGGGTCACCTAAATGCTAAATGCAGAGGACTAAGTGAGGTTCAGTCTTGGGATTAGTCTTCCACTCCTTTTTTTTTTCCTCCCTGAGGGGAGAATGGTATGCCTGCCACCTCAGAGGTCGTCCTTGCAAACTGGAAAGAAACAGAGGAGAGGATCCTGAGATTTGCAACGGATAAGGACCAGCTTGAAACCTCACTGGTTTTCTCCCTTCTTAGTTCATTGTCCCCAGTTGTGTTGGGCAGAGGGGAGAGAAAAAATAGGTCTGTTTCTGCTTTCCATCAATTCAGTGATAAAAACAGAGATCATTTGCCTTACTTAAATTATATTGAGAGTGACTGTAATGAGGGTAGGAATGATAAATGAGTTCATTGAAGGAGGATCAAATCCTGCTAAGTATGGACATATCAAGCCCTCCCTAGCTTGTAATAGTATATTAATACCATTTTTTTATTTTTCCTTAAAAGAAGGGCTGTGGTTGCAGACAATGTGTTGAGACTGAGTTGAAAGGAAGACAGTATTCTGTCCTAAGCATAGTCTTCCCACCACCCCATTTCTGTCCCCTACTTACTGTTACTTTGCTTACTCACTGGGAGTGGAAGTGGCAACAGGTTCCTCCTTTGGAGAGCAAAAGCAAGGCTGAGCCTTCATATGTAGTGCAAAAGCCAGGTAAGACATTATCTATGTAGATATGCCAGCTGCCCTTCAGTGGTTAAGGTTCTTAAGAATCTCAAAAGAGTAAACTTTTCAAAGTGTAGTTGTTTTGTACAGTCTCCAGATTCAGATGTCCGTCTCTTTTCGGTTACTTTTACGTGTTGTTTTTAGGCTTTTCTTCTCACGTTACATAGAATTTTCCATGAAGGTGTAAACATCTGTTTTAATAGAAGTAGAGCCATTAGTCTAGACGTCAGGCACACTCAGAAGCACAAATTACACCATGCACCATTCACGAAGTATGAATTGTCAGATGAATTTTTCAAAGGAAGATCTTTTCCATGATTACATTTTTTTTTAATGTTCTAAAACTGCTTCTACTCACTGGAATAGCATAAGATTACCTGTTCCATGACATTTTTTGAACAATTTGTAGTGTATTTTCTTTACCAAACGCTTTTTACTATGATTAAATTGAGTTTTTTGTTTATTTTAAGAAACGGTTTGAAATATTCACAAGCGCCTGCAAATGTTAACTTCCAGTTTAAAAAAAAGCGGTTGAAATTGGCTTTAAATAATGCAGACAGATTGAATACATCTTAGGCAGATTTTTCATATTAAAACAAAGTATGTCTTACAGACACTTGGTCTTTGTTTTTCTAGAATTTGAATGTCTCTATCCTGGATTGTGTTAGCGTATCGTTTGTTCAGTATTGCACAAGCATATGAAGTAACTGTCTAATGTCTATTATGACAACAGTTGCTTCAGCAGCATAGTCACAAAATGTCCACTCTGTATGTCACTCTAAAAATTTGTAGGCTTTTTGTTAGCATGTAACAGTACAGTTTCAGGGCATGTTTGTAGGCACATCCAGCAATCCAGTGGTACTGCTTTTTTAGTCATTTTGACTTTGCCTTAGGTAATTACTTAAAGGACTGTTGATTGTGGTATTTCAGGGCAATGCGCTAGCAATCATACAACTGAAATTGTCTAGGGAATATTGAGCAGTCCTGTCACTGCTTCTTGGAGATGGTTGTTCTTTTTAAGTTTTTCCAATCCATTTTGCCAGTACATTCACAGAAATTGAATTTGATTACCTTTATGTCATCACTTGGACTATAAAAATGCACCTTTCATGAAGCATGGCCAGGAAAAGGTGGCATGAAGAATGCATAGAACTGAGAAGAAAAATGGTTGAGAGTAGCTACACATGTATATAACAATCACTTTAAGTGCATTATTTGCAGGTAGTGCTGATTTGTGCTCCTGATAAAATGTGAACTTGACAGTGCCTTTGAGCTCTAATGTACAGCAAGTGTCTGTAATACATTTCGTATATTTAACTTATTTCTTAGAAAGTTTTTTAAACTTTGCCTGGATTTTCGTTTGTTTTGAAAGGCTTTTTTGAGGTGTTTCCTGGCTGCGTGAACCCATGCTATAATTTCTTTCGTATTTTTTGTTCTGTGTTTTTCCTCTTGTACCTTTGTTACATGTCTTAAGTATATCTGCCGTGTGTTAGCATGACAGGTTCTCATTCACTTCAGCAGATGAGTGCCAGCCTTACCTAAGCTTTTCCTGGGCTAGCCCTGATATTGTTCTCTACTACCATTAATGAAGATTAGCAATGCACACCACAATCACAGCCCTAAGACTCCTGAAGTCAAAGTTCAGGCAAGATTTTATTTTTCAGTGTCTTAAAAATGTGGTTTTCAGTATGAACTTGTTACCAGACTTTTTATTTCCTTGACAGCAATTGTAGGTTTTAGTCATGTTTCCCTCTTTCCCACGAAGAAGGAGGGTGTCAGAAAATATGATGTATAGGCATTTGTTGTTGTTTTGCCCTTCTTGCTGTTTTAGCAGGGATTCTAACTGTATTTTCCATGTTATCCTCTACAGCTACCATCTCTCATCTTACAAAGCAGCCTGGGTTTTCAAATCCAGCGTAGTCTCCAGTGTCATTTGGTAACAACAAAACAGAGGAGATTTTCATAGATGAGGCAGCATTCTGAATAGTTGATCAAGTGTTTCTGTGTTTACTGCCTGCCATTAAAATAAGTAGTAGCCATACACAGAAAACATCCAAGTTGTGGTCTGTTAGCACTAAACCATGCAAAATGCAGAATGAGAAACACAAGAGAGGAGAAGATGTTGGAGCCCAGTACTTTCTGACCAGGTTCTTTCAGATGTTCCAAGTGTGGAGGGTGTCATGTTTAACATCAGATTTATGTATTTGGAGATAATCAGTGTTACATGTTAATAGAGTAATACATTTTTATTGTGTTTTCTGTATGTTTTGTAAGTTACACATAGCAGAATATAGCAATTGCACTACACAGTTCAGTCATGATACCATGCTGGGCATCTCTAGTCTTGCTAGGAGGGCATCCTAGCCTTGAAGCCAGCTCAAGCCCATTGCTCTCTTTGAAATTCTTTTGCTAGTTTTCTGGTTTTTATATGCTATGTTGTACTGGGCTACATTCATACTGTAGCCAAGGAAGGCAGGAAATGAAGAAAAAGATAACATTAATTCTTTAATTTCGCAGAGAAGGATGTGGTTTTAATGGTACCCGTGTAGAATATTTCAGAAAGCCCAGTACCAAAAGAAGTGTTTAAACCACTTTGCAAAATACACATCATTAAATTATGTCTACAGTATTGTGTAAGGTGTTTCTAGAAGCAGGTATGATGGGGAAGAAACTGCAGTCATAAAGGAGGCTGGAAGAGAGGTCATGAGCTTGCTTTTCCTAAGCTTGTGCTTTTTTTTTTTAAAAAAAAATCTCTCAAAACTTGGCTGTACAGTGGTTTGCATTTTTAAAATAGCATGCTATGCACAGTTTGTTATATTAATAGCAATATATGATACTAATTGTTATATATTTAATATATAAGAACCTAGCAGGATAGTATTGGCTATAAAATGTGGTGTATATACGTTTCAGTAAGCAACCTGCAATTGTCCTTGCAGAAAATTCAGGAGAAATTGTAGCTTCTAAGTTAGTATAGGTGTTTTTTTATTAATACTATGCATGCAGTTTCTTCTCTGAAAGAATTCTTATTTCCTTGGATGATGATGGAGAAGCTCAATGGTTGCCATGTCTGATCCCCTTTCAATCATTACTCTCACATGCGTTGACCTTGCTTGTCCCGTTGGACTGTTTGGGTGCGTCAGCATCACACAGTGGGTTTTTCCTGGATGAATGCAATAGTAGCTGTACTGGATCAGTATAAAGTTTATGAACAATACAGGGTTTGTCAGAGAACTCTTTTCTCTGTATGAAGCGGTTCTCTGTGGCAGTTGTTGCTTAAAGGTTTAGACTGATGAACAAATCTTTATGGTGTCTGTTAATTTTTACAAACTACTGAGTTTTTGATCTGTTTCATTATCTTGCCTCATTAAGAGGCATCCCACCTTGGACTATGCTACGGATGTTACTGATAGTAACTCCGCTTTATCTATACTGTTTGCTGAGGGGAGTAAAAAAGCAGTATGCCATATGGCTACCTCCATTTTCCTCTCTTGTTTGTCATACCCTGTAGTGGTTCAGTGCTGCAGAGTTACAGTTGTGACTGACATCCTGCCTTCCGGTTGAGATCTTTAAAGACAGTGTTTCCAAGTTTAATAGTTTGGATTATTAAATTTGAATTCTAAAAGTGAGCTTTTTTCCCCACAATTACATTTTTGTTGACTGCAGCTCTTTGTTCTGATATTTCCTTGTTTGTGTTACAGCAACATCCAAAGATCTGTGTTCCAGCTCCCACCCTGCTGTGTGCTATACAGACACATGGGGAAGCATGGTCTGCAGGAACACTCACACCTTAAGGGAAGATGCAGCAATACTTTGTAACGCCTTTTTTAAGGAATTGGGGAGGAGAGCTTGGCTCTGCCAAGAATACACAGCTATGCTAGCTGTGTTAACACTGTGTATTACAGTAGTAGCTGGAGGCACCACTTGCATATGACTTACTGCTGTGTGCAGTGGGCACATACATGAAACGGAAGAGTATCCCAAGCAGCCCTCCTCTGTGTATAACTTACTTTTGCCTAGTCTGTCCTTGGAGTAATTTTCTCTTTTTTAAAAATTGTTTTATTAGTACTTCAAAATTGGATTGGTCCAATTTATAAAAGGAAAGGATAATTTTGGGTAGTAAAAAATTTAAAAAAACTTTCCTCGTAATTAGTAAGTCAGTTCTTTGGTTACTTGGAGAAGAGAGACCCTATACTGAAACGATGTAACGCTAGTATTGAATACCCTTGCTTGGCAGGAGTTGCCAGGCCAGGCAGCAGCATTCCTATAAAACTAGACACAATTCATGCTGTTTCTTACCCAGTTTGGGGTGTGCTGGGGGTATGAAGAAGAGATGAGCTGACTACAGTGTGGAAAGAGGCAAAGATAAATCCATAGGATGTTTGCTTCGTTAGTTCCACTGTTCAGTGAACAAGTTGTTTTTCATTGAGATTTTTAAATTAACACTGTCCTTCTGTATTACAGCACCATGTGTATGGGCATTATTGGTCTGGTATTTAATTAAAACCACAGCTGGTGATCATTTCATTATAGTGTACAAAAGGGAATGATACTTACTTGACTGTGTAGCATTGCTTTATTCAATTTGGAGAATTGTTGAGATTTTTCTCATGTATTACTTGAAAGGTGTGGTGAAAGGTGCAAGATCTGATGAAAAACTGGTGAGCTTCATTGCAAGACTTCCCTTCTGATAAGGGAATGAGAGTGGCTTATAAATTCACCAGTTTTCCTGAAAATCAAAAGTTATGAACAGATTGGTACAATTAGGCTGCCTCTTGTTTCTCCACACTGTAAAACCAGAGCATAGTTTCCTCTGGTAGGAAGAAGGGTCTTCTGCTGAAGGCCAAGAACACTTAAAGATATTCAGGGTGTTTCTGAGTTTATCAAGAGATTTCAGCATACATACATACTTGAAAGAAGCTATATAGCATATGCTTGTAGCAGGCCTGAATTACTGCTTTTTCACTTGAAAAATGAGGCTGCCTTGAGAATCTTAAATATTCTGCAATATAAAATTGTGTATGTATATATATTTGTACTGAAGTGAGTAACTGCATGTGTAGGACATTTTTGTAGCTGACTTAAAATGCTTTCGTCTGAACCCACAAATGATGATGCCCAGAGCTTCTAGCATAACTAGTTACACTGCACTTAAAACTGCAGAATTCACATCTAAAAATCTTTATAAAATATGTTTTTCGTCTTGAAGCCATAGGTGGCCTTTTCTATAACAATGGGAATACTGTACGTGAAGGAGCTGTTGCCAAATGATGTAGTCTCTCTGTTGCCATACAGCCACTTTCACACATCAGTACATGAAAACTCCTATGGTTTTGCCTGGCTTCAACTATTGTAAAGGTAAAAGGATATCAAAACAGGACCCATTAGCAAATTGACTGGAAATGGAACAAGAAAAATAACTTAAAAGTGACCTGCCCAATAAAGTGTCAGAGTGAAGGACTGAAACAGGCTGGAGGACTAGGAACAGGGTTTGTGTTTCAGTCTGAGTCCTGGCAGCAGAGCAGTGTTTTCTGTGTTACTTGGTCTGGTGTGAAAGGCCACTTTAGTTTTCTCACTGAGTATAACTTGGACCTGTTTCTTTACTACTACAAAGGAAGACTTCAGTATTAGTAGCTAGTTTTCCTCCTGGACTTACTGGTTACAGTTGTCAGTACTGAGTGTTGAATTGTAGCTGATGCCTTCAGTGTAACAATGAATGAGGTATTTAGGGACGGGAAGAGAATGTGAATGAGTCACAAGTATAGGATTCTCTTAAGAATTGTTTTTGATTTTTGAGTTCTGTTGCTAATGTAATTTAGATTGTTAGTTATCCTAGTCTGTTACATATTTCCTTATCCTATCAGTTAAATGTAGAACATATCTTTCATCAAAAGGGTCTACGGCAGAGAGAAAAACATTTCAGGTTCTTCATGTGTAGCTTTAGTAGATTACCGTTATTGAAACTCACTGATGTGGGACCAAGAAGAACAACAATTATAGAGCAGTAGCTCAAGGCGGAGTAAGCTTTAGTTGAAAAATAAAACCGAATCCTATGCATGGATTCCCTTCACCAAAGTGATAACCTTTGCATGTCTGAAGGCATCAAAACATGGTACACCTTCTTTTATAATATAAATTTGAGTCCATATTTCATGGGAGGTTTTATAACAGAAGACTCGAGCTAATTCCTATTAAACTGTTAGAACGAATTACACATTTACATCTGAATTATACTTCATTGTATTTATCCTTATAATGTGTTTACTTAGTAAGTAATGTCTGTGCTGTTGGGAGAATTCCACGTAAAAAGTAGTTAGTAGCATGTGGATTTCTTTTAGACTTTTGTATACTAATGTTCCTATTAACTACTGCAGAAATCCACAGATACTGCAGCTACAATATCATACTGTATCTTCTTTCAGGTGCTCCTGCTGCTACATTGCTTGTGAATAGGTTGATTTGTTTCTTGTCTTTTGTCTTCTAGCTTCATTTAGCAGCCCTGGCTTCATTAAAGGGAGACATTGTGGAGCTTAATAAACGTCTACAACAAACAGAAAGGGAGCGTGACCTGCTGGAAAAGAAATTGGCAAAAGCACAGGTGAGCAATAGTTCAAGATTCTGAAGATGGTCCTTGGTTTTGTGTTGTCCTTGTTGGTCAGAGAGGAGTGTGGTATGTGGGGAGATGATAAAATGTCTGAACAATGTCACAAGTGAAAACAGTTTTAAGACTGCAAGAAACACAGTTGCTGCGGGTTTTAAGTTTTATGTGCTGATGACGTTCTTCTAAAATTTACATAGAAAGAATTAGATTGGGGTATTTTTGAAGCCAATATAAACAGCGACTATTCCAAAATATTTTTGAATACAAGAATTGCAGCATACTCCTGGTGGATTAAGTAACTGATTGCAGAGCCTTCCACTCCTGCATCAGATTCAAACACAGCACAAATTAACACTTACCAAAAACTATTACCAATTGGCAGTGCTTTGGTGGTATGTAAGAAATTATTTGTGACCTCAGTCTAGCTTTTAGTAAGCCTGTTTATATGTATCTGTTGTGGAAAACACAGTAAAGCGGAAAGCCAAGGGATTAGATAAGGTCTGAACTTGAATGCTTTCATAGCTCTTTAAAAAACATAATATATCTTTCCAGATCAAGATAAACGTAGAGAGAGAAATGCAAACAAGGAAAGCCAAACTATTGTTCTTAATATTTCTTCTATAAATGAATTTTCTGTTTTCAGACACCATCACTCTGGCAAATACTTTTTAAGTACTCTACATTTCAGAACTAATTCAAAATACATACTCGTTTATACTTGCATTGAAATAGTCAAAGCATTTTGTCCTGTAAAGGATAGCATCTTATTTGTTGCCCAGAGAGGTGCGGTCTCCAACCTTGAAGTACTGAAGCCACCTGGACCTGGTCTCGAGCAACCTGCTTGACCCTCCTTGAGTTGGGTAAGGGGTTGAATGAATGACCTCCAGAAGTCCCTGTTATCCTCAACCATTTAGTGATTTTGTGAATCTAGAGTCCTCAGTATTGAGTGCCTTTTGATAGGAGCTTGTATCTGTGTGTTACTTAAGCCAAATGTAGAAATGTTTAAGCAGTCTATATTTTAAGGCTTTTACTTCAGTCATCCAAACATATTTTGGCCCTTGTCTGCATTCCCTGATGTTTTTTCAGCTACCTTTTAAGATTTTTGGACTTGTGATAGTCTTATTGTAGACCATCAATGCAACATCCAGAAAGAAAAAACACTTTCATGTTTTTATTCCTCTCGATATGTGAACCAGAGCCACACTGGGAGTTAACGTTGTTTATCAGCTATAATCCTGAAAGCCTTTTCTAATTTATACTGCACTCTGAGATAGTCCTTTTTGTAGGGAAATTTATAAAGAAAAATGGTCATACGGTATTGCTAGACAAGTTGGACAATCCTGACTGGCTTGCTGAACGGCAGTTGTCCTTGAAGCACCTTTGAAGCCACATAACGCAAAACCCTGAGTAAACAACAGTGTTGGCAACATGTAGAAGGGGATGCTGCAGCCATAAGGGGGGAGTGCCCTCAGACAAAGTTGCCTTATGGGACGCTTACGCTGTGCCAGCGAGGAATCAGTTGTGGCACGTGAACTGATCTCAGGGACCAATCACGAGTTGTTATTGCGCACGTGGTAGTTGCATGCACTACCTTTACATTATATATACTGGCCAGTTGCCTAATAAAGTTGGAACAAGTTGGTAAATCATATTGGTGTACACGCTTGTTACCCGGGCTCTACCCCTACCGCGACACCTCTTTCTGACATACAGTTTGGTATGAGACTGCATTTGCCAATCATTAAACAGTTGGATGGATCCACTGTATCCAAATGATCCACATCATCCTGCATGACTACACTGACTTTGTTGTTGTTTATAATTCTGAAGGACCTTGTGTTAACCACAGGTTTTTGCTAGTGTTTTAGTTTTATTTCCAGATCTTTGTTCAAAAATACATACATCATCTCTCAGCCAATGAAGAGTGTCTTGTAGGTGCTCCCATACAGTAATGAATCATCATTGATGAGGGCTGGTACTTAATCCCAATTAACATGTGCTCTGTTAGCACAAGATTGTTTGGTGTTTTCTTTGATGGGTCACCAATTATGCATGTGTATGTAGTGCTCTATTTATATTGCCAAGGGCTTTTATATGGTCTTGGACTGTGAGCTTGTGAACACAAACGTAGTGATGGCTGCTACCTGAACTGTGGATAACACTACAGCATGCTAGCTAGCTTTCATATTTAAAAACTACTTTTAAATGAACAATTTCTATAAAATTTTAATGTTTTAGCTCTTTTCAAATATATTTTTTTAAAAAGCCCTCAAGTAGATAGAATTTTTTTTTTGGAGGGTGTGTATTAAACAAAATATGACCTTAAGGAATAAGCCATTAAACAAGCACAACTCATACTCAGTGTGTTGGCTGTATTTAAGTACTGAGACAGACTCTGGTGAAACCGCTTTGCCTTTTTGTCTTTTTCTAGCTGCATCACTTCCAAGTAGATGCTCCACTTAACATAATTTTCTGAACTTTTCCTCCCAGTCCACAGAGATTCATCCAAATTCGTATCATGTATCATATCACATCATGTCATTTTTTCCCCTACAAGGAATGCATTTCCAATGCATTTCTTCCTCACTAATATGAATCAGAGGTTCAGAAGGCATGAATTAAGTAAGAGGTGTTTGAGGTTCTGCACAACCGTATTCAGATGGTAGTGGGTCAGTATTCAATCCCTATTCTGCATCTGGACTATACTTGGAAAGGTAGCACATGTTTCATTTCAGCTGGCATGATAAATGCTCTCTGGAACAAATAGCTCTTAGTACACATTTTTGATAATACTTTCCTCATTATTTCATGAGGCATGTGAGACACTTTGGAAGAAAGGATTAGTGATTTGCAGAGCAGAGATGATTTGGGGAACCACAATTCAAGTAACAAATGACAAATGGTGAAGATAGTTGGATAGCCAGTGCTTAAAATTTTGTAAAAGAATGTAATTGATTACTGGTTGTTGTATCGTGCTCATTTTGAAAACTGCAGTCTGTGCAGACCTGCTGTAGCATTTGCCTATACCCTTCTATTATTTCACTATTTCAGTAAAACAGCAGATCTCCTTGTCTCTGTATTGTAGTTTGGCAATGGAATGATCTCTTGAATGAAATTTGCTGTAAAGTACTTGTCAACCACAACTAATGCCTTCTTCCAAAAAATCTTCCTGTGGTTATGAGAAGAAAAGTAGTACTTTCTACTAGCTCTGTCTGGCACGGTGTCCTGGCTTTGATAATGAAAAATAGTGGATGTCTGAAGGGAGAGCAAAAGAAACCCGTATAGAGAGTTGTCCTGTGTAGTCCCACACCTTTCTGCCGACATCTGTGAGCGGGAGGCTGCATCACTTAATAGTTCTCTATGGTTTTACCTTCCATGGATTTATCTAATCTTCTTCCTAATCCATTTGCATTCTTGGCAAATCTACATCCTGTGACACTGAGTTCTGCAGTTTTATGATAGAACATGGGATTTAATAACATGCTCAATGTTTCAGCGAATACAACAAGAACAGACAATTTACTTACTACATCTTTTTTTACCATTTCATCTCCTTTCACAAGGTACTCCTGCTCTCTCATATTTTTGTGCTTATCCTTATAATTTTGGAATTTTATAATAGCTCTAGACACAGGCTAACAGAGGCTGTGTTGCATCATTCTGGATTCTGTATTGCACAGCAGTAAGTCCCATTATAGCAGTAATAATTCTTTACCATCTTCTCAATTATTCAGAATATAGGGAGGAGCAACAGAATTTCAGTATAATAGTAAAACCAGTGCTCTGTAGGCATGTAAGAACATGTGACATTCACAGGAAGGTTTTAGTTTCTCATTTAACAAAGTAACTTGAAATAGAAATGCATGGTGTTCAGATGAACGTTGAAATTACTAATGCTGTTTTGTGATATCCTTGTCTCACATGGATTAGTCCTGTGTGCTTGTATTCTTCTTCCACTTCAAGTATACACAGAATTATATACTGCCAGACAGTTAATTCTGGCCATTCATGTTTTTGTGATTGAGGATTTGGAATGATGTGTTTGAGTTTATATTCAAAATTAGATTAATGGATTACCACTTTAAAATCTGCCACTCCTTTTAATTAAAGTACTGTATTAGTTGTTAGCTTCAGCCTGTTAGACAGGTTTATCATTGTATCTCGTTCAGGTGATGACTTGTATTCTTGGTTCAGTGTTTGTCTCTTCAGGGCCTGAGGCACTGTGGGATATCTTAGTGAGCACTGCTATTGGTGCTTCCTTTTTTTTGTACTCTGAACACTGCAAATTTAACATAAAGGTTTGCACTGGCAGTGTTTCTTGTGCTAGGAGTTTGTGTCTACTAACAGGCAGTAGAGTACTGAGATAATATCCTTGGGTTAAAATTTTTTCTTGTCATCCTTCTACCTCATACTCTTCTTGTTCTTGTGGTTGTTTCCCAGCATCAAGGTCAGGCAAAGGTGTTTCCAGGCATTGCTAATTTAGACTGTAATTGAAATAACCATTTTAGTCTGTACCAAAAAACAGCCAGACTGAGGGCTGTGCTGGTGACTTCTCTCCTGACCTCAACAGTTTCTCATTTTTTGCAGCCTGTCAGTGGATTATCCCTGAGTTTGCTTTGTCAGGGAATTAGAGCTTTTAATCGTTTCGATCAGAACAAGTTTGAGGCTGGAAGAGGGATGAGGAAAAGGGTGTAAGGTATTTATCTTAAAAGTTTGTGTGACTGTCATGCAAATAAATTCTAAGAGCTGCATGTGTACACCTTGGAAACAAATAGGAACTGGTGGCAGATGATTGTTCTGAGACTCAAAGGACACAGAAACTAAAGACAATGATGAAGAGGTTCAGTATCCCAGAAAAATACTTTAGCAATGGGTACCAAAACGTGCATTTGGGTTTTTTTTCACTTTTAAGCTTTGATATGAATGTGCTATAATAAGGAACAGTCCTGTGTGACCAGAAGAATTTTCCATTGCTGCATTTTGGGATTCATACTGAACTATGTTTTCATTGGTTTTGCCTTTTTCAGCTGAGACTTGTAATGGCTGACCAGAACTTACAAGATGTAACTCTGTACCCACCTTCAGGGCACAGCAGTCCTTTCCATCATGTTCTGTCTTTCACAGCACGTTCCTTTCTGCCTTTTCCAGTTACTTTTGCCCAAGATTATCAAGAGCCTTTTTAAAAAATTAAATGTGAAGCTGTTGTCTTATATTGCCAGGCTGATGGTGTTTCACAGTAAATGATGGTTATCCTGAAAAGTGGTGACTGGGAAATGGCTGGAGAAAACAGAAAGCAAGTCCAATAATGTGACTGAAGTCCATTAGCCAGAGTCCATATATGTCAAGATAGACAAATTCCGCTTTTCAGCGCACAGCTTAGAAAGACAAAAATTGTTGTGAGATTTTTATTCATTGTCGGAAAATAATTATTGCACACTACATCTGAAACATCCTTTTGGTTTAAAAGAAGAAAAACAGTGCACACAAATGATTGGTCTGGATTATGTGTAGGTAATGTCAGAGGAAATTTAGGTTTAGAAAGGCCAAGTAAGCAACTCTTTTTATTGCACTTAAATCTGTTCTAAAGCTTTCGTTAAACATTTTCTCAGTGTTATTTCTGCACTTTGAAAGCCATGGTAGTTCTTCAGCCAGATAGGATGTTAAGATACAGCAACATGAGAAATAAGTTGTGGAATGATCCTACAATAGATGTTATAATATACATGTATAACCATGTCAGTTGCCAATGTGAAGTCTTAAAGGCCAGGTGAACATTATCAGTCTTCCAAAACATGACCGTTTGCTCTCCTCTTCCATGTGAAGATGTGGTCTGTCTGTCTCAGTGTAGGTGAAAGTGCTTCTTACTCCAGCTGGAGTAAGAAACTATTTTGTTGTAGTCTGTGGAAGCGTGCTCTCATATCTGGGCTACCTGTCAATGTGCGTATTCGTGGAACTTAAAAATACTTAAATAAATTTTATTTAAAATTTAAAGGAAAAATATTATCAAAGGTCAATAAAAATTTTAGTTTTCAAGCAGCCTTTTATGTAGAAGATGTTCTCCAGCTGTGAATGTCAGTGGCCAAAAAATATGAGGGCAAACTATAAAAATTCTGGCATACTTGAAAATTTTTATGTTTATGATGTAAAGGATTGAGGGAGTTACCTCTCTATAGAGTGTTTACTTGGTTTGAAAAATTGAGTTTTGGTGCAGTAATGTTGGAGGACCTCACAGATTTCTAAAGGCTACAATTTATAGTAATGGTACTAGGATCTTATTACAGTGCAGGTCTTCAGTTAACGAGTATGGGTTTTATACTGTCAGTTGGCTTGTGAGTTTTCTTTTACTGACAGCATAGTACATGCTGTTCTGCGGTTGCAAGCAGGCTTGACTTTCCTGCAGGGGGTCAGAAGAAAAATGTTAGAAGTCTTGCTCTTTCCAACCACTATGAAGCATAACTTCAATCATCATGCACTGCTGGATTATAGTTGCAGTAAATTGTAATTGTTTACTGTAAGTAGAGTGTTGGCATGAAGAGTAAGCCAGAGAAGCCGGATTTTAAATCCTCTTGGAAACCAAAAGAAGGATTGCGTGATACATATAAAAACCAAGCAGCTATGTAGCCTTTTAATTGTTCAAATAATAAGCATTTTATTGTAGAGAATTAAAATAATAAAAAATACACTGTCTTAAAGTCTTATAAAAACAAATAGTTATACTGGAGAAGAAGTCATAACCTTGAAGTGTGGTTACTTTTCTTTATAATAATGTGGTTTCTGCCTTAGGACTTGTTCTAATTCAGACCATGTTGGGAGGATCCTTGAAGTTTCATGATGAATCATGAATCTCACAGATCCAAAGATGAGATATTTATAGCTATTTGAGTTGCAGATGGTGATTTTGTTGAAGCAGGAAAGGCAACTTCTGCACTTTAGAAAAAAAGATAATAAAAGTACACTATATAGTCTTTCAGTGCCTAAAACCTTGTAATCGCATAGCTTTGTTCACCTGTCAATATTTTGCATCTGTCCTTTTCTCTTGCTAAGGCACTGTTGGCTTGATAAGTAAGAAAACCTTCCTTCTATCTGATCTCTGTGCAGTTATAAGACACTTTGTTCCTTGCTTCTCTGCTTTAGTGTGAACAATCCCACCTAATGAGAGAGCATGAAGATGTGCAGGAGCGAACAACACTACGCTATGAGGAACGAATCACAGAGCTGCACAGTATCATTGCTGAACTAAATAAGAAAATTGATCGACTGCAGGGGACAACAATAAGGTATAGCAACTTCTTTGAAATTCTGGACCAATGCAAGAATGTTGCAAAATATGCTGTGAATTATACTCTAAATATAACTTGATGATGATCTTAAGGTGGTTAGGCTTGTTATGGCTGGTACTGAGTAGCTGCCCTTATTTAAGGTATGTGTTCTGCAGAGAATCCTCCCAAGGCTTAAAAGTGCTACATTCTCTCTGGAAAAGTCACACTTTGCAAAGCCCTAACAAACACTGCAGAGAGCTGCACTGTGCCATCTAAATATTCCTTTAATGTAGCATACATGCTAGGGTACCAGACAAGTGATAGCAGTGGTGGATAAAGGAGCATGTAACCACCCAGCCTGCATATGTGCTTTTAACTTTATTTTGTGCTATCCTGTAGATGACTTAAGCCAAATCACTTGTGGTCAGAAATATGGCTGAAGTGGATTTCAGTTTTGCATCTACTTATATTGGTATTTGTGACAAAACACAGTGGTATACAATCACATTGTTGCTTGTCCTTGGAACAGCAAAGCTTGAGTTATTAGACTAGGTTATTACTTGTTACTGTGTTAAAATAAACCACATTTGACTACAGGAAAATTCTTTTTCCTCACTTGCTTTTACCCATTATTCTGAACTTAGAGAAGGTTGGACTAGAATGAGGAAGGAGCTTCTTAAAGTTGAGCTTGTAAGGTTGCAACTACTAGAATCTGTGGATTTTCTGGAGAGTGTCAAATTAGATTTGACACTCGTAGGTAATGTTGACATCGTGCTCTACCCATGTAGCAAACTTTCAGTTTTCTTTTCCTGTTACCTGTAATTTTTTGAGAACTGCTTCATTTGGTTTTTTGTGTAAACATTTCACCTAGCACAAGGCAATGTTACAACTACTAACTTAACCTTTCATGAAAATACTTTCATGCAAAAAGAAAAAAGTTTGGTGTACCATAAATAAAAGTATCATCATGAATATATACCACTATAAAAGCAGTGATAGAATCACATTATGTTAACATTAATTAAGATGAATACTGCCAGCTCTTGAGATCATTGTATCTAGTGATGATCATGGTGAGATTTTTCACATATTTTCTAAACTGGTAGTACTTCTCTGAAAAAAATCCCTGTGACTCCCTTGTTCATTCATGCTTGATACCTCTGCAAACAACCTTCCCATTCATCTTGTTTTGAATCGCCTTTCTTTTCAGCATGATTCTGGCAGCCCATCCTGCCTTCCTCTCTGGTAAAGCTCTACCAATTCAAAAGACTGGTTGAAAAGCAAAATCTCAGAAGCACGAGAGCTGCATTGATATTTTTTTCTTTAATGGCAGAACTCTATGACATTTAAGAAAAAAATTACATAGAATCCATAGAAAATGTTTGTTGGGCATCCGTGTGGCAAGCAAAATGCCAAGTGGTCTTCAATTACAAAATACTGGAATCGGGCAGATGCTGTGAATGTTTAACCATGTCCATGAGCAAGTCAGCCATGGCATGCACAGGAAAGTGAGGCATGAGAACCAAGCTCGATGGGAAGCACATGATGCTTCTCATGAAAAGTGCAGTTTTTCTGCGCTTTCAGAGGGTGCAGGCTTCTGAGGGCATGAGAACAATACTGCTGCAAGAGGTGCCACACCACTGTCATGCCCCTCCTCTTTGGTCTTATTGTATGAGAGCTAGGATGCCTCTACTCTTTTTATTTGTTCTGGTTTTATGAGCAGGAACAAAAAAATTGAGTGGATTTTTTTTATTTCCTTTGGTGATTGGAATAGCTTGTTTACTTTGGCAGACCAATAATTTAATGTCTGGGGAACAGAGGAGTAATATTCCTCCTAAAAATGAAAAGCAGAGGTAGAATTGGAGGGATTCCATAGGATTTGTAAAGACAACTGAAAGGAGAAAAACTGATACTTCTTGCTGTGATTGTCTGTAAATTGGCTCTGG
Source organism: Athene noctua (assembly GCF_965140245.1). NCBI lineage: Eukaryota > Metazoa > Chordata > Aves > Strigiformes > Strigidae > Athene > Athene noctua. The sequence goes on from NC_134077.1 coordinate 34,097,967, forward strand.
GACCCACTTGCGTCACTCTTGAGAAGCTGTTCCATCCCACAGAGCAAGGGTGGTGTAATTGCTGTCCTCGCTAGGGACAGGTGTGACTCACAGCACTCCACCCTTGGCTATGGGGACTGTGTGCGCAGGAGCTGGAACACAACAGTCCTGAGAGCAAAGGTTCTGGGGCCCTGCTAGGGCCTTGGCATTTATGCTTTCCTCTAAACCAGAACACAGGAGGGATTTCAGTTTTGATTTGACTCTTAGATACCTTCGAGTAATACTGGGTGGAAGCTTTACTTGTGCTATCAAAAAATTTAGTCTGTCTTTCTGGAAACAGTATTCTTGCATTTACATTAATTCCATAACAGATAAATGTTTCCCCAGAGATTGTTCAGTATTTGCATGTATCCTTTTTAGGCTGTAAAAAATAACTAACATGTAGCTTGATGTACTGCTGCTGTATGACATTCTTGATGGTTCCTTCCAAAACCCAAAAATATTCTGGAAACAATTGGAAGATGTTTCATGGAGGTTATTTGACTATCCTCCTTAAGCTGTATTGTCTTTAAATTTGTAGCTCTCTGTTTGAATGTGAGTAGTATCCTCAGAAAATAGGGCAGAAAGTAAGCAGAAAGAGTGTTTGAATCTGAATAAGGTATTGCAACAGTTTGAGGAGTGTTGGCAGGCTGTATAAGCTAGTTAATACTCTCAATTCTGAGAAATTTTCTCTTTTGTTTTTTGGTGTTGATTTTTTTTTTTTTCCCTTGCAGTGTCAGAGGCTTCACACAGCTTGAAGTATAATAGCTTTTGCTCATGTGGCTTAGTAATGCCAGTTCTAGAAGAGATCTTAAGTCACATGTCAATGCCTGTGCCAATTCCCAGGTATATCTGATATGCTGATCTTTTAGTAACAGTAATTTTACAAAAGTATTTTTAGAAGTTTTCAGGGTTGTTCTAGGTTTATTAGCCATTTCTTGGGTACAAGTAGTTCCATGTGTGTGGCCATATGAAGTTAGCTGCTGCTCTTGGGCTACATTCTTCCAGCATTCTCAAAGGAAAATGAGGTCACCATGGTTGTGGGAGGAAGCCAACATTCATCTACAGTTGTCTCATCTCCCTGCTGCTGCTCTGGACAGCCCAGCTGGTTTGGAAGCCCAGCCTCACCAAAAAAAGTTGAAATATGGTTGTAACTGATCTGATATTAAGGCTGATAAGATTTCCCTATACTCATATTGTGCAAGCCTCTTGCTTGCCTAGTTATTCATGTGTGATAGTGCAGAATTTACCCGCTACCAGCTCAAGAATGTAGCAGTGTGGGAGAAATAGGCACTAAAGAAGTGGTCCACTAGGATGAGGATGCTTTAGAGACATAAACTTTGCCTCTTTTTTCTTGGAGAATTACAATTGTGTGGCAGTGTCTTACTCTTACCAAATTATTAGGGAGGGAGTAGGAGGAGGTGGCTAGTATTTTGCCTAAGTTTGTTGTAAAACTTAAGTCACAGGCTTTCGTCAAACGCTGCAAGACTGTTGGGTAGAAGAGCCTATGATGATTGTGCAGAGCACATTTTGTCGTGTTTTTTTTGAATGAACAGTTTTCACTGAGTGGTGCTAGCTTGGGTCTCCTATTAGCATGTCAAATGGATGCCAGTGGCCCTGTTACTCCTACTTCTGCTGTTTCAATATGTAGAAGACAATGTTTTTGCATTGCAAAGGTTCTCTGCTCTTTGACAAGGTGTATGCCTACTCCCATTTTCTCTCCAAGTGTGTACAACTTAGCAGACAGCAAAGCTGTTCAAATGGATCTTCCCAATTGTAGAGTCATATTGTAAATACTTGGACTAAAAGGATACACCCAATAACTCTGAAGCACAGAAAGGATTTACAAATTACACAGTAGTGTGCTGAAAGGAAAATGTCTGTGTTAAAAGTAAGTATTCCTGACTTCAGAAGCTTTTATTATTGCCTAAAATTCATTCAAATTCAGCTCTTCTTTTTCTTAATCATGTCTTTGGCAGGCAAAATCACCTGTGAGTTGGTTGTACAGAAACAACTTTGGCCTATGACTCACAGTCTTTCATAGATGTCAAATTGAGGTTCAGCAAAAGGAAAAAGGAAGAGATCAAGTTGCTAAACCAGTGGTCATTTGTGTACATGTATGCAACTCCAAAAATAATAGGCAACTTTAACAATACCAAACAAAAATACGTGTTTAATATTGGTACCTGCTAAGGATTATTTGAAACAGTTGTCAAGAAGCTTGTAACCTGTTGCTGTAAAATCATTTGTTCAGATTTACAGCTTTTAATCTGCTATATAATCAGAAAATAGGTTGTATTGGAGTCAATGAGGAAGAAGGAGGGTGGATAGACTACCGCATCACAAGAAATAACACATAGCATTTTTAGTCATATTTACATGATGACTTGGAGGTCTCATTCTAGCCTCTGAATGTGTGCTAGGTGGAAGCTACTTGAATTCAATTCAAATGGCAGTGTGAGTGTGGTAGTGTTGGCTTCAGCGTACAATGCGCAGCCCCACCTGCCTTAAGTGACTAATTCTCATGTTGTTTCAAGTATGACCTAAAATATGAAACTATGCCCTGTTTGCAGCCATGAAAAGAATGTGCCCCCTGACAGCATTGTCACAGAACTCGTCAGTGGTGTGAAAAGAGGATCTTGATGAGGACATAGAGTGTATCATCAGTAAGTTTGCAGGTGACAGGCTGGAGCGATGGGCTAAGGCTAACTGTAGGAGTTTCAGTAAGGCCAAATGCCGGGGGCTGCCCTTGGGCCACAACAACCCCCAGCAGCGCTACAGGCTTGGGGAGGAGTGGCTGGAGAGCTGCCAGTCAGAGAGGGACCTGGGGGTGTTGATTGACAGCCGGCTGAACAGGAGCCAGCAGTGTGCCCAGGGGGCCAAGAAGGCCAATGGCATCCTGGCTTGTGTCAGCACTAGCATGGCCAGAAGGGACAGGGAAGGGATCTGACCCCTGTACTCGGCACTGGTGAGGCCGCACCTCGATTCCTGTGTTCAGTTTTGGGCCCCTCACTACAAAAAGGACATTGAATGACTCGAGCGTGTCCAGAGAAGGGCAACGAAGCTGGTGCAGGTTCTGGAGCACAGGTCGTAGGAGGAGCGGCTGAGGGAACTGGGGGTGTTTAGTCTGGAGAAGAGGAGGCTGAGGGGAGACCTCATCGCCCTCTACAGCTCCCTGAAAGGAGGTTGCAGAGAGCTGGGGATGAGACTCTTTAACCAAGTAACAAGTGATAGGACAAGAGGGAATGGCCTCAAGTTGCACCAGGGAAGGTTTAGACTGGATACTAGGAAGCATTTCTTTCCAGAAGGGGTTGTTGTGTGTTGGAATGGGCTGCCCAGGGCAGTGGTGGAGTCCCCATCCCTGGAGGTGTTTAAGAGTCGGGTCGACATAGTGCTGAGGGATATGGTGTAGTTGGGAACTGTCAGTGTTAGGTTAATGGTTGGACTAGATGATGTTCAAGGCTTTCCAGCCTAGATGATTCTGTGATGCCAAGTTAAGCGGGAGTGTCGATCTGCATGAGGACAGGGAGGCTCTACAGAGAGACTTGGATAGATTGGATCCGTGAGCCAATTATAACGGGATGAGCTTCAGCAAGGCCAAGTGCCAGGTCCTGCACTTGGGCCACAACAACCCCCTGCATGGCTACAGGCTTGGGGAGGTGTGGCTGGAGAGCTGTCTGGGAGAGAAGGATCTGGGGGTTTGAACTGACAAGCAGCTGAACATGATCCAGCAGTTGCCCAGGTGGCCAAGAAAGCCAACGGCATCCTGGCTTGTGTCAGAAATAGTGTGACCAGCAGAAGTAGGGAGGTGATAGTGCCCCTGTACTCTGCACTGGTGAGGCCACACCTGGAGTAAGTGCAGAGGAGGGCAACGAAGCTGGTGAAGGGCCTGGAGAATAAATCCTGTGAGGAGTGATTGAAGGAGCTGGGACTGTTCAGTTTGAGAAGGCTGAGGGGAGTCCTCATCACTCTCTACAACTCCCTGAAAGGACATTGTAGAGAGGTTGGTGCTGGTCTCTTCTCACAGGTAATTAGTGACAGAACAAGGGGGAATGGCTTTAAACTGCAACAGGGGAGGTTCAGACTGGACATTAGGAAAAAATTTTTCACAGCAAGAGTGGTCAGTCAGTGGAATAGGCTGCCCAGGGAGGTGGTGGAGTCACCATCCCTGGATGTGTTTAAGGGTCATTTAGATGAGATGTTGGGGGATATGGTGTAGGGGAGAACTTTGTAGAGTAGGGCTGATGGTTGGACTCGATGATCCCAAGGGCCTTTTCCAGCCTGAATGATTCTGTGATTCTTTGATGCTGAAAGTGCAGCGTTTTATTTACTATTTGATCAAGTTTTTCTTGGTCTCTTTGCAGCAGTTTTCATCCTTGGTCACACCCAAACATAAGGAAAGCAAGAAATGCAGATGTACCTGTGAAACACACTTTTTTGCTCCCACATTGATCCCAGGCCGATCACAGAATCACAAAACCATCAAGACTGGAAAAGACCTTGATGATCATTTAGTCCAACCATTAACCTAACACTGACCATTCTCAACTACACCATATCCAGAAGTGCTATGTCAACCCAAAATTCAGTCTGTGTTTAGAACAGCTTGATCTGATCTTAGTTGTCTCCAACTCAGGATGACATTCCAGCAGCTGGGAACCATCAGAGCCCATAGGAGAACAAACACCTGCTTTCTCCAGCCAGGCCCTAGATTGGCAGCAACAAGCAAGTTGTAATACTTCCACCTTCTGGGTGGTGTAGCAGCAGTTCAGCTAGCCGTCATGAACTGCTAAGCTCCTTGCATTTTCTGTGCCATCAGAGGATTCTTCTACCATTTTGGGGAAAGGTTCCTCTTAAAAGAGTACCTTCTGTTATTGGTAACTTCAGTTTTTGAAGGCAAAATTCAAATTTGTGATACATCGTTCCCCTCAAATTTCCGCTTGTATTTTTAGCCCTCAGTCTGCCCCCTGTGAGACTGGTGGTACAGAGGCGGATTGTCCTTGCTGTCACTTTACCAGAAGTGGATTTCTGATCTTCCTGGTCAAGTCTTAGAAGCATTAGTTCATTCAGAAACTGACTTCTGGCTTGAGCCATCAGAGTGGTGTGAGTCCTGCCATGTGACGTACTTCTAAGCTGACCCAAGATACTGAGGGTGCTTAAACGAAAGAAACAGCACTACTGCTAGCTAGATGAAACGGTGCTGGATTTTAAACAGAAAATCTGTGCAAAATGAGCCAGAGCAAGGGTGGTCAGAAATTATTCTGTGTATGGCATTGTTTTATGATCAGTACAGCCTCTCATCCATTTGTAGAGGTAATTCAGTTTTTAAAAATGTAGGACTAATTGTTTCATAAATGTGAAGATTAATTACCTTCAGATCAAAAAAAATGTAACTGAGTGCTTGGTAATTGTTTTTGTCTAAAACTAATCATACTGGTTTGTGCCATAGCTAATAGTAAACGAGTTCATGGAACATTAACTCATGCCTACGTGTCTTCATTACACTGTTTTAATTCCTGCGATTCATGATTTATTTCTCACACTTTCTTAAATGTTTGTTGCATGATCTAAATCTCAATTTTAACCAACATTTTTGTTTAATAATAGTCACTAAGCACTTCTGATCAAGTCAAACTTTCTTTGCACTGAAGCAAATGTAGGCGCTAGAAGACCATAACAGTTCCTGTAGAAATTACATCTTGGTAGCTTGGGGAACCCTGCCTGTCAAGCAAGCTGAAATTCCTTTCTGAGTTGGCCTGGTTCATAAATTGTCACCTCTGCTACTTTGAGATCAGGCTTTACTTCTGTCATTGTTGCCTGTATATATGGGCATATGTATATATGGGCATATGTATATATGGGCCATTGTCTCTGCTATTTTGCCTGGCAAATCCAGGCTAAATCCTGCAATATTTCTGCAAGAAACACTCATCACCATGTAGCATACACACGGCAGATTTAACATTACAGGTGCCTTTCCCAGATGTAGATTGCCAGATAGCTCTTTGATATTTCTTACTGTTTCCAAATTCAGACAGTTATGTTCTCACACATTCCTGCTGAATCTGCAGCAAAATGAATCTTTACATCTGATTTAGTGTGAAACAGAATGATGTCCATTTGCTTACTTACCAGAGTGGCTCTGCACCTGAGTAAGCTGGTGTTTTTCTCATGTTTAAAATACGTAATGTCAAAACAGTTATTAGAGGAGTAAAAAAAAATTAATTCTGGGTCGAATCAGCAAGTGGATCAAAAGAAAAAATGTGTACAAATGTTCTCAAAGCTATTATTCATTTACTTATCTTCTTTTCCAGGGCTTTGAACTCTCTGTGTGGAGACAGGAGGGAAAAGCCCCTAATTTTTTAAGCTCATTAGCTTTGCCTAAAGTATTCTGTGTCAATTATTTTAGTAGAACCAGCTTGACAAATAAGTTAAAACCTAGGTAATTGAGGGGTTTTATTTTCCGCTAACTCCAGCAGTTCAGTGCTATACTCATCTGATCTCTTCCTTTTGAGAAAATTAAAAACCTCCCTGTCCTCAAGAATATTTTGATACAGATATGCAGGTATGTGCCTGTGCACGCTTGCTTTGAACACAAGCTGATGGCATCCTTGAATTTAGAAAGAAACCAAAATTGTTAATTGCTAATCCACTTTGGGATCAAAAGCCACTTGCACTGATCAAGAATTGTCAGTTGGGGAATTACTGCAGAGCAGTGTGTGTCCTTCTTCCACACATCCTTGCTTGCATTCAGTTCCACCCATTGTTTCCTTGTATAGTGGTCTGGAGTAATAATGAATTTGGGAATAAAAAGATGGAGACCAGGCACTGGCTGCTGCAAATGAGTGTTATGAGCATAGCACAGTTGCTTTGCAGTAAAGGGTACAAAACCCTCTCTCCTGGCTGGACAAAGCATTTGTGCGGATTGTATTCCATGACTCAGCTTATAGGTCCGAAATAAATGTCACAGAGAAACATAATTCCTCAGAAGATTTTACTTGTGCCTTTTTGCTCTCTCCCAGGGAAGAAGATGAATATTCAGAGCTGCGGTCAGAGCTCAGCCAAAGCCAGCATGAGGTTAACGAAGACTCACGCAGCATGGACCAGAATTCTGTTTCAGTACCAGAGAATCAGTCCACCATGGTCACTGCAGACATGGGTGAGTTACGATTCTTAGTTGACATGATACTTTCTCGCAGCAGAAAGGCACCATAGCCTTTGAAATGCAAATCCAAACATTTGTTGAAGAAATAAATTAATCTAGGCTGTGTTAATCACAACAAATGCTGAACTTCTTCACAACTACAAACTTGTACGTGAAGTAACATCTGTGCCTTGATGTAGAATAGCTATGGAGTCTAAAATGAAATGATTGTTCAGGATTGCTCATGACTTTTGGGAAAGAAGAGGGTGGGGAGGAAACTATTCATGTATCTTACACACATAAAGTGTAAAGTAGTCTAACTCTAGGAAAGAATTGTAGACAAAGTAAACGTTGGGGAAAAAAGTGTGGGGAATGGAACTGTCTGTCCGGTTCTTTTGCAGCCTAATTTTAAAGGGTGTCTGCACTTTCTGAAATCTGAGAGCCTTTTTAAAGTATGGAATAGGGATAGCTTACTGAAATGGATTTGTGCAAGGATAAATCCAACACAAGGTGTTCAAAGACAGTGCAAGAAGGGAGTACCTCCAGACAGTCTGTTACTAATTTTTTCTGATTAAAAACTAAAAGAGCAACCATCTTGCCTTCAGAATTTTGTCTATTATGTCATTCAAGTACAATTAGTGATCATTTGAAGAATGTCCAAGTATGGAATAATTACTATGTAAAGTTGGCAGTATAAGCATAAGCAGATACTAGGGCTTGAGTACGATAATGTTTTAAGTGTTTGGGCACAGTTGCTGAGCACCATAGCTGTAGACAAGCAGAAGCCTGGTGTAATCCTCACTATGACTGATTTCCAGAATTCTCTTCAGAATACTTTTTCTCTTAATTTAATTTTAAAACCAAATAGTTGGTCTTCATTTTCTTCTAGGAGCTTCTGTAGGTGATATTGTATACAAGCAATATTTAGGAAATCACAGAAATAGCAGCCTTAAGCCCTGTTGCAGAACTTGTGATCCTTAAATATTAAGTTATTTTTTCTACATGGGGCTTTGATGGCTATACTGCAACATGCAGTATTTGCTTCCGTACTTAAGAAACTGTATTAAAACTGTTTCCACTTGTTTGGAGCAGAGCACTTCATTATTAAGAACTTTCTGCTTTTTTTTCCAGGACAGTGCCTTTTAGAGGAATGGACCTGAGAGTAGGCTGACTTGGGCGTAGTGTTCATTGCCCTCAAGAGGAGTTTAATAACATAGAAAACATGTTGATATTGTAAACAACCATATAAAAGAGATTTTCTGTATGATTTCTTAAATTCGAATGAGTACACCAGCTCTGGAGATGTATTAGTTTATAAATGCAAGACCTGCCACAGCACATTTCTATTTCAGTGTCTTAAATTTCTAGAAACATTGGTAGAACAATATTAATCATAATGTAATTTCAAAGTGTCTGACATATGGAATTGAAAATAGTCAACAAAATACCATATGGAGTCAAGACATTTTAGTAGAGGTTTTTATGTCATTAAAAAAATTTATATTTTTACTTCCAAAAGTTGTTAATAATAAGTTCCTGTTTGAACAGATTCTAACATGAGGACTTTTCTTTAATTATTTTTTTTTTCCACTTTTTTGGACAAAAAAAACTACTTTACTTTTCAGCATCTATTTTGGAGTTAGGGCTTTGATTTTGTTCTTCATGGGGTGGAGCTGAAGCAGGGTTTGTATACATTAATGGAAAATTATCCAAGCTTCTGCTAACAGTGGGAAACATGGCAATAAATTGAAATATAGCAACAGATAAAATATGAATGTTAACCCTAGGGATTCTTGCATTTTTAATCTGTTTTTGTTCTATACACAGACTCTGTCCTTTTTGGGTTTTGTTTCCATATTCCTGTGAAAATTAATCCTTGTATATATGCACAAATATGTTTTGGGGTTTTTTACCCTTCTGGATACAGATATATAAAGATAAAAAATTATGACCTAATAACTGTGTGCAAGACCTTGCTTACTGCCCTAATGGAATGAGCATCAGTGACTTACTAAAAACAGTAATACATCATGATACACTAATACATGTGGATACACCGCTCTATTGCTACAGTCAATAAAACACCAAGAGCTAAAACTATGTATGCTCTCCCATATGTCTTGCAGAGCTTGTGGTTGGGTTGTACTGATTTTTCCGTGGAAAATGGGGTTCTTATTATTGTAAACCCTTATTTTCCGGGGAAGATGTTACTGTAGGAACAAAACAGCGTACAAGGTCTTGTGAAAGTTGTTTAAATGGACAAAATGTGTCTGTTACAGAAGATGTTAAAACAAACTAAACAGGGGTTTTTACAGTTAAGCGGCCTGCATGTTATATGCTGCTCATAAATGAGTATTATTATAAAGGGATTTTTGATATTATTACAACAGATGAGTGGCTGCTAGACAGTAACTAGTGAATGACTTCAAGAGTAAAGGTTTGTTTGTGTTGCCCATTCAGATTTTTCATACAATACTGTGACATCATTCTAAGTTAATCTTTTTGGTCAGCAATAGATTCACCTTTATGTGCATTAGGCTGTGGAGTTAGATTTGTGGTAACAAGTTTACAGTTTTTTACTTTCTGACCATCTCATACCTGCATCCAACCACTTTCAGTCTTCTCTTGTACAGAGAGATTTCAAGGCAATCTACAATAATCTGGTATTTCTTGTCTGTTAAATTTCAGACACATTTCAGTGCCATACTACTTCAGTCCCCTGTAAGAATCACAGCTGTGAGGCTACTAGGGAATTCTGACCATGGTGAAATGCTTGCAACAGGGGTACAGAAATAACTCCCTCCAGCAAGAATGCCTGCCACTGTTTTTATTCAGGTACAGGAACTGCTGGTGCACTGCTGTCTCATAGTACACCACTTGTGTCCTGTACAGTCGGTAGTTACTTTAACCTCTTAACTAGTAAGCCTGAAATACTAACTAGCACATCTGAGAAACAGCACAAGGGGGAATTCTACTGTGTGTCTACCTTAAGAATGCCACTGTCTATCACCAGATATGAACCTAAGAAAAACAAAAATAATTTATGAAGTGACCTATCAAGATACTGAGACCCACTAGTTTTCACAGAAATGGAGGACTCTGTGGCAGTGCCCAGGGCACTAAAAAAGCTTTGCCTAAAGACAGAAAAGAAAGTGATTCTTTGCCACATTTTATAATTAAAATAGCGTTGTCGTATATGCTGCTAATATGGCTGTAGTGTGGAACATAGCAAGGAACAAGGTGTGCTGTTACTATCCATGAATATTCTGCAGTTTCATTTGAAGAAGAAACAGCTACAAAAGTGAAACATAGGCTCTAAAATAGTCAGTAGGGAACATTTCTGTAAACACCAGGACTTTTTGCATCAGGCAGTGCCTAAGTTATAACTTCAAAAATTCCTCTGAAACATGTCAGGTCGTAATGTCAGTGAATGTACCAGGCAGAAAAAATGTTGACTTTACAGAGAAAAACCTTTGAGGGTAATAAAATCCGGATAATGGGCCCTGAATGGCAAAAAGAATGGCATAGTATGTGAGCATGCGGTGTCTTAAAATGTTGTCCTTCATAAAAGAGAGGTTTTTGAAGAAAAAATGAACACTTCAGATAAGTCAGGAGGGTGTTACTTGTGAGATGGGAGGTAACTCACGATTTCAATTGATGTGGTTGTGGTATTTAAGCTTGTCAGTTGGTGAGGAAAAAGTGGCAGATTGCAAGGGCATTCCTTGAACAGTAGCAGTCCAAGCTGTTCTGCAACAGGCATTTCCTGGGTTACAGTTTGTTTTCTCACTGAGTCACTAATTGTTTCAATAATTTCTTTGTTTTGCTTTCTTTTAGATAACTGTAGTGACTTGAATTCTGAACTCCAAAGAGTGCTGACGGGTCTGGAAAATGTTGTCTGCGGAAGGAAGAAAAGCAGCTGCAGTTTATCGGTAGCAGAAGTGGATAGACATATTGAACAACTCACTACCGCCAGTGAACATTGTGATTTAGCCATTAAGGTAACAGTAACATGAGGCTCTAAATGCAGTGTGTACATTGCCTGAGACACCTGATCTCATTCTGTAGTGATAGCACTTTACTTCCAAAGGTGTCAAAGTTCTTCATAGAAATCAACTCCAGCCCACAGTGTGAGCAGTAGTACACCTGTTTTAGACTGATTTCTCCAAGGCACAGGAGGAGCTTTTGATCTCAAATGGGAAATGTATTGTGCTTATGCTCATTTCAGAGATAAGAGAAGTGGGGGATACTCCGCAGTTAATATACTTTCTGAAGGTTATCCAGCAAACAAGTTGGCACTTGCCGAGGGTCACACATCTAGTCATTGACTGGTAACTGAAAACACAATATGTAATACTGAAATTTGAAGTTGAAATGCCATAAACTGTGCATAAATTGTGACTTTACATCTTAAAATATGAAGCTACTATTTAACACAAATCATGTGTTGTACATTAATTCTAATGAGACAAGCCAGATACAGGAACAAATAATTCAACTGATACGTGTATGTCTTGGTTTTAGAAGAGGGTTGCCTGATAGCACAGGTAATGAAGGGGTTGCAATTCACAACCTGAGAGTGGGGGAACCATAGAATACCTTACTATATACAGGGAAAGAGCTGACCAAGTTTTTTGTCAGATGGAAAGGCACCAGTGATTCATTTATCTAAGAACAAATATATTGACAGTCAGCAGTGGGGAGCTCTTTGACCATTCTAGATGGCTAAGGCAGCCCTTTGGCATACTACTGGGAGAGGTCCGCTCTGTCCCTGGTGATGCCTGAGGAATATAATGGCCTATAAATTAATGTTGAATAGTAGTTTGAAGAATGTGGGTATATTTGAAAGAGAGAGAGAGAGACACACACACGCTGACTTTTGGGTCTCTTGAGAATTGTCTTAAAACAGTTTAATTGAGCATCTCGAAGGATTAGGATCAATACTTTGAATGTTACCCAGTCTTAGGTGGAGTTTTAGGGCTGTTCTCAGAAGTCAGTAGTGGATCCTGGAAAACAGGTAGAGATTGACCTCTGTGAGGTCCACAGAGGTCTCTGAAGTGAAGTGAGATGAAAACTTCTGCAGGAGGTGGGTTCAACAAAATGTCAAAATAGCTGCCATAATCTTAATTCTCAAGCTTTTTATTTTAACCCTGGTATTTACTGTTGATGCAAATTTACCACAATCAGACTTTCATAATGGTAAGTAATTTGTCACCAACTTATTCCTGGTCCAAAACGCAGACCTTTTATTTTCATGTGATCTCTGCATGCATAGCCATTTTTGGAGAAGGCTTTTCCCCACTGCTTGTGATGTAAAGCCTGAGATTGTTTATGTTTGACAAGTGATAGCATACTAGGGTTATTAACCTTTCAGGAAGATAGGAATCTCTTGGCATGCTCTGATTATGTGCTAGCGAAGTGTGTCACCAATGTGTTTAATATAGAAAAACGTACACGCAGAGCCTCTCTCTATAATTCCACCCATGGCTGCAGGTCACTTCTCCTTTCCTGCTTCCTCAGACAGAGAACTGAGAGATTTAAAACGGGTGGAATCATGAACAGAAAACTGAAATATTCTGTCTTTTGCTTTGACTGTTGGATTTTTCTTCACCCATAGACTAATGCATTTAAATGTTTTGAATGCTTCTGCTTTGATGGTTAAATTTCACTGGGTTTCATGTAATGCTGTTGCCGGTAATTTTTTTTTCCTTCTTTTACACAAATCATGTGCCCCTGGCTAGCTCAGTTGTTTCTGACCCGCAAAGAATGAAAAAACCTTGAAATGAGATTATCAGATTTTCTGAACAGTTAGAAAACTGTACTTTGTTTAAGAAAATTTCCACAAAGTAGGCTGGTTAAGGCTTTGTATATTTTGAAGAGTCAATGACTATCAGTAGCAGCTACCTACTGCTAAAACTCTACTAATTAAAAAAAGATACAGGAACCATTTAGAACATGAGAACAGCTGCACTGGATTGGACCAGAATTCTGTCTGCCTAGTGACAGATGCCAGTGGAAAGACCGCACCAAAAAAACCCATGCATAGTATGTCCTCCTTCTCCTTCCTTCAAAGATGCTTCCTGCAAGGTGGGTCTAGGAACTTCTTGAGCCAGAGATGATGCTTAATAGTACTGAGTCGAATTTTCTTCCATGTTTGTATCTAATGTGTTTTTAACTCGTCTAATTCTTTGGCCTCCATAAATTCTGGTAGGAATCAATTATACCATTGAGTTATGCCTTATGAAAAAGTGCAGTTTTTTGCTTCTTTTAAACCTGATATTTGCAGATTTTATCTGATATCATATCTGTAACATGACACCTCTTGGAAGGAAACTAAAGTAGAAAGTAGTGATAGCAGTGTCAGAGACAAGACTGAAATTACCATGATATGACATCCAGCCCTGTGCTTGGAACATGACATTGTAATTCAATCCTATAATCCATGCAGTTATACCTGAGTTTATCTGCTGTGCAGCAGCATGCCAGATAAAACTGTTCTGTAATACTGCTTTGAAGAAAAACAAACGACTTGGTAGTTTACATAGATATATCCATGTACAATATTTATATTTTATTTACCATGGAGAATGGTAGCATGTTGGTCATCAAACCGAAGAATTGTGATAATAGCTTAGTCAGCAAAAGGGTATCTATCACATCAAAATGAAGACCATAGAAGTAAGCAGAAAGGTCCCTCAGCTCTGTTAAGGACTGTGGGACAGCCCTTAGTATGACTGTCAGACCCATGCTGATGCTGTCACTGCCTGAATTTTGCATTTGTGTGGGCAGATGGTAACAATGGAGTCTGGAGAAACAGCAGCAGCCTCTCTATCTGAAGATACCTCTGTGGTGTTGAGCCACTGCTCCTGCTTTCTCATGACAGTCCTTCCTCTTTCAGTGTTGTTCCAGGTTTATCACCCCCAGTAGTGCTCTGAGGAGGAGAGGAGGCTGAAGAAAGGGAGGGGTTGGAAGAGAAACACTGGGAGCATAGGGAATATAAAAGAAGGAGGCAGCGCAGAACTTGGCATTAGAGGGGTGAGGAAGCAGCAGGGGAAGTGTCTGAAAGATGAGAGGAGTTTTGGGGCAAGAAGGGAGAGGAGAAGACGGCAACAAAGAGGGACTGTTTAAAATAAAGCTGGCTTCGTCAAGAGAGAATGCTCTTGCCATTACAGAGCTTTTCTTCACATTCTAAGATGAGCCACCCTATGCTTATTCAGCGTTTGAACTTATTCTCAAGTTGTGTTGAAATAAATTACCATGTCATAGTTTGAGACTTGTAGGTCCAGGTGAAAACTAATGTAAGGGAGAGCTGTGGTTTCTTTCAATTTACAGAGATGTTGCGAGGCATTGCTCTTTTAAAAAAGTTATTCAAGCTTACTACCAAATATGTAAACAGAATTGTAGTGTAGATACTCTGTCAATGGAGTTTTATATTTATGTCTCTAAATGTATTGCAGTTTTATGGAAGAGAAATGTGAAACATGATATAAAAGGATAAACAGAACCCGACTGCAGAAGTTTTGTCCCTCCTTCCGTAGAGGCATCTTGGAACTAGTTATTAAAAATAGGTTTTTTCCTTTTGCGTCAGTGTTTTACCACCTTGCTAAGGAATCTTGTTCTAGCCAAGGTTTATTCTTTAAGATGAATGTATTGACAACAATAAATAACCAACCTTTCATTATAACGAACAAATAGTAACATTTCACTGGTACCTTAGTGTCAGACAGTGCTGAAAACACCAGGAAGATTTCTTGCAGAAAAAAGGCAGAGTTGTATTTTCAACTTGGTTTATCTTTTTTTGCTCTACTCTAGTTTGTTCTTTTAGTTCCTCCCAAATTAAGGACATAAACTTCTGTTAGTAATTTTTGTTATGTAAAAAAGTTAAGTCCTTCTGAATAAAACAAGTAAGTATACTGGTTTTAACCTTGGTACATGAGGTATTTATCTTCCACATTAAAGTATAGGCTTTAGATATAGTTTGGTCTTGGATTATCCAATGAAATTAAACCTTGTAGGTTGCTAGTTACATCATTTATTTTTCATCATTTTGCCATTTCTGCATTTATTTTCCTTTTTTATGCAGGCTGCTTTTAGAGAGATTCAAAAGCTTGTGTAAGCAACATTTGGAGAGTTTTTGCTTGTTGCAGAGGTCTTCCATAAGTGAAAAAATTTAACACAGTCACAGCGTACGCTGTGTAGTAGAATCAGAGCTGCATGTATTTACCTGACACATCGAGTGTTATGCTGTGTTTCAGCATGTTGAATCACCAGTCTTGACAGTAAGTTCAGGCATGGCAGAATTCACTTGCTAGTGGTGTGTGCGTGTAGTTTAGTTTCGTCCACTGAAAGCTGCTGAATATCCTTCATGCTGAATGGTGCCTGCAAGGCACAGTTCTGAGCAAGGGGATTGGGCAGGAAATGCTGAATGGCTTTATATGTCCCAGAGAGACCCAGCCTTTTTTAGGCACTAGAAAGGTTGTAACATCTCTTGGTATAATGTAAGCCTAGCCAAGGCCAGTTTTCTTTCTTTTATCTCTCTATCCTCTCTAGGAAATAACATGCTCAGAGGTATGAGAAAGAGGAGTCCTGGTTTTTCACTGTCCCACTCTTGGCCTTTTGTGGAGTTGGTCTAGAACTAAGAAAGGTCCCATGCCATGCACATTCACAGGCTGCTACTTTCTGCCTGTTGTTCAGGCAGGGAAACAACGAGCATAGTGCTCACCCATGCCAAGAAGTAATTAATTTGTTTTAAACTGTTCTGAGATTAAAGTACTTGGATTGCTGTCACTCATGGTGACGTATGTTTTATCGGCATATAAAACATCCATTTGCTTTGGTGTTGGTCAGTATGAAAAACTTTAATAAAATGGACAAACTATCAAACAAAATAAGCAACAATTTTTGTTTGGTTTTTTTTTTATACTACTTTGATATTGGTTGATATTGTTGATGATGATTTGTATATAGTTGCCTGTTACACTCTTCTGTCCTGTGACCATTAGTCTTGTTCAATCATCTTTTTCTGCTTCTTTCTGGTTTTCGATGACTGTATTTTTGCAGACTGTAGAAGAGATTGAGGGTGTACTGGGACGTGACCTTTATCCAAATCTATCTGAAGAGAGATCTCGATGGGAAAAGGAGCTAGCTGGCTTGCGGGAAGAGAATGAGAGCCTCACAGCCATGCTATGTAGCAAAGAGGAGGAGCTGAACAGGACCAAGGCTACCATGAATGCTATTCGTGAAGAAAGGGACAGACTGCGTAGAAGGGTAAGGCTTCTGCATAGGTGATTGATGTTTCTTGTTCCTCCTAGCCTGTATAATTTTGTCACCAAAAGAGACTTCTCTTTAATCTCACTTCCTGTACTGTCTGTAGGGCTTTTTGTTTTTAAAGACGAGCTTTAAATTTACAGAACTAGCACAAAACTGAACATAATTGGAAAAGAGTGTGTGATGTACAGCTGAGGTGTACAACAACCTGATGTCAAAAATCATGTGTTAACAAAAAACCTGATACTCATCTCCAAGGAAGCTTATCTAACTTGTCTATAGAAAAAGCATATGTTAATTTAGTGTATTTTCCTGTGAGGCATTTTTTTCCTGTAAACAACAAATATTTATTTGTTTTTGATGGGAATTCAGTTTATGATCAGGAGAAAGAAAAAGAGCAGGACTCCTGTCAGTGGGTAATAATTCTCAGAAATGAGTAGTCCCAGCCATGTCCCACTTCCCTGTAAATTTTATGATGCTTCAAGGTCAAATAAAGGCCTTCTGCTTTGTGTGGAGTCCAAAGTAAAAAAAAAAAACCTGGAAATTTGTTCATAAAAAAAGATGAAAGATCCAAGAAAACGTGACCTGAATTTCTGTTACATTTTAAAGTGTGTTAACTTTGTCCCTGTTAAATCTGCAGAGTTTTGGCTAGATACAAAATAATTTTGGTTTTAAAAGAGGCAGTTTCAAGTTTGTCTTCAATTTGAGTGACAATTTAGACCACTGTATCTTGGTAAAACTATTGGAAGTGTTGCTCTCTACCTACTGGCAGCAGATCAACCTTTTATGCAAATACTGTGTTTCTGAAACAACATTGTTCTTTAGTGACTGTGTCATTTTAGCATGAAGCTGCATTGTGTAAGACTTCTGATCTTCAGATATCAAACCACCAATTACCATTGCAAAACTCTTTAGCCTCTCTTAACACTATGAAAAGGTGTGTGTGATGAGGGAAGAATAGTAAGCTGCTATCATATAAAACAAGATGACAACTTTTTCTGTGTAAAATTTAGCTTTATTATATAACATAAGTGTAAGTCATTTCAGTCCTGAAGTTTTTGGACTGGTTTTATAGTGACACTCCTTTTAAAAAAGAGTCATTACTGCCCCTTGAACTACAGAAGTAGCATTTATGCCCCTGGTGAATTATTGCAGGATTGGGGCAGGGCAGGGGTCAAGGAGTCAGAGAATAGAAGAATGGACTTGTGAAATTTGCTTGCACAAATGCAGATGTTGACACTACAGATGATACAGATCATTATTGGGATGTCAAATGCAAAAAAAAAAGTAGATGGTATTGAGGATAGAATTAATAGAAAGATATTTAAATTTTGAGAAGTACAAAATGCAAGTTAAGGTGCTTAAAGGATTGGTAGTTAAAAACACAAAAGGGGAAAGAATTGGTGTTTGTACTCTCGGGGATCAGCATGAATAGAATGTTGATGCATGGTCGTAAATTCAGTCCTGTGATATACCAGATTAATTATTTCCAGCAGAGATTGGAAATACTGTATAAAGACTGGTGAGATCTGATCAGGAATGTTATATGTAGTTCTTGCCTCTATCTCTTGAAAAGGTTTGGTTTAAACGGGCAAAAATAGATTTAGAAGATGGTCAGATAAATGGGCAGCATTGGAGAAGTGACTTGAAGAGATTGTCCTGTTCAGCTTGCAAAGCAAAATCTGAATTTGATGTCTCTTTACAAGTGCTGGGGAAAGCAAATAAGAATAGGAGCTAATGGCTGTTCAAATTTAGGGACAAAACTGGAGCAAGAACAGATTAATATAAACCACCTGTGGCTATATTGAGCTAGAAATTAGACTGTAAGGTGTCTTAACAGACTAGAGGATTGAGGTTGTGAAGAAACAGTAAGGAGTAAGGCTTAACTAACTTTGAAAATGGAGCTTTGAAATATTAGTTACGTTTGTATAATGTATGACTATGCAGGGTTACCTATTAAAATGGGGATCGTTACATTAGAATTGTATCCACAGGAAAGCTAAAAGCTAAAAAGCCAACTTTTATTTGGCCCAGCTAATACAGCTGCATCAATTCTAGAGCTAGCCTTAGCATCTCTACACAAAACTGTTGTTTTGTTTGGCTAACAGCAGTAGCAAAGGGTTGGATTAGATGATGAGGAAAATGTTGTTTAGTTCTGTGTATGTGAGTACTGCTTGACTTGATCAGTCTGTATTGGAATCTGCAGTGAACCAAACATTTATGGAGCCACACAAGTACTGGCTGTGCTACTGAGTTCTTCACAATTTCCTTAGTATAGGCAGGGCTGTGATCTGCAATAATAGCATGTTAATCGTGCTGATTTAGTAGTTGCTGGCCTGTCTACTGTAACTGTTAGCAGGGGTGCTGCATGTGTTACTGGTGTGTCTCTGTTATGGAAGCATCTCTAGTGGAAACAGAATTGAGATCGTCAGCTTGTTTCATCTAAGTGGCTAGAGCAATTGTTGGATGATAGCAGCAGTGGGATATTACTGACCTGAATTGTGTTCAGACCAGGAGAGTGGACGTGGTAAACCTTGAATTGCTCTGTAGAGTCTAGAGCAAGTCAGTTTAAATGTTCATTCTTCTTTAATTAAGGAAATTCTTTTCAGACAGTTCGGATAGATGTCTTGCCCAGTAGACAAAGGGTTAATTCTGGATTGGCACAGGGCTTAACAAAATCAAGCAGCCTCTATATTTAGACACAGCTGGCAGGGGTTTTTTTCAGTTGCTTTCATTTGGTTTGCACTTATGGAGGCCTTTGTTGAAATACGGTTTTTAATATCATCCTGAACTTGCAGAACAACAGGTTTATTGCGCCCACCAGAAAATTTTGTTTATGGGTTATGACCCTGTCAGCAACACTGTGCAGCTGTTGCACTGGAAACCATATCTGCATTTTTAATGTACTGTTCTGTCCATAGTTGCAACAAAACTAATGTTTTCTTTGACCTATTAAGTATTTTCTGTATGCCACCTGAAGCCAGAGTTACTTCAGATTATTTCCCTGGAGAGCAGGGAAGGCCATCCAACAAAATTTAGTTACTGTTCTTTGAAATTAGATTGGATGAAGTGGGTAAGCTTGAAGTTGACCAGATCAGTAGGCCTGTTACTTTAGACCAATGTCTGTAATCAAGCAGAGTGCTTTCAATACATTTTTCTCAGGCTTGTTGAAGATTTAATTTAATTAGGTATTTACTGTGCTCAGTTAGGAGTAGCTAGAACAGTAGCTAAGAAACAATATACATATGGAGTTTGTTTCTCATGGGTCATTAGTAAATGAGGTAATCACTTATTTCTCTAGGGTGCCTGCAGTGTAGCAGCAAATTTCATAATGCAGAGGTTTTACCTCTGCATGTTATTGTCATATCAAAAAGAGAATCTATTAAAGTCTGGGCCAGTCAGTGCCTTAGAAACTACTTGCACATAGCTGACCATAATCCTTAATACAGTGATACAGATAAGATGCTGGGGAACTTCTTTACCAGTTCATGGGTTTTTTTAATTACTGCCCATGAAAGTTGCCACATGAGTAGTGCCTCAGCACAGTACCAAGCAGCCGGTTGGCATAAGAAACAGTGGGTGTGGGCAGTGTTCAGGCTTCCCTGAGGCTGTTCTTCAATGTGAAGTCTAAAGCAAAAAGGTGGTTCCAGCTCTAGAAGTCTGTTAAGTCTGTTGTCTGCATAAGCCATATGTCAACTTCTTAAGTTAATCAAATGCTTCTGGTTGTGAGAATTATTCTGTATCTGCTCCAAACTCAGATGAATTCACCAGACTCACCAGAACAAAAGCAGACAATATTTTAGCTATGTTAGATTTAAGACATCCATGAAAACATAACCTGCAGAGAAGTAGAAAAGTGCCATTTTAATGCGTGATCCATTTAGCTGCCCAGATTGCTCCCACTCCAAGAAACTTAATTTTAGCATGAGGGCTCTCCCAAAATACCTTGTTCTTGCAAAGAGTTGAAACCTACCCAGACCTCAACAGGAATCAGATCTGTGGCCTTGCAGACATTCTTGAGGCCACACTGTTCTCAGATGACACAAAGCTGGCACAAGCTGCTTGGCTGTCTGTGTTTTGATATCATTTGTGTTGGGATCAGAAGTTACTGTTCCAGATTGCTATAGAACACTGATAAATTATGGCCCTTTAGAGATTATTATCAACTTGGCCAGCTTAAAGGGATCCTTGAACTGTTCTGTCTCCTTGTCTCTTGGAGTGCACCAGAAACCTGAGATAGCAGCCAAAAGCTATTTCCATTCTCCACCTCCACAGTTGTATGGTATTTGCTTATGCAGCAGTATCTCTTCTTATTAAAGAACTAGAGCTTTGCTTCTGTTTCCAAGCTTGTATGCAAATTAAATCAGAAAAAGTCTGAAATGGGCTTATTGCCCTCACTTGTATTTGTTTCTGCTGTGTGCTAGCCTGGATCAGAACATTTCAGTTGTGCTTGGAGTTTTTAGGAAAATCCACCCTTCACCTCCCACGTCACATCCTGCCACATCCTTGGCTTTCATTGCTTTGCATGCTTTACAGAGGTGCAGCACCCAAATCTTTCCACATGGAGCATTGCATGAGGGACTTTTGTCTGAAAGGTGCTATAAAAAGAGGAGTTCTTCCTTGGTAACATACATGTATCACCCAGTGCACTGTAGTCTCTCCTGCTGCTTAAAAAAGCTGTATGTATAAACCCTGTGGAATACCTGTTCTGCTGTAGCTTGTGGTATCTGTGTGTTGTTCCCTTTCTTTGTTCCCCAAATTGTTCAAACTGCAGATTGGTTTTCAGATCTGCCATAGGAGTAGCACTCCTCGTGACAGGTAAGTTCTTACATATTTCTTGAAAGCAGACATCTTTGCAGAGGAAAGATTCTGTAAATGTTTCCATTGAGCTGATGAGTGCAGGTTTAAGCTTATTCAGCTCCAGAGTATTTACTGAGAGGATGGCCCTTACAAATACCAGCAAAGACTTCTTTACCGTATTTAGCCAACCACAACAGACAACCTGTAGGAAATCAAACCTTGTTAGCTCTGGTGCTCACAATTTAAGAGGGACTGAAGATAATCATCAGTGGTCTGACTGAAAGGTTAGGAGTGCTTTAGGCTGGTAAGGGCCCTCATCACTCAGAGCAGCTTGAATTATCAACACTGGCCTTCTATTTTCCATCTTCCCCTCCACAGATTTGTAATACACATGAATAAATTAGAAGGTGGGAGAAGTGTTTTCAAAACTTCCTGTGGTTTGTTGTACTTCATCTTCCTCCTCTGTGTAACCGGGGAGAAAATTTGAAGTATTAAAATGCTGGAGGAAAAATTTTTATTACTTGAAGGCGTCAAGTATGCATGATGAAACAGGTCTCAAGTAGGTTAGAAAGGAAAGAATCACAGGCATGTCCCTTACCTGAAACTGTCTTAGGAACAAAAGTGGCAGGTGTGCTTTGATTGTGAAAATCAGTGACAAAAATAGGCAGTTTGTAGCTGTGTTTTTTATTTAGGATATGTTAACGAATCATGTAGTTGTGAGCATGCGTGTGTAAAATCAAAGAATAAAAAAATATTTCTTAGATTAATGATCATAGATAATGAGCATATTCCACTGAAATATTTTCTGTGACCCACTATGCATTTCTGCAAACACGTCCATGGTGCCTGTTAATCACTTACGAAGTCTTTCATAAATCCAACATTACTGTAGTGTGTCAGCCCCTTTTCTACCCTTGTTGTCTTTTTATTTAGTTCTTAAGGTACCCATGAGAAATTATGTATTATTTTTCCCTATTTCCTACTCCAATGCTTAGGATTCAAAGGCATACAATAAAAGTGCAGCTAAACAATTGGTTCGTACTGCTAAACAGTAAATATTAATAAATAAAATTTCCAGTTACTTCAGTTTATATTAACAACTTGTCAGGTTGTTGCATTGTTCACACAATGTCTGTTTGCAGCTGACTTATCTTGGAGTCTAGGCTATCTATCCATTGCTCTGAAGTCTAATGGCTCTGTTGCCTTGTGTCTGTCTTAATGCTCCTTGCCTTGCTAAGGTTCCAGCACTTCTTTACTTCTGTAACTCTTTGGACTTCCTCCAGCTGTCTAGAAGATCTTTGCTCTTTCTTTTTTTTAATTGTGGATTTCACAGATACTTCCCTGTCTTTCTCTTTTTTCCCTCTGTTCTCACCTCCCTTTTTATTTTTTCTGATCATATATATAATTGGATCTGCCTGTCAGCCACTTCTAATCTCAATTTAGACTTTTAGGACTTCATGATAATTTTTATATCCTTCTGGATGTTTCCATCTTTAAACTGGTAGGGTGCAAGGGCTGAAGAACCCTTTCCTTAAATACTTGTTATTCCTTCCTAACTCACAAATCCACACTTCCCTGTCTTCCAGTGGAACTTTTTTTGTTTTGTTTCTTTACTTGTCTTTACCCATTGGATTTTGCCAATTTTGCCATCAGTTTCCTGTAAGATGTGTCCTTCCTCTCTCTCCCATTTCCAAGTGTTCATTGTGTCTCATGTGCAGTATTGCAGTTACCTTAATTCTACTGATAAATGTAACCTTCAGAATAATTAGTATTACACTGGTAACAACTCGTAAGACTGGTAAAAGTATTGTGCAAGGGTGGTCAGATAATTTTTCATCATGCCTCTTAAACTAGTCTTGTCATAACTCATGTGTTCACCATCCCAGAGAAGAAACTGGCTCTTCTGAACATTTTTTTTCCTTGATTCCTGTTCTTTGGTCTTCCTTTATTTTTCCTGTAAAATTTCTACTAGTGTGGAAAAGTACTTTCTGAGGACTGCATACTGCTTTATTTACAGTGGAGGTTTTGGTGACCAGAAATAGTTACCTAAGGTGTCTCTGGGCAGTCTGGTGGGTGGGCAGCTCAGTCATGAGATTCTGGCTTGGTGAATGTGTGAACTGTGATACCAGTGGTTTTAAGGTCAGACAAACTTACCCTGTTACCCTACTCAGAATTACCACCCAGTACACAGCGTTGCTAGAGTTTTTGCAGTTATTTATAGCAATTAATTCAGTTTCCCAACTGTAGGTCTGAATCAGTAAATATATTAAGAAGCACGAATAAACAGGCAGTTTCTTTAAGTAGTGGTTGCTTCTGTGATACAGTATTAAAGCAGTGACTTGCATAGATTGGTAACTCTGCTGTGCTCAGAATTTTCTGATATAAATGCTTTCCTGAGCAAAGCTTTGCCTGGCTGTGGTCTTAGCTGTGTTCATTTTTCTTTCTGTTTCTAATGTTGTTTTACAGATCCTTAAGAATAATTGGCTTCATAAGCATGGTCAATAGTTGCTGCTTAGTAGTGAAACAGACTGAACAAAACCTATCTGCATCAAAGTTTTATATAATATTTCCCTTCCATAAGATGGTTTTAAACTTTGGAGTCAATACATGCTTAGCATTTTAAGCAGCTTTAACATTCTGTTTCCTGGTTGCCCTTAAATTTAGAATGTTACTTGCCTTCGAACTGAAATTTTCCAGGACTAGTTTCTGGGCATAGGTGAATATTTTAGCAATTTTAAAGTCAGACATTGAGGCAGAGATTTGATTTTATGAAGAAGACATCCACAGTGGTTTTCCTGATTATTTGCTTTTAAACCATGCTGTAACTGAAGCACTTTGGGAAATTTAGTGTGGAACAGCCCAGGTTAAAAGAAACAGTAATAAAAGTGATTTTGATGTAAAGAAGTTTTGGGATTGCTTGCTTCCCCCCTCCCCCCGTGTTAATGCCACAGAAATCCTATCTATGCTGGTATTCCACATCTGCAAGCAGAAACATGCATACATAACCATATATTTCAGTTTTATGCATATCAAAAAGCTGAAATGATTGGTTTGCATCAGTAGAGCACTTCTGTCCTTAAGGTTTGCATTAGTGCGGCTGTACCCATGTTGAAATTATATATGTCTATATGAACAAAGGGGGCCTCAGCTGCAAGTATGTAGAAGATACATGCTATGAATGTGCACTTTATACACTCTGCTCAGTTAACTTCATAGTTTAATTACAGTTATGATGCGTAATTCTGGGGAAAGCACCCGTATCCATTCTTCAGCAAGTTACCTTAAACACTGGGGATTTAATTTGAGTTTTTGTGTACTTTATCTTCTTTTTTTCACAGAGACACCAATGCACTCATTTGGATTAATTTTGTTTAAGGTGTAGCACTCCTCCACAACTGAACAGAGAATTTATAAGTGCAGTTAGCCTTTATGTGTTCTTATTGTTGCCACGTACAGCTTTTTATTAGTAACATGCAGTTGTTCTGCTCTGTTAAGTAAAACACTTTTTTTTTTTCCCTTCTTTGGTAATATGCACATACCTAAAAATTCCGTTATTTTGACAGTAAGGCCTCAGGCAGCCTGAACTTCAGTTTGCATATGACTGAGGGAGAGGCCAGGGGTACTCTTCAGGTAAGTAGAAGCAGATTGTAGGGGACTGTAGTAGGCATAGGATACCGCTTTTGCGACTGGAGAGAGTTTCAGCTTGACTCTTTCTGCAGTGCAGTAGGATGAAATGATCTGTATATGTTGTGCAGAGAACATGCTGACTGCCACTTCTTCAAGCAGAGATTGCTAAAGTACTGACCATGCACTTGGTGAGCCTATAACTGAAGAAAGCTTAAACTTCAATGCAATTTTAATTTGGTATTTTTTGACTAAGGGATTTCAGCTTGCTTAATGTGTAATATTTAATACTTTGCTTTGTGTACATGTATTCTGTTCAGTATAAAATCATCCCACCTTGGTTTAGAGAACAGCCATCAGAGTTGCATTTCATGCTACATTGGGATATCAAATGGACCTAGCTTTTGTTTGACTGGACTGTTGGTAAAATTTCACCATTTGTATTATGCAGATGGATGGTTCCAACAAAATTGGCATAGAAAGTTGAATATTAGACACTCTATATTCGAGGCAATTTCTTTTTCAGATGGTTTCCTACGCCTTCCCTCATCTCACACACTTTACTTGAGATTCTCTGGGGAAAATGAGCTCTGTCACTTTACCTTGTGGCGTAATTGTTGTGTTAAGTAAACCATTTATTCTTTGTTAAGAATTACTCCAAGGTAAACACTACTATCTTTAGCTATAGTTTAGCTCCTACAGATGACTTTTTTTTTTACCCTTTAGTCCTGAAAATCTTTTAACATCAGTTCTACAAGTATCTGATGTGTTATGAGGACCATGCCATGTTTGCAGTGTGTATTATATTCTGCAGACTGTTGGTTGGGTAGTTTGCTGATATTTCCTTGTCTGTACATTACTCACTATATAGTAACTTCAGTTTTCAAAGCATGATTAATGTTAGAATTTCTTTAAGTATGACAAAGTCATCCTGTGATATATTTATATTAAGAGTTTTTTCAACACTGGAGCTTTCCGTTAACAGCAGGATCTTCATTTGATTTGTTTAGTCATCATAATCTTAGGCTGGAGTGTTAGCTTCACCCCAGAGAGAGTATTTCTATACATATAGTACAGCTGCACTGAAGGGGTTATATAAAACAAGCTGAAACTTTGAGTAATTACTATGATATAATACATCTCCATATTTCCACATTGAAATAGTTTTAAAAACTGGCAACAATGGAATTTTATAACAACCTCCATTCATGTACTCCACACATGAAAACTTCGTAGCCACCACAGGACAAAATACAACTTCTGTGCTCAAGCAAGAAGCAATTAGGCTTGGCTAGACAGTGAGAAAATCTCCAAACTATTTAAACTATTAAAATGGAAAAAATATAACATTATGTTTTATTGTAGGTTCGGGAACTGCAGACACGTTTGCAAAGCGTGCAGGCAACAGGTCCATCCAGCCCAAGTCGTCTTACTTCTGCCAATCGACCTATTAACCCCAGCACGGGAGAGCTGAGCACAAGCAGCAGTAGCAATGACATTCCTATAGCCAAGGTGAGCTATTTTGTTTGTAGTGACTCTTCTTGTTATCGGGGAGAAGCAGGCTTCATTTTGCACAACTGTTGTTGGGAGATACCCAGATTCTCCAGAGAGTTTTCTGGGGTCCTAAGCAGGCCCATGAACTTGAGCTGCAGAAAGGAATGAAGTGCTAATGATTATAATTTTCTCAGTTACAGCACAGGTGTCAGTTTTACAGTAGTTTAGGTTTGCAAGCTTTTGCAAGTTTGTGGCTAATGAACAAATGCATTTTGTTCTTTAAATGCATTTTGCATCTTTAAGGAGTGTGGGTTCCTGTGTAACCTGTGCAGCATTTTGACTTACAGATTGCTGAAAGAGTGAAGCTGTCAAAGACAAGATCAGAGTCTTCATCATCTGATAGACCTGTCTTAGGATCAGAAATCAGCAGCATAGGGGTAAGGACTAATAATAATGTGCATGCATGGTACCTTCTGGAGATGATCCATGTTCCATTAAAAGCAGCATTGGTTTCTTACTAAACTGAAAATACTTCAAAAGTAATTTTAAGAAAAATATTTCAACAGCAAATATTTCACCTAGTATTAAGAGGTCATTTTCTAATAACTGGTGTCTAGAAATCATTCTCTGAGTGACTTCAAGAGGATGATTTTGGAGTCAATTACTCCAAAATCATTATTCTTCAAAAAAAGACTGTTCGGTTGCTTTTCACAGCTTCCAATCAACAGAACTGGCTTCTGCTTTGCAATGCCAGTATGAATCTATAGCAGTGTTGTTAGTGTGTGTTAATATTTGTTTCACTGAAGAAGTTAGCTCTGACCTTTTGTTAAGCTTTCAAGAAAGTAAATAACTTGCATATTAGGCTTTTTAAATGTATGATGAAATAGTGGGTTTCACTCTTTGGTTAGTAGAATCTTAAATCAAAATAGCTTCTTAAAGTAGAAACTTGTTCTATTTAGTATAAAGTTCACAGGAAAAACTGAATGATGAATGCCTTGAAGTGAGTGCAAGCAAATGCAGCTCTCAGTGCACACTGCTGCTGGGAGGAATACAATGGTTATCTATTCACAATGAACTATTAACTGCCCTATGTAGGTGTCTAGTACTGTGGCTGAACATTTGGCACATTCCTTACAAGACTGCTCAAACATCCAGGAAATCTTCCAGACTCTTTATTCACATGGATCTGCTATCTCTGAAAGTAAAATCCGAGAATTTGAAGTGGAGACAGAGAGATTAAATAGGTAAGGTGAAAAGCTAGATATGATCACATGTATTGTCTGCTACTAGCTTTGTTAAAGTTACTACTTTTTTATCCTTTTTGAACATTTCATAATTCAGTCACAGATCAAGTGTGGTAGCTGCAGATAAACACTGAATGTAGTTGATGAAGGGAAGATTGAATCATATGCTAAGGGTTCTTTCCATTAGTATGACAGTTTGGTGTGCATTATTAGATAAGCATGGCACCTTCATCTGTGACAGTTTGCACAGTAGAGTGACCTGCTCTATGGCTGACTAGGTAGACATGTCATTTTTTTTAATAAGAGTCATCACTGCTAGAAATAAGGATTCCCATAAATTATTATCCATCATTCTCATATTAGCTTGCTTTGTTTTGCCCTGAAAAAGAATTAAGCATTAACAGTATCAGTGAATGAACTGATACATGGTGGTGTGCCGTATATATCAGTAAATAGACTTCTGTCTGCAGAAGAAAGATTGCAGCTTTCTGGTTGCAGTTAAAATACTGCTGGTGTTATCCTTCAATAAGCTCTGTCAAAACCAATGCTTCATGTCATTTTTGGAACATAAAATCAAAACTGCGGATCAGGAATGTGAGAATCGTGTCTCAGCATGTTTCCTTTCAAGTTTTCTCTTCCCCACAGCTGTCTCGAATTTAGTCTGATCAGTACAATATCTCTTTTGTAGCTCATGTTTTTGTAGTGCTGTGAAATGTGATCCTCCTTTTTTCTTACTTTTTTTTTTCCCTTTTTTCTCTGTGCTGCGCAATTATGCTTTGACAACATGTATCCTTATAGGAGGTGTCAAAGAAGACACAGGAAGCGAAGCATCTGAGAGTTGTAGCAGCTAGGAAAGTCAGAGCTTTATGATGGTAGCTGAATAAATGGTATACTAGCCCTTCTCCTTCTTGTGCTTGTTAAGTCAGTGATTTTAGAGTTCTGGATGGCACTGATTTCTTCATTAGGTACCTGTCCAAATTTTGAAATTGTTTGCCTGTCTGTTTTCAGTGTATGTCCAACTCTTGCAACTAGGCATAGTACTTCGATGTGTAGTGCAGTTATCAGCAGTGAGAATGCACAGTAATACTCATACTCTGAAGTCTCATTTTCAGATTCAGAGTTAAGCTCATTGAGAACTGATACGACCTTCTGTTTGACTATTGCCAGAACTTCTGGACATTTCATTTCCTCGTTGAAGCTTTTTATTTTGAGAGTTACGTCTCTAATCACAACCAAAATATTTCTTCAAGTGAAACGATTATTCTGGATGTTCCAAGGACATTTATGCAGCTGCATGATCCCTACGCACACCCACACACACTAATGAACATGCCACTTCAAACAAGAAGCAAATATGGCAGCAGGAAGTGAGGAATGGAGGCAGAAAATTTGAGCAAAGTGTTAATACGTAACTTGTCCTATGCAGTCTTGTGGCTACAGAATAGGAGTACCATTTTCTGCTTGTTGCTGTTGCACAGGGTTATGATTACATTTTATGGAAAGGAGAGGAGAAGAAGAATCTGTCCTAAGACAAATTCCTGTCTTCTTGACTCTTGATAGGGTGCAGAGAACTGGTAGATTTTGCCATCTTCATTAAAAGCCTTGTGTAGACCAAATGGCATTTGTGTTTTTTAAATTATGATTGTTCTAGAGTTTTCAGGACAGTGTCTGTAAACTAAGCTTGAAGGTTGCAAATTAATTCCTTTTCTACAGCCGTATTGAGCATTTGAAATCCCAGAACGACTTGCTGACAATAACACTGGAAGAGTGCAAGAGCAATGCTGAGAGGATGAGCATGCTTGTTGGGAAGTACGAGTCCAATGCCACAGCCCTTAGGCTTGCACTGCAGTACAGGTATGTAAGTATTCAGAGGGTGTCTCAGACAGAAAAAGAGGGATTGAGGAGACTTGATAGAAGTCTTTGAAAGTGACATTGTTGGTGTGCCATAGTAATACCGTTTCTTTGTTTTCTCCCTGAAAAAATGCCCCTTTGGTTAAACTACTCGACAAACTACAGAACAGAAGTTACTGATAAAAGTGTATTTCAAGACTAATTCACCAGCAGTAGTGAACTCGATCTAAGCAAAAGATATGGGTTTATCTGTTAATTTTTAAATACTCAATTAACATTTGAATTAGGGGTTGTGTGTAGGCTCAAACTGTCTCTGCTGTATGTGATCTTAAGATACAGGTTCTCTGTATTAGGCTGGCACTTTTCATAAGACCAGTGGACCAAAGAGTGGTATTGTACTCCACATAATTCAGAGTGACTTTATATTACATCAGCTGGAATTGTGGATTAATTGCTTGGTGTGTGGTTACGAGTATCTAGAATTGCTTTAAGCTATATGTAAAAACATCGTGTCATTTAACTACTTCAGCTGCAACAAATTTGGAACAGGAGGTTTTGGTCTTAAGACAAATTGTGTGCCATAAAAGAATGTATTCTTTTACTAATAGCCTTGATCAAATTACAAGGAAATAGAAATTGCAAATAGGTATATTAATGTATATGTTTTCAAAAACATTAGAATGGAATGAGTGACTCACAACTATATTTAGAAGCTGTTGTGTTTTAAGGAGGAAAATCATACAGCCAGGACAGAGCAACGAGTATTTTTCTTGTTTTTCCTTCTTACTATGATAGTATAGTTATATAGTATAGAATACTATATTTCGTAGTAGAAAGAAGGCCAGAAAAAAATTTTCTCAAAGGGATTGTGTTGACCACCATTTGTGTTGTAACTGTTTCAAACATGCTTCTGGAGCTCACTTCACATCAGGTCATTCTCTTCTGTTTTAACTTTTTACATTACTTGAGGCCAATCTGGGACCATCATCAGGAAGGAGAGACTGTTGAATACTTGTGATAGAAGCTTATGTGTGTTATGTCATTTAATATCTTGCTGCTAGACAAGTAGTAGGGAATCATGCCGTTCATCAGCTACCTCTTGTTTTTTGTTGTTGTTGCTGTTGCAGGTATTCTTCCCCTCTAAACGGCAGATATATTTTGTGTGATTTTTGTTTTCTGTGGTTTGTTTCCTCTTTCAGTGAACAGTGTATAGAAGCATATGAGCTGCTGTTGGCACTGGCAGAAAGTGAGCAGAGTCTCATTCTTGGGCAGTTCAGAGCTGCAGGTGTTGGTTCTGTTGGTAAGATGTCAATGAATCACTTTATTTATGTTTTTTGCATGTCAATTAGCATTAGGGTTAGGTGTAACGGTGAATCATCTCATGACCCATCACTTAAGAATGCTCTCTGTTGTGTTTTTAACTAATTAAATCATTTTACACACCCAAAAAATAGGAAACAAGAGAAGGAGAGACTGGAATTAAATCATAAAATTCACCAGCAGTTTAAATTAACCTTCATGTACTTTTTTACAAGGCGATGTCTGTTCTGGCAGTGGTGAGGCAGTTACAGGCATGCAAGTGTACAGAGTGGAATTATTAAACAATGCTCACAAAGATATGTGAATTAGGGCCATACAGCTGTGGTGACTGCAAGTATAAATTTAGTTTGAACCAGAAATATTGAACTTCCTAGAAATTGAGTGTCCTCTTTAAAATCTTGGATTAAGACAATACAAAGGTAGCACTGAGTAGTCATCAAGAAAAAAGAAAACACACACAAAAACGGTTTTAGTTTTTCACCCCACGTTTTACCTTTGCTGTGAAACTTTGAAATATTTTATCTTAAATTTTACTACGTTGTCAGGGATATTATCCTATATGTTCTGGGTTTTTCTTATTTTGTGTATAGTTGATCTTGTGGCTAGGGGGTGGTGTTTTTTAATATACTTGCTCAGTAAGTAATGGAATAAGCCACTGTCGTAGGTACAGTTCAGAAGCATTTCTGGGTTTTATAGTCCCATTACTTTTACTGATAGAAGGTTGCTGTAGTAATGTTCAATTAGAAAGAGAGGAAACCTTCAGAGAGAGAAGGTGGCCAATGGTATCCTGGCTTGTGTCAGCAATAGCGTGGCCAGCAGGGACAGGGAAGGGATCTTACCCCCGTATTCAGCACTGGTGAGGCCGCACCTCGATTCCTGTGTTCAGTTTTGGGCCCCTCACTACACAAAGGACATTGAATGACTCGAGCGTGTCCAGAGAAGGGCAACGGAGCTGGTGCAGGGTCTGGAGCACAGGTCGTACGGGGAGCGGCTGAGGGAACTGGGGGTGTTTAGTCTGGAGAAGAGGAGGCTGAGGGGAGACCTCATCGCCCTCTACAGCTCCCTGAAAGGAGGGTGCAGAGAGCTGGGGATGAGTCTCCTTAACCAAGTAACAAGCGATAGGACAAGAGGGAATGGCCTCCAGTTGCACCAGGGAAGGTTTAGACTGGATATTAGGCAGCATTTCTTTCCAGAAGGGGTTGTTGTGTGTTGGAATGGGCTGCCCAGGGCAGTGGTGGAGTCCCCATCCCTGGAGGTGTTTAAGAGTCAGGTTGACATAGCGCTGAGGGATATGGTGTGGTTGGGAACTGTCAGTGTTAGGTTAACGGTTGGACTTGATGATCTTCAAGGTCTTTTCCAACCTTGATGATTCTGTGATTCTGTGAATAGCTCTTCATGCTGTGCTGAGGTAACTGCCTGATTCAGACAGTATTACAGCATTAGCTTCTTAGGAATCACTGAAATGTGAATGCAAAGCTTTAGAGAAATAGTGACCATCTGACTTGAGCGCCACAGTACTGACATGGTCAGCCTTTTGTTTGAGATAACTATATGCAGTCAGTCCACAATTGCTGTGCTGTTAAGCATGCCCCTTATCCATCTCTCCCAGTGCTAGAAACAGGCCCTGTCTTTGCCTGTGCAATGTGTGCCATACACTGAATGTTAGAGTGAATGTCCGAGATTTTCCTCCACCTTTCTTCCAGACTCTGGTCATTCTTTTCCATAGTGTGCTAGGGAGCTTTCCCTGCTGGCCAGCAAAAGTGAATTTAGTCTTGGATTTTCTATTCATATGGGTCACAGAAAGAAATCTTAAAAGGAAGAAATACCTTGGGTTTCATCTCACATGCATTTTATGAAAGTGTAGTTTAGTTTTTATATAGGTGTGTGTCTACAGCTCTTAGGTTATTACCAGTTACAGCCATGTGATATAAAAAGTGCCAATTTCCCATTACTTAATACAGCTTGAAGGAAGTTGTGTTTGGTTTAAGTACCTTTACTTCACTATAAAATTGATGAAAATATACAGATGAAATATCAGATCTTTGGTTTGAAGATCAGTTGAGTTTTATATCAACATCTGTGAGTGGAAGATTCATGGGAGTTGCTTCTGCGTAACTTGGAGCTGAGCATATCCAGCTGCTCTTAACATTCTCCTTTCCTTTCTTCCACATTAGTGTTATTTCTAGTGCATGTCCTTTACTTAACAAGTAGGAAGTATGGCTAATTGGTCTGTGACTTGAATAAGGATGAAATTAAAATCTGACATAGAGCAGACTGGGAGGTTTTTATACTCTCATGACATCTTTGAACTGTATTTGGTATACTGTAGTTTTGTTCAGACTTTCAGTGTAGCCACTAATGTGCCTTGCTTTAAATAACTTTACTCCAGCTGGAGTTAGGACTATAGGAATAGTGACAGTGGTGGTTTCTGTCCTGCCTCTGCTGAAGGGGTGGTTTGCTGGCTCCATAGATGCTGCATAACCATTAAAAATTATAGCAAATTAATAAACATCAACGCTAGTTTTCTTTTGGTTTAGTGTACATAATGGTAAACTCTGAAAGGCTGCTTCTAAGCAGTAAGGCAGTTCTTTCAGCTGGAAAGGTAACCCAGAAGTTGGTGTTCTGGCAAACGATTAGGCTTGAGATAAAGATGCTTGTGAGAAAAAGCCCTGGAAAGGACCATACTGTGAAACAGCACTGCATTGATTGGAGTAAAAGCTGTAATTCAGGCTGAGACTTTTCCAGTGTATTATTAATTTGAGCATCCTAACCTAATGTACAGTGCACACACCCTTACAGACAAGCTAGCGAAGATAAAGCATCACTTAAAACATGTACAAAAAGCAACAACAACCTGGCTGGGAGGGAGATGCGTTCGGGCCAGTAGCCCAGTTACCACTGATGCTCACACAGAAGTGAAGTTGCTTTTACATTACAGATTGGTAGTTTATCATCATCATATTGGTATAAACTAGGAGTGTGCAGAAGCACCTCTACTCTTGCATTAATTTCTGTCACCCTCCTCAAAGCTCTAAAACAGATTGTTTGTTTGAAAAATAGGGGACCAGACAGGTGATGAAAACATCACTCAGATGCTTAAGAGAGCTCATGACTGCAGGAAGACAGCTGAGAATGCAGCAAAAGCCTTGCTGATGAAACTAGATGGAAGCTGCGGGGGAGCCTATGCAATCACTGGCTGCAGTGTGCAGCCCTGGGAAAGCCTGTCATCCAACAGCCACACAAGGTAACTGCAACTCATCTGCTTTCCTAATCCCCAAGTGTTTGATTTCAGGCCATAAGTTACGTTATATTGTATTCGCTGACCTACATCCCTAACCTCAGTCTGCTGGCTCTTTGCTTTGATTTATAAGTCACTATGCCTCAGTGGTCTGATTGTCTTTAGACTTTGAGCAACTCCAGCCAAGAAGTGTTTTGTATAAATTTGTTGCAAATGGGTGACTTTGAACTTTGATCTGCCTCATAAAGGGCAAAGCCGTTATGTTTGTTTTACTTCAGTGACTTTTTTGCTGTTTTATTGGAACTCAGATCATGTACTCCTTATTCATATCTGTTGCATGCAGACAGCACAGACGTATGGAGAACTAGAGATCAGAAGTATGTTTCCATTGGTGTTTTGGAGTGTTCAGGAGTTGTTTTCCCAATGTTGCAAATCCAGCCATTTTGTTTTAAACCATTTCCTCTCCCTTCTCATTCCCCTTTGTTCCCCTCCAAATTCCTCCTTCCCATGCTATTCTTTTGCATGGACAGTGGCAAATGAACATCATGACAGAGTGGGTTCTTGAGGAAAGCCTGGATATTGCAGTTATTCTGAAGACCTATAAGTTAATGAAACTGAAATGAGCTATTATTGCAGAAGTGTTCCAGTTCAAATACATCTGCTAGGAGATTCATTTTGAGTTGCTGCCTGCCTGCAGTGTAATTGTACTCTCTGCAGTGAATATGTGTGCTTGTGTATGGATACAAATTTGGCAAGTATCCTGGATAAATATAGATGAACATTTTTCTTTTTAAAAGCTATTTTAGTTTCTCAGATTCACTCTAAAAATTCATTTTAATTCAGTTTTTGAGCCAGTTCTTTATTCAAATGCTGTCATTTTTTGACACTTTGAGAAGTTTATTTTAGTACTGTATCATTTCCTTTTCTTGCTGATGCTTCCTCCAAAGGATCTTATATCCTGCCATGTGAAGAGCATGAAATAGCTGAAAAGTGAGCAAAAAAGTAACTTGAGGGAACAGGGTCCAAATTTGAGGGAAATTTTAATGTTTTATTCAAACAAGTGTTATGGTGCACTTTCAGTCCAAGAAACCTCTATCTTTATTCAGAAATTAATGTGGCAGCATCTGTGCTAGTAACACATTGATTGCTCATTGTACCCAAGGTATTTACTGGCCTTGGAAAGAAGTTATACAAAGCTGTTCCAAATACTAGACTTGCTTAAATATGCATGCACTTATGCCTTATCTAAACCCACATGTGAACATGTTGTAAGTGGTCACACATAGCAACACCTCTACCTGGGCTGAGCTTGTTTTCCATTCTGTTATTTGAAAGGGTCATTTTCAGTTGTTCATAACTATCTCAGTATTTTTCTTCATTGTGAGATATCTGGTATGTAGTCAAGGCATATTTTTTTAAATTGAAAACTATTTAGATAGTTTGCAGTATTGACAGGGGAAATTGTGGGTGGGGCTGCTGTTTCCAGGGTTTTTGTGTTTGTTTTCCTAGTCTTTCACTGGAAGTGTTTGGTCGTCTACAGTTCTTACTTTGTTGAATGTCATTTTCGTTTTTTCGAGGAGGAGGCTACAGGAGAGAGTTGTGTGTGTTTGGGGAGGAATGAGCATGCTCATTGTTTACTGTGAAGTTTTGGTGGTCAGCTGGCCACTGTGTGTGTGTGCATGTGATGTATTGGCTGAATAGATAAAGTTTCAGCGGAGTATGATTAAAATAGCATAGGATTTCAGATTTCATCAGTATATACTGTCATGAAATGTGAAAATGCAAACATGAAAGCTTCTGGTGCGAGAGATGTTTTAGCTTGAGTCATTATCATTGTAGAGTAATTTTTCTGGTATGGAGCAAGATACTGTACTGAATTAACTATTATGTGCTTGGATATATGTGAAATGTGAGAAAGAAAAGCTTCTCTCATTTATATGAAGGGCACACAGCAAGTTGGGAACTTGTTCTATGGGCATCCTGATCTGATCATCACTTACACATTGTTGTCCATCTCCCCTCCCCTTACATCCAGTAAATTGTCTTTGTCTAAACATACATATCAGTGAAAGTATTTCTGAAACTTTACTTTCTCTATGAAATACAAATCTTCTCTTCTGTAAGTGATACATGGTAGAGGTGTTTTCAGATCTCTCCTTCCTGTGGACTCTGTCTCAAAATAGAGGCATCCCCCTCTTCAGCTTACAGACGTAGGACACTGTGCCAGCCCATAGATGGAACGTCTGTGTTGGTTCAAAAGGCACACACTTTTCCATATTTCTATCAGTAAATATTCTATCTAGGGTTTAAAAAACAGAGTATTTTTGTCTTTAACTCCCCTTTCCCTATCATCTGGATCCTTTTTGTTTCTCTCCAGGAGTTATCCTGTCTACGTTGCCGGCTCTCTCAACCCATTCATGCATGCTCCCTTGTCACTTGGCTCCCTGCTGCTCTACACAGATGTCCCATTGCCACAGACCTCCAGCCCTCTATAATGCATTGTTGTTGATGATTTCCATTTCCTTTAATTTTTTCATTACAATAGCAATCCAAGCAAAGATAGTAAAGCAGACTGTGGATTTCTAGCTGTTCCTGCAGGCTTAGTATTTTTTATGTGCCTTAAAGAACTTGGCAGTCTATAAAACTGGGGGGTAGAACAAGCCCACATCACCTGCGAGTGCCATGTAAACCAACATTTTGGGACTACTACACTGAAATGAAAACATTTTTACATTGTGTGGCGCAAACATACTCCAAATCTGCAGGACTGATCTTTTGCCATAGCTGGTTCAGTGTTGCAAGCTTTTAGTTTCATCTATGTGTTGCTACCTTTTCCCTTTGAAACCAGCTGAGTAAAGTGGTAGCAGGATAATGAAAACTCCTTTTCTGAGACCCGTGACAAATGAGTAGTTTTCCCTGCTGTTCAGAATCCTGTAGAATAGACATTTACAGCAGAATTGTTGACCCATCTTTAGCTTTGGGATTTCAAATGATATTCTGAATGTCAGATCACTGAACACATTACTGAGAATAAATAAATGCTTGGTGAGCCACTAGTGACAAGTGGTGAAAGACTCTGAGTCTTTAACTTAAAGACTGAAATGAAAAGAAATGAAATGAAAGAGCATCACAGAGGTTGTTACTGGTGAAGTGAACAATAATAGCAAGAATATCGACTCATTTGTGTGACAGCAGCACAATAATTTGCCAATTCATTTTTTGAAAATAGAAATAAGTCTGCAGTGTGGTTGGAGGTTATAATTATTTTAAATGGACAGAAGCTAACTACGGAACATGTATTGCTAACAAAGTTTGACTGCACCTCAAGAAAGAAACAAAAGAGAAGGACTGAAAACAGTGGATTTTATTCCCTGCAGTGCTAGTAAGCCCAGCCTTACATCTGGATTTATCTGCTCTCTTGTATGCAAAGGGAATTCTTCTTAGTATTAAGCAGTGTCACAAAATATCTCAACTCAGCCAAATGTAGGACTATAACTCTCATCAGAATCACCTCAGATTTCAGATAGGTAGCTGACAGACAAAATTGTCTTGGCTGAAGTGTACAAATTATGTAGAAATAACCCAACAGGTATCTTAATGTTATCTGTGTAACACTTCTTTGCTGGACTGAACTCACAAAGAAGCGGGGTATTTTCACCAAAGGTTCTGATTTTAGCCAAATTCCCTGTTTGTCTTTTGGCTGTCTGAAGTATTTTTCAGTTTCTCAGGAAGTTACTATCTTTTGGCATAGTGCTGTTTCAGATCTCAAACTACAACATTCATCCTGAAGATGGTTGGCACATGTATACTGTGTATCAAATGCATTCTTTAAGATTGCATGCAGACATTCAAGCAAGTTTTGTGGATTCAATTCTGACAGCATTATTTTAGTTCTATCAACTTTTGTATTATCTGCACCATTGCTGAATTGCAGATTTATGAACTGAAGCTTTTACAGGGTTTTATGGACAAAATTTTGTAGTGTATTGAAGTTACTCCAAGGCACTGTTGAAAGCCTCGTTTGTATCCATCCACTGCATTTTACACACACACATGCACATGCAAACACATGCATGCATGACAGCAAATAAGTCTGCATGTTGTACTATACCAACCTCCATATTTTTCACAGGCTGTATATGAAAATTAATTTGACATCATCCATGCATGACATCATTGTAAAAGACTTGAGGGATGAAGCAAGTTGGACAAACATCTCTCTTTGTGTGTTCTGAATACAGCAGCAGAGAGAATGAGCAGATTGATGTTGTATTCCCTCCAGGTGTGATGAAATTGTGACCCTTTCTCTATCCTGAAACTGCACATCTTTTGCAACAGTTTCATGTTTTTGTTGGATGGATGCGTTATACTATATATGCATTCTATCAGTCTGTTTTCCTTTGTCCTGACTGCTGTTAGAAGGGAGAGCAATATGTGAAATTAATATGCTTACCAGCTGTGGGCTGTTAAACAGAGCAGCAATGGTCTGGTATTATGGCTGTGGAGAGCTGTATGGAGGGGCTTTTGGGGGAACACACCCTGGCAGAGCTGTGCTGTAGGAGTTCAAAAACACTACACCATTGTTTCCATCCCTAATCATGCAGCCTCATTTTTACAACAGTCCAAACTGGGCTTTGTCTCCTGACTTTCTGCAGCCCATACTGCTTCCAGTCTTCTGGGTGGGGTCTTGCTGCATTTAATGTACAGGGAGAGGGAAGGTTCTTGTCCCTTTGTGTGCTGGCTGAGACAGCTTCCTTGATAAGCTCTCCTCACCTTCTAAAAAAAAAAAAAAAAAGAAAAAAAAGAGCAGCTTGCTAGCAATTCACCAGAGGACCAACTCAGCTGCAGACAGGCAGGCAGGCAGGCAGCCAGGACTAAAGTAAAAGCAGCCTGAGTATCACTGGCAACAACCCAGACTGCCTTCCTCAGTTTGGACTGCTCTCCTCTAAAATACACATTCATAGCCATGGACCTTTAAGAGCCAAAATCTGTGAATATCCAGTGAGTACAAGGTCTAACACAACGTTAACAACAGATTTGCAGCATTTTTGCTCAGGTTTCATTCCCAGCAGGA
Organism: Athene noctua; assembly: GCF_965140245.1. NCBI lineage: Eukaryota > Metazoa > Chordata > Aves > Strigiformes > Strigidae > Athene > Athene noctua. The sequence continues at coordinate 34,137,038 of NC_134077.1, forward strand.
AAGCTAGGTTTTCTTTCCTTTGCAAGCAAAAACTGAGATGAGCTCTTTGTGTCCCAAGATTTGAAGTCTGTGTAGGCTTTAAAATCTGTCCTTCCTCCAACAACAGATGTTTTACATTTAATCCAGAAAAGCTGTGCAATTGCTGTCTTTCCATGCTGAGGAAATTTGCAACATGATTTCAGTACAGAATTAAGTATTTCTTATGTTGTGTATCCCCTGATTTTTATATCAGTATCTACTTCAGAGAGGTATCTCTAGACTCAGTAAAGCAAGATTTATTGAATGTTTAGAGGTTCTCTTATGAAGAACTAAGTGTGAACAAAAATTGGTTTCAATCTGAAAGGGTTTCTATGTAATGTAGGTACCGGGTGTTTTTAGCTTCACTGAAGATGGAAATGGATGGAATCTACAGCAAAGAGCAGTTTACATTTGTGGTAAATATGGCACCTATTATCCCTAAGAAAAGGGAGGAATAATGGGAAATTGACAGAGAACTGTAGTAAAGAACTGTAATGTGATATTTCATGAGGGGGAAGGATTCTGAAAAAATCTTTGTAGACCTGTCAATTCTCTGTCTCCTCCAAGGCTGTGCTTGGAATATGTGGGAACATTGACAGTTATTTGAGGCACTTAAAAATCATTGTAGCTTTAACAGAAGTAGAACCAAAAGAAAAGAGAAAAATCAAGCCTATCTTGATAGGCTTCCCCTTTTTCACATGCATAATATATTTTAGAACATCATCCTGACTCTCACAGCATGTAGCGGATGGGGCTTTTTTTCTTCCTACAAAAATGTTGAACAGCAGTGCAATTTGATACAGAAAGTGATTTATTCCCCTGTTGAAAACTGAGATCATTGAGCATTCCAGACAAGCACAGTTAATGGATGACTTATCCCTCACCCAGCAGCTGATTACAGGACCTCGGGAGACAGCAGGCAGTTTTGACTGAGGTTATAGAAACAACGTGGCATTTTATTTTCCTTTTAGTGTTATTGCAACTATATTCAGCCCTGGAATGCTTTGGCTGTATCAGTCTCAGCACCCTGCAGCACTGGCATGCATCTAGGTCAGTAGGCAGCACTGAGTCACCTTGCTCTAAGACAGTTTTCCCTTTCTGCAATCTCTGTGTAAACATTTATGGGGTAGACTAATGGGCAGTCATTTGTTTGATTCCTGTAGATAAGAGAAGAACTGCCATGTCTGATGATGACATTTTATTAAAAATCCTGCTAACTTATAGATCGGTTCTAAACCCCTCTGGCCCTGAAGGAATGTCAGTGTACTAAAGAATACACCTTAACATGAATTGAAAGATGCTACCTCCTGGCATCTGCCAGCAGATTGATTGAGTCAGGTTGATTCCTACAAGCATCCATTAAAAATATTTGAGGTGATAGCTGGTATTTCGATCAGCAGAGATAAATGAGGTCTGGGCTGATTCTTTTTTCTTAGCAGATATTTCTTCCTAAAGAAGATGAAGACCCACTGAGCAGCAAAGAGAATCTTGTCCTGATAGTGTATTGCTAAGAAATCTTAAGTAGCACTTTTTTTTTTTTTTTAAATTAAAAAGACAATTTGTTTCAGAAGACACCATTTCAGAAAAAGTAATTCTGTTACATGTCACTAAATATCTGGCTTTGCAGAGTTTTCATCACGTGATACAATTTTCTCATGCAGCTTAGAGTATTAATTTTTTTCCTGATTTTTTCACACCCCTCTGCATCTTCTGAACATTGCAATGTCCAGTCCACACTATGTATGTCCTTTCCATGAACTTTTAAGTAAGACTCAGATTTGTTGGTAAAATATTGGGAGCATGTTTAAGGTAAGAGTATAGATTTTGTTCCACATGTTTTCTTAATACCGTTCTTTCTCTTTGCAGTACTACCAGCTCAACTGCAAGCAGTTGCGATACGGAATTTACAAAGGAGGATGAGCAGCGGCTGAAGGATTACATCCAGCAGTTGAAAAATGACAGGGCAGCAGTGAAACTGACAATGCTGGAGCTGGAAAGCATCCACATTGATCCCCTTAGTTATGATGTTAAACCTCGTGGAGACAGCCAGAGGCTAGACCTGGAAAATGCAGTCTTGATGCAGGAACTTATGGCAATGAAGGTATTTTATTTATATCCAGCAGACTAAGTGTGCTGCTAACAATGCCCCTGTGCTATAAAACATGCTCAGTAACACATACGAGAGGCTTTGATAGTGATCATTAGGTAATAAAGGGTAACTTTGTAGAACCAGATAAACAGGGATGAAAATCCAGTAGTTAGAAAGTTACAGAAGGCAGTGCAGTAACAGTGATGAGCTATGTGTGTTTTGAATTAGGCGAGGACTTCATCTGTGGCTCTAAACTTGGAATGGTCTCCTTGACAAACCAGATGCACTCTCTAAGAGATATGGCAGCTGAACTGCTTGAGGGTGACCAAAACCATGATACAGCACTTCCGAAGAGATGATTCATTATTTTACTTACAAGCTTGCAAATGTGCATTTTGTGTATTTGTGTACTGAAGCATAACAAATTCACCTCCTTTTAATACTGTCATGGGAGGAGAAATGGTTTGTCAGAAGCTATCATCCCTAATGCTCCACAGTGATTGGTCTCTAAGTCCAGAGCTGTTCTAGGCACTGTATTGCAATCTGTAGTGCAGTATGTAATACAGTAACAGAGGTTTTCAGGGAAAACTCTGGTCCCTCAGGCCTGGTTTATACTTCCAGTTCTAAAGATGTGATCTAGAAAAACTAACCTGTATGGACAAAGTACAAAGATTATATAATTTTAAATCTGGCTTCTGTATTGAGTTTAAGAATTGCAGAATCACAGAATCTTTCAGGTTGGAAAACACCCTTGGGATCATCGAGTCCAACCATCAGCCCTACTCTACAAAGTTCTCCCCTACACCATATCCCCCAACATCTCATCTAAACGACCCTTAAACACATCCAGGGATGGTGACTCCACCCCCTCCCTGGGCAGCCTATTCCACTCTCTGACCACTCTTGCTGTGAAAAATTTTTTCCTAATGTCCAGTCTGAACCTCCCCTGTTGCAGTTTAAAGCCATTCCCCCTTGTTCTGTCACTAATTACCTGTGAGAAGAGACCAGCACCAACCTCTCTACAATGTCCTTTCAGGGAGTTGTAGAGAGAGAGGTGAACTAAAGCATAAGGACATATCAAAGGCAAAACAAGAGCATGTCTGCATTTAGAAGTTACCTTGTTTTGGTTCAGTTTACATAAGGTTAAATTCTGCATGTTTTAGTTGACTAATGGCAGGTATATTAGATGATGGTATCATGTGGGACAGCAAATCCTAATAGTTTTATTAGCTTCTAAAGCTACAGATTTTTGTTCAGATGTGCAATTGCTGTCTAACTGGTAGTTTAGTTATAATTATGTTCTTAGTGGTGCTGCTTTTCCATGATGACAAATACAATTTTGCAATAATGCATTCAATATTTGCAGTTCAGAAGAAAAGATTGCCTACTGTCAGTCAGAGGATTTAAAGTTATGTTGTTTGAATATATTGTAGCCAACAGCAATATATTTTCCATATTTAGAGCATGCACGATGTAATGGAAGACATTTATAGGTAATTAGATGTGTATTTCAGATACCACACTTCTCTTTTGCATCCAGATCTTCCTTGAAATCTCCTGTACATGATTCTTACTTCTATCTTTAAACTGATTGATAAAGGCAAAGTGCAGAGCTCTCCCATGTGATTAGTGCCATTGCATTCCCTGACCTGGCAAGGACACTAACAGTTGCATATCATAATTTCTGGCAGTTTTGAGTGCTGGTAATCCTTTTGTTCATTAAATGATCATCTAATTTGTTTTTGACATATGGTGTCCACTCATAACTTTTGGCTTGACCTAGCACTGGGTTTTCACTGCAGGAATTATCCGTAGAAGAAGAGGAAGTTTTTCTTCTTTGATGGGTTTGTGTGCAGTTCATATTGGAATAGACAGACATTTTACATAGGTGGCTGAAGTCACCTTCAGTCCATTCTGGTACAGAAAAACTGACAGTACTGTTATTCATTATAATTTGTGTACTTTGCTGGAATTCACAACTGGAGGAAAGCCGTAGGTTCCTGAAAGGGATATGGTGAAGACTCAAGTTTGTCAAAGCTTGGAATGGATTTTTTTGATAAGTGCTCTTCTGCTGCAGATATATAAAGAATTATAAAAGCCACAGCTACACTTCGCATGATTTAGTCCCAAGAGAATGTGCTACGTTATTAGCATCTGTGGTTGTTGCTCAGGTCTGCATTACACCTTGCTCATATGTTCAGCAAGCTATAACATAGATGAAGCTAAGGGCAGGATTCATGGATGTTTCTTGGCTTTCAGAGTGTATTGTTAGTGTCTGTTATTTGAAACATGTACCTCACACAGAATAGCATATGCATCTGCCTTCCTCTGAGACAACTGGACGATTTAAATTTCCTTACAGTATTTTATTTAACTTGAAGCAGATGAACTCATCTGTGCTGCAGACCACTTCATCATGTAGCAGCTCTTAATCTGTTTCCTCCTTTCCACATTCTTAACAAGGATGATACAGCTTCACAGAACTACAGAATCATGTCAGTTGGAAAACACCTTGAAGAATCATCCAGTCCAACCATTAACCTAACATTGACAGTTCCCAACTACACCATATTCCTCAGCGCTATGTCAACCCGACTCTTAAACACCTCCAGGGATGGGGACTCCACCACCTCCCTAGGCAGCCCATTCCAACACACAACAACCCCTTCTGGAAAGAAATGCTTCCTAATATCCAGTCTAAACCTTCCCTGGTGCAACTGGAGGCCATTCCCTCTTGTCCTATCGCTTTCTACTAGGCTAAAGAGACTCATCCCCAGCTCTCCGCAACCTCCTTTCAGGGAGCTGTAGAGGGTGATGAGGTCTCCCCTCAGCCTCCTCTTCTCCAGACTAAACACCCCCAGTTCCCTCAGCCGCTCCTCCTACAGCCTGTGCTCCAGACCCTGCACCAGCTCCGTTGCCCTTCTCTGGACACGCTCGAGTCATTCAATGTCCTTTTTGTAGTGAGGGGCCCAAAACTGAACACAGGAATCGAGGTGCGGCCTCAGCAGTGCCGAGTACAGGGGTCAGATCCCTTCCCTGTCCCTGCTGGCCACGCTATTGCTGATACAAGCCAGGATGCCATTGGCCTTCTTGGCCACCTGGGCACACTGCTGGTTCCTGTTCAGCCGGCTGTCAATCAACACCCCCAGGTCCCTCTCTGACTGGCAGCTCTCCAGCCACTCCTCCCCAAGCCTGTAGCGCTGCTGGGGGTTGTTGTGGCCCAAGGGCAGCCCCCGGCATTTGGCCTTATGGAAACTCCTCCGGTTGGCCTCAGCCCATGGCTCCAGCCTGTCCAGGTCTCTCTGCAGAGCCTCCCTACCCTCGAGCAGATCAACACTCCCACCCAACTTGGGGTCATCTGCAAACTGACTGAGGGTGCACTCGATCCCCTCGTCCAGATCATCAATAAAGATCTTAAACAGGAGTGGCCCCAAAACTGAGCCCTGGGGGACACCACTCGTGACCGGCCGCCAACTGGATTTAACTCCGTTCACCACAACTCTTTGGGCCCGGCCATCCAGACAGTTTTTTACCCATCAAAGATTGTGCCCATCCAAGCCAGTTTCACCAGGAGAATGCTGTAGGAAACGGTGTCAAAGGCCTTGCTAAAGTCAAGGTAGACAACATCCACAGCCTTTCCCTCATCCAACAAGCAGGTCGCCCTATCGTAGAAGGAGATCAGGTTTGTCAAGCAGGACCTGCCTCTCATAAACCCATGCTGACTGGGCCTGAGCATCTGGTTGTCCCGCATGTGTTGTGTGATGGTACTCAGGATGAGCTGCTCCATCAGCTTCCCGGGCACCGAAGTCAAGCTGACAGGCCTGTAATTGCGCGATCATCCTTCCAACCCTTCTTATATATGGGCGTCACATTGGCCAGTTTCCAATCTGTTGGGACCTCCCTGGTCAGCCAGGACTGCTGGTAAATGATGGAAAGCGGCTTGGCGAGCACCCCAGCCAGCTCCTTCAGCACCCTTGGGTGTATACCGTGTGATCCCATAGACTTGTGTGTGTCTGTGTGATGCAGCAGGTCACTGACTGTCTCCTCCTGGATTGTGGTGGGGTCATTCTGCCAGTCTCTGTCTTCTGGCTGAGGAGGCTGGATTCCCTCAGTACAACTAGTCTTGTTATTAAAGACTGAGGCACAGAAGGTATTAAGCACCTCAGCCTTTTCCTCCTCATCACTTGTTGCCATGTTTCCTCCTGCATCTAGCAGGGGATGGAGACTCTCCCTGGTCTTTGTTTTGCTGCTGGCATACTTATATAAACATTTCTTGTTGTCCTTGACTGCTGAAGGCAGATTAATTTCCAGCTGGGCTTTAGATCTCCTGATTTCCACCCTGCATAGCCTCACAGCCTCTCTGTAATCACTGTGAGTGTCTAGTCCCTTCTTCCAAAGGCTGTAAACTCTCCTTTTCTCTCCAAGTTACAGCCAAAGCTCCCTGTTTAGCCAGGGTGATCTTCTCTGTCGCTGGCTTCTCTCAGAGCACCTGGGGACCGCCTGCTCCTGAGCCATTAACACTTCCTTCTTAGAGAGTGCCCAGCCTTCCTGGGCCCCTATACCCTTCAGGACCACCTCCCAAGGGCTTCTGTCACGCAGGTGCCTAAACAGGTCAAAGTCAGCCCTTTGGAATTCCGGGATGGCAGTTCTGCTTCCCCCTCTCCTGGCCTCTCTAAGTATGGAGAACTTTATTGATTGCTTGATTGAGTTACTCAAGATTTTCCTGCATTGCTGAGTCTTATGACTTGCTGCTGTCTTCCTGAAATTTGTGTCTGTGTTGGAATCTCTGCTGCATCTTTTGGCATCTTTCATTTATGACTCCCAGTGAAAACTGATCATCACATTGCTCATATTGCTTTTTGCATCTCTGTGCTACACTGATAATGTTCTGAAAATGTCTTTACACCATTAGTTCTTCATTACTGATGAAAATGGTCCATAAAAAAATGGTTTGGGGGTGGTTTCTCTGTTGCCCTGTTTTGTTTTTTTTTTTCTAATCCGGAGTGTAATGTTTAGTGGTCTGCCAGTATTTCTGTAAAATCCAATTCATTGCTTCAAGCAATAATTAACCATGGTTCCAAATATATTCTTATCTGCAGTTTGTCAGCAGTCAGTGGTGTTGCTTTGAGGTCAATTGTTGTCGTGCCCCAGTTAGCAAGGAGATTACTTCTGATGGGTGTAAATAATTCTTGGTTTACTGTCTTTCGGCATTTCAAGGGACTTAATCTAGATAATCTCAGCTTTCTACACTGACAATTTTTTCTCTTGTGTACAGGTAGTGATAATATTGCGCATAATGTGCTTTGAGACTACAGTGTCTTCGCAGAAAATGTTAAGAATCCTGTTGTCCACCTTTGTTGCAGCATTTCATGCTCTTATAGATGTATGTAGTGAAATACAGTTAACTAGAGCATGGCATTTATATGCTCTGATACTTGTTTTACTTCCGAAGGCTGGTATACTTGAGTCCTGTTTCATGACTTTCAGAACTTTTTGCCATACAAGAGTCCTTGTTGTTTTATTCTTCTGACCTGGCCACATCCAACACAAATTTTTATTTTGAGGATGCTGGGTGTTTCTGATTATATTGTGTCAGAAATGCTTAATTTTCATTCAAGTGTTCACCCAAATTCAGAAGTACAGTTTGACTGCAAGTACAAAATATTCCTCAATACTCAGTTAATTAGTCCTGAAATGACTGCTAGATTTTGTACTTGAAGATTATGAATTTGCTTGGGTTGTGTAACTCCTCTGCAATCAACTGAAAGAGTGACCACTTGCTACCTCCTCCTTCAGTGTTTCATTTTGTAAATGCTACTTGTGCTTTAGGCACACACTCTGAAGAAGAAATATGTTAAACTGCAAAACGTTTCACCAACATCCTGTCATTAGAAAAAAAAAAAAGGATAGTAAATATACATGTCATTGAAATGAAATTTAGAAGAAGCTGTTTAGACGCTATCTTTAGAAAACATATTTTCATGGAAAAAAATTACTGCATATATAAAGACTAGTTAAATGTCTAAGTAAACCTGGGCTACTTATATTTTCCCACGAGATGTTACCGTTGCCACCCTGCCTTACAGATTATATGTGTTCATAGCAGAATCCTCAACTGTAGTTTTGATTTTTAACTTCAACCTTTCCACTCCTTCCTGTTCCTTCCCTGAGAGCCTCTGTAAAACACCAGCTGACAGTTCTGCAACTTTTCCCCTGCTTTGTCTTTGCTTTTCTACTTCAAAGTCACATTGTCTTGACATGAGAAAATTAATGTATGGGGGATGCTTTTGGAGTCCATGATATGTGTTCTGGGACAGGGTGCAGACTTGCGAATTTGTATATGATGGTCTAAGCTTACTGCCTTCATAAACAAAGGAGTTAACCATTGATTCTCAAATTTATTTTAAGCTAGGATATGAAGTACAATCAAATATCCAGTCTTTAAGTTAGAAGTTTTAAGTGATGGGAAAAATGAGTTCCACAGATTCATTGTTGCAATGGTTAAATTCACCTTGTTCTTTTAGGAAATAAATATCCCTTATTTCTAGGCTGAATTTGCCTAGGTTCAACTTCCAGCCTGGGAAGATCTTGTCATTACTTTCCCACATAGATAGCCCTCTGTCAAGAGTATCTTCTATTCACATAAGTGCCAAGATATTCTGCTCAAATTACTTCTCAGCCTTCACTAAACAGGCTAAGTAGATTATTGGCTTTAGAAATAGAGGCTTAAGAAGCTAAATGCATACACTTAAGTATACCAGACAATCTAGTTCAACTCATATAACTAAATTTCCTCATCATTATTTATCAGTATTATTTACATTTTTACTGTTGATAGAAGAAATTAGTGGTAAGATTGCCTAACAACTGAATTTCTGTAAGCGACATTGAATAAAACTGATTGTGCTTCTAACTTTCCATTCACAAACAAGTAGATGAATAAATGAATTATTTTAAATCTCATACAAACCTTTCCAAGCCTGAGGGTATTTAGAATATGGATTTTATTTTTGCATGGTTGGCGATTCTTAATAAATCAGTGATTACCTGTGATTACTATATGCTGGTTGTAACTGTACTACACCTGTGTGCACTGCTCACACTTGATCCAGACAGCAAATTTTTGGTAGGAATGTGGATTCTCTTCTACAGAAGAAGTTAGTCTAAATATATGTCAAGATTTGTGTCTCTATAATTTTTGTTAATAATGGATATAATAAAAGAACATTATTTTTGAAGGATGAGGTAAGGTAATTTTGATATTTTTGTGACTAGAATATGGTTTTCTGTTTTAAAATAGTGATTTGTTCCTAGGCTAGCCACACAACAAGAAACTTTTATCTTTCAGAGGTGTTTGAACAGTGAGCAAGTCTAGGACTGAACTGTGATATAGAAGAGGGCTTCATGAACTCAGTATTCACACACTAAGTGTCCTAGGGCACAGCAAGGTCAACAGTGAGAACATGATTCTGGCTTGGGGGGTTTTTTTTGTTTCGGCAGTTTTTTGTTTGTTTGGGGGTTTTTTTAACACATAATGTAAACTATGTTTTAGGACTATCTTGTTAAATGTTTTGTAGGTGCTGGCTTTTCCTGGATTCGTAATATAACAAGACATTTAATGGAAGAAACTTTTCTGAAATGTTGTCAAACACAAAAAAGCTTTCTGGTTCAGGTTACCAGCTGCTTTTCATGGGAGGCTGGGAGCAAGTGCTGGAAGAAGGGTCACTGCACTCATGCCATGTTCTTACACTTCTGCCTAGCTACTATCAGAGCAGATGTTAAAGCAGAGGTCTCTCCCCAAATAGCAGTTGTTGTGTTAAAATAGTTGACAGCCCTGTCATAAATAATAAGAGTGACAGAAGAATTGCACAAAAGAACTAACTCTTAGAGTTGACTTCTTTCTGAAGTACCAGTGTCCATCTTCAGTGGATCATATTTATGAATGATATGATATTGAGACGATAGTGAGTGCAATTTTGTCAGCCTCCAGTTGTTTATAGTTTGGATTCCGGCCCTCTAGTCGAGGGAAATTAAAAACGGACATCTAACGGTGCCATACCCAGTTGCCCTTTTTGACTATCTCGTTCTACCACAGAGGCTGGTATTACTAGGCAGGAATATGTGATCTGTGTTTGTTGTCCTAGTCCCTCAAATGCATTCCACTTTTAAACCAACTATAATTCTTATATATCAATAAGAAACTGGAATCTGGCATTGACAAGAAAGTCAGACACTCCTGTTTTTAGGGCAATGGTCTCTGAAGGGTAAGGTAGAACCAAAGCAAATTCAGCAGCTGTGGCAACCCACTCAGATCCCTGTTAACTCGAGTTTCAGCACCTCATTAGCTGCTGTCTTGTCTCTGAACTTGTTTCTGAGGCTGATAAAGGGATGGCACAGCTCATCATACTTAGCCTCAATATATACTAGTCTTTTGACAAATATACTATGTGATTATACAAAGTCTTCTGGATGCTGATAGTGTTCTGCATGGAAAGAACACTCAAGTAATAGGAGTGGATGAAAACCTTGTTTAACCTCATCTTCTTTTAGGTATGTATTCCTATGAAGCAGCATGCTGATAATGTTTCTTCAACAGGAGGAGATGGCAGAGCTCAAGGCACAGCTTTACTTGCTAGAGAAGGAGAAGAAGGCATTGGAACTGAAACTGAGCACGCGAGAGGCCCAGGAACAGGCGTACCTCGTCCATATTGAGCACTTGAAGTCTGAAGTGGAAGAGCAAAAAGAGCAGAGAATGAGGTCTCTCAGCTCAACCAGCAGCGGAAGCAAAGACAAATTGGGCAAGGTCAGGAGTCAGGTTTCTAAAATCAGAGTAAACTTGATTTATTGTACACCTCCCCTCTCTGTAGCAGTCTTCAGCATGTTAATCATTCTCCTTTGTCAATATATACATCTTTTCTCCAGTTGTTAGGTAGTTCTTCCCATGCTGTGAGTTATGAGGGCTTTGCAGAATTACTGTTAAGCCTGGGCTAAAATAAGGTTGTCAGTTTGGGGAGGAGTACAACAAAGTTACTCTTGCCAAACATACAAGCTTCTGTGGTTGAAGATGTGTGTCTTGCCTGTTGCCACTCACTGGAAGCAGTGAGGCTAAGCAAAATGCTGTCCTCCCCCTACTCCAAACAGAAAAAATGAAAAAATAGAGCTCATTCCAATGAAGCAGAGCACTGTAATGTCAGGCTCTTCCAAGTCTAGCAGTTTGCAATGATTTGAGAGTGAAGACTTTTCCCCCCCTTAGTATAATGGAAAACAAACAGATTTCTACCTGTACTTCAGTAATTTGCATGAAGAAATAGTGATACCTGGAAAAGCTTTAATTCTGTTATTTCAGTGCTGTGTCCCCAGAAGACCTCAGTATTACATTTAAAAACAAAATCCAGAACTAGTGTAGAACTTTCCTTACTTGTTTCTGAGTTGTTTCAAGTGTGGTGTCAGAAAGTAATGTAAGGCACCAGCAGTTACACGCTCTGTAGTAGAATTCTACAAATCGGTGAGCTGTGGTGGCATAGGAAACATTTAGAAGGATTTGCAAAGTGTTAATCTGTTAGTCCATTTGTTGTTATGTTGATGCATTGCCATGTTGTTGTGACATTGTGATGTTTATTTCACTTCCATTTTAAAAGTAGCTGTGAACTAAGAGGTTTTCAGAGTTTTTCCATTTAGCTGGTAAGTAACTTCAAATTAGATGGACTTTCCTCATTTCTCAGGAATGCAATGATGGCACGGCAACACCGGCAACACCGTTAACACTAGCTGAGCTGAGACCATACGATGAGAGTGAACTGACTGCTGAACTGACAAACGCACTCAGACGGTAAGCAGCTTCCTTCACCAGAAACATGACTTGTTCTGAAGGTTCAGGGTGAGGTTTAGTTCTGAGCCTTCGCTCTTACCCTCATGTGATTTTAAGAGTGATCACAGATTTTTCCCATAAGGATCAAATGATCGAAGTTCTTCTGATCTTCCCCTCTCTTTGCTGTTGTTCTTCAGTTGATGGAAGTACTGACATGGTACTCTGCTCCATTCTCCTTGAGGTTCTCTAAAATTCAGATTAACTGTATCCCTAAGAAACCCTCACAATGTTAGGAATGCCTGTGTTCAGGCAAGAATATGAGAGACAAAACAGTGACATGAATTGCTTGAGGACATGCAGAAAACTTTTAATGAAGATAGGATTTGAAGTGTGATCTTTGGTTAAGAGGATTGGTTGCAGATTAAAATTTGGGTTGGAATTACAGGGCTGGGAATTGCAGTGATTCTGATGACTGAGATGCACATTTGCCTCCTTAATATGTAAGTAGAACCACAGTTCAATTACAGATGATGTTGTGTGAAGCATTAGATTTCCAATGAGAGAGAAAATTGATGTCTTGATAAACTGCTTTTATCATCAGCCAGGTTTTAAGCCAAAGCTTTCAGTACAGTTATGTATTATATATTAACTAGATACTTGTTTGTGCAGCAGTTGTTTTCACTGCACCAGGTATGTGGTAAACTTCATGACAAGGATATTCAGTTTCAACAGTTGTTTCAGTGGTTGTTCCATGGTTTCTAAAACATGGCTATCTAATATCTAATCTGTTTATTGTGTTTAGTACCTATCCAAAAGGCTACTCAGAATTTTAGCTGGGAAGAGTGCATTTTGCTTTTCTGGTGTTTGCACCCTCTTTACTGATGGAATGGCCTCTCAGGCAGCTGTGGTGTTCCATTCCTGAAGTGCTCTTTTCATAGGTGCAACTTTTAGTGTGCCTAGTGACAAGCCTGAAAGGCATTATGTAAAAATGTAAGATTGTTATCATCTCATACCATTTGCTTAATAGTCTAGCAGTTGCTGAGTATTTAGTTTGCTTGATGAAGGAAACAAAATTCTGTAGTTAAAATAATCAAAACTGTCATTTGTGTGTGGGAGGATAAAACCCATCAACAAATTCATTTGCATAAACATCACATAGAGCCATTGGCCTCCCCCATATCCTCCGCACTCCAGTCCCAGTGTGAGGAGCTCCACTGGCATTTTATGTCTTTGCTCAAGCTGCAGCTTTTTCCTGTTCTTCTAACTTGCTCCTGGATTTTGAAAAGGTGCCAGTGACCTTAGTTAGCAGAGGCTTGAGTATAGTCATGAAATGTGGTTTGCTGACAACACAGGGAAAAAAACTTTGCTTTATCTACCAGGCCTTAAATTGATTAGCATGGATTTCCAGCCAGGAGCCTAACAAGTACAGTTTGTCAGGCAGAAATGGTGAAGAAAAATAATCGGATTAAATCATACATAAATTTTGGAGTGAAGACTCTCTGTAATGGAAATACGACTGTACTAAATGTGATTGCTACTGCCAGTGGGACTCAAGCACATTTCCCGCAAGCTTTGTGGACACGGTATTTTTCTCCCTAGTCAGTGTGGTAGCCAAATCAGGCTGAATGCTTGTCTCCTTATTCTGAAGTCTTCTCTCTGAAAGTTGGCAGAAGGTTTGTCTAGCACATGGAGAAAGCTTACTGCAGCCTGTTTAGCCATAGCTGTGCTAAAAAATACCATCAGTTCTTAACTGCTGTCCTGGATAAATTAACCCTCAGATACCACAATGAAATTTATACCATCATGGATCCACAAAAGAGTTTTAAAAACAATCAAGGTGCATTTTCCTCTTTTGAAGTGCTATGGCATTGCAGAATGGTCTGAAGTGGCTGTGATGCCTTTAAGGGCAAAGTGGATTTGACTCTTTGCACTTAACATGTGCCAATCCCTCAATGCTCTTCCACAGGTATGGGAAAATAAGTGCCATCCCTGTGTGTGAATCAGGAGACATTCTGGTGGCTCCCTCTAGCACCCTTCTCACTCACCCAAGAAGCAGGACCAGAATTAAAAAAAAAAATTAAAAAAAAAATTGCCCAGTAACTGTGTTTGCTGGAGGGCAGGAGGTACATGTGAAACCCATGAATGTTGCACACTGAATCTGGTCTAGAGGCAGTATTTAAATGCCAGTGTTCAGGAGAATTTCAGGGCTGCCTGCAGTTAGTGCGTATGTCCAGCAATTGGACCTATCTGTTGTTACTCCAGACAGTAGACACTGGTGCAGGGGACAAGGATAGGGACAAAAATAGATTTGCTTTTGAGTCTTTCTGTTTGTCAGAGACTGTGATATCAATCAGCAACCCTGCTTGCTGCCCCCTCTCCATCCTGTCTTCACAGAGACAAAAGCCCTGGCAGCTCCCCCCTCTGCTGCTTTCCCATTCTGTCCTTCTGTTACTGCAGAACTGTCAAGTTCTTCTCAGTTAACTGAAATAGAAGGAAACCCAAATAGAACAGCAGGATGCAGTTACAGTTTGGATTTTGGTGTGGTTTGGAAACATTTATTTGTTCATAGTCTGCAAATGGCTTTGCAGCAGAACAGTTTCATCCACAGAGGTTGCCTATCTTCTCTCTGCAGATGTGTATTTCCTCGTAAATCTGGAATCCAGCAGCATGTTGCAAAGCTCCCTGAGTTGCTATTGGCAGTGCCCATCAGCAGAAATTCAAGGCAGGAGCAATTCTTCATGTATTATTTCATAATGTATTTATTTTGTAGGACTCAGGGTTTCCCATAACAGTGTTCAGCTTTAAAGCCTATCTTAGGGGCTTCCCATGGAAATCGCATTTCTTTTCCATGACCACTATGCTAACTAGTAGAAATCTAAATTGTTTACAAGTTCCATGTTGTAAAAGTTACATCTAGGTTACCAAATTTCTGGTACTGCAGGCTGAGGCCACTGATTTAGAGACACATACTGTTCCAAGTCAAGCATCAATACTTTGTGCCAGAGTCTTTAGCAATTTTGTTTCCCCTCTCTCCTTTCTTGATGTAATGATAAAAAGTTTCAATAAACATGAAGCCTCTTGAGTTTTGTCTTGAGTTTGACACATCTGTAAATGAGCTTGTTGTCAAGAAATACTGTATTCTTGAGAGGACATAAATGTATTCCCAGCAACCTCATGGCCTGGCACTGACACCTTGATGATTGTGCCAGTGGCCAGTTTTATGAGAGAGGATCTGGTTGAATACCACAAAATCAGGCACATTACACAGTCTCTGAGGGAGACCTTAAAATTATATATTCCCCGCTGGTGTGTTCTGCTCTGCTGTGGCAGAAGAAGGGAGCACTCTAGATAACTTATATGAGTTTATGACCCATAACACATTATAAATGCATTAGAGATGGCAGAAAGGAGGCAGTAAAAAGAATTCCAGATAAGAAATGTTCTTGCTTTAGCAGGGTAGTAATAATTGTGATATAACTAATCTTCTTTTTTTCTAATTTCTTTCATTCTGTGAAAAATGGCCAAGCTGGCAACGTTGAAACTTCTACCTCTCCCCATGCCTTATTAGAAATACTTTGATTGGTGAGGTTCTCCTGCAGTCTTTCCCTGTATTTCCAGTTGCTGATAGCTTTCCTGTCTGCATAGTGTTGTATGTTCTGTATGTATTTAGAGAATCCTTTATCAGCATTAAAGTGTTTGGGCAGGTAGGATCTGACCATACTAGGTAAGGGCCATAGCAGACATAACATTATGCAACTAGACTGACTGTTCAGACCTCAGCTGGGTCATCAGTTGGCACAAAATTATGGTCTCTGATGGCTGTGCAGTGTGAAGTGCTAAGGCTTGGACAGTAGGCCCAAGCTACATGAATTTTGTCCGTCTAGACATGTTTCATATCTCCCTCACAAAAGAGTGACTTTTTCATCCAGCAACACAACAAAGAGGTTATATATTTACCATGTTTGATGACTTCTGAACTGAGAGATAACCTATCAAGTGATGCTCCTAACTGGTAAGTTGCCATGGAGAGGGAAAAGGGTTGTAATCAGTAGGGCTAGCAAACAGGTCTCTTTCTCTCCAAAAAGTACATTTAGCACGGAGCTATGATCCTGCCTCTCTGCAAGTGGAAACTGCAAGTATTTTAGTTGGACATAGAAAATTCATCCTATCACAATAGCTTCCATGTGTCTACTGAGACACAGTAATGTTCTTTGCAATCTGAGGTCCTTAAGCCTGTCCAAAGACCACAACCCTTTGTTGTTTTAAACTGCTTGTTTTGAGAGAGCAACTGTTTCAACTGAAAGCTCTGCCAAGGCACGACAGTAACTATTTCCTGACACAGTCAGGTAGAGATAAATCAAACTACCTTCCTTTATTTTAAACTTCCCCAAACTCCATGTGATGACATCTTAGCTCAGCATATTTTCAAGGGCCACCCTTATTTTCATGATAGAGGGATCCAGGTGTAGGTAGAAGCATCTATGAAATTCAGGCCTATCTTGACCATCAGTAAGGCTGTCTTGGAAATGGAAAGAGAAATGCCTAAAACACATCGTGTTGTAATTATTCAGATTTTAAATGGCTCTTAAGAATTGAATCAGGAAAATCCTCTTTATGTTTGGTCAAAGTACAGGATGAACATACAGTGGATAAAACTGGGGGGAAAGAGGCAGGGGTTGGCATTCAGAAGCTATTGATGAGTTTTTCCAGTGCATTATAAGCTGCTTTTTTGTCACTTACATTTGCTTATTTCTGTTCTCTCATTATCACATCCATTAAATGGGGAGATAAACAACTCAAACATTTGAAAACCAGAGACTGGCATGGATTGCAGTCATTGCAAATTTCAGTGATCTCTGTCCTTTTTATGACTCTGCAGTCTCTGCCATGATTTCCCTTGGCTGTGTGAGTGGTTCAGGAGGCATGGCCTGTTCTGGAAATCCCCCTGGAGAGCCCCACTGAGAGAAACCTTCTGGCAAGCAGAGAAATGACTCATGGTGATATAAGGGACAGACTCCTCAGAAGTGCCTCTGGTAGCTGTGTTTTCTCCATGCATCACAGATAACTATCATTTGTGTTTTTCTCAGTTTTTGTCATGGAATAAGTAGTTCTCCTTACCACTGCATCGTTATCTGAACTGCTGAGCTCTTGTGTACTTGGATATAATCATCACAGGGAGCTCCAAATAGCTCCAGGTCTGGAGAGCTTCCAGGCTGGGCTGGCAGAGCTGGGTGGGAGGTTTGAGCAGTGAGTGTAGCAGGTGTGCTGCTGCCTCCCTCCATGCCTGTTCTCCCTTTTTGCTGCTAGACTGTTGTTTCCAGGACCACACGTGGCCTGTTTCCGCAGTGCTAGTGGTATAATGCCTGTGGTATGGTCTGGTTTTTGAGATCTGCTCTAAGCATCTGACAATCAGCAAAAAAGCAGTTCAGTATCCTATACCAGCAAAGCATTTTTTTAAAGCACTGTCTTCTCTGTCATCAGAAAAGGCTACCTTTGTACAGGTAGCAGGCAGCATGGGTATTCTCAAGCCCTCTGATGCCTGAAGAGATGAGACAGGAAGATGTGGCATTTGAAGGGGATGATTTTAAGACTCTTTCGGCATTTTTGTAGTGTTGTTTTGTTGCCTCTTCTAAAAGTTGTATTATATATTAGTTGTTTTCTTTAGCAGGCCAACCCAGACCAGTGAGGGAGGTGTGCATTTGAATTGGCTTGGGGATTCTGCATGCCAGTCTGACATAAGATGTTAGGCTAAACTACTGATGAAAAGAGAATTTATCTGCATTCCTTTTAAAGGTCCAGCTGTTACCTGTTGAGAGAAGAGCAGTCAAATGCCTAGGAAAAACAATCATGTTCGGCTGGAACTGTAAAAGGCAGAGAGGGGACTGAGGGAACATGCTAGGCTTAAAACAACAGGAGGATATTAGGAAAGGTACTAGGAGTAAAGTATGGGATGGAAGGTGTGTGCCTCCCCTTCAAAGTGGGTACCATGCAGAAAGCTAGGGGCCATGCAGGTGATTTTCCTCTCTCTCCTCCCCAAACCCCACATGCCTGGGGGCTCTCCAGCCTGTGTGGGTACCTACACCCAGGAGGCATTGAGCCTTGGTCCCCCCAGGCTGGCTGCCCAGCTGCTGCATCAGGGTTTTGTACATGCAAAGCTCAGAGGCAGATGCTGAGCTGAAGCTAATGGTGCCACTCTAACAGGAGAGCTAGAATCTGAAGAGGTCTGCTTGTAGCAGGCAATGCTCCCTCGTGGGTGAAAGGATGTTCCTAGGGATAGCAAAATGTAGGATAATGAGGCCCTAAAGGCCCCCAAACTCCTCTGCCCAGCTGTGGGAAACTTCCTTACCTCCTGATTTGGAGAGGGCTCAATACTCTTCTTTTGCTTCAGATTTGGCAAGACCTGTGTGGGTGCTCTTGACCCCAGGGCAGAGGGTTGATAGATTGTGCTTTCACCAGAAGGGGAGTTAGCCAGGTACACTCCAAGTCAGGGGCTGAAAAATCAACTTTCTGTGTGCCAGGGAAGAGCAGCTCCCTGTTTGCAGCACTGGGGAATTCTCAGTGAAATCATCAGGGACAGGAAAATCCACCTGGGAAGACTTCTGGCATGTGAAACCTGAACATGTCTGGAAAAGCGCAGGCAGGAGGGAAAATAAAAGATGCACAAGACCTTACTTACATTATTCTGGGCCAAATATGCTGTCATTGTGTGGAGACCAAATTGACAGAAACTGCAGAAAATGTGGCTGATATTATATAGTTTCCTTTATGGCTCTGGCAAAATTCCCCACTCTCTGCAACTGTAGCCTTGAAACCAGAGAAAATGTTAGACCCTGTCCACTTGCTTGGTCCTATTCAAGCCATCCTGTAAGTCTGAAACAAAAAGCCCTTGAAAACCACTTAGCAACTGCCCACTGAGTGTTTTGATTGTGAAAACACAAAACAAAAGTCTGTCACCAGCGTACTAGGCATTTAACTGAAAACAGTGTTTTTGGTGAATGTTGGAGTAGGCTGTAGGCCTCTGAATACACTTACTCTGAACTTTTCCTTGGGAAGGGAGCAGTCAGGGATTTCCCTGGCTGACTTCTTGAGTGCCCCACAGCAAAGCACTTGTGTTGGAAGTGAGCCATGCCCTCAGATCTTAAGCTTATTCCCTCTTCTGAGAATATGTGCTCATTTTCCCTCTGTGCGCATGGTGCCATGGCTGTGTTTGCAGCTCCAGCAGCAGTAGCCATTTGCAAGATGAACTTTTGGGAGCAAAAGCTCTTCTGACTTTTGTGGTCCAATTGACTTGTGACTTGGAGCTCACAAAAATTGTGTTCTCCTAAAAATTCTTGTTTCTCCTTCCCTCTTCCCATCCAAATATACACAAATGCCTTCTCAAGATCCATATTCGTCTGTGTTACATGCTGTGGGGCATGATAGCAGTGTAAGCTTCTGTGTGTGTTTGCTCTTCAGACTCTGGAAGACTGACTGGCAGCAGAAGGACATGCTACAGCCAAACAGTGATCTATCAGGAGGATGTTTGTATAGTTGTCGCATCAAATTCAGTTCCATCCTTGGTTAACAGCTTTGACACTTTCAACCTTGAAAAAATGCTGCATATGACTATGACTGTTGTTTTAAAATATTGTCTTATTAAGCCTGTAGTGGTTGATTCTTCATATCCTGCTGACTTATAATAGCAATCAGGAAAACAAAGTGGTGCTAGAAATTCCATAAAGACAGCTACCCTTGTAATGCATTAAAGGAATACAAATAGCATCTCAGGATTCATTATCACTCCACTGCGCAACTAAGCAATCTGTTTCGGAGAGACACAAATAAGGACAACTCTTGCTGTCCAAACTGAGGTAATTACTGATAGAAATGGCCAGCCAGTAAGATACAGCTCTGAGGTCTCTCACCTGCTACTATATTAAAGGTGCAGCACTCTGGGAAAACTTTACATGTTTTTTTTCATGTAATAGTCATTAATCAAGTATGTCTGCATCTCCATTTTCTAGACTAAGACAAGGTATTCACTGTGCCTTTACTGTTGCTGCTGTGTCTGTCAACTCAGGTGTTACTTGTCCCATGAAATGCATCTTGAAGTAAAGATACTTAGATAGGCATGTTTTAAATGAGGAGTGGTAAGCATAGAAATCGATCCCTATGTGTTTTGGAACATTTAACACATGCAATTAAACTGCCCATTGCTTTCTCTGAGATTAAAGTGGCAGTAGGCACTAGCTAATGCTGTTTTCACTGACCTCAAGACATCAAGATGAGCCAAAAGAACTGCATGGGTCTTTTTAGCTCAGGGAATACATGCGTTTCAGTGGTATAAATGTAAATTTGAGACATCTGTAGATTGAAGGATTACCCACTGTTACCTCTTTAGCTAGATGGTTCAGAACTAGCATCTGAAAGTTGTTTAACTAGCCTGGGGAGGCCCAGGGTGCTTACCACTCTGCTCTATCTTTGGCAAGCAGCAAGACAAGGATGTTGTAGGCCAAATGCAAAGAAATATGTCTTGATATTTAGCTGAGTTCAGACTGAACTGACTGGTTGAAAGGTGTAAATGCAAAAACAGACAAAAGGTGATGTCTAATGGTTTTATCAGGTAACAGTCACCATGGCAATCAAACTTCACCATGCATGACGAGTTCCTCTAAGGCTTTCCACTGTGTTTCTTTTCCACGCAGCTTTTGTTACAGCAGGTGTGTTAAGGACTTAAACTGCAATAACCTGTGGCTCTACAGCGTTCTTTCCCATGGGACTGCGTGCAGTGTTGTCACAGTTATACCTTTTTTTTGCACATAATATTAAATCAACCTCACGTGATTTTTAGTTTTCTCTCCCCATTCAAATACTGTGAATGTTTATTCCATTAAACTTGCTGTTCATGCTAGGTCGCAGTGCTGGGCACTATGCTACTGAGCCTTCACCAGAGCCTCTCTCTGGCTGAGGAGTCCTTTGGAGCAGACAAGCACCAAATTTACCCTACTCTGTTCTCTCATATCAGTAGTGCCACACACACGTTAGGTAAGGGGTCTGGCCTGGTCTGATCCTTTATTTATCTTCCATTGCAAATAAAAACTGGAGGGGTTTTTGTTCCTGTTTTCTTTGAAGAGCACATATTTTGACTGTAGGCTTGCCGAGTCTTTCTGACTGCTAAGATAGGATATTTTATATATATATATATATATATATATATATATATATATATATATTTGGGATGGATGGCAGTGAGCTTTTAACAGCTACGGAAAAAGATTGTGTAATTTGAAAATGAGAGTATGTTACTTCAGCGAAAGGACACGTAAAGAATACTGATGGTTTTTCATCAACAAGGCCCCTCTTATGTGCTTTTTAATTTGGCCAGCAAGCCAGCGTCTGCAGTGTGTTGGGATAAAATGCTAACTTGGAATATTTCCCCGGATGACTTTGTGAAAGCCCTTCTGTTGCCGAAGCGGGGCACACTGAAACATACCACGTGCTATCCATGTGTCTGGTTATAAAATGCTGCCGTTGCCAGGCGAGCCTCGGAACTGCAGGCTGGTGACCTGGGACTTGAGGAGCATCCGTGCGATCTGTGCGGAGCTGGGGAAGCTTTCAAAAACTTTAGGTTATTGATCCTGGTGGGGCTTGGTGGGCTTACGTGGGAGCTAGTGGTAGGCTTGTTATTGAGTTTAAATCCAATTTACTCAGCGGCACTACAACAAGAACAGGAGAGAAAGGCAAATCACTGCAAAGCAGTTCTAGACAGCAAAGCACAGACAAATGTCTCCATACATGCAAAGTTCCCAAGTGTAAGGTTCAACACTACAAAATTTAACTTTGTCCCAGTTTAGCCCACCTCCATATAATTCTTACACCCCATTTTAAAAATTTTCAAATCTGATCTTTTCCTCTGTGGGCTGTCTGTGCTATGAGGAGGGTCACAGAGAAAGGCCTCTGGGTCTCCACATCAGCACCTGTGCACAAGAGGTGGGACAGTCCTATGTCTGTATAGGAGCGGGTTGTAGGCACCCGTTGGCTCTGCAGCAGGGAGCTCCCCGGGAAGAAGCATCTGCCTCATACTACATGCCTGCCAGCACTGAGAAATGCATTTTAAAGCCAGCTTAAACTCAAGCCGTAATGCTTAAGTCTCCCCAGAACTTATGCCTTGTTCACTTTTTCTTTTCCTCCTAGTGATATTTGTAACATAGAAGTATTATTATATAGTACCTTACTTCCATTTTGGCACACTTTGTGTAATTAGATTTTGGTTCATAATTGGTAAGTATTGGTAACTATATTAGCATTTTAAATCTCACTGCTGTGGCTTATTTAAAAGAAAAAGAGTACCTCATAGAAGAAAATGCCTGTGCTCTCTATTCTGTATATCTTATGCTTGCCCTTTTCTGTCTGTACTCCCCTCTCTCGTTCTTAACTTTTTCTGTTTCTCACTGGCTCCTAAGAAAACCTAGTGATCTATTGTAATACAGACTGTAGTAGAAATTAATCTGGTAAACTT
Source organism: Athene noctua (assembly GCF_965140245.1). Lineage (NCBI taxonomy): Eukaryota > Metazoa > Chordata > Aves > Strigiformes > Strigidae > Athene > Athene noctua. The sequence continues at coordinate 34,159,451 of NC_134077.1, forward strand.
AAGGAAGTGACTGAAGTCAGTGGAATTGCTCTGAGAGTGGTGAAACACTGGCACAGGTTGCCCAGAGACATAGTAGCTGCCCCATCCCTGGAAACATTCAGGGCCGGGTTGGAGGGGCTTTTGAGCAACCTGATCTAGTTGAAGATGTCCCTGCCCATGGCAGACAGGCTGGGCTAATGACCTTTGAAGGCCCCTTCCAATATAAACTATGCTATGATTCTATAGGCATTTCTAAGTAAAAAGAAATTTGTTTAGTAAATTAACTTCAATGGAAATCCTGCTATGCTATTTTTAATTAAAATTCTTTTATGATTACCATGATGTTTGATTTTCCTTGGTAGTTTTCTTTGGTATATCTTATTCAATACACAGTAGGTGGCATTCTTAAGCCAGGTATTCTTAAATTTGTATTTATGTATCTCTGTGATTATTTCTTAGTGTGATTGAATATATAAAATACCATGATCCACCAGAGAAGTTGTTTTCTCTTTTGTCTGCTGCATCTTTGATCCAATATTCTAAAATAGTGAATGTTATAAAATCCAATCTGTGGAAAAGTTTAATGTAAGAACTACCTTCTGTATTTTCCAAGTACTAGTAAGGAAAATATTTTCAGCCTGTCACCCTACACAGGACAACGACTGATGCACTTGCAAGCTGAAGTCTTATTTCTGTTTTGAAAATAGTTTTCTCCTTTTTTCCTGATTTAGGGAGAAGAAGCTGAAAGCTAGAGTGCAAGAGCTAGTGAGTGCTCTGGAGAGACTCACAAAGAGCAGTGAAATTAGACATCAGCAGTCTGCAGAATTTGTTAATGACCTTAAAAGGGCAAACAGGTAAAGGATCTACCAGCAGACAGATGCACCACTGATTTGATTTTTTTTTTTTTTTTTTTTTCTGTTCTGATAATGCACTGTAATCCTCTCCTACCTTATGATCAGTTTCTGGATTCTTGTGTTCACACATGTTGATTCTTCGTTATAGTTAGAGATGAGGGAGGTCTGTACCTCCCACATAGGACACTGAAAACTACATAGCTAAGAACAGAGTGGGGGAAATGAGTTAATCATAACCGAGTTACTAGCAATTGGATTATTATTAAAACAAACAAAAACCTCTGTTTGGTAAAATTTATTAATTTTATTTTGTTTCAAAGTGTTTCCCTTTCTTTGTCTCCAGCCTTTTTATTAATAAACTGGCTTCGATAATCACACTTAGATTTTATTGCTCACTCAGTAGATTTTACTGGCACTGAGTTTGAATGGACTGAGAATGTGGTGGACTGTAGCTGCCCTTCCTGCAAGGAGCCTGTCACACACAATGTAGATTTCATTAATAAATTATACTTGAAAGTCCTTATGGTGAGGAGCAGTACCTGTCTCAAGCTTTCCTACTGAGTCAAGGTGAAGCACAGGAGATATTTAGCAGCTGACAAATTAGCCATCCTCTGAATATAACTGTTAATTTTTTAAAGGGAAAATGCCAAATCAGGGCTGGCTTTTGTAAGCAGATTCTGGCCATGAAATGTTTATGTAAATCATTGCATGTTTAATGTTGTGGTATCCTGACTCACAAACAGTGCTGTGCAAGGTCATCATCAGCAACCTCTAGCTGGCTCTTTGGACCATGTTTAAAAACGTTTTTAGTAACCAGTTTACTGTGAAGGTGTGTACTTGCCCCAGAAAAATATAGAGAGATGACCACTAATCTGGGTTTGGATCAAATGGATTTTAAAGCACTAGTAAATTTTAAGGTCATCAGTACCTAAACTGGAGTTCTCTGAAGGTGGGGTTCTGGGGTGGATTTTTGTAGCACCTGCTATGAACAAGCCTTTTTGAATGACCTTGTATTGCCTTGGATTTCTAACAGCAACTTGGTAGCAGCATATGAAAAAGCAAAGAAGAAGCATCAAAATAAACTGAAGAAACTGGAATCACAAATGATGGCCATGGTGGAGAGACATGAAACACAAGTCAGGATGCTCAAACAGAGAATAGCTTTACTAGAAGAAGAGAACTCTAGACCACACACCAATGAAACTTCACTTTAAATTAATCTCTTTCAAAGATGCTTAGTGCCATTACTAAAATTTATTTCTTTTGGAGGCTTTTAGGTAGCTTCTGTCAACACTGACACACTTAAGCACCTTCTCTGGGATCCTAGAGAGGTGCCATGGGGATAATATAAGTGTTAACCTTAAGGACTGTTTCATAATACAAAATGGCAGTGCCTAAATTGTTGTGCTATAATTATGTACATTGTCTGTGTCATTATATCTGTATTCATACATCTTCTTTTCCATTTTATGTGTATCCCATGGGTGACAGTGTCACATAGCAAAATAATAGATGTTAAGAGGTTTTAATTTGGGCAGTTTGGAGATAATATGCGTTTTCCAAATCCCTGAGCTCCCACTGCACACAACTCTGTATTGTATCATCAAGACTTGCTGCAGAATTAGATGATATGCTGGCTTGCTTTTCTGCACCATACTTGCTCACAGTGCAGATCAGGTAGGAAAACTGTTGATTTGGAAAAAAAAACCCAAGAAACCTTAGTTGTATCTCTGAAAACTATAATAATGGTGTATTTCTTAAGAGTTTGTAAGAGGACTGAGTTTCACCATGCCAGACAGATAGCCTGTGCCAAGGTTGAGTAAGAAATTATAGGAGACCTCCTGGTATTTATATTGCATGGTGTTTGCAGTTATTTTGTGAAATAGTTGGTTTTTCTTGTTAATACATTATAGCCAAGGTTTTTCTTTAAGCAGCTGGGACATTTCTGTCACATATAGAGTGATTATTACAGCTTTCTGTGATCAAGAGGTAGAATGTTGTCTTTTTATATTTGTTTTGACCAAAAAAAGGTACTTATTAGGAATGTACCTATTCAATATTGAATATATAGGCACAAAACTGTAAATGTGTAGGTGTATGGATATACAGCCACAACAGAATGTGAATGGTGAAGTCTTCAAACAGCTTCTTATGTTAGTTTTTGTTACTGCTAACATCTCTTCTTTTGTTTAAGTCACATCATGTTACTGTATTATCAGACTGACTAAATTGAAAATGTTGGCCTATTATGGTAATGAACATTATGCAAAGCATGGCAATCAGGTTGATTTCTTTAGGAAGCAAAATACAGGAGTTGGCCATAGCAACTGTTTTATTCAGAATTTTTCTATTTGACTGAGTATGTAAAAGAGCTTCCCCTGTTTAACATGCCAAATTAGAGTTCATTAGCTTCATTAGCCTGTTACTGTGTTACACCTCTACTTTATATTTTTAAGGCTCTGTTTTGGAGTAAACGTGATTTCAGCAGGTTTTTGTCCTTTTTGATTTACATGTTGAGTCACACCTCAAGTTTTATTGGTGTATTTAGAATTATGGTAACATCTCTCATTTATTCCTCCAACTTCTAGTACTAGTGAAATATTTTTAGAGGACTTGAACCATTTTTGTCTACTCCTGGGCTAGGCCAGGCAGCCAAAATAGCTATGGGAATTTGTGTTCAGAATATGGCATTGAGTCATGGTTACATCTGAAACTGTAGCAGTTGGTGTTCATGAAATTTCCTAATACTGTAGTCACCGTTTTCTTCTTTTCTTGGGCTAGACTCTATAGAGTCTGAAACATCATCTACAAAGCCAACATCATATGTGATTGATTGCAATAACAAGTTAAAACAATGCTGATTTCAAAATTAAGTTATAGGTAGTGATGCCCTGGGATTGGTTTTGAGCAGTCCTCTTTCTCAAGATAATTGCATTTCTTAGTTTATAATGCAAATGGAAATTTCTGCAAACCAGTCTATTGAGAGAGCAGCAAGCACACTTTCTTACTGTCTTTATGGTTTTGCTAAGTATCTGCCTATGAGGTTTCCCTTTTTTGGCCAACAGGAATATAGGGTTTTGCCATAAGCTTCAGCGGTAGCTGATCACACTTGTTTCTGAAGAAACACAGAATCATCCACTCTGTACTGTGGCAAAACGCAGTTAACAGTTTTGTCTTACTGAATCTGAAATATCCACGTAATTTGAGGTCATCTCAAACTGTCCATCTGAAATAACTTTCACTTAAGGTAACTAGAAACCATTGCTGCACTGGATTTCCTCTTAGGCTGATTTTTTTTATATTTCTTGGTAGCTAGAGAAGCTGTTAAACGTAACACAGTGAAGCTTAAAGCATTTGAATTGAAACCTGTCTTTAAAGGAAAGTTTTTAGGAAGTATTTCTTTCCAGAAGGGGTTGTTGGGTGTTGGAATGGGCTGCCCAGGGAGGTGGTGGAGTCCCCAATTCCTGGAGGTGTTTAAGAGTCGCGTTGACATAGCGCTGAGGGATATGGTGTAGTTGGGAACTGTCAGTGCTAGGTAAGTGGTTGGACTAGATAATCTTAAGGGTCTCTTCCAACTTTGATGATTCTGTGATTCTGTGAAGAAATCTTAAAATGCACCTGGGTTTAAAGGCATTAAAAAGCTGCAGTGTCCCTCTGTGCCTTTTTCAATCCTAATGATTTGCTGATTCTGCATAAACTGAACATTGCTTTATTACATTTACTCATCTCTTCCCTGCTAACTGTGCTCTAAAAGCATTTTAGAATAAATTATAAATCATCAGTAAACTCTTCCCATAGGGCTTATAGATGAAAAAGCAAGACTAGTATCATACAGCCTCAGCAGTAGCTGTAGTTTGCCAGACCACCAGTTCTTTTGCCTAAGCAAGCAGCTACTGCTTCATCTGTTGGCACACTGGAAAAGGCCAGTAGGTAAGTGGTAAAAGGTTTACTGTTATTATAAAAACTGTTTCATATTCATATTAACAGCTTCAGTTCCAGCATACCTGTTAAAATGGCACCAACCTGAGAATAAATGCCAAAAAACTTTATGCAACTGTGTGAAATACCAGCACACCAGCCTGTAGATGAGTGTGCACATCACCCTGAGTGACAGCAACTTATCTTCATTTAACACTTGTTGCAGGCATAATACATTTGCAAAGCAAGAAAAATAGGTGGTTCTTGCCAACAGAACCTAAGTTGTTCACTCATTAATCTTAGGGTATTTTTTTTTAATTTTCTGTCACCAGAGCACATGAAACTTTGTATTTCACATGTTCAGAAGAAAAGTACTTTTTTCTAATTAAATATATAAATCTTCACCAGCTTGAATGTACTGCTAGCTATTGCAGAGCACATGTGACTAAGTTTGCATTAATGTCAGTATTGTTCTACTGGTTTTATTAGGATTTTCTCCTCCTTTAATACTGGACCATACCTTGTCATTTTAGAAGCTTTTCACCTTACTGAATTAGCTTTAAATGTATTGCTGCTTTTTAGTTTCCTAGCTGCTGTAAAATTGCTATTTTGTGGTTATTTGATATAGAATTGTAAAAACTGCATTTATTTATACAGAGACATTTATAATACTTATTTTACAAATGTTCTTATATTCTGAATAAATTTCTAATGCTATTTCTTTGCCTCAGGGTTTGCTTTACCAGACCTTGTCATCATATTGTTGAATGGGTCTGCTTAATGGTACCACAGAGACTTTCTCAAAGATACATTACTATCTTAGATGGTATGACACTGTCAGGGAAGTTCCCATAACAGAAGCATGAAAAGTTGGAAAGAATTTACCGGAGATCTGATCACAGGTTTTAGCTGAGCTCAAGAACATTAGTACTTGCCACAAACTCTCTACAGCTTCAATGAACACTTTATAGAAATGGAAGGGCACATACGAAACCATTTCCACACATCCAGTTCCTTTAATAACAAGTTATATGGACACCCCACCCCCCAAAAAAAATCATTCTCATAAATATTTTAAAAGCACTGATTGAAGTTCACATACTTCCTTTTTTTAGTACATCTAACATCTTTTTAAAAGTGTTTTTTTTTTTTTTACTCTCCATTGTGTTCAATGGGCCCCTCCTCCTCCTTTACAATTGACTTGAAAAAATAATACTTCTCCTGGCACTATATATAATCAGTGCTGCTGACTGGCTTAAGGCAACATTTAAACATTCTACAGTGAAAGTATAACCTGTAACAGCAGCACAGGCTTTACATTTCACACTGATCAGCAATGCTTATATTCATACTTCAGTACTTCAGTAAGTTTATGCATAAAGTCATTTAATTTTACAGAGAAAAATTACAGTATGGATGAAAATGTCAATTTAGTCATAGCCTCTTAAATGGGGTGCTTCAGTTTCTGAATTGGTGAATAACAAAATCACAATCATCAGTACAGCAGATGTTACAGGTAGTTACATTTTATTTACTAAAATTGAAGAGTTGACTAATGCAAACTTTCTTCAAGGTAACATAATGAAAATTGAGTAAAATCTATAGCTTTACATGGTTTTAACCCTATTAGCTGTATGTACTTTCTACTTAATTAGCACCGATATGCCACTTACATACCAGTGAGGAAAACAGATCAAGTTCTTGAGCTTTGAACAAAGGGGAGGAAGACAAAACCCTTCATGCATGAGCCATATGATAAAACACTGTCTCCGAATTTTCTGCGAGGCATGCAGTGCTGCACAGAAAAGTGTTAACTTTGGGCAGCAACACCCAAGTCAGCCAGGGTCCTGGAATACATACAGCCATCTAGCATTATGCCAAAATTAATGAACCCACCTTCTTCTGTGGTCTGTTTTGCTTTTTAATGTTAAAGTGCCTTGCAAACCCACCTAAACTGCTCCTCGGGGCACATACTGCATATAGTCCATACTGCAGTGTCATGCAGACATAGCAGAGTTACCGGATCCTGTTTTAAGTATAGGGTTGAGAAGTATTTGCTGAGAGCTCTAAATCATGCTGTTTTGCTGCATCACAAAAATATGTACCCAACCAGTAAGATATAAATAGTTCATCACCCTAGTTTAGTAATTTTGCTCAAACATGCTTAAAAAAATTTGTTAAGTTTTTCTCACAGTGAGAAGCATGGTGTAGAGAACTGAGCTTGCAGGAGCTGTATATTCCTAAAAAGCTATAAATGCCTTGTTTTAAAATGATTAATGAGCTGTAATCATTTTCTTAAAGGCACTGAACTGTAACCCGTGATGGAAACTAGAAGCTAGTTCTTCTGATCAACAATATAAAAGCTTAACAATGACAAAATACTTAACAGTGTTTTCAGTAAATTTCATAGTGGACCTATTCAAATTTAAATATTCTGTACCCTGTGAAATTTTGATAATTTTTTAAAAGCAAGCTTTCTTCTTTCTTGCAAGTACTGAAGGAGGAATTGAAGACACTTTTACTTCCTTCACAGAAGGATCCCAGAGCTGAGAACAATTTAAAGAGAAGGGTTTCTGTAAAGCTGAATCTGTACAGTAAGTTACGTCTAGCTTAACCTAACATTCTCAATGAAAAGACAAAATCCCATCATTTAATTTTATGTACTACTACTAATCCAGAATACTTTCACTTGTATGACTTGAATATGGCCAATGTAATTGCTACATATGTTGTCTTCATCATACGTTCACAACCTACTTGAAACAGTGAATTGCATACACAGCACAAATCCTACTGCATCTATCAGTGCTTACGTACAGGATTAAGAACAGTGCAAATACTAGCATTTAGCCTACTTTCATTCTTGAACTACACTACTGCTATAAATGCGTAAGAACAAAAACCTGTTATGCAAGAGTAGTTTTATTTCCAAGCCCAATTTACTGTAAGAGCACCTTCAGTTATTTGTAGAAATTTACCATATCTTACATAATTTTGGTTGCTTCAAAAGCTGAAATACTGTAGTAACAAAAACATCTGAAATTATGAAGTTATGTATAAGCACCAGATTAAACATTTACAGTGCAAGACAATTTCTGTAAATAAACCAATTTTTAAATCAACAAGAGAAGCTATTCTACCAGTTCTCAATAATTTTTGAACTTCCTAACCCATTTAGGCTATAACCTCCCAATTTAAAAGATGAAGGCACCTGACTTTAGGTCTGAAAAAAACCTCTTTTGCTCAGAATTTATAGAAAACAGGTAGCTGTGGATTAAAAGGCTCACTGACCTAACAATTGGACAGCCAGTCACTTACAGAGCAGCAGTGCCATCTTGCACCACAGGATATTAGAGCTTGGATTCTTAATATAGACTCTTGCTCTTCCTACCAGAATGACATGAGTGCTGCTATAAACTGCAAATCAACAACGATTCTACTACAGTAAATTAAAATAGTTTATCTGAAATTACAATTTGAGAGCAAGTCTGTTAGGTATAGCCAGACCTGAAGCCTGCCTTGTTTTTAAAAGGAACAGTTAACATTTTAACAGCCACAGGTAGATAAAGGAAAAACACTGTATTGTTCTCAAATCGCCAAATTAAATAAGGTTGGAGCACAGCACAGTAGCCTGGAACAGTGACTAGGCCCAAAATTTTATAGAAACTATTTATGCAAGTCTGGTCTAAAGAATTTACATTGTGTTAAAAAAATACTTCGATTGTGCAATAAAGCAAGCTATGTCCCCTCTTCTTCCCAGTACCACTGTTTCCAGACTTCAAACTATGTAAGACACAGCTACTTTCAAAAGCATGCATGTACATCAAGGAGTTAATAGCATTTCAACACAGAACATAAGTCATTCAGGCAGATCACTCTTCAGTCTGAGTTCAAAGTTTAGAGCATTCTTAAAGATGTTCAAAATCTCACACTAAAGCAGGGATTTCATGTAGTACTGGAAACTGTAAACTAGTACTAGATTCCCAGCACCTACACATTTGTAGGTTTTTTGTTAAACGTTTGTTTACGTCACAAGTTCTTTAATTTCAAGAACACTGAATGACCACTCATAATCTGAATAACCCCTTACAGTCAAGCATTCTCAAAGTGAGCAATGCTTGTTTTTCAAGTATTTTGACATCAGGTCTTAAGTCTGACACACAGTTACTTGTTTCTCTGTGTCCAGCTCCCATAAAACTCACTGAACTAAATTCTCAATCTTGTTATTTCTTCACTGTTTTACAAAAGATAATGTAAACTGTACTTCTAAACTTAGAAATATACTTACTTGTAAAAGAATGGTGAAATAATAGTAAACAATTAAAAATGTTCACAGTGCAGGGCATGATGGAACACATAAGGTGACCACATGCCACCACACTTACATCGTTTTAAAAACCTTACTGAGAAAAACAAATGCTACTACAAGAAACAGTACCCTTATACAAAGAAGTAAGTTATTGCATATTTATCACATTTATTTGCAACTCACATTAAGGCTAGATTTACTAAAATCATGACATATGTATAAGCCCCACTTTGGGTTGCTTAATGAAGCAACCAATTTCTTTTACACTGAACCAACCTTTAACTAAGAAGAAAAAAAATGACCCAGTGACTATAGTGGGCAGCCACCATCTCCTATTCATAGGACACATCTGCTTAGCTGTAAAGACCTCCTCTGCCTGGGACATGATTCCCCAAACAGTTGACAGAAGCTGCCAAGTTCACTGTTTCATCAACATCCCCCTTATTTCACAGAGCACTAGATGAAATACAACTAATTTATCTGAAAAGTCAACTGATTAAAGATTTCCACAGCCTGATATTTAACCATGCCTTAGGAGAGTCTTGTTAACTCCACAGGCAGTAGCAGCCTCAGGATATAAATACAAACTTCTGCCTCACCATGAGTAAAGGCACTTTTGCTGGGAAATCAACTACTTGCACTAAAGAAGTAACTAAAGACTAGTTTTCACCTGAAGCTGAAAAAAATAACCTCCTCCAGCATTATCCCACCTTCTCAGTTATTGTTCTTTGCCATTTACTGTTTTGAACTGCCTTTGGATAACTTTTTTTTTTTTCTTTTTTTTTTTTTAATACAAAGTGAGACAAAGCTAGGTGGAACTATTTCACAATTTGGTCTTGAAAGACAAGGCCTTCAAGACTCCTGTCCTCCAGAAGGAGAAAATGCAGTCTATTTCTCCTGTTGACTGATACAGAAGTCCAACATTCCTATTGCCAGGATTCTTACAACATTAGAGTCCCAAATCACCTGGTGGCAAGCAGGTAAATAAACCAGGAGATAGTTCTAAAGCTATTTCTGAGGAAAAGCACTAGGCAACAGATCAAGTAGGGTAGATGAAGTAGGGTGGTTGAAGGAAGACCAGGATTTTGGTTTTGGATTACATGAGTTGCATAAAGAGTCAGTGCATGAGCATACACTGTGATGAGACAAGGGCGTAGTTCGTTCAACCTATAAAGTTACCAATTACTCACCTTTATTTTAGAGAAAAGTCTATTTTTAAATTTGGGACAACATGCTTGCTACCACAAGCTGCTGTGACAAATTATTTCAGTGCATTTCTGACAACTGCAAAGCACGTGTTCAAACCCCAAAAGCATTGTGGCTGAAAATGACTGAGGCTACATCATTTAAATGCTAACTGCAAGTGCAATTCCAGTACAACTGGATATATACAAAGCATACACTACACAAGAGATCTGAGGACAACAGCACAGAATACAATACTGGACACCCTTAGAATAGTTATTGCAAGCCTGATTAAGCCATTTAGTGTCACACAATTACTATTATCCATGCACCTGCCTTCCTCCTCAGCAAGATCTACAGAGGCTTATTTACATTCAGTAAAAATTCTACACAAGTAACCTCTCACAGACAAAGTTTAAGCTTTTCTTTTTGAAAGCAGCTGCAACTGGGATAACACAAAACTTGCAACTTCCTACCCAGCTGGAAACAGTGTGTAAGAGTTGAAGCTAGACACTTGAATGGCTAAGTTCTACCCAGTTTGTGTATCCTTACTGAAGACAGAGGCAGAGTAGGTACAAGAAGTCAACATGCTGTAGATCTGACTCCAGGTACTACTGATCGCCAGCCAAGAGAACTATCACTGTGAAGGAGGGAAGGTATTTTGGGCAAGCAACCAGGACAGAGAAAGGATGACAGGCTGAGGCTAGGTTTGAAATGTGCAACTTGGTTTCAAAATCACTAGGACTGAGAAGTCCTCTGAGAATCAGTTTCATTGCCACTGCCGTAATATTGCAATGTACTACACAATAACAACAAGTCCAATAATTTACATCAAGCAGTTAAAATTTTAGCAAGCTGGTATACGCCAACAGTTAAAAAAAGTCAATGACATTCTACATAACACACAGCAAGTTAAAAAAAAAAAAAAGAATGCCCTCTAATGCACAGCTAGGAACAAGTGAACTGAACACTGGAAAGGTACTTTTGTGGATAAAGGCTATACTGCATTTAAAGTGCAACACTTGACTATGCCACTCCCATACTGCAAAGAGAACAAACCCTTCCAAACCAACAGTCAGTCCCTGCATTGCATTTAAAAACAAACAAACAAAACAAAACAAAATAAACTCCTGAGAAAGAGTAAGGCTGGATAAGAAACCCCCTCAAATGCAACAGGCAAGTTTGATTTTTGTTCTTATTTTGCTGTCAGAGGTCAAAACTTTTCATTATGGCATCATGGTCAAACTTGAAACTCAAGAAAGCTCTTGATGAGAAAGTAAATTTATAATGGCCATTACATGCCACAGAATGTCCTTCTACATGTTCTAGCAGTGGGTCTTCACTGGAGCAACACATCTCATATGCTGCATCTGCTTAAAGAAAAAGAACATGAAATAAATTTTAAACAGTTAACAATGAATATTTGTATCAATAACAATACAAAGTCATACCTCGAATGTATCTTCAATTAATATTTCTAACAAAATCTGTATGTCTGGTCATAAACAGAAGAAGGTTACTCAAACAGCCATAACTCATCTAGTGGCTACAACAAATCTTAAAAGTCATAGCAATCTGGGAACACTTTCAACAGACAGTTTTACCCATAGGTGCTGTTTTGCAAGTCATTTCTTGATAAAGAGAAAAGAAATATGGCTCTATGTTCTGAGCAGTAAGTTAGAAATTGTGCGCTCTCCATAGTCATCCAATATCAACTGCATCTTATTACTAGCAGGACAGAAAGCCTTGAACCAACACTCGATTAGCAGCATTGTGTTGACTCAGATGCTACTTTCCAAAACGAGCTTTCAGTTACTTTTTACTCAACCACATGATATAATGTGACAGTCTTAATAACTAAGGAGAAGAACTGCAAAGCCAGCCTGAAGCACCACATGAAGTTAACCAAATAACTGAAAAAACTCAAGACTGCCTTAGAAAAACATGGCTTTGTAACATTTGGTAGGTTAGCACACAAGGAAAAACCCTCAACCATCATTATTCAGGTGCCTTCAGCCTGTAACACATGACAATGGATGAAAATTCACACTGCACTTGCCTGTTTCAAAGTTATCTTGAAGTCTTCTTGGATTAAGCCTTTTTTCACATTTCTGGTTAAGAGAATGATCGTACATTACACATTTCATAAAGAAACAGCATTCTATTTCTTAGTGGTATAGCTTAAGCACCAGTTAAAAGGCATGCTGGTTATATTTGCTTTGACACACCTCCTGATGTGTGAATTATTTTATTTATAACTCAGCATGAATTCTGTCATGTTACTTTACCTAGTAAGCATGCTTCAAGTTCACAAGTCTTTCAGAAACATGCAGCCTTTTAACAGTCAACAAACCATTTTTAAAATGCTAGCTTTTAGGGAAAAATTTTGAGTTCTTTCTAAATGTTTCAAGCTGGAAGGGTCTCCTATATGATGGTATGAAAACAAACTTGCACATGCATAATAAGCCCATTCTTCAATCAGTTTGTCCCAAAAAGCAAGGGGAATGTATCTGCAAATACGATGCTACTGCCAATTAAATTAGCATGTGTTAAGATATACAAACTTAGAACTCTCCAGAGAAGAGTTCAGTTCTAGCCCCAGGTATGCTGCTGTAACCATACAAATACAAAGAAAATTATGGCCCTTTGCATTCTGTGCAAATTAAGAGTTCCCTGGCCTCCAAATTATCACTGGGATATGAAATATTTGAGCTTCAAAAGTCTGACAACATGAAAATGCAAACAAAACACCAGATTAGAATTTATCAAAGTCTGTGAAAAGTCTAAAAAGTAACTGAAAAATATTAACAGTTGCACTTGTTTCCATCAAGATCCTACAGATTCTCCTTACAGTTTTTTCTATACAGCCAAACTTTTGGGCAGGCAATTCTTTGACTTTTCATTCTTCTACTCTCAGACCCAAATGCAACTATTTCTTGCTACAGTGAGGATTTTACAGAGTTTATGGCCTCTGCATTTTTACATGAAAAACAGAGAGAAGGTAATAACCACAGTCCAGAATGGGAAGAATATAGCTTACAGCCAGTAAACAAGAAAAACTAAAGCCTGGGCCAGCTGAGCTGCATGGAGAACTGGGGCTCACTGCTGCACAAAAGCCAACAAAGTAGAATTGAAGAGCCATAAAGAACAAGGCGTCTGTGTCTGTGTCTGTGTCTCTGTGTGTGTCAGAAAGACATATTAAAATTCAGTGAGCCTTTTCTCAGCCAAAAATGTGGGGACAAAGAAAATTATTGCAAGGAAAAGGGAACAAACCAAGAATGTCACACTGGAATTTACAAACTGCTGTAGTTCTCCTGTGTGATTAAAAAATTATATGAGATTCTGCCATACAATTCAAGTCTGCATCTCAACATTTTTGCTAGAGAAAAGGGAAATAATAAGCATATGAATTACCACGTCATATCTAATTGTTGTATAACAAAACTCCATGCTTACAATAATATATCATACATGAATAAATAAGACATGTACTACACTAATTTATTATGATAGACTACAGTAGGCTATTACCTGATAGGAATGTGGAACTGTCTACTGAAAGAGCTGAAAAATTTCCAAGTGCTAAAATAAGATTTACTTCCAAAACGTGAATTTATTTTAGGATGCTTATTTATAGGTGTATATGCATACAAGGTAAGAAATATCATATGACTACAAATACCTAGCAAATACTCTGATCAAATATTGCTGAACATTTGTTAAGCATTACTGCAACCTGTTAATCACTGTATGTTTCTTACCAAGGTATGGTTCTGCTTAACTGGTTGACTGTGGACTCCATTTGTTCGCTTCTTTTGGTTGGAATTATCTTGACACTGCTTTCTGCCATTGTTCCTCAAGCTCTGACTCTGCCATTAAGTTCAAAATGTAGTAAAGAGAAGATTTTAAATGGCAGCATTGAACATCATTGTACTAACACTTCATACTTATTAGTTAAAACTAGTTAAAACTTTTCTCCAAATAACCTCAAAACACATAAACAGTATCTTTTGTAGACAAACCGAAGCACACTGAAATTAACCATACACTCAAGTTACAAAGAGTCACCAGGCCTTACTCTGTCTCTCTTGCACTATTACAGACACTGTATTACATGAGAAATTCAGCTCAGTGAGTTCCCATACACTGATGCATATATACTAGTGGTACCCAAAATATTTCAAAATGGTACATGGAGGACACTAAATGGTGAGTAGTAATTGCTATCTGTACCTGAAACAACACAACTACCGCTGGATACCACCTCTAATGTAAGATAAATCTGAGAATCTGAAAGATTGGTTTTTTCCCACGTTTTTATTTTTTTCAGTATTTTTGTTTCAGTGAAGAACCCTTACAAACAAATACATCTGTTTTAAATAGCCCAGATTCATATTTGCCTAAGAAACAACCTACCCTTATCTTCAATACTTCAGACAGTTCAGGATGATTATATGGCTTCTGTGGCTGTTTTGGCTTCACACTCTGCTCTCCTGAAAAGCCATCTGTAAACACCTGCTGACTACAGCGAAGTTTGGATCTAGTACAGGAAAACAAACACAGTTTACAAGACAGCTTCAAACCTATTGATAGCAGAAGAGAAATATGAAAGAATTTTCTGCTTTTTGAGAACAACCTGTAAGACAAACTTAAGTAACTTAGTGTGAAAATGGTAATAATGCTCACTGCATTTACCCAATTTTGTTTTGCCTGCTGGCAGGAAACCTATGTTTCTACAGGTTTTAAAGTCCGCTCTACTGCTTCTAGCTCAGCTGAATCAAAAGCCAGCTGTACTTGCTTCCCTACTGATCCCCACAGGCTTTAGCTAGCTAGCTACTTCTGATAGTACTTTACAGTTCTACTTTAGAGTGTCTATTTTTCCTCTGTGGAAGTGCCAAAAGCATTGAACTTGAAGCACTGAAAGTTATCTACTTGTTTTAGCTTCTAGTTTTTGGATTCCCATACACAGGACTCAGGAAATTATTTCAGTCATGACACATGAGAATTTATCAAAAAAGGTGTATCACGACATTAACTTCTCATCCTGTTTACAGTTCTATGAGATATGCCCACAATTTTTACTTTTGTTTATTAACCCACTATAGAGTAGAACAGAAATAGTCGGAGAAAGAGAAAGGACAAGCAGCTCTGTATGACCAATGTTTTATAGAAAGGATATAGAGATGTTAGACTGACCTGGTTCTTACCTAGCTTTTTCCAAATTGGGTTTAGAGGGTGTGCTTCCTGTAGATGAAAATCCATTGTCGCTATCTGAGGAATCTCCATTCCTTTGGGCAATCCATTCCCTCAATGGCCTGTGAGCAAGGAAAATTGCAACAAATCTAAAGAAATTAAAGTTGTCTGAAAGGCACTGGGCTAGCATTTGCCTCATCTCAAACATACCTGATAAAGGGAATTGCCATAAAGAATTTGTTAGGTGCCAAACCCAGCTTGGACTTCGGGGTCATGTCATTTCTGTGGCACGGTAATTTGTCAATGGAAAACCACTCAATATTCTAGAAAAACAAGAAATAAAATCAAAATACCCACTATGGTAGCATTACAGAATGTTACAAATGTGTAATTTCCCTTAATTAAAAAATTACAAGACTTTAATTAACAGACCACAACAGAGTTTTTCACAGAAGGTTAATTAACAATGGGATCATTCTTCTAACTGCAGCACAGAGTAACAGATGATACAGCACATAATCACCACAAGATATGGCACCTAAAATATGAAAGGTATAATCCAGCAACTAAATTCAGAATAAGGGTTTTAAAAAACAACCAACCAAATCACTGCATACTAAATGTCATAAATAAAGGAAGAGGCTTTAAATAACTTTCAAAGTCACTACTATTCTTGCTATTTTTATTTAAAATGCCATCAAAACTAGACCACCAATATCAGTTCAAAAATTACAAGCAAGAAGGGGATTTAGTTTGTGCTCTTAGTTCTTGTTATAGAAGAAAAAAACATGGGTACAGGATAGGATTTGTGTTATAATTTATACATTATATTTTAACTATTAAAACTATACTTTGCAGAATGGGAAAAAGAACCAGGAATTCTGAACAGACACAGTGTAGAAGAACCCACATGAGCTTTTCTATTGCAGAACCTAACCCCAGGTCCAGATAAGATGCATATTATGGAAGGAAGTTACAAACTGAACAGGTTTTCACTATAGTTCTATAGGGAATACAAAACCAGCATGCCCTGTTGTATTAGATCAGATGAAAATGTTAACATCAGCAGGGAGACAAAAATCTGTTATTGTAAGAACTCTTCGTCACCCCCATGCAGATGGTCACTGCTATAGGAAGTGGGGTATTTACATCTAAAAGAAGTTCATCTTCTTTTACTTCATATTTTGAAAAACAGGTCTCTAGTGAAAGAAATTAAAGAGACTCCTGTCTAGTCAACTACAAGTACCTTTTTATATTCAGAAAGCCAGGTACCCTTTTCAGTGGCACCATCTGCATGAAAATATGGGGACAGCTGTTTTAAACTGAATTGCAGTACAAGAAAGATATACATAACCTTTGAAGTTTGAATATCAGGAACAAAGTTTCCAGCATCTACTACCTGAGTCTTTGCTTCTCTGCTTCACAATACCTTTTAAAAGTCTAATGGTACGCAAACCATCAAAAATAGTTCCTGTTTTGTGTCCCCTTCCTGACCTCCTCCTTAAAATACACTATTTCTAAGTCTGGATGGCATTAGCCATGAAAGAGAGAACACAATCCTTAGTTTCTCCTTCTGATATGTACGCTTTTGTATATCACCAATTAATTAATTCAATTTTCAGAAGAATATATAGTTATATATGCAGCTATAACTAGGAATAACATTAAATGATTAACACATACAACAGCTAAGAGAAAAGAAGGGGAGAATTATAGTTTGACAGCATGCTCTAGTGTTGTTACTTTCATGATGAATGGAGACATAAGACAGATGGTCAAGAATGAGTCTTTGCAATAGGGCTGCAAGAAGTTGACAGCACCCTACCTTGCAGAGATGTCATCTGTACCTAGTATTTGAGGCATTCATCAAATGGTAGTTTTATTATTTCACAGGCTGTTAGTTTTAAAAATCAAGCTTCACAATGAGGGTCTTATAGATTCAAAGAAGATAAAACATACCCTAATTTCCCTTCTAGTTTTGGGGTTGAATTTTGTGTTCTTCGGAACTCCTGGAATGATGTACAGCCGTGCTAACTGATCATTAATTCGCAGCTCAATGTATTCTTCTTTGCAGATATAATCTTTTATGTCAAACCCAGTTTCTTCAAACACCTGAGAAGCATATAGATGAAATCAGTGTGTGTATTCAAATTCATGCTTTCAGAACCTATCATCACAAAGGAAAGAATGGCTGTTTTTCAGATCTATCCATGAAAGCAGGCCTCTGCAGGGAAAAACAAGCATTTACACATAGATATATGCTCAATAATAGAAAAATTATCCAAGATCTTATGTGCTTTATATTCTTCAAGATAGACAGATCTGTAATAAAAGTTGAAATAACTCTATTATGCCTTAATGTAGCAATTTATTAATATGGCTGGGGAGTCTCTAGCTGCTCCTTGGTGCTGTTGGATACACAGAAATCTTACTCACAGCAAAAACTACTATTTGGGGATAAAGAGATCTTCAAATTCTAGCAAGGTTTACTTGCACCTCAATTTTCTTCTCTTTCAACAGTCCTTCTACTTCATGAACCTTCCACCCCTAATACATATAATCATTTTTACACTCATTAAAAAACCCAGTAATAGTGTAGCAAAACTAAAAAATCCAAACTGCACATCCACACTGACAAACTTAAAGCTGCATTGTCAGCTACTCTAAAGAAAAAAATAGGAGTATTATACCTGCTGGAGATTACTATAAAGACAATGATATTTTAAAAGAACACTTCCTTTGAATATTTTATAACATTGCAGTGAAGGATCACAGATTCACAGAATAGTTTTGGTTGGAAGGGACCTACAAAGATCATCAAGTCCAACAGCCCCTGCCACTGGCAGGAACATCTTTCACTAGATCAGGTTTCTCAAAGGCTTACTTCAAAATCCTGTCCTTTTACGACATTCTCAAATATACAAGGTTTATAATATAAAAAAAATTATGTCAAACATACCTAATAGCTTAAATCAGGTCATGCCTCTAAGCTTGTTAAGTAAACAGTTGATTTTAAAAGCTTCCGGGTCCTCAAAATCACCACAGGAAATACAAGTACTCAGAAAACAAACAGGATTGATACCACTATCCAAAATATTTCTGCCTAGACAGTGGAACACGCATGTGAACTCACAGAACTGGATATTAACCCCAAAGCTATTAAGCCCCACTGCCAATAATCAGTGATTACAAAGGTGCTGTGAGGCTATGCAGGGTGGAAATCAGGAGGTCTAAACCCCAACTGGAAATTAATCTGGCTTCATCAATCAAGAACAAGAAATGTTTCTGTAAATATGTCAGCAGCAAAAGAAAGACCAGGGAGAGTCTCCATCCCCTGCTAGATGCAGGAAAAAACATGGCAATGAGTGATGAGGAAAAGGCTGAGGTGCTTAATGCCTTCTTTGCCTCAGTCTTAACAAGACTAGTTGTACTGAGGGAATCCAACCTCCTCAGCCAGAACACAGAGACTGGCAGAATGACCCCACCACAATTCAGGAGGAGACAGTCAGTGACCTGCTGCATCACACAGACACACACAAGTCTATGGGACCAGATGGGATACACCTGAGGGTGCTGAAGGAGCTGGCTGGGGTGCTCGCCAAGCCGCTTTCCATCATTTACCAGCAGTCCTGGCTGACTGGGGAGGTCCCGACTGACTGGAAACTGGCCAACGTGATGCCCATATATAAGAAGGGTCAGAAGGATGATCTGGGAGATTACAGGCCTGTCAGCTTGACTTCGGTGCCCGAGAAGCTGATGGAGCAGCTCATCCTGAGTACCATCACACAACACATGGGGGACAACCAGATGGTCAGGCCCAGTCAGCATGAGTTTATGAAAGGCAGGTCCTGCCTGACAGACCTGATCTTCTATGACAGGACGACCTGCGTATTGGATGAGGGAAAGGCTGTGGATGTAATTTACCTTGACTTTAGCAAGGCCTTTGACACCGTTTCCCACAGCATTCTCCTGGCAAAATTGGGTGCTTTCAGCTTGGATGTGCACACGCTTTGCTGGGTAAAAAACTGTCTGGATGGCCGGGCCCAAAGAGTTGTGGTGAACGGAGTTAAATCCAGTTGGCGGCCGGTCACGAGTGGTGTCCCCCAGGGCTCGGTTTTGGGGCCACTCCTGTTTAACATCTTTATTGATGATCCGGACGAGGGGATCGAGTGCACCCTCAGTCAGTTTGCAGATGACCCCAAGTTGGGTGGGAGTGTTGATCTGCTCGAGGGTAGGGAGGCTCTGCAGAGAGACCTGGACAGGCTGGAGCCATGGGCTGAGGCCAACTGGAGGAGTTTCCATAAGGCCAAATGCCAGGGGCTGCCCTTGGGCCACAACAACCCCCAGCAGCGCTACAGGCTTGGGGAGGAGTGGCTGGAGAGCTGCCAGTCAGAGAGGGACCTGGGGGTGTTGATTGACAGCCGGCTGAACAGGAGCCAACAGTGTGCCCAGGTGGCCAAGAAGGCCAATGGCATCCTGGCTTGTGTCAGCAATAGCGTGGCCAGCAGGGACAGGGAAGGG
Source organism: Athene noctua (assembly GCF_965140245.1). NCBI lineage: Eukaryota > Metazoa > Chordata > Aves > Strigiformes > Strigidae > Athene > Athene noctua. The sequence goes on from NC_134077.1 coordinate 34,179,410, forward strand.
ATCTGACCCCCGTACTCGGCACTGCTGAGGCCGCACCTCAATTCCTGTGTTCAGTTTTGGGCCCCTCACTACAAAAAGGACATTGAATGACTCGAACATGTCCAGAGAAGGGCAACGAAGCTGGTGCAGGGTCTGGAGCACAGGTCGTAGGAGGAGCGGCTGAGGGAACTGGGGGTGTTTAGTCTGGAGAAGAGGAGGCTGAGGGGAGACCTCATCACCCTCTACAGCTCCCTGAAAGGAGGTTGCAGAGAGCTGGGGATGAGTCTCTAACCAAGTAACAAGCGATAGGACAAGAGGTAATGGCCTCAAGTTGCACCAGGGAAGGTTTAGACTGGATATTAGGAAGCATTTCTTTCCAGAAGGGGTTGTTGTGTGTTGGAATGGGCTGCCCAGGGAGGTGGTGGAGTCCCCATCCCTGGAGGTGTTTAAGAGTCGGGTTGACATAGCGCTGAGGGATATGGTGTAGTTGGGAACTGTCAGTGTTAGGTTAATGGTTGGACTGGATGATCTTCAAGGTCTTTTCCAACCTTGACAATTCTGTGATTCTGTAATCCTAAGGCAGAAGTCCTCAGTTAATTTTTTTAAAGACCAGATTTAGAATCAGAAAGAGTGACAGGATCTGCATACAGTATGCATACATGCATACTGTATGCAAAATAGCAGTGTATATACTGCTATTGTCAAAATGGTTGCCAATATGGTTCCTCTCCATTTTTGAAAATGCAGAAGAAATTAAGCACAAATACAAAAAAACAGAAATGTTTAATACTAAGCAAATAATTGACCAGTTAGTCTTCAAATTAGCATATACAACCCCTCATATCAAAACAAAAAGCAAGCCATCTTCTCATCTAATTACATTAAGAACAGCAGAGTTTAAGGGGGAAAAAAAATACCAGCCAAAAACCCCACCATACACTGTCTCAATTGAGAAGATACGCTTTTCCTCCATACCTACCCTTACAACTAGCAGCAATGTTTTCCTTTCCTAAATGATCTTTACAGATGATTTAAGGGAATTAATTGTAGAAACTCCATGTACCAAGAAAATCACCCATTTAGTACGGTTTTGCCCTCATCAACTTATGAAATACTACTGAACAGTGTAGACACCGTCCATTGAAGATCTCTTCAATTAGACCTTGTAGCAGATGCAGTTTATGGTTTTAGACCTGTGATGACTCCAGTAAAAGCAGTTAAAAGATTTATGCACAGATATTACAGACATCCCAATTCCAGACACAGTAAGCCTGTAAGAATTTGCCAATTTATTAACAATCTACCTTGATGGAAAAAGATCATAGCAACAGTGTTGTTCACTAGAGCACTCTAAATCAATTCTCCAAATTAAAAACACCATCAAAGGATTTTTTTCTCAGTAGAACTGTGCCCACCTGTGCTGGTTTTAGCTAGGATAATTAATTTTCTTCACAGTAGCTAGCATCAGTGGTTGTGCATAAGGTCATGCTGGAGCATGTCAAAGCATGTGGCCATGGATAGCCCACAACAGAGCAGGTACACCCCTGGTGGGACTGCAGCCATGGGTAAGGCCATTGTAGAGCAGGTTCACTTCTGAGGAACAATGGCTGTGGGTAAGGCTACACTGAAGCAGGTATATCCCTGAAGGCATTGTGACCCATGGAGAAGGCCACACTGGAATGGGTGCATCTCACAGTAACTGTGGCTGTGGATAAGTCTATGCTGCAGCAGTAGAAGAGACTGTAGGTCACAGATAAGTCTCCACTTCGAGGGACTGCAGTCTGTGTTTAAGTCCAAGTCAGAGCAGGGGCAAGGGGAGGAATTCATTGCCAACGTTAAACCCTACAGTCTACTTCAAAAGGAACAGGGGTGTAAATTGTAATGGAAACACCTTTAAATTGTTGTAACCCAGGACTTGAGCTGCATGTATAAGAATTACTATAGCAGGAACCACCTTGTTGCTAGTCAGGATAGGAGCAAGGGCAGAAGTTCATTGCAGTATTAAACCCTGTAACTTGGCCCAAAGGGACCAGGGTGTGGATTGTAATGGATTCATTCACATCATTCCTTCCTGAAGCAGTTACACCTGGTTTGTCCTGTCCACTGTGTTGGGGTCCGTATCTTTTTATGGTCCTCTTTCCCTTCAGTTCAGTCCTTCATACCAACTCTAAAAGAACCTGACTAGGAAAAGTTGAACTGAACAAGCTATTTATGGGGTGGGGGAGAGGGACATGCATTGAATAAACAAGTTAACCTCATTAAGTGTCTGCTCATGCTTCTCCAGCCTTTGAGTTCTGCAATGAGAGCCTACGGCATCTGTAGCTCAGGGGTTTTACTCTTTGGCAAGTGTGCTGGGTTTGTATGGTGGGGTTGTTGGTAGCAGAGGAGGAGAGGCTACAGTGGTGGCCTTCTGTGAGAAGCTTCTCAAAGCTTCCACTGCTCCAAGTCAGACCTGCCTCTGCCCAAGAATGAGCCAATTAGAAATGATGGCCACAACTCTGTGATACCATATTTCAGAAGGGAAACTTGAGAGGAGGTTGAGGAGGACATCAATGTGAACATCAGGTGTAAGAAAGGAGGAGGAAGGGGAGAGGGTGTGCCGAGAGAGGTCACTAGAAGAACAGAGATCCACCTGCAGACTGTAGAGGACCCCACACCAGAGCAGACGGCTGTGCCCAAGTAAGGCCAGGACTCTATGGGAAGATCAGGCCCAACTGTTGCAGTTCAGTGACGCAGCAGCACAGAAACGGCTGCATCCCATGGGAAGGACTCAGTCAGAGAAAGTTCACGGAGGACTGGGTCCTGTGAGAGGGACATCACACCAGAGCAGGGGAGAGAATGTGAGGAGTCCTCCCCCCTGAAGAGGGAGGAGCAGCAGACTCACCACACACACATACACACCCATTCCCTGCCCTCTGTGTCACTGGGGGGGATGAGGCTGGAACAAAACTGAGCCCAGGAAGAAGGGAGGGGTGTAGGGAGGTGTTTTTAACATGTAGCAAGCTTCTCACTATCCCACTCTGTCTGTTAAGCATTTTTGTTGTTAGTATTTGAATTAAAGTGATGGTCTTTTTGTCTTCCCCTAACAAATCTGTCTTTTGTCTACAACCATAATGGGCAAGCCACCCCTCTCTGTTCTTACCTCATTTTATGAGCCTTTTACTTTATTTTCCCCTTCCCATTCATGAGGGAGAAGGGGTAAATGAATGGCTTCATGGTGCTCCATTGACCTCTGGGCTCAAGCCATGACAGTCCTTTTTGACAAGTCTTTTTTTCCATTTGATACTATATAATAACTCTATCATGAAAGAGTATTTCACGTGTGTTCATCACATAATCGTGCAATTTTAAGATCTAACACCTTATTTTGCTTTTCCAAGTTTATACTAAATATATGAGTGGTATGGAAAGTACTATCAGGGAATCAGAAATACGAAATTTTTCATTCATTCATCTTTGACAGATATATTAAAAATATCCTTGATTTCTCAGACACTGATTCGATCCAACCATGAAGAAAACTAATGCATTTTTCTACTTTCCCTCATTTTCATTTTCCCTCTCAAAAATTCTGGATGCATTATATTACATGAGTATTTATACCAATAATATAGGCTATTTTTAATATGCAGCTTCATTATATATCTAGGTCTCCAGCAGCAATAAATCCAACTGATTATTTTATTTTTCAGATTTTACTTGTAAAATGCATTGATCCTTGTTCTTGCATCACTGAAAAACAGAAAAGTAAAGTTCTTCATAGTTTTTACATAATCTACAACCTCCAGTTCAACTGTTTAGTCTTGTTACATAGCTCAGTGCATATAAGCTGAATTCCCATTCTTATACCTTTTTAGTTATGGTGGCCCTTGAAATTAATATTCCAAAAGCCACAAAGTACATTCCAAAAGCCACAAAGTACGTAAGAATTCCCAAGCACCAAAAATAATATTTAAAAGTAAATTGATAGTTCAGCAGAGATCTTTAAAAACAGTGCTCACTTAATTTAGCAAGTTAGCGCAAAACAATTAAAACCATCTAACAGTGATTTTTAAATTATAAAACCACACCCTGATTATCACTGTGGAACTCAGAAAAGCACTAACAGAAGAATCCTGCAAGAACAGACTATTTATTTATTTCAGTAAAGAGATACCTAAGTAAAACACCTCTTCATCTAACATATATATCCTGCTCTGAGCAAATTTTATTTATTTAGCTTAAATTTAAGGGAATCAGATATAACTTACCTCTCTAGCAGCACAGTCATGAGGAGCCTCTTCTTTATTTACTTTCCCTTTTGGAAATCCCCAACCAGACTTTGCTAAATAGCCCTGAACCAAAAGAACCTGCAAAATACAAGGGGATACAACTGTCACACATTCACTATTCTAACCAATTTTTATTCTTCCCTTCACATCCCCAACTTCTACAAAAAGATACTCTAGCCTGGAGAAAGAAACCCATGAGATTTTTTGTGTTCTAGCAAGAGCCATGAGTTTTTTTATGGGATCACGAAACTCAGAATAAAAAAAACGAAAACTGAGTAGGAAAGCATGCAGAAGTACGTTTACTGTCTCCCATACTCTATTTCTGTACACACTCAACAGTGGCAAGTAACTGTCAGGTCTTTATGAATCTAAAGCACTTTTTCTCCAGATGAAACATGTAAATAACAACATTATTATTTCTGCCAGCATATACCATCCTTCCCTCTAGACCTTCACAACTATTTCCATACTTACGTTTTCAAGTGTCTCATCAAGAATAATTGCACCATAGGTTGGCACTCCCATTTTGTATTCTTTCCACTCATCTAAAACCTTCTGTACATCTTCACCTTGAGGCAGTAAAAAAGGGCAGTGATTGAAGAGTACAGGGGCATGTTAAGGAAGATAAACTTAAGCATCCAGTTTCAAATCACATGCAGACATATAAAAGATACCCACTCAACATTTACAATAACCACACTCCCTCCCTTAACTGCTTTCAAGACATATTCTCTTAAAAGTAAAAAAGCACCCTGAACAATCCATAACCAAACTCTAAAGGTTGGAAAGCATCAAGTAATTTTGTAACTCTAATACAAGACAATTAAAGAAAAAAAAAAAGACAAAAGATGGGACAAATCTGCTTGTCTAAAGGAAGGTCTCCCCTAATTTTGAAGAAAAAGGATCCACATAACAGTTATTTTGAATACGTATTATTCTTAAACACATTTTATTAATTTTGAAGGGAGTAAGACAGACAAAAATACAGTTTCACCTCCTTCCTGAAGTGGAGATAAAATTTTCCAACAATCATTTGTTAGACTATGGTACAGAATCTGTACTTAAGTATTAACTATGAAAAAACCGTATTTTTAATGGCATCAAATGACAGAGATCTAAAGTCTAATACACTTTATGAAGACTCACCATGCAGAGAAAATATGAACAACCTTTATAACTAAAACTTTGAAAGCAAGTCCTTAATAAAAGTATTAATATTGAATATTAAATGTAAGAGTATACTACCAATAAAAAATATTCCATTGCAGAGTACTTAAAAATATGACACCGCAGCAGAATTCAGTTGGACTAGGTGACCTTCAAGGTCTTTTCCAACCTAGCTGATTCTGTGATTCTGTAATTAATATTTCTAGCTAATGTAAGCTGGAGAGGGACAGATGTAATGAACAAATAACATCTATTACATTGTGGTTTTCCTGTGCTGCCTACAATTACTAAAAGAATTCTCTTGGTCTGAAAATACATTTATAACTGAAACCATACCTAAAATAAATAAAAAATAACTACATAATATCAAGTGACAGAAAATCATCATATTTATACACTTTTTTGTGAAAATAAAAGCTATAGTGTTTCAAAGTTAATCTCTGTTATTAGAGAAGTATGTTGTGTAGTGAAACCACAGATATTATCATGAAGCATACAGAAAATTATCATATTTTTACAGTTTATTGTTAAAAGCGGTATTGTTTTCAAAGTAAATCTCTGTTACCAAACACTGTGTATTGAAGCTACAAATTAATACTGTTGTAAAAGTTAGAAGCAATACTCCAATCCCGCATCACAAACATACAGACTAAATACACATCACAAAAACACACAAAACTAAAACACTTGCTGGATGAAAGTCAAGTTTTTCTCCAGAAGGGACTACACAGTGAACGTTTCAGCAGTCCTTGTAAGCAATAAAAAAAACAGAGGTTAACCATATGAATTTAGTAAAAATACATCCTCTCGTCTGCCAACAGAACCTTTTCTAGGAGCAACTGTCAGTACTTCCAACAAATACATACCACTGCCCATGGGGGAATGCATACCACCTTCAGCTACATTAACATTTGTGTCACTATTTACTTGGAACGATATTAGATAAGACACAATGAAGAGCTCCAACAGGTCATCTAGTCTGCCAAAGTGCAACCACAGGGAAAAATCCTCAACAATCAGAAACTATGCATTTTCCATAGCTCTTCAGCAGTCTGAGAAACACCTCTTTTCTGAATGCTACAAAACAATGGAAGCAATGAACAGATAAAATCACGTATCTAGCAACACTAACTTCTAAATCACTAACACACGAACTGACATTTTCCTGCTGCAACTATTGAAATTTCATTAACAATATTCAGTTTGCACTTTATCCACTGAGAGAGAAAACAGTCAGTAATAAAAAGGATATCAGCTTTAGCAAAGTCTCTTATCCCACACTGAGGTAATCCTGGTGTGTTTTGCATGTAGAAATCCAAGTAAAACCAATGGGCAAGTTCAATCTGAAAACACACTCTAATTGCATTGTCTCTCTCTTCACTTGGAATATGCAAAATAAATCGGCTGCCAGGAAAGAAAAGAGTAAGATTAGACCAATCTATTGATTTAAATAAATCTAACAACAAAAATGCATTGCAACAGTGGAATTCCTGATCAAATCGTACAGAGCAACAGATCACCAAATCTTCCTAGTGATCTGGACAGCAAAAGGTTTTCACATCAAAGTAAAATAGAACTCTTAAAGTCAAGAAGGAGAACAGATCATGATGTTCTTTCACCAAAGTCAACTACAATAAACTAAGTAAATTAAGTGTTGTGAAAACAAGGGAGGGCAAGGACATCCTACATAAATGGCTATATTACCAATGACAGCATTTTTACATGTCTAGTAAAGAACATCTGCAAACTCTTGATAACATGTCAACACATTTTTTTCTGGGGATAAGTTAAACACAGCTATATATTTTCACTTAAAGCCACAATGAACTATTAATTTATGTAGATTTTCAAATTCAATATGATACTATTAATTTTCTCAGTCTGAAATAGAACATGGACAATTGGTTTATTTTTCAAGTCTACATTATGCTTTAGCTCAGATACTGGCACACAAACATAGAGTCCCAGAGATGTACATATAAGTAGCAGTGCGATAGCTTATTTTACTTAAGCAGAAGCAGCCTTACTTATTTATTTGTAAGATTAAGAACAACAGAATTTTCTTTTTAGAAATTTAAGGTCATTTACACCATTGAACTTAAACCATTTGACACAGATCTCTTATATTCAACTCCTGAGTACCACCAGCCAAATCGCAAAAGCACATTGCCAGAACCAGAAATACTTAACACATACTTACTTAAAATTTAACAAGTATAAATTGAAAAGTGTCAAAAGTGGTTGCATCTTCCAGCCACTCTGGCCAAGGACTGCCTCCTGCCTGCCCATTGGAGTTTGGCCCCAGGGTCTCTGCCCAGGCTGAGGGACACTGCTGCTGCTTTCCCCTTGGCAAGTTCAACCAGTAGCAAAGCCCAGCATGTATCCCAGGGACACACACAGGACACTAACACAGGCTGCCACAGACAAGATCCTGCTATCAACAGCACCTACATATAGGACTCACACAAAACACAAGCACAGAGAGCCAAGTCCCCTTCAGCAGGCAGGGGCTGAAGGTAGCTAGTGCTGGCACACACTTGACACTCTCCAGGTTCACAAGTGTACACACATTCACGCATCCCCCAAGTACTAGCATAACTCCCACTGTCCACCCAATACCCCCGTGAGGCACAGAATCAAACTCTACACCTCACTAAGAGTTATAAAGTAGTACGTTTATTACGACATCGGGCACACAGGGGATCACTCCACCACAAACGTGCGCACCGAGAGCCAAAAAATCAGCTCCTTTTATTGTTTGAAATGTTACATACGCATTAGGATTCCGAAGGAGGGAATATGACAATTAGTTTCGAGAAATTCCCCTCTTGCCTCCCCCGCCCCCATGTCCTTCTTCTTTGCACCTGCGCAGTGCCTCCTGGTGAGGGTGGGCTGGGGTCTTCAAGGGTCTTCAGGATGAAGTAAGACTCCTTCCTCTTCATGAACTTTTTACCTTTGCTTCCTGCACATGCTCTCTGGACCTTTGACTCCTCTCCAGGTTGTAGAGTCAGTTTTACCTGTTTGTTTTGTTAATTCGAACTTTTGTGTCTGGAAGTAAATCCTTGGTGTTATCAGGAATTGATCATCCTTTAGCTGGTACAGCTCCCCCTTTATCTCAAAGACAGGGAATAGTTTACTATCTATCCTGTTTTCTGTAAGAATGTTATCTAGCTAACACTGCCTGGGGGCTAGCATTGTTTAAGGGGCCTCACAACTTTGTCGATATTTCTTTGCTTTTTTTTTTTTTTGCTTTCCTCAGATCACCTGTGCAGATCCCAGATTCTCATACCAATCACACAGATCCCTGACTTGCTGGATGGTCCAGCCTGAAGTTTGTTAGTAAGCACATGAGCACAACAGGTTTGGAAAAGTAAGTCACTCATGCCCCTGCCATCCCAGCAGCTGGCACCAGGCACATGGGCTGCAAGACCCATGGTCCTGCTCCAGCCACTGGTGCTCTGCCCCTCACCTCACTCACAGTTTCCCAGCAGTAGCTGGTTTTCAGGACATTCACCATTCCCCCCACAGAGGCTGGAAGCTTATACCCCCACTCATGTCAGTAGCTGGCACTGACATATTCCCCCTCACTCCAGCAGCTGACACCCCATCCACTGACACATACAGCTCTCAGCAGTAGCTGGCACTTCACCCTTGCAGCACACATGTAGGTTGGTAGAGAGTGAGATTACACAGAGAAAATTAAGAAAATATTTAATAAGAATATGTAAAAAGATAGGACAGACTGTGGCAATTAGGTGAAAGGCTCAGATAGACAATGGTATTGACCAGCCCCGTTTTACACACAACCAGCATCTCTTACACCCCTTTCTGCCTTTGCCTATTTCCACTCTGTTCCCGCGATCCCCGTCCCCTGCCACACCTCTTCCAGCCTTATCAGATACAAACGCCAGGCTGATCTTCCTGGAAGTGGTGCCTGTCGTTTCTTGATAGCCCATCAATTAGCATGACTGGCAAGTCTGTTTCTTGTATCCACTTTTGTTTTCTTAGGCTTGTGGCTGTATATTTTTGGTTTCGATTCCCCTCTTTTTCCCTTAGATAAAGTTGCTGGAGTGAACATTACCACACCACCTCATCAATCAGTGGCCAGTTCTCATTACCGCCTCCTTCAGATTTGTGTCCCTGTATGTTTTGGTTACGGTTTCCTCCCTTTCTCATTTTCACATTGAAAAAGGCCTTCAACCAAATACCCTTAAAGAAGCAGACACTCTCCCTTAGATAAATAACTTTATTCACCTCAACAACATTTTCCTACTTGCCAATTTTCAATTGGCAACACCACCCTCCAACTGCTCCTTTCTTTCTGAAGGCTCTATTACTGTGGAAAATAGCTCTTACATATAAAGCTGCTGTAGATTAAAGGTAAAAAAACAAAAACTATTTTATTTTTGTTGTGGTTTAGGCTTAGCCCTCAACTCAATATCACACGACCACTCACTGATTCCTCTCCTACCATGGAATAGGGAGGAGAAAATACAACAAAAGGCTTGTGGGTCGAGACAAGGACAGGGAGGGCTCACTCATCAATTATAGTTGGGCAAAAGACAGACTCAACTTGGGAAGAAGACATCCATTTAATTTGAACAACATCACTATTAATTTACCAATCAAATCCAAGTAGGACAGAGAGAAATACAACCACATCTTAAAGACGCCTTCCCTCTACCCTCCTTTCACCCCAGGCTCTGCTTTGCTCCCAGTTTTCTCTACCTCCTCCTCCACAAGCAGCACACAGGATGAGGGTTGCGGTCAGTTCATCAAACCTTCTCTCTGCCACTCCTTCCTCCCCAGGGAGAGGACTCCTCACACTCTTCCCCTGCTCCAGTGTGGGGTCCCTCTCACAGGAGACAGTCCTCTATGAACTTCTTCCATTTGAGAACTTGCCATGGGCTGCAGCTCTTCATAAACTGCTCCAATGTGGGTCCCTTCCACAGCAAACAGTCCTTCAGCAAGACTGCTCCAGTGCAGGCTTTCCACGGAGTCCTGACTTTCTTCAGGTGCAGCCACCAGCTCTGGCATGGGGTTCTCCACAGGCTGCAGGTGGGCATCTGCTCCACTGATGACTTCAGTAGGCTGCAGGAACACAACTCGCCCTCTCACCATGGGCTGCAGGGGGGTCTCTGCTCTGATGAACCTCCTCCCCTCCCCCTCCTTCTCCACTGACTTTGGTGTCTGCATAGGTGTTTCTCTCGCATCCCACTCTTCTCCATTATGTCTCACAGGTTCTTCATCTCTTAAATATGTTATCACAGAGGAGGTACTACCATTGCTAAGTGGCTCAGCCTTGGCTAGAACCGGGTCTGACTTTGAGCCAGGGAAGCTTCCAGCAGCTTCTCACAGGATCCACCCCTGTAGACCCCTCCCCCACTACCAAAAGCCCATGACACACAAACTCAACACAATTTTATAATTAGTTGATATTTTCTTGCCCCAGCACTGCAGCTGAACATAAATCCAAAGACACAATATGTACAAGTATTAGCAAAGAGGAATAAGAACATGCACCCGGCTTAAAGTTACAAAAGCAAAGCCAGTTAGAACATACTTATTGATCAGAAAGTTAATGCCTAAGTTACTCAGACTGACTGAAGTGCTAACAACAGGCATCTCTAGATTGTACTAGGTGCAGGTGCCCATGTGCTGGCAGTGGGGGGCTGCAGGATAGCCTTTGGAAAATAGGCCAGGACTGCCTGTGATGCCACTGCAGGGCACTGCTGAAGACAGCAGCCAAGACGGTGGTGCTTCTAGGAAAGTTTATTTCAAAAAGGACAAAAATGCCAGACAGGAAAAAAAGAGTGTGAAACAGCAGTGCAAACACCAAGGTCAGAGAAGAAGCAGGGAGAGGAGGTACTCCATGGCAAAACAGATGTCCACACTACAGCCTGTGGAGAAGCCCATGCTGAAGCAGGTGGTTATTTCCTGAAGGAACTTCAGCCCATAGGACTGAGCCCATGCTGGAGCAGGAGCAAAGCATGAGGAGAAAGAAGCAGCTGAGATGAAGTGTTATGGACTGACCACAACCCCCATTCCCCATACCCCTGTGCTCTTCAGGGGGTAAGAGTCAGGAATTAAGAGGGGAAGTTGAACCTGGGAAAAAAAAGGGGATGTAGGGGAAGGCAGTGCTTAGAATTTGCATCTCTCTATGCAAATCTATTTTAACTGGCAACAAACTACATTAATTTTCCCTGAGTTAAGTCTGTTTTGCTCATGATGGTAACTGGTAAGAAACCTTCCTGTCTCATCCTGAGCCAAAAGCTTTTCCATTCTATTTTATCCCCAATCCTGTTGAAGAGGGGGAGTGAGTGGTTGGGTGGCCATCTCACTGCTGGCCAAGGTTAACCCACCACAGTCCTGAAATCAAAAGGTGGGGTAACAGCACTTGCTTACAGGAGAAAGAGGACACCAAGAAGCCCCAAAACTTACATTAAGACTCCACACCTCCACTTCCTTATTCAGTAAAGAACAACTCAGTAACACAAGGCAGCATGACAAAAAAAATGACGTGGATATCTGACACTTGTTATTTAACTGAATGGGTCAGAGAGCTCCTACTACTGAACCTTAAATACACACTAACTTACCAGAACTAGAATAAGTTGTATCCTGGCAGTGTGTGATTCTAAAACAGCCTAGGAACAAAACAAATGTTTGAAGGCATTATGTACCTGGCTTTATCTTTCAACTTGTTATCACATGCTGGCAAGAAACATTTTAGTTTCTGAATAAGAATGGAGGTGAAACATTTTACTCTCTGAATATGAATTCTAAGTGTAGAAGTCTCCTTAATTTAGTTCACCAGGAGGGAAAAACTGTGACAGCTTGGAAAAAAAGTTAAATGAAAGTCCATTAGACTAGTGTTTTGAAATTTACCTTTTTTTTGTTATCCTTAGGAGAATGGTTTTGCAATGAAAGCATTTAACAATAACCACCACCACCATTATCACTTATGCTCAATTCTGTCACAGATCTCTATAGCTGAATACAAAACTCTTACTTGTTATGTTATACTGCTGGGAAAAGTGGAGTTTGGGTTTGTTGGGGGGGGTGGGGGGGTGGAAGTTGGTGTGGGTTTGGGTTTTTTTTAAGAACAAGATTATACCGATTTGGTATAATTTCAGTATTAGATTCTGGGAAGTCAGCTATGAGCATCTGACTCTGAACATACCTATTACAACAGGTAACTTTATATGTTGAGTTCCACAGGACAAACAAGGCCCAGGGCTGAGACACCTTCACCCAGTGTACCTGATTTGCTAAAGCTAACATGCAAGAAAATTCTTAGTAACATGCATTAAAAATTTTAAATTTAAGCTTACCGATATTAAATTATTATAGATTCCGCTGCTCACAGTGTGGAAAAACACTAAGGTTAGTATCAGAGAGAACATCAACAGGCACACCGTTTTCCTTTGTCCAGCTAAAAACTTAAATTTGATACTGAATGCTACAGTTGCTCCTGAAGAGTACAACTTCATTCAGCAAAATACACCATCATACAAATACTGCAAGCTAAACTTTGTAAAAGTAACATCAAGCCACAAACTCAGTCTAAGAATATAACCCAGACCCTCCTAGAAGTTCATGTATCTCAACAATAAGTTATTTTAGGTGACCACAGACAATAAAAATTTGAAGTCTTAGCCCAATTAACTTTACAATTGAACAGTATTTGTCAACCTAATATCAAAATTGATTACTACAGAAAGAAATCCAGTCATTCTGCACAGTACCTAAAAACCTGGAAGCTTTAACTCACAATCGCAAAAATAAAATAATTGATGTGGTAAAGATTACTCAGCAGTAATTCATGGTGTTTTTTAACCTACTAGGCTCAACAAAAACAAACAAAGGAACCACCACCACACCCTCTCCTCAAGACATACAAAATTAAGATACTAGCTAAGGCACCTTTATATGCCTTTGGAGCTAGCAACAGCCATGAGAATTACCTGCAGGCATTAGAACAGCTGTAGCTGCCCCGACCAGTGGAATTATTATTTAGACTAATTAGCTGAATTAGTTGGAACAGCTGCAAGTGATCTGAGGACCTACACATGAGCCTCTTTAACTAGCCTCTGTGTGGAACATCCCTGAGCTTCTGCTTAGACAGTAACCCCTGTGAGCAATCTGAAGAAAGTGGTTCAGCTTAAAGTAAAAGCCAAACGCATTTTAATTCAGCAATGCATTCTGTTCATAGAATTAGCACCAGCTCACAGTGGTCTTTCTGTCATAAGGAAATGTATTAAGGAGGTAAAATGACTGATATAGTGAGAAGTACTGATGATTGCATCTCCTGAATACACAAACTTTAAATAACTAAGTTTTCTGCAAAGAATCCAGGCTTTTTGCTTCAGGACAAAGGAAAGTATTGCTGTCCAAAACAAAGTGTAGAAGTCTGACAGATACTGTAGACCCTCAAGGTACAAATAAAACCAACAGTTATGTTTTGTGAACATCTAAGCTTTAACTTAGCTTTCTGGTTTTCAAATACACCAAAAAGAGAAAAAAAAAAAATCCCACTTAAAAAAAATTTCAACTGGGCAAGCTTGACTTGAAAGCTAATTTATTTAATTGTGTAGCTTAGTAAGAGCAATGTGAATGCTTGCCATCTCCTAAAAAAATAACTATCAGTTGTTTAGATTTGCAGCTCACACTGCTACAGTTCATATAAAAAGATATTAAAGAATTCATATTGGTCTTCTAACTTTCCAAACCTGTTATACTGAAATTAGAATTATTTGAGTAGTGAAGTTTTATTTCCTGACAGAAGAAAGGGCAAAGGGGGGGAGGGAGCGGAAGAAAGGCCAAGGGGGGAGGCAGGGAGGGAAGCAAGTCTAAAGGGGAGGGGGGGAGGGGAGAAAGTCAAAAGGGGAGGGGGGAGCAAGGCAAAAAAGAAGTACAAGGTTGTGTTAGAAATGTTTTTAATCTTCTCAGCAACTATGAAATATTGCTTGGCTCTTTCTACCAAAATTTCCACTAATATCATACATATATCGATAGAAGAATATGGGAAGCAAAAGATACTTTAATAACTCATTTATAGCCAGCCTCCTGAAGTGCTGCACCACTGATCTTACACTTAGTGAATAATTTATTTTCTTCCTTGAGCCAAGGCCTACCAGGCCCTGTCACTCTTCCAGTTCATACCATAATCCCTTCTCTTTCCCACAGGAAAACCTGACTCCTCTGCTTCTTTCAGTTGTTCTGTTCAGTTGTTCCATGTCCAAGCAAGTCAACTTATCTGAAGCACAGCATATCTGTTAGCACTAATGAAAATCAACAGGGTGAATTAGGATAAGACAAAAAGTGAGCCATATGGTAACTACAAGCCTCTGATCTACCATTCTAAGACTTTTTTTTTTTTAAATTAAAGCTACACAACTACATTTGTACATTTATAAGACAAAACATTTTCTCAAACATAGCCGATCACAGACGTTCAGAGAAACACAGTAAGACAGCAGGACTGACCCTATAACAACGTAATATCTGATTACTCATGTGCTCTTCTATCAGTTGCTCCACGGGAATGACACTAATAATTGGCTATTCTGGTTTGCAAGCATTGTGATTCCCCTCTGTATTTTCTGAAGTCTTAAACCCTGCTTCATATGTGATCAGTCGTCTAAAAGACAAGACCCATCTCTCTGTAGGGAGCCAAAAGGAGACACGATGGAAACACAAACACGCTTTAGAGGCCAGACTTAGAGAACTACAAATTTACCTGAGTATTGCAAACTTTGACTCTTACATTAGATATATGACAAAACGCTACTGAGTGGAGCAGTTCTAGCTTCCTGTGGTAAATTCACTTCTAAGCATTTTCATCTATTTGAAGACAGTAATTCCAGGAGGTGGACTATCCTTCATCTCTAGTAACCTTTCCCTCTTGTACGTAAGTACTTCAGAAGGGATCTTTTAGAGGTGGTAAAACAGAAGGATTATTTCATGTCAAATGTCACATCCAGTTTGGGGCATCAAATTCTGGGGATAGTAGATGAATTTAAAAGTCTAAAGGGCTGAGCCACAGACAGTCAGAGGTTGAGATCATAAGGGGAAAAGTGTCTTCCCCCTCCCCAAGAAAACAGAATCCATGTTTTTCTGAAAATTTCAATGCATAACCTTCAGGGTAAGAAAAAGCTAACTATTTCATTCCGAAAAGACCGGCAAGCAGAAGAGGACAGTTTCAGACTGAAAGGTATTCCTCTCGCTCTTCCTTTTCTGTCTCACTGGAACATTCTCTTCCAGCAGAGAAAAATCAGCAGAAGGGACTTCCTGCCACCCCTTCTAAATGCAACCAGACTTCTGAACGGCAAGTATCATCAACTCATCACTACACACGTCAGAACCTTATGCTTCTGACTCTTCTTTCACCCGCGCAATTTTACCTTCCATGCCCAAACATCATGAGCTGCTGAACACCAGAAGAAACACCCACAAATCAGGTTCTGATTTTTCTTCCATACTCGGCCTCTTTCTCGCTGCCCGTTTGGCCCTTTATCGGGTTCTGACGACGGTGCCGACGGCAGAGGAGAGCTGGCGCGCACCCTTCACGCCTCACGAGAACAGCTTCCAATCGGGGGGGCCGCGCCTTGGGCCACGAAGCCGTGAAGGTGGCGAGTTCCCGCCCCACGAAGCCGCACGGGGTGGCACTGGGGGAGCTACACCGAGCTTCCCGCTTCGCGGCCGCTGCGGCACTACCGACGCCACCCCTTTCCCTGGGCCGCCCCGCGCCTCCCCCTCGGAGTTCCGCCAGTCCACAGAGCGCTCCGAGTAGCCCCGAGCAACCAGAGCCCCACGCCACCCTGGCCCTGCGGCCCGGTCGCACGCGTCTCGCACCGGCCGAAGCGGGGGGCAAGGGAGGGAGACGGCGCCCACCCCGCCCCCCGCAACGGAGGGCCGCGGCACCACAGGAGGGGGACGCAGCCGCGTAGGGGAAGAGGGAGGGGCCGGCCGGAGCTGGTGGGCGTGAGGCGGGCCCGGGAACGACCCCGCCCGGCGGCTACCTGCACAGGTCGTCCAAGACGCTGCTGGGGATCTCGGCCCGTTTGGTCTCCATGGGAAAACGCGGCTCATCCCGACGCGGCGAAGCCCGAACCACGGCACAGTGGCGGGGGCGGGACGGGGTGCCCGCCCGGCCGGGAGAGGGGCGGGGAAGCGGCGGAGCGGCAGCCTCCTCCGCCAATCGCCTCGCGCCGGCCGCCCCGGGGTCCTCCCGCGCGGCAGCGTGGCGAGCCAATCGAGCTGCAGAGCTACTGCGGGACCGGGGCCCTCAGGTGATCGTGGGAGGCAGCCAATGGGCGCCGCGGCTAGCCCGGGGCGTCATCGTCGCGTCCGCGCGAGGAAGGCAGTCCGCCGAGCGCCGAGGCGCGTTACGCCACATCACGGCGCCTCACGCCAGCCGTTGCGCCGCCATCTTGGCCGCTGGTGGTAGCGGGTTACTGCCGGCCTGGGCAGGCCGCGGCCTCCAGCGGTGGCAGGCGGGAGAGCGGCCGCTGTCGCCGCTGAGCCGCGCCGCGCCGCGGCTGCCCCCTGTGTCCGCCCTGCAGCTCCTCGCCGCTGCGCTGGGTGCCGTGCACGCGCGGCCCGTTACACGGCTTTCCGCTCCTCGGTGAGTCCCGAAGGAGCCTGTGAGGTGGTCGGCTTCCTTTAGATCAGGCTTTGCTTCACCCTCCTCATTCATTAACACGCGTTAAATTCACTTCGGACGTGGGCCGCATTTTGAAATTCACAGGTTTTGGGGAGAAATCCGAAGCCTCTTAACGCTCTATCTCGACTAACGCATTTTTGTTACCACCGAGGCTTTGCGCTGAAGTAGTGGAGTTTAGTGCCTGGAAATACTTGAACCTCGCACTGTGAATAACCAGGTACTGAGAACATTTCTAACTGCAGCGAAGACGAGAGGGCGAGGAAGACGTACCAAACAACAACGGCTCCGGGTTGTCACTCACGGAAAACCGCCTCTGCCGCAGCTGCGGTCGACAGAGGGTGTCGCTGCCCTCGCTGTTGCCGTTGCTGAAGTGGCTTTGCCTCACCCGCTCCGGGCCGGTAGCAGTCGCTGCCGCCTTTGATTTCAATTAGTGAATGTTTACAGCAATTCTCGCCGTGTCCCCTCACTGCCCCTTCCTTGCTAAAGGTGCCAGAGCCACCTCAGACTGCCCTTCCACGGCAGTTTCACTCGGGTTGCCACTGTTGCAATCCCATCCTCCTCTGCACTGGAACTCTGGGAGCTATGGAGGACAGGAACGGTAGAAAAATTGATGTATAAAGCAGTGGATAGTTTTTTGCTTTAGCTACCAGAACCAGCAAAACCATATAGGTCAGTATCAGCAGAGAGTAAGAATGGATGATTGGGAGGATGGTGGGATGATAACTGCACCAGCCTGAAGCGGCTTAATGGTTTTTAGCGAATTTACACTGTATAACGCTGAAAGCACCAAAAGGAGGATGTCACATTTTATGCTTCTCTCTGCCACCCTACCTCTGGCGTTCCTTCAGGCCTTGTACTGAGCCAATTCAACTCCCTAGTTCAAATTTCAGTCTTTTTTAAAAGAAAAAGATTTGTAGCAAAGAAAAGAAATCTAGATAAACACAGCAAAGAGAAATACAATCTAGAGAAATTTTCGCTGTGGCTGTGCTGCAAAATTAAGCACTTTAATACTAAACTCTATGCTTACAGGCTCATTTGAATAAAGGAGCTAGCAGGGACACCAAACTGATGTTACCCTGAAGACACAAAAAGTATTTATATTCACAACTTATTTCTTAACTGTTAGGGACAGAAGGTAAGAAATGTGTTCTTTGCCTCCTTTCCAAAGTTAAGGAACAAGAGGCACCCTGATAGCTCCAGAAGTACAAGGAAGGGATGTTCAACCAGATGTAGAAGGAGCAATATCATAAGGCTTTAGAGCACAATCTTAGTAGAAGCAGCACATTTACATATACTGGCACCTCTCTTCTGCAAACTCCACACAGTGGTATTTGACAATGATTTTTGCCCCCCTACCTTTATTGCTGTGGTATTTGAGATGATGGGTGCCTAACATCAATGTTGACTTACAGTAGTACTTTGACAGAGGAAGAGAAGTCAGACACTAACAATACTATTAATATGGCTAGACAGAGGAACAGATGGAAGGGTCTGAGTGCAAACTGGTAAATCCCATTGCTCAGGGTTCCAGAGAGTTCATTTTCTACTAGAAAGGGTACACATATGAGGTTCTGTAAAAGTTAGATGATCTGCATCCCTTTCAGGCATCAGGGTAGTCTTCCTGCTATAGTGGTTTTCCCTGCTCTACTACCTCTTTTTTTTTTTTTCTTTTTTAACTTCCTCCTCACCCCCATGTGGATGTGGTACCAGGAGCTCCTTGACTAATAAGGAGAAAAAAAGTGTTTTAGAAAATGCGCTTGGATATGTCATTTGTGCTACTGTTAGCTCATTTACGGTTTCTGGAAAAAAAAACAAAAAAACAAAAACAAAAACCAAAAACAAACAAACAAACAAAACCCCAAACAACCCTGGTACAATTGAAAAGTAAATGTATCTAATGTTACCTAAGTTAAAAAACACTCTTGGATAATAAGCTGCTTAACATAGGAGAAATGTACTAACTGGAGAACATAATGAAAGTTTGTAGACAGTGCTCCCAAGCCCTCAGCACAGGAGAGTGAAAAGAGACACATTTGAACATTTCTGCTTATTCTGGTTTTGAGACATTGCCGAAAGACTCTACATTAGCCAGAATAGATACGTAAGAAAAAACGTGTTCATAAGTGTGATTTGGAACTGTGTATCATCATGGTGTCTTTTTTCTCACTTAGAACTTTGTGGTACACTTTCTAATTTCTTTGCTAAAATAACATGCACTCCTTTCACCCATTTGCAAAGCAAGTTTAGTTAAAGCTGACACATTCAGCTTTATATTTCCCCAGAGAGAAATTTACACATAGGCCCCTCCAGGGAACTTACATGCGCAGACATGTTGAGGGCAAAGTCAGCAATGCCTCTCCTCAAGTTGCAAGGGCGATTAGAACAGTAGGAGGGCCAGGTACAGCATTGAGAAGTTTACCTAGTACCTGCAACACCTCACAGTTTCAAGCAACCTGCAGAATCACCCAGCAATGTAGTCAGACGGGTTTTTAATCTTTGCTTATCAGTCAACCTTGGCAGTCAGTCAGAAAGCCAACAGATATTTGGAAAATAATGTTTGTTGTCTGCTTGCACTGGGACAAAGAGAGGAGGTGGCAGTAAATTAAAAAAGGGTCAGTTGTTTGTGCGGTCAGAAGTCTCAGAAGAGGAGGTAGAATGTATAGGAAAAGCAACAGTTGTGGGTGGTGAAAGGAACAGTTGAGGGTGGTGAAAGTTTAGCTTGGAGAAGTTGACCAAAGTGGAAGATGAAATTGCACTGAATAGGAGGACACGCAGAAGCCAAGAACCAGCCAAACCCAGAGCTCAATAAACATGTGTGCAGCTTCTGTTAACTAGAATAAAGACTGAGACAGAGCCTGGAGAGTCTGCGGCAAAGTGAGCTGGTCTGAGGCTTGTGTAGGTCATCAGAAAAAGGTATTCATTCTGCTCAGCCCTTCAATAAATGGTTTCTGTACTAAAATCTCCAACAAAGGATAGCTAATGGAGATAGCAGGGAAGGGTGCTGAAAAGCACTGACTTAACTTTCATAAGCAATATGAGCTCAGCACCTGCAAACTGTTGCTGCAAACTGGTATTTTGGGTCAAATTTCCATAAAAGCTACAAGGAGACCATGCAAGCACTCTCCCTCCTTCTGTTAGTGTGTTACATTAGAAATGAGGTGAGTGAGAGTGCGCCCACAGACCTGTGTCTCAGATGGATATACTACATAACCAATACTGTATAACCCATGCTGAGAAACAAATAGTTAAGATAGTTTGAAGCAGGGTTTAGGTATAGGAAATCACACCCACAAAGTTAATGAAAATTTAGTCTTAAATCCGTATTTGTCTCAGTTCTCTGACTGTTAAAGATAACCATAAAGATCTTCTGAAAATAATCTGGCAGGGTTTGTGATTTTTTTTTTTTTAATTAAATTAGAGGCACCATAGAAAGAGACACATGTATAGTGATGCACAATAAATTGTAATAATTAATAAAGTAGAAGCATTCAGTAAAAAATTGGATGAAATATGGTAACTAAACCCTGGTGAGGTCCTCTGAACCCTGCAGTGGAGGTAGGGAAACTGGAAAAAGAAGTGTTGGTGATCACATGGTTACTTTATGTATAGAGAGCTGTGGTAAGCCTGCACAGAAAAATCTGCATTAGGCTTTTCCTGACATTACAGTACTTAAACAATTTTCTGATTTAAGACTTTGCAGATAATCAATTTAATGGCAATAACATGAACATTGTTATACATACAGGAGCATGCAGTAAAGCACAGTGCATGCTATTAGGGCATGGCTTCAGAGTTTACTTAGGGCAACACTGAACTCAAACAGGCTTAGCCAGCTGATCCATGTAATACATTTGCACATCCTTTGGGCATGATCATCCACTCAAACTCCAAGTTAAGCAGATTGTTGGAGGAAGAATGCACCTGTGCTAAAGCCAGAGACTAACCTTTAACTCTGGATGGATGATAGGATGAGCCACAGCTCAGGGTGAAAAGACATACTAATTTGCATTAACTGGAAAAGTAGACAAAAAATAAGGGTACAGAAGGGGAAAATGAATAGAGGACAATAGAAAGGAAATAATCCTGTTACATCCTGGTTTCTTTTGGTTCCTTTCAGAATGCAGCCCTCAGTAGGGAGAATTATGCAGCCTGCAAGTCTGCATGTGGTCTAAGGGTGCAATTTCTCTCCCAGCCCAGGTGTGTCCTGTAGCCTGTGACTTTAGATGTCAGTTCTGGTATTTCATGATAATCTACAGCTAGAGACAGAGTAGCCTGGACAAACTGGCTACTACTGCATGTGCTTTGGTTCTGGTATCTAGGACACTTTCAAAATTTGCAAGGTGAGAAGGCACTGATCTCTTGGTCCTCCATGGGATAGTACTGCTGCATTTTTCTGCTTTTCCTCATCTCCAGCAGAAGCGCCTTGAGCAGTCACGTGATCCATCTTTAACCTTCCTCTCTAGAGTAGCTCCTTCAGGTTACAGTATTCCTTCCTTGATCTTAGTTTCAAGCTTTGCAGGGAACAAGAGGGAACACTACCCCTATGTGTTCTTCATACTGTGTTGGAAGAGCTTTGATATTTTCTAGTACAATACCCTACCTTTGTTTCCATTTGCCTTTCCAGCTTGTTTCTTCTAACAACCCATTTTTCTCTTGCTCCATAACAATTAAACCGTCACCAAAAAAAGTTATGCACGTTACTGCTAATAGGAATTTACTCAGCACATTGTGGTACACTGAAAACATTTGTTAGCATGGATCAAGTGGGGGAGATATTAACGCCACATTTAAAAGTATATTTTGGAATAAAAGCACAAAAATGCAAACGGAGTTATGAAACCTCAGCTGGAATTCAGTTGTTTTTAACATTTTTATTAGAATCCCTTTTCTGTAATAGTTTTGTGTGTTATCTGCTCTCCTCCTCAGTCCTGCAGTCTTACAGGTATGATGAAAAAAACCCAGAATTTTTAGAGAGATCTCATTAAGTGTGAGGAGAGAGAGAATGGGAAAGAAGACAAAAGACCAGAATAAGTTTTCATTTGGCTTCTTGCACCGCTGCAAAATCTGAGTCCACACATCCCTTTTCAGTTAGTAAATTGCTCATTTAGAGCTTAGTATGTCTGTAATATCTCCACATCCCAGCATACCCATAAGTAAAACAAGAGTCACACTGCTTTCTGCATCATCTGGTGACACTTACCTTATGTCACTTTTAACCCTTAGGCACACGAGAATAGCAAAGTATTCTTAAAAGAATGGGGAATTGCTACACAGCAATGTCTTTGTACTTCACAAAAAAGGAAATCTCAGTGAAGTTGCTAATACCTTTAACATTGCTGTATTTTAAATTCAAGTATAGAATTCTGTCTGCAGCTGAGAACTCGATCTCCTACACAGTCTTGTTAAGCACCATTTCTTAAGGTTATCTGGCACTATTACTAGTAATCTTTAAAAGCAGCAGTACTTCTTCACACTATGTAAACACCTGTCCCAGCAGTCCCCTGCATTCTCTGTAAAAGCCAAGACACATCAGATGGATACAGCAAACAAACAAAAGGAAAGGAAGGGGGCTACAGCACATGTCATAGGAGGAGGATCAGGGATCTAGGATTGTTGTGCTTGTTCTCAGAGGTGAGAGCTAAGCGGGGACATCAGATTGCTACTTTCACCTGTCTCTTTGGAGGTTAAAAAGAACTAGAACTTCCTCAGGGATATAGAGGATCAGGGCAAAGGACAGGATGAAACAGTCACATGTGACATCAAGGGAAATTTCAAACATGAGAAAAAAAATCTCCTCTGTGATTGCAGTTAAGCATAGCAATGGGCTGTCCAAGAAGTCTGCCAGATTTCCATCTGTGAAGATTTTCAGACTCCAGTGGTCCAAACCCTGAGCACCACTGTGTAGCTTTGGCATTAACCCTGCTTTGAGCAGAAGACTGGACTACATAATCACCACAGATCCCATTTAACTGTATTTTATTATTTCATTAAACAAGATGAAACCTTTTATTAAAAAAAAAAAAAAATTACAGGACAAACCTTTTAATTGGCAGTATGGGCTAAATATTATTCTCCTCACCTTTGCCTTTAATAAGACACCTAGTTGAAAGAAGAAAAGGTATTTCAGCAGCTAAACAAATTTGTTTTAAATTCTTTTCCAGATGCCTTCCCCCAAAACAATGACAGCTTGAAAGCACAATGTGCTATTTACATTTTAATTTTTTCTTAGGTGAAGACACACAAAAAATATCTTTAGAAGACTGATTTGTATTTTCTGGCATGCTTATGAGAGACACAGATTTGAAGAAGGCATAGAGAGTCCATGTTACTAGTTGTAATGCAGAGTCTGATGCAGAGGAGTTGCTAGGAAGGGTCAGCCCAGCCAAGGAACTTTCCAGGACTACATCATAGCCAATAAATTATATTAGTTGGCAAGAACATTGAGCACACCATAAAATTCTAGGGTACAGTTACAGCTAGCGTTACCTGTGTAAAATCGTATGGTTGAATAAATGCCTCAGTTATAGTGACACTATTCAAGTTAGAATTGGATATAATGCATGTAAATCATCTAAGGATGCCAGGGAGTGATGGCTTTATGTAAGCCTGATTATTTTGTATAAACAATGCAGGCCTTACTAGCAACTATGCCCTTGTAGAGAAAGGAAGCATCCTGCTGAGAAAGCACTGAAAGCTGAGTAATTGCCAAAGAAGGATAAAGTCAGCAAAAATCTATGGTAACCTGGGAAGAGTAAAGGCAGTAGGGGGCGATCGCAACCATGGACTCAATTTAAGACCAAAACTATTTGCCCCGCCTCACCCTTTGACTTTGTGCAGTATAATTAAAGGACTTTGTAACTTTAAATCGAGATGAAGCATGTTGTTAACCAGTGAGGGACAAAGTGGTAAGAAACTAACCAGTGGTCGATACAGTAAATGTGTCTTTGTGTAGCCTGAAGTGTATAAATACACTGAAGTACTTTTGTGCAGTGTGCTAGCTTTGTGGAATTACCATGTAGCACCCCACTTTGCATAAACATGGAATAAATAAAATTCCTTTACTCTGTGTGTATCTTGGTGTATTGCACACCGGGTAAACAACTCTGCTTGTGGGACAACAGTTTTCTGGCGACGCAGATGGGACTGTGCTGATGGCCTTGCCAGGGTCATCTTGCCATACCCAACAGGGAGAAGCAGTCAGACTGGACTCCAGTGTGCAGCAACCTGTTGATGGGGCACTCCTCCATCAGCTTCTCCCTCCTGCAGCTGTGTGGTAAGCGACACAATGGTGCAACACTATTTGAAAAAGGTATTTTAAGGGGAAAAGGGAGGAAGAGCAGGACCTCTCAAGGAAGCACCTGCAGTTGCTCTTTGCATAAGCTCTGAATAAGAGATACGCAGCAGTAGCATAGTTTTGTTTCTACACGTTGTATTTAGTAACATGGGGACAAAAATCCCTTATTTTGTATTTGGGCCTTTGGTATATGAAACATGGTCTGAAAATTCTTTTGGGTACTGAAATGGATTCCACTACTTCCAAGGAGGCTCCTCTTTGTTCTCCCTTAGGAAGCATCCTAAAGAATTGGAGAAAATTCAGAGGGGACCCCATGACTAAGGATAAATTAAAGCGGTATTGTAATCAGTGGTAGCCATAGTATAAATTCGACAATCAAGAAAAATGGCCAGAAGAAGGATGCTTGAATTATAATACTCTTTTGCAGTTGTCTTTATTTTGTAAATGAGTAGAGAAATGAGATTAAGTTCCTCATGTAGATTTATTTTTTGCCTTGCAAAATGACTGGGAAATGAGAAAGAAATGTGAGTTCGTTGGTTCACAACATCAAGTAGGAGTACATTTGTTAGATGATAAAGATTCTGATCTAGAAAAAGAGGCTAAACCCAATAGTAAAGTGAAAATTAAGAATTCTTGTGCTGGATGTCAAACTGGTAAAGACTGCTTGGGGGAGGTGGAAGAGGATGCATAATTGTTAGTATCCCCCTTCAAAGTTACCCAAATTGGAATTTTCTGGTACCAAGGATGAAAAGGTTGTCTAGAAGAACTCAGTGGCAGAGACCTGTGGTACAGGCTCCTTTACAGCAAGCTGCAGGGCCAAGCGGGATTTGCGTGTATTGCATATACCTTTCACTACCTCTGATCTTTTAAATTGGAAACAGATGGTGGATCCTTATCATAATAATGCTGAAGGTATGCACAGGTTAGTTAAAATTGTTATGCTGACTCATAATTCAAATTGGGGAGATACATAAGCTTTCTTAGAATCTCTTTTTGCTAGCGAGGAAAGGAGAAATATTTTGGATAAGGTTAAGGAAGAAGGGGAACAACAAAAGGGAATAAGGGATTTGACTCAAATCTTGCCAAAGGATGATCCCCAGTGGGACCCAAATACTAGCGGGATCTAGAAAGGCTAAAGTAGTATCAGTAATTGATATTATATGGAAATCAACATGGGGTAAGTAAACAAACAAATAACTATATGAAATCAGGCAAGGACATGAAGGGTATGAAAACTTCTGGTTTTAATGAAAGACTGTGCAAGACTGCTAGAAAATGCATAGATCTGGGTCCAGAGCATGACAGTAATCATAAGATGCTTAGTATGTTTGTGAAGCAGTCAATTTCAGATTATTAGACAGAAACTGAAAAAGTGGATGGGGTTGGTGTGATGTCTATCTCAAAACTAATGGAAATTGCTTACAAAGTTTATAATAGGGAATAAAGGAAAAGAAACAGCAGAGTAGGATGAAGCTGCAAGCTTCTCTGTTCACAGCAGCAATAACCAAAAGTAGGGAAAGAGGTCATAGAGAAATGAAAATGTGGAGAAGAAAGAATGGTAGAGAAAATGTGGGAAGAGGAACATCCAGATCATCTTTGGGGTCAAACCAATGTGCATATTGTAAAAAACAACAACGCTGGAAAAATGAGCCTCAACAATAAAAGGAGGAACTAAGAAAGTGAGAATGAGGAAGAATTGATAATGTTAGAAAATCTGGATTGAAGGGGACCAGATGAAATAATGAATGCTTCCGTTCTATTATTATGATTATTATTAAAATTATCATTATTATAATAAGAAATAATTAACTGGTTTTAGTTAGGTTGGGGAATGGAACTATAGGGTTTTTTTAAATAGATAGTGGGGCAACGCACTCTGTTGTAACTAGTTGCAAAGGCCAGTTAAGTAAAACTAAGATCCTTGTTATTGGTGCCACAGGAAAGAAAACATTGAGGCCATTTTTGAAGCTAATGTATGATTGGAAATAGAGTTCCTCTATATGCCAGAATGCTCCTTGCTCTTACTGTGACAAGACCCTGAGAATTCTGTGCAGCTATGTATTCCTCCTGAAACATCATGGAAAGCACTATCTGTCTTTTGCTGGACAAGACTTCTGGGAAAGTTGAGAGTAATGCTCCAGATGAAATACTGGGTGCAGTAATCCCTTTGGTGTGGTAAAGCAAAAAATGTGGTTCCTGTTAAAATTGAATTAAAACCTGGAAGGAAGCAAAATCCTGTAAAATTAGAAGCCACCATGGGCTTAGAGCCTTTGATTAATACTTTTATACAGTATGGATAGTGTGGGAATGCCAATCACAATACAATACTCTTATTTTACCAGTTAAGACACC
The DNA here is from genome assembly GCF_965140245.1 of Athene noctua. Taxonomy (NCBI): domain Eukaryota; kingdom Metazoa; phylum Chordata; class Aves; order Strigiformes; family Strigidae; genus Athene; species Athene noctua. Next base: position 34,206,141 of record NC_134077.1, read on the forward strand.
TCAAACTCAAGAATGCCAATTGGTACAAGACTCATACCAAACCCTTATGCTTTATTGTCAGCAATACCTGAAGATAGTGTATTACAGTGTTAGACCTAAAAGATGCCTTATTTTGCGTCCCCTTGGAACAAGAAAGCCAGAAGATACTTGCTTTTGAGTGGAGAATCCTACCACATGGAGGAAAATACAACTTTGCTGGACTGTGCTGCCATGAGTATTCAAAAACGGCCTGACATTTCCAAGGAACTGGAAAACTGGCAATGTACTTTAGTCAATAAGCTGTTACATGGACTGGGCTTTTCCTTGACTAGCTGGTTGGAAGGATTGCTCCAAAGTATCATAGTAATTGCTATGATTCTAATCATTCTGTGTACTGTTTTAAGCTGTATGAGATGACTTTTGATCCGAGCCATAACTGGTTGATATGTGATGGTACTGAGAAATTATAATGAGCCCTCCTGAGTCTTTTTGAAAGAAAAGCCATGTAGTCTCAAAGGGGGGGAAATGTTATCTATGTAAAACTGTATGTTTTGAGTGCCTCGGTTTTAGTGACGCTATTCAAGTTAGAGTGGATGTACTGCATTTAAATCTTCTAAGGAGGCCAGGGAGTGCTGGCTTTACTATGTAAGGCTGATTACTTTGTATGAACAATGCAGGCTTCACTAACAGCTATACCCTTAGAGAGGAACTAAGTAACTTAAGAAAAGGGCACACATCCTGCAGAGAAAGCGCTTAAAGTTGGGTAATTGCCAAAGCAGCAGAAAGCCTGCAAAAATCTATGGTAGCGCGGAAAAGACGCTAGAGAGATCGCGACCACCGACTCAATTTAAGACCTGAAAGACGTGTCGTCATTGTCCTCGTCGTGTCCGCTCCCCCCCCCCCTTTGAGTTTTGGCAGAGTAATAAAACGACACTAACTTTGCATCGAGACGGGGCACGTTGTTAACCGGCGAGGGACAAAGTGTTAAGAAACTAACCAGCGGTCGGTACAGTACACACGCCCCCATGTCCGAGGCTCCCCAGAAACAAGGCGGGGGAGGCTTGCCCCGGCCAGGCCAGGCGGCGCACCCCGACCTCCATTTCGCGGCGCAGGGCAGGCGCAGCTCCCAGGGCCGGCAGAAGATGGCTTCCCGCTGCTTGCCCCCGCCCCGCGGCGGAGCGACGCCCTCGAGGCGGCCGGGTGCGGCGGGGCCGGGTGCGGCGCCGCCTCCCGCCGCGGCTGTGGGTGGGGTGAGCGGGCGGGCGGTGCTAGAGGCGGAGCCTGCCGCTCGGCCGCCGTGCGCCCGGGGCTGTGGAGGCTGAGGGACGGGCGCCCGCGGCGGCCTCACCATGACGGCGGCGATGAGGCAGAGGTTTGACCGGTTCCTGCACGAGAAGAACTGCATGACTGCCGTGCTCGAGCGGATCGAGAGCAAGACCGGCGTCAACCGCACCTACATCGCCACCGGTGAGCTCCAGCGGCCGCCCCCCGCCGGGTCCCCGAGGGGCGCCTCGCCCAGGGGCTGGAGGGCGGGGGCGGGCCGGCCTACGGCGGCGGCCGCGCCCTCCCGCCCCTCCTCGCCCTCCCGCGGCGAGGCCGGGCGGCGACACGCCCCCTCCAGCGCCCCGGGGTGAAGGGGCGTCCGCGCTAACGGCTCTCTGCTCTCTCCCGGCACAGCCGTCGTCGGGGTGGTGGCCGTCTACCTGGTGGTGGGCTACGGTGCGTCCCTGCTCTGCAACACGATCGGCTTCGGCTACCCCGCCTACGTCTCGTGAGTGTCAGCACTTTAGCCCCTCTTTCCTCGACGGGTGCATGTGTTACCCGCGGGAGAGAGAGCACGGCCGCAAAATCACAGCCCTTCTCTGGTGCACAGTCTGTCACCGTGGCATTTCAGAACCACGCTCCAAAATGATGTTTTTCCAGCCCACCCTTTTCACTTGCATGTATAGGTGCAAGGTGCTAAAGAAAGAACGAGGTTTCTTCCACTGGCAAGTGCCGCGTACCAAATTACAGATGGAAGATGCTGGGTAATGCCACACTTGAAAAACAGATACCGTAGGGCATTATGTTTTGGCTGTCCGTTCCCAGCTTTGTCATCTTCAGTGAGAAGCTGGATACACTGTGTCTTACCTGCTGCTAGTAACAGGGGCAAGAGTCGCAGTTGTGACAGCCTTTGCTAAAACTCACTGATACTTTCAGTTGACACTCCCAGGAAGGCACTGATGCAGTGTCAGCATATGTTTGGTGTGAATCATTAGGTCATATAACGGGCTGGAGACAGAGATGCATTAGAGTGGTGTTTACTCCAAAACCACGTAGCTGATGAGAAGGTGGAAAGGAAGACGCCCCTTGTGTGTAAAAGACTTAAAAAAAATACATTTTTTAAAGGAAAACCTCCTTAGCTGTTTCATTTCTAGGAATATCTGGTATCTTTCATGGACATTATGTTGTTACTAGACCAAAATGGATTTCCTGTTAGGTAAGACCACTGTGGAGTATGTTTGAAAAGACTTCAGAAATGTACTAAATAAAACCTTCTGTGTGGTCTAAGACATTCGTAAAATGGAAGTCCTTCCCAGCTATACTGTTGAAACACAGTGTTTGCCTTTTACATACTCTGTTTAAATACAGTCAGCAACTTCAAAAAACATATTCTGTGTAATTAGCTCCCAGGCAATACAAAATAGGTTCTTCTCTAGTCTTTTCAGAGATATGGGAGATTGACTTAATTTTAGACTCTCTTGAAATATCTTACAGTTGTGATGCTTACAACTAGAGCAATTTTCTAAATGCTGTTTCCAGTGAGTACTAATTTGGGAGATTATGGGCCAAGAGCTCTGGAGAGACTTAGGTTTGATTTTTCATAAGGCAATCTTTAGAGAAAAAATTAGTTAAAAGTTATTTTTTCATTAAATTCTGAAAATGAAAAGAACAGCCAACAAAGCTTCAAAACCTTAAAATAGTTGTGTAGGAATTAAGTTTATGTAATATTTTGTGTCTGATTTAGGTCATTCCTAAACATACATAATTACTTTCTAAAATCCTATTTAAAAATTAAAATTTGTTTTAAGACTGATTTGGGATCATATTTGAAATCTGCCATTATGCAACAATGATGAATAAAAGCTTTTATAACTGTGGAGGCAAGACAGTAGCAAATCAAATATCAACAGTGGGGTTTTCTCTTCCAAATTTTTTCCCTCCAAATCTGGAAAATTAATTTTTTAAAATTTTTTGTAGGATATCTACCCCTTTTTCATGTTGGAAGGTGGTTTTAAATGTATGTTAATGTGAATAGTTACCCGCTGGATGTTAGTACTGTGGGGTGTTTTGGTTTGGTTGGTTTTGGGGGTTTTTTTACTAATAGGTGTGTATGCCATTGTCCTTGGCTACAGATTTCACTTAAACAAAAAAACGATGAATAACATGCACATGGATATAATGCTAATTCTGTTTTTTCCAATTCATGCTCAGTTAATGCTTTCCCTTTAGCTGCCTTTTTAATGCTGAAACATTTTTAAGAGAACATTATAACCTTGGGTGAAAATCCAAATTAAAACACATGTGGTGTGTTGCATGCCATTGTCTTTCAGTGGCAGCTTTTGGACAGGTTCAGCTCATGAAGCAGCCTTCTGACAACACAGGTGCACTTGATCCCCTCCCCTTCCCTTCCTTCCCAAGTACAGAGCTGGTACATAGCAGTTTCCTGCATGTGTAGCTCTGCTTGCAAGCCTGCAGAGCCAGCAGTGTGACTGCAGAGGAGACTTGGGAGGGCAGTGCACTAGTGCACATGTTTTCATGGTCCTGTTCAGTTTCCCCATTTTTAGGAGTGAGTGGTGTGGATGTGGGCAGTATTGCCCTTGCCGGCCTTTATAGTGTTATGGGATCAGTCTGACAGCAACACACTGGGACATCTGTGCTGTCTTCTGAGATGGCTTTCAGCCTGGAGTCAAGCATGGGCTGCCTGACTGTGAAAAAGAGCAAGAATCCTCTTTGGTGATTACCCTTTTTCCACCATGTGGGTTTATTTTTTTGGTGCTACTGTGCCACTCTCCATATCTACCATAGGATCTCTATCCTAATGCAGGGCTAAGCTGCAAGAAGATAAAGCTGAATTACTGGAGTGATTCTTGCTTTCATTTTTGCTCCTCCAGATCCTATACTGCAGTCAAGGATGCTGCTGACTGCTGTCCCCCAGGCTTGTAAAGCATAATGATGCAAAGCATAAAGAGATCTAGCTGGGGTGGTTTATTTATTCCTCTCATTCTATTTTGTCTGTCCCTCTTGAAAAGACAGCTGAAGAGCCTGCTATATGAACTAACACTATTGAGTTCCTAGAACTGTGCAGAGGACAGCTTTCAGCATTTTTCATCAGCTGCAAACACCCTCAGATGACTTTTGCTGTAAAAGCTGTGGCTTCTGGAATACGTGAAGAACGGTGAATGGAATATATTGTGCACGCTGTTAGTTTGATGTTTACACAGGTGTTTCAACAATGAGTCCAGGCCTGAAATGTCTCAGAAGGGTACTGAAAGAGAAGCAGATTACTTTTCCACAGTTAACTTACTTTCTTCTGTTGTGAAGTATATCAGTGCATCATTTCTGCATTGTCAGTGACTGATTTATTTTACTGAGTCAGGCTTCTGTTCAGCAGAAAAGATATTCATGAGGGAGTGGGATAGATGTCTCTGTTCTGCAAGGGAGATCACCTCCTGTCCTCCTTATAGTTGTTTAAAATGGCAAACAGGCTATTGGGTGAGTGACCCATTAAGCATGTTCCAAATCTCCTTTATTAGGATTTTAGTTCTGATTTGCCTTGCTCACAGTAGATGCTGTTCATCTTTGTGCTTGCCTGAAAAAAAATGTAGTGGGGAAAAAAACCCAGAAGAAGGATGTTCAAGTTCAGATTTTGGTCTGTTCATACATGAAACCAGGACAGTTTTACAGCTCAGCAGGAATCTGCCTGTCAGATGTTGTATGATTCTGTAATTTATTTTCTTTCATTTACACAGTTCTCTGTATTCACTGTCAGTGCAGCCGGTGTGGATTTCAGTGGAGAAGTGCTGGAGGCTGTAGTTGCTGGGTTAGAGCTAGCAGATGGGGTGTGCCTGACCGACGGTGTGAAATGGTGCAGCTGCGTTGCCTGCTTTCACATCACTGCGGTGCTGGCCTCGGCCAAGGCTCAAAGCCAAGGCTGGAGGGTTGGGGGGGCAACTCCCTAATTAATGCTTGTTCCAGTTTCAGGCAGGCACAGCTGTTTCCGTTCTCCTTCCCCTTTGTTCATGTTCACCTTCAGCTTTGTTTTGTGTGAGTCTTTAGTGGTTTTATACATAGAGGAGTTTCTTCTATAACAATAGAAAATCTTCCCAAAAATCCAAGGCTTCTATGCCAGTCACCATCAAGGACCCACCCGAAGCTCTTAATGCAGGCAAAATTAAGCAGTAGTCTTCCAAGTAAATGTTATCTGGCAGTTTCACAGTAACTCAGACAATCTGGATTAAAGTTTGTCATGTTCTCTTAAATTTCCATAGTTTTATTCCCTAAATTTCACCATGTGATGAAATAAGATAATTAAAAGTTTAAATTTAAGATTTGTTTGCAGTAGACCAGCATTGAAAAGTTTACCACAGATGATAGAAGCAACTTTTTATACCTGTAGCAAGTTTTTTTAACTGCACAGGGCAATATTAAGACTAGTAGATGAAAGAAGTGTGTTGGCAGCATATAAAGAACATTGCCAGTATTTTCACTGCTGCTCTAAACTTTCCAGAGCTAGCCTGTTTAAATGTAGCTCCACCCATAGTAGTGGTTAACTGCCTCAAAAAAAGTGCAAGCAGGAAGGGAGACTTTGATGACTAAACAATGCGTGCAAAGGATTGGAAATTTCAGAAATGCTGTCGTGTTTGGTTTAAAAATTGCAAAGTTGAAAATAGCTTTGGGCAGTAAAATGTCTGAACTTATTACTGATGTCTTCAAGGTGTTACTGTAAATTCGATCTCAAAAGAACCCCTTCAGACTAAAGTTTTACAAGGCAGTCATTCCTTATTGCAGTGCTGGATTCATGGGGGATCATTCCACCTAACATGCATGCCGAAAGACAAAAGCACACTTACTATATACAATAAAATAAATGACTATTCATGTAATTTCTGAGAAGTACACACGTATTTTCAGAGGTGCATATGTTAATACATTGTGCAAGTGTACTAAAATTTGAGGAAGGGTCTCTGAGGGGCTGGGGCAGGGGAGGGAGGGTGCGGTGGTCCATGGTGGTCCCTAGTGAAGAGGTGTCTCTTAATGTTCTTTCATGCACTCAGGGTTTGTTTGGTTGTTTGGGGTTTTTTTCATATAGGCCCTCATCTTGGCTCATTGCTCTGTCTGTAAAGTTTCTCTGCTTTCTTATCTTTGCCACAGGTGTCAGTTTTTCTGCCCTCCTCGGGATGTACCCATCACACTTGCAAAAATTATGTCCTTGGGCGCATTCTTGTCTGAGGCCCCTTGCAGCAATTAGCACCAACTGCTTGCAGGCATCAGAGAGAAAAGCAATATAGGACAATCATGCCTCTCTCTGCTTTGACTAATTTTACACTGTTACTTCAATTCATCTGGTTTTGCAATGTAAGTGTGGCTCTTGGCATTTTACAAACCGGAAACAATCTAGAGTGATAGTAGAGAAGTATAAAACACGTAATTCAAGTCTTAATTTTTAATATTGTCATGGTGTCTTGAGCCTGTCCCCTAGTTCCTTTGCCTCTTCTGTACCTCTACAACAGGTACATTGTTTTTCTTTGGTCATGGTTGTTTAGAAAATGTAAAATAATTTCTGCATTATTTGAGAATTAGGGCAGCAAATTTGCTTTCTCTTAACAAGTTTTGAGGAGAATGATTACTTTTTTCCTTCATTTAAAACACTACATGATATGCTAATGTTCACAAGTAATGCTCTGCTGCTGGTTTATAAAAGTGATTTGAGAGAGCTGGTGTATCTAACCAAGTTCACAATGTTCAGTGTAAATACAAGGAGAAAGTTTCCAAATCTGCCTGTACTTAGGCTGTTTCCTCTACCTGCTGATACTCTTTTCATGGGGCTTCAGATACTAAAAAGTGTATTTTGATTTTTTTTTTTATATATTCTGCCAAATCGGTTCTTCCAAACATACTTGCTTTTTGTCTTTTAGATTTGAGTGCCATGTTTAAAATAAAAACCATCTTATCTGTTGGTTGGACAAATGATGTACTTTCCTTTCTAGAGATAGCAAGAGGTTAGATACAAGAGAGTCTAACGCTATGGTAGGAAATTTTTTTGAATTTATCTTAAATTTAGGTTAAAAAGATAAAGGTCTTTGTTGTACAGATGGGTCCACATTAAACTCGTTGAAAGATTTCCAGTTTAGAATTAATGTAGATGCTATTTTTAGGGACTGCAAATCTGTTTGAGGCATAATTGAAGGCGTTTTACCAGACCTTTTTTTTTCAAGATTCACTGCAGTACTGCATCTTGCATGCACTCCTGTCTCTTAGCGTACTGATCTCTAGTGACTTGGCTGATGTAGGCCTACAGATGTTAAAGGAATAATTAGACCTGTATCGGTGAGGTTTGCCAGAATATATTTTTTAACTACCCTTCCTCTGGTAAGTCACAATGTTTTTAACAATTAATGTGTAGCATTACCAATCCTAAGCGCTGAAAAAGTGAGCTGGAGTCAAAAAGTGAGACTAAAAAAAGGGGATTATTGTTAGTTGCTTTTCTTGTTTTCCTGTTTGTTTTGTTGTGGTGATATAGTCTAGTTACATTTTAAAACAGCTATGAGACTGACACCGGAGAGCTGACACCTTGCTATCCCAGAAGGAAGGAAGCCTACTTGTCACTGTGCATACAGTGACCAAGATACACAATTTTTAGATGAGTATAACGAGGCTGCCTTTGGCTGTACAAGAAATGCAGACTTTCATGTGAGGGTCTGTGAACACTGGATAAAAAATAATTTTTTTTTGAAAGAAAAATTTTGTTGCCACACAGTTTAGCACCTACCACTGTACTCATAAAGAAAATTATTCAGGTTGCTGCAAACCTGCCTCAACCCAGAAGTCATTCCGCAGCCTAAAACTGGAATCCTTTTTCCGCTCCCTGATGAGTCAATTTTTTAATTGCATGCAGTAATTAAAACTGTAGTATTTTTGGGTTTAGTTTAAAAACTCCTCACAGAGTCATTACCTCAAAACAGCACGTTTTACCGTCAAGTCTGAAAATGCACCATGATTTAATAGTTTATTGTACATTTGTATACATGAAGGCCACTCTGTAAGTCTTTTGCCAGTATTGCAGTAAATGGAACTGAAAAACAGCAGTAGAGCTGTAAAAAAATTACGCTTGAAATATAGTCTCCACAATGCGGCATAGGTTGACAGGAAAATGTAACTTTTATTCTTCCTGTATTGTTGTAAGCATGTAGCAGGGTCCCAGTTCTTTTCCATTTCGTCCTAACAGTACTGTTTGATCTCTGTGCCTGCACCCTAAACAGTAACAGCTGTGGAGAGGCAACCAAAACATATGAAACCATTTTTTTCCCCTCTAACAAAGCTAGCTGTCAGAACTAGAGAAGTAGCTTCCTCTGGTGGGGTGCAGCATGTCTGCACTATGGAGGTAAAATGGGGCTTTTCCTGAAGCTCCCGCACTGTGTGCCACTTCTCTTTCTTGTCAGTATCTTCAAGAAAGACAACCTGAAACACTTTTGTAATATATGATGGGATTAGACATCTCAAAAACAGAGCTTTTAGACTCTAGCAGGTAGTGTCTAACAGCCAACAGTGAAGCTGGTAAACCTTAGCCTGAGATTGCATATGCAGGTGAGCTCCACTGAAAGCCACAGTGACCCTCCGTGGCTGTGGAGGAAATCCCCCTCTAGAGAGAGTGCATGGACAACTTCTCTGGGAGTGGAGAGCTGAAGCCTGCCAGAGCTCCTGCTGCACAGCACCACTTTCATTGCCTGGTCTGTGTGGCAGAACACGGAGTAACCAAATGGCTTGGCAGGCTGCACTGAGGCACGTTAATCCCAGCAAAAAAGCCTGCATGTGTGTGGGTGTGTGTTTGGGGGAAGCTGGTTTTAACCTGAGGCAGAACTGGGGAACTGACTCATCATGCAGCCCTACAAATACTTGTTCCGGAAGAGACCAGGCCAAGAATGTGCAGAGAGCAATGAAATGAGATGATTGCTGCTTTTTTTTTTTTTTTTTTTTTTTTTTTTTCAGGAGTCTAGCTTTGTGCTGAGTTATCATGTACTCTGTAGGACTCACTTCACTGGTGGGCAAAATGGCATGTGCTCCTTTCATTGCCTCAGTCTCCATTTTCTTTGAAGAAATGAAGGTAGAACCCTTTGTACTACTGTCATGTCTGTTGTCCTCTTATGTGTCCCTGCACAGACAGTGAGTCCCCCTTGCTATCCTTCATGAATTTGTCTGCTCCCATCTTCTAGGTATGCAGAATACTGAGAGAGGACATGGTAGACTTACACTGCAGCAGTTGTGTAAGTGCATTTGGCAGGAAGATGTTTTCAGTATCTGCAAATGCATGACTCTGCTATTGGAGTCAGTAAGGGGGAAGAAAGTCATAAGACAGAAGGCTTTTAACTGATAGATGAAAATGTAGAAGAGAAAACGATAAAGCAAATACAAATACACAGGTACTTGTTTCACTGAAATGATGCAAGATGTCATGGGAGGCAGCCTGCCAAGATGAGTCTGAAATGAAGATGACAGAGAGGCACCAGACTGAGAAGTCTGTGGTGCAATGGAGTGTTGATCCCACAGGGGTGTCTGGATAGATAGCTAGAAGTAAATTATTTTTGAATTGCCACAACCTGGTGTAACAAGTTGGGCACACAAAATCCAGTCTTCCCTAACTACAACATAAGCACTGTGCTTAATGGAGGCTAATCTGTCTTAAACTTAAAACAATTTATACAAGACTCATCAGGTAGACCTTGTAAATTGCAGGATTTGAGTGATCACATGAGACTAGAGCAATAAAATCTGACATTTCTTTCTTTGTTTCTGGCTTCTACATCTAGACTCAGCTAAAAACAAAACCACAAACAAAAAAAACACAAAACCACCCCAAACTCATTAATGGTGTACTTCTAATATGCTTATTCTGTGAGTACTATATGTGTGAATTAACTCTATCGATGGTTTGTTATGCTAGACGTAATTCAGGAGTGTATAACAGTGTCTTCTTGGAAAAGAGATGATTTTTTGTTGAAGTGAGTCACATGCTTTAAGTGAAAGAACTCAACTTGGCAAATTACTAAAACTAGACCAGTGTCTGTTACTATCAGGTAACAGGATAAAATAACCACACTGAATCTGGAGTTCAATTTGATTGATAATATGCACACAGTCAAAATTGAGCTGGTACTCTGATACTGTAGCTACATAGCTGATATGAGCCCTGGGCTACTAGAGAGCATGGCAGCCTCTGGCCTTCCCCATTGACATCACCAACTGCGGAGTTGTTTGGGACAGATTTGGCTAAAAATGAAGTTTTTACTTGGCTGCCCATCTATCTGCATATTGTAATGATGGTCCACAGCAGGCCATTTGCACTGCTGAACAGACATCTGTTTTTAAAATAACTGAGCTGGATGTTTACCATCCAGTCTGTTGCAACCTGTTCTAGTGACTGCTTTTACCTCTGATTTGTGGAACTACTGTATATAGTTGATGCTTTTTTAAAGTCCTCTACAGTTAGTGTGTAAGCACCATATAAAATTCTTTGTGATGTGTCATTATGACACATAGCTATCATGGAATTTAGTCAAATCAGTATTCAAAAAAACTTACAAAAACATCTCCTTCCTTTTAAAATGTGTAAGTGTAGCCTTAGGATGCTCCTTCCTTTGTTGAGAACCCTTCATGTTATGTGCTAATGAGACTTACTTGCTTTTGCAACATAAATAACCATTACAAGAAGACTATCCTAAAGTTGGCTGTACTGTCAGTGCCTCTTATTCTGTATCTTTCTTACTTATTGATGGAGATTGCATTTTGAATATTGGAGTGATTGATTCATGACTCAACACAATGAAGAATAAAATGTTCTTGGCTTGAAGTAACTAGCATGTATCATGTATCTCCTAAGGTTAATTGTGTAGAGCATTACACCAGGATAATGCCTAATAATTTACAGAATATCTTAAAAGAATGTCTAATTAGGGTGGGATTCACATGTTGAAAAGAATATAGTTACAAATGAATAAAAAACTTGTCTATTCAGATACTCTACATTGCTTACTGTACTTGTTCTTGAATAAGGAGTATTTGCTTACTATTGAAATAGTGTGTAGGTAGCAAAGGAAGGAGACAGCTTTGGCCCTTTCATTTAGCAGGGACATGTGTTTTGCCAATTATTAGGCCTAGCATAAAGGACACAGCCAGCATAAAGATAAACCAATAACCAAATTGTATTTGATACAAAAGGGTCAGTACATGGGTGAGTGCTGGGGGTACAAACAAGTCAGTCAGATTGTACATAATTGACATCAATCCCACTGACCCCAACAACGACACCGCAGGACCAACAGTGGGTGGAATAAATGGTGAAACGCAGTTTCCCATAGAAGGGACAGGAAACAACTGAGTCAACAAACCAAACACATAAGACCAAGGAAGCCACATACTGAATCTCTACACAGCCCGCATTTACAAAGGCCAGACCTGACTGGAGCCCAGTCCCAGGGAGGCAGGAGGTCCTTCCCCAACAGGGAACTCTGCACAGGGCATCCACCTCACAGACAGACACTGCCCCTGCCTGCAAGTGGTCCCAGCTTTTATCCCTAAGTGGGACACCTGACCCTTGTTTACTTAATGCAGACCCTGGGGCTCATTTACCTCATGGCTCTCCCTGCCAGGCCGGCCGCACCCTGGAGGGAAGCCTAAGGGCAAACTCACCCCCCCTTGTGAAGGGCTGTGGGAATCACCCATATGTCAACCTTAATTTGGGGCTTGGGGTTGAAACCCCAGCATTTTAGACATGTTAGACTGGATTTCCACTGGCAGCTTCAACTGAGGAACATATTTCCCACTCAGAAGCAGAATATTTGTAAAATACTTCGCCTTTCCTCAACTTCAGGTAAAACTTTTATTCACTCATGGCCCTGTTATATCCTGTTTTTTCCTTCCTTCCCTCCCACTAAATGGGATTGGGACCGGAGCCATTGCTAACAGATGTGGTTCATGCCCTTCCAGAGCTGACGTGGCTGTTACCTTAACGGGTGTGGTACAGGTCTGCCACGTGAGCTTGTCTCACACTGCCTACCTAGATCAGATTATTGTAGAAGGAGGGCAAATGTGCTGTTTCCTACAGTGTGCAAGAAAACACCACATATGGATTTAATGCTGCGTGTCAGCTGGTTAAATCAGATGGGGTTTTGGCTCCTTGTAGTACTTGTGACTTGGCTTGTGACTCTGATCATGAAAGTGTCTTTTCATGTATTTCCTTCAAGACAGCACCTTAAGGAACTACAGCAGCAGATGGTGAACATTCAAAGGGAGCACACCCATGGCACTGCATTTAGGAACTCTTAAAGGCCATCCATTTTTACAAGGAGAGAGGAAAACAGTGTGCATCATTAACACAGTGATACGCCATCTGCCCTTTGCCATAAAATCGGAGATTCTAGGCTTTTTTTATGAAAACCGATTTTCATGATTGCTAAGATGACTTGATAATGTTGAAGAATGCTTCCTTAAATCCGTGGATGGCTTCAGACGATGACTGGAAGACAGCAAGACTGTTAGTGTTTTCACTGCAAAGCATTCTTTCACAAATGCCAAGCTAACATGCTTACTGTCTTAAAATAAGTCTTTCTCTGTATGCCTCTAAGAGATAAGTTGTCAACAGAACCAGAGAAATTCACACAATGAACCCCTCAGCAAGTTTTCCTTATCACTGAGAAACTTTGCAATTGTTTCCTTTCTCTCCTCTGCCTGTCCACCACTCTAAATTCCCTACCAGTCACTTGTACTTTTTCCTTCCCTCTAGAAGTACAGCTTCACACCTTGAAAATAGATCAATAGCTCTCCCTTACCTCCTGTTTTGTTTGGGGATTTATTTGTAGGGCCCCCTCACTGGCAGTATTAGAGTACCTGAGAGGTGTGGCCATAGAAAAAATGTGGTTTATAGTGGGAGGTCAGGAGCAGCAGAAGTTGACGCTGTCTTTGAGCAGACTGCCTGGACTACCATTTCCAAACACTGTGTTGTTAGGAACAGTAGTAAGCAGACCTGCTGCTGTCTGCCTGTGGAAAACCTGTTCTTCTAGTCATGCTGATGCAGTACCTCAGTAACAGCACGTTACTGTGCATGATGGGGTATGACAAGGGCTGTTGCTCTTCCCATTGCAGAGCCCTGCTAGCTAGCCACAGACTCTAATGGAAATAATGCATAAATTGTCTGATCCTCATATTGCATTTCAGAGTAATTCAGTGCTGTAGCTATGCCAGTTCTCTGTGCGTGTGGTGGGTTTGCCAGCACTTTTGCCAAAACATAAGGCATGTCACACAATTGATTTTTTTTTGTTTTTTTCCTTAATTTACAGAACTAGGAAGTGACAGAGTCTGAACAGTTTCTCAATTCACAAACCAGGAAATGTGCTAACAGCCAGCCATCTATCTTATTTCTATTTTGTTAACCTCCCTAACTCTTAATCTTTTTTACAGACTAAAAGAAAACTTCACACCCTTGATATATCCTGCAGATTGTGCTTTAGTGACAGTACAGCTGATATTACAGCTGATATTAAAGGAATAAGTTACAAAATAATTAAAACTACATTCATTAAACTGAGTCTACAATCTTAATGCTACTGCATGAGTGGAGAGGACAAATGCTTTTTAATACTCTTAAGCTTCACATTATCAGGCTTATAGTTGCTAGCATATCCTTCTAAAAGTTCTTAGAGTGCTAATCCGGAATTTAGCAAGTCCAGAGTCTCCATTTCACTACTTCTACTGAAGGAAGCACATGTGCATCTTTCTTTCAACTTCCTTTTTTTTTAGAACTGTTGAACTTGGAACTGCATACTCCTAGCAGATGGAGAACAAAAACCCAGTTAGTCATTATGCAGGAAGCCCAAGACTTTACTAGAGGTTACTCCACCCTGTTCTTAATACTCTAGTCTACATGAGAATTTGCAAGTCCTGTAGCAATGGATCTGTAGAGCAAAACAACGGGTGATGCAGATACATAGGCCTCACTGTATGGGGCGGTGAGTACTGGATTTCATCTGTTTCTGTAGACCAGCTGCTTGTTAGTTAGAGCAAATCTTACACCTTTTCAAAGAAGAATCCAGCACATGTACAGTATGACTAAAGATATTTTAGATTAACTTTAAAATACCAAACTAGATTTAATATTTTTATCTAGATGCTGTTTGCGACAGGAGGTGCAGGTCTGTTTTCCTGGTAGGAAAGACATCAGATTCTGTAAAGCTTCATTTAAGATGCTATTTGTTAGAGCTAACACTATAAAGAAACAGAGAATATTACAGACAGTCTTATATCCCTGTAGATGCTGGGAATCCAAGTGGTGCAGCACTGAATGGGCCTCCAATCCACACACAGCACACTGTGCAGACCTTATCTGTAGACAAGGTTACCCCATTTTGATAATTTAAGATGTTGTAGGATTTGTCTTTCAAGACAAAAACTATGTTCATCATTCCTGCTGTCAAAGAGGGAGGATGTTCACTGCTGGATGCAGGCAAGGCCACGCAGGTGGTGTAATCACTGGTACCCTCTGGGATCCTTTGTTTCCAGTGACCTTGCTGAATTTATCCTGTGACCAGGGAATTTGTGCAGCACAGTGCAGGCCTGAAAAGCCAGGCTTATGTGCAGCACAGGCCTGGGCTTACTCAGGTTAACTGTTATATAGATCACTAATGCTTCAATGTACGGTGGTCTTCTGGTCAGGATTATCACAATGCATCCAGAACTGGAACTGGTCAGAGTTTATCCCCTCTCTTCCCTGTCCCATAAACTGCCTGATGAACAAGGTCAGGATGATCACATTTTTTGTTTGAGGGTTTTTTTTGCGATCAGAGAGCTAGAAATACTTGGAGTATCTTTTCTTTTCGAAGTCTGACATGTAGGGAAAAGCTTTGCTGTTCAAAGATCTTGGGCATATTGTCTATATGATAGATAACTACTTAGTTCTCTTTAGAGCATGTAGAGAAATTATGAGAATTCACATGTAACAACAAATCTGAGTCATTAAAACTTCACCGTTACATATGAGACCAATGCTGATCTGCTTACCTGTTTTGTTTTCCTTGCAGAATCAAGGCCATTGAGAGTCCCAACAAAGATGATGACACTCAGTGGCTGACTTACTGGGTTGTGTATGGTGTTTTCAGCATAGCAGAATTCTTCTCTGATATCTTTCTGTCCTGGTTCCCTTTCTACTATATGCTGAAGGTATGTTAGTTCATGTGACCCCTCTCCTTAATTGAGACCTTTAATATAACTGATTTAATGTCTTCAAGAGTGAATAGATGACAACGGATGCCTTTGGAATCATTCCTGGGTCACACCTTATTTTTAGATGCTAGATACGTGTAATTTAGCACTATGAAAGTGATCTGTTTACAGTGGGTGGTTTTGTGAGGCAAGAGGAGAAGTTAGGATGGGTGGCAGGGAGAGGTCTGTCATGTTTTAGGAAAAAAGATTGGTGTAGCTGTGTCAGAAAAAGCGGGATAAAAGAATATATCGACACCAATTTGATGTAGATAAGCAGACACTCCTTTACTAATGGCTGGGTGCACAGGGGAGTTGTCTCACCAACAACACACACCTAACTCATGTAACATGCTGATTATATGGTATACAGTAATACATATTAATCAACTTCTCATACATAAACATTATATTTCCTGTAACTCGTTTTCATATTCCCACCTCTTTCCAGTCCTGTAACTCATTTTCATATTCCCACCTCTTTCCAGTCATGGTGCACTTCAGTCCTGAAATGAGTCGGGGGGGGCTGCTTTTGTGACCACCACAGACTACTGACTCGAAAGACCCCCCAGTGCCCCTGACTCAAGGGCTTTGGCTCACGTTGCAATTTTTACATGCTTCGAGGCCCTTTCACAATACAACTTTTAAAACACCTGGTCTACAGGGCTATAAATCATCCTCACCAAACAGTCTAACAATGGTACCTCGTCTAGCAGCATAACTGGTTGTATGGTTACTTTAAACTAAATATAACAGCTCTATGACTACTTAAAACTTTACACCACTATCTTTTATAAAAAACGATATTTCTGTGAGATTCCATTTAATTGATTAGTCCTAATCATTCCTTATCAAAATCACCAAAAATCATCAACTCAATAACAAATCAGTAACAATCAGTAACAGCTGTACTATGGAAAGACAGTTCTTTGTCTTGCTGTTCAGACAAATTGGAGCAAAATGACAGCACATGGTAAACCCTAATGAGTGGCTCTGGTTTTGCTTTAAGTGCGTTAGTGGAAGTGGAGAGTAAAATCACAAAGGCAGCAAAAGGAATTACTCATATCTGCTATTGGGAGCAAAGAAGGAAGTTGCAACATAAGACAGAGGAGCTTGTTGCTAAAATGCATTTGTTAGTGGGTTGGACTACAAACAATTATTTGCTTAATGTTCGAATCTTTGTCAACTAAGGTGTGAGTGTATTGTCAATCAACTTTAACGTGTTAAATTCTTCCATGATATAGCCAATCACCATGTATGCCCTTGAGTAGAAGACATTCTTGCTTGCTGGAGAGTCATTTGTTTAGCTTAAAGAACTTTTACCTATTTTCTGTTTTGATACGCTGTTCTATTCCTTCTCTTTCACTTTGTTAGCCTGGTTTAGCCCCACCAAAGTTCTTGAAAGGATGTGCTTGCCAGCTGTTGTGGTGGGGTCGTTTAAAATTTTAACTGTAAGGTTTGATGTTGCCAAATGCTTTTTCCAGGAAATGCCATATTGTAAAGACAAAAACTGGCTTGGACAGCTTCATTACACTTCTGCATTGTTCCTTTTGAACCTTTAACAGGCGTTAACTGTGCAATCGTTTGGGCACTTATTTCCCTGGCTCTCTAAGAAAAAGCACATACTGAAAATACTGCTTCAGACTAAAAATACTCTGGTCTGTCTCACAAAGTTGTGGTTTTTTTTTTTCTTAATCAAAAATTAAAATATGTTTCCATTTTAAGCTTAATGGTTTTATAGAGTTTTAAAGATGAATTTGGTAATTTTGAAGTTCAGCATGGGTAACATATTTGTGAAAGTTTTACTGTTTTAATTTATTAAGACCAAGCCAAATAGTGATCAGAGCACAAGCTCATCTAATCCGACTAGAATCCAAAAGGATTTCTTATGGCACTTGGGAGAATCTGTTCTTAACCAATTACACAGTTATTTCACATCCCTAACTTTGCGTTATAGTTTAGCAAGATTATGACTTTACCCATTGTCTGTGGTGATGTATACTTACAGTTCTAAATTTATACACTGTATTTTCAGAGCTTCCTTTCTAACTTCTTGGTCGTAGAAAATGTGACAGTTATTTCTTCATGCCAGCACAGCACTCTTTCTAAAGAGCATGCAGTTGAAAATCAGGTTGTCCTAACAAATAAAGACCAAGCACAGGTGGCTCTGATAATACTGGATCAGAAGTACCACATATACATGTAGTGGTGGCATCAACAGAAAGATACTTTCCTCAGTTCAGCAAACACAGGGAAGCAGTTACGGTAAATGCACAGTGTTCCACAGTAGCTGCTGAAGGCACACAGAAGTCAAATATTTACTCTCTGTAGCGGGTGGTAGGAGAGGTTTATTTTTGTGATACAAAGGCAGGCAGAAGGTATTGGCTGAGAATCAGCATTGCTGACTGGGTGGAAGGGTGGAAGTTACTTCATGTGGGGAAAAGGAGGAAGCAGACAGCTTCCAACTTTCAGTCTATCCATGACTAAAACCTCTTGGAGGGCAGTTTGTGATGTCTCTTCTATGATGTTACGAAATAGAAGTCCAGATACGTCATCATGCAAATTCCAAGCTCAGTTTCATTTTTCAAACATACTAAATTTGCATATTCGCATGTATTTGAAACAGCTTGTAGCTTCCACTCCAGACTGAGTTTTCACTGCTCAATATTTCTGTATACCTCAATGTGCAGGGCTGAAACACTGATCATAGCTGCTTCCATATTCCCCTAAGTCCAGAGCCTCTGGGACCTCAAAGCTTTCAGCACACTAGGAGTTTTTATAGATGAGAGAAAAGCATGTTCAAGGACTTCTTAGAATATATTATGATATTTGCATATACTTTTGTTCTCCAATTGACAAGTGTTCTGAGATTTCTTGGGTTTTGTGGTTTTTCTGTAATGCCTACTTTTTTTTTTTTATCTGCTTTTTTTCTCTGAAGCACAGGACATGCATGCAGCTCGTGATTTCATGTGTATGTGTATCAGTTTTTCAATACTTCTGTTAATGTTTAAAGATTTCTTTGGCATTCAGGTATTAAAATACTGTAGCCAGTGAAAGTACCAGAAAGAAGCATTCTTGGTAGTGGGAAGGAGAGGAGATTCCGGACTCTACTAACAGTTCTCTCTTGAAATACTAGAATACTATTTCTGAAGAGAATTCCTAGCAGGCATGTCACAATGGGTGCATTATGCATGCTACTGCTATGAGGCACTCAGTCCAGTGAAGAAGGAGGAGCTGTCATTATGAGTATAGCAATGTGCCAAATGCGGCAGTCTGATTCTGCTTAAAGAGAGATCCTCTCCTCTTGCTCATGCACCCCGTGCAATTAATTATTGCTTTTGACTAAAGAGCTACTTGAGTTCCATTAAACGGAACACCTTGTTTTAATGACTGCAGTTGTCTGTTAGGAAGCTGTTCATATTTGTGGTTATATGAGGTGTATCTTGGGTTTTGCTAGTTTTCTGTCTGTAGAAGCTTGGAACTGGCTGTGAGCATGCTTGCTGTCACTTCCTCTGCTGTAGTGACAAACCCAGCTGTATTGGGTTTAGTGGTCCAAGTGGGTTAGACCCAGCTCAGATGTCTGCCTGAGGCAGTCACTGTATTACATGAATTCCATTCCCTCCTCTGGCTAGTCTGGAGGGTCACAAAGAATATAGTTTCGGGTTTAGGTTTTTTTTCCAGTTAACAATTTTATCACTCTGAGCTTTCTGGACCTTTTTACAAACAACTTTATTTTTAATTTTTTTTAGTTCAGTTTCAGGAAAGACAAAGGGGAAAAAATTATTATTGTTATTATAAACAAGTATTTGGATGTGGTTCTGTCTTTCTGTGGGAAATCGAAAGTATAAGGGGAAGTAGAGGAGACAAATGTCTGGCTAGGTGCAATCTGAAGGGATGCTGTAATCGAACTAGATTCTAGGAAATGCTTTTGCAGTATGCACTGTACTGGAAACCTCATAAATAAGTAAGACTGATTACATTTTTAAAATTACTTTCAGAAGCTCTAGCACATGCACTGAAACATCTTTTTGGCTGCTATAGATACTGCTGTGAAAACTGGTAAACTTCTGAAATCTAAGCTATTTAAATAACTACCACTGTATTTAAATGCAGACTTTTAAGTTCCTCATGGTTTTATTGTAGTTTAAATGCCTAGTTTGATTTTTTTGTGCCTAACTTAGGTGATTGTGTGGTGGGTTTTCTTTCAGGAGGAAGAGTTGTGGTTCTGTTGATAGTGTGTTTCCTTCTCTCTCCCTCTCCTTTCAAAAATGTGTGGACACCCTGAAACATTTAATCATGTCTAACATCAAAACAAAGCACATTTTGGCTGAGGTGGTTTTGGTTTGTTTTTTAAGAAAAGGTGGTCTAAGAAAAGCTGTTCTGCCTTTATTTTCTGGAGAGGCTTTTGACACAGAGTAAGTGCAGTTTTATCCTGTAAAATCTTTTTATATATGCTTTCAGAGCTCAAGCAAATTTAGTGATGGCATTTCCTGTCCCTTAAATGTTTTGATCTTGTTTTGCATAGCTATCTTCATATTATGTATGACAGAACTGAAGACAAATAAAAGTGCTTCTGTACTAAGGACATGTTTGTAATACATGTAATAGCTGTCTTTCTAGTCCCCTTTGTAAAATACAGAAATATTACTACCTCCCACTATGGTGTTCAGGGTTGTTTTTTTTTTCCCCTCAGAGAGCAGATTGCGCTATAAAAGCTATACCTAAACTGTGCAATCCAAAACCATTACCTTTGTCTGTGCAGCTTGGATGTGTCTTTCCTCCTTGTCACTTTTTAGCTCTGAGATGCTGTGCTGGTTTAAGCCCTGCCGGGACCAGAGAGCACGTTGCCGTTGCCCCTCCCCCACCTGCAGATAGTCGGGCTGGAAGTGAGGCACAGACCCGGGCTAAAGTAACAAGGAATTTAATACAACAGAGTGATAGAACAATCTGAACAACAACAGTAGCAATGATAACAACAATAAACAGCAATAATAGTGAACAAGACAAACGATATACAGAGAAATACTGCAAAATGGTCACGGAACAGGTTCCCGCCATCAAGCCCACCAAAGAGCAAGTAAAAAGGTTCCGCTCCTGGACCTGACGCCAGCATGGTATGAATAACCCGGCTGGAGATCCCTTCCCCCTCTCTCTCTGTTGGGGAAACCTAACCCTATCCTAGCTGAACCAGGACATAATCCACCCCTTTATTCTATACCATCTGCGTCATGTCCAGCTGCCATTTAGCAGTTAACAATAACAAAACAACAATTAACAAAGGCACAGCATAATTCACGGTGTGTTCTCACCCAGAATCAAGTCCCCCTGTGGTACGCATCGGACCTCTCCATTGTCCTGTATCACCCACCAGGTGCACCCAGGTCCTTGGGCAAAAGCAATCCCGTGGATGGGTTTGCCTTTACCTTTGCCTGGCGCAGGACTAACCCAGACCATTTTTCCCAATATATTCCTCATGCGCACCACAGGGACTTTATCCCCATCCACAGCACATGGAGGTTTTGACTGAGCCGGGCCAGCTCGACTGGCAGATCCTCTTGTGTTGACTAGCCAGGTGGCCTTTGCTAGATGCATGTCCCAGTCTTTGAAGGTCCCACCTCCCAGTGCTTTCAATGTGGTTTTTAACAGTCCATTGTAGCGCTCAATCTTCCCAGAGGCTGGTGCGTGGTAGGGGATATGGTAGACCCACTCGATGCCGTGTTCTTCTGCCCAGGCATTTATGAGGTTGTTTCGGAAGTGGGTCCCGTTGTCTGACTCAATTCTCTCTGGGGTGCCGTGTCGCCACAGGACTTGGGTTTCAAGGCCCAGGATGGTGTTCTGGGCGGTGGCGTGGGGCGCTGGGTAAGTTTCCAGCCATCCAGTGGTTACTTCCACCATTGCGAGCACGTGGCGCTTCCTGTGGCGGGTCTGTGGCAGTGTGATGTAGTCGATCTGCCAGGCCTCTCCATATCTATATTTCAGCCATCGCTCTCCATTCCACTGGGCCTTCACCCACTTGGCATGTTTGATTGCAGCACACGTCTCACATCCGTGGGTGATCTCTGCAATGGTGTCAATGGTGAGGTCCACCCCTCGATCTCGAGCCCACCTGTATGTTGCATCTCTACCTTGGTGGCCCAAGGTCTCGTGGGCCCACCAGGCTATGAACAGTTCACCTTTGCGCTGCCAGTCCAAGTCCACCTGAGCCACTCTAATCTTAGCAGCCTGGTCTGCCTGCTGGTTGTGTCGATGTTCATCAGTGGCCCGACTCTTGGGTACATGGGTATCCACATGGCGCACCTTCACAACGAGGTTCTCCACACGGGCTGCAATGTCCTGCCATACTTCAGCAGCCCAGACGGTTTTACCCTTATGTTGCCAGTTGTTCTGCTTCCATTGCTGCAACCATTTCCACAGGGTATTCGCCACTGCCCACGAGTCGGTGTAGAGGTAGAGCCTCGGCCACTTTTCCCACTCAGCAATATCCAAAGACAGCTGGACGGCTTTCACCTCTGCCAACTGGCTCGATTCACCCTGTCCCTCAGCAGCTTCAGTGACCCGTCGTGTGGGACTCCACACAGCAGCCTTCCACCGTCGATGTTTTCCCACAATGCGACAAGACCCATCAGTGAACAGGGCATAGCGCTTCTCCTCATCCGGCAGCTCGTTATATGGTGGGGTCTCCTTAGCACGTGTCACCTCCTGTTCTGGTGACATCCCGGAATCTTTGCTCTCTGGCCAGTTCGTAATCACCTCTAGTATCCCTGGCGGCTGGGGTTCCCTGTTCGAGCCCGTTGTGTTATCAACGCAACGCATTTACTCCACGTGGCATCAGTTGCATGATGCGTGGAGGAGGCCTTTCCTTTGAACATCCACCCCAGCACCGGCAGTCGGGGTGCCAGGAGGAGCTGTGTTTCAGTGCCGACCACTTCTGAGGCAGCCCAAACTCCTTCGTACGCTGCCAGGATCTCCTTCTCAGTTGGTGTATAATTAGCTTCAGAGCCTTTGTATCCCCGGCTCCAAAAGACTAGAGGTCGGCCTCGGGTTTCCCCAGGTGCTCTCTGCCAGAGGCTCCAGGTAGGGCCATTCTCCCCGGCTGCGGTGTAGAGCATGTTCTTAACCTCCTGCCTTTCCCGGACTGGCCCGAGGGCTACTGCTTGGGCAATCTCCTGCTTAATCTGTTCTAAGGATTGTTGTTGCTCAGGGCCCCATTCAAAATTGTTCATCTTACGGGTTACGTGGTAGAGAGGGCTCACAATCAGGCTGTAGTTCGGGATGTGCATCCTCCAGAACCCCACAGCGCCCAGGAAAGACTGAGTCTCCTTTTTAGAGGTTGGTGGGGCCATGGCTGTGATCTTGTTTATCACCTCCACTGGGATGTGGCGACGCCCATCTTGCCATTTTATCCGTAGGAATTGAATTTCCCTTGCAGGCCCCTTAACTTTCTTTTGCTTAATGGCAAAGCCGGCCTTCAGGAGGATTTCAATTATCTTCTTCCCTTTCTCAAAGACTTCCTCGGCTGTGTCCCCCCATACAATGATGTCATCAATGTACTGCAGGTGTTCTGGAGCCCCACCTTTCTCCAGTGCAGTATGGACCAGTCCATGGCAAATGGTGGAGCTGTGGTTCCACCCCTGGGGCAATCGATTCCAGGTGTACTGGATGCCTCTCCAAGGGAACGCAAACTGTGGCCTGCACTCTGGCGCTATCAGAATGGAGAAGAACGCGTTAGCAATGTCAATCGTGGCGTACCACTTGGCTGCCTTCGACTCCAGTTCATACTGGAGCTCGAGCATGTCCGGCACTGCAGCACTCATCGCTGGCGTAACTTCAGTCAGGCCACGGTAGCCCACAGTCAGCCTCCATTCGCCATTAGGCTTTCTCACTGGCCATATAGGGCTGCTGAAGGGTGAGTGAGTTTTGCTGGTCACCTTCTGGCTTTCTAGTTGACGGATCAGCTGACAGATGGGGACCAGGGAATCTCGGTTGGTGCGGTACTGCCGCCGGTGCACCGTCCTGGTAGCAATCGGCACTCGCTGCTCCTCAACCTTAAGCCGCCCCACCACTGAGGGATCCTCTGAGAGGCCGGGTAAGGTGGACAACTGTTCAACCTCCTCCAGGGCAGCTACACCAAAAGCCCACCGGTACCCTTTTGGGTCTCTGAAGTACCCTCTCCTGAGACAGTCTATGCCCAGGATGCACGGGGCATCTGGGCCAGTCACAATGGGGTGCTTATGCCAGTCCTTCCCAGTCAGGCTCACTTCAGCTTCCAGTAGGGTCAGCTGTTGGGATCCCCCTGTCACTCCGGAGATGCAGATGGATTCAACCCCACTGCAGCTCGATGGCATCAGGGTGCACTGTGCGCCAGTGTCCACCAAAGCCTTATACTCTTGTGGGTCTGATGTGCCAGGCCATCGGATCCACACTGTCCAGTAAATCCGATTATCCCTTTCCTCCACCTGGCTGGAGGCAGGGCCCCTCTAATCCTGCTCATCATCACTCACTTCTTGTAAGAATGATTCACTGGTCCCCTCAAGAGGGTTCAGACATAACGTTGGCCATTCTATTCTGTCTGGGGGATTTCTGACTGGACACTGGAGCTGCGCTTTTCTTGCAGGACTCACCTTTCGTGATGGTCTTCCCTTTCAGCTGCTCTACTCATGCAGCTAGGGCGGCAGTGGGCTGTCCATCCCACCTCCTCATGTTTTCTCCATGGTTGTGGAGGAAAAACCACAGTGTGCCTCGTGGTGTGTGCCTTCTGCTGCCTTTCTCTTGGGTGAGGAAACGTTTACTTCTAATGGCTGAGACATCAGCCCGTGCAGGTGGAATGTAGGACATGTCCTCTTCCATTTTCTGGATCCTCTGAGACAGTTCCTCCACAGCTGAGACCCAGGAATGTTGAGATGAAGGGAGATTTTCCTCCTATTGCCAGAGCTTGCCAACCACTCCATCCACTGTCAGAGTGTGGGTGTCTGTCCACCAGGACACTATTGCCAATGCTTTCGAGTGTGCTTCTGGTGCACTCTTCAGGAACTTTCGCCACATCAGGTGTGTGCAAGGGGCCTGATCTGGGTCCATGGGTGACTGCTCATCATTCAGATCACCACAGATCATCTCAAACGCAGCCAGTTCCCTGAGGTTCTGGATGCCTTTCTCAGTGCTGGTCCATTTGCCTAGCTGACATAGGATGTCATCCTTGTAGGGGTGCCTCTCCCTTACACTGAGCAGGAGTCGCCCCCAAAGGCTGAGGGTTTGAGTCTGTTTCCCTATTCCCCTATCAATGCCAGCATCCTTAGCCAAAGATCCCAGCTGCTTGGCCTCTCTCCCCTCCATCTCAAAAGCACTGGCTCCATTGTCCCAGCATCGGAGCAGCCAGGTGCAAATCTGCTCGCCTCCCAGGCGGCCAAAATCTCTCCGCATATCTCGCAGCTCAGTCGGGGACAGAGATCGGAGGATCACCTCTGGCCCTTCCTCCTGTTCCCATGCTGGGCCTGGCTCATCCCCATCCCCCACTTTGTGAGCTGACTTTCTGGTATTTTTTGTTTTCTGTATCGGGGCGACTGATACCGGCACTGGCTGGCTCTCTGGCTCAGCTGCTGTGCTGGTGGAGGCAACTGAAACCGGCTCTGCCTGTCCCCTTGGTTCAGATATTGTTTCAGCTTCTGTGGCCTTTTCTCTCCCTTGAGGACAGTGGGTGGTATTAAAGAGGACACGGTAGGCATGGGCAAGTCCCCAACACATTGCAGAGAGTTGTGTCTCCTGAGTTTTGCCAGTTTGGTAACACACCCTTTCTAAGCACTCCATCAGCTTATCAGGGCTCTGCATTTGTTCGGGAGTGAAATTCCAAAGCACTGGAGGTGCCCACCGACTCAGGCCTTTGCCCATCTTTTCCCACACCCCTTGCCACTCACTATTATCTGACCTCGGGGCAGGTTTCCGGGCACTGCTATTGTTAGAGAAGTGCCGCATGGCCAACACCAAAATCAGGCAGGCATTCAGAAAGCATTGTGCCGCAATCACACTGGCCTGCAGGCTCCAAGGATAATTGAAACTCCCAAAACCTGAGAGGATCTCTTCCCCTGGCTCACCCACAGAGGGGGTGAAACCCCTAACAAAAGCCCAAATGGCAAACAGGTACCGGCCTGCCCACCCCCCCAGCAATACAAAGGCAGCATAAGCGTTCAATAGCCCGTATAACAACATAAGACCCTTTATACATTTTCCACCGATAACAAACGCCACCACAGGGATCATACACTGGATATAAGGAGTAATCCAGCCCTACCGTGCAAACAAGTGAGCCAGCATTGCAAACATTTTCTTATCAAACAAATACAAACAGAAAAAATTACACTCTGGTCAGGGTCTTTCCCTTTTTATTCTTATTTCGAGCCCCACACTGGGCGCCAATTAAGGCTGTGCTGGTTTAAGCCCTGCCGGGACTGGAGAGCACGTTGCCGTTGCCCCTCCCCACCCTCAGCTGGTCGGGCTGGAAGTGAGGCACAAACCCCGGGTTAAAATAAGAAGAAATTTAATACAACAGTGTGATAAAACAATCTGAACAACAACAGTAGCAATGATAACAACAATAAACAGCAATAACAGTGAACAAGAGAAATGATATACAGAGAAATACTGCTAAATGGTCACGGAACAGGTTCCCGCCATCAAGCCCATCAAAGAGCAAGTAAAAAGGTTCCACCCGTGGACCTGACGCCAGCATGGTATGAATAACCCAGTTGGAGATCCCTTCCCCTTCTCTCTTTGCTTGGGAAACCTAACCCTATCCTAGCTGAACCAGGATCCCTAACCCTATCCTAGCTGAACCAGGACAGATGCACAGTCCTATTCTTTCCCCTGCTGCATTTTCAAAGCAGAGATGACAGGGATATGTTTTGGCTGGATTTAAGTGGTTTAGGGTTCTAGACCTTCCTGTGCCGCATAGTTCAGAAGTAGCCAGAGAGACTTAACATTTTGTTTAAATCAGGTTTTAGACTTCTATAATAAAAAAGAAAAAGTACATACAATCTTGATATATCTGTTACCAGATTAGCTTTACTGCTACAGTGTTTCTCCTTTATCCTATAAGTATCCATGAAATTATTCCAATATAAATATTCACTGTATGTAACTATACTGATGTGCATACTTGCATACTTTTTGGACTGTGACCATACAAAATAAAGGGGATGATGTACTGTTTTAAATACGCTCAAATCTCTGGCAGAGTTAGGAAGGCACTCTACACCTTGTCTTCTACTTGTTTCTCCTACTGAAGCAGATGTTCTTGTTCCTTATAGTGTGGCTTCCTGTTGTGGTGCATGGCTCCAAGTCCTTCTAATGGAGCAGAGTTTCTCTATCATCGAATTATCCGGCCTTTTTTCCTGAAGCATGAAGCTCAACTTGACAGTGTTGTTAAAGACCTGAAAGACAAGGCTGCAGAGACTGCAGATACCATCACTAAAGAAGGTGAGGAAAAGACCATTCACTAATAACGTCTAGTAGGAGGAATTTCCCTGGGCAGCTCGTAATATTACAGTTAATCATCATATGGGGGGAAAAAAATTTTTAGACTATGAAAATTGTAATGCAGAAATTATATTTGGATGAAGGTGCGAGGAAAAGAGGATTGCAGTGGATCTTACTTTCTAGGAGTGCAGTTACTCTAGAATGAGTGCAAGCTGTATGAGTGGAAGAAATGGCTAATTATTGTGTGTGTCTTCCCACCACACATATCACGATAAACATTCTCTCTAGAGGCAGGTCCAAACAAGATCTCACAAGATATCTTTCAGAAATATAGTTATTGTTTCAGTGTATTGTTGTATCTCCTAAAATATTGTCTCAAATACCTGGTCATATAGAAGGGCTGCCAACTGTGTAGGAAGGAAGGCAAATCCTTTAACTCGAGTAAACAGCAAAATGTGAAATGAAATTTTCCCATCTTTAATTTTTTTTAGTAATTTTCTTTCCTCTGGAGATCAAAGAATTTTGAGCCCACTCTTAAAAGAAATTACTTCGGTTTTATTTGGTTAGAATAAATGCTTTCAGAGCCTGTAAATTGCTTAATTTTTCCTTTTATTTTCTTGTATTCTGTAGTGGACCTTTGTACTCTAAAACATCTGATGACAGCTTTATGAGTAAGAGAAAGAAATGTATTAAGTAGCTAAAATAAAGGTTTATTTAAATTTCATTTGAAAGGAAACTTATTTGTAAGATATTTCAAAGCACCTTAAGTCTCCTTTCCCCAAAATAATGCATGCAGTCTCCTTTCCTTTTACCAGCTTAAGCAGTTTTCCTGTCAGAATCTAAATGATCTGCCTTTCCCAACTATGCTTGGAAATTTTGGTACATGACCTTTCCTGAATCATTATTATTAGACAATTATCTTAAATAATGTTCTCCATGTTGCACTTGGGATTTTTCTGACCTCATTCCATCACTTACTCTTTCTTTTTCCTATTTTTACACATAAAGATTTACACATGCATATATTTTTCAAGAAATCATGCACATGCATATGTGCATACACACACACAGAGCATTATTCCAGTCCTATTTCAATAGTTTGGTAGTTTATTTCTTGCAGTAAACCTGTATGTCGCAAACACTGTGACCAGCTCTAATTCATTGATATTATGAGTTGTAAGTCAGTCTGTGCTGTTTCTTGTGCTTCTTGCTTATGGTTTATTTTTAAAAATCTTTATATGATCGGTTTTATCACTATCTGTGTGTATGTGTATACAAAAGCTATGATTTTCTTTTGTGATGTTTCTTTTGTGACCTAAAAGGAAAATTACTTTTTTTATGCAGCTCAAGAACACCAAATAAGCCACTTCATTCTGTAGGCCTCTAAGATTAAACTTGCTTTTATTTTTCTGCAGCCAAGAAAGCAACAGTGAACTTACTGGGTGAAGAAAAGAAGAGCACTTAAATTATTAACTGGATAAAGTTTCCCTACTGCCTCCTTTATAAAGCTTGATGTTACTGGGAACTGTGGTATAGTTTTAATAATATTGCCTTGGAAACATTTTGATATATTAAAGGAATGTGTTGTAAGTTTGCTTACTACTCTGCTGTGTCTATAGAAAGTAAGCATTTTTATTTAAAAACAATGCAGTGGGTGGTGTCTGAAGCTTAATGAAAATATTCATTTTCATGCAGAAGAAATCTTCTAGTAATCTCTTTCTGCAGTAACATAAATAAAAAGTATATATCCGACAGGCTCTGCACTTTAGTTGTCTCTTTGTGTATATAATTACTCTTAACACTTTGATTGTGTTGTGTCTGGTAACATGAAGCTATTGTAAAAGAAAAACACCAGTCTGAACAGATCTTGAATATACAGGGAATTGTTTGTGAGAGATGGCATAATGATGTATTCCCTACCAGTAAGGTTGTAAATGATGAAATTACATATTCTATGCACCTGATGATAGAGATTATTCACTATTGCATGTTTTGTTGTAACACAATATTTGATACAGTGTGTGTATTCTTAAATGGATAGATACGAAATATAGGAGAGTAACTTCATTCAGGTGATCAATCTTACATTAGCATGAAGTAATCTGACAGAAATTGATGCATTAAATTGCACAAGATTAGCACAAGATGATGAAAGTACAACTCTTTATCTCTTCTTGCTAAATAAAGTTGTCATCCAAAATTGTTAACAGAGCCTTTTAAGATCACACTCAAAAGCACAAACCACCTTTCACTAAGGAGGAATACCATTACACACACTTTTTCTTAAAGTCCTCTTGAAATATTAACTGCCTTGGGTGTCAGTCCCCAGAACTACATTGTTAATGGGATGGACTACATCCTCCATGAGCTTTTTTTGCTCATAAAAATCTGGAATTCCTTCTGACTGTACTAAGAGCAACTTTGCAAAAGCACTAAAACTTCCTGAATAGAAATGCTGTTGTTACTCGATTATGTTCTGACCAATCAGTAAGAATGCAACCAAAGTTGTTAAGAGAATAAAGGCTTTTTTGCAATCAATGGAAAAGATTTTTTTTTTTTTTTTGGTCTGTATCTGTATTTACTCTTTCACACCACAGTATTTTCAACAAATTCATCATGAATTACTGAAATCTCCCTGTTCTTATCTCCATGCTGACTTTTCCTTAAAGCCTGCAGTAATGCTGTGATAGTTCTTAACTCAGAGAATATGCAGAAGGTAAGATTTTTGATACGATAAAAATTGATTTCTGGTCCACAATCTTTCAATTCAAAAGATTTAACCCTAATATAGACTTATGAAGACTATTGATTTTCTGCAGCAAGTTGGTATACGAACATTCACTGTAAGTTTTCAGATTCAAGCACTGCAAAAGAATGAAGCACAGTGCAACTCAGCAGGTCAGTTTTAAATTTGAGATATGTGTATTATAAGAAGAGATGTAAAAGTGTCTTAAGACATTTTAAGCTTTAAGCTGAAAAATACAGCCCTTATGGCTGTCAACTTGGGCAGGAAAATATGTGACCCACTGTGCATCATTTTCTGTAGGACAGCGTGCAGTTTTTCATTTTAAGGAAAAAAAATGTAAAATACTGCACCTGATCATTTCATGACTTTGTTACGAGTGGATGTGCTGAAGAAGATAAACTTTACAGTAAAGTTGTAAATGTGAGAGTAAAAGGTTTGAAGTGACTCACCATTTAGGTGGTTTAATTTCTTATCTTCCTCTGTCCTAAACCCACTGAGCTTTTCTGTAAGCCATACTAAATCCTAGTGCTGCGTTTTAAACTGTATCAACTGTGTATATAGCAGTCATGTGGCCAGTGTAATTTAGTTTCTCCTCTTGAAATAATAAGTAATAAAGATAGTTAATAATCTGTTTGACTTAGGTACAATTAATAGTCTGATTTAGGTACAAAGTACTACATGACTTCTCTAAAAGCTGCTGATAGATCTTAGACTTTCCAAGCCTAAAAAGGTCTGTAGTAGAGACAGAAATTTTTATTTCTCATACTACTCAACAGTTCTTCCACTGTTATTAATGGGGATAATATATCTCTAGGTAAGTGTTAAAACATTCCCTTACATCTCTCTTTAAACTGAACAGTTAGGCTTTAAATCAACTTCTGGACTTTACAACTTGGTATTTCTTGTCCAATAGCTAAATTCAGTGCTCCTTTGTCAGATTTCTACTTGAAATACCATCTGTTGTGAACAGAACTTGATCTTGTTTTGATACAAGTGTTTTGCTGATTAAGGATACCAATTAAACTCGGACACCAGAGTGAAAAGTGTAGGCGTATTTTACTGGTGATAACTAAATAATGTAACAGAGTAGTACAGAAAACATGCAGTAAGAAAAGGCAGAAGGCGGCATTTAAAGCAAACAAATAGGAAAATACAGGGTAATGCATCAAATCAAATCAAATTACTACCTGAGAGAGAGAACAGTGATTAAGAAAGATCCATCACCACTTGCACACGTTACCACCATCCAGACCTGCAGTCGCTGGGCAGCCCCAGTTACAGCGAGGGTTTGGGGAGCCTGTCCTGGCAAGGGGGAAATCCTATGTGGTTCATCCACCCATAGGTGAGGCTTCCAAAGTCATTGTGAGTGGGCCCAGCCTTATATACCAGAGACCGACAAGCCAGAATAACTGGCACCTTTGTTTTGAGCAGAAAATATCTGAACTTCATTCTCTTGTTGGATTCCACCCTGGGGGGAAAAAAACCAATGGAGTTTCTAACAAGGCCAAATACTTGGCTTCTCAGCCTTGAACAAGGCTGAGAAAGAAAAGTTGGATACATTCTCTCAGCATTTCATCCTCACTGCTGATTATATTCTGTCTAAGCTGCATCTTTCACTAGCGAGTTTACATAATTTGTTAATGACTACATACTAAGTTAGCAGCTTCAGCTCCTGTTGTTCAGGCTTCAGTATTTCAATGCTTTAGCACTTTTTACATCAGCATAAGTGGGTTGTTATAACTTAGTACAATACCCACTAGCACAATGGTTTCAGTTATAAAATATACAGGATTCATATATAGGTCAACTCTGGCTTGGGCCTGTTCTCCAAGCCTTAGCGCTTAAGCAAGTAGAAATGTCTGATTTCTGTAGCAAGTTAACCTTTCCTGCAGGTAACTCCACTGGGCACCCCATATCAGCACTGACTGTCAGTTTCCTCCCACCTCCCTTATACCAGCCATTACAGAGTATTCGCTTCTCTCATCTCTTCAGGGCCTTTAGCGAAAGGCAGGTCATTTGGTAGCTATTTTACCAGATCTGATCTGTACCTAATCTGCAGCTGCATGTGTGCTGACTGAACACCTAACATATTAAATGCAGTTTGGTCAGAGCAAAGTGCCAACCAAAAAGGATGAACACTCATTCTCCTTGCTTTTCCTTGTCCCATTTAGGACACAGAAAGTTTCTTCACTAGACAATGCATTAGCAAAGTCTTATCTCCTGATTTGACCAGTTAGCTTCATGACTTATGGGAACTTACTATCTTAGAAATATCTATTCTTTTAATCATGTCAAACAAAAGACTCAACAGACTCAAAAGTTATAAAGCAATAGATGACCAAAGGGTTTGTATTAAGTATTTTTTTCTTTTAAGGGAAAACAACCTATTTGAAAGGTGTTTTTTTTAGGTCAGTCTGTAACAGAAAGAAGCTAAATAACTGGTATCCAGTGATAGAACATGTGGGAATGGTTCAAGGCTGCACCAGGGGAGACATTTCTTTACAGAGAGGGTGGTCAAATACTGGAACAGGCTTCCTAGAGAGGTGGTTGATACCCCAAGCCTGTCAGTGTTTAAGAGGCATTTGGACAATGGTCTTAATAACATGGTTTAACTTTTGGTCAGCCCTGAAGTGGTCAGGCTGTTAGACTAGGTGATCATTGTAGGTCCCTTCCAACTGCAACAGTCCATTCCATTCTACATAGCTACATCTGCAGCTACAGAGAAGGGAACAAGGGACCCACAATCATCCTTCACACTCAGTACAGCACATAGAAAGGTCTCAGCTGTATGTGCTGTCCCAAAAAGGAGTTCAGGCTAAAACACTCTGTTTAGCACACATAAGGAACAGTATATACATATACTTATGGTCACACGTTATTGTCACTTCCCAAGTTAAAACATTTCAAAACCTTTTGAAACTCACTTTCATTACATTAAGAACTGAAAAATGATGGCTGCATTTCTGCTGCAGCAGCTACATGCCCTCTTCCATACACCTGAAAGAGTAAGACATCCCACAGCAGTGCCCAATTGTCATTTATAGTCATTCCTTTATTGACTGTCTGTGTCCCCAGATCTGCTTAATGCCCAGTGTCAGCGTTCTCATCCATTGCTGACACAGAAATCATTGTAAGGATTCTGAGCTCACATGTCCATTTCAAGTATTTAATCTTTGTCATGGTACCCCAAAAACAGCACAGGAATATAACAAGTATATATACTTTTAAGTAGCTAGACTAGCATCTTCCAGAGGCACACTAGCTCAGTATCCACATTCCTCACATCTTAGATGCAGAGTAAACTCCTACTCAGCAATGCATGTCTTTACTAGCATTGCCACATAAAGGAAACCACAGACCAGTGTCTTTTTAGTAACTACACTGCGTAAACAAATTCTCACAGAAAACTGTAAAAATAAGAGACGAAATAAAGACATCCATTATCACTCAGTTTTTTCTTTAAAAGATTTTATTTTATTGATAACATTGAGTCCAACAGTTTCAGTATTTCAGTATTTTTACAGCAGCCTTATCTCCACTGCCAGTCTCACAATGGCCTCTAACCATCTTCCCTGTTCCCAGAAACTGAGGGTGTAAAGAGGAGAGAGAAAAGGTGCTACAGAAGGGGAAAGACCTGGAGAAGAACCTGACTTACTATCTTGATCCACTTGATATTAATCCTCTAAGGAACCCAGTTTATTAAAAAAATGGGAAATACAGAAATGAAAGTCTGGTTTGTAAGCTCATAGGAACAGGGGAGTTGTGTTTACCTTTGTGATACCTGATTTAAGAACAAATGGTGCTCACAGTGTACTTACTCTAAAGCCAGACAAATCAAAAAAAGCAAAAATATGAACTCTAAATTTAGAGACAGGGGGATAAGCAGCCAGGGACTGGGAGAATGAGGCTTCAACTCCCTGTCGGTAGTAATCGTGATTTCCTAGCAGCGTACAATTTCCTTAAAAAAAAAAAAGTCAGCTTTACACAAAATGCCCATGGAGCTTTAATTAAATCACAGTTTTATATATTTGAGCTCAATATTACACTCTGCAGGAATCTCACAAGTCTTTTTTTGTAATATCCTTACACTTTAAAATAGCTTTCCTATTTCAGGTTCTTTGGAAGATTTTGGTAAGCAGTGCCACAAAGATTCTTTCTCAATATACATACCATAGCACAGGCAAGTTAAGATACTTAATTTCTAGCCACTGTAAACAAATATCCCATGAGATTTAGCCTCCACATTTTTCAGCAGTCTGTAGCCTGAAGCACTGATTTACAATACTTAGACATAACATGATCATGACTTGATTGGAGTCATTGCCCTTCACTAACATCATGGAGCTAATTTTCACAGAGCTCTCATGTTAAATAGTTTCAGAAAAGTTACTCAGTACTCAGGAAAAGCCAGGAGTAACTTAAGCCCCACAATCTGTGGACAGTTACAGTCTTTTATCTCACACATGTACTTTCTACTCTTGCTTGCATACCTCACTTGGTATTTTCCCCCATGTTGTAACTAACCTGATGTAACTTGCCTAACTCTGTAGAGTGGATGTTACTAACAACCTCTGACCACGTCTGTGGGTGTGTATGCCTGGTTGTGAACCTTCTGCGTCACTGACAATGTGACAGTATCATCAGCATTCGGGTTAGAAGATTAATGACATCTAAACTAATGACACTTGTGCTAGAAGACTAATGGCATCTAGATTAACAATGGGTAAAAGCAAAAGAATTTGTGCTTGTTAGGGAAGAAACATATAAGAAGGGATTCCTTAAAATAACAAAGCAGAAACTTACCTACCAGCTGTGCACGGTTAGTAGTCCTTATTGAAAGTGCTGAGAGGAACTAGTTTTTGAAATGAGCATGCACTAGA
This sequence comes from Athene noctua, assembly GCF_965140245.1. Classification (NCBI taxonomy): domain Eukaryota; kingdom Metazoa; phylum Chordata; class Aves; order Strigiformes; family Strigidae; genus Athene; species Athene noctua. The sequence continues at coordinate 34,240,719 of NC_134077.1, forward strand.
GCAACACACAGATTTGCTGTTATTTTTAGAATGTACAAGAATATATAAGGACTTGGTTTTCTAATAAACTTCGGAGCTTGACTGTTAATATTGGTGTGTGTCTTGTCTCACATCCTCGCCCTGCAAAAAGGGTTTCCTGCTACACACATCTAGTTGTTTTCTGTAACAAAAAAACCTTTTCAGATAGCACCTGCTCCCACTGTTCCTACCCAATGGCATTCCATTAACTCAGAGATACCATCTAACTAACTTCTCAACATTTGGTTGTGTTTTCAAGGTTAGAGACACCAAAGTTAGCTTGTGTAAACTGTTATATCAGCAGAAAAAATGGAAGACATTTGTATACAACCATGGCCAATTACAGCCTTAGAACATAAGATTCCTATGGTATGGCTACTCTCATGCTGGTACAGGGCTTGGCCTGACGAACTTTGTCATGGGAGCTTTTGTATTTGGTACAACTCCAGTGAGGATAAAAACACATCCTCCCTCTTCGTTAAACAATGCAACACAAGAATCACACTTACAAAGCAGTACAGACAGGAAATAGAATTGACTTTTAACTATTCACATGTCTACACAGTTGCACTATCAGTACCTACCAGCATCCACTTCAAGGGGCACTGGTAATCCACCATCTAATTGAAAAAGATGCAATTTGAGTGGAACAAGAAATATAATAACATAAGAAAACTCAAACTACAAGCACAAGTAATTTGAGCAGGGATATGATCTAGATTATCAAGTTTCATTACTTTAGAACAGTTATTAAATGTCTAGATATATTCTGAATGCTGTTTATCTTTAAAATGAGAAAAAGGTGATGCCATAGAATAGCATACCTGATAGACAAACTAGACCAACATTAAAAGAGAGTATCACCACATGAAAAATTTATCAAAGTAATCTGCTAACTTGCTTCCAGTAATCAACTGGAAGTCAAGCATTCAACTGACTTTGTTCTCATAAAGTAAGGATTAGAAAATTCATGCAGAACTTTTGTTTTGAAAATCAAAACAGGTATTGCTGCTTCTTTTTCAGTCTCCTTATACTAAACTATCCCTCATTTAACTTGCACAGTACATTTCTTAATTACTTCAAAGGAGCCTTCCCACTGGACAGCTGTTTTGACCAACTCATCTTTTTCAAATAACTTTCTGTCCCTGTCTGTGGACTACATAAAAATATATATTAAGTTACCAGATATCGCAAGCCTCACACATCTGAAATAGTACTTGACAGGTAGAAAATAAAGCTACATTTCCTCAACTCTCAAACAACCACCCAAAATAGGATAATATCGTCTCCTATATTATACAAGACGCAAAAGGGAGCTATTTTTTTTCCACATTATCTTAAAACTTTACCTTATTATCCATACAGTATATATCACTGACTTCTTTACAACAGGCTATGCAGGAAAAATTAACACTTTTGGAAAAAGTATCCTATAAAATTATATTTTCAAAAATTAACATGTCACCTTTATTAGTACACTTGACAATTATGAAAAATTATTAGCAAGGGAAGTTTACAGAGCCATAACTTCACTGATTTACATTTTCCTATGACTGACAAAGATGCTCTAGAATTAAGACAATCACTTCACGAGCATAGATAAATGGTTTACTAAGGCAACCAGTTTTCAGATAGCTAGTCTGCATAAGAATATTTATTTAGCAAAAGCTGCATATTTCTTCTGGAAAGAAAAATTTCTCCACCCACCCCATTTGCCTATATTATTCCACTTTTACAAGTGGATGCTAGCTTCAACTTGCAGACTGTTTGTGAAGACAAATTTAATGTTACACATATGCGAGGCAGCTACATGCATTCCAGTTCTGGAAAAGCAGGCGGTTCTATTCATCTTTACCTGTTTATTTCTTGCTTCTATCTTTCACTTCAAAGTTGCAGCAAATAATGTGTCCATCCGCATTTTTCCTAAGTACAACTATTTGATGTAATGATTATTCCAGACGTGAAGTCATTTCTTTTTCTTTCCTTTACCTTTCTTGCCCCCTTCTCCTTGCTGAAGGCTTTGCTCACTACCTCCCATCTTTTGGGTCCTTGTTTTCAGTTTGGGAATGGTTTCTGCAGCATACAGCATCACTGATTTACCTAAAGAACCAAGGAGAGATCAATGCATGCCTACTATGTTAAGAACATTTGCATCACTTCAAAAGTTAGAAACTTCAGCCCCACTTTAGACTTCTGTTAAACTAGATATAAAGCCTAGGAGTTCTGCTTTCCTCTGTGTAGCTAGATGTTTGTAAAAAACTCTTCTCAACCTTTTTTTTTTAATTTTAAAAAAATGCAAGACAGATAAATGTCAGACTAGAACAAACACTTAACATGATAAATCTCCAGAGTATCTACATCCTTTCTGTTACTCCTTCCTTTCACCTCTTAATGGCCTAGAATACCTGGGACAGAATGACCAGGCAAAAGCTACAAGCATTTTTAGAAAGGCACCGCTGTCTTCCAGCAGGAATATGGTTTTAAATCATCTTCTGGCCAACAGTACTCTGATACTACTCTAGATTCAATAGTCTTCTTACTCCTTCCCTAAGATATATATTTGAGATATTATTTACTTCCCTTTTACACACTTAATTTCCAGAAAATACGGAAGACTAAATTACTTGTCATTCAAAATGAACTATTCCTGTTAGAGGACACCGCTCCATTGTTGATTTATAAAAATGGCCAGCAGAAAGCTCAGCTGAATTCAGGACTGTATTTTATCAATTTGGCATTCATACTGATGCCTATCTGATATATATAACCTAAGAAACAGATTGAAATTTCGCCATTTTACTACCAAATCCTTTGTTTTAACTGTTAACAAAACAATAAGCCAAAACTCCCTAGCTGCTTTATTAAACATAGCAACCAAACAACACTCACCACAATCCCTCCCTCCCATGCAACTGCTGAAGAAACAACAGGATCAAAGACAATAGCATTTCACAAACTCCACTCAGTGCTCACACACCAACTTGATTTGGTTGACTTATACAGGCAGAGAGTTTTGATGTAAAGTTTTATAATTTATAACAGTAAAACTAATTAAGCAAGCTGGTAACATAAAATAAACAAAGTCTTTGTTTTCTTAACAGATGAAGTACCTAACCCAGGTACTCTACTCACGTGTTGGAAACTGAGGTAAACATGGATTGCCATCATCTTGTTTGAGCTGGATTCGTACTCTACCTCTGTACTGCACATCTCTGTTCCATTCTCTAGGATACATCTTATTTTTCTGCCATACAAAAGGAGAAACTTGTATTATAAGTACTGGAATATTTTTTTTGCAGAATTCATCATGCAATTGATCTAGCATGATCAATTGCCTGACAAAGACATAGCATGAACGCATGTAAACAATATATAACCATAGCTCTCCAACAGTGTCATCTACCATTTAGCTATTGCAGTAGTAGCCAAAGCTACAGTGTAACTTTTTCAGAAGTACTGCTGCAACCATCTACTGGTACTGAACAAATTAGCAAGTAACCTACTACAGGGACTGTTTTACTTCCCCACCAGTCTGGACCCCAGTGACACATGTTTTTGTTTCATCTCCACAGCCTTCTGGACAATCTAGAAAAGGTAAGTCATAGGTCACAGTCTGAGGCCCACTCCTTTTGGATAGTCATAGCCTTCATTTTTGTTAAAACGTTACAAGTTTCTTCCTGGTACTGGCTATTTCACAGGCTTTTGTGCACTAACAGCAATATAACCAACTTCGGAAAAGCAACGTGATTTTGTACTGGGTTTTTAATACCAGTCACTCTCTTAAATGAGGACCTAAATTCTTCTTAGAAAATTCAAAAGTACTTTAAATTAATAACTACTTAAGAAGGCAAACTATGTAAAGTTACCTTTCTAGAAACCCAGATTTACTCCCTAAGAAAAAAAGTAGCCAACTGCATCTCTTTGAAGAGCAACCAGGTATTGCAGTAAAAAATTAATATTCTCTGGCTAAAATGGAACTCCAAAGGACTGAAGATTTCAAGCATCAGAATCCTATTCCTACCGGACACTCTTTCCAAAAAGTAATCACCTTTCATTAAAAATATGCCTTTTTAAAAGCTTAATTTGCACAGATGTACCTTGCAAAAGTAGCTTTTATTCTGACATGCTTTTAAGCATCAGGATAGTCTTCTCAGGACAGTTAAATAGAAGTAATCTTATAAGCTTAAAAGCAGCATTGTCTCAGAGATCTGATTTATTCCTGCCTTGCATAGTTTTCCAACATTCCATCATTATGGTCAGTTATTACTCCAAGCAAGCAAGCACCTTGGCTGATAACAAAAACTTCTCAATTGTAATTTATCCTGTCAGTAAAAAAGATACAATGAAAGGACACACATATCAGGTTTGTGGGGTTTTTTATATTACCTCTAATAGCACATTGAATCCAACTGCTGCACATACATCTTGGATTTCCACAGAGGTGGGATTTTCAACAGCCTATAAAACAACATGTTACTGTTAAGTAACTTTCCATGATGAACTACCTATACAGCAACAGTTAGCAGTTTCCCAGCCTATATATACCCTATAACTAGAAAAAAAAGATGGGGAAAGAGAAGGTACTTCAAATAGACAAATCTACTGTAGAAGTCACCTGTGAATACACCTATGGTATAGAAAATATTATAAAAAAAGGGGAGAAGACACCAGCATAACAGAAAACAGATAAGACAGAATGAATTAGGACAGGAGACCAAGTAAAAGAATTCCTTAGGAAAAGTGATTGAAGTTATATAACATTTGTTATATTTACAAAAAAACCCAAAAGCCATGAATCAGCAACCGCAAACTTATAGCAAGGACTGAAGGAGAAAAGAGGGCAGATTCCTCCAATAGGCAGACCTTTGATTGGCCTCTTGCATGCTCAAGAAATATTTTATTTTAACTATTACCAGAAAAAAAACCCTCAACCCAAAGCAGTGAGAAAATCCCTTTATATTCCCATTACTGCTTATTAAAAATATTGATGCAAGATGATCAAAAACTATTTCTGGACAGACTAAAAGCAACAATTACCAAGTCTGTGTCACGTGAATTATAAGTTCTATCTTTGACAGAAGCAAAGGGGACAGGGTACAGAATATAGTCATGTATAGTCAGTCACCTAAAAAAAAAATCATTAGCTAGCTATTCTTTTCTACATTGCTTTAAAATTTGGCAAACTACTTGAGATTGAGTGCATTAAGTTTCTTACTACTTCACCTCCTTACATGAAAGTAGACACTTAAACCCAGTGCCCTTCTACAAAATTCACATGTTGATACTATGTTACCTTCAAATCGAGCTATTGCCATGGGGGATAGGAAAGATCAACAGCTTTGAAATTTATTTTCCAACTCTACACACTACTGTATAGCAAAGCAAAACATCGTATTTCTCTGCCACCCACAAAATTACTTTGTCTATAGGTATCCTCCTTCCTTCTGCTATTGTCTTCTTGTTATTCAAATATGCTGGATAAATGCAGATGAATCTAAAAAGAGAAAACAGTGAGTTTAAGTAGTATAAACTCTGTTTATGCAGCATCTCCCTGATAAAACAAAACAAATCTCATAGCTACAACATAAGAGTTCCCACAGCAGTTTAGAACAACCATTTATTTTCCCAAGACTATTAGTAAGATGTTGCAAAACCCCATTTTGAGTTATCCAGGACACTGCATAATGATTTGGCTCAAGTGTTCCTTGCATGACACCACTTTCTGGGGCACAGTGTGTACAAAGGATAGTGCTATCTATCTTGAGGAAAAAAAGAAGGCTGAAAGAGAATGCTTTGACCCATTTCTTAAACCCCGGAAATCTAGAAGAAAACATACACATTTCCCTGAAGATAAAGATTTCTTTAAAAGGTTGTAGCACACTAATGGCTGACTAAGTTCTTAATAGAAGCAAGCAGCAGTGTTTTCTTCACTGTGGATTCGCTCCCCCCCCCCCGCTATTAACACACAGAACAACTCACACTTGGGTAAGTTATAAAGTCTCTGAAAAACTATGCTTAAGATTTTTCAGCAGATTTAAAGCCATGAAGCACATACAGAGGGCAAGAGTGACAGAACAATTATACTTATTAGACAAAAATCCAGCTAGCTAAGGTCTACAAAGAGAGGCTGAAGAATGCCGACATTTGAATGAGGAGCTATGATGGTATAAGAAAACAGAGAAGCAGAAAGCAAGCAGATAATCTGGAGCAGACTAATGCTCCGTTAGCTGGAGACTGACAAGGATCACTGACCCTTACTGCCTCCCAGGAAATATTTCTTGCTGCCTTTAAAACTAGTTTCAGTCCTCTCAACAATTACTGCTCATCTCTTCCTAAAACACCTTCTCAGCGGCGTTTTCCCCCATGAGCTAAGTGCCCTCTTCTCGAGCCACCCAGGACTTCCACACAGGCAGTGTTCAGTCTCGTTGCTTGGCGTTCACAACCATCAATGTCCAGCGCTGATCACCACCAACTTTCTTGCTCAGTTTACCTTTTTTGAGCTTTAAGTGATACGTTGCTGCTTGAGGCGCTCCCGGACCAGAGGCTGCCAAGTCTCAGCCCCCCGCCTTCGACAGATGCGCCGAACAGTCAAGTGACCCTTGCCCCGCACGAGCTCCCGCCGCCAGCCACGGGGGCGGGCGGCACCGCCGGCTCCTTGCCCCGCTGCGGACTCGAGCCCTGCCCCGGGCACTGGCCCCGGCCGGCCGCGGCGGGGGCTGCTGGGGGCGAGCTCAGCACGCCGGCCGCACCGAGCTCGGCGCGGCGCCCTACCGCCGTATGGCCGCACACGCACGGACACGCTCCCGCGGCCGCAAGCCTGCGCCGGCAGCCGCCGCGCCGTCCCGAGCGGGCGTGTCCCCTGGCCCGCCAGCCCGCCGCCGGGGGCTCGCACAGCCGCCCGCCGCCGGCTGCAGCCCCGGCGCGCCCGCGGCGCTGCCCGATTCCAAGGCAGGATGCCGGCACCCCGCTGGCTCGGACGACACGGCCCACGTTACCTTTCCTTATCAGAGGGAGACGCAGCTGTGGCGGCGGCAGCGGCCATAACAACATAAGCACCGAGGCCGCTCCCGTCACCATCCACCCCGGCCTCAGCCTTTTTCTCCTTTTCTAGGCAATCCCGCCCCCCAGGTCCTGAAATCCCATTGGCCCGTGGTGCTGTCTCTAAAGCGCATCACCCTATGAGGAGACCCTCTCAGCGCCCCCCTCCCCCCGTCCCCCAGGCCAGCCTTTCCGCGCGTACGCCATTCTGGCGGGAGCGGGGCGCGGGAGAGTGCCGGCCGTGTCTGAGGGGGCGCGATGTCCCGCGCCGGCCTTGCTGGGAAACGAGCGCAGCGGCGCCCAGGTCTGCGAAGCCATAAACTCTTCGGTCTATACTGGAATCGTTATGCGAGAATGATCCAGGCCTGAGAAACCATGGCGATGGCTCACAGCCGGTCAGGGCGTGCGGGCTGTACCACCTCACCGGGCTGCGTGTAGGGGAAGACACATCAAGGGCAGCACGCGAACAGGGAGACAGGACTCGCGTCAAGCTGACAGGGTGACTGATGTCAAATCACGAGTGATTAGGAGATGACCCTGCACGCTAGAGACCGCTGCTCCTGCTCAGTGCAGTACCTCGAAGGGCGGGAGGCCCGACAGCCCCGGCCGCAGCTGCCTGTCTCACCTGGGAGGCATGCAGTCGCACTGGGTGTGCAGCAGTGACCATCGTTACCCTGAATGGACTACAAGCCCTAATGAAAGATGAGCCCAGAGCCTGGTGATCAGTGGCACGGAGTCGTGTTGGGGGCCAGTAACTAGCAGGGGGCCCCAGCGGTCAATACTGGGTCCAGTCTTAACATCTTCATCAACGATTTGGATGACGAGGCAGAGTGCACCCTCAGCAAGTTTGCTGACGACACCAGACTGGGAGGACGGGTTGATACGTCCGAGGGTCGTGCTGCCATCTAGAGGTGTTGTCCAACGAGTGGAGTATCTTACTCGGTGTGCAGTACACCAATACGCAGTACACAGAGCAGAGGAATTTTACTTCTTTCACACTTGCGCAAAGTGGGGTGCTAGGTGGTAATTCCACAAAGGTAGCACACCACACAAAAGGACTTCAGTGTATTTATACACTTCAGGCTACACGAATACACCTTTACTGTAACGACCACTGGTTAGTTTCTTACCACCTTGTCCCTCATTGGTTAACAACATGCCTCATGTCGATTTAAAGTTATGTCATTTTATTACTCTGCACAAACTCAAAAGGGGGGGACACATCTTGTGGTCTTAAATTGAATCAGTGGTCATCATCTCCCCTGCCATCTTTACTTTTCTCTGTTACCATAGATTTTTGCTGACCTTATGCTTTTCTCTCAATTGCTCAGCTTTCTCAGTAGCATGTTTCCCTCTTACCAACTGTTCAGCTCACCTGCAAGGGCATAGTTGTTAGTAAGGCCTACACTGTTTATATAAACTAATCAGGCTTACACAGTAAAACTATCTCTCCCAGTCCTCCTTAGAAGATTCATAGGCATTATATCTAATTCTAACTTGAATAGTGTCACTATAACTGAGGCATTTTTTCAAACATGCAGTTTTACACAGATAACAGAGGGACCTGGACAGGCTGGAGAAACGGGAACACGGGAACCTCACACAGTTCAGCAAGGGGAACTGCAAAGGCCTGCACCCGGGGAGGAACAACCGGAGGCACCAGTACACGCTGGGTGACACCCAACTGGAAAGCTGCTTTGCAGAAAAGGCCTTCGACGTCCTGGTGGACACCAAGTTGAATATGAGCCAATAATGTGCTCTTGTGGCAGACACAGCCAATGGTGTCCTGGGCTGCATTAGGAGAAGTGTTGCCAGTAGGTCAGGGGAGGTGATCCTTCCCCTCTCCTCAGCACTGGTGAGGCCAGACCTGGATCGCTGGGTCTAGTTCTGGGCTCCTCAGTCCAGACAGACATGGACATACTGGTAAGAGTCCAGCAAAGGGTGGCTAAGACAATGAAGTGGCTGGAGCATCTCTCACATAAACTGAGAGCTGGGCCTGTTCATCCTGGAGAAGGCTCAGGGAGATCTCTTCAATGTATATAAACACCTGAAGGGACAGTGCAAAGAGAGCAGAGCCAGGCTCTTTTCAGTGGTGCCCAGTGACAGGACCAGAGGCAATGGGCACACACTGAAACGCAGGAGGTTCCCTCTGAACATCAGGAAACACTTCTTCCCCCTGAGGGTGACTGAGCACTGGCACAGGTTGCCCAGGGAGGTGGTGGAGTCTCCATCTTTGGACATATGCAAAAGCCATCTGGACATGGTCTTGGGCGTCTAGTTCTAAGTGACCCACTTGAGCAGGGGTTTGGACCTGATGACCTCCTGAGGACCCTGTCAGCCTCAACCATTTGGTCACTCTGAATTTCACAGGGCACATTTTGTGCAGTGTTACACTCACGAATTAAACTTCATGCAGCAGCTATGTACCAGGACAAAGAACTAAAGATATTTATTCAATATTTATCAAAATTTTTTATTTCTTTTTCTGCTCCACCAAAGCATGCAGCTCCTCATGATGAAATACTGAAGAGGAGCGTGGTGAGACCCAGTGCAACACAGTGATATTGCCAGCGAAGAATTGCAAGTACAGTTCATGAAAACTTAGAAGAATTAAAAGTTATGGAGAAGCTTTAGAAAGAATCAGGGTGGCCTTTGGCAGTGATTAACAAGTTATTTGTCTATTCAGTCTTTTGGATGATGGGCAGTTTTGTTGTCTTCTATCTTTGTTCATTATGTCAGATGTGAATACACTTTGCAAAGTACTGCAGAAAATACGAACAGTGCAACTGTGTGGCCTCAACACTAGCAGCTTTTGAAAATGTGACAGTAGCTGTCTGGTAGCAAGTCAGCAATTCAGCAGCACCTCACAAACATAACTCAACAAGCTCCTCAGCTAAAAAAAAAAGGTTATGTAAATGAGGTGTGTCAAGTTATGAAGGAAGCTTTTGATGCAAAAGTTGTCCAGTGCTAAAGACAGATTTTTGGAGGGTTATCTCCCAATTACCATCAAGCTGGCTGATACAAAGTTAAGTGTACCTCTCTAAGAGGTAATCCATTACAAATAATTACTTAGACATTTTTTGTTGCTTAACAACAAAATGTTTGCATCTTGTTAACACTAACTTTGCAATGGATTTCCTATGTTCTCTGCACCATATTTTTCTTTTAAATCTCCACTGCATACACACATTTGTGTCTATTAAAATACTTTCCATTGAGATTCCCACCACCTAAAAAGTGTTAAGAGTTGCCATTACCATGGGCATTGCCCTGTTGTCCAGGTTGTCAGTGCTTAAATCTGCACATCAGCCATTGTGGCAGAAACTTGTTCTGTTAACTGTCATCACCTGCATTCAGCAAGACAGAGGTAGGCTGTAGGGGAGGGAAGGAGGGAGCTGGGCAGGTCAGCAAGGCAGCCTTGGCCTAGAAGCGTTTCTCCTGCATGGCAATCAGATCCCACAGTGGTGGGGTTGTGCTTCTCAAATCATGATGGTGCTTCTCACATCATATAATCCTCCATGACCATACCTACAGTGTGAACTGTGGACAGACTAGATTTAATCATATTCATTGTGTCTCCATATGTAGGCATGTAGTATGTAGGACATATTTATGATCTGACCATTGCATGAAACAGTCATCACTAAACCATCTTACAAATCAAGCTTATTGCCGTTTGATTTTGTAAATGATATGCATAGACCCTTCCTTCTGGGACTTGGATTTGAACCAACCAAAAGGGTATAAACATAAATCTCCTTCTAAAGGACAGTAGTCTAGCAGAGTTTGAACTGAAAAACAATCTAATGCTTTTAGGAAAAAATGCTAAGACATATTTATTTGGCATTACCACAGCTTCATATACAACTAAACAAAAAATTGGCTAAAATTCATTTAAAATTTACTTCTTCACACTATTTTTTCCCCTTTAGATTTCGGCGATGTTTTTAGTTTTTCAGTTACTTTGTAAAGCAATTTCTGGTGCATAATGGGCTACCACTGGACATCAGCCTGAGAGAAACTGTTCTGACATTACGTTAAAAAGGGCACTGAACACAGATGTGGTTTGAGGGGCACTGTGCCATCGTTGCATATGAAGGTTGCTCATCGTCAATTCACTTATTTCAGGAAATCAAGAAAAATTTTGTGCATTTGTTTAATGTTGTTATATTTGACAATTGCATGCTGGTTTTTGCCTTTGAATTCATACATCTTTTTAATACCAACATATTAGACTTATGGCTTCTTTTAAAACAATATTTAAACTTACAGTAACAGAACAAATTCTGCATAGCTTATGTCAGTATTTGTGGTGATCCCCAAAATCACTTTCTGCATCTTTTTTCAGATGGAAAACAATTAAAAATTGTTGGAAATGGAGTTTGTGGAGTTACATATCGGTTCATATAGCATACATGACTGATCACAAAAAGGGATGCATGTCTTCTTTTCTGCAAATGTTATTATTACATACCAATCTCCTTTATTGGTGCTAGAATTCATAATATCTTGAAACTAGCATGCCTAAAATGAAACACTGGGTACAGACATTTTATTTTAATCCCCATCATCACTGTAGAATGACTTCATCCATTATATGGTATCCTGTCACTGTGTTCTAGTGCCATTAGAAATACAACTTGAATGTATTTCTAGCCTGAGGAATTCAGAGACAGAAGTAGGTCACAAAGCACGCTAGCTCAGTGTCATGGTTTGCGCTCAGAGGGCAACTGAGCACCATGCAGTTGCTCACTCCCCCTTTCTCCTCCAGCGCTATGAAGGAGAAAATAAAACAAAAGGCTCAGGAATTGAGGTAAGGACAGAGAGGGATGACTCACCCATTATGGTTATGGGCAAAAGACTCATTAGGGGAAGAAAAAAAGAACATAAATTTAATTCAGACACTAACACCATCACCACTTAACAGAGTAGGACTGAGAGAAGTATTACCACTTCTTAAAAACACCTTCCCCCCACCCCTCCCTTCTTCCCAGGCTCTGCTCTGCTCCCAATTTCTCCACCTCCTTCCCCCTTGCAGCAGCACCGGGAGCAGGGAAGGGGGTGTGTGGTCAGTCCTGATGCTTCTTTCTCCTCAGAGCAGGGGGAAACTCCTCATGTTCTTCTGCTCCAGCATGATTCCCCCTCTCATGGGAGACAGTCCTCCACGTACTTTCTCTGATGTGGGTGCCTCCCATGGCCCGGTGTTTCCCTAGCTGCTCCAGCATGGGTCACTCCTGCGTGTTGCAATCATCCCGGTGCCGAACTACAACAGTGGGGGCTTCTTTTTCCCACAGAGTCCCGGGGTTCCTCCACAGGCAGATCTCTGCTCCTCCAGTGACCTCCATGGGTGGCAGGGGGGTGGCCCTGCCATCTCACCAGGGGATACGGGGAGGGGACTCTGCTCTAACACATCTACCCCCCCTTTCTCCTTCTTTCTTTCACTTGGTGTTCACATTGATGTTCTCACAAGTCCCCAACCTCCATTTGCATTTCCCTTCTTAAATAGTTATCGCAGAGGTGTGGCCATCATTGCTAATTAGCATCTAACTTGGAGCCGTGGGAGCTTCCAGAAGCTTCTCAAAAGGGGCCACTGCTGTAGCCCCTCTCCCCCACTACCAAAAATGCTGCCACATGCACAACCCCAGCACAGTCATGCATGTTGTAGCTTCCCAAGTATGTGCTCTCCCTGACCTCTGAAATTTAATGATGAAGCAATCAAAACTGACAGCTTTTAAAACTGCAAAGCACTATGAAGAAAAGATATAATTGCTGGTGAGAACAGGACTTATGTACGTTTGCAGTAAAATTTCAAGAATGTAAATCCTGCCTTTGGTTAGTAGCAGGAATACTGGTCTCTGAAACCTGTGTGTAACTTTATGAGGGTATTCCATTTGCTGTAACTGCAGTGAAAGGGGAAGTGGCAGGGAACAAGCACTGCACTACAAGCATCTCAAGCAGAGGATTCCCTCACTGCATACTCTGTCAGCAGCAAGTCAGGTGTCCTTAGTCAGACACTATTTTTACAGTTAAGGGTGCTGGGTAATAAAAATAGCAAAAAAACCCCAAACAAAACAAACTAGCAACAAGAGCTCTGTACAAGTGATAAATAAATTCAAAGCAGTTGTAATACAGGCTGGTACTTCACCTGGGATAAATACAGATGCCCTAACTAGAAGTGGGAGCCCAAGAAAATGTAGATGAAGTGACACTTCCTCTGTGTTTTACCAAAACATCATGTACAGATGCCAGCTTACTCAAGGCTTAGCTTTCATGTTCAGTTATCTCTAACTTGATGTTACACTGCATAGTCTAAACATGCTAAAAATGCCTATATAATAATTGAACTAGTGAAGTCATCTGGGAGGTATATTCTCAGGTAGATTGGTGGAACAGCTCCAGAGTGGACTGCAGATAAAACATGGAACAAAGAAAGGGCATATAGGGTGAAATCTTGGTTGGTTCAAGAGACATTGAAGGAAAGGGAGTGAACTGAGGATTTTCTCGTTTTTGTAAGCAAGGATTCCAAAAATGTCTTTTTAAATAAATTATAGGGACTGGGGAAAAAAATGCCAACAACAAACTGTTAAAAATGGAAACACACTTCATGAAACTTCCACTCTTAAGGTGGAAGTAATAGACAGGTGTGAACTAGGTCTGTCCAACAGAGAACTTCCAACAGCATAGAGAAGAGAGAAGATAATGCTGTCCTTTGTTTAGTTTCATAAAACTGGTATTTACTTACCATGAAATTTCAACATGCAGAATTAGACATACCATTCTTGGTATATGCCACTTTTTTAGAAGACTGTATACACCATTTTTCCAAAATAAGTGGTTCTTTTAAATCCACAGACTACCCCAGTTCTTTCTAAAGTCCTATCTTCTACGTAAATTTTTTCTGGAGAGGCACCACCTCATCAGGCCTATGCTACCTGGACAACAGCTACATGACTTCTGATTAATCAGAAACATCACTTTTATTAATCTCAGCTGTAGAGACCTATAAAAAATCTCGATAGCCTCTATATCCTTAAAAAGGCATAAGCATCCCTAAGATGATCCCCCAAGATGGGGATGTTCATGCCTTTTTAAGGCATGTGGGATGTTCTACCACATTAGGCTTACTTGTTTCAATCTGTGTAAGTGCTGCACCACAAGAGCAGCTGACAATCACAAAGTGGCCTTTAAAGAGTTGTCCAGGCTTGTATGCTGTTCAGAGCTAGAAGTCTAGAAGACTTTTGGATTTTATCACCTAGAACCAAATCTTCACTTACATGAATTCATTTAGAAAGCGACAAGCAGACAATATATACATTATTTCACTGAGATACAGGGGAGACTGTTGGGCATCATATGCTCAAGACTATCCAAATTCCTATTTAGCTGGCAATAGAACTGGAAAAGTGGAAATAGAAAACAGGAATCTCTCATTCCATCATATTTGCAAAGACTATGTCTCAAGTATAGACCTCAGTTTTACACCCAGTCGTTGTCTGGCCCTCTTTTAGCCTTGCAGAACAGCTGACAGCTGTGTAAAGTCACAGCTGTATACAGTCAATTTGTAAGATCAGAAGGAACCATCAATCATCTGTGTGTGACACAATAACACAGGTTTGTACTGAATTCATAGCTTTCACTTAAGATAGGGGATTTCTATTTGCAAGAAGTCCAAATGACTTAGAAGTGTCAAATAATCCATCAAATGCTCAATTATAGTAAGAAATAAAAGATGCCAACTCCCTTTCATCACACAATGGAGGAATAAAAAATATTTTAAAATAGTTTTCTCACCATTCACATTATGGATTAGTTTTCACATCTTCCCTTCCTGCTCTTCCACAGCTACGTCCACTCAAAACATGTGCCATCACAGGCCTTACCAATCTAGGTAAGATGCACAAGCAAATCTGAATTCTGTGTTACAGTGTATCCAAACTGCCTTTCCTCCCCTGCCCTGAACAATATGCTTTTTGTACAGAGGATTGTTAGAAGAAACAGAATTAGGCATAATCTACCTTCATTTGAATGAAATGTAATCACTCAAAGTCTAATTTTCATGATCCTTAACTGACTTTAAATTGCAGATGATAGCAATAATGTTTTTCCTTTATTCTGAATAAAAATGATTAAATTACTATCAAGGGAATTTGCTTTTTTTTACATATAAATCCAGACTTAAGTGCATCTTTCTCTAGAACACTTAGAAAATAAGGTACCAGCTATCAGTCCTGCAATTAGAACTCATCTTTTCAATCATGAAAGAGTGCTACAAATACTAGAAAACAAAGGATCTTAGTTAAGTCATCAACAGTGCCTTTTTTTTTCATGTAAATGCTTCTAACTATGTCAAAGCCTAAAGTGAACATGAGAGTGCAAAATATGCATGTATATATAAACACCTGTTTGTATGTGTGTTGGGAATTAATCAGTCTAGGTCCCCTAACAGCCTCTAAGCACAGGGTAAAGAATGCATTGATTATGAAAAAGGAAGCCTTTGGAACTAACTGCTATACTTACGAGTCATGATGAAATAAACCTTCTTGTGAATGTTTTGCAAGTAACAGAGAAATCATGGAATTGTACTGTGTTGGAACTAGATTTCGTTTTGTGCACTTTGTGCACAATTGCAAATAGTGCACATTGCACTAGAATGAAACATGGAAGAGAACAGAGTGCTCTACTAATGAATGGCATGTCTCTGAGCTGCTTTTTTCCACGTCTTATTTATTTGAAACATGACTGCTACCAAAATGAAACTGCATGGCTTTTTAGAGCATTTGTTCTGATATGCTGAATCATTGCTGAAGTGTCTTAACAGCCATTTCCTTTTTAAATGAAATCATACTTCTAATACAGCAGACACCTAACTTTCAGCAGCAGCCAAGAAAAGAATTCCACTCTGACAAGGTGCAATCAGGAAGAAATTTTATATAACACTGCAAGTAATAAATAAATTATGCATAGCAAGACTAATCCAAAATAAGTATACTGTGAAACAAAATACAATAGAATAGTTGAAGAAAGAATTAATTACAGAGTTAGGATAAAAACAGTAATTCATCTCAGGCAGAAGCAAAGAACAAAACTGAAGGAGAGAGAATCGTGGGCTGAGTTTGTTAAAGAGAAACATTTACAGGTGGGAAAATGCATCTGATCTCAGTGGATGACAATTTGATTACTTGCAGAGAACCAGCACAAGCTTTATGCATGTTAAATCCCACCAAAAAGTACGGCACTGGAGATACTGTTTGTATGTATGGCTCGAGGTCTGGGCAGAATTGCGTTTTGAGTGAACAAGCTCCCTCTACACCCTCCCGATACCCTAATTGCAATTCCACAGCCACTCAAGCAAAGGATGCTTTTACAAAATTAGACAATTTACTGAAATCCTGAAGCGGCAAAAATTCATACACACACAACCCTGTAACTATGTGGAAATTTCCCAAGATATGTAATTTTCAAAAATATGCTGCGGAGGCATTAGCCAGTCTTAAAGTAAGTAAAGAGCACATCTGGTAAACTGAAAGTTTACAGCAGAAAACCTATGTATTAAATACATACTTTATATTCATCTTGGCATCACAAGTTAATTGACACCTACATTAATTACTCATGTGAACTCTTAAGCTCTTCTGCACCACAACTAATTCCCCTGCACTTCCAATATGAAACCAAACACAACACATAACCAGTTAGCTTATCATTCTGACTAAAAACTCAAGCTTAACTACATAACATTTTCTACAGACACATTTACAGATATGATCTGTTATTCTGCATATAGGAAAGTATAAAGCGGGAATCATATTTCTACATGTAATTTGAAATGAAGATAAAAGTGTGGGCATCTCTTCTGGTTAAACGTAAAAGTGCAAAGGAGATGGCCGTGGAACCAGAGAGTGAATACGTTTTGGTAATTTGGTGTTAAGAAGGTCCTCAAAGTTTTAAGCATGTAGAGGAAGTCATGCTTCATATAAACTGACACTTCACTTCTGATTCGCAGCTTCATCCAAATCACACATCTCATCAAGAACAAAGCTGTCAGACAGGTGGATGTGACTTTGCAAGGCATTACAGTAGATGTATGAAGTTTATGTGAAAGTCTACATGCAATTGTTATCTACACTCTTATGGCTGTTCATACTATTTAATGAAAGTATTGTCTTCATTAGGGAAGGGAGATGTTCTCTCCCTCTTCAAGCCTTTTCCAGAAAACAACTAGTGGCAATACATCTTTTTACTGTAAAGATTTACTGCACCGAATTTAATATTACACATTTTAAAATTGTCACCTAGAAATTTACATATGGTAGAAAAATTTGTTCTTTGGGTCTTTTTGATGAAGAAATATTTCTTTTCCACAAGCTCAACTATAGAGTGATTTAATACTTCTGAAGTTAGTTGTCAGAATTCCCAGGATAAAGGACTTACCCAAACAACGTATTTAAATGCAAACCACTAGGGGCCAATAGGCAGAAGTTCAGAGTAAGAAAAGACTCCAACTTTCATTTGCTTTTGCTGTCTCAAAAAGGGTGAAGAACAGGTCTGAAACTTGGCATATCAGCTTAAAATTGTCTGTAATGGCTTGATCCAACCCACTGACCACCCGTAAAGGAAACCATCCCAACCTCTTTCTACCAGCCCTAGCTGTTTTCTGCTGACTCAAGTGGCACTTGAGTCCAACTCTGCACTGAGCAAATTCAGTATACTAAATGCAGCACTAATCCTACTCCCCCCATCAATTCCACTGTGTAAGAGGTGAGCTAGTCCACTGAAAAGTGAGATGAGAGCCAGCATTCACAGCCAGGGGCATGTGAAGGGAGGAGAAAACTTGATTCAACAGCGCATGCTGTTTCTTTGATTCTAGAAATAATACGGATCTTTGAAGTTAAGAAGAAAGAAGAAGCTAATACATTGTTCCATTCTTGGTCACCACAATTTCTGTCGGGGGGGGGGGGGGGGCGATGGGAGAGGTGGACAGTAACGAAGTACTACAAAGCAATCACAAAGGAATTCAGCTGTCAGATTATCAAAGTTTTGCACTTTCATGGTCTATGGGTATGCTTTCAAAATAAAACCTTATTAACTTGTGGACAAAATATTCTCTCTCCGGTGCAGCTTATGCAGTTCCCTGGGAAGACAGGAAAGTACATCCCTGGGAAAACATGGCTGAGTGTCTGAAATTGTCCCTTGTCTTTCCCTCCCTCTTTACCCAAGACACAGCAACTGACTTCCCAAAGCCATCAAAGATACTAGCTTATGTTGAAGAATACTGTTGCTTACTGAAGTTTACCGTCTAAACTATACTTGTATTCTGCAGCCAAATCCTGCTTGAAACGATATTCCAATCTCAAAGGCTTTCAATTTTTAAGCTGCCATCTCTGACAGAGTTTTGAGAAGTATGTTAAGCTTTCAGGGGAAAATACTCTGATAGAGAACTGCAGATGAAAAACAGAAATAGATTAGCTGCCCTTTAAAGTTAGCAATATTTAGTCAGAAGAGCTTTCACAGAAATTGAGCAATAATCTTAACTGTGACAAACTGCAAGAAACTAAAAAGAAGGTACATTTTAAAAAAGTGAACTAATTACAATTTGTGGGGAGGTCACATTTCTGCTTTTCATATCAAGAGGACAAAGCTGTAAGTCAGCCTGAAATAAGCTTTATGAGTGTATTTTCACTATAAACCGATTTTTAAGTAGAAGTTTCATACGTTCTGGATATGAAAAGCTAATTCAAGAACAACTAAAGGTCTGAGCACAAGCCACAAAGTTCTACCAAAATCTGTAGAAAGAAAGGCAGTGCATCCCAGCAGAACAGTAAAATGAATCTTGGTTTCCTTGGCTCCTTGGTTTTCTTTGTTTTGCCTTCACATAAATAATGTTCCCTTACCTGCTGTGGCAACTTCATAAAAATAAAACCAAGGAACACGAGTAAATCTTTAGCAGCATAAATTAAATCTGACTGTCATCAAATTAACAAAATCCAAGACTAAATATACTTACTATAGCCATTTTTCATTTTTCTGATTTTACATTTCTGGGATCTGCTTTTATAATTAAGCTTAGAATATAACTGTATCCTCATCACTAACATAAATCAAACATCATGGATGTCCTTAAATATTCTAAAAGGCCTTTAGTGGATACTAAGTATTTAAGATAAAGAATCAGAGAAATGTAGATCTAGAAGGGATTTCAAAAGATCACCTAAGCCCATTTCTGCACACAGGCAATATGAAATATACTATAGTCCATCCCTATGAGATGTTTCATAAACCTCTTAAAACTTCTATAATGGAAATCTCACAACTCCCATGGGAAGCACATTTTAGTGTATCATTACCCTTATAATTGGAAAGTTTCTCTCATCTGTCTTTGCTACAAATATAGGTTACTTATGAGGATGTTAAGAGAAACTTCCCAATTATAATGACCATGAAGTACCTCCAACACTATCTAGAGAAGCCACTACTATTTTCAAAGACATTCTGGTGTTTGATATGCATAACCATTATTTATTGTTCCACCTCTTCTTCTTCTGATTCTCTCAATTATAAAAGTGAAATCAGAATTTCTTTACTGAGATTGAGTTTACCTTTTAATTCTTAAATTGACAGAACATACATGAAAGCCAGTGTTAAACAGTGTTAAACAACTATCTGGTATTAAATGGTATATCTCAATATTAGTAGTTAAAAGCACAGCACAAAAAAAGTATCACATTATTTCTAAGAAAAATGGTCTTGCATTTTAAAATCAAGGATGGAGTTCTGTATTCTACTCCAGTAGGAAGTCCTGACTTTGAACACATCATATGATCTCTATTTCATCTTTAAAAGGACACTAATATTAATATTAAAAGTTTTGTGAAGATACTATATGTAAAATATTTCAAATGCTAACACAAGCAGTGCTGCTCGTTAACAGATTCACCAGATGATATAGAAACATGGCATGTCTCTAAAGCAGATCTGACAGGAAGCAAAGAACAAAAGAGCAAATAAGATACCACTTCTGCCAAACAGGTATTTTTGGTACTGGCTATTAACTTTCTTTTAACTGACTTCTGTCTGCTGATAGTATCTAAATTCTGTTTATAAACAGTGCACGTCTTATGGTGAAATCAAGATAAAAATTGATTAATCTCAGTATCAGATCAAGTACAAAAGCCACAGATGTGATATACTCTGCAACTGTGTTAAAGCTACCACAAAGGTAAATTTATTTCACGGCTTTCTGCAATCAGGGCATTTTGAATCCTGAGTATCAATTGCTTAGAATGAAAACTTTACAGTAGTCCACTTGAGATACAACAAAACTGACATACCATTTCATGGTTTGTTCAGTCATGTACAGATTGGTTAATGTTCTGTTCTCTCGTGTTTCTACTTTAAACCAATCCTCATCTAAATTCAGACTATATTTATACTTCTGAAGTACAAAACTGTCTTTTCAGCATTGTTCTAGCACAAACCATATTTGCATCAAAAAAGGCTTGAGGCACCAAATGTCCTGGTTTGTGTATAAAATTTTTTTTCTACTGTGATAACAAATTTCTTGCTGCCATGGGATTCTTGCAATATTTTCCCCATCATAATTTTTAAAAAATAAATTTTTAAAATGCATGAAGATTTCAAACAGAATTAAAATTTCATCTTATAGTCACTATGTCACAGTCTGTATTATTTCCCCCAATTAAAAAAATCTTTTGTTTTACAAATGCTATTTTTATAGATACAGTATTGTTTCAGGCTTGCAGTCATGAAAACAATTACACTGCTTGGCTACTGGAAAGACCCTGCCTTTAGCCTTGTTATGCACCTGAGATGTGTGAAACTATCTCAATTACAAACGTATTACAGAAGACCTGGGGCCTGATCCTGCAACTGTTATAAGCATCCTACTACATTTGTCAGTGATAAGGAAGAACGAATATTGGAGGTGCAAGATTCTGCTGGATCAGGCCTTAAGTGTAAGTGCATTATACAACACATTATGTGGTGACATCTCAAAATATAACACCGTATTTTTATGTAATGCGGAAGTAACACACATGATTTACATATAGTAATAATTTATTCTGAAATGTTCATTTTAGTCTCTGTTAAGACATCCCCCATGTCTCATTAATAAAAGAGCAGCCATCTCACCTCAAATACCAGAATATACAACAAGTTACAGCATAGCAAAAAAATTCTACCTACTTTAAGATAAAATCTAATTCAGATAAAATAATTTTGTTCAAGGTTTTACAGTGACACAGTTTTTAGGGTTTTTTTTCAGAGCACAAAGAAAGTGTAAATTATTACACCATAACTATCTATGCACATTATGTGACCACAGAAATGTTAATCACTACTCCAGAAAATGAACCATCAGTTCCATTCATGCAGAAAAGCAGGCTGGGAAAACTTGTTCAGCAGAAACCATATTACTGTGAATTTCACAGCCACATGATTAATTATTGGGTTAGATGGATTCACAAATACTAAATCTGAGTATACTTTTTTTTGCATAAATAATACCAATTCTTCCCTGATGTTTAGTCAGTCTGTAATCTAGACATGATTGATAAAGCAATATGACTGTATCATCTCTATCTGCAATGTTCCATGATTTCAATGACAAGCAATATTTAAAGGATTATGGGATGAGATGATAATTAAATACATGTTAAACATACTGTACAAATATACTTGCATTAGCAATTTTATTCCAAACTGTCAATCAGGTATTCCTCCAAAATATTACCAGTGAAGACAAAGTATACTATCAAATATGGCTTCCAGAACAAGGACCCTCTAACAAGAATCAGACCTATTTACAACAAATAAAAACAACAAAAAGTCAATCCCCATTATTTTAAAGTTTCATTTGAAACAAAATTTCTAAATAGCTGCTGTATATAATACATCAGTTTTATTTATTTTTTTGTTGCACTTAAACAGAAGTTACCAGGTAAGAGCCAGAGTGACGTTTAGGACTCTGAGTTCCACTGGAGTCTGGATTTTCAGACTTGGATTCGCGCTTCTTTGTGCTGTTATTTACTGGTGTTGGTATTTGTGATGGCCGAGCAGAACTGTTGTCCACGCTACTCTTCCTGCGGCTTGGATTGTAGTTAAAAGGAGTCACTCTTGCTGCAACAGCACCAATGGGGGAGCTATGCTTGCTTGAGCTACTGGAACTGAATGGTGTACGCTCATTTACAGTACTTTCACTATTTTCTGGTGCAGGAACAGCATTATTCTGCAGAGGCTTTGTTTCAATGCCTTTCTTGTCTGGACTGTCTATCTGAAAGAAAGAGTTCAGACGATTTTCTAAACTAATGGTACGAACAGGAACACCTCCATTCCCTGGGGTTTGTTTTTCTTGAATCTCTTTAGAATCTTTACTGTTAACACCCCCTTTCTCTGACACACTGTCAATAACTGGAGGAGTATTTCCAGTTGGGGACCTTCCAGATCGAGGATTGTTAATTGGACAGTCCTCTATCCTCACCCACACGTCCTCTGTCTTAGAGACAGCTGGCGCCATCTGATAGATGAGAGTTTTGGAATCAGAGCCATTTGTGGCACCTGAGGAAGAATGCTGAGGATCATTCATTATTTGAGGAATTTCATTTTCTTTTATTTTTCTCCAAGTACCTTTTGCTGGTGCTTGGCTTTCTTTACTTTGCTTGTGTCCAGAAAGAGAACTTCCATGTTGCTTTTCATCTTCACTTTTTGCCTTTTCACTGGATTCTGAAGAAGCTGACAGAATTGAGGAGGAACTTCCAGTTCTTCGCCAAGTGCTTACACGAGGAAGTGATGAGGAATGCTTACTATGTTCACGCTTCCATGTTCCTGATCTATTGATCAGCAATCTAGATGGACTCTCAGAATGAGAACGAGCTATATCATGACGTTTTGCTGGTCTCCCATCATATTCTACGGAAGGGCTCAGATTAGGGGGTACTTTTCGCCAACCACTAGTCTGGGCAGTTGAATGAGTGGATAAAGACATATCAGGAAGAGATGGACTTAAAACTGGGGTCTGTAGTTGGGACCTTGTGGGAGAATCTGGCCTGGAAGGAGAGAGAGATTCAAATGAAGCTGACTCTTCTAATTTCCGTCTTAGAGTTGGGCTTGGAGCTTCTTTAATAAAAGTTGACTGACGAACGAGAACAGGTCTCTCAGATCTGTCAGATTCACTTCCACTAGATTTTGTGGATGACATTCTGGATAGTTCAGTCTTTTTGTTTGATCCACCGCTGCTGATAGCTTGGTTTAACCCTTTTGAAGCAGACTCACTTCGTGGAATGCTACTGGTACTCTTAGGTAAGGCAGCTTGCTTTGTAAGATTTTGCTGGCTCATCTGCCTGCCTGGAGATGTATATGACATTCTGCCTGAACTTGAAGATTTAGTTGAGGCAGTGCTAGGAGATGATGTCCTTGGCAACTGAGACAGTTTGTTGGGAGGACTTATACCAGTTCTTCCTGGGGAAATTGAGCTTCGCCCAGGAGACTGCAGAGGCCTACTCAGTGGCTGCTGTTGAGGTCTAGAAGGAGTGGAGTCTCTAGATCCTGATCTAGAAGGTCCTTTACTTGATCCACTCTGGTTCAACCCTGATGGCTGCCTAGTTACAGGAGCTGGCTCAGGTTTCCCTGATGACTTCAGTCCTCTTGGAGAACTAGTCAAACTTTGGCCTTCACTGGGACTCTTGGAGTTTGTGTTTTTGAGTGGGGGACCTTTTTTGGAAACAGGACTAGTACTTGAAGAACTATTTCGAACTCCTGGAATATGTATCATTGTCCTGCCACGTGAAATTGAAGGCACACTCGTCTGTTGTGGTTGCTTCAACTGGCTTGAAACTTCGGAATTAGAGCGAGCTTTTCCTGTAATTATACTTTTATACACTTTCTTCCCCCCTTTGATTCCCCTGCTTTCAGATTCTACTTTTTTAGACTCCAGTGTACTCTTCTCCCCTGGCTTGAGAATTCTTGGACCCTTATTACTAGTAAAAGGTTTTTCTTCTTGGTCTGGGGTAAGATGAAATGGTGACCCCAGAGAAATACCAGATTTTAATGAAAGGATAGAATCAGAGTCAGATGAAGCTTGTCTAGACAGTGATGCAGCAGCTGCAGCTTGATGCAAGCTACTAACTATAGAATTTGCACCTTCTTGTATAGCTTTCCAATCAAAGTTCTCTGAATCAGGTGAGAAACCATGTTCTGAATCTGGCCTCTGTATCTCTCTCAAATCCAGTGTTAAATCTTCTGCCAATAAACCACCGGTATTTCTGGAATTATTTTTTTCATTTTCACTCTTTATTCTTGAAGGTTTTTTCTTTTTAGGCATAGCAGAACTAATGCATTCCTGTAAAAGATCATCTTCTGAGTCAATACTAAGAGAACTCAGAGAGCTGTTTCTAGAGAAACATACAGGAGTATCTTCAACATGAAATGATTTAGGTGCATAACCAGAAGTCTGTGGTCTGTTTGATTCCATCTGTGAATCAGAAACCTCAGTGTGTTTTTCAGTTTCCCCTTCTTTGTTGTTATTGTTTTCTTGATCAATATCACTGAGCGAACTAAGAGATGAATTGCAAGAAAAACAAACAGGTGTGTTTTCAATAGCAAAATTCTGCATTTTCTCATCTGTAGCTGCTCCTCTGTCCGGAATATCTTTAGTTGACTGGGGGAAAGCTTTAGGCTGGCTTCTGCCTGTTGGGTGTTTTTGACAAACTTGTGTCCTGTTACTTGGATGCTGATTTGAAGATTGTTCTGGATCAGTGCAGTCTTTAGTTTCTATTTCTTTTGGTTCTTTTCCTTTTCTTAATTCTGCCTTCTCCCTTGAAAGGTCAACATCATCATCATCAAAATCTAAAGAACTTAGAGAATCATTCCGTGAAAAACAATAAGGAGTTCCCTCAATAGGTGTGTAATGATGAGGGGAATCAAATGCAAAGCTTCCTCTTACACGCTCCTCATTGTTTGGCAATTTGTCGTTAAAATCTCTTGAATTATTTTTAAGATTCTGTTTCTTTGCATCTCTGTTCTCTGGATAGCTTCTTTCATTATTAATACTGCTTTTAGGCTCTGTGGTTTTTCTTATACGTGCTCTGTATTCATTATTTTGGGGAACAGGCTTTACTGGTGACAATGGCTTCTTTTTCTCACCTTCTGGTTGGCTTTTATTACTTAGAGATGAAGATGCTTGTTGAATTTGATCCATTATCTTCTTCACTCTGAAAGGTTTGTGACTTTTTCCTTTTGGCATAGCTGAATTAATGCACTCAGCCAGAATATCACCTTCTTCTGTTCTGTCATCATCCAGGCCTGTAGGAGTCACAGTTGAGCTTTTTGTTCTCTGAGAGTCATCAGTACTTCTACCTTCTGTAGGAATGGTGTCTCGTTTTTCAAATTCCCCCGACTCTGCTCCTGTACCCACACTGTCTACATTGGCCAACTCACTCGGGGGTGATTCTATTGTAAGATCACTCAGAGATGTAGCTGTTGAAAAATTTATTGGTGTACCCTCCACACAATATACCCGTGGCATATCATCTCCTGGTGTAAAACTCACATGCTTTTGGGATTGCAATCTGCTTTGTGAAGGCAAAAGTTTGTAAACTGGCAGTTGGCTGGGCTTTCTGGCCACAGGAGGAGGTATTTTTGGAGCAGATGCTTGAGAAGGCTTTTTGGCTTTACGTGAAGACTTTGTTGGCATTGCAGAAATAATACATGCTTCCAGTATTTCAATATCATCATCATCATCAGAATCATCCAGAATATCTTTTTCTACTTCAGTAGGCTTCTCGGCTTTCTTCTCTTGGTTATCCTTTGTATCATCTGACTGTTCAGGTTCTGCTTCACTTCCATGTTCATTTTCATGAACCGGAGGCATTATTCTTAACTCTACATCTTTCTGAATAAATGGCTCATCGAGACTCAGAGCACTCAGACTAGAAGAGCAAGAAAACCCATCTGGTGTGCTTTCTGTGGCAAAATGTAATAGTGTATCAACATCTGGCAGTACCTGAACTCTTTGAACAGCTGCATTTACAGCTGCCTGTCTAGGACCAGGCTCTCTCTTTTCTGCACTAGGTACTTTACCTTTAGCTACATCTCTTTTTACTTGAACTCCTTGAGCAGGGGGTGGTGTTTTACTTCTGCTTGGAGGCATTGTTTGTCCAGGACTGTCTGGAAGATCACTGGGACTTATAATACCACTTACCATTCCACTGCAAGGCTCACTTTGAACTGAACTAGCAATTGAACGACTTTCAAAACTATCCAGGGAACTTACAGAAGTACATCTGCTGAACATGAGTGGTGTTTCCTGCACATAATGTTCTGGTGGGCTTTTAGGAGTCTGTGCACCACTCTTTGAGGGAGATTTGGCACCTGAAGAAAATTCAACAGCTTTATGTCTAGAGGAATCAGAAGGAGACAAACTAGAAGTCTGAAGTCTACTAGATTTTGTTCTGATGTGTTGTGATGTTGATGTCATTTCACTTACTGCACCTTCTGTAGATAAAGCTGCACTGTTTTCCTTTAGTTCTGCTATCTGTAGTGTGTTATTAGCATCTGTCACACGTGTGGATTGATCACGTCCTATTTCATCTTCAGCTGATGACAAAGACGACAAAGAGCTACACCTTGAAAAACATATTGGGGTATCTTCCACACAGTAAGTTTGTATAGTTTCCTGATTAATAGATGGAGTTTTACAGGAGGCTGTCTTTTGTGCATGACCACCTCTGCTCTGTGCAGAATTAGGGTGAAGCTGATTCTGTCTCTTTGAACCAGCTGAGGGGGCTGATGTGCTCCCAGCGCTTGAGGAGATATGGTCAGTTTTAGTGCTTTGCACTGAAGAAGTCTTTGGAAAAGTAAAAGGTGGCTTCTGAGAAGAAGGAACTTCTGTTGAGTATTTTAAACTATAATCAATAGGCTGATCGACATGATGTTCCTCTTCACTGTACTTTATGCTATAATTAGTTGGTCTGTCTTCCTCTTCATGTTGTTCTTCCTCAGAATAACGTTCACTATAGTTGGTTGGCTTATCATCATCATAATCATCAACGTGGCACAAGGACTGGTTTACTTTCTGATTCATTCCAAGAGCTGAGCCTACTCTGTTCTGATCTGAACCATTGGATCCTCTTGGTCTAAAGGAAGAAACACACTCTTGCTGTCCAAACGGTAACTGATATTTGATGTGTTTATCATCTCCACTTTCAGTGTACACAGGGTAGGTTGCATTTTGGCTCCTTGACTGCCTTTGCTCATTTTGTTTCATTTCATCATCTATTATATGCTTAGGCCTTGCCCATCTTTCATTCTGAGAGGGACTTTGCCTTCCAGAATTTAACTGTTCATCTGAGTATTTGAGACTATAATTAATAGGAGTATCTAGCTCTCCATCATTGTCATCCATATGATTTGCACTATGAATCTTATGGGCCAAGTCAGCTGGATATTGACCATAACTACAAAATTTACTTTCATCATCTTCAGAGTAAGATTCAACAGAAGGTTTCATTTGCCCTCTTTTACCATAGCCATCACTGCTGTTGACACTATTTAAACTATCATTTGAAGCTCTCTTGTATTCCATTTTTGTATAAGGCACAGGACACGTCCTGTTTGAATTCTCAGATTTAGGAAAGTATGTGTTTGAGTGAGTATGGGCAGTGGCTGATCTCCTTGTGGCATTTCTGTCTTCTGCCAAACAGTGCATTTCAGAAGTGGAACCAGAACTTCTGTCTTCTTGTGGAATATGCATGCTTGTTACTTCTTCCATAACTTTGGCGATCTGAGCTGCAGCAGTTGAAATCTGCATGCCTATTCTCTTAGAGGAGTTCCCAGTATTCTCTGCAGCTGGATGATAGGTATTTAAACCTACTGCTCGATCCCTATCAATACTTCTGTCTTTCTCAGATCGAGAATTTTCTATGTTTCCTCTACTGGAAGAGGAGGAGCCAGGCAATACGGTAGTATTTAAATATGGTGAAAGTACAGTCATATTACCAGCATTAAAACTCTCTGATCTACATACACCGTCATCATGCCGACTGGAGTCCAAGACATACTCACTGTATATATTCTGCTTATGTCTCTGCTTATTACGGTGAGACGCTTTCGGACTTAAATTATCAATGTTGTCAAAAGTCTCTGATAAATGTTGAGCATCTAATTCTGCTTCCAGTGCTTTTTGTTTTCTTACATGAAGAGATGGTAAGCTTGATCCTGGAGACATAATGTTGGCATCCTTATATTTTGCTGGCCTGTTTGCCATAAGGTTTCTTAGAGCTGCAGCACTACCCATGGCTATCATTTTGTGTTTTGAGTGAATAAGGTTTTTCAGCATGCTGACTGCTCCCATGTCCCACAGCGCCTCCTGATCCTTCGCATTTCGTGCAGAAAGATTCCACAGGGTCCCACATGCATTACTGACTATCGTCAAACTGTGTGACTTCAAGTGTTGTAACAAGGTTTGCAAGCAGCTGTTCTCTCGCAAGATTTGCCTGGTGTTGAGTAATTGAAAACAAACATCATTAAGTGGCATTTCAAAAGGATGAGAGACAAAGACAAACAAAAGCCTATTATGCTAGAGGCAAGTTTTGCCTTTAGAAAGGATAATCATGAATTCTCCAGTGCAAATTTATCTTATATTCCTCTAGCTTTCACCTGAAGGCTAATAAAATCCTATTACTAATATGAAGAGTTAGCTTTTAGTACAGTTCATCATTGATGAGCAGCAGGTATTAATCTATTTGTATATTCCTGTTACATGTAAGTGAAATGCTTTCCTTATCAAAGGCATTAAAAATTGACTGTACTTAATTACTATACCTTAAACATGCATTCATATTAAGACTCACTCATAGCAATGTCTACTAAATACACATGTGGAACTGCTAAAGATTTTCAGAAGAAGTATACCCACCTATGGTCCTCATTAGTAGCAATTAAGCTAGAAACGTTTCTTAATATTCCTCCTCCACTTTCTATGATGGCTAAAGTGTTTGTTTGGCTCCGGTATGTGAGTGTGCCAACTAGAAATGCAAGAGCACCATCAACAGCACATATATCAGCTTTGTTCTCGGTACAGTGTGCTGACAAATTCCATAAGGCACTCAGGACACTTTTTAGGGTGGATTCCTAGGAGAATAACAAAATGAAAGAATTTGAGAAGTTTTCAACTATTGATCATAAACTCTCAGAAATACTTAAGTTAGCTTCAAGGAGTTAAGTATGTTCCAATTTCTGCTTTCTGGGCTGATAAGATAGATGCAGGCAGCAGTGCATTCGTAAATTCTTTTGTTTGTTTCTCTTCTTCCTTCACCTATGGATTTGGTATTGCTTGCCCCAATGTTTTCAGAAATATGTGCCACAATACTTGTTAGCTTCCATAACGGCTTGAAGACTAGCAGGCAAATAACTCTGAGATGGAACATAATCCTGTCTAGATACCAAAAATACATCTATAAAATTACATAAGTGGTACTTAATCTATTCACTAACACAAGAGGTTTTATTAAATTGCAAAATTATGAAAAAGGTTATTTCAACAGCACAGCTCATGTAACTGAAGAGCAAAAGCTGTCAACCCTCATAAATAAAATTACAGAAATACTAGTAGTTTTGAGATGTCACTGCTGCATTGTGGTCTGCTGCTATGTTAACTCAAAGCAACTCTTCTTCAATGTTTGGACCGGATGATCTTCAAGGTCCTTTCCAACCTAGATGACTCTGTAATTCTGTGATTCAAAACCACCCCAAGTATTTGACTAACTGCTTTTATCAAAAAGTACAACAATATTTGTAATGTTTTGTGTAAAATAAATGCAATATCTCCAAAATTTATCTCAATCATTTATACAGGATACCTTCTTAACTTCTAAAGCACATTCCATCAATGCTTTCACACTTCCAACTTCTCTTAGAGTCTTTTTACTGTTTACATCTGCTCGCCAGGACAGGTTCCTCAATACACTTGCAATAACCTGCAAAATGTAAAAGAAAAATAATGTACCCCAATATAGCTACTTCTTCAGCAGGTTATCAGACTTTCCTCCTGGATTTTGGGAATGCTGTGGATTAAGTAACAGTGGTCGTGTTCAGCTACTAAACTAAAATTTGCTAAAATCTGCTTTCTGTTGTGTTGCCTACTAGACTGTTCTAACATTTCAGTACAAAGTATGATCAAAGGTACTGGCTTTTGTGTGTGGATACCTAAAACAGAGATTTGAAATCAGGTTCCCTGCTTTCCACACTAGCTGAAAAAAGTTGGTCCAAAATTCAGATATGTGCTCTATACGAGCTCTGGCTGCTCCCAGGCCCACCATGGGAGCCATCAGCTCATCAGAGGTCCATCTTGACATGCCCAGAGGAGTACAGGGGCCCAGAGACAGGTGGGAACCCAAAGCTCAGAGGAGGGGGCACCCCACCCTCTGAGGTAGGTCAGTCCAGAAGTCCCGGCCTAGGGATGTAGGACACTTCATGGGATCCAGAGGAAGAGCACTCTGGGATAGCAGAAGACAATTTATGAGATGGGAGGACTCAAAGGTAGTAAAAAAAAGGATGGATCTAGGTGGTTCAGAGACATACAAGCATGGGAAAACACAGGGATAAGGGGACAGAAAGGTACAGTTGCATCTAAACAGTTGGCTGGGTGATATGGCTGCATGGACACGCCCTTGGCCTGATGAGCACAGTCAGTCCCATATTCTTACTAAATCTCACTTCTAACTTTTCCTCAGTGAGAGATTTCCTGCTCAACATGCGTGTGTATGCGGGTCTACGTGCCAGTGGCTGGAGACTACCACAAGCCAGAGGGCTACTTCCTTTTCAAGAATATACTTAATATCTGCCCTAATACCAAATCAGAGAGTTTACCCAATAACCTCTATTGTAATTCTAATTATTTTCTCAATCATTACTAGCTAGCTTCCCCTCTAGTGGAGAATTTTTTTCATGAATAGTGTTTTAAGAGATAAAGTAAATTTTACTTAAAACTGTTCTTTTACCTGATTCAAACTGCAAGCAAAACAGGGTTTCCTTTCCAAAGGCTGTTCCAGTTTGTTTACAGTATATATTAATTTAAATAGATTATAAATTAATATTTAATAATTTTAAATAAGTTCCATACCAGTGAAGAACAGTTCTGTCTGAACTCTCAGAATCACCTTAAGCACTTCCTAAATACTTTATTTTCAGTCTGTTTTCTTTATTGGGCAGGAGCCATTGAAAGACACACTCAGGCATCACACCAGACACTTTGCTTATATGTAGAAAGCTTAGAGGTGCTGGTGTAGAGAGTAGTTATGTATGACTTGCCAAGTCAAATGCAGATTCTCTTCTGAAGTACAGCTTCCTCTACTATTATTCCCCTATTATTTACTCACTGCAACTGTAGGAAAAGCCACAGTACTGTATTAACCCTTTGGGTAATCTCAATCCATTAGCACTGTCACTAGTAAACTAAACTAGAGAATCTAAGATAGCTCAAATTTATCTTTAAAACTGGACTGCAGCTAACAGATCAGTGTCATAAAACTGAATTTTATAGCCCATATGTTGTATGTGCTTGGGTAAAAAAACAAAGTAAACAATTTGACAAGAAGTAAGTTGTACTTCATAACTCAGAGAAACAAATACAGGTATAGACTTTGCATCAAAGACAACATAAGAACAATAATTACCAAAAAAACTCCCCAAAAAGTCAGGCTGAGATAAATGAAGCATATTCAAAGAGAAAACCTAATTAAAAAAAGAGAAGGCTGGCTGTGGACAGAACACTAGAAACTTTATGAAGATGATAGAATTCAAGTATAAAAATAACTGTTGGTAAGGCCAAATGAGTAGAAGGAAGGTAAATAATAGGAAAGGAGAGCAGAAACAGAATATTTTAATACAGTGCAATGAAACTCATGGGATGCAAAGTGATGGAAATGTCCAAGCTAAAGAAATATTTAATCTCAAAAGGACATTACCTGCTGTAAATCTTCACTTTCTGATTTCAGTTGGGCTACAAGAGCTCTCATGCAGCCCTTCATAGAACATAATGTAGCCTGTTGAGGAATCACAAGAAAAAAGAAAGTAAATAGTATTAAATGACAGGTTAGGTGGCTCTGGCTTGCCTCTGCACAAAGTTTTGATATCTCAAACTAATCATACCTGAAGTTCAATAATAGCTTAGTAAAATACATTGCCAAAAATATTTGGTTTACAACTACTAAAAAGTTAAGAGTAACTATCAGTTTCTAATCTGGACAACAGGTAAGTGGTAAAATTATGCTAAACTTTGTATTTTTTACAAGTCTAGGACTTGATCTGGAATTCTATGATCTCAAAAGCCTTTACTGTGCACCAGATTAAAATCACCTGTGAGCTGGCAATATGTTGTTACCCACTGTATACTGAATCTCACAATAATTTTCTTTTCTTTCAAATAAACATAGTATGAAAAATAACATGAATATTTAAAACTGACACACATATTTCTGACACTTGAAGAAATAGCAGCTGAAAAACTGTAAGGCTTATGGTGGGAATTGTTTGTGACAAAGCACAGTTAGAAGTTATTCAAAAGTAAAGTATGTGCTAGAACTGTACTACTTGTCAGCGGGAGAGCATGTACATTTACATGTCCCAGTAGTTTAGTTTATGCTACAAACCTAGTAACTACAGCCCTGTAGCAGTTACTGATTGGGTGATGTAAAGAGCCAATATTTCATGAAGCAATTAATTTGCAGCAAGGCTTTATGCTCTACTCTTGTCTAAAACTTGGAACAAAAACTGAGTTACACGAAGCCTGTGATTTCCAGTCTCTCCTGAAATGTCTTAGTCCACAGTAAAAGGATAAAAGTCTTCTCATTACAAAGTTATTTTAAGATCCATAGCTTGTCAAACTCTAGGGCAAGAAATTACTGAAACTTCCTGTCTTTTGAAAGCAAGGTCCTTGTCTGAAATTAGGGAACCTATTTTCTCTTGTAATAATTTGAAGTAGTGCCCATTATGAGTCAGATGTGCTCCAAATATTTAAAAGCAAGCTCCAGCCTGAAGAGGTTTGCAAAATTTCATCAGACAGAATAGTATTGTTAAATAACTGATTACGTTACAGAATTGGACTCAATTAGCCACCTTAATTCAACATCCTCAGAAAAACCAGTCCCTATCTGTAATCATTGGTCCATAATCATTATGTGTTATACTAAGCTAATGATCATTAAAAAATCAAGGCAATAAATAAAATCCTTACTTTCCGTGACAAATTAAAAGTGATTTAATTTAATGTGAGAGCTGATACTATACTTGCATGATACAATATTCAGTTTGTGGTTCTCTTTGTCAGGAACAGGATGGAATTACAGATGTATTTTTAACTTCTGTCCTGAGCTCAAACTCAATATCCTATCCTGGAGATTTTCATCACCTGTCTTGAGAACTACAATTCAAACATAGCTATGAATTGAAATTACTGTGTATTTAAAATTTTACTCTCACCTTGTTTGCCACATCTCCAAAAGTCAAGTTTGTCAGAGCCATTCCAGCGTATCTCCTTAAGGTAACACTATAATGATCATTTGTAAGTCCATACATTTCACAATCCACTTGCAACAGTTCAGCAATGGCCTGCAAACCTCCTTTAAAAACAAACAAATAAGAAAATAATATCTGTACTCTAATATCACAAGTACTAAGAAACAGACTAAAAAATTCAAGCTTTAAACAAGAACCAACTCAGGCCAAAAAAAAAAAATCCAGTGAACACACCAACAAAGAACCTCTCACCCTGGAAAGTAGTCTCCATTTTAAGTCCAGTACTTCCAAAATCGTAAGTATTCCCATAATAATAATAATAATAATAATACTCTTCCAAAATTCACAATTCATACCAAAAAAAAGAGTAACTGACATCATAATTTATCCACTGGGGAATGGTCTGGTTAATTTAAACTACATCCATCACTTAGAGGGCAACAACTAACACAAATGAACTGATGATCTGTTTAAACCAGCAGTAAAAAGAGCCATATATCCAGTGAGGTACACAAGAAGTGTCAGTGTTTCCAGCAAGCTTCTCAAACAAAGTCAGAGAAATACATTTGGTCTTACCAAGCTCATTCATTGCATGCCTGTGTTCTTCATCAAATGAAAGTTTCATCAAAACACACACTGCAGGACAGATTTGATGATCCACTGGAGCGGGCACTAATCCAAAACCAGGTAACAATTAGTATTTCCTAGGTGATTTTGTCTAGATCATAAATTTTCCAAAACAAATCTAATCTTAAAATAAATCAATAGCAGTTTTGTTCGGTGTTTGTATCTTCCCAGTAATTCATGAACAAACAATTAGTTAAGAATGTTACTAACAAATGTGTGTACTAGAAATATATCTGATGCTGAAAAAGAAATTAGGGAGAATCTTATATATATGTATTAAGTAAGAAATATGACTCCCATTACAAAAAAATTATCTTATTACTTTAAAAAATTTATAACCTTAATGAAACAAATCAAGAAGGTTAAATATTCTGGTGGCATTAAATAATACGCCATCTAACATGAGCTGTTTGTTTGGGAGTTACGACCTTATGAATGGTTAATTAAACACTTTGTTTCATAACCGAGAAGTTTTTAAGTTCATATCATTGTGAGCTAGATTCTGGCTAATGCACAAATGTTATTGGCACATCTTGTTCAGAGCCCCCCACTCCAGCTAAATACTTCTTGCGGTAAACTCCAACACCCATGAAGCAGCCCACTGATTTCCACTGTATGTCTGTCATGGACACCTACAGCCTCTGCTTAAAAAAATGCCCTCAATTCAGAAAAGCAGCTAAGCAATTCAGAAGGCTAAACCCTTTTTCTAACTGTTCCCCAAGAGAATTTCTATTCACTTACATTGTTACCTCTTTAATATTTTAATATTTTAATACCAATTTACATACAACATTATAAGTAACAGTTCATATTATATTGAATAGATTGCGATTATTTAATTTGTGCTCTCTGTCCCTCTCCTAAATGAAATGTGCTATGTCCTGAATACATCTGTGTGAAAAGTAATTTGGGATTATTTATGTAGATCTGTTTCATTATCCATTACCATTATACATTACCAATGTAAAATAGAATGAGTATAAATTCAATATTAATTTGCAGATTATAAATATAAAACACTAGAACTATTATCTGGAAAGCACACCGAGGTCCATGATTTAAATAAGTTTACAAATAGGGTATCATATCTGTAAGAGATACTATTTATAAGTACCACTTCAACTTAAAAAAAAATAAAATAAAATAAAATATATATATATATATATACACACATACACACATTTATATATAAGAAAACTCACACACATTCAACTAGAAGTCATATTAAATTTGTACTTCCCATAAATTCACTGTTTTCAATATATCCTTAAACCGTTTTATACAGCATACAGAACCTACTTGGGTTTTTGTCTTGGTCCATGCCTTGTTCATGTGCTTCCTGCCATTCCCAACATGTTTCACAGTAAGCACGGATCTGCTCCAAAAGATGGAGCACGCGGATTTCCCGTCTGCCTCGCTTATCATCAGGCTGGGAGTGAATGATGTTATGCAGTGCTGCGCTGGCTCTGGCACGGGCCTCTTTACTACCACGAGAATTTCCTAACAAGACAGAGTCTTTATCGTTGCCATGTAAAAGCTGGATGAGGAGAGGAAGACATCCAGACTGGCGCATGGCTATGCAGCTGTCTTGGGAGCTAGACATTGCTAGCAATGTTCTTGACATGTCATCTTTATCATGAGTACCAAGCATTGATAACAATGAATACACCATTTCCACCTGTAGGTCAAATGATTTTAAAAATACAGTTACATTTTAAAAATACACATTAAATTAAATTAAAATGAAATTTGAATGTTACACATGGGCAAAACCCCCTCTTATTTAATGGCACAAAAATTTGTGCTATTTAGAAATAATTAAGTACATTACTTCAGCATTCATAACGTTAATGAATTTCACTTAGTGGTTAAATGGCTAGAAGAAGTGGGTGGTAGCTGTATGTAAATGTATTAATCTACAAGACCAATGACAAGGACTTCTAAATTTCACTTGTACAAAAAGATTAAATAAACATTCTAACAGAAGTCCTTCTGTCTGAGAAATCTAAAACATTTAAAATTAATTCTGACTCAAAAAAATGTTCTGTAAGAATCACATTTTCATGTAAATCCATTCTTCAGTGAAAAACTACTTATGTGGTATTAAATTAATTATTCTAGACACAGGATAAGGATGTTTACATGAATTTTTAGTTTACATTGTGCTGAAAAAAAATCTGACATCCGCGTATAATAAAGTTTTCCTTTAAAACTATTTCAAATTTACTAGTCATTTTTATGATTAATCAGTTTATGATGACTGACTGAAGAGTTAAAACTGAAGAGTTAAATTAACATTTTTTCAAGTTTACAGGAATAAAACCAGTAAAACAAACAAATGCTCATTTAATATATACAAAATACTGAGCATTTGTCAAATTAAATCAAGCCATGAAAACCCAGCATTACAGTTAACTTCGAGTCAACAGATTTCTCATATAATACCAATCTTAGAGGGATTCCCTTGGCTGTTGTGTAATACAGTGGTCAACACACTATTTGGTTTATCTTTCTTGTTCTGTTCTCTTCAATAATAGCTTTAGATAAAGAAATGCATTTGGTTCTTCTAGTGTACTTAGAATAACAGGATGTAGAGGATGATTTGAAACTCCAAACTCCTGAAGCCAAGATAAGTAGGAACATTCAAAATCAAAGCACAACATAAAGAAACCGTCAAAGGGAATTGTAAAGTAGCAGTGTGTATGTTTCTTTAGAATATACCAATTAAGGAAGAAATGAGACTTTTCACTGTTAGACAAAGTTTTCTACTGATAACTCGATATTTGCACTGGTTACCAGACCAATGAATGATTTTATTTGAATTGTCTCTGAAGATGAGTACAAATACCAAGTTATAAAAAACCTGAGTAACAGTGGGTAGCCTGCTTAGCAGCAAGTCTGTTAACAGGTACTTCTAAATACTATAGGATTGCTGAAGCAATAGAAAACTTAGCATCTGTGAAACTGTATGATCACATGCAAAATCCACTGAAATAGTCTTGGAGTCAATTTTATGACATCCTAGCATCTCAGTTTGGAAATCTTGTCTTCTTGGTCTGGGAAAAATCAAATACAGTATTAAAACAAAACACTTAGATTCTTAAAGAAGAGTGAATTTAATCTGCTTTACAGATGACTCTTGAGAGAGATTTCAAGTGGCAGCTTTAATCCAGTGTTATTTGGATTTGGAAGGTAAAGTTTTTGTCGGAGGATAAAGCTGAAGAAGCCACCAAAATTCAGCCTCCAGGTTGTGGCAAATATAGTATAGGAAAAACTAGAATTTCACTCTCTCTCTCTCTCTCTGTATACACACACTGCCCACAGACACATCTTTTCACTCTCTCTCTCTCTGTATACACACACTGCCCACAGACACATCTCTTTCTGCATCTGAAAATGTATTCCTCTATTTAGAATCTCTACCACTTTCCCTTCTTCTCAACCCATAACACACTCAATTCAACCTATTTCTTTGCCTGCGTCCTTCCACACTCAGTTCCTTTCCCTGCCTTCAGGGCTCTTCTGTTGTTTGCAGTGTTTAGGAGTTCTACAATTCACAATAAAACCTCGCAGACAGACAGACTGGCTTATGTCACCTCCGTTTGGTACGTGCATACAGCACAGGACTGAAAGTACAACACTATAACACTGGTTTAAGGCCCAAAGTAAGTAATACCGTGTCAAGCTAATGGGCCCTGCTCCCCAGAAGACAGCGCTCAGCGCATCACTAACAGTATCTATACTGCTGATGATTCCATAGACAGTATAAACTCCAGTGGTTCATGACCTCAATTTTGTGTTGCAGATTTGTCCTTTTCTTCCCCTCTCTTTTCATGCTGCACACATACTTTAAGCACAGTCTTCTGTGAACAGACATTTATCACCATGAACGGTTTACATAACTTTTTTTGGGTTTTTGTTTGTTTGTTTGTGTTTTTTTGGGTTTTGTCAGCTTGATTTCTTAGTAATTGCATCTGTTTTGAGGATGTATTCAAAGAACCGCTCTTGAAAGGGTTAGTTTGCATCATGGATTATAAATCAACATCACAACTTTTTAGATATTCTAGTAATTTCTAGCAGTCATTTTTTCCTTACTGTAACAACTCTTAACTGATCATCAACAAAAAAAAAAAGGATTTCTGTGCATATATTTAAAAGTTGAAAAAATATTCTAATATTTCAACTTCACAATATTACTATGTGTAGATAGATTGTTCACTAGTACTATTGGCAGAAAAAATGAGGTTATTGTATTAGTAAAAATGTAGCATTAGCGACCTGTGGTTTGTAATCTTCGGTTACCTTGGTACCCAGATGACTTGTCAGTCTGCGAGGAACAGAGTAATTATTACTAGAGCTCATAACGCTGGCTGTCTCGTGGTCCATTCGAGCAGCAGAACCCTACAGATTTAAACAACAATTCAGTATAAAACAGAGTCTGAGTGAAAAAACAACTATTGCCTAATTCAGTTTCAGCACTGGATCATGAAATTGTATTGATAGTAATGAATTGTCAACTTACTTTTACTGAGTTAGGTCCTCTCTGCCCTGACACAACTTAGAGGTTACTGTTGAACTGGGTTCTATTAACCACTTTTGCTGAAATCGTCTCAATAGCATTGTATTTTCAATTGAATTATTTTGTAATTACTAATTTCACCAAGGAGGAGGAGAAGTGGACTTTGAAACAAAACGAACTATACTTTTACAGAGAGAAAATAACAGCCTCAACTTTTATGTCAGATTATGTAGTGCATAGGAGTAAGTCTGTACTTCTTCAGAACACAATCATGTATACAAGAACTGACAAGTAAAAAGAGATTCATCTGGATAAGGAGTAACCCTGCTTGAATGTGTCTGTATCAAAAACAAATTATGAGTGGATGAATCTATTTAATTTCTTAATGAAAAGCTATAAAATAACCCAGACACTATTTGCTGTAATTTTCTTAGAAATTACCGTAAACATCATGCTCCTACCTGTAGTAGCAAAACTCAGATATTAGCATTTTTGTCCTCTTTTAATGTATTTTGTGTATTTACATTTTTTCCTTTTTTTAAACTATTTTTTACCCACGCACTCTCTTTGCACTTTTTTTAAAAATTTGTTCATTGCTGTTTTCTTTGTTTTTGCCTGCTTCCTATCTGTTAGCTTTCCCTTACTATGTCCCCACCTTCCCATTCACTTTGAGGAACTTAAAAATACATTTGACTAGCAAACACTTTTAGTATCAGAACACTGTTTTACTGGGCTAGTCACCAGTCTTTTGTCGATCCTCTACAAAGGCTGGAATCTGTTCATGAAATTATTAGCTTAATTTGCAAAACAACATTTTCAAGCTATATGGATCACTGAGTATCAGGTTTTTTTCAAAAATATATAACACACTCAAGTAAACAGTATGAAAGACAATCTTGAAATATTTCTGTGTTTCTTCTAGGTGCACCATGAAGAAACAACATTCCCCTCTGACTATCTGCTGTTCATACAGTTCAACATCTAAAATCTGAAGTTGAAAATGACTGTAAGTAAAAGGTTGGAATAATTTCATGTAGAGTTTGGCTAGAAAGAAAAAAATTCTAGTTGTAAGTAGAATATTTAAGCATACATTATTACACTCATTTCACTCTCCCAGTTGAATCCAGAACATTTCATGTGTGTTCCAGAATAAGTATTACACTAAAAGAATGTAACTAGAATGATTTAATTTCATACAATTGGAATAAATTGTATTATTTATATATTTCCTATGTAAACAAGCCCTTATTTTCTCTGTTGACTATAGGAAAAATTAAAAATCTTAAAGTTTAGAATGGAAATTATACTGGATTTTCTCAATTATTCACCTAAATAATCTGCAGTCCTAGGAACATGGGAATGAATTCCCAGATTTTTACACCGAGCAATCCCTTAATATCATCTTGACCTCAAACAACACTGAGAGGATCACAAGTTCAACACAATGTACCTGCCAGAATTCTCAGTTATTAAGTTCAGTATGATTGTTTCATCCAAGAAGGTAAAAAATGAATGTTTGGAACACTACCTATTAAAATTCACCATGGTATAGACAGAAAGAGCATATTTTTCCTATTGTTTTCCCAAAACTGTATCAACTTTGATTCGATAACTATTTCCTCCAGAGCCATCATGTGGCCTTGCTACCCTGAGGATGCCAGAATGCCCCAATAAAGTGTAACTAAGTTTCTTACTGGCTCCTAAAGACTGATGTGAAAGAACTAGTGTAAAGTGTGTTGCCATTCATCTGAGAAAATGGGAAATGAAAAGGAGATGTTATGTAGACCCTTCTTGTATAGAACCTTCTCTTTCAAAATCTTCTGTCTACTTCATCCTGTTTTCTCCTTTCATACTTTACTGTCTTCCTCTCCTTGTTTTACTATGCTTGCTATTTACTCTGCCAGTTAGGTAGTTCTCCCTATTTTGTGGCACATTTTCTTAACAATACAGACAATCTTAATTGAATTTCTTCCTAAAACTTGCAAAACAAAGGTATGAAGCAGCATTAACAGTGAGCATAATGGAAAAGGGAAGACAGTTGAAAGATGATGCAGAAAAGGACATAATCGAATCCTGAAAAATCTTGGATTCAACTGGAAACGTTTCAATTAACCCTGATTATGCGACTACAAAATCAATTAGAACCAAGTTAAAACTTTTTTTGCATTCCACTAAATAGTGATTGCTCAAAGTATTCAGCTGGTTTATCAGAAATAAATGTTAATGCCCAATCCATTAAACCTCCTCTGTCTGGCCTTGCACTGAAAGTAAATAATCCCCTGATGTCTGTTTAACACAGATTCAGCGCTCTGGCTCTATCCACCTCCAGGAGGAAGGAATATGCATGTTTTATACATTTTTATGAGGCAAAGTTCAAAATTGCACAAATCCTCAGCATAAGACCTCAAATGAAGTCTGAATGGACATCCCACTTGCTTAAGTTTTTGAAGACATGACAATACCCTCTTCCTTCCTTCCCTGTAAAATATGTTGTCCAGAGAAACTCCTGATTCATATAGTGTAGATGGATGATACAGCCACAATGCATCAATTATTTAAATACATTATGCTTTCAGCCCCAAAGCAGCACTGAACTATTTTCTTCCCAAACAATAAAGCTGTCGTAAGAATTACAGTCAGAGCCTCAGGCAATCGCTCAGATACGGCTGATAGAACTTAATTCCAAACGGTGATCAAACACATTTCAAAAGCAAAATTATGGGCTGTGCTTAATGTTTAATCAAGTGAAATATTCTAGCCAAATGACAATTCTTTCTGATAAATCTCCTTGCACAAGACACTTTTAGAGGAATTTAAATAACTCTACTTCCCTAGAGTAGCAAAAAATATTTTGCATATGAATTCAACTATTAAATTTGTAGTGTGAAGTTTTAAGAATGCAAATTATTAATGGAAATGTTTCAGCTATAGTTGGGAATCATGAAAGGAATGATCATTAGCACATGGTAAATAAAACTATTTTTAGCCAGAGAGATAAGTCATAAATGTTGATAAATATTTGTTTTAAAAGACAAGTAAAGAATTTAACGTACCCTTCAAAATATTTCATTAATGTATTTAACTAATAAAAGGAACAGCAATGAAAGATTATTTAGAAGCATTTAAATAAT
This sequence comes from Athene noctua, assembly GCF_965140245.1. Lineage (NCBI taxonomy): Eukaryota > Metazoa > Chordata > Aves > Strigiformes > Strigidae > Athene > Athene noctua. The sequence continues at coordinate 34,282,581 of NC_134077.1, forward strand.
CCTTCAGCCCACTTCCAGGAGATTGATACTATTGTTCAAAGGTTTATCTAAAACAGTATTAAAGAAACATTCATGATAAGCCTGCTATTTGCTTCTCCTCTTGTTTAAAAATCACTATATTTCAGTGATAACTTCTAAAGTGAAAATTTGAACGATTTTCCATAATTAAATCACACTTTAATATTACAGTTCACCTACAATAAAATAAATTTTCTGTAATCATTCCTGTTATCTCCTTCATAGCATTCCGCTCATTAATCATTTAAACAAAAGAGAAACGCTCCCTGCATCACTGAATATTTATACTTAATCTTTTAAAAACATTTCCTTCTAATAAACACCAGAAATTTCTCATGTATAGACAGAAAGAAAAAAAACATCTTTTTAAAATGAACAAGCATACAAATGCTGTTAGGGTATATACTGATATACCAGCACTGTACATTTCAAGTATTTATATTATTAACAAACAAAATAATCAATTTACCTGACCAGTACTGCCAGTTGCCACGCTGATTTCTGCTGCTCCTTGACCTTCATTCTGCCTCTCTGTATCATGGGAACCTGCATCATGCTTGCCTTGAGGTGCTCTCTGTTAATGTAAGAGTTTATGAAATTACATACAGAAATGAAGTACGCTTTACCATTCAAAGCTTTCTAGAATGTGAACGCTTCAACGCTGCATCCTCACAAAGTCATTAAACAGTACTTCATATTTCATAATGCTTAGTCTCAAAAATTAACAGCTGAGACTGAGTGTCTTTGAAAAACTGCAAGATGAAAGTGAAGCATGTCCTCTGAGGATTATAGCCCTGCAAGACAAAGGATTTGCTGTGACACACAGAAACACCATTTTCCACCAGCTGTGCTCACATCGCTATCAGAAATGTAACAGAATTGGAGCAAACAACTGTCTTCTCTGTGCTGTCACATGATCCGTGCATTTACTGGAGACTACGGCTAGCAGAGTTCCATCAAGCTTTGCATTCAAAGATGAATAATTTCTGCCTGAACAGAAGGATATCTGTACTGTAAGAATCCTTCTAAATTTTAAGGATAAACAGTGCAGGAATAACCACTTCAATACACATGAAATTTTTATAACCTGATACTGATCCATCTAGTATTTCATCAAAACAAATTCAACTGATCTGGCAAGCTGGTACAGACATATTCCAGTTCTTTCAAGAGACACAATTTTATATACATCTACATGAAAATTAAAACTGGTGTACCTGCCACTGACAGGGATCATGAGACCAACATGAAAATCAGGCCTTTAAATACAGTTTCTTAATTAAGCAAATAGAATAACTGAGAAGTTATGAAGTATGTGAAGTATCCAACATTATCTACTGATGTGTTTAAAATGTTTCAGATTTTCATAAAGACATAAATAATCCTGTCCACAGAACTGGCCTGAAGTCTGGAGTTGAAAAGGTATCACCTTATGATCAAAACACAATTTTCTCAAATTATTAGTTTTGGTGACAAACTTAATTTTTCAGACTTGGAGGCTACTTACTACTGTAACAGACAACACTCTTGTATTCCCCTCAATTAATTTAACTATACCCGCTATATTAAATTCAGTTTCTATGATTCTTGATAGCATAGCCTGTCTCATTTTGCTTCATGTAAATTTCTCTTGAACTTTTAGCAGAAACATACTTCTCTTCAATGTATATATATATATATATATTGAAACTTCTTTCATTACCTGGTGATCAAACTCATATAGTATCGCTGGCATACTAGCTCTATTTTGTTCATATAAAGACATTAGATCCTCAAATTGGGAAAATATTTAATGTTGAACAGTATTTCAGAAACCAGTAACTAACTAAATACATGTGAAGTGGTAATTTAGGGATAAACTTAAAAATGATAACTAAAGGAATAAGATATGTCAAAAAACACAATAGTATTAGAGAAAGCAGTAACATGAGAAAATGGAAACAATGATGGGCAGCATTTTCCTTAACACTGTATGTTCAGTTCTGGAAAATGAGTAACCCACAAAGCAAAACTCACAAAATTATTTTAGGAGATGGTGCTACTATTCTTTTAAACCTGATTTGTAATTTAAAACTCACCATCTCCATCATTGTGTGTGAAATGATACTGTTATTGATGCTCATACAACGACTAACGAAATTTTGGTTCCCAATACAACCCAGTCAAGATCAGGCCTTGTTGTATTATGGCTGAATACAGTATTACGTATTGTATGTTGAATCCCTCCCACAGTATCTTCAGTCTTGAATAAAGTGTAATGATGAGTTTGTCAAGATCTAGAACTAAACCTCCAGTATGATTCAGGACAGAATTTTCCAGTCATAAGGTGACAGTTAGTTTCAATCCTATGAAGAAAGCAGTATTCAAGGTTCCTAGAGGCGAAAAGCTGAACTACTCATTACCTGAGCTCTGACCCACTGGGTCACCTGAGAGGAGAATAATACCACTCTTCCAAGAACACTCCTGAGTTTGAGGCGATTTTTTTGGGTGGTGAGGATGGTGTATATATTAAATAGTTCTTTATACAGATATAAATAGATACATTTTGTAGATTTATTAATTTATTTAATATAAGCAACAGCATATATTTCTTTTACATGCATATTATTAAAAATACAAAAATAATATGTAAACACACAGATGATAGATACAGTATTATTGTAAATAAATTAATATTCATCTGACAGACTGTGGATTAGTGGTTATAAAGACAGTATAACCACTGCAAGTATGGCCCCTCTTTGCATTACCTTTTAACACTGAATGTAGGACCTGTGGATGAAAATATACATAAGCTACCAACCACATCAGCAAAGAACCAGAGCATGTAAAGAGTAGCAGACTGTAATCTCTACATTGAGGTACAGCAGCTAGAGAACGGCACACAGGCCCACTGGATTAAACAGCACCACCTATTTTGAAGCATGATTTTCGAAGTGGCTTAAGATGGGTTTAGAGTTGCCATTTCTGAATTCTGGCATCATACTACAAAAGTCACTTTAACAGAGTATGCTTGTTTGCTCTTGCAGCAAAATGGTGGAAGACTGCATGTGCCTATTACCAGAAGAAAGAGATGCTCCCTCTGTCTTGTTTGCCACTATTTTCTAAGTGCTTCTGAAGTCAGCAATAGCTATCACTTGTCAATTATTAATTTCAATGTATTTAGTAGTAGAAAAATCAGAAATCTCTAACTATTTTAGGACATTTGCATACAAAGTAGGATTTGATATTTTTTGTTAAGACAACCAATTACAAATAATATTATCTAATTATTTGTCAACATGAGTAAACATTGTCAACATTATTTGTCTTCTAATAAATACACAAGCCCCTTGTGTATTTATTAGAAGATTTTTCTATGCACAAACCACTGTTTTTTCCCCAATATTCAAGTACCTTACTATTTTCTGTGTATTGAAAACTACAGATACACTATATTTTCTAGGTACCAGAAAATGTTTTTTGTGCCATTGCTTCATATTAAACACAATACACATACATGTATATAAGCAAGAAGGTAGGAACAAAGAACAATGCAACAAACGAAAATAAGAAACCATAATATTTAAACAACTTTGCTACAGTTGAGTCAAAGAAAAAAGGAAATGTAGTGAGTCAAATCCTTGAGAGAACTCCTGTCCATCACAGTTTAAAGCCTGCGGAGCATAATCTCTGTATGGAATAAATCTGCTACATTTTTATCTACAGCAACACTGCCTAATGGCAATAGTTCACATATTTCAAATGACAGATATTATGAAAGAAAGGCATATACCACTATAACAAATTGAAACTGCCATATTAAACACTTGCCAAAAATTTGCCTTTTTTCTTGTAAATAATTTCAGATTTGTACCCAACAGCCAAAAAATCACTTTGGAGTGGTCCAACTGTACATTAGATTTCAAACCTTATTGTAAAAATTTTGTAAAGTATCTAACAGAATCCTCACAAAATTTGAAGGTACCATCGCTTGTTGGTAAACTACTTCAACTTTTTCTAGTAGCATTTACAAGACTTAGTAATCTGCCAAACCTTAAAAAGGTGCTAAAATGTGAGCCAAAATTTGCTCTTCTCACTGCTTTCCAAAAGCTATTTTTCTGGTGCAGTATTATATTTGGTCTTACTCTACAAAATATATTACACTGGGATTCCACAGTGATTGGCATCACCACAGGTGCCAACTCAGTAGACAAGCTATGGTATTTATTATTGTTGTTTCTAAATCTTTATAAACATAAGGAGCACATTCAATTTGGGTATCACTATATCTGGCACAGTGTAAGAATGTAATAAATATAATAAATGCCCCACGTTGGTATTTTTCAGTTATACAAACTCTGCAGTTTGACTGCTACTACCCTCCTCCTTGTCACCAGGCAATTTCAGAATTAGATCCAGCTGTTTTCCATAAGAGATGGACATCCTTTGGAAATTATTAGAACACACTATAAAGTATTATGTAGTAAACACTATAAACTGTATATAAAATTTACAGCCACTGTACATGTATATAAACTGTAAAGACTGCCTCCTCTACTACCAGCACCCTGGTAATTCTGTTCTATATAACCAGCCATCCAGACACTTTATGGGTAAGACACACCACAACAAATTTTCAATATATTAGAATTTTCCACACATTCAGCAGCCAAATAATGTAGTGAAAGGAGTGAAGAACTAAGATAAATCTTCTTTAATTTTGTAGTTGCTTCTCAGTGCTGTTTCAGTCCTTGAGCTTAAGTGAGCCCAAAACATGGCAGATTTTTATACCAGAGTAAGAGGTAAACATAGATAGGATCTGTCTGACTAAATGGGGCAAAAGTGTCTGTTGGGAGGTTGGCCAGCCAGGTGGGGAGAGCTTTAAACTAGAAATGATGAGGGAAAGAGTGATTCCTCAACAAACAAGTAAGGAAGTTGGGGACAGGGCAGGCAAGGCAAGGGCTCTGGCTGGTAGGAACACAAGGGCAATCCACACAACTGAGATGAAGTGGAACCCACTTGAGTATATGAGGTGCAACAGAACAGGCTTGTGAGGAAAGCTCTCAAGCATGTGCTGCGGCATAGGCATGCATGGGTGCCTCTCTGGCATGTCTCTACACTAATGCACACTGTGTGAGGAACAAACAGGAGAAGTTAAAGTGTGTACAGTCATGGGGCTACAACCTCACTGGGATCATGGAGCTAGAGTGGGATAGCTCATATGACTGGAAGTCTGCAATTGAAGAATACAGACATTTTACAAAGGCTCAAGGAAGACCTTACTGTTCTCTACAACCACCGAAAGGAGGTTGTAGCAAGGTGGGTGTCGGTCTCTTTTTCCCAAGTAATAAGATGAAACTACCTCAAATTGTACCAGTGGAGGTTTAGATTGGATATTAGGAAAAATTTCTGCCCCAAAAGGATTGTTAAGCATTGCAACAGGCTGCCCAGGGAAGTGGTTATGTCACCATTCCTGGCAGTATTTAAAACGTATAGATGTGGCACTTAAGGACATGATTTAGTGGGACTTAGCAGTGTAAGATTTATAGTTGGACTCGATGATCTTAAAGATCTTTTCCAGCCTAAAAGATTTTATGATTCTAAGGCAAGAAGGTGGAGTTGTCCTTTATGCAAGAGAGCAGTTAGAGTGAATGGAGCTCTGCCTGGAGATGCGTCAGGAGTCAGTCAAGAGCTTATCGGTGAAGATTAGCTGGCAGACCAATGCAGGTGCTGTTGTAGTGGACATCTCCTAAAGACTTCCTGATCAGGGAAAAGAAAGAGATGAGACTTTTTCCAAACATATGGAGGAAGCCTCATGTGTACAGGTCCCGGTTCTCATAGGGAACTTCAACCACCACCCTGGTACCTGCTGGAGGGGCAATAATAGGATGAAACATGCTAGGAGATTTCTTGAGTGCTCTGATGACAACTTCATGACATGGGTTATTGAACAGTCAACAAGGCGAGGTACTGTGCTGGACCTGATACTTACAAAAAAGGTTGAAGACATGGAAGTTAGAAGTAGCCTTGGCTGCACTACTATGAGATGGTAGGGTTCAGAATCCTAAAAGGAGGGAGAAGGACAAAAGCAGAACCACAGACCTGCACTGCAGGAGAGGAGGTTTCAGCCTCTTCAGGTATTAGCTACTTGGAAAAATCCCATGGGATACAGCCCTGCAGAGAAGAGGGATCTCAGGCAGGCGGCTGATATTCAAGGATCACCTCCTCTGAGCTCAAGAAATCCCAACAAGACGGAAACAAGTAGCAAGAGCAGTGGGAGGCTTGTATGGATGAGCAAGCTCCTAACTGAACTTGAGCATTAAAAGGAAGAGTACAAGAGGCATACCTGGGATCAGGTGACCCAGGAGTAAAGTGTTGCTGTCCAATAATGCATGGATGTGAAGAGCAACTAAAAAGGAACTCCACAAGTACATAAATAGCAGAGGAAAGACTAGGGAAAATGTGAGCCTTCTGATGAATGGGGAAAGGGACCTGGTGACACAGGACACAGAAAAGGCCAAGATACACTCAATGCCTTCTTTGCCTCAGTCTTTACCAGTAAAATTACCCTTCAGGAATCCAGGTCCCTGAGACTAGAACAAAAGTCTGGAGCAAGGAAGATTTACCCTTCGTGGGGAGGATCAGGTTAGGGATAAAACAGTTCAGTTAAACAAACTGAACATATATAAGTCCTAATGGCCCCACAGATTGCACCTGTGAGTGCTGAGGGAGAGGGACAATGTCACTGTGAAGCCACTCTTGAACAGTCATGGCATCAGGGAGAGATGGTCCTGAAGAACGGAAGAGAACAAATGTCACTATCTTCACCAATAGGGAGAAAGAAGGTCAAAGGAACTACAGGCTAGTCAACTTCACCTCAGTTGCAGGCGACTGAAGGTGACAGAGGAAATCCTGGAAAGATTTCCCAAAGAATGAAAGACAAGAAGGTGACTGGGAACAGTCAACACAGTTTTACAAAGGGCAAGTCAGGATTGACCCTTCTGCAAAGGTGACTAGCTTGGTAGGTGAGGGAAGAGCAGCTGATGCTTTTTACATCAACTTTAGTAAGCCTTCAGACACTATCTCCAATAATGTCATCATAGACAAGCTGACAATGTGTGGGTTAGATAAGTGTACAGTGATGTGGATTGAAAACTGGTGGAACACCAGCTGGGCACCAGAGGGTTGTGATCAGTAGCACAAAGTACAGTTGGAGACAAGTCACTAGAAATGTCCCCCAGGGGTCAATACTGCGACCAGTACTATCCCATTAATGATCTGGATGCTGGGACACAGTGCACCCTCACCAAGTTTGCAGATCACAGAAAACATGGAGGAGAAGATCATACACCAGATGGTTCAGCCACCTTTCAGATGGACCTTGACAGACTGGAGAAATGGGCCGACAGGAGCTCGTGCAGTTTAGCAAGAGGAAGTGCAAAGACCTGCACCTGGGGAGGGACAACCCCAGGCACCAGTACATGCAGAGGGCTGCCCAGCTGTGAAGCAGCTTGGCAGAACAGGACCTGGAAGTCCTGGTGGACAAGCTGAACATGCTAGTAATGGACCCTTGTGGCAAAAACACCAACAGTATCCTGGGCCGCACTAAGAATTGTGTTGCCAGCAGGTTGCGGGAGGCAATCCTTCCTCTCTACTTAGCTGGTGAGGCTGCATCAGGAGTACTGTGTCCCATTCTGGCCCCCTCAGTACAATAAAGATACGGACTTACTGGAGCAAGTCCTGTGCAGGGCCACAGCAGTGCTTAAGGGACTAGAGCACTTCTCATATGCAGAGAGGCTGAGAGAGCTGAGACTATTCAGCCTGGAGAAGAGAAGGCTCAGAGGGATCTCATCAATATGTATAAACACCTGGCTTGGTTAATATGTCAAAAGCAATGGGTAACTGATTATATACAGTACTGTCTGTTTCACTTATAAAACCAGATTTTCCCCCAAATCCTAGAATTATGAAACTATAATTTTTTTAAATGTAAAAAACCACATCTCTTAGTAATCCAAATGCTGCTCTGAGCTTTCACAGTAGTTATTCTGGGTGAAGAAAAACCATAAAATATTCAGGTCCAACACACAATTTATATTTAATTTATCAATAAAAGAAATGGAGTTGACCTTGTAAGTGAATTTCCACTACGAGAACAGTTTTTGCTAATGGCAATTACCACTATGGATTTTCTCATTTACAGGAAACATTATCTTGTATTTCTTAATACAGGACCCAATATTTAAACATTAAAAATATGCCAGGCTTCTGTAATAAAATATGACAGAAGTTATATTCACCCTTTTAAAAATCTTGTCTCTCTCAAAAGACAAGCAAAACATGAAGGTGCTTATCAGAGATTCATATTTAGAAAGGCATGTACAACTGATTGTTATAATTATTTGCTAAAATCAAGACTCAGCCTTTATAATACATTGTACATTGGCATTTTTACTGAAATTGCAAGTTAAACTCTTAACTCTTCTAAATCATTAGAAATTACAGTGCAATAGTAGCTAACATGAAGACTAATCCAAGTATTCCACTGGTAAGAGAGCAAGTAACAGACAACATATATTGACCAGTTGATTAAATGTGACATTACTGGTTGATGGAAGTAAGCCTGCTTACCACTTTATTCAAATAATCTGTGGGTTTTTTTAGAAAAAGATACATACCATCGTTAAAAGAAGGCAAGTAACTGTTCACTAACCTCTGCTTCAGCTGCTTGTGATTGCAGGAGCTGTCGTATACGAAGAATATCCTTCTCTATTTGTTGAATTCTCGCCACCCTCACCTGAAATGAATGCATTTTCATGTCTGATTGTGTTCGAAAACTCCTTTACTTACTGTATAGAACGACAATATGAAGAGTTCTTTGCAAATACAACTGACTACACAATAAAGCTACTTCATGCATGTGGTAATTCAAGTGTTCTTCACAATAAGACACAGCCATGATCGCAAACATTCAAAACATAGTGAGTAATTGGGTTTTTAATAAAACTGATACTCATTTAATAATAAAGTTTTATTTAAATTTAATAATAAGTCATTACATAGTACACATAAAGGTATTAAAAAATGCTCTAGTTAACTTGCACAGTTTTCCTGTTTCTAAAACTGACATTTTGTGCAGATCTTTAGTAAACTATTTGACTTTCATCTCAAATGTTAGAATTCTGCTTGCCTTACAGAGATTTGGGAGAGATTTATATTTGCGGAGTGTCTTGAAGGTATGAAATCCTGAATGACTTCTATTATATTCAGTTACTATAATGATGTGGGAGTTTTGCTTATGCACAGCCTCTGAATATTTTCTTCTACTACAAATTTAAAGAATTTAATAGGTTAAGTACAAAGAAAACTACATAATGCTTCTTTGGTTTGTCTGGGATTTTATAAACATCTCTGAATGTCTGTATGTCTTTAAGAGTCATATTGCTACTCATTCCTCACAGCAACTGTTCTGTGGTTAGTAAAAGGAATGTTAAAAAAAACAAATGTTGCAGGATACATATACTCCATACAAGCTGTACTGTGACACACAGGATGCATTATGATTCTGTGAAACAGTAAGTGTATGAAGTTATATATCCCTGTATAAACTTGATAATTTAATAAACTAACATTATTTGACTTTAAAATTTGACAGAAAATAATTAGCCCAATAGTATTAGGATATGAACAGAACACCGAACTGATTAAATAGCATTAGAATAGAATGAATTCCTGAAACATGCATCGTAAGCAGCTATGGGAAAAGCATCATAAACGTCAACATTTCATAGAGATGCAAAGCTATGAACATTAAAACATAAATTTGATCTGAATTTGTAAAGTATAGTATCAGAAAAAATGCTAATAAAAATTTGAAAGCTGCACACACAGAAGCTTTTGCATAACATGAAGCAAACATGTAATTCATCTCTCCTTTGCTCCTGGATCAAGAAATTCTTAAGTATTAGCAAAATAATGAAAATACATTCCTAGAAATAACTTTGTGATGTGTCATGATGCATGACTGACAGAATATGTCTCTCATTATCTTTAAGAATTACTTGAATTTTCCTTAGTTTCTTTCTGTGTAACCAGCAATTTATTTCATACAGAGGATCAAGACAATCTGAATATCTGTACATACACACCTAAAACATGGGGAAATAATATTGTTCAGGTGAAAAAACCCCTAAATACCGCATGATTTGCCCAGTATCACTGAGTCCTCAAAAAGGACAGGAATTCAATCTACCCTTCCCAATTTTAGTCCAGAGATTTAAACATCAGATCATTCTTCTTTCTGCTAATTCATTATTTGTCTTTCAGGGAAACTGAGGAATTCTATTGAACGGGAGTACATTTTGTACCAAACACTGTATAAGCAGAAAAAAAAATGTATTTCTTGCCACAAAAGGGTAGAGACTAATGGCAAACACAAAAGAACAGAAGTACACAACTGAACCAGCAATGGTTTTAGTTTTAGAACCTGTACAAGAAACATCACCTTTTAGTCCTATTTTTCGTAATATATTACCATTCATTATTATATTTACTCATCACCTTTATTAACATAAAATTGTTGGACAAAGTAACTTAACATTTAAAGTTACAAATTATTTGGATTTCACTGCTCCAGTAAGTCTTCCTGGACAACAGCAGATTATCAGCTCTCTCACAGAAAAATCTTTGGGACTCTTCATACAGAGATGTCTTCAATGCCAGTCTTTACAAAGCTGAACTGTTCCCTTCAGTTTACATTTTCCATTGTATTATCACAATCAGTTAGATGGAATAAATACAGAGCAGAAAGAAGTTGAAAAGGTAGCAAGCTCACCATACTTGTGAAATATGAATATTTCACTTTGCGTATTTAAACATCGCAGTGAAATAATTCAGAATCTGCTCTTATGTGTTTGTACACCAATTCTACACACTTTTGGCACCTGTCCTTGGTAAAATGAAACCAAAGGGAATTACCAGTCAAATCCACAAGCACATGCAGAAGTAGTTACTTCCTATTTTATGATCTTTATAGAACTACAATAGACACTGTAATTTCTCTAAGTATGTGTTATACATATATATAGAGTAAAACAGTTGTGATAAACCCACGGGCAAACATTAATTTAGAAAACAACAAAATATAGTCCACATCTTCTTGGTAGCATTTTTTCCCCAAAAAAGATTAAAAAGAACAAGCAAGGAAGAAGCTACTTCAGGGACAACGTAATTACTTTCATAATGATATAACGACAGTCAAATTGTTTCTCTGAAAAAATTAATTTATTCTCTGCCTGAGTACATTTAGAATTTGGCCAGCAGTCTAGCCTACCTATTTAGCTTAATTCACCTTACTCTATCTTAAGCTTACTAGCAGCAAGAGAACTTTCCCAGAAGTTCTAGTATTGATGTTGTAACACTTTTTTTCTGCAACAGGGCTAATAACATCTGCAGACAACCCTGAGTCTGCTTGGCCTTCACTCAGGACTAGCTGACACAAGCTGTACAGCTGAATTCATGCAGGGCATCACCACTGCTAATAAATCTTGATAACACAGCCTACAGCTTCCAGATCAGAGCCAGTTATTATCCAGGCAAATTGAACCTATGTCTATCCGAGTATGTGTATATAGACAATTCCCTGCACAGTCCTTGTGTACACACCTGACAACTGCAGGATATCTGTTTTGCTAAATACTTAAAACCATGTTAATTTTCTGAAAAGTACTACTAAATTACTCACTTTAAAATTTAAAGTAGCTTTCTAATCAGAAACAAAATTAACTAGAAATGTTTCATATGTAACAAAATTTTGTATTGAGTAAACCTAGTGAGAAAAATAGAGCCTAAAGAGACTATTTTTATTGAAAGGACTTATTTGTGTAACAGTCACCATAAAAAAACAGGTTATCTTACCAGGCTGGTTAACACCTCGGGAAATAAATAATTCAAATTGTCACTCTGCTACTGTGGGGAATAGTTTTTATAACCAGCAAGCAACTGATTATTCCATTTACAGGTTCCACACAATTACATTCTGAGTTATACTTCCAAATGTATGTAACTTGATTTGCATACAGAATTGTACATGTTCTCATCATGAGTGCAAAATAACTCTTTGGTGAGAGCAAACAACTTCCAGATATGTATGTGAATTACGTTTTACCTGAATACCTTGTTTTCAAAGATTATTCCTTGATAAATGGTTTCCGGTTAAGGAAACTTAACAATAATAGCTGTATTTTATTCTAAACTTAAAAGCATGAAAAAATCCAGCACAACAGACGCAAAATAAAGTAGTTGCAAACAAGTGTTTGTTTGAGGCTAAAATGGTAATAAATTATAAGCAAATAATCACAAAAAAATACTTTCTTTTGAAGAAATTGACTACTGCCTATTCACAAGCTGCCTTTTAAACAGGTAGAAGAGGGTACTTTTTACTGAGTAGTTATTTCCTATGTTCTGACTGCTATTTTTGTATTTGAAAGGTTACCTAACTGCTCTAAGGTATCACTGTGTTTACACACAGTTTAAAAATACAACTACCAATAATTTGATAAAAATGCAAGAAAACTTTTTTCATTCCTTCTAATACTATACCTGTGCTCGCTTCTCCATGTCCTGACAAGTACCTAGTTGTTCTTCCATTGCAGCTCTGATTTGCCTTGCCTCATACTCCAACTGTCTTCTGGTCATATCTGTTTGCAAGGAGAACTGAAATTCAAGTACAGAGAAAGCATTTTAGTAAATAACATTTATGCAAACTAGGTATTTCTCTGAACACAAGCAGAACAATTGCTTTTCCACACCAAACTTCATAAAAAACCAACATGTAATAATAGATCCTTAAAATACAACTGCATTATTAAAAACAAGAACAATGTTGTTCAATCAACAGACTACCTGCAAGTTTTGTCAAATAACTAAATATAATAGATAAACATTGAGATGGTATCATTCATTGAAAGCCTGGAACATTTGGCTACAAACGTGTGTCAGCATACCAACAAAATTGTTATTGGAGCCATGTGAATCAGTGTTTTCAAAAATATTCATAGGTATCAAACTACTGCACGTAGTGATGGCATTCATAGTACTGTTATCTAATCTATTTTTAACTACCCTGTATAAAACCCACAAGTGTTCATTCAGGAACCACAACATAGCTTAAGGGAAGACATTCCAACTGATAGATTTTTAAGGCAGGAGTAAAACACTTCACTGGCTTTGGACAGTTATTCAGTTTGCAAGATTCTTCAAGAGCAGACCTCCCAAAAGACTTCAGCAAGGTCAATTCAGAGAGTCAGAAAGAGACAGTCATCTACAAAGATGTAAAATGCTACTAAAAAAAATGGAATCTGTGATGCCATTGTGGCTGTAGTAAGTAGCAATGAGTATAAATTACCACAAGAGAGATTTAGTGCAGATGTCAAGGCATTCTAATCATAAGAAGAATTGGTAATTCATTACCTATGAAACTGGAGAGATAATACAGTGACACAGATACAGCTACCAGTGTCTTTCGGAATGGCTTGCACTTCCTCAAGATCCCTTTCAGGCCTTCTCCCTTTCCTTCTGGTGCTCTGATAAGCTCAGCCATGACTCAGTGTTAGATTTGCTTAAGTCCAGCTGTTTCTCCCTAGTCACAGAAGTGTTTCCATTTGCTTCCATTTCCAGGAGGCTGATTCCTGATCACATATGACTCTAAAGATGAGGAACCAGGTCTTCCCAACACTGTATGTGTGAAAGAATGCACTGCAAATTTATCCAAGTTGCTGAGGTCCGACAACAGGAAAACCTGTACTATCTGGGATATCAGACATCTTCATTATCCCAGATAATGATGACTTACTATAAATAGTTTCAAGATGCCAAGGTAAAAGCTTGGAGCAACAATACCTGCATAGGCTATAGCACCACTTGCTGTTCTTATGAATTAAGAGCTCCTGTGTAAATTGTCTCTTAGGCCAATATTGCCCTCAAAAGTAAAAGAATCCGCTAAATAACAGAACGGATAGAGAAAAGGCCTCTGGGGAATAGACTTAAGGAAGCAGCCTACTGACATGTCATCCATTTGTCACAATAATCACACATGATCACATTTTCAGTGATCATCTCTATCATTGACATTTATACTGATAGGTATGAATTTTAATGTGTAAAATTATATATGGAAAAATGCATTATTTAGACTAAGTTAGCTTTACATAGAGAATAAAAAAATGTTTTAAACTGACAGTAGAGAATGTCACCAAATCATAAAAAACACACAGTTGCATCTAAACAGAGATCATAGCACCAGATACATGACCAAGCATACGAAGGTACTTACATTTTCAGTAAGGGGGAGACTATCAATCCTTTTAGTCAGGTTCTGAAGCTGGGCATAATACCAGTCCTTTTCCTTCTCTTCCTTCTCAAGCTCCGCAAGTAAAAGAGATCTATTAAAAACAAAAATGGGAAATGTCTCACTATTAAGACCTCATTATCACATGTAACTATAGAAATAGGCATTGATACCCATAAAAAAGGTTAAATGAGAAACAAGGTTTGAAGAGGGCACTAAGAAGGTATTTGAGATGGTGGGTGCAGTTCCCAGGCCTCGGCTAAAAAACGTACCCACTCCTTTGTGCTAAGCAAGTCACTAGCTTCCTGTATACCAGGTTCACATCTATAAAAGAGAAAAATATCTACAGTTCTCTATAAACCCACTTTGAAATCTAAAGCTAAGAGGCATTTTCTGAAAGCAGAAAACAGTTATTAGTTGTGTGTTAACTTCTATCCTGCTTCTTTTAGACAATATGCTTTGTACAATGCATCAAACTACCTTTAAGAAAAGGCGTGAATGTTACAGGAGCGTATACATCCCTGAATCACATTACTGAATTAAATTATCTCATCTGCTTTTGCAGTGTCTCCTTACTAACTTTGTCACCCATACCAAAACGATGGGTACAGCACATAAAATGAAGCTATTTCTAGGAGTATTAAAAATACTCTGGAAGTGTCTTTTCCATCAAATGTTACAGACAGGATGCATTTGCAGCTGTTTAAAACATTTTTAAATGGGTATCATAAGCATACTGCATACCTGAGTAGCCTATGAGAAAGATAGGAAGATTAATATAAGCAGACTACAAAGAAAAAAAATGTATTAGAAATTTTACTTATTATTTTATCAGTCCTTCATGAAGTACATTTACATAGCTGTGAATTTTATCCATATAGTTACATAGCGTACACTGTTACACCATTTTCCAAAATATGTATTAAAGTTTTCTGGCAAAACCTGGTTAGTAGGAGAATACAGAAAAGTAATTCTTGGTTTTTCTGTGGGTTTTTTGTTTTGTTTTTAAATATAAGTTTATCCGTTTCTTATAAATGTTTTCTGTGAGCACTCTTCTTCCTTCTGACATTTTAATATTGCTCACTACCGTTAATGGAAATGCTAAAATCAACACATCCAGAAGACAGAAAGTTGCATACAAGTCTTCATGGTACTGTTTTCCATCCCTTAACTTCTGCACCCCTCTCTCTAAACTGAGGTCATAGACTTTGTGAACAACAGCCGTATGAACCTTTTACAAAGCACACAAACACATTATGGATAATTACTGTAAGTTGTTAAGGGTCAAAACCACAGCATACAACAAAAATACAAATTTCCCCTGACTACTTTGATAATGCATCCCAGTCATGATTTGTGCTGAACATAATCAAACTTCCATATGACAGAACTTCATGTAGAAGAAAGGATTTAAAAATATGTGTTTTACAGGATCTGTTAGACTTAGTTCCTGCTTTTAAGAGTTTCAAATTACTTTTGATGACTTAACATTTATACGCTATAACCACAGCAAGTGACCTGACTAGTGTTCAAACAGGAAATCAGCAAGAGACTGAAAAATACACACATCTAAGAGTGCCGAATGTTTTAAAACATAAACAGAATTACATAAATTTCCGGATTTGATTCAACAGTTATGTTGAAACAGCAGTTACGTTGAAACAGAACTGCTTTAAGAATGCCAGGACCACACATTAAGTCATTTACTGGGCAGCTTTTACATCAGACAGGTTTAAAATCAAAATCAGTGAAAAGAAGCAACAGTTACCTTACTGTTTCAGGTAACTGTAGCAGTTATTATAGGAAAACAGTAATTTTTCAGCCACAAGGATGGGGCTGGCAGGAATTCCTTAAATCCTTTAGAGAGACTGAAGGAGAAGATAGTAAGATGGGGCTTGGGGAAAGCCTGTGGAGAAAGTAATTTTTTTGGCCTCCCAACTGCTCATCCTCTTAAGACATACCCGGGGTGCCTGACCTCTGCACATGCAGGCATTCTGCATGGCTTCCCTTTTTA
This sequence comes from Athene noctua, assembly GCF_965140245.1. Taxonomy (NCBI): domain Eukaryota; kingdom Metazoa; phylum Chordata; class Aves; order Strigiformes; family Strigidae; genus Athene; species Athene noctua. The sequence continues at coordinate 34,298,942 of NC_134077.1, forward strand.
CCACTCTGGGTGCCCATGAACCAGTTGTGTTCAGTTTGTGAAATCATATTTGCAGAAGCACAATTAATGCAATCCTTATAAAAAGTATTTTTACCATATGAGGATTTGCAAATGTGAAAGGACTGACTAATTCTGCCTCTGGATGCCAAAGAACTAGAGTTTTACTTTCAGCTAAGTGAACATGTGATTAAGACCCTCTTGTAAAATGTGGGGTATTCAGTTTGTGAGACACTGTGTCATTCAATCTGCTTTGACATGCACAACGGATGCTAGAAGCCAGAAGAGAACTTAGGAACTATCAGTGCTCCATAAACAACATAATGCATGACCTGAGGGTGACTCCTTTAATTTAATAGTGTCACTTTTGCTTATGAGTAATGCTTTATTTGGGATTACTAGTTTGGCAACACTGCTCCATGAGAATTTAGGTCTCAACAATGTCTTTAGGGTCTCTTAGCACAAAGCCTGAAGGGTTGGTACAACTATAGCAGGTTTTACTTCAACTGCCCTGAAAATAAGAAGCAGGTCTCTGTAGATGTGTCTGATAAACTGTTCCCTGCACTTCACATTACTATCAGATACTACACCAACTAGAAGTATGGCTCCTCAGCCTTCTGGAACTTCTTGAGGTTAGAAGACCATTTAAGATGGAAGAACTGTTTACTGATCATGGAAGAAAAAGATGGAAAAACCCAGCAGTTATTCCCTCTTTTTATATCCCAAAATTGTTTACTTTCACAGTATCAGAGAAAATTCTGTTCTCTGTCATACACTGTCAGGTTCAGTAAGAATGCAGCAAAGCAGATGAAGCAATCTTTTGGAACTTTACACTATTTTTATGAGTTAACGAAAAGCTTCCAATTTGAACTGCTTTTCTGAAGGGTCGGTATGGTGACAGTCTTCTCTAATGTAGTGTTTTTGAAGTTCCCAACAATATATGAAGCTGAATGAATGCAGAAAACTGGTTTCTCCTTTTGGAAATCTTTTTTGCATAATTATGTTAATGTTAATCCCAGTTAAAAGGAAGAAGGGAAACAAACTATATGCTAACCTACTTGCATTATGTAAGTTACAATTACAAGTAATAATTTTACTTCAATTGATAGCTGATAACATCTTGAAAATGGAACACTGCTGATAGATGCTGTAGAGACTTACGTAAGTTGTATAGTCAGCCAAAGGGAGATAAGAGTAGGGGGAGAAAGCAGACATGAGACAGAGAAGATGCTGAAAATCAACATTAAGAAAATAAAAAATGAAGTGGCATAAACCAGAAGGGATAAACAAGGCATAGAAACACTTTCACATAAAAAATTCATTATAAGACTGTCATCTTTACTGGTAAATTACAAATTTACAAAGGTGAGATTACTGACTGCAAAAGGCAAACCACAAAGAATGTAACCTGCATATTCTGAAAAGTTTTGTTGTTGATACAGTGTCTTACCAAATACACCTGAAAACAGCCAGAGAGAAAGCAGGAGACATTTAACGAATACTGTATTTAGTCTAAATTGTCAACCTAGAAGTATATATCTGCCTTTTTTTCCTCTTTTCTTTTTTTGACTTTGAAATTAGAGGAGAGCTAAGCAAATAAGAAACAGGCAATTTCATCATTCTGGTAAGTGAATCAATTGATTAATTTTCTTCCCCTCAGAAGATCACATTTAGCCAAGCTAAATAATTTTTTCAACACAAACCAAATTTTACGGGTTTTTTTTGTTTCTTACTTGTTTACATTAATATCTAGTGAATTACTTAATTAATAAACATATTGTGAATTTGTCAATTTCACACACAGTTAATACATGATTTGCTCCTTGCCCAAACACTGTTGCCCATGAGCAGCATATATTGTGCCAGTGTGCTAAGACACTGAGTAGCAACATTCTCCTGCTGCAGATTTCCAAATAATGTTATTTTCTTCTAAATCATTTTAATATTTTGAGGCTTGCCAAGTTCCAAGAATTCTTTGAAAGTCTGTTTACAGTGCCAGAAAAAATTCTATTAGCAAGTAACACGTGTTTACATACATGTTTAGAAGCACAGAAACTTAGTAAATATTCTAAAGAAGTTCAGACGCAAAGCATAGGAAAATAAGTGGTTAATTTTCTGTCAGAAGTTGTAGTGATTTTAGATGCATGGTCGTACAGCCCCCACCTGAAGTTCTGATACATTTGGCTACCCAGAGTCCACATCAATGCTCTACACATTTCTACATGTCCCCTAAAACAGCATAAAGAATGGGGCAGTTTGGATTATTCATCATTTCACCAATAATGAAGCCAGATGTGATCTGGCCATGCCTTTAGATATCATCTTCTCCACAGCATCTTTATGCCATCAGTTGTGACAGTAACACTGCCTAAACTCATTTGAAATAAAAATATCCTTATCCCTTTTTTTCAGCATTATTTGGAACAAAGACCAGTTCACTGTCTAAGCTGTCTTTATTGCCGAGAGAAACGTCCAAAGAACTATCACCTTAGAATCCATGACAGTGGGAAAGGATCACAGATCATAAATCAGGTGGTGCTAATCACCTTGAAGAACTCCAGCTGCTATAAAACTAATCCTTCTTGTTCCAAGCGACGTGGAGTTCATTTGACTCATAAGTTAAAGTCCTAACTATACTTAAATATTTTAGTATCACACATAGTAAAAATCAGCACTGGAAGAATACAAACAAGTACACTGTTCTGTTAAGATGGAAAATGACAGACACATTAGATTCTTGAAGACTGGGATGAACAAGTGGGTAGATTCCCAAATTCCTAAATATTCTTATACAGCTTCTCCGGAATCTAAATATTATGCAACAGAGCAAATACGATTAGTGATTCTAACTAGAAAAATGAAAAAACAGAGTGGCTGCTAGAAGAGGTGCAGCATGGACCCATGGGAAGTTACTTTCATTCTACTGACAGAACGAAAGGGGCCTAGACATAGTACCTTGGAGGAAAAGTGTACTCCTTTGAGCTCTTGACAGTTTTACTGAACACCAGAAAAGGCCCTTTAGAGGAGGGGTTTCTGAAGGGCTGCCCACAAACCACTTACTACCTGCCAAACTTTTGTACTATGACTACAAAGTGGATTTTTTTCCACTTGTTAATGTGCTTGTTAAGGACTACTGGGCATAAAAATACTGTGTTGCTGTTTATTTGGTTTTGCAGCCCCTAGCTTGACATTCCATCCGTTAAGCAGCTGTCAGTGACCAAATCTTTAGGAAATCCTGTCTTACAGACGGGCCTCTGAAAACATCTGGAATTTCAGCAAGGTTCATTTTAAGATACAAAGATGTCTTCAGTGGAAACAGCTGCATGTCTCTTACTTTGCTTTTCCTTTGTAAGTGATTGATAAAGTGATACAAATCTGTATTATGCCCTGAAAGTATGTTCTTCCTACTACATGGATACCACTACCTCCCAAGAAAAGAAATTCCATGATTTTGTCAACACAAAACATCAGATGGGAATAACACCTTGAAGATAAGAGCAAATTTTTTTGTTTAGCTGACATTTTTTGCTGAGAGATTAGAACCGCTAGGTAAATGCCTACTAACAGTAAATAACAGATCAACAAGCTATGGCAGTTATAACCATTTGCAAAAAAGAGAAAGAGACTGCACCATCACATTGTTACAGTTTCAGCACTTATCAACAGTGGTGAGGGGATACAGAGGTGTTTGGGATGCTCCAACACCTCTCTCTAAGTATATTTCAGATGCTCACAACCTGCTGATCAAAACAAAACAACTCCCACCAACAAAGAGTATTAATGAAATGCATATACGAAGAAGCAGTGAAAAACATACGGCTTTAAGATTTGTGTGTGTGTGTGTGCATCTAAATATAACATAGATTCCTGGTTTCCTTATCTCTCAAGATAAATATACCAGTGATCAAAACCACATGCACGATAGCTAAATACTAGGTGTGTCAGTAAACTTTCATGTTAAAATTAGAAGTCAATCCATACTGGATGAATAAACGAATACATTTACCTCTCTTTTTCTAGCTCTTCTAAATAACCAGTGCTTTCTCTGCTTCCATTCATAAATCCTCTTCTTGGAAACGATCCCATGGGAACAGGACTGCACTCTCCTGAACGGCTTGACACAGACCCTTCCCGGCTCCCATATGAACGCACAGACACCTTTGGTCGTAACTTCACTCCAGGAAAACTGGTACTTTCCAAGTTCAGTTCTGAATAATAAAGAGTAAACATTTTCATAGCTGAAGTTCAGCAGCACAGATTTAGAAGATTATTTCTAAATTAATTTCTTATTTCCTGAACAAATCCATGATTTTTTGACGGAAACATTTTGCATGGAAATCCACAGAACATAATGTGAACAAAACCAATCTTAACGGTCCATTTGTAGAATACTAGTCATCTGAGCAGATGGCCAAAATGCAATCCTGACAATCAGAACAGTATGCCCACATGAGTCTGCCTGCCTCTTTCCCAGAGGACTTAAGAAATGGGCAGAGTTTTGCATAAATATCATAAGAATTGTTCTTGTGGCCCAGTTCCTAACAGCTTCTTTATCAGAGATCCTGCAGACGCTTCACTGCGACATAAATGATGACAATTCCATTCATCACAGGGCCCTTAAATGTAGACTTCCCCTACAATATTTCTGGTAGAGTAGTAGGGATAATAGATGTATACAGGGAGTCAGTGGTGTGGGCTTGCTTTGCACACCTCATATACTGGGATGATGCACATTTCAGCCCATGCTCTAGGGAAGGGGGCATGCATCAGTTTGCAGCGTGACAGATATAATTCCAGTAACATGACATGGAGAGGGCAGAGCATGCAAACAAGTTTAGAAAAATGGTGGAACTAATCAATCATTAACTTAAACAAAGGTATTTTTTCTGAAGAACTGAATGAAATGCAAGTTATATCAAAAGCAATTCACGTGAAGCCCTAGGGCAACAGAAGCAAAAGCATAAAAGCAGCATAGAAACTTTTTTTTTTGAGAATGTGTTTTAAAATGCTTAGCAAAAATAACAGGCACTGAGACTATGCATGATGATCAAAGTCAGCACTGGTAAGAAGATGCAGCTGAGTTAGAAAATTTTGTCCCAAAGAAAAAAAAAAAGAGAAACAAATGAACTTACTTAAAACACAATTCCAGATTTACCTTTAAGTCGTTCCAGTAAGTCAATTTGTCCAGAAGATGCCATTGCCTCATCTTCAATACTTCCTTGTAGTTGTTTCAGCACCTCCTGTAAGAAATTAAGCTTAATTAAGATATCCTTACAATAATAAACCACAAGGAAAATACAGCTTATCCTGCCCTCAACTACATTTATGTAACAGCTACTGAGACACTGATGTAAAACTATATTTCATGTGAGCAGTGATCAAATGTCATGACTTCAATTGCCGTCAAATATTATTCTACAGTATTTCTCCAAGCACTGCTATGATGTAAAGTACATCCTGAATAACTCATCCTCTCTGGTATCCCAATCTATCATCTTATTTAAAAGTTCTTGTCAAAGTAAGTACCAATTATTTCTAATTTATAGATGGAGAAATGAAAGTACAGAGAAATTAGTTACCTAAAGTCAGTCTTGTAAAAATAAAATTTGGATACATAACTAATAGTTACAGAAGTATCTTGTACACCACACTTTTAAAACCTCAAAGATATCAGAGAAGAAGTAATCCACAGGATTTATTTTCTGTGCAGCCTTGGCACCACTGTAAATCAGTAAGGAGAGTACTACTACTGCTACTACCACCACCACACCTATGAGGGGAAGACTTAGGATCCCCTTCAAGGTGTCACATGATTTGTGTATTACTACTACTACTACCACCACCACCACCACCACACCTACAGAAAAAAGATTTAGGACTCTTTCATGCAGCCGAAGCTTCAAAGCCAAGAACATTGCTGTATGCCACTGAAACTACATATGATAAAGCTATACAGCTGAAGGAACATCTAATGCACAGAAGGATTCACAGTAACAATGATGACTACTATTCTAAAAGGGGGCTTTAAGCCCCCAGGTCCCTAATGCTCAGTGGCCTAAATTCAGGTAGAAAATTAAATGCAAGTTAGTGAATGCCTTTTTTATATCATAATGGCAGATACATCAATAGCAAAAATAAATTGAAAAGACTGGCCACAAGGCAAAATGCCCCTAATAGAATTTAAAATACCATTTTTCATACTGTGGCAGAGAAAATACTTATAAAAGCAGCAACAGTCAGGAAATTAAAACAATTCTGAATAATGAAAGGTACTCCATACTTTTCATACCTAGACTCTACACCCAGAAGTGTCTTTCTGTTCAGACCAAAAACCTAATTAATTTTAGACAATTTTAAAGATCTCCACATCACTGTCAACATTAATGGTTCTTTAAGCAGACACACTACTGAGGCTTTCTATATTTAAAGTGTTGCTTCTTGTATCAAAAATTAAAAAAGGAAAGGGAAGAATTTTGAGTAAAGAATTGCACAGGGTTCTGGGGAAATAACCTCCAAGTACCAGACTCAGAGCAAACAGTAGCAGGACAGTCACTGCAGCTGCCCGCCGCATAATTAGATGCTGGTACTCTAGAAAGAGAAATTCTGGAGTACAGACACTTCTGTTTTGCAGAAATAACTCTGCAAGTGGAGTTGAGGTCACGTTTCCCAATTTACATGTTGCCTGACTGACGGAGTCAAGCTGTGAGTCCACGTTCACTTTGTAGTTTGGATCGATCTGATACCAGACCCCCATCTGACCAACAGCTGTACTCTGGTTCAGACCGTAGGGTGATCTTGGAGTGTGAATCAAATTCCTTTCACTCAATGGGACCAGGGTTGAATTAGACCAAAAAAAAAATCCCCTGAAACAGTATGCACGCTGGATCCTCAGCAAATTCATCTACAGTTCTGCTCTTACTTCATTATCTTTTAATGGTGGCACAACCTTTAGGATCAAGTCTGGTGTAATAAAATTACTACTCTTGGAAAGACATCTCCACTGTGCTTGTGCTTTTAAGTACATTAAAGGGCATCCTCATTAGCCATATGGCCCAGCCATTTCTATACATTACATCTGCCTTGTCAGCAAAGTCAGACCAACTAGTAATCTGGCGTTTTTCAAAGAAGAACTCCCACACTATCTGACATAAAGGCAGATAACATTTGCAGACAGCAGCCCTAACTTAACAGCCTAAAAGGGCAATCTGGATATGTGGAGTGATCTTGGGAGTTTTGCAGACCTGTCAACTTAAATAAATTTAGAAATAACTAATGAAGCCCTTTTCTCTGAGAGCAGCACCTTGGTGCTGGGAAAAAAACCCAGCACAAACATCCAACCCCTCTTCCCATTGCCTTCTTATTTCTCACCTCTCTTTGTGGCAGTTCTGCTATATGAGAAATAGCATGTTCAGGATATTTTCCTACTTAATCACAGAATCATTCAGGTTGGAAAAGACCCCTGGGATCATCAAGTCCAACCATCAGCCCTACTCTACAAAGTTCTCCCCTACACCATATCCCCCAACATCTCATCTAAATGACCCTTAAGCACATCCAGGGATGGTGACTCCACCACCTCCCTGGGCAGCCTATTCCACTCTCTGACCACTCTTGCTGTGGAAAATTTTTTCCTAATGTCCAGTCTGAACCTCCCCTGTTGCAGTTTAAAGACATTCCCCCTTGTTCTGTCACTAATTACCCGTGAGAAGAGACCAGCACCAACCTCTCTACAATGTCCTTTCAGGGAGTTGCAGAGAGTGAGAGGTCTCCCCTCAGCCTCTCCTCCTCAAACTAAACAGTCCCAGCTCCTTCAATCGCTCCTCACAGGATTTATTCTCCAAGCCCTTCACCAGCTTCACTGCCCTCCTCTGCACTCGCTCCAGCACCTTGGTATCTCTCTCGTATTGAGGTGCCCAAAACTGGACACAATACTCCAGGTGTGGCCTCACCAGTGCAGGGTACAGGGGCACTATCACCTCCCTCCTTCTGCTGGTCACACTATTTCTGACACAAGCCAGGATGCCTGCCTATGAGTCTTCCTGCTTCAAGAGCCAATATGAACAGCTAAATTGAAATACTATCACCTTTTCTTGAACTACTAAATTAAATAACTGAGGTGTCCAGGCAACTAGGGACTGCTTTTTCTGAATACTGGCAACAGGTAAACTTTAGCATACTGGATCACCTTTCTCAATTTTCTCTGCCTACAATTCATTAATTTAGGTTGTAAGTTTTAGTTTTTAAACTGTCCCCTTTTTTCTCAACAGCACATGCATTTTTTTCAAGTTAATGGGTAAAGTGTTCTTTCCTATATTTTTCTACATTTCTTTTCTATAGTACCATTGCCAAGGTAACAATGCCCATTATCATGCTATGACATCAACTTCAAACTCAATCAAAGCACACTTTGAAATCTAAGCTGGTGAAGAAGACAAATGTTAGAAAGGAAGATGCAGCCCCTGGGCCAGGTACTTGTGGAAAATGAAGCAGGGTGCTAAAATGACAAATTGGGGAATTTACAATTTTACTTTAATAAAGGAACAGAGAAATCTTCTGCAATAACCCACCTGGAGGAAACAGGGCAAGCTATCTATTACTGTGATAATGCAAATTTTTATTTATTCACTTATTATAACTCCAGGACTCAACACTAATGATGTTTAAATGCAATTCTTCCTTTTTTTTCCCCCGAGATTAATATAGTGCTTTGAAATGATACTGTTCCACAACAATTTTATAGTACATTTGATGTCACATCTACTAAATAGTGTAAAATCTTCTCCACAAACAAACCTGAATCAATTTAACTAAAGTTAAATTAATATTGTTTAGTTATGCAAGTTTGAATAAATACACATATAGCACTGTAAGCAAGTTCTTTACTGACTTAGTAGCGACTATGAAAAAAATACTAAACGTAGGTGTACCTATAAAGAAGGCTGCAAAAGTTTTCTTCTGTTCTTTTAAAGAATGTAAATCAAATTATTTTAATGGTCATTTAAATATAACCTAGTTTATCTTGTCCTACTGCAGAAGTACAAAAGAATGCTTTTAGAAATGGAGCTGGCCCAACAACATCATTTAAAAAGGTTTCTGTCCTCAGTCTTTGGACTGTACAAGTACAGAAAAAATGTCAATATTTTTGTTTTGTTTTGTTTGGACTCTATGAATATAGTCCTCACCTTACAACTACTTTATGGATAGTTAAATAAAAAACATCAGACCGGTCAGCAAGCAACTGGAAAACTACTGAGAAGAAACAGTACATGCACCCAGCTAAATGTAAGGGTTATAAATAAAATTGCTTAAGGGCTGTGAATTTACTCAAGAGAGACTTAAAGAGACCAAAGAAAGGAATCACAGCGGAACAATGCTAAAAATGCCAGATTTCAAATCCAATGAGTTAAGATTCAAAAGTATATTCAATTTTTGAGAATTCTAAGTATAAATACTGATAATTGTATTTAGAAATATGTCAAAAGATGGTATCTGTAAAATGACACTCTGGTTTAGAAATATACCTCTTCTTTGGCAGGAAAGGGAGCACTGATGACAATTCTGACAAATCAGGTATGTTTAGTCTTCTGTAAACATTACTTGCTTCCCTCTTCCAACCCTTCTAAATAGAATAAGCTTTATTAACCTGTATACAGGTTTTTTTAAAGTTTTGTGTATTCAGCAAATGCCAAAATGTATGAAAATCATAATGAAAATAAAACATATGAAATTGTTGGCAGCACTATGCCAGATATACTCGCAGGCCAGTATCTGCTGGAATAGTAAGCCAACAAGCTGTTCTGAAATTTACTGGATCTTTTAAAGGTAAGCAGGAGTCTACATTTAAACAGATTTTGAACAAAAGCTATTCTATCAATCAATTTTTAGCAGGATACTCTTCATACCTGTTCTTCCTTTTTAGCTAATAACTATACTTGGCCTATGTGAAGAGACATTCCTGTCATCTACATACATATACACACATGGACTTCACTGTGTGTTTTTCAGTGTTTGTAAACAAAACCCAAACTGAGTTATTCTTCCATTTAGGTTTTTTTTTAAGTTATGCTTACTTTTGGTTACTACTGTATTTACATTTGAGTATAAAGACATGTTTAACTGCACCAATATAGAAAGTATTTACAATTTCAGACTGTAATTTAACATTTATCTTAGCACCATATGGGATGGGGATATACATACTGCATGACTGAGAACTATTATTTTTAACCAAATTAGCAGTATTTTTAAATGAGAACATTTCTGACAGCATTTGTATTCATGTTTTTAACCCAATATGTTGAAAAGATAACACTGAAAGTGGTTTTTTGAATTTCAACCCAGTGTTGCACTCTGTTTCAATTATTATTTGTTTAAAAAGGCAGGAAAAAAAGGTAACTTACACTAGAAGTACATCCATCACTCAAATTCAACAAAAACATCAGATGTCAAAATAGCAAGGCAGGAACAGGGATGGACACCAGAATACTATTTTCTATGCATTTAAAGATAGCATAAACTTAAGTTCAAGGTCTTGCATACCTTGACAGTGCCTTAACACACTGTACAACACTTACAGGGGCCAAGAGGCCCTTTATTTTGGCAAATTACACTGCTACTTCATTAAGCTTGGTGGGACCCCTTCTAATTGCCTGCAGTGCCCAGCAATCACTCTGGTTGCTCAACCCTCTAACCACATCCAAACAGTAACAGCAATGATGACACCCTGGAGCAACTCAACTTTTAACCTTGTATAGAGAGTAAAACTTTTGTTATGTGAAATGATGTTGTTCATTTTAATTTCAAACACTGTCATTATCTGAAAGAAAACTACGTGCTTCATACCACCATGCTCAAGAGCTGTCACTTGCTGTATATATATATATATTGAAGTATTAAGTTTTTAGTGCAAGCCCACTGTCAGGTCAACTGACATTAACTGATTTTATGCTCAAAAAGAATGCTGTCTGAAGTAATGGCAGCAACTATATATATCACCAGCTCAATTTCAACTAAATTCTAAAAAGCAAAATTTAAAAAAAAAATATCTTTTTTCAGTTTTTAAATCAATTTGGATTCTGGTAGAATCTTTAAAATTGCAAAGATCATGCTAAAATATTACTTATTGTGAAATCATACCAACAAACTTAAAAAATCAAACACAATGTAGTGCCCCTGCTGGTCTTTACTGCTTAAATAAATTCACTGATATTTTAAATGTGCATTTTGCAAGATGCTAAGTTATTTTTATAACCACATTTTTAGTTCACATGAACCTAGAAAGTTATTTGCAAATGTCTGACTGCATTAGTTGTGCAATCACTGAAGAGAAGTATTTCCCAGAATTCATCATTTGATTCAAGTTGTAAAAATCAGTTCAGCTTTTGGGAGTTTCTTCCACTCACACATCAGAATTTATCTAATGACCAATAAACATTAATAGCTTCAAAATTAATTTTTAGAAAATCTATCCATTGCACTATCCCTTGCATATATATCTACTGTAATACTAGTATTCTTCCCTCCATGTCACAATCCTGATGCAACTGTGTTCTTTATAACCCTTAAGACAGACATCACCTCTCTCCTTCGGAAAGCATGGGTGTGTGGGGCACCACAAAAACATTCTACATGTAGAAGATCCACCTGAAAGTAGGGGAATTAATTTGAGAAGATGCAAGTTCATACTAGGAAAAAAAAAACAAAACAAACAAACAAAAAAAAACCCCATGTAATGTTACCTATGCTAACCATGATTACCATTTTTCCCTTGAAAGACTTCAAAAGTTCAAGTGCTTACACAACAGGAAAGGATGAATTGAGATTAACTGAAACCAAGCATATATTGGAAAGAAAATAGTGGATGAGTTCACACAGCCCAAGTTATGGAAGCTCAGAATTTAGCACCTATTCCACAAATATTTATACAGGCAAGGAATATTACTGCTGAATCAATGCCTCTTCTCCCTACTAGTTCACCAAATAATGCATTTGTTGAAAAACATTGAAAAATAATATTGTCATGAGCAGAAACTATTCAGCCACAAAACAGGCATTGTCAGTGTCAACAGGAGACTACTAGGCAGCAAAAAGATAGCAGCTAGTGCTCTGCCAATGTGCCCGTAAGAGTTAATTCTCCAGAGGAAGAGCCTTTTAAGACTATACACAGCTCCTTTCACTCTCAAACTAGACTAGCTAGCTATTATGTACCGTAAGACTGTTCATACATGCAGTTAAATAAAGCAAATATGAAGACCTGTGGAAAAAATGAGAAAGCTAGTATGGCTACTCAGAGAACAAAACAAGGCGTCACCATGTTCTGTCCATTTTTGTCACACCTGTTGTGCAGAATGGGATGAATATAAAGCTAAAATGGGCTTTCACGAATAGCAAGCGGGTATGAATATCTGCTGTGCAAGTGCCTACAGGGCCAAACATTTGGAAGAGGACCTGACCTTCAACATGTCAGATCTTATGTTACTACTGTATTTTCAAAGCTGTCCCTTATTAAATAGGTATAATGTGAAATTTCCACAGCTAGTTGATTCATTACCTTGCACAACAAAGCCAGTTAGCTTGTAGTGAATTTTAAAAATCTGTATTATTTCAGAATACAAACCATAATTCAGTTACACTGAAAACAAAATATACGGTATTACTGAATCAAAATATTTTGGAAGGTTTTACTGAATGTAATTGGATTTTGAGCACCGACTGCCCAGGATGCCACAGTGTTATGTAATGTCTGTATGTCACAATTCTCACTGAACTCTCTTCCACTTGATCAGCTGTCTTCAGACAGTGTTTTCTGATGGTGACTGCAGTTGTGCAATTTCTATAACAAATACAACTCACTCACAGTGAGACTACAGCTCATTCAAGAAGATATGATTTGGCTAAAAAAATCCAGCTGACAGAAGAGGATGGAGCTTTAGTTTAGTTTTAATACTGAAAATATATTTTTTAAACTAAAATATATTTTCTGGAAAAAATACTTTCTGACTCTCTACAGATCATTATATACATGAAAATCTGTGTTTAAAGACTTCATTTGCACAGATAAATTAGAAAATAACACTCTTTTATACAAGGATATATTTTCATACTTACTATGTGCATTGAGCATGTTAACTTTGGAAGGTTATTTTGCAGAATAAGTAAAACTATATCATAGGGTCTACAAACTAGCTGACAAAATCGCAATGGCACAGTCCACCTTTAAAGCCAGCATTTCCTTAATGTTTCAATGTGCAAACCCAAATAAAATAAAATGCATTATAAGTTTTTCTTGGTGGTGCTTTTTTCATCTAAAGAGGAAAAGAGTAAAAATAAACTCTATTGTGTAAATACTACTTTTTTGTAGTATATTTCAACCGCAAGGGTTGTGCTACCAGCAATGAACAGGTCTGGGAGTCAGATTCACTGCAATGTCCCCGACTAGTGAAAACTGATACAAACAAGAATTGCACAGAAATTTCTTTAGTTTATGCTTTCAATTAATTGATTTGCTGCCTTAGTTTCCTTTTCAAAAGCAGGAAACTCATTACACAAACTCCTTGTTTGCTACTGCACCTTGACCTTTTTTTCACAACACTTCTAGTTACTTCTACATTTCCCTTTGTTGTCTGGTGTAATTTATGTACCTGCTTAAAGCTCCCCTGAAACTGGACCACAACAAAATTCAGTGAAGTATCAATGAAAGCAAGACAAAGCCTCTACTGTATGCCAGACAGAGCATGTATCAAAACAAGATTTAAAAGAATGGAAGTTTAGAGAAGAAAACCAAGCTCTGTTAAGTCAGCAGAGCGCACAGTACCATACAAATAACTTAAGAGCCATGAGTACAAAGTATAAAAAAAAACCCTCATTAACCTTGCCCACATCAGCTAGAACGTTGCAAAATAAGTCAGACAAAATGAAATTGACTGGAAAATGAAGTTGGCTGGAAAAAGCATGGAAACAAAGCTCGGACAAGGGCAGCTGCAACACAGGCACTTTATGAGGTACACTACCTGCATGGCAATGAGCAAAGTTAAGAGCATGCTAGAAGGTTCTCATCAGTTAGTGACACACTGGCTAATTAAGGAGGGAGAATTTATGTTCAACTGCTGCCAGTAGCAAGCAAAACCCAGAAGTTTATTTCACTACCATCTGTATCCAGGTAAAAAGGTTTCTTCTCCAAAAAGCTGTAAGTCAGGCATGCACAGGCAGAACTAGAGAAAAAACATGAAAAAACCAAACACCAGAACTGATGGATACAGTAAAAAATGGTAATGTGTCCACAATCTCATAGCAGCATAGTACTGACATCACAGGATGATCATACCACTTTGCAACTGCTTCATAAACTATAAGGAACTATGAGATCATAATGGTAACTTAAATTACTCAAACTCTGTGGACCTTTATGTAGTTTCCTAAAAAAATCACCAAAACCAAAACCCACCACCCAAAACTTACCACTTTTTAATGCGACAAAGTTATCCTAGTGCCACCTTGTACAGAATTTTTGAAGTTAAATTACCACAAATTTCAGTCCCAATTGACCTAAGTACAAATTTTCATTAAAAATGCTTTCCTGAAATTATTTACTAAAGTATTGTTAAGGAACATAAAAACTAAAGTCATTGGGGACCATGCTACATTTCAGGTGGACAGAGCATTGCGGTAGATCAGCTTAGATCTTCTCATTAACACTTTCTCTTGAACTCCCAAAGAAAACTGAAAATTTTTTAAATAAAATGACAAACTATAAACCAGGATAATCAGATAACATTTTAATTAAAAATATTAACTATTCAAATGAAAGAAAAAAGTTACCTGAAGAGGCACTTCAATTGCTGTTTCTGAATTTCTGTGTGATTGCCCCAGTGCCTCCTGTACCCTTGTAGGGCAGATGTGAACTGCAGAGCGCTACCTGGTCCAAGAAAGGGCTCTCCATCACTGACAAGGCAGAGGTCTCCACTTCCTATTCTACCCTAGGCTCTTCTTCTTCTTCAGCCATGGGCTCCCAAGCTGTTGCTGCCACCTTCCCTTGTTCAGCCCACCAGTACACCCTCCCCCCACCTCTGAAGGCCGCTCTCCCTCTCCTTCACAATGCTTGGGAGGTCTAGAAGGGAGAGAAATTCCTCCTTGTCCTCCTCCCCCCTTCTTAAGGGAGCATAATCCAGCCGTGAGAAAAACAGGAACAGAATCAAGAGCAAATGCTGTCCTCCACACTGAGACAGACCAAACGCCCATCCACATCTACATCCCACCTCCAACAGCAGGAACCTTGTGAGGACACATGAACAAAACAAAACCTACTGTTTCCTTCTCTTTTATGTTCTCTCTCCATCTGCCAGCTGGCCTTGACTTGCACACTTCCTGAAACCATGTCTCCAGTGGTACTACCTCCTGATCAATCCCATGGCAAAGACTTAATGATAAGACACTAACCTTATTTTGTTTGTTTTACACTTGTTATCTGATAATGTTCTCTGATGTCCCTTTGATCTGGTATTGAGGGAAATTAATCATTCCCTATTAACTTCCCTCAAGTTATTTATGATTTTTTAGACCTCAGCAATGTTCTTCTGATCCTGTCCCTCTCTCTCTTTCCGCTCTCTCCACCTGAAAAGCCCTATTCTATTCAATCATGCCACTTAAGGAAGCTTGTCATATCACCTACTTTTTTTTGCACCTACACTAATTCTACCAGATACTTCCTAAGGAGGTTCATCAGAACATGCTATTTAACTTCTGGATGCAGCATGTGTCCATCCTGACATAATCATATCTTTTTTTGTTTCCCTATGTATGCCCACTAAATCCCAATACAAAAATGACTTTTTGGATCTAAACTAAGCATTTATCTGACCACTTATAAAATCCTCTGACATTTCCGATATTTACAGTGTCTCTAAGATACTCAGTATCTTCCTATGTAGTTGCCATGCTAATTCCGAATTCCTCATTATGTATATAAAGTTATGGCTGTTTTCCATCATGATTTACACTTCAGGGCACTGAATTTTATTTGCCATATATTCAATTCAGTCAACCAATACCACAGGATTCTTCTGCAACTCTTCACGCTCCATGTTCATTTTTACGACACTGAAAATCATCAGTCAAACTTTTTCAACTCATTCTTCTTTTTCAGATAACTTTATGAGTATGTTGAAAAAACACGGGTCATGTCAGAAATCTCACTAGGACACTACTGGCAAAATAAAAAAAACAAACCCTGACTGTTTATTCTGCTCTTTATTTTCTACCTTTAAGTTAGACAGTAATCAAAGAACCTTCTAAATTAACTTAGGTTCTTCAGAAGTCTTTGATGAGGGACATTATTACACTAATTTTAGAAATCCTAGCAGACTCATCAATATCGATATTGCTTACCTCCTACTCAATAATTCCTTCAAAGAACTCGTATTTGTGAGCTACACTTCTCCCTAAGAAAGAAATGTTAACTCTTTGCCCACCAATAGTCTGTTCTTTACTGTGTTTTCTCTCAATATGTCCGTTACAAACTCAAGCTTGCAGATCTGTAGATCAGCACTTAGTCTTGACCTTTTTTCTTTAAAAGTGGCATCACACTTGCCATCTTCCATAACTTGCATGCTGAGGTAATTTTAAACACAGAACGCAGATCTTGACCTCTGTCTGACAATTTCAAGTGGTTGTTCTAAATAGAAGGACTTAAACATGTAAAGGATCTTGCAGGAAAATTACATACACACTAATTTGGAAAGCAATGCAAATGTCTGGTGGAAAAAAGAAGATTACTGAACTTTCTTCAGTTTGAATTCTGTAGTCTGACAATGTATCATTATGTTTAACGGACAACAAGTGATACATAAGGCAGCAAGTGAAAACATGCTGAAAAAGGATCTCAGGAGTTAGTGGGTACTTAACTAAGATCTCTCTTGAGCAGTGAGGTTGACATAGCGTGGATTATACAGAAGAGAAGCTTTGACTAAGAAGCCATACTTAGTGAACTGCTGCAAGGAGGGAACCTACCACAGAGGAACTTCAGGGACCATGAACAAACAAGAAATTACTGCCTGACAAACTGATTAAGATTTTTGACAGAAGGGAATAATTTGCATGACCACAATTTTAAGTATCCAGATCTCACTCCAGTAAATGCCTTCTCCTCTTCCTTAGGCTATAGTCTGCCTTTTTTTTAAAGCCAAAAGGGTAATACCTCAATCTTCTCAATGCTGAAGGAGAGAGTGTGGAATAGGTTATACCTTACAGCTGACAGTTCAGCAATTTCATACTTAAGCTGCTTTTGAACACTTGGGTGAATATAATTTATTTCTAACATTTCCCTGTATCTGTTTCATCCCTTTATTCTGTAAGTCTTACGGCTGACAAATTCGAGACAGGGCCATGAAGATGTTAGCTGCAGAGTAAGGAAATATCCCTAAGCTCCATATGAGCAATTATTGTGGAGCTATCACTACTGCGGCTTTGGTCTATGAAGCAACTATAACCCACTATGTTATATCTGACTTGACCTCTTACACTCTTATATCTCCTATCACTTGGAAATCAGATTTCTAGTGACTGTTCTTGAAATGATGCTAATGCTCCAATGTTTAACAGGATTCACAATATGCCTACAATACTAAATTCAAGATTCAATACAAACTTCTCCAATTATACCAGTTTGCTTACTATGTGTAGCCTATTCAATAATTGCAACTCCAGATCAAATATATCTATTTTAATATAAACATTTCTCTTCCATGTAACAAATGCTTTGGTTTCATAATTTAACATAATTTTTCAATTATTTTTTTATTTCTGTATGCCTTGGTGAAACATTTCACTGTGTGTGATGCCAGCTAAAAATCTTTTCTCCAAAGATTAAAGGAAAAAGGGAAAATGCAAGATGAAGCTGAAAACACTCTTATTTTGGAAAGAGATGGGAAGTCCTGTTATCCGACACTGTAAATATCCCCAGCAAAAAGTGTAATTTATAGTACCTTAGAAGAAAAACTGTTATTAAATTTCTGAAGGTGGGACTGCAAATGTGAGTATCCATTAACCATCTCAAATATAGACGAACCTTATATACAAGACAGATACACCACATATGTATATAGCATGACACAACTGTTAAAACTGTATGCATCAGGTCTCTCTGAATGTGTTAGGTTTTAAAGTCCAATCTGCAAGCACACAGTTTACCATGAAACAGTGAACTTGTGTCAGTTACAAAAAAACCTCCTAGCACCTTCTGTGCTCTACAATGAGGATCATTAAACACTGATAATCAGAGACAGCTGATAAGAATAAAGTAGATTTTCAAGGTTAAATTTCAAGAAATGGTAGCTAAGCAGATTTTATGTCCATAAAATGGGGTTTTCTGAGTTAAAAGACAATGTGATCACCTACTTAACTAATCAAGGAGATGTCTGATAAAAGCAGCCACACATTCCAAAAGACAGAATTGCTCAGTGGCCATTTCAAAGCAAATCTTAAAATTCAGGCAAGGGGGATAAAGAGTACCAATATTATCTGAAATCTTAGGTCACTACAAGTGTAAAGTTCTAAAAAAATGGATGTAATTCACCCACTAGTATACCTGATATAAAGAATCAGCACTCTTTTTCTGGGTTTTGGTTTGGTTTGGTTTGGGTTTTTTAACTCTTATGGCTTATAGATCTCAAAACGCTACTTCCATACAAGGTTGACATAGAGTTCATGTCCAAAAAATGTAAGAGTGTCAAAACACCGCAAGCCAGTTAGTTCCTGGAACATTCTGAAAGCCAATCTTTTTTTTTTTTTTTAATAAACAAACATATGCTAACAAACTCCAAGTGGAAGCAGTACATTTTTTTAAATTCCCTGTTTTCAATGAAACAAACAAGCTACTGTAACTTTTAAGTTGATAACTTGTCAGTCTGCTATTCCTGCTACAGATTTGTATAATAGTAATAAAAAGATATTATAGTAAATTATAATTGCAGATAAAATGCAACTTAATCATATTTAATTATACAATCACAGTGATAAGTATTAAGTTACACTCAGTAATAAGTAATAAGATACAAGCTTTCACATATTCCCACCAATATATCATGACAGAAACAACATGAAAAACAGGCTCAATGGCATTTTCTTCTTTAGCACACTTTTTAACTTATCAAAATCCTCAAAATACCTTAGCACTTCCTTTTTTATTTAGTCAAAATCCATTCCAATCCAACATAACAGTATTGCAAGGATTATTATCCTGCTGTCTAAATAGCAGAAGAAACCCACAAACACCATCCACATCAAAAATAAACCACTCTTTAGACCTGCACTGGACATAATAACTAGCTCTCGCACTGAAGATAATAACTAGCTCTCTAAAACTCTGTATTTTAAACCTGAATTCCTTAAACAAACAAAACAGCAACCAAAAAACCTACAGAAAATTATTAAAACTAAAACCTTTATATGAGGACAATGATCTGCCAAAAACCCCACACTCCACAAAACAAAAAAGTGTAAAAAAACTCCATGCATAAGCAGCTCACGATTTTCTGAGAACAAGAGTTTAACCACTGCCTCGTTTCTTTACATGTACATTTAGGTCATTAAAATTTTTCTCAAAAAAATCCAAGAAATCTACATCAGTTCTAGTGACAGTCTTCCTATTTTGTTATTGATACATGTAGACACAATACAGAGGACATTAAATAAACTGGAAAACTATATGTAGAATGTAATTTTAAGTGTACTATATGGAAGAGAGAACATTTTGCCCACAGAGCACCACATATAATAAAAATGGCTTTCTTAACCAAGGTAATATGCATTACTCAATTTACTGTAAAATCCAAGTGCTCAAAGAGCATGGAAATCAAGCATGTTGTTAATTCTTTTGCTGCTTCTTGAGTATTTGAAGTTAAGTTACATGTACCTATTTCCCCCAGATTTTATATATGCCATCCTTGACAGAAAAATACTTGTTTTTTACAGGAACCAGGCAGGAGAGGGACAAAATGTGTTTTACATTTACATACACATAGCATAGCTCATTTGGACTGCTTTTTGTCTCTTTATGAATTTCACAGGTTTTGAATTAAAACAAAACTATGTTGTTTCTTTTCTAAATTTGTCCATAGTCTGTTTTATGCAGTCGCTGTTACTATCTACATCTAGAAGCCATTGTTCTTCATTTATGGGCCGACATCACCATTCCACCAACAGTGGAAAACTGCGTATTTGTTGATCTAGAAAGAACATTTTATGGTACCAAACTGCTGTATTTCATCTGACAGTAAGCTAATAGTTAAAACTGAATTTTTGAAGTTAGTCATAACACTCTGAGGGATTTCTTTTGTTTGAATAGTTAATCCCTAGGACAACACAAATTAAAAACCAAAGTGGACACTGTTTTACTAATCATTTTGGACTCGCATTATCATTTATCTTTACATATCACATTGTTTTCTTATCAGCAAATAGACACTTTTAACTTTTAAACATGAAATTTAGCTTTAAACATGAAGCATTCAGATACCGTTCTTATATAGGTCACTAACAGTTTATAATAAATACATATGCAAGATGAGCTCATGTTAAGCTTTTGATTCCAGTATGATTACCTTATATTTCTGAAATGGAGTGATTATAAAGATGAGGCACTTGCACAACATTTTAACACTACTA
The DNA here is from genome assembly GCF_965140245.1 of Athene noctua. NCBI lineage: Eukaryota > Metazoa > Chordata > Aves > Strigiformes > Strigidae > Athene > Athene noctua. Next base: position 34,319,597 of record NC_134077.1, read on the forward strand.
CTTTATAAAATCAATTTCTTTAAAGATTGTCTTTAAAATGCCCTTCCTAACTATTGTCATTCACAACCAATAAAGAATATGAGGCAAAAGAGGAGACACAACAAACACATTAACAGTCCAGAGAAACACTGTGAGATGTTTCTGCACTAGCCCACTGATCAAAATTCACAGTGCAAGAACCGCGGTATCTGCTATAGAACCACAGCTTATTTTCCCCACTACTGTTCCCCTGTCCCACTAATATTTGGGATTTTATTTGGTAGGATGGGCTGCTAGGGTGTTGTGATGTTTATATTCTCACAAAGGATCATTTTTTCCAAAACATTTGGAGTTTTAACTGCTTATATGGTAGCCAAAGGGCTTTCAATCTCCACTGCTCTGGTTCTTCTCATCACCTTTTCTTGTAATTATCCCTAATTATGGCACTGGAACCATACAAAACATGCAGTTTCTTTCAGTGGAATAAAGTCATGGCATACTTTCTCCAAAAGGTTGCAAAACTAAAGTATCTCCAGACTGAAGAGAATCCTGCAATGATCACCATCTAATTTCACCCATAGATTCCAATATCATTCCTGTATCATCTTTCAGGTTCAAGTCATGTCAAAGCTAGGTTTCGACCCTTTCCAAACACATCTGAAACAAACAAGGGAAAGAAACAGCTTCTTCGTTCAGATGCAGGAGTAAGCACACCTGAGGAACACAGATGATTAAGATTTCTTTGTAGAATATGGATTTTTTTTTTTTTTAAATCGGAACATTCTCCTCCCCCACCATCCCCACAATGAAAATAAACATATTTGAGTTGGAGGTTTTTTAGGATAAATTCCTTAGATCTAAAATGGCATTACAGAAGAGAATGAATCTGACATCTACTCTGAATATGCTTATAAGCACTCATTTGTGGAGTATGATAGAACCACTTTCCATTTGGTGGTCTGCAGGAAGTAGGGACGGAGACCTGTTCTACAACCCAGACTAATGCCGTAGAGACCAGCTTATAATACAGCTGGTCTGTCTCTAGGTCAGTGGAAATTTAATTATCTACTTAAAAAACCTAAAGAACTGTATGGGGACAAAGAAGGGTAAAAAAGACATTTTCACTATGAGGAAGATCATCTCTTCTACTCTTCCCTCCCTTATTTTAGGCTGCAGTAACAGCGAGAGAATGAGAGTTACTGACAATTTTTTTATAATATTATCTTAAGAAAACCAGTATGAATGACAGAACTAGTTTTCAGATACATAACTAAGCAAACAAATTTTTTTTCCACAGCTGCTAATGCCAACCACGGTTTCAAGTAGCTGGTGTAAAAGACTACAATTTCATCTCAATTTAGGCAGCAGAGGCATCTTCATTTTACACTGCAATGCAAGGATTAAATGTATCTGAAAAAACTGTGCTTCTTTCAAGTGTTGTAACTAGTGACAGTATTTCAGAACACAAGAAAACTTTTCTTCTTACAGTGAACATAGAAGTCACAACCTACATGCTGAAGGAAAAGAAAGTTCAGTTCAAAGTATTTTGAATTGCTATATTCATGAGATTACCGTATTTTTTAAAAAAAAAAGATTAGTTATAAAGGTACAGTAAGTCTGTGTTATCAAGACTGGAAAGCAAGGAGATGGGCATACAAATGTTGTTGAGTATTTAGAATATGCCTACCCTATACAGGAGTAAATGCAGAGATACCAAGAATTTCTGAGCCATATTAACTGACGTACCAAAAGCAGCCTGGTTTTGCTGGCTGTTGACAAAAGCATCAGGATTTGTCAGGTTAGGAAGAGCACTATATTCGCGCAGCTATAATGCTTGTGAAATTCTGCCTTGTTCAGTGTCACGGATCACATGGATGTAGCTGTGTATGTATCTTCCCACTGAACAAAATCCATCTAAATTCCAGCTGAGCCTAGTGTTTTCTCTGGATAGGTGGCTCTGAAGGCCTACATCTAGCCAGTAAACACCAGATGGGACAGATCTGGGACAGATATTAAGTATGAATTTAGGCTTTGGGAGAGGCTGGAGAACTTGTGGCCTTATTTTTAAATTAACTTTTCCTTCTGGGATGTTCAATATTGTAATTATAGTAAACCCCACAATTTTTAAACTTACCTTAAAACACTGAAAACCTCCAGTCTTTCCTATGTTTTCAAGAGCTGAACAATACTTGCTTTGTTAAACCATGTCAGCAGATAGGACTTCCTGCTGGAAGTGCTAAAATAATAGTACTTATCACGACACACCAGAAAAGAAGCTATGAGAACTGGAAACTGTTTCTAAAAAACTGTTCTGAAATCTTCCAATTTTCAACTTAAAAAAATAAAAATAAAAAACTTATTTATGAAGTAGATTTGACAGTTTTCCCTTACACATCCTGGAAAAGGACTTCTGTAGGAATATAAAAGCACACAAAATTTGTTGAGCAACTACCAGTCCTTGACACAAAAGGCAGCAAGAGAAACACTGATGCACACAGGCACCTAGCTTGCAATACCTTCATATTAGATGCCTCGGTTTCCAGTTTTGTTAGGTGATTTGAGTTATCCTCTAGCTCTTGCCGAAGGTTGGAGTTCTCCATCTTTAGTGCCTCAACTTGTTTTAACAATTGATCATATGAAGCTGCAGCCATCCTGGGCTACCCTCAGCCCTAAAAAAGTAAGAAAAATAGTGAATTTAAACATTTTAGAAAAAAAACCACTGAATTTATTTAAGTATGAAACTTTCTTTTCCATTTACCACTCAACTTTCTAAACATTTAATTTAAATCCAGTAATCTGAACTATTAATTCCTAGAACTAATGCCAGTTCAAAGATTTTTTTCAGTGGGTTTCCATTTGATACACGTGATTAAGCACATGAAAGAAGTTCATTAGCAATTACATTAGGTATTAGGGAAAGCCAGAATACCTGAAAAAAAATCATAGTATCATTCAAAAGCATCCTTACTATTCACATTTCAATTCTAACACCGAGAAACTCTGTAGATAGACCATATTTAATAATTTTTTGATAGACAACAAGCACTGTCAACAATATCTTAAAAAATGCTAAATGCCTACTTATTTTATGAAATGAAAGATAATAACAAATATTCAAAATTCCTAGGAACACCACACACTAAAGGAGATGTTTTATGAAAGGCAAACAGTAAATAATATAGAGTTTTAACAGAAAAAAAGCATCAAATGCAGTAGTAATCAAGCCTTTCGTAAAAATATCCTTCAAGGCATAAAGATTAAAACAAATGTACTTACAAAATTCCAACACAAGAAGCAGTCATATTGCACAGTAGAATAAAAAGATAAAAGTCTATTCTTGCTATCAGGATATTCCATATTATTTTAGGTAATATTTTAACACCAGTCCTAGAACACATCACAATTATTCAACTATTACAAAGGAGAAAGAAACAAATACCCCAATTTAAAATACAAAATTAAAATCGTTTCCTGCTTTCCAAACAAAAAGCAGAGTTGTTCATCTAACAATGTAAGTTAACTAAAACATAGGTAACCATGTTTGAAGCCCTTTACAGTTGAAGGTCTCAATTTCTTACTCATCAGTTGCCCAAGAGAATAAAAGGAAGCCTAGTACTCCATACATGTACAAGTTACCCTTCCAATGTCATCATAGGAATTTCCTAAGTATGTGGCCTGTAGCTCAAAGGAAAAAAAAAGGCTTACAGGACAACATTTCTTTTCATCACTACTACAATACTTTGAAAAAGGTGAAACAATTAAAAGCTCTTATTTAGCATTTTCTGTGTATTCTCTCACTGGGCCTTCGACCATACTGCTTGTATAACTCCTTATGTAATCAATTTTGCTCTTCCAGATTACTCAACTGAATTATCCAGCCTACTAAAACCAGGTTAAATTATTCAAAAAGGTTTTAGCTGCCCAATAAAAATTTTGAAAATAGTTTTAATCTTTCTCATTTTAAACTCAACAAAACATAAAGAAGAACATATACTACTGAAGACAGGAACAACAATGAAAGCTGTAGTGCATTTGATATGACTAATTTATTTCCTTTTCAAAAAGCAAGTCTTCACAATCTAAGCACCTGTCATCATCAAAGATGGGAAAAGGAACAATCCTTCCACTTATGGAATTGTGATTTCCAAGACACTATTAGTAAGCTGCAGAAAAAAAATCCCTAACAAGTTTCTTTTTAAAAATCTGGTCATGCTTTATTGGAGACCTCATTTTTAGCGAAATGAAGATAATCTGAAACATCTACTCTATTATGTAAATTCTGTGCTTTTACCATCAGGGTGTTTTAACCTAAAAGGTGGAGAGCTGTCAAACAGAGCTGCAAAAAAAAAACCCAAACCAAACCAAAACCAATAAAGGGCAGACTATTTCTGTTCCATTTCATATATGTTTTTATCTAATAAGTAACAGTTTCCATGCTTATTAATAAAACCAACAGCTGTAGTTCACATTTCTTTTCAGAACTTACACTGCATGGTCAATTCTGCACAGTCCATAGAAAGGTAGATAGAATTGGAAAGATTTTTCACATTAGTTGTCATGAATTAGTATTGCATTGTAATGTTGATAGAATCTGTTGGTTTAGACTCAAGTATATCACCCATTTATTCATTTACATCTAATTTACAGAAGCTGCTGTATGCCACGTATTTGATATGTATTTTGATTCTAGCTAGAATATCTTTTTCACCTATTATTTTAATTCATTATTAGTATGAAAGGACAGATAATGATAATATTGGTTTTCTATTTTCTGTCCACATCAAGGAATTCTCACTCATTAATTTGGAACTTAAAACGATTAGCCACATTAACCACGTACATACACACAATGAAGAAAATTGAGAAAACTGAATGAGAGAAGGAGCTACAGTAGGAAGACAGCAACTGAATAGCTGATACTTTAAAGGCAAAATAAGCTTAAATGTACTTATGGTAAATGAGTATGAGTAAGAATCCAGTTTCTGAAGGGGAGATTTGGTTTGTCTTCTTCTCCCCCTCCTAAGGTCCTAAGCTTCCTTTTCTGTATTTTATTTTCATAACATGGAAGTAGGACATCACCACTACAAGACAGTATTCCGCCTCAGACTAAGAATCACTTCCTGATTTATTCAAATGTCAAACTTTACTCTCTGGGTTTTCAGGTAAGCTGAAAGTAGCTGATTACCACAAACTAGGAAATTCAAAACGTCTTAATTTTTTTGTTAAATAGATGCTCAAATGCACAATAAATGACACTGCCACAGGCAGAAAATCACTCCTGTCAATTTGGCATACAGCAGGAGCCATGCTGCTCAACTGCAGCTCTGCTAGCTGCTGAGGTGCTTGCCGGAAAGACACCCACACCATCAGGAATCACAGCAATGCCTGGCGGCTGCTCTCCACTACCAGGGCATTCATACTGGCACCTCAGAACATGGCAAGGATTTTACAGAGAATCTCCTGGAGGGGAGGAGATGCAGGAAGCATATATTTTATCTTTTGGGAGCACGGTGAGGCTCGGGCAAAGGGTGTTTGCAGTCAGTATACCCACACTGAAAACTGGACTGAAAGCAGCCAGTCTCATGTTAGCAACACACGGCGAGCCACCTAGGCATCTCCTTCCAGCAATGCCTGCCACCCCACTGGCTGAGGCATCTGGACTTCATGGGGGCACAGAGATGCATATCTATCTCCCTAGCCCTCCAAAATAATTCTCCTTTTTCCTTCACCTGTAAAGGAAGGACTATCATGCATTTGAGAAGAACAGTAAACTACTTTTTAGAAATAACGGACCTCACCTACCCCAACTGCACCAAGGTGTCTGATACAGTGCCACATGCAAAACCAGGCACAGTTAAAAATAGATTACAAGAGTAATGAGTAGCTCAAACACCAGATGACACTGGGCAGTGCTGATGGGCAAATTGTGGGGCTGGAGGTAGGTTGTTAGAAAAGTCTCCCAAAACCAGTCTGCAATATGTATTTTTAAATGCTTCACTATTGGCCTTGGCACAAGAAGTGGCATCAAAACTTGCTCTCACAAATTTGAGAGGCTTCACAAGGTCAGAGTACTACACGTAATAGACAAGGAATTTGATGAACTGAGAAATGGAGCAGTAGAAACAGGGTGGAAATAAATAGCATAACAATGCAAGGTCAATCAGGTAGGAATCTTGTCACCTGGAAGCAGTGAATGGGGAGTACAACTTGAACCTCTTGGCAGCCAGCCTGCAGGGCACCCGGGCACTAAGACGAGACTGGCACAATGAAGAAAACATGATCCCCAGAGTTATCAAGTCACTTTACAAAGACATGGGTAAGTAAAGTGAATTTAAATGGGTGCAGAGAAAGACACTAAGTGATGAGGAGACTAGAGGGTCTCTCATATGAGAAGAGACTAGACAAGCAAGCCTTTGCTGTTTCAGGTTGGAACGACACAGCTACACTTTGTTATTAGGCAAGGGAAAACGCTCAAGATGAAGAAATGTATTTGTGCTAAAACACAACACTGACACAGAACAAACGAGCATAAATTGGTCATTTATCAACACAGGCTGGCAATATCCATTAGTAAATTCAGCAATATCCTTGCCTAGCTCACTGCACAGGAAGGAACTGGACTTAAGAGGCTCAGAAATACAATCTTGCATTTCTAAACCTCAATACAGTAGAATACTGTAATTATTTTCATATCTCTAAGATATTTTTATCTTTTTCTCCTGAAATAATTAAATGCCAAAGCATTTCACAAAAGACACCATTATTTAAAATGGGGGAAACAGACACAGGTAATGACCACAAAGCAGGTTACATTTCTGATGCTGAACACTGATCCTGAACACCGTGACACCTCTCAGACACTTAGTTTGTAGAGTGAAATCACAAGGCTCCATTACACACAAGCTGTTCCGTGCATACTGAGCTAACACCCTCAAAATTAAAATATACCTCTCTTCTGGAAATAGGTTTTTACCAATATCTTCAAACTAGACACATAGGATCAGAGTTCAGGTCCCAAAACTAATGCTTTGATTTATGCTCTAAATTATCTGAGTACATAAAAATTATTTTAAAAACCCCTTTAAACACAGAATTGGTGGTATCAGTAGAAAGTGACCATATTGCTACATCACCTGCTTGTAATTTCTCCGGGGTCAAAACACTGTCCTTGGGGAAACAGTCAAACTCTGGACCCTCTTGGCGAGACACGGTTCACATACATTCACAGAAGAACGAGTAACCAGTCCAAAGGAAAGAAAGGAATAGTTCTCACATGGCCCACTAGCCTGAAGCTGTACCACTGCACATGCACACACAAACATACTCAAGATTACTGAGGCCTGTATCAGGTGAATCAAGAACAAATTAACTCTTCCCCCCCCCCCCCCCCCCCCCCCAAAACCATTACAGTGGGGAAGAGTGGAGGGGGAGAGAAAAGGAAGAACTCTGGCCTCCTACACCCATTTCACATTTTACCCGGTCCAAGGGAAAATGCATGCCACATGCAACACAATCCACCTTCGCTAGTTCATTATTATGTTTCAGTCAAGCCTCCTTCTGCACTCTGCCTCTTTGCAGAGTGATCATCATTCAAAGGGAACAATAGAGATAAGCCCTCTCCCTACATTTACTCCAAGAAATAACCCTCTTGGAGTACAGGAACTTTAAATCCCTCATTGTAAGAAGCACCTAAAATCTAGGTATCCTACTCCCTGACCCATATTTCTCATCATTAAGAGGTTTCTTCTCCATCTCCTAGCAAAGTAAGATGAAATTATGACAAGAAATGTCATGCTTTACTGAATCAGCACTTTGCATGAATACACACATCAAAGAAGATTTTCAAGCTGCATATAACTTTCAAACACTAAAATAAAAATTAATGAGAAGCTTACATTTATACAAACACACTTTTAAGATTCAGATATACATTTTTCTATATTAAGAAAACTATACCAGTAACAAGTGCCCAAAAATCAAGAATTTAGATGCAATCTTTTCAGTCTCAAATCCCGAGATAGGAAAACACCACAGTATTTGAAAAACTATGAATTTTTACTTATCAGAGCCTTTTCCTTTGAAATCAATAAGCATCCAATACTCAACATGCCCTAAGGAGGTTTAACAACCAGGGGATCAGGCCTAGTCAGCATGGGTTTATGAAAGGCAGGTCCTGCCTGACAAACCTGATCTCCTTCTATGACAAACTGACCCAACTATTGGACAAGGGAAAAGCTGTCGATATTACCTAACTGGATTTTCAAAAAGCATTTGACACAGTTCCCCATAGAATTCTCAGAGAAAAACTGGCTCTCCATGGCCTGGATGACCAAAAGGTCTGGTGGGTCAAGCACTGGCTGGATGGACGGTCCCAGAGAGTGGTGGTCAGTGGAGCTAAATCCAGCTGGCGGCCGGTCACAAGTGGTGTTCCTCAGGGCTCGGTGTTGGGACCATTTCTGTTCAACATCTTTATTGATGATCTTGATAAGGACATAGGGTGTATCATCGGTAAGTTCGCAGATGACACCAAGGTAAGCGGGAGTGTCAATCTGCATGAGGACAGGGAGGCTCTACAGAGAGACTTGGATAGATTGGATCCGTGGACCAACATTAACAGGATGAGCTTCAACAAAGCCAAGTGCCAGGTCCTGCACTTGGGCCACAACAACCCCCTGCATGGCTACAGGCTTGGGGAGGTGTGGCTGGAGAGCTGTCTGGGAGAGAAGGATCTGGGGGTTTGAACTGACAAGCAGCTGAACATGATCCAGCAGTGTGGCCAAGAAAGCCAGCGGCATCCTGGCTTGTATCAGAAATAGTGTGACCAGCAGAAGGAGGGAGGTGATAGTGCCCCTGTACCCTGCACTGGTGAGGCCACACCTGGAGTACTGTGTCCAGTTTTGGGCACCTCAATACGAGAGAGATATCGAGGTGCTGGAGCGAGTGCAGAGGAGGGCAACGAAGCTGGTGAAGGGTCTGGAGAATAAATCCTATGAGGAGAGATTAAAGGAGCTGGGACTGTTTAATGTGAGGAGGAGAAGGCTGAGGGGAGACCTCATCACTCTGTGCAGCTACCTGAAAGGACATTGTAGAGAGGTTGGTGCTGGTCTCTTCTCACAGGTGATTAGTGACAGAACAAGGGGGAATGGCTTTAAACTGCAACAGGGGAGGTTCAGACTGGACATAAGGAAAAAACTTTTCACAGCAAGAGTGGTCAGAGTGGAATAGGCTGCCCAGGGAGGGGGTGGAGTCACCAGCCCTGGATGTGTTTAAGGGTCGTTTAGATGAGATGTTGGGGGATATGGTGTAGGGGAGAACTTTGTAGAGTAGGGCTGATGGTTGGACTTGATGACCCCAGGGGTCTTTTCCAACCTGAATGATTCTGTGATACTTAAGAACCCAACAATTTGTGATATTATATCTCCTTATGAAAATATTTTAATTCCCATTACAATTTTTTCATCTGTAAAAGCTATTACTGTTACCACGCATCCTATTTTTAATCAAGCAAATTTTGTATAATAAATTAGTCTTAGTTTTTTCATAACAGAGGCTAAGAATAATCTAAGATATAAAACCTTTTTGTGTTTTTTTCAACCATAGAGACAGAGACCTGGCAGTATCTAATAACATCAACCTATTTGTTTCAGTTTTAGCAATCTTCATTGGAGATTATTCTGGCACCCACTGTAATTGCCTGACGGTGATTTTTTTTTTGTTAGCAAGGAAGTTGTACAGCTACTTCAGATGTTAAAATCAGTGAAAAAAGGCAAAATTACTTTCTAAACTAATAAGGCACAATACAAAAAACACTGATGTCAACCAAGGCAACTCAAACAAGTTCATGTAACTGATGAAATTTGTTGATAGTAAATCAGATGCTGAACTCTCCAATAAGCAAACAGAATTCAGCCTTCTACTACCACCACCAGTAAGCAGATGCTCAACATTTTTCACAATGTATTTTACTTTCTTAATACAACAACTTGTAATCACTGTGTCTAAAGTTCATGAATATATCATAAGGAATCCCGGAGCTTCCCAGAATGCACTGATGACAACGTCCTCCTCCAAGTGATAGTGGAGCCAATGAGGAGAGGTGCTATAATGGACACGGAAGGGCTGGTGGAGTATGTGAAACCCAAGGGCAGCCTTGGCTGCAGTGACCATCAAATGATGGAGTTCCAAGATCCTTAAGACAGCAAGGGGGTGCACAGCATGTTCACTGCCCTAGAATTCCGGAGAGCAGACTCTGGCCTCTCAAGGGATCTGTCTGGCAAAGTAGTATGGGATAAAGCCCTGGAGGGAAGAGGGGGCCAAGACAGCTGGTTGTTATCCAAGGATCACCTTCTCCAAGCTCAGGAGCCATGCATCCTGATGAAGAGAAGTCGGGTAAGAACACCAGAAGGCCTGCATGGATGATCAAGGAGCTCCTGGATAAGCTCAAGCATAAAAAGAAAGCCTACAGAGGGTGGAAAAAATGACAGGTAGCCTGGGAGGAATACAGAAACAGTTCAGGTAGTGCCAAGGATCAGGTTAAGAAGGCTAAAGCCCAAATAGAATGAAATTTGTCCAGTGACATCAAGGGCAACAAAAAAAGCTACTGTTGATATGTCAGTGATAAAAGGAAGACTAGGGAAAATGTGGGCCCTCTCCAGAAGGACCTGGGAGACATGGTTACCTGGGATATGGAGATGGCTGAGGTATTCAATGACTTTTTTGCTTCAGTCTTCACCATCAAGCACTCCAGCCACACCACCCAAGACACAGAAGGCAAAGAAAGGGACTGGGAGAATGAAGAACCACCCACTGTAGGAGAAGATCTGGTTCAAGACCATCTAAGTAACCTGAAAGTGCACAAGTCCATGGGACCTGATGAGATGTATCTGTGGGTCCTGAGAGAACTGGTCAATGAAGTGGCTAAGCTACTATCTATCACATTTGAGAAGCTGTGGCAGTCTGGTGAAGACCCTTCTGGCTGGAAAAGGGGTAACACAGTCCCCATTTTTAAAAGGGGAAAAAAAAGGAAGACCCGGGGAACTACAGGCCAGCCAGTCTCACTTCTGTGCCCAGCAAGATCATGGAGCAGATCCTCCTGGAAACTATGCTAATGCACATGGAAAACAAGGTGATTGGTGACAGCCATCATCATGACTTCATGAAGGGAAAACCATGACTGACAAATCTGATGGCCTTCTATGACGAGGTTACAGTGCTGGTGGCTAAGGGAAGAGCAACTGACAACATCTACCTGGACTTGTGCAAAGTTTTTGACACTGTGCCACATGACACCCTCTTCTCTAAATCAGAGACACATGGATTTAATAGATGGACCACTCAGTGGATAAGGAATTGGCTGGATGGTTGCAAAGATCTGCAGTCAAGATGCTTGACTTACAAGTAGAAAGCACTGATGAGTGGTGTTCCTCAAGGGTCCGTATTGGGAGCAGTGCTGTTTCACATGTTTGTTGGAGAATGGACAGTGGGATTGAGTGCACCCTCAGCAAGTTTGCTGATGACACCAAGCTGTGTGGTGGGGTTAACATGCTGGAGGGAAGGGATGCCATTCAGAAGGACCTGGACAGGCTTGAGACATGGCGCATGCAAACATCATGAAGTTCAACAAGACCAAGTGCAAGGTCTTGCACATGGGTCAAGGCAATCCCAAGCACAGATACAGGCTGGGCAATGAGTGGGTTGAGAGCAACCCTGTGAAGGACAACTTGGGGGTATTAGTGGATGGGAAACTTAACATGAGCCAGCACTGTGTGCTCTCAGCCCAAAAAGCCAGCCATGTCCTGGGCTGCATCAAAAGAAGTGTGCCCAGGTTGAGGCAGGCAATTCTCCCCCTCTACTCTGCTCTCAACTCACCTGGGGTACTGTGTTCAGCTCTGCAGCCCCCAACATAAGAAGGACATGGACCTGCTCAAGTGGGTCCAGAGGAGGGCCATGAAGATGACCAGGAGGCCAGAGCACCTCCCATATGAGTACAGGCTGAGAGAGTTGGGGTTGTTCAGCCTGGAGAAGACTCCAGGAAGACCTTATAGCAGTCTTCCAGTACTTAAAGGGGGCTTGCAGGAAAGACTGGGGAGTGCAGCAATAGGACAAAGGGTAACAGTTTTAAACTGAAAGATGGCAGATTTAGATTAGCTATAAGGAAGACATTTTTTACTGTGAGGGTGGTGAGACACCAGAACACATTGCCCAGAGAGGTGGTAGACACTCCCTGAAAGTGTTGCAAGGCCAGGCCGGATGGGGCTTTGAACAACCTGGTCTAGTGGCAGGGGCACGGTCAAGTGGCAGTGTCCATGGTAGGAGAGTTGAAACTAGATAATCTTGAAGGTCCCTTCCAACTCAAACAATTCTATAATCTAGATTACAATATAGTAAGGCTGGAAACGACTATCAGCTCTGATTTCTTTCTACACCCATAAATTTCACCCAACCCTTCAGTGCTGAGTCCGATATCTCGTCCCTATTATTCTTTACCATTCTGTCAATTTTTTCATTTATATCCAAGTAACAGGGAATTGTTTATTCAAGGGCATTTCACACTGAATTTTTGGGAAAAAAAGAGATTTTTCTAACTAGTTTAGCTTAAATATATTTAAAGATTGATATTTTTTTTTTAATCACTAGGTTTGGGGGTTCTGACTTGGAAGTGTTTAGTGCTAATGTTGGGACGGCTGGGAAGACTGCACTGGTGCCCGTCCCCAGCTGTCTGCCCTACCCATCTCCACAAGGTTCCCACCCAGGGAAGAGGGAAGGGCTCAGCTGCTCAAGTGGCAGCTGCCTAAACCACTGCAGATTACTGCCTGACTGCCAAGGTAATCAGACATAGGTGCCAGTTTAACTTATACTGGGCCACTAACTACAATGGTTCAGCAGCTGTTACATGGCTGTTTCTGAAATAGGGGCAAGGCTGACACACAGGGGCAAAAAATCTAGTACAGCTGTTCTAAGCTAAGACAGCCCAACTTACTAACTTCAGTCTTAAATGGACCGTGTTCATGCAGTTACCTTTTCAAGAGAATACAGTGAGGGGGTTTTTGGCCATTCTTATTTTGACCATGCAATTTGCATTAGCTCAATTGCTCTTTTGACTGAATCCTTTACTGTATTTTCCATTATTTTGTCTGAAACTTGTCTTCAGGTTAAATGGTTTATATGTAAACATCCTTCTGCTTGTTATTTTTCAACTTCAGTCTCCAGTGAAATATCAGCACTCTAAGTTCTGTGTTTAAGACTTATTAAAAATTAGTGTCAGTGGGCCAGGGATTTGTCTTATGCATTTCAGTTTGGGGCAAGCCTTCCAGGCTTGCTGATGTAAAAATGTTTATTGTTCACAGGCACTGTTTAATACTCTCCTATCCTACTCACTGCAAAAAATTCCATTGGCCACAGATCATAAAAGCCCATTACCCTGATTCTTTCCAAACAGAGCAGAAAAACTGTATTTCTGCCATCTCCAGCATCACACTGAACAACTATGTTATTTCCAACCAGTGATAAGCCTATGCTTTATTAAAATGGCTTTTGTTGCCAGCATATTTAATCCTCCTATTCCTATCTGCATTTAAGAACAAACCCCCCAAACTTCTTGTCAGTAGCAGGTAGAAGGCAGGCTTCTTTGTTGGGGTTTTCCTCATCGGGGCTATGCGGGCACAAAATATAACAAGGAGTCCGAAAGTGCTGTAAAGGTTTGGGTGTGGTTAAAGAGAATTAAGAAAATACTCAGTAAAGAATGAGAATTACCCATGAGTGGAACAGCAGATCTGGTACCTTCCATTCATGTTCTCATTCATTCTGCTTTAGCATGCTCAGGTCAGAGTGTTTCAGGAAGTAGAAAACAGCCATCATAAAAAACTGCTCTTCATCAGCTTGTTTTAGCAACAAAGGCTTTCATATCAGAAAGTGAATTGCAAGTTATGTAACACTACTGCTTCTAATAAATTTGAAAAAGCTGACATTGAAAAAAATTGTAATCTCTAGATTAGATACCCTTTAAATTCCTCTTTTTTTCAGCTGTGTAGAAAAAAACCCAATGGCCACATGAAAAGCCATTACTATTATCAGTTATCCTAATACAATGTGTAAAAGGGTTAGTCCTTTTAAAAGGAGGCCACACAATTTTCTCTAAACCTCAGCGGCATCTAGAGGACATCCTTCTTAGTTTTTTTATTCACTTCTGCATGAAGGTTATCTTTGCGGACAAGAGACTACAACACTGAAGTGTTACTATACCTGACCTTCCTAAATCCTTCTACCTGGGGAGGGTACTTTTTCTTCTTCCATAAATAAATTCCTAACTTGGCAAAAGCTTTCAATTCTTGGGATACTTCCTTAAGTTCAATAATTGGCCTGTACTCACCAACCATAAGCAGAAGTTCTTCCTAACCAAAACATAACTTGGCTTATGAAATAATGAATGACCCATGTTCTCTGCATTCCTTAAAGACCAGGAGGAGAAGGAAAGAGAAGATGATGGTCTGATGGTCTTGCATTACTCATCGATCAAGTATGGTGGGAGTCAAGTGTGTGCGTGTGTGAGAAATAGAAATGAGTCCATGTTTAGAATTTTACTAAAGAATGCTAACAACCCAAAACCCAAAAAACCCTGAAATTAAGAAGTCATGCATTTCAGACTATGAACAGTCAAGTTTAGCTTTTATTACATTGCCAAGAAAAGAGCCCCACTTCTTCCTTTATAATTCTGGGTTGGGAAGTTCCTTAGCTAGTTAGTCATGCTGCATTCAGAATACGACTGTGAAAATAGGAAACATGATTTGCATTTAAATACTATATTGAACACAAAGCAGTCCAGACATCATTTGAATCATAACTTATATCGGACCAGGGATGATTCACAAGCCTGAACACTCATTCTTCATGATCATCTTAGCTATTCGTGGCTAATTATGTATGCCCTCACTGCATAGGACTTGGTCCTGTTTACTTTTATACTTGTCATAATCTTTCAAGGATTCAATTCTAGAAAGTTTAAGCTATTAAAAAGTCTGAGACAGGCCTTTATTTTCCTACTTTAACTGAAAACACAAATTAAGCCCAAAACCATTAACATGAAATAAATCAGATTTAAAAAAAAAAAAAAAAAGAAATATTTCCCCATATAGGGTGACCTATCAGGGTCATCTTCAGGGTTTTCTTCAGCACTTATAGGGAACAGAAGACCACTGTTTTATAGGAACTGTATCAGCGTCTGTTCACAAAGGTCCTGAAAAATTTTGGAAAAGCACCAGTGGAGACCTGGTCTTCACTTACAATAACTTACTGTCACAGCATATCATTAGTAGTATGGCCTATTTTAAATAGGATTTCATTACATTGATGAAAACATAATTAATCACATTTCATCGACATTTTAGCAACTGAACTAAGACATACTGAAATCCAACATAAGAATTTAGAGACCAAAGGAACCCATTTTAGCATTTTCAACTTACACTGTGTTATTCTATGCTGATGATACATTAATAATGTACTATGACAACACAAATCAGAACATTTATCATAACCAATTATTTTGTACAAATATTTTGCCAAGTATCATGATAGCATTTGAGAGATAATGTTTAGTAAAGTCTGCATTCATAATTTCAAGTATTATATTTAAAAGTGATCTTGTGTTCAAGCTGCCATTTTTAAGTGTGACTACAGCTTCTTACAAGAACTACTCGTTACACAAAACAACACTGTTTCTTTTTAAGACTTAAAAAGGTACAGGAAGAAGCATCACCATAATAATCATAATCACTACTGTGCTTTTGTCACTCTCTTTCCTTTCAGAAAAAAGTAGCGAAAGCAAGCAGCTCTGCATCTATTGTATCTTCTAATATTTAAGCAACTGTAACAAAACATTCAAAACATTACAGGGAAAACATCTAGTATCACCAATTTACCTTTTGAAACGAGTTACTCCGAATGGTAAGTCCTTAACTGATGCTTTAAAATTCAAGATCATCCAAAGCCTCTTTTATTGATAGACAGGAAATCTGTGATTCTAAAAATAACGGTATGTATAGAAAATGTCTGGAGGGAATGCTTACCATAAAGCAGAAATTTAAACTCAGTAAATTAGACTTGTTCTCATCAAACTTTTTTCGTGCATCATTATATTTAACAGAACTGAGAAAGAGAAAAAAATATTTTACCAGTTACTTTGAGTCTCCTTAAAAATACAGAAGAGTCTGGTTCCAGGAAACTACTTTCAATACATACATTTACATGTATTTTCAAAGAACTGTAATTTCGAAAAAATAGATTTATGACTATTAACTGCTTTAGAAGTAACAGAAAAATTAAGTAAACAGTAAAGACAGAGTAGAAAGAACGTTAAGGAGCACTTTCCACAGAACAAACAGCAGGGGGGAAGTATTTAAAAACAGAAATTGATCTATATTTTATTATTCATGTATGCATAGTAATTTACTGAAAAGACTTCTATGCAAACTAAGAAGCTGTATGTTTCTTCCTACGCCTTTAAAAGGCATCTTTCACTGTACGACTATCCAAATCAAGTCAAAACCGGGCTCCATGATCCCCTCAAGAAAATCCTATCAAATGAAAAATGCTCCTTACAGCCTATATCCAGAGTCCTCCATGTAAGTCAACAGGAAGAATTTTAAATCTTGACCCAAACAACGAATAGGATGCAGTAATTTGGCAGCATATGTGTCTCCCAAAAATCGCTACACATTTTTGCAAAAGCAAGGAGCGTTCTGCTGGCAATGACCTAATTACTAGAATAAAAGCTGCGTATCTGACAAAGGGAAAGAAAGGATCCACGGCTTCATACATAATTTATTAAGATTTCCCACAGCATTCAGGTTAAGTCGCGGACCCAAGCACCTCTTTGTGATGTTAAATAAATTTGCAAGAAGTCAGCGGATCCCAGGGCGCGCTGAACGCGCAGCGCTCCCCCCAAAGCGCTCCTCGCCAGGCCCGCTCGGGGCAGCTCGACGCCGGCCGCCCACCCGCTCCCGCCCGCCCGGCCTCCCGATCTCCCGCGGCTCGCCCTTGCCGGTGACGGGGACGTGCTGCGGCAACAGCGGCACCGCCGCCCCCCGTCACTAACAAAGCCGGGCTGGTGCCACCCGCGGGCAGCGCCTCGACACCCCCCGAGGGGCACCTCCGCATGCCGGCCAGGGGCTGCCCGCCCCGAGACCGCCACCGGCCCGCCTCCCCTCCTCCTCCCAGCCCCGGAGCCCGCGCTGCGGGGCGCACGGCCGCGCCAGGGCTCCGCGGTGGCTTTGTGCCTCTCGCCGGCGGGGCGGGCTGAGGTTCGGTCCTGGTCCCGCTCCCGGTCCCGGTCCCGCCGGCAGCAGCTCCTCGCCGCGCAAGGTTTTGCTCCCCTCCGCGTCGGCAGCCCTTTCCCACAGCCCGTTGTGGGTATTTTTAACCACAAAAGCCGCCTTCTTCCTTCCCGGCGACGCCGCCGCCTCCCTGTCACGGGCACACAGAGCCGCCCCGCCTCGCCTCGCCCGCCCGGGTGCGGTGGCCCCGGGGAGCCGCCGCCGCACTCACCCCATGGCCGCGGCCGCTGCGCCTCCATCCCGCCGCCAGCGCCCGGCCCGGCCGGCCCCGCCCGCGCCCACCGGCTGCGCCAGCGCCGCGGCCAATACTGCCCCGCCGGTCACGTGCGGACCGGCGCGGCGGCGCAGCCAATCGGACGGCGCGCCCCGGAGGATGCGCCCGCCCCCTCCGCGGGGAACAGCTGCGCCCGCGCCCCGCCCCGCGCCACCGCCGCAGGCGGGCCCGCGCCGGCAGCCAGGCCGGGGGCTGCGGCTCTCGTCACCGCGACGGGGGCGGGGCGGGCTGCGGGAGCGCCCGGGCGCTGTCACTGCAATGGGCTGCCCCGCGCCGCCCGGAAGGGCGAGCGCTTTCCCGCAGCCCACCGCGGCGGGCGGGGTCCGGGACCGGGGAAGGAGGCAAGGCGAGCCGCGGCGCAGCTCCCTAAGAGGGCGCCGTCCGCCCCCCGGGACAGCGCTGCGGCCGTCCCCACCGGCGCACAACGCTGAATGCCACCTACTGCGCGCACATCACGTAAAACACAGGACGGGATTGGTGTTCCTGCACACAGGCTTACAGGCCCACGGCTCGGTAGGTCTGACGCCAAGGAGACGGCACGCTGGACCGACTTCTCGGTGCAGAAGCCGCCCAGTTCTACGTTCGAGCACCAGTACTCCATATAACCATGCGCAAGAGGCTTAACGCATTGCAAAACGTAGCTCACGAGCATCTGCATCACTTCAGTTGTGATGATTATCTTTTATTCTCCTTTCAATAAAAGTATACATAGACGAAATACTGTGTAAGACTATGCTCTGTTGCATTTATATAAAAGGAAAAATGTTTGTTCTGCATGTACTACAATTAAAGGTAATAGAGTTCACCTAATTTTTAAAGAAATACATAGAGACACTGCTTATGAAAAAGGCAACTGTAAGCATATCCTATAGGGGTATCTCAAGACTTACTGGTTTCATGCACTTTCCAGAGATAAAGTTGTCACTACTACTTGGTAGTTTAATAACATCAAATATGTATACATTTAAACTGTGCCAAATTAGAAGAATAAATAAGAGTGATGGGTTTGGGAAAAAAATCCAGAAGGGATGAATAAATAAATCAATTCATGAAACTACTTTAGAATCTCCTTCCAGAACTGATCTCTCTCCAAGGATAAGGTTGTAACAAAGTATTCACGAAGATCAAACCCCAGAGAAAGCACACTTCTGAATACGAGACATCAGAAATTAACCCATATTGCAGCTGCTTAAGTCTGTAGTCTGTATTCTAACTTTAAAGAAAATCTATATAGATAACAGCTACTATGGAGATGTTTTTTAAAAAAAATCCAGCTCTAATATAAGAGGCAGCTTTGTAGAAACAGCACAGTATCAAGTGTTTTTAATCCTCTGGAAGAAGTATTCAAGAATGTATCTATGGGCAGTGCAGTCCATCTCAACAGAATAGTGTGTGATAGAAGACATCTGAAAAAGTGCAACAGTCTCTCAGCTAGAGAAAATGAATGCTTGTTCTTGTGCCACTTCATATAAATTATGAAGTTATATTTATATGAAGTGGATATCTGGGTAGATAGCCAATTAAAAACATATATCCTTACATGCCTAGGGGAATTCCATTCTTCTTGTAATAACTTCTTTAACTTGTATGAAAGAAGCAGGGTCATGACACCTCATGGTTGGGACCAGATGAAACTAAAGGCCTGTGTTATGCATGTGAGCAATTGTACCACAAATACTTAGATACAACTTTAATCTCAGCTCTTTTCTCATGGCTCCTTTTTCCAGTGTTCCTCAGGGCTCAGTGTTGGGACCATTTCTGTTCGACATCTTTACTGATGATCTTGATAAGGACTTAGAGTGTATCATCACTAAGTTTGCAGATGACACCAAGGTAAGCAGGAGTGTTGATCTACATGAGGACAGGGAGGCTCTACAGAGAGACTTGGATAGATTGGATCCGTGGGCCAACATTAACAGGATGAGCTTCAACAAGGCCAAGTGCCAGGTCCTGCACTTGGGCCACAACAACCCCCTGCATGGCTACAGGCTTGGGGAGGTGTGGCTGGAGAGCTGTCTGGGAGAGAAGGATCTGGGGGTTCGAACTGACAAGCAGCTGAACATGATCCAGCAGTGTGACCACGTGGCCAAGAAAGCCAACGGCATCCTGGCTTGTATCAGAAATAGTGTGACCAGCAGAAGTAGGGAGGTGACAGTGCCCCTGTACCCTGCACTGGTGAGGCCACACCTGGAGTATTGTGTCCAGTTTTGGGCACCTCAATACGAGAGAGATATCGAGGTGCTGGAGCGAGTGCAAAGGAGAGCAGTGAAGCTGGTGAAGGGCCTGGAGAATAAATCCTGTGAGGAGCAATTGAAGGAGCTGGGACTGTTTAGTTTGAGGAGAAGAAGGCCAAGGGGAGACCTCATCACTCTCTACAATGTCCTTTCAGGTAGCTGTAGAGAGGTTGGTGCTGGTCTCTTCTCACAGATAATTAGTGACAGAACAAGGGGGAATGGCTTTAAACTGCAACAGGGGAGGTTCAGACTGGACATAAGGAAAAAATTTTTCACAGCAAGAGTGGTCAGAGAGTGGAATAGGCTGCCCAGGGAGGGGGTGGAGTCACCATCCCTGGATGTGTTTAAGGGTCGTTTAGATGAGATGTTGGGGGATATGGTGTAGGGGAGAACTTTGTAGAGTAGGGCTGATGGTTGGACTTGATGATCCCAAGGGTCTTTTCCAACCTGAATGATTCTGTGATTCTAAGGCAATTCTCCACTCTTGTGGAAGATGTTCTTTACCAAATAACCTTTCAACTAACATCTTCATGATTAAGAAGATGTATAGCATTAAGTCACCTGCTACCTTCAGCACAGTACTTAACAAAATCCTCTGACTTCATCAGTGTGGCTAACTATAGAGGTCCTGTCAGTTACTGTTATGGCAAACCATTTTAAACAAAAGTTAAGTGGGCCAGTATTCAGCTATATGATTGAAGCTCTGATGAGCAAAGCTTCTATTAATTATAGCAATAGCTGACATCCCTCAGGTTTTTGATCCACACAATTTCACTTCACAGAGAACTGAGTTCATACTCCCTCAGCTGTAACAAGCTATCACATTACTCTTTACAACTTTAAAGTTTAGAACCCAAGCAGGCATTAGACCTAAAGCCATCTTACTTTATATCTTACTGATACAAGCCACTGTTCCTACCCTCAGAAAAGCAAACAAAAATGCTCCCAGTTGTTACTGTGCAGCTCATGCCATACTAAATTTATTTACATTAGCATAAGTGTATACTCAATTATAGGCATAGCTCAACACCTACATTATCAGTATCAGTGAGCAAGTTAATGTAATGAGTTGTGCCTTATATACCAGTTTGGTCCAGTGGTGGTTTAAATCATGTTCAGAAGTTTCAAATGCAACACAATTTGGAATCACTACTTTAGGTGTGCAAGACAATACCAGAGAATTGATGCCAAAGAAAATGCCAGAGAAACTGAAATCCTATGTACTTTAAATCTAAAGTGCATACTTTTAAGTGAAAAACTAAGCTTGAGAAGTACAGTTAAATTTCTAGAATCCAAAATGAGAATATCAAAGATTGAAGGCTACATAATATATTCCATTCATTTATACACATCATACTGCATTATTTGCAACTCTTGCTCTATGAAAAGATTCTTGTTAGTCCTGCTACTGTTTAGTCCTTTCTGAGCTTGGTAGTCACAAGCTGCATAAGTCTCAGTAAATTCAGTGGTGATGAGCAATATTAGCTCCACTGCTCTATAGCCTGAAGTCCCATATTTATTTGCAGAACAAGCAGAGTACAAGCAGCACCACAAATTCTAATATATTCTGCCAAGATGACAGCTGAGTGGGAGGCAGAAAGCCTTCCCTTCCTTGTTCATAGTAATGCCCATTCTGTTACGATTTCATAAAAATGGTAGGTTATGTTTTGTGTCTGTCATATGCACTTGCCTCTGAAGCAAAATCCAGTATTAAATGAAATTCAGTTTAATAAACAGCCATGTTATAAGTAATAAAATTATCTTTATCATACTGTATCTTCCAGTGGTGTTAAAACACTGATATAGAGCCAAACAGGTGGATGGTATAGTGACATGTACTCTTACCTCAAAACTCCTTTCTGTTTGCAGTACTGAATTCTGCCAGTGGAACTGATACCAGTGAAACAGTGTGAGAAAAAAGGTCAGGTTCTCAGGAAAAAAATAAAGCACAGAAAGGAACTGTACAGAGAAATGTCTTGTTTATTTCTCACTTAGTTATTTTCTATCTGGCAGAAGGAAAAAGATAGCTTTTTCATTATTTGAAAGATATCATTACCAAGACTGATCTAGCTCCATATTACATAAAAAAAACCCTTCTCAACTCTATTAAAAGAATGAAATCTCTGGATGTAAGCTATCAAATCCCAGGCACACAAAATTTCAGTATGGAAAAATAGCAGCTCACTTTCAGTATTCCAAATACAGTTACTTCCCATTATTTTGGACCAGATCCCTGCAGTCTACCCAGCACAGCATTCTCAAAGAGCCAAATGGGAATCTGGCTTCAGAAAAAGAACTGGCAATCTTTTCACAGAATATTCGATGTAATCCATGCACTAACTATGTCCCAACTTCTTACTGCATGTATAAAAACCCAGTTTGAGACCAAATAAAATTGTCATAACCCTGTTTCTCCCCACTACTAAGTAGTGCTAAATAGCTCTGAGCTGATTAAGTTCCGCATTTTTAAAAACGTAAAGGACATTCTGCAAAATATTTGCTTCATAAAATCGAGACTATTACAACAGAAGATGCAAGAGGTTTTTTGTTTTTAGATAACTAGCTCATAAACAGAACAGTTCTCTGTGCCTTCTCAACCTCACCTGCTGCACCAATACAGTTTGCCCCAGCAGCTTTTCACTATTTAATATATTTAACACGATTGATATTTATTAGTCACTGTACATGCACAGAGACTCTGGGCAGTGAGAGGTTGGATAATGAGTTAAATTCTCTCTCTCTGTTGTCAGGCGCTACAGTTAGTACTACCCACAAATGTGAAAATGTCAACTTAAGAGATCTTGACTTCAGAACTTCACTCACTGAGTTTTACACAGTGACTTACACTAGACTGCATCTTTTAGAAAGGTGGTACAAACAGATTTTATTAACAAAATAGACTGAAAACATTTCATGTTTTACATAGATGTACATTTCATCTTACCACAGGAATTGATAAAATATTTTAGCAGCTGCTATAATCAAAAATTGTCTCCTGCCTTTCAACTTTATTTTAAAAATTGATGAGGCTGAACATGCTCTCTGCTTCTCATTTCCCTGGAAACTGCAAAGTTGCTTTCACCTCTCTCACTACCACACAAAGACTGTATTGTTTCATCTGAACCTTGCCCTTACCATGTGACTAGGATCAATTATAATTTGTATATAAACAAACACTGGGAATACTGATAACCTGCTCTCAGCATTAATACCAGTGTTTTGACCATGAAAATCTGTATTCCTACTTTGTCCACTAGGTTTCTCTCAGAAGCGTTCCATATTATTTACCTGGATGACGTCTAACTATGAGCATTAGAAAGATCATCAGAAAAAGAGGTTTCCTGAGGATCAAGAAACTAAAGGACCACCTTTCTCATGCAGATGAAGAATGGAGAGAACTCTGTTACTGTTACTAATGCATCATTCAGAACACATGCACTCAACTCTTCTGATACCAGTTCTACAAAAATAAACAGAATATTCCTGTACTGAGAGTAGAGAATCAGAAATCAAGTTTTCTTTTAAGATTTTCTATTATACTAATGTCCTAAAATGTCACCTTTTTCTTCCCAGAAGGTTGTGCTACAACTTCCTGAACTTGAGATTTTTCCACAAGCAATGTAAAAAGATCTTTTAAAGCAGTCAATTAGCTACTAGAAAGTCATGTAACAAACTAAATGAGAAAAGCAGAAAAATGCATGCTATTTAATTATTTAATAAATAAGTCAAGAGGTACAGAAATCTGACACCTGTTCTTTAAATCTTCTACTATATAACACCCTCTATTTTTTGACAATTCCTTAGTTTTGTCCAGAAGTCCTGTGTGCTCTGGAGCATCTCCCACATGCTTTCTTCCCTCTCACTAAGTTTTTCTATCTGCATGCAGGTTTCTTGCTGCAACCTAAAGAAATGAATATTCAAGGACAAGGACTGCATCCTTCCTTACATCTGTCAGATCTACTATGGAGCCATGGACCAATCTGTAATTTAGTCACCTATGTTCTAAAACCATCACAATAGTAATAAAAATAATTTGCACGGCAAATCATTAATCCAGTAAACTTTACCACCCATTTACCCATTCTTCTCTCTCTGCTATGTAATAAACCCCACCTGCCACAACTTTGTGTCACACTACCTATGGTTTCCTTATCCTCTAATTAGGAACATTACAGTACCCCAGTATCATACTGCTGTTTCCTCTGCTGCATCTTTTTCAGGCTCGTTACATAGCTTACTGTATCTGTGTACTTACCACTTCTTACTACAACCATGTCTTGTGTTTTCTTTCCCTTCTATCCTGCTGCACATTGCATTTTCAGCTTTTATTTACCTTTCTTTTGCACCTCCTCCTAATACTACTGCAAAGCATGACAGTTGTTAGGCCTAACTTCTAATGGACTTTAATTTAGAGTACAACTCTTTATTAGAAATATTTCTCTTCAAATATCAACACAGTTGTTACTTAATCTCAGCCTCACCTGTAGGACATCAGGAGGTAGCAAGTCACAACAATGTTATGCAGTACCTCAGATGAAGGCAGCAGAGAAGTTCAACACATACCTACAACAACTCTTGCTTTCCCCAACTAATTGGGGATATCTTCATCTTATCCAATATTAACACTGTGCATTAAGTTTCACACAGATTTCTAGTTTTTAAATGGAAAAACAATCCTACTCAAAAAGCTCCATGGCAACAACGTAAAAGGAAGATAAAGCCAAAATGGGAGAAAATAGAAATGGATGGTCATTCAATACACTAAAGGGGTAGACTCACATAAACTTTGAAAGCTGATTTTAAAGACATGAGCTAGAAAACTCAGCATTTGTATGTAATGTGCAGAAAGTGTGTTCACATTGGCCAGATGAACTAAAGAGTTGACTTTCAAGTTTACCCCACTAATTCATGCCTGTGCCTACCCCCTCACTGAAAACTTCCAGCACTTTTGGAAACCTGTAATTTCATTTTCCAAGCCATCTTTAATTCCATTTCAGTAATCTCTTAACAGTACTGAAGGCTAAACATGTTCCATATAAAAGCCCTTGTCTAGCATACTCCAGGGATTCTCTGGGGAATTTTTTTTTAAAATGCTCTTCCTAGAGCACTTTATTCACTAAGACAGATTTATCCTCTTTTTATTATCTAGGCCATAGAGCAAAAAAATATTAAAAGTTTAGAGAAAGATCAAGAGTTTGATGTTTTCCAATGTTTCTTGGAGTGTGCCAGGCTCTGGATCCACCTGGTCTCCACTACAGCTATCTTTTGTAACCAAAGCACTCTGTCTTAGATTACTTTTGTCCTTAGTTGTCACACAGCTCTTGGCTCACCTTTTTACCCATGGCTGCACATTCATCAGCTGCTCTGAGACTGATTCAGGGTCAGATCCAGTAGAAGAAACAGAGCACATACCAAGAATACTTACAGTGGTCTGAGTTACAAGCCAACGCCCTATTTTACTGCTTCTTTGTATTTTGCATCAGCCATAAGAAGTTACAGTATTCACACCTGTACATGACAAACACATGACTGCACGTGCAAAGGGACAATCAGATTCAGTTTCTTGTTACACTGTGGTTGACAGAGGTCACTGCTAAAAAAAAAAAAAAAAAGGATGCTACAAAGTTATATAAGATTTATAGTGAACCCAGGAACATCCCAGAACTCCTCATCACTCTGGCAAACAGAAGCTCTATTACTTTAGTGGAGTATTTACCTTTTTCTTCACAATCTTCTTTTCCATATTCTCTTTGTTTGGTTTAAATCTGATGTTCTTAATACAAAAGTTGATTTCTTGTAAGCATTCTGACATTTTAGTAATAAATCAGTTAAAAATCTATTTAGCTAAAGGCCATCAACATGTCTTTTGCCCAGGATATTGAGAAAGAGAGAAGGTCAATTTTTTGTGGAATCCTGTAATCACAGACCTTTTACAAAAAGGTATATTAACCACCATCACTCTCGAAGTCTGCTACAAAAAAAATGTTCCAGCTATAGGCAATTTTCTTAAAGCCCACTGCATTGTGAAAGTCTGTGACAAGGTCTAGAAACACAAAGATCTTGCTAAGTACAGCTGTGAGTTCTCTCACCATACTTATGATCTTTTAAACACTTAAATTAAGGCCTGAGCCCCAGAGACTCTTAGCTAGAACTGTGTCAAATCAACCTAGGAAAACTGTCCTTTACAAGATAAAGTGTCAACAATGAATCTGAGGATACATATGTCTTCCTTAAAAATTTTTTAAAATTCCGTATTTCAGTACCTAACAGTACTCAGGAGTTCAAATAAGGACCACAAAAACTGGCTCAGTTTGTTAAGAGAGATTTATGCTATATGGTTTAAGGAGTTCAACTTAGCTGTACTAGCAAAAGTAAGCTGGTTTTTATTACTGTATACTGAAAATACTTTCAAGTTTGTCAAGTTTAAAGTGATTCATCAGCTGGAAATTAGACAAACCAGACCTTAATTTCTTAACGCTGGTGTGGTTAATCAAATCACAAAGGCTCAGTACAAACTGAGCCCACAAGGTGAGGCAAGATACTTTAAGAAATATTGACTTTCAGTGTTCTGCAGCTTCTAATATAAGGGTCATACTGGACAGTGCTGGGATCCGTACTGTGCTTGAAATGCATGAAAGTTCACAATTAATTTAATCCTGCAATAATTCCATTCCTCACAATGTGCTCACACTCAAAGTGTTGCAACAATTATAATTAAGTCTCACAGTACTGAGATTTAGCTGATTGCTTGTTAAGGTTAGGAAAGTCCTTCAGCTCATTTCTCAGGACCAATGCAGAACTTACCATTAACGGATTTCTGTGTATGCAGAGATGAACTTCTGTGGGAGTCAGCACTCCTGCTGAACACACTTCTGCTCCCAGGTTACACAACTCCCATAAACACCTGGCCAGTGTGCAGTTTTCCTGCTCACAGCCATACTAATCATCAAGCATTATGATTCATGTCACATATTGGAGTTAGCTTTTAGTTTGGAAATGTTCTTGCTCTCTTCAGCTTATATATTCACCATAAAAATGCTTCCTTGGATGATCTAGGTCTCTCTCCCTTAGGGAATTTGCTGTTATACAAGCCTCTGGCATTGGTGGCATACTAAAATTTTTTTTACCCTCCTCTTTTGGCATGCAGTTTAGTGGCTTTACTGAAAGTTAAAAATCCACAGTCTCATTTCAAAATATGGTGTTCTATAGTGTTGGTGGGGTGGGGTGGGTGCAAGGAGTTATGTTTTTCTTTGGGGGTTTTGAATAAATGGCACCTTCAAATCTTAATAAACAAGCGAGATTAAAAAAAAAAGACTTTTTGCTTCCATTGGGGTGGAGACTTTTTATAAAAATCTGAGGATCTATAATATTTTACTGTATTTTCTCCTAACAACAAAGGTTCATATTTGAGTTCCAGCTTCCCTTCCCCAGCTTGGATCCAGGGCCACCAGCTACTCAGACAACCAAAATATCTAAGTTGCATGCATTAAATCTTAGAATCATATGATACAACTGTATGATTAAAGTGTATAACAGTGCAACTCTCTTGAAACAGACTGGCTAGAGGTACAATTTTTAAAAACTATCACTGAGAGCAAAAAAATCTTACTGACTACAGATAACATTCTGCGTCTCAGATTCCAATCCCTATGGACATGGGAAGAGAAAATTTTAAATAATCACAACCACATTTTGAAAAGTCCTCCATTGCTAAGCATACTAGAAGAACACTGTCCTTTCTTCTTCTCCTAACACATAACCCCAAGTACTTCAATCTGAAATGAAAAGATGTATTTTCAAAGATCCCCAAGGCAAGTCAGTTAGAACACCAGCCCTGACTAGCTGAGATTTAGGGAAAAATCATATTTGACATAGAACTTCCTCCTCAGCATGGATTTGCATTTTACTGATCCACTACTCTTTTGTAGCTGTTTATATTTTTAATTAAGTACTGAATCCCTTTCTAGAAATAATTTGTATTGTTTTAATGTTAAAACTCAATCCATTAAGTTTAAGTTTGCTTGGCACTGAGTGATCTTGAGTCAACTCTGCAAACACAAGACATTATTTCTACACAAACAAGAATTCCAAATAAAGTAGTCTTGTATACAAACTTAGTGCCTGCAAATCAAGGTAAACTGAGATACCAAGAATTTTAAGCATTTTTCACAACACTGAAGGGGTTAATTTTGCAAGCTAATTACCCCAGGTGGCAAGAGAAAGACTGAAATCTTCACAGTAGGTACTACTTGTTCTGACAAGGAAGAAACAATGAAGAGATTCCATGTCATCAGCAAAATCCCTTCTGTCCTGAACAGAAACCAAAAGTCCTTCTCCAGAAACACAATTGGCAGTAATAAAAGTTTTCTTATTTAAGATTATGAATAAAGTGTTCTGCGGTCTCCCTTGTTACTTCTTCTGTTTTCCCTGAATTTTTTGGCTATCTTGTGACATGCCCTATCACTTAGAAGTTTCATGCAGCATTCCCATCAAGGCACTCATTCATCATGTGATCAAACATGTATGTGACTGAAGTCATGTGGATGAGTGACTTGACTGGAACTGTTCTTGTGTGCCCAGATATGCACCCACCACACAGAAAGGTACACCTATGCTTCAGTCATGTGGTAGAGCATGCCCACTCCAAGTCCAACCACTTTCTTGAAAGGCTGTATAGCATGACTTCACCGAAAACAATTGAGATACAAGAGGGGCTTTCTATTCTACACCTGACTGATGCCTTCCCAATGTTCTTTTATTTGCTGTATATTATCTTTCCCTTCCCAAAGAGTAAGTGCTGGCAAGTGCTAGTAGTGACCCTCATGAAAACCTTATTCCTCACTTCAAGTGCCTGGTAACGTTCTACACCACAGGCTATGAGTAGAGTAATTGCTTCAGTACAGGAATAGTGTCCTTTTATGGAGTTGAGGTTTGCCCAACACAAAGCAATTCTGATGCTTACAGGACTTCTAGAGACTCCTGCAATATAATTACATAACAACTTGGGAAATAAGAACAAAGGCAAAAATTATGAAAAGCACTATCCATCCATGTTTACAAATGGTGCAATAAACTTAAAAGAAGGTGAATTGAATAAAATGGACAATTCTCCCTCAAACAGCAAACTAGGTGGCAAACTGCCCACATGAACAATTACTTAGTTTTGTAAAGAACCCCATCACTTAGAAGTCACAAGTCAGAAAGTTTTCAAGCAATAAACACTGAGTAACAAATTCATACATGCCTACACTAACTGTATTCAGACCAGTTGACTTTAAAAGCAAGAATTAATATACTGGCAGAGAGCAAATGTAATACTTAGCCATTGTAACCCCAGTATGTTGAAGACAGACATTTTCCTATTATTGTCTAAAGAAGTTAAAACATTCTAAACCACCTGAGACTTCTTAAAGAACAGTGAATTTACAACCAGGCTTTGTCGTTACAATTAGTTTCAGGTCTTGCTTACCGCATGCATACTAGACTGTCACATGGACTCTTCAGTACCTTTACATCATTCAAGGCACTAGTTCACTTGTAAAAAAAAGACCTGGACTCCTTGCTCAAAAGTAAAATTCTGAGAGAGATTTGGAACAGTATAAAGACAGTCATGTACATACAACTACTTTTTCACGCAAATAAAGCAACACACAAATCCACTGGTTTTAGAGGAAGACAAGCTCTCTTTCTCCATTCAATTAATTCTTTTCAGCTTCCAGCACTTGAAACATTTTTTGGAAAAAGCTTTATGAATCAAGTCTAGTTCTCAAGGTCTTAACAATGACATTTAGACATTTAATTAGCAAGCCATCACTTGGACTGGCATCTAAACCTTTTGTCAGAGACCTAATACCATGCCGATGCAAACACCTCATTAGTCTTACATTAACTAACAAGAAGTCTCATAATATTCTGGCTACTTGATTGCACTAGCATGCATTAAAATAACAGTGGAATAACTGAATGCAAAGACAGATTTACAGTGTACACATGTTAAACTAGCAAGAATATTCTAAGACAAAAATAAAATAACCACAGTCATGTATTAACTGGTACTCACATATACTCTGTGCCTCCTGGCAGCCTGGATGCAATTACAATGACATCTAAGTGAAAAAAAAAAAATCTGATCGAATTAAAACTGCTTCATTGATTTCAAGCTGAGCCCTTATCTTAAACCTTTCTGAACTCCTTCTAAACCATATTTAGAGACTTAGACATGTGAATTAAGTACCATTATTCCATGTTGGATGTCATAGTCAGTATACAGAATCTTTAAAAAATCATGAATATATATAACAATAGATATAAACAAATAAGCTGTATTTGGAACCAAGGAAGAAAAATCACATTAGCTAATGCCCTTTTTCAGCTTGTACTTCTAAATTAGATCTGTAGTTTCCACTGAAATAACAAAATACAAAATGTTTAAGAATGCTAGAGCAAATGGCAGAAATGCTGTGGGATTTTTTTCCCCCGGTCTTCTGGAAATGGGAATTTTACAGAAGTTTGAGTCACCAATCCACTAGACTGGGCTAAAATTAGAGTCCTATACAAGGCTCGTAGCTGCACAATTTGAATACCAAGGGAAAAAATCCCAAGAGTCATGCTGCTGAAGCAGAGAGAGAAGGAAGAAGATTGGTATAAAGAATACCAGGGAAGGGAATTGGGAAGTATTCAGAGTAGTGCCTAATCCTAGTATTCAAAGACTGTAAACAAAATTTTTGTTGCATTGTATTATAAAAAAATCATTCAGCTTTGTTTGAAGCGTTAAAAAGCAACAATGTGGAAGGAATATGGTCATATACTGGATTATATTAACCTGGGAATCTCATTATTGCCTGCTGACACCATCTTCCCAGCAGCGATAGGTGTCAGTTATAATGTCAAGGTTACTGGCACCAAAGCTTTTACTCCAAAACTGCTGACAAGGAGGCTTTTGATGCCAAAAGTTAGTAAAAAAGTAAATTCTAACAATCAACATTTTGTTGTTGTTTTTCTAGATCCTGGTATATAGCACCTGCTGACAAACAACAGTTTTATCATTTCATATCCATGCCTTTAATGACTAATACAGAGTAATCAAGGAGACTTTACATGAACCCTCCGATCAACAGTTCTCTGGGAAACAGTTTAGAACGAGTTGACATCTCGAATGTAAATCCTTCTGAGCAGAAAATACAGAAGTTGCAAACAATCTGAGAGAAACAAGGCAGGCATTTAACTCCAGAAATCCCGTTATTCAAGGCAGAGTGTTTTCTTTGTGGAATGTCTAATTCAAATACCTAAATACCACCAACACCAAAACATAGCTAAATTCTAAAAAACCCAAAAAACCAAAAACCACCAAGTCCACAACAAACCCAAAGCCCATTAAAAAAAAACAAAAAAAAAAAAAACCAAAAAAACCCAAACAACAAACAAAAAGATTTTGGGTTCAAAACGACTTTGGTCTTGTACCCTTTCTACTATAGAAAAGGGTCTTAATGACCTATGTTCAGCCCTTTATGGCCTATGCTTTGCACATCATAAATTGTAATTTTCTACAAAGTACTCCTAAACATGAGGAAAAAAGACACTCCTTCCTCGGGGAAAGCATTATAGGCACTGGAAGGGGATTAGCAGGACTGATAAAACACAAACTGCTTCTAAATGGACTTCTCTTTGTCATGAAAATTAAGTGCCTACCTACCTATTTGAAGCTTTTAGTGAATAGCAAACCGATAGAATGGCCAGCATTCCCACCAAAATAAGCAGGCTGCAACTCGATACTAAAATTTCAAACCAGTCACTAGATCAACTACAGAAAAGATATTTTGTACTAAACAGGCAAGAGCAGCGTGAAGGTCACCCACTTCCTTAGGCACTTAAAAGCATTAAGCAGAGTTCTGAAAATGTTTCAAAGCTTTGGGAACTACAAGTCAGCATTTAACTGAATGAAAAAGTTCACAAATGAAGGCATGCTAAACTGCTGGTCTTAAGAACAAGCTTATAGAATTCCAGAGTTTAACTAAACTACATTTAATATTTACTGAATAGTAAAGACTAACATGACCAACATGAGTACCAGAAGACTTTGCAACCAGAAAACATCTTTTCAATTATGTTTTCAAAACACATCAAATGACTGGGTGGTGTTTTGAAAACAAGTAACCACCAAAAAAAAAAAAAAAATTTAATCTGAGTAGCACAAACCAAGACAGATAGCAGCAGTATTACACTAAATCGTTGGCCAGTTCAGGTGAAGTGGAAGTCCTTTGCAAGACTGACATCTAAATTTAGATCTATTAAAGCAGCAGCGCTATGACCTGTGTCCAAGAGGAACAGCTGAGGAACTCAGTATTTTTATTCAGATACGGTACACACAAAATACGACTTAGTAAACATTATGAATTTGTTTGATCAAACGATTTTGTTCCATTTTCAAAACAAATGTCTTGTTTCAGAGTTTAATGAATCTTAGACTGTTCCAAAGGATGTTATACATACACAAAGCAATGGAGGTAACTTGCTGAATGAAGTGACCAGTTAACACTCTTGCAGTTAAAAAATCCAAACTGTTGCACTAACATTCTCTTTTCAGCCAGAAATGGATTGCATTACTGAAATCAAAGGTAAATTAGGCATTTTTCACTCAATTTTTTAAAAAATACAGTAATATTTTACATGTATAAATTATCAATGATAGTTGCATGTTTCCATCATAAATCAAATAAAAATAAAAGCTGTTATATCATACAATTAGAAGAAGTCTTGACTGTTGAAACCTATTAGGCTAACAAGTAGCATGACTACTTCCCGAAGAACATGAATATATCTGCTCAAATTCTTTCACCACTATCTCATGAAGAGCTTAATTCCAGGAGCTACAAAGTTCCAGGACAGTACTGTTACCATGTCTGAAATAACACTTCTAGAAAAATTAGGAACTGAAAGTCTAATCTCTGAACTACTAAATTCCAATGCCACTAAGTATGTATCAGCTTGGTAAATTTGTTTCCCACGACATCCTTCTTATGTTCTCAAACATACCCAAAGAAAGGTACATTAATGTTAACTACACAGCAGGACTTCCTAGAATATATGTTTAGCATAAGCGGCTTGTACATAAAAAACAGTACATGTGATCTATGAAAAAAGATGATCCTGTTCCTTACATGTGAAGAGTGTCATTTCAATACATAGTCCTCTTATAACAGCATATACTACTGCTTCTCAATAGACTAAATTTGACATTCCGGTCTACGCTGCAAGGAGTAACTAAACCTTCCCTGCTTCTCTCCATCAAACAGAAGTACTGAAATATAGGTATAGCTATATACTCACCTCAGTTTTAACCAGCACACTACTTTGTTTCTCTTAATTACAACGTAACTACTGTTCTACCATCAGCACTTTTCTTATATTCTCTTCCAAATCCAAGTACAACACTGGCATGAAAAGCATTACTCACATCAAACGCCACAAGCTTGGCAAATCAATCATTTCTGAGAACAGAGACTAGCTGCAAGGTAAGACATTGTAAGCAAGAACTTCACACCTACAGTGCAGTCACTGCTACCTGTAACAAACAGGAGCTATAAACCATCATTATAATGATCAAATTATATATCAATTTTATCCCAGCAGAGAATGCCACAAATTTATTACAAAACTAGTTATGAAAAACTACTAATTATAAAAACCCAAACCAAGAAGCACTCTTCACAACAAAAATATCTGCACATTACTAGCTATATTTCTTTGTTTTTATTAACATCCCTCAATTTCTAGGAAATAATTAAAACAAAGTCACATTACATAAAACTACTAGGCTGGACAAACTCCTTGTAATAATTCTGATGTAGTAACATTTTGTTCCTATCACGTTGAAGATTATTTCTCTAAGGATAACACAAGTAGTTACACGGATTCAGATCTGTTCTGCTGTATAGACCTGAATATAAAGTCTGTGACCAAAGACGTCCACAGGACTTCTGTCGAAAAAAAAAAAAATCTTGAAAAGCTGATAGGTAACTTCCACTAAAGCTACAGGGATACATTTAATACTGTAGTACCTTTGATTTTCATACCATGTTTGAACATAATTTCCTGTTTACATAACCAGAATCTCAGTCTATGTCATATTTTTATTCACACTGATACTTACTGTTCCAAATTCCCAAAAATCAATTAAGAAAAATACTCCCATATAATTAAAAAAAACCCAAACCACATACCCCAAACCAAACTTAAAATCCAAGCAAATCACAGATCAGGAGACAAATTAAAATAAGGAGCAGGAATCCACTTCAGCATATAGTGACAGCTGTGAGTGACATGCTTACTAAGGCATTCAAATAATATTATTAGACAGAAATCACCCCACTACCTAAACAGGGAGTTTGCAATCCAAATGCAAACTTCAGTAGAGCTGGTAACAAAACGAGTCAGAGTGGGCCTCTCATCAACCAACTGCATTTCAACTTACAGTATGCAAAAAAAAAAGTGGAAATCTTACTCCAAGAAATGGCAGCAAAGCTGATCAAGTCACAAAACCGAATATATGACTCAATTAGCATAAAGTGAAAGAACAATGAGACAAAGTAGGCATGTTTGAGTAAAAAACAAATTTCTGTATAAAACTTGTTATATATATAAAGAAAGATTATTGCTCAGTTCTAAACAAATTCTTAGCTGAAAACTTTTAAATGGAAAAACAGCAGCAACGTGGCATCTCCGCAACAGGGGTTTCAGAGAGGAGAAAAAGCTCATGTGATCCTGAGAACCTTTTTCCATTAATAAAGGGAGAGCCAACTCACACAATTTATGCTTTCATGATTTCTTTGCACTCTTGTTACACAACAATGAGAAGTCCTAGTTTCCTTCCAGTTCCCTCCACATGCCAGTTACTACAAAAGGGACAATCTACTAACAGCCAAATTCAGTTCTGTGAAACTCAACACCTTTCAAAATCTATTTAAAGCAACCAACACTCATACCGCCAACTGCACAAATAAGAAAGCTTTTTATTGATATCTGATTTCCAGAAAAAATAGACAATTTTCACTCAAAGAATTTAATCTATGCATGAAAAGCTAAGCCTTAAGTGATGCCTTACTGTATCAGAGTTCTGTCACAGGATAAGAATAAAAACTTACATTCAAAGAAGTCACAACATTGAGAGGCATCATTATGACATTTCACACAAGCCCAAACTCTATTTTGAACTACAGAGTTTACATGAACAAGATCTCTTCTTCCATTAGAGATTAATAGTCTATCAATTTGTGGTTAAAATGTGCCCCTGAAGAATAACACTACGCTTATGAAAGACACCTCAAAATGCTATTGACACACAAACTTCAACATTTTAGTTCACCTTTTACACAAAGAGATAAAACTATTTGTGCTCTAATCAACTGTTTAGTAATTTGAAGGACATTCTTGTCTACTGAATTTTATTGCTCACCTTTTGAAAAACCACATGGAATTAATGACAAAATTAATTCTCTCTGATCTCAAAAAGTCTTTAGGTTTTTAAATTTTCTCATTTCCACTAGTGATAACTATTATTAAAGCAATCATCCTCTAATAAAGCCACAAATGAACACACTCATGGAACTCAATTGATCTTTGGCGGTCAATACAAATTAGCATACTCTAGCCTTGTGGCCATAACCAGCAAGCAGTATCAGAGGTACTGTTACAGTAGCACATGGAGATAAAACCAAGCAACTATTACTCTTTTTACCCTTTTTGCCAACTACATACCCCTCCCATAGCCTTCACTGAAACACAGACCTCTCATATTTTGAGCAAATGTTTACTGCCTAGTAGCTTTTATCATCCAGCTACAACTGATGAAACGAGATACAAACTTTCAACTGAAACTGAATGGCAACCACACAACAACCCAAGTTTTACAACAGCACACCTGACTTGTCATTGATATCACTATCACAGGTTATTTTAACACTATTTTAACAGTCGTAGTCATAATTCAAGTTAATTAGGATCAAAATCCCAAAAGTGTTGGGTATTAAATATCAAAACATCAGAAGCTGGGTATGTGGATCTGAAGAAGTCAAAGCTAAGCCTATATCGTAAACGTGTTTTTGCTTTGCTAATACTAGTAGTAAATGGATGATGAAAATAATATGAACTTCAACAGCAAACAACTAGAAGATCCATTTAGGGATCAATTACAACTACCAGATTCCACTTCCCAGCTGAGTCCTTATACATTCATTCAGTAGAGTCATACTGCATTTTTAAACCTACCATGGAGACTTCATTGAAAGCTGAGCTCATAAAATATTATTGATACACTTTTTTTAAAACATTAATGTTGATACTCTCAGTAAAACATTAAAAGTTAGCAGTGTATGTTTTATTCACCAATCTGGTTACCTACATAATTTCTGTCCATTAAACCATTGCTTATTCCATCACTATCCTACAAGTTACTAAAAATCATACTATGAAAACACAGTAACTCGATACAAAGTAAAGAAAAATACGCATTGCTATCTACTGTCCAAATTAAATAGAGACAACTCAAAGGATAATATATGAGGCACAACAAAACAAAAAGAGTTCTTACAGAGTTTCAGATAGTATGAGAGCACATCACAGAATTAATGGATTCTACCGTATAATGCCACGAAACAACAGAGTCTGAAAGTGGAAACAAGATACACACGATCGTAAACCGGTGCTAGGCTTTCACTTGCCACTCATGATATTTCAGAACAACTTGCTACCATAAAATATTTCAAAAAGCATATGTATAATACCTGTGTGAATGATTCCATTTATTGTTACTGAACTGTTTAAAACAAACAAGAAAGTTAACTACTACAAACAATCCAAACTATGTTGCTTTCACTCAAGGAAAGAATTTTCAAGGTTCAGCCAAAATAAAGTTCAACAAATCAAAACTTTCTCTCTTGATCATTACAGCATTAAGGAAGTTTTAGTGTTAACTATGCTATTTAATTTTAAATACAATCATAGAGAGATATAACTCCATTACTCTGTAGATTATCTAGATATAAGAACATAATAATCTAGGAGTCTTTATTGAAAGTAAATATATACATATACACACAAATACATATATATTTTGAAAGTGTAGACAAGTTACTGTACGTACAAAATGCAGGTGTTCATTAGGGCAAACAGCTATTAGTTTAGTTCCCATACATATCAAAGCAGTATCAGAAA
This sequence comes from Athene noctua, assembly GCF_965140245.1. Taxonomy (NCBI): domain Eukaryota; kingdom Metazoa; phylum Chordata; class Aves; order Strigiformes; family Strigidae; genus Athene; species Athene noctua. The sequence goes on from NC_134077.1 coordinate 34,356,622, forward strand.
CCTTCATAGAGTGGCACAACACACTTCTGACAGCACTCGTGGTACATTCTAAAGAAACTGTAGTTGCGATACTAAGTTACTTGAACATTTTGTGCAACAGATGCCTAGGTATCAAAACTTGACATACTTGAGCATGGATTTCATGTCATGGAAATAAGACACACGGTAAGACTTGTTCTTATGCTCAACTGTGTATCCTATTGCATTACTTAGAAATAAAACAGTATTTCATCAACAGTATCATCATTTGAATTTCCACAGTTTTGGGTGTTTTTTTTTTTTTTTTTTTCTCTTTATACCACTAAATACTTTTTAACAAATAATACTCTTTTTTTGAAGCCTAAAGCATCCAAGGAGACCAAGTACTTGCAGGTCTTTCTACTGGGCAGAACTATTCTATAAATAGCCTTCACTGTAATTAAAAAAAAAAACTTATCAAGGAAGCCGAAGAATAACAATGATCTCATGGCATTCACTTTTTGACTAATAATTCTTACATGCTTAGGATTGGATGGATGGATTGGATGGATTTGGATTGGATTGGATGGATTTAATCCATCTGGTATACAATTTTTTTTCAAACCCTTCTTAAAAACATAAGATACAACAGCTGAATATGGAAAGCCTTCAGTTTCTCTGCATTTCAATTGATGACCTAATCCTACTTAACTCTTGCTGTATCTTCCACTTACCAAAGGTTAGCAGTACTTCTGAAGCACATATTTCAAACCTGTGCTCCTCCACTGGTATGTAGAAAAATCTCCTCATTCCGTCAAGAGAAGCAAGTACAAAAAAACAGTTTCTGCAGAACCTTTATTTTTCAGAAAGTTAAAAGTTTCTGACAGGTTTACCAAAAGACTTGTATTCCCAGTTTTACAGGCCACTACCATCACACTGTTTATAGTTATCAGGAGGGGTGGTGGTGAAGCAACAACAAACAAGTCAGTTATATAGCTTAGTATACTTGCATCTTCGCTTCTCCATTACTCTGCAGTTACACAAAGAAGTTGACATTTACGGAAATCTCAACTAGTTTCCTTTACATTTAATCAACTCCGAAGCTGTGAATAACCACGGCGGCTAGAATGACTTCAGAAACTGTGACTATAGTCAGACACTTGTACAGATCCACCCCTCATTACATGAGGTCAGAGAGGACACATAACAGAAGTAGTAAGTCCTGCTAATACTGAGTTCTTAAGTTAAAGGCTCATCTAACAGTTAGAGGAAGGTTTATGCAGGTCAAGGACTTCAAATATCTTTTCATAGAACACTGCAGCTGAGCTTTTCCTAAGACCTAGTTGCTCGGCCTTCACTCTTATTGCCTTTATATTCCAGCGGTATTTTAGCTATCGAGTATCTAAATACTTTCAGGCAGATTCTGAAGAATCAAACCACTGAATGAAGTCAAATCGCATTATACTACCACTAAGGAAAAAAAAAAAGCTATTACTGGCTTTAAGTAACACCCACTGGATGATGCTCCTTCTGCGTGGCGGGGAGCGCCAACGGGACTCAGCCCTGTCGCGGCTCAGCGGCCCGCAAACAGGCGGCAGGGCCCCCGGGGACGAGGGGCAGACACTTTCAGGTAGAAGCGCACACAAGCCGTAACCAGACGGATGCCTGGTTCAAACTCGTCCGGGGCTGCCGCCAGCGGGAGCTGCCCGAGAACGGGGGGGCGAAAGGCTCGGTAAAGCGGGGCCGGCCTCCGGCCGACGGGCACTCACCTGTCTGCCTTCCTCTCCCCGCCCGGCAGCGCCGCCAGCACTCCTCCGACACCTCCCGCTGCTGCCGACACCCCCGCGGACCCGCGGAGCCGAGAGCTGCGCCTCCTCCCCGGAGCGGCGTGAACGGGCAGCCGGCGGGCGCACATACGGGGACGGCCGCTCCCCCTCCTCACCGGCGAGGGCCGGTCCCTGCCCCGTCTCCCCAGCTCCTCATCCCCGCGGCGGGCTCCGGGCCAGTCCCGGCCTGCTCCCCAGCCTCTGCACGGGCTCAGCCACCGCCCAGCAGCTGCCTCCCTCAGGTGCGCCTCAGCCGCGGCACCGGGGCCCGCTCCCCGCCAGCCCGGCTCTCCGACCGCCCCCCTCACTCGCTGCCCCTGACTGATCTTCCCGCCGCCATCTTGCCCGAGGGGAGAGGGGGAGTGCGCAGGCGCAGCCGAGGAAATCCCGGCCGCGGAGGCGGCGGCGCGCACGCGCGAAGGCGGGAGCTGCGCCGCCCGCCCGGCCGGCTGTGGCGCGCACCTGCCGCGAGAGGCGGCCGCGGGGGGGTCCGGCTGCGGGCCCCGGCGAGGGGCGGGCCTGCAGCTACCTGGCGGCCGCCGCTTTTCCCGCTTGCAGGCGGTGGGCTGGAACGGCCTGTATTTCACTTCCCCGTTTGGGCTTACGTTTCCCATAAAGTTATTTCAAGTTGACGGTTCTTCTGGCATCCCCCGGGTGAAGCAGGTGTGGGGTTGTGGATCCTCAGCACCTCCGACTGCGGTCTAGGGCAAGCGGCCCTTTGAGCTCCGTGCTAGCTTTGCCATTCTTGACTCCCTCCATCTTCCTCTTAGACTTCTGTCATTAAACGATCTCACCAGTTTCATAACTGCCTTCTTTCTTTTGATGTATATAAAGTGTTAAACAGATACTCAGGAAAGCTGGTACATACTGAAAAATAGCCGAGTCTTGAATTTTATCTTTTGATACTGTTTGTACTGCTTATTTTAGTAATGAAATTTTCCTTATATTTGGACACAAATTTTAGTTGTGATTTCTGTCATTGCTGTGTTCTAATTATCCAGAGTTCCATTTCAAGGGCCATAAAATTGTATCCTACAAACCATGATCATGAATACCTAAATACAAGCTGATATGAGTTTGACCAATATAACAAAAATGTGCACGATGAACTAATATTAGCCATTCCAAATGGTATCTTTTACATAATTATATGATGTATCACACTGATTATGGCTTTTTGAAATACAATAGTTCTTGGTAATATTTTTGTAAATTCAGTCACCTTTAGTTTCCCTTTCATACTCCCTAAAAGCTAAAGGATGAAAGTCCTAATAATTTAATGTTCTAAGGAGTTTGGATTAAATCAGAGAATGTCCAGCTGTGTGATAGTTTAAATAACAACAATTTTAAATGTCTCTGTGGTATGCGCAGTAACCTTCCTATTCATAAAAAAGAGAGAAACCTTCAAAAATACTTGAATCGAATTTGTGAGAGTCTGTCTTCAAATAAATTTCCTCCTGACTAATGTAGTGTCCTTCTATGATGGAATAACTCCATCACTGGACAAGGGAAGAGTTATGGATGTCGTCTACCTGGACTTCTGCAAGGCCTTTGATACAGTCCCCCCCTACATTCTTACCTCTAAATTGGAGATACTCGGATTTGGAGGATGGACTGTTTGATAGAGAAGGGATTGGCCGGATGGCCACATCTTAAGAGCTGTAGTCAATGGCTCAGCATCCTACTGGAAAACAGTAATGAGTGTTGTCCCTCAAGGTTCTGTACTGGAACTAAAACTATTCACCATCTTCATCAGTGACATAGACAGTGGGATTGAATGCACTCTCAGCAAATTGGTGACACCAAACTGAGCAGTGCCGTTGATACTGTAGAGGGAAGGGATGCGATCTGGGGAGACCTTGGCAGGCTTGAGGAGTGGGCCCACGTGAACCTCATGAAGTTCAACGAGGTCAAGTATAAGGTCCTGTACTTGGGTCAGGGCAATCCCCACTATCAATACAGACTGGGGGATGAAGCGATTGAGAGCAGAGAAGAAGAACTTGGGGGTACTGGTGGATAAAAAATTGGACATGAGCTGGTACTGTTTGCTTGCAGCCCAGACAGCCAATTGCATCCTGAGCTGCATCAAGAGGAGTTTGGCTAGGTTGAAGGAGGTGATTCTCCCTCTCTACTCCACTCTTTGGAGATCCCACCTGGAGCACACATCCAGCTCTGGGGCCTCCAGCACAAGAAAGACATGAACTTGTTAGAGCAAGTCCAGAGGAGGACCTCAAAATGATCAGAGGGCTGGAACACATCTGTGATGAAAGGCTGAGACAGTTGGGTTTGTTCAGCCTGGAGAAGACTCCAGGGAGACCTTATTGAGGCCTTTCCATATAGAAAGGGAGCTTGCTTGTAAGAAAGACATAGACTTTTTACCAGGGCCTGTAGTGACAGAACAAGGGGCAACAGTTTTAAACTGAAAGAGGACAAGTTTAGATTGGACATAAGGAAGACATTTTTGATTATGAGGGAAGTGAGACTCTGGAACAGGTTTCCCAGAGAAGCTGTGGATGTCACATCCCTGGATGTGTTCAAAGACAGGTTGGATGGGTCTTTGAGTAACCTGGTCTAGTGAAAAATGTCCCTGCCCATATCAGGGGAGTTGAACTAGATGATCTTTAAAGGTCCTCTCCAAACCAAACCATTCTGTGATTCTGTGATTCATTTGTGTGTCATATGGAGAGCAGTAACAATAAAAACACTAATGTTGAAGGTAAATTAATCCTCCAGTGCATCCCATTCAAGAAGACTGAAAACAGAAGAAAGATATGAGGTAGCAACTCTTCGTTTATATTTTTTAATTTATTATTTCCTAAAGCATCTCTGATGAAGAAATCATAAATAAGTGAAATCCAAACAACTCTAAGAAAATTAAACTACAGCAGTAGTCATATACCATCTGCAGTCTCTTGATTCCTTGACGTAATAAAATGAACATATGCATTTGACTGTGAGCTGCACCTTTGTGCTTAAGCGCTGCAATCAGCTCCATCTCCACAGGGAAAAGGTAGGGAGAGTATATGCCCTAGTAGTGGGAGCCTGACCGGCTCAGAGAGTATTTCAAGTAGCAGCTGTGGTGCTTTTGCAGCTATAGCTCCTCCCTGGCCTCTGTAGATGAACACCTGCTGCGCTGCTGGTGAAGAAAGAAACTGGTTTATACACCATCTGCCTCCATGAAAGGGAAAGCAAGTCACTGTATCAGACTCTAGAGCTAATTTGCCTTGTACAGGTTAAGGAGATACAGGAGAGGTGGAAAAACAATAACTAGTTATGATTCTCAAGACATCTGGCTGTAACTGCTTGATATTGAGACATAAGGAAGCATTAGATATCAGGAGGAATTTGCCCTAGCTATGACCTCTCCTTTCCCTCGCATTGCGCCCTGTGCTGCCGCAACTACCTATTCTGGAAGTAAACACGGGATTTGCCTGTGTGCCTGCTGGGGAGTTCACTGAATAAGAGTGAATGGTATACCAGGGTAGCATAAAAGCAGCGGACTAGAATGTGTTTCTTAGCATTTGAAATAAGATGCTTTTTTGTCTTTTCAGCCTGCTGGCCTGTCACTTCTCTGAAGATTATTGCTATTTATAGTTTAATTTTTTCAGAGCACATTCAGATGATGATGAGACATGAGACACATGTACACGAGTCAATTTCTGCCCTCAATCAGTAAATGTAAGACCATATGACAGAAAGACCCCAAAACCTACTGGGTGACATGAAATGACAGCAGCTCTAATTCAGTAGTTTATAAAATGAACAAGATGATCATACTGAAGATGCATTTTGAAAAGTTATAGTCTGTGCTAAGGGAGATTCACCCACCAAGAAAGGTTCTCTAGCTATTGACCCACATCTTTAGATGTTTGTTGCAAGATGGACCATTTTCAGAAGTGCTTTCACAGGGATGCTTCTACAGCTCACTGTGAAAAGCTTTTCTGTTGGCCAAAGTTTTAAGGAAATGCATGAAAAATAAATTATTTGTGAATGTTGTTAACTATATTACTAAGTAGAATCATGTTCTCCACGCTCTGAAGAGGAAAACATTTCTCACAATTGGCAATTTGCAGTGTTTTGGATTTAAACAGCATTTTGTAGGAGCTGTTTTGGCAACGTTTACCTTTCAGGACAAAGACCAGTTCAGATGACCTTCAGTAAGTAAAACTATAGAGAGAGCCATTTAGATAGTAGTTTTACAGATGTCTGCTATGACTAGCCTTCTCTGTTTAAGGATTGCTGATCACAAAGGTAAATGACCCTTAACAAGAATGGCTTCCCTTTTTTATGTTTGTTTTTTAACAATTAATAGTTTAATATTAAAATGTCGGTCATTGATGTACTTAGTTTTGTGCTAGACAACAGTAGATAGAGGTAGCTGCAATCAAAAGGAAGACACAGGAAAGCAAGAAGCCACACTATGCCTAGGGTCCCAAAGTATAACAAGAAAAGAGGACGCTTTTAATGAGAAATAGTCCTAATCTTGGATATTCTGTAACCCCAGAATCCTAAAGACGTAGTTAGAACTGTAAATCTTGGGGTTTTTTTGAATAATTTTTTTGTGTAGTTAAGTATCAATCCATCAGTTATTAGATCAGAGAACTTGGAGCAATGAAGCATGTTACAAGTCATTGGTGGGTAGTCTGGTTCACGTTAAGGTTCACACTTCCAAAGCAATGCAAAGGAAAAAAACACTAGGCACTAATGCCAGAAAAGAAATCTCATATCAAAGTTACAGGATTAAAAATAGAGGTGGCTCTTAAAACCACATAATTTTTACTTAATTTTATCCTGTCATTCTAAAGGGAAGTGATAGTTGTATGGAATATGTCCAAGTTTTCTGTGCTGGAGTTGAAGTGGGAAAGAAAATGATATATGAGATTCTTGAATATTCATGAAAAATGGCTTTTAGTTTAGTCCAGAGAATGAGTCATTTTGAGTTATGCTCAAGTCCAGACCTCTTCTGACTTGCACCCTAAATTTTCAGCTTTCTAAGAGAAGGGTAGCGGGTTTTTTGTCTTCATCTTTAAGTAACACTGTTACCTCCTGAGGGAGAAAGGACAGAGAGAGCCTAAAGACCAAATTCAGTTCATGTGCTTTACCTACTGAGCTCCATTAAGCCTAGAAGATTTTGAAATAGTTCTTGCTTTACGATAAGAGGAGCCAGTAGACAAGGAGACAGAGTTAGAACTTTGCTCCCGGATTACTCAAAAGACCTGAAAAGAGTAGAGAACCTGGTAGCTAACAGATGGGCAAAGGAAACTCTTGAGAAGATCTTTAGTTAAAAGTCTTCCATAGCTACCAAATGTCAGGGCACAAGTGATAGAATCTTTGGGGAAATTAGAATCCAATCATTACATCTAAAATGTTGTCTATAATCAGCAGAAGAATTACACATGGTACCAGTTTCTCCTGAAAGAGCTACTATAAGAATTTTAACAAAAAATGTATTATGAGTAAAGACAGGCAGCCTAACACTTCAGAACACAACAAATAGTAATGGTAAATTGTTTACACAGTGAATGTACTGAAACCGAACTTATGAAATAAAGATGTATGAGTTTGCTGATGTGGTCATCTCCAAAACCATAAAAAATATAGCCATGTTAAAATCTGTCTCTATTCTTCTGTGTATAGAAGGAACTTATTGCTGCAAACAGCAAGAATAACATGGGTTTCAAATGAGCCCTAAACCCTATAGAATTATCATTCTTACTGAACAAATTTTTATGGATTCTTCCAAATGAAGCAAACCTCTGTTGTCTTCCTCACATTTTTCTTATGATCATATATGACTTCTGTCAGTGTTCTTTACCAGGGAAGAAACTGCAAATGCATGGCCTTGACATGCTTTTCTTCTCAATTGGTTGTTATGTAAAATAAATGAACTAACACTGCTGGTACCTGCACTTGCAGTTTTCCTGGAGGAAAAATGTTAGAAATTGTAGGAGGGGAATGGGGCAATACATTTCAGAGTTCTCCAGAATATGACATTTTATATGAAAGTCTTCATACTTTGTTTCAGCATGCTTATGCTCCATTACATACTATAATAATTATTTCCATATTAAGACTTCATTTCCAGGAAATTTGAGTAAATATGGCAGATAATACAATGTGCTGTTTGGATAGGACATGGGTTTGGACATAAGATTCATCTCAGGCATCTGAAGATGCATTGAAGATACCACACAGGGCAATTAATCTAATTTAATTTAGATGTTTAAGATAAATTACCTGCTAGAGTTATCTGTTTATGTCCACTGATTACAAATGGAGTCTAGAGGGACCAATTTAGACTTAAATGTCTAGCATTTATATTCATAAATGAAAATATAAATTTTGTCTCACATATTAGTACATAAGATACACTAATCCAAGAAATTAATTCAAATAATCTGTGTTTAGCAAGATATGAAGGTATGTAAGAATCAACACATATAGATGATTTTGCGTAAAAGATGTAAATTCTGAAATTTGAAATTTTGACATTTCTGATTATTACTGTATTTGTCTATTCTTAAGTCATGTGATCCTTATCTGACATACTGCTACTGTTTCCCTGAGAAAAATTCTCTGGGGCCTTAATTATCAGATCTAGGTCAGGTGTAACTCAATTTAAACTAATGTGTCAGTATCAGTGAGATCAAATGGCCATGACCATCTCTACACTAGATATTCGTCCTTTTTGAAAGTCTATAATCATAGTTCACTGATGGCAAAAGTGTTTGCAATGCTTATGTAAAGATCAAGATAACCATAGTCTCTCTATCCACACAGTATTCTGAAAAAATCTTTGAAGGCTGCCTAAATGAAAAGCTCATGAATATAACTACATCACTGATACAAGTGGCAAATTTTGAGGACAAAAAATGGTTAGGGAGTCAAGATGCTTCCTTGAAAATTTGGTAAAAGCTTGATTTTGTGTAGTATCCAAGCTCCCTTCATTTACACAATTCCTTTACTGAAGTTCATATCAGTAATTTACAGGGAACATTTATAGTAGAAGAGTCTATTACAAACCATAGTCTAACTAATTACCATTGATTTGATAATTGTATCACAGCATTGTTTGAAACTCTGAAAGAGAAATGTTGGTCTACAACATAGCAGCTGAAGCACCTGGTGTAGTCAGGGCACTGGGGTGGGGTTGTTGCCCATGGGTGCTGAGTGAGACCCCCAGACCAGTGGGGCAGGGGCATCCCACCACCCACAGACAGGGAGCAGGGTGGGTCAGGGGGCAGTCAGCAGCAGTCCCCAGTCTGGAGCATCAAGCACCTCTGGGGGGGATGGGTCAGGGTTGTGCTGGGACATTAACATGTGGGTGGGGGTCAGGATTAGGCACAATGAGGTCAGCTAGTGCCAGACACAGCCCCATGACTGGTGGGCAGGTTCATAGTGACAAGACACCGCCAGGGTCAACCCAAAAACCAGCCGGGACTCAGGGTCCAGGACCAGATGAACAGGGTGTGTGGCCAGGCACAAGCAAGGCTGCGAGGCAGCAGGAGCTGGGGCTCAGGTGGGGCTGCTGTTGTTGCCTAGGGTAGAGTTAATTTTCTTCATAGTAGCTACATATAAAACTATGTTTTAGATTTGTGCTGAAAAAAATTGCTGATAACACAGGGATGTTTTAGTTCTTGCTGAGCAGTGCTTACACGGAGCCAAGGCCTTTTCTGCTTCTCACACCACCCCACCAGCAGTAGGCTGGGAGTGCACAAGAAGTTGGGAGGGGACACAGCCAGGACAGCTGGCACCAGCTGACCAAAGGGATATTCCATACCACGTGACGTTATGCTCAATGTATATACCTGGGGAAAGAAGAAGGAAGGGGGAGGCATTCAGAGTGATGGTGTTTGTCTTCCCAAGTAACTGCTACACATGATGGAGCCCTGCTTTCCTAGAGGTGGCTGAACACCTGCCTGCCGATGGGAAATGGTAAATTAATTCCTTGTTTTGCTTTGCTTCTGCATGCAGCTTTTGCTTTGCCTGTTAAACTGTCTTTACCCTAACTCATGAGTTTTCTCATTTTTCTAACTCTGGACTGAGTAAACGGCTGTGTGGGGCTTAGTTGCAGGCTCAGGTTAAACCACAACAAGCCTCAGCCAAAAGTTGCTCCCATGGGACAGGGTTGGGCCCTGCCTGGAAGCCACACCCCAAAGTCACTGGCTGGAGGGGACAGCTGCCCTCAGCTGCATTATCCTACGTTGGTCTGGAGCCCTGGCCAAGAGGGAGCATGCTCTCAGGGCCATTACAGTCATCTATGTGTCGAACCACATCTTAATCACTGTTCTTGTGCAATAGAAGCCAGATGAGTTGAGAAATTTCCCAAGGAAAAAAAAGAAAAGAGGCTATAGATATTGGTATTACTGAATGCATTATGGGAAAGACCTCAAGAAAGATCACATCCATGACCACTTCTGAAATTCTTGATATATTACTAGAACTATACATCATAATCTTATTTTAGATATTTTTATACTCCTGAGACAGGATATTTCAGCTCAGCTAAGATTTCTAGTGTCCTGCTCTCATGTGTTTCATATATTTATGGAAGATAAACTACAAGAGTTTTAGTAATAATTTAGAAATAAATATTTCTAAGTAGCTACTCAACTGATTACTTGAAAAACAAAGTTGTCCTGATATGCCCCTTATGTCCAGACCATGAAGTGGACACAGTATTTCCACATTCACAGGTATTACTACAAGATAGATTTTTTGAGGCATTGCTTGGTCACAGGTAGTGCTGATCAGCTCATAAATTCCAGCAGCAGCACAGCTGACAAGCTTTTCAGTTCTGAAACTGAAGAAAACTGCAGTGGGATGCCACAGGAGTACTGGAGATAAATGTATGTTTCTTTTGCATCAGAGTGCTGCCATTTGCAGTCATTTCTGGGTCAGCATGTACCACTTTGTGGAGTGGTAGAGCTATAAGGCACAATGTACAGATGACCTAAAAAAACATTATTTTTAAAGACAAGCACTTAATTATTTAATCTGAAGGTTGTCTGTGCATATGTATACCATGAAGCAATGCTTGCTCATAAAATCATGTTATCTTTTCCTCAGGAATCATGAATCAGTCAGTGAACCACATCTACTAAAAATGTAAGAATGTGGTGCGGCTTAGGTATGCTCTGTGTAAAGAACGCATTGTTCTGTTTGTTCTGAATGGGGATGCTGCTAGTTTTACTTGAAGCCCCTTAATTCACGTGTTCATAGGGATAGTAAGAAGTTCTTCTCTGTAATTCTCTTATATGAAATGCCCTCTTGGTCATCTTTTTTCCCAGGATGAACTGTCCTAGTTGAGCTAGTCATTCCTAATGTGGAAGGTGTAGCAAGTCTTTTAAACCCATCTGTGTTGTACCTCTTCAAGTTTTATACTCTATACATTTTATACAACTGTACCTAACCTTCCAAATACAGGGGTACAGAGTGACATTGTTTGGAAACTGAAGCAGGACCTTTCTAATGCACATGATTACTGATTTCTTCAAAGAATGCCATTGGATTCACGTGTAAAGAAAAGTCATACCAATACCCATACTGATTCTTCCCCAATTGAAAACATTTATCCACACTCCCATTAATTTATTCTTTTTGGTGGTTTTCACCAACTTGCCCAAAGAAGTCAGTTTACTGCTCTGTAGTTCCTCTCCTGCATCTTCTTTGGGAGCCTTTTAAAAGTCATACTGACTGTTTCACAGTCCTCTGATGCTTGGTCCCATTGAAAAGAGGCTGTGCAATCAGTCACTCAGCAATATCCTTTGGTTTCTTTAGTGCCCTTAGGTGAGTGGCATTGTTTCCTGATACTGTTCCATTTGGTTTTCTCCTTAACGTAGTCTATTAACAGTTGGATTTAAGGCAGGTTCTTGGACACATTACCTGCACCTGTATGGAGAGGTTTGTATTCCTGTCCTCCTTATCCTCTTTTGTAATTCAAAAAGCTTGATTCTCACAGACAAGTGCAACATACGTTGATGATTCTAGCAACTTAGGTACAAACGAATCATGTAATGTATTGAGAAATATCCTTGTGATGAAGCAAAGATATGGTTAAGCTGATGTAGACACTGATAATTTAAAACAGGATTGGCTACCTCTCTGAAAGTATTCTTTGCTTTTCATATAACAACTGTACTATATTAAAAATAGATAATGTTACAGGGAATCTTCCATCTGTAAACATTTTTTTTTTTAAATTATTTGATTTATTTCCAAAAACGTCATCAGAAGAAGAGAAAAAAATTATTTTAGTTTGTGAAATCTAAGGAAGCAATGGAGCCAGATCTTGCAGGACTTGATAGAGTAAGTAGAATTACATGTTAGAAAGTTCCTGTTAAGGAATATGGTGAAAGTTACACTACAGCATACTTATTTGGTAGTGCAGTAAGACACAGTTCATAAGTATATACTTCAAGTCCATTTGAAAAACTTGAATATGCTTGTATGAAACTGCTGAATTTAAGTATTTCTAACTTTGAGTCCTAAAACAACTTTGCTTAAACGTGGCTTAGTATTTGCATCACAGTAATTTTCTAAGTAATACTAGCCTGAGGTTTCTATTCCTCATCACTTCTAGTTAATTAGACACAAAATCTGAATAATTATTTTTTAAATATTTTTCCATAAAGTTAGACAAATCACCTCCTGACTAGTATCAAGCATGCATATTTTCAGATGCAGAAGATAATATACAAATCTTTAAGCAAGTACAAAAAAAAAGAAAATTGAATGAACTGGGCTCTAACTATAATATTAAGGTTGTTATTTACAAGTGAAGCAGAAAGTGTATTCACTGTGAGAGTGTTTTTGTGAAAACAAGCTTTACAGGTCTCTGATTATAGCTTAAAAGTCCTATGAGAAGTAGCTCCAAAATATTGACACATATGTCTATAATTCTGTGTGTTCACGTTGTCTGCAAACTACAAACTACGGGGCAAGCACAGTGTCCCCTCTCTTAAATGAAGATTTTGAATATGTAAAAAAACGCAAATAGAAACTGAGAGGCTGTTAATACACGAGAGGTATCATGAGCAAGAGAACTGGCTTCTCCTCCTCCCTGAGTGACCTACTGTTGACATCCTCGGCTTTATCTACTTTGGAACACTGTTATAAAACCAGCACAGAAGCTGAAGCCCAAGTTGTCAGAAGCTTAACTGTATATGAGAACCTTGGCAGAAGCAAAACACAGGTCGGTTGGCTGGATCTTTGTTGTTGGTGTGAATATGTAATAGAAAGATTCAAGTCTAAGTAATAATTATCAGGATAATTTTGCATAATTAGCAGCTGGAAGAAAAATCAGGTATGAGATGCATCACCATGCACTTTTTTTTTTCATTTTTAGAACCTCAGTTTAATTACCTCTGGCACTGCTACAGCTGCTATATAGATACTTTCACTGAACAGTTTGGATCTTAATAGAAAGGTTGCCTCCTGTACACATTCTGTCCAGGATACAATTTCATGAAATAATCTAACCGGCTGAACTATAACTATGCTATGAAAAAATTATCTGTGGTTCACCTTTTATGCAGTTCATTAGATGAAGAAAATAAGGAAGGACAGAATAGTACAGGAGGTCAGTTCTATCCATGTTCTAACCTGTAGCTGTGTAGCTATTATAGGACACTTAAATAAACAACCAGAAGATATGGATTATAAATTACCTGTTTGAAGAGTGAGAAAGTAACTATGCCCTCAACTCTGACATAAATTAAACCTAATCTGGTAACTTCATTTAACAGTTATGAGCGAATCTGCATCTAGCTAGCTGGAAAATCACATCTAATGTTTTATACTTTCAGAATTCTCAAAATTGATATGATTTCTGGAAATATTATTCAGCCAAGCTTGATATGATTATATTAGGAATTCTGCCAATTCCTGAAATGAATCCATTTTCATATATTATTCAAAATGTCTCATAATGTAAAACATCATTAAAAAGCAGCCTAAATTCCTGTGTTCTCAAGGCAGAACATTAAATTAAAGCTATTAAGAAAAAAATAGTAACATTAACAAATAATCATAAATAATTAGAAGTAGGCCTGAGAGAAGATCTTATTTTGAGACCTTGAATATATTTGGCTGCAAAGTTACTTTTTGAAAATCAGGTTGACTCATAATAACTGTTCAATATCCACACCTTTAAGTTTTCATCACATTAAAGAAGAAATATTTATACTATTTTCTTTGACTAAAAGAAGTGTGTGCTTAAAGTAGCTCCTGCATATAAAAGACATTTCTATTTCTACTGTCTCCATCATCTCCTACTCTCATTTATTCTTTAATGTCTTTCTGATTTTCTCTAACTACTTACCACATTTACAGTAATCTGCTCTGCTCAGCTGGTACTATAGGTAAGGAAACAGAGACACATGAAAGAGGTTAACAGATTTGCCTTTATTCTACCATCAAATACATGGTACTGCAAGAAATTCACGCCTCCGTAATGGAAACATTTGAACTTTTACTTACGTTTATTTCATTGGACAAATAATGCTGTGCAAGATTATGGGTTTATGTAGGCATTTCCATAATTACAACCTATGTTTTATATATTAGAATCTTGCATGGAAGAATCAATCAAATGCATTTATTTCATTCTTCTGAGATCTGTACTTGAAATTATTGCTGGGGATGGCAAATGTGTACAAACTTTCCTATACAAACAAAAACTTTAAAAAGATCAAATGCAGAGGATAGGTTGTGTAGGCATACCTGTCTCCTCATGCCTGTTCTGTACTGGGGTGGAAGATGAGAGGTAAAGTGAGACTGAGAGAATGCAGGGCTTTTTCTGGATCAAATGGCTTAGTAAGAAAGCTTTAATTAGACAGAATAAGAAGAGTAATATAGGTTATATAGTCTAGGAGAGTAATATAGGGAATGTAGGCTAGTAAATCTTATGTCCCCTCTGTTGCTGGACACCTTGTGTTTGTGCAGCTTCAGATGGAACCTGGATGGATTTTCCCACGGCACGCTGTGCAGAGCAGATCCTGTCTGTGGAGAGAAGATCTCCCCTGTGGTTCTGTGCGTTATTGTATATTTTCCTTACAAGAAAACAACTGTATTCCTAAAGGATGCTGTAGTGAGAACTTCTTGCTACACTGTTAGACATAGGCAAGGCCAGGCAGGAGGTGTAATCACTGGTACCCAGTGGGAGATGCCTGCGAGCTCCTCCATCTCATTGAGCTGGCTGCCTTCATCCTGAAGCCAGGGAGTTTGTGCAGCACAGCCCTGAAGGCCGGGCTGTACATGCAGCACAGCACACCTACTTAGCTTAACTGTTATGTGGATCACCACCTCCTAAATGTGGAATGCTCTCCGGTTCAGGATCAATACACTACTGAAGAGGAATGGTCATATGGTCATATTTTCTTTCAGAGTTCAGTGTAAGCAAATACCCCTTCATACTAAGCAGTTCATTCATGTTTACTTTGATGGGTAAACTTATGTTTTTAAAGATATAAAATATGCCTCCTTCTAATGAGGGGCTGTTCTATCACACAGTATCGTCTAAAGAAAAAACGATGGAAAAAATATGGCATGTAAGATAAATACATATTTTCAAGTGAAATCTTACCAATTAACACCTTGTAAAGCTATTTTAGATCAATAAATTAACCATCTAGTATATATTAAAAAAAATTATAATACAGGTGCTTCCATATATGTATTCTAACAAGGATGATTTGTATTTCAGATGTGGACCACTGTTTGGAAGAAAGTAATGCTTCTCATATCTCCTAAGAGGTACAATATACACACATTTCTTTAGCTCCTTGTGGTTTGAATAGAGTGTATTTCACTGCATCCTATCAAAAGATCATGTGCACTATACTATTGTCTAAGCCAGTATTGTATTTTCTTGCAGATTAAACAAAAAAAAAATCAACATAACAGCAGAACGTATCTTCATGTTCTCTCCTTGTAAAAATAAATGGGATATCACAGCAAGAGAAATCAGTTGCTCCTGTTGCCTTTGCCTCAGGTGTTTGTGAAAATTTCTACCTCCAAGCTTGAAAATATGATTACATTTCTTTTTCACTTGCTTTGTGTTAATTTTTCTATTCAAGATAAACTTTTTCTCTCTCCACGTGTTACCAACTTTCTCCACTTTTTACAGATTAGCAACACACATCTGTATATGGGTGCTATGTTTACATCAGAGACTTCTGTGTAAAGTACAGTCTTACTGTCATGTCAGCATGATTTCTGGGAGAGCTAATGGTTAATCGCTACAGTGCAATAGGTGTCTCTGTTTCCAAACATAGGAACCTGTACTTCAGAAATCACTAATTCAGTTCCATCTCTCCACTACTTACATACTGGCATTGTACCTTAATTTCTGCAGAATATATTTAATTTAGTAAATGTTTTAGCCATAAACAAGTTAGAATATTTTTACTGCCTTATTTTTAAAGTATAAACACCAAATTCTAAAACTGTTTCTGTACAGGAAGTAAATGGTAATGTCAGTTAAGCTAATAAAAAAGATCAAGGTTAGACATAAAAACGTAAGTCTGCTTTCCACATATGAGAAATTTCAATTTTGGCATGTCTGTCTGAAATCTAGAAATTATTTGGAATTAATTATTTTGTGTTGTTTTAACATAATTGGTAAAACATACAGAATAATATCACATTTTTCCTTCTTTCCTATGTGTGTGTTTGTTTGTTTTGTGCTAAATGGAAAGGGCAGGATGCAACAACTCTGTTTCTATGTGTTCTCTATTTATCTTCTATAAAGAGCCATCTCCAGGTGCTTCTGTGCAGAAACCAATTATGCTAAAGAATGTGAAAACAGAATAAAAATTACAGTTATCATATTGTCACTGGTCTCTTTTAAGCTTTTAGTCTCTAATTAGATCATTGTAAACCCATACACAAGCCATTTTGCCTACATTCTAACCAGTAAATATTACATTGAATTTACCATATCAGGGTGAGCACTAGTCTCAGGGAGTTGAAGCTGGAGGTCATAAGAAAGGATGGGTTTTACACATGGTGGTACTGACAGTGCTAAGTTAAACCAAGACAACCATGGAGGGTGCACAACATTGAGAATTGTGTTTCTGCCATATTCCAGTTACAGTATCAACTACTGTTTTGTTCCCAAATACCAGTGGGGTTTAGGCAACATAATATGCAAATAATGAAGGGAGAACTGCATATATGACATTTCCTCTGAAAAGCAGGTTGTTCTTTTCCAACAAAGGGAACTGTTGTTTTAATTTCCCATGATGATCATGTAGGTTGCATCAATCTTGTTTTCCAGTATATTGCATTGCCTTAGGGGACTCAATCAGTTTTGACAGAATCACTGGCAGCATAGTGATACTTTATGATACGTTGCTGATTGCTGTGCCCATACAGCATGGACATATGCATATTGTCCGACAGTTTTTCCTCAGGTACACACCTTCTGCTTATTCTATGTTGCCATTCAGTCGTTTTGTAATGGCTCCCCATCTGTACATATTTTACAAAGAAAATATCACCTTATACATTGCCCCTTACATTTTCCAGTTTCTGAACAGCTCCTAATGTGCTGAATAACTCTAATAAGCATGAATATGCAACTCAGCATCACTTTTAAATATTAGTGTTAAGAGAAAGCATTCAAACTAATACCACTATACAACCGCAGAGAAGGCGATTGTATATAAACATCTGCTGGTCACACTTTGCATCAGTAAGCAGAGGATTGAACATGGAATTACCTGTCACAAAATCTTTATCTTGGATACTTCATAATTTGCAGTGCTACTGCAATCTAGGGAATTTATTTTGCCCTTTGTGGTGTCAAGCAAATAGAGTGTAGCAACCTTTGCTTATAAAGGAAATAGAAATTAAAAAGAAGTGAAAGTGAACTGAAGCCTTCTGGTTTAGTCAGTCCAGTCCATTCTGGACTTATCTACAGCCTCCTTCTTCCAAGGAAGGAGCACTGGAAAAGAGTTGTAGGGAATGTATTCTGACCCAGTTACTTACACACCTACTTTGCAACATTAGGTGCTCAGCGTTACCCTCTTGTCTTTGATTAAAGGAGTCTAGAGAGATAAGCAGCCAAGATGGGTAGCATCCGTGTTTCAGTCTTGGTGCTTCCTTCTTGTTCAAGGGCATTTCAGTCTGCTTCTTCCTCTGCAACCAGCCATCTCTGTGGACTTGTATGGAGGACTGTTGAAGGAAAAAGGCCATAGTTCTGCCAAATGAATGCCCTCTCCTGTACCTGAATGTTCACATGTTCAGAGCAGCAGGACAGAAGCTGAACCACTCTGAGAGGCATATTTATGATACAAGCAGCCTGAATGCACTCACTAGCAGGGAGAGGCAGTTTTTCTCACTGTTTTTTCATGTTAGAGTATTAGTGAAACTCCATCCTTTGTGATTAGTCATTTACCAAAGGAAGCGTAGGGATGTTTTTGTATATCCTCTTGCTGGACTTAATGAGGAAAATCAGAAGTATGAATGTCATTTTCAACGGAAAAACAATCAGAAAGAGGTTAAGTAAATGAAAAGGAGGAAGAATGGACTAAAGAAAGGGAATATTTAATATGAGGAAAAGGAGAAGGAAA
The DNA here is from genome assembly GCF_965140245.1 of Athene noctua. Lineage (NCBI taxonomy): Eukaryota > Metazoa > Chordata > Aves > Strigiformes > Strigidae > Athene > Athene noctua. The sequence goes on from NC_134077.1 coordinate 34,374,983, forward strand.
TAAAAGTAAGGAAACCTGTATCTTAAAAACAAAGACATCAAGGGAGCATTTAATTAACTTGTATTTTCTATCTGTATCTGGATGTTGGCACAGTCACTGTGTTTCTCTTCTGTGTCATTGGTATTCTGCATCTTCCAAAGATATAAAAGTAAACTTAGCTGTTTTACATGACAAAAGGAAAGTGAAATAGGAGACAAACAGAGCTGCATTACGAGGAAAGTTATTTTATTCAGTGAGTGAATGAAGAAAAAAAGTGACAAGAGCTTCATTGCTTTAATTTATGCCTTTTCAGCTATATCCATCTGGGAGATTTGCCTTCAATAGAGGCAGCTTCAAGGTGGTGAAAATGAGAATGTTACTGCCCTCTGTAGTTTAGAAATCACAGATCTGTTTCCTTTGATGGGGTGTTGAGATCAATTTTTAGAAATCATGGTAGAAAAATTATCTTTTATATATACTTTAGAATTACAAAAGTTTAACTTTATATAGAGACTGTTGTCATAATACTTGCCATTCACTTGTTTAATTCAACCTCAGGTATTCCTGTAGTTTCTAATCCGAGCTGAATAGTTAAGGAAAACTTGAGAAAAAAAAAAAAAAAAAAGCATTTTATTTACCTTTTGAGTGAAAGATTTGTGTTATTTTCAAGGTTAAAAAATTTAATACATAACTTGCTTACAGCAGTATTTTACCCAGAGTTTCTAGATGAGTTGATCTGTCAGGGAGGTGACTGTCAAATGGAAAAATAATAAGGTCAGGAATTAAGCTGTCTTATTTGTAGCATGAGGGCATTTGAAATGTTTTTGCTTAAACATGATTCTAATCAGAAATGACATTTAGTAACAGCCAAAAGGATTTTGGCCATTGTCTAGTCGTATTTCGTAGACATCTGGAGTGATCACAGCAAAGGAAGAGCCTCAGCTGAGAAACCCTGAGTTTATTTACTTCCAGCATTGGCAGAACATTGGTCAGAGATTCAATTCTTCATAAGAGCATCCCTATTAGAAAAATGTTTGATGTCTGGCGGCAGATGTTTAAGCTAATAGCTTGAGTGGCCATAGGGGATCATTGTGATCATCTATTCTGAATCTCTTTTATGCTGAGTGTGTTCATCATAAAACACATAAACAGTCTTGGGAGGATAAGGTAAGAGTATTAATCACTAGGCTATGGAGAATACATCTGCATGATATTTAGCACAAATACAAGCTCTTTCTACCTATTTGACCAAGCAATCACATAGTTGTGACTAGTGCAGTTTTGAGGTTAAGCTGGTAGTAGTGGTAATGCTAGAAGACACAAAAGGTATTTATAGGTGACTGAAGTGGGTTGATTGGAAATTGTATGATGAATGTAGCATTATACAGTACCTCAGGCCTCTTGAGAGAATGCAGGGTTCCAGACAACATCCCTCCACTATAAGTTGCATTCATTTAGCTGATACACAGATATGTGATTAACTTAAAAAAACCACCAGAACCTATTCTTTAAAAACAAGTATTTTAATTTTTAAGTGCTTGTCTTGTCTTGGTTTTTTTTCACATCTCTATCTCAAGGGCTCTTATTTTTGGTGTCCCATCTATTAATCATTCATTCTAATCTATGTTGTGTTTTTTGCTTTGGTTAAAAATTCTTTTTCCCCACAGGCTAAGATTGATTGAGAGATCTCTCATCTTCAAATATTTCAAGCGCTATAGCCACTTTTGCTTTGTTCAGTCACATGCTAAGCTGTAAATATGTCATATGCATAATATTAATATATGTAACTGCTTTACCAGATAATTCTTTGCTCTAAGTGACTTAAAATTCATGATGTTAAGTATCAAATCTATATTAATTTTTTGGCAGTAAGTTTGGAGTTTATTGCATCTGTAGAGATACGTGTCTTAAAATAGTGAAAATTTTGGCTCTGTTTTAAAACAGTGTTTGAAGACTGGCTCAACAGGCATGAATTTATATAATATAATATCTGATAATATATATAATATCTGACTGCTGCTTGCCCTTGCCAGATTAGAAAAGAATGTTCTTCATCTTATTTGAGTGCTTATAACTGTGGAACTAAATGAATGCAAAGTCTGACACCTAACTTTGTTTCAAAAATGCAGCCACTAATTTCCAAGACTGAAGTATGTAGGGATACTTCTCCCTGTGCACTGTTCCAGACTTGAAAGGCTGTCACCTGCAGGACTCCCTGAGTCTTGTAACTACATGTCAGACTTATTCTTCCATGAATTTGTTCAACCGGTTTTTAAACATTTATGGTTTTGATGTCCATAACATTCTGCATTAACAAATTCTAAAGTTTAACATTTGTAGTATTAAAAATTACCTCCTATTGTTTTTCTTAAATGCTTTTACGGTAATACAGTTTGATACTCCCTCAAATTACAGTAAAGTAAGACTTTGTAGGAAAAAACTGTCACAGAAGTGTTAGAGGACGAATAATGTGGCATGTATTTTACATAGCTGCTATTGGGGGAGCTTTAGGGTGACAAAACTATTGCTTTAGGGTGATTTAATTATTGCTTTAGGGTGACTTTTAAGGAGCCCTGTTGATTTAAATTACTTAAAATATTTTAAAATTTACATCTAAATATCCTTTAGCCTGTTAGTCTCCTCTTCTGAAAGACGTGTTCCTACTACCTTGTTATTAAACTTTATATGTATGAAAATTTGATCAAAATACTTATTTTGAAGGAAAGGGTGAAAAAAGCCATCAAATACTTCTGATTTCTAATTTGTTCCTACATAATTCAGCTGTTGTCTTGTAATGTACCCTAGCAACATGTAATTGCTTTCAGTTTTATGACTCTTTTTTGGTTTTCAGAGCATTAACAAGCTTCTGATATAACCACTTTAGTCTTATAGTATACTTCCTGCTTTTCTTCCTTGTTGTAAACTGAGTTGCCTGCACTCCAGTAGAACTGTAATCCCCTTTGCCCCTGTATGTGAAGTAACTTCATTTTGAAAATAAGTATGATAATTATTATGAGGTAATATTCGCTACTGTTTTTGTTATGTCGTTTCATTGCTAATTTGATAGATCCTTTCTTCTCCCTTAGATTTCATTCTTATAGGAATGACTTTCTTGAATTTGTTGAAGACTTTTTTGAGTGGTCTGAAAGATAAAAAAGGAAAAAAAATATTTTTTTTAATAATGTATGTTAAAGCCAGTATTATGTTTATTGGGGACTGGCTTTTGGGTTTTAAATTCTCAGAATTAGCATTAGCATGGTATAGTACTATCTAACAACACAAAACTCTTTAATGTGAGATACTCTTATAGTTAGTTTGCTTTCTTCAGCAGTTTTGTTCTACTTGTATGCATTCATTCTGGTATTGGTTTGTTGCAGTTTGAAGCAAACTGCTTACTAAGCAAATGGTCTTCCATAGATACCTGAAAGAAGTTGCTGATACGGTAATGGAAATAACTTGTTTAATTATTTTATCATTCTATCACATAATTTACTAAAATGGTAGAACTTATTTTGCCAAAGCAAAAATCAAGAAAAGAGGTTAAATGATCTGCCAAAAATTGCAGGGAAAATATAGGTCACATGTCACAACTACTTGTTTCCATGTTCTGACTTACACCTGAATGTAGATCTGCAAAGGAAGGGAAGGCATATTGTCTACACTGAAAACACTGATGTCAAAATCAGAAGGAGAATAAAGAGAAACCAATGTTTTTCACCTTTTCCATAATTAGTATAACCCATGGAGGTCACACCAACTGCAACAAAATTTGCTGGTAGGCTCAGTATTTGGAACAGTGGTGCATGAAGCATTGGCCATTATGTGCCAGCTGTGGCTCTGTCTCTGAAATTTGCAGCCCACAGATACTCTAACTAAGAAAACAATAAAACTGTCATGACTATATTAATATTTTACAGAAAAAACTGGGGGATGCCTTCAGCTTATAAATCTATATATATGTTTCACCACCCATTTCCTGAGGCTCTCTTAATATTCCTACAGATTCATCTAGTCCTAAATCTAGTTAATGTCTACTGACTCGTACTCCTTGTTTTGCGGTGTGATCCTCTATGGAATGAAGTGCTAAGGCTTGGAGAACAGGCCCAAGCCAGAGCTGACCTATATATGAATCCTGTATATTTTATAACTGAAAACCATTGTGCTAGTAGATATTGTGCTAGGTTATAACAACCCACTTATGCTGATGTAAAAAGTGCTAAAGCATTGAAATACTGAAGCCTGAACAACAGGCCCCAAGCCGAAGCTGCTTAGTCTGTAATCATTAACAAAGTGTGTAAGCTCAGTAGTGAAAGATGCAGCTTAGACAAAATATAATCAGTAGTGAGGATAAAATGCTGAGAGAATGTATCCAGCTTCCCTTGTTTAACCTTGTTCAAGGCTGAGAACCCAAGTATCTGGCCTTGTTAGAAACTCCCTTTGTTTCCGCTCCAAGCCCTGGCCAGGCTTTGGGTGGAATCCAACAGGAGAATGAAATTCAGATATTTTCTGCTCAAATCAAAGGTGCCAGTTATTTTCTGGCTTGCTGATTTTTGGATATGTAAGGCTGGGCCCGTCTGCAGCGACTTTGGAAGCCTCACCTATGGGTGGACGCACCGTGTGGGATTTCCCACTGGCCGGGACAGGCTCCCCAAACCCTCGCTGTAACCGGGGCTGCCCAGACACTGCGGGTCTGGGTGATGGTAACGTGTGCAAGTGGTGATGGATCTTTCTTAATCTCTATTCTCTCTCTCAGGTATTAATGAATTGTTGCATTACCCCATATTTTCCTATTTTTTGCTTTAAGTGCCTTGTTCTGTCTTTTCTTACTGCATGTTTTCTGTATTACTCTGTTACATTGTTCAGTTATCACCAGTAAAATACGCCTACCCTTTTCACTCTGGTGTCCGAGTTTAATTGGTATCCTTAATCAGCAAAACACTGGAAGTCCCATACTAATAATTTATTTTAGATTTATTGAGTTATGTGTGGATGACAACCATGTGGTAAACTGTCCTAAGTTTACATGCATGTGATTATTCCAAATGAAGCTGAAATTAGACTGTATTCAATACAAACAAGTAACAGTCTTCTGAAATTAATGCCTGTTCAATAGTTAACGTAATGTACTCTAATATTGTCTCAGTAAGGCAAAACTCACTTTTAACGCATAATTCTATGTGTTAATATTCTTCAGAGGACAAAAATCTTTCTTGATCTTCATGTGACACTGTCATCAGCCTTTGACTTACAAGAAGTTCTGAAGATAAGAAGGAAGAACAAAATAAGTAGCTTAACATTTAAAATCTCATTTACCTATGATAATTATGACATTTATTTCCAAAATGAAGTTACTTTACATAGAGGGGCAAAGGGGATTACAATTCTTCAGGAGTGTAAGCACTCAGCATAAATTCCAAACTGTGATAACTAACTGCATTTTTATTTCTAGTTGTTATCTATGCAAATACTGTTGAGATCAAGACATAGACACGATAGTGAACCTTCTGGGCTAAAGAGCCTGATTTAAAGCTGGGATATTCATCCTTGAAAAAACAACAGTAAAGTGGTGACACTCCAGGTAGGAAGAGTAAATACCTAAACAGCAGTCAGTCAGTCAGTCACTAAGAGAGAAGACATGTCCAAGGAAGCACGCAGAGGAGCTTGGTACTGTTTTTTACCTTAGCACATACTGGTATCATAAAGAGACAGTTACAAAATATCATTCCCCTCCCATTAAAGTTGGTGTGACAGTGTATGTTTTTCAGAACTTTCCATCTCCCTGAAGAGAATTTTTTTTTCTTCACTGTGAATGTAAATGTATCCTTAATGCTTTTGTAGAACCTATATGATACAAAAACATTTCATGCATAAGAAGTGAAGCTTAAAGGCTGTTTAGAGAGATTTGGCATCTCTGAAACAGCTCTCTGTACTTAGGATCAGAAAACATACAGTGTTCAGATAAAACAGGCTCCATCTTAAAAGCCCTGCTCCAAATCCATAGTCTGAGTTTTGATGAGTTCAAAGACTGCTGGACTAGCTTTCTGAATTATAGGGAGATGAAAAGTTTCATCACAGGCTGCTGATTCTGCTTCTCTGCTTCCACAGATTTCACCAGATCAGCAGAGCTGCGCTTGAGCTCCAGTCCTGCAGAATTCTTGATCACTCAGACTGCAGTGTTAGCTACTCAGCAGGGCTCTTCTTGCTGCAATGTTGTTGCATTCTCGGATTTTGCAGGGCTGAAGTGCTATAGAATTAGATCCTTTCAGCATGATTAGTTCTTTCATCAGTCTCAGAGATGACACATGACTTTTTGCCTAAAAACTTCTGGGTAAAGGAAGCATAGATATTCTTGGTTTGGTTAGATTATGGCAAAAATGTAGTCTATTTTTATTTCCTGCACAATAAGCCCAATTCTAGCTTTAAAATAAGATACATAAAGGTAATCAATTAATTATCTGGGTAACAATGGTGGATCAATACCATAAATAAATGAAGTTTGTTAGGTGTTTTGAGATTCAGAAATGAGGAATTATATTGCCGCAGCAAGCACCTATACTTTTTATTTACATGCATTGAGTTTTGGGGTTTTTTATTTGCAACAGAATGTTTATTTTGAGAAAAATGTATAAAATTTAATAAAAGAAATGTAAAATGTATTGCTTGTTTTTAATTAAGTAAAAAGTCAAATATAAAGGAGGACAAAATGCTTCCAAGTACCCTTGAAATCTTTTCATTTCTGACTGTTAGTTTGAATCAAAGACTGCAGGGTCAGACTAACAAGCAACGAAAGTCTAACTTGGCATGGCAGAGGAGGTGCTCCATTCCTCCCTGCTATGCAGACAGCTCAGTTTCTCAACAACCAGATCTTGAAATACCATTGTTCATAGCACAAGATTTTAAAGTAACCATAATCACTCCCATAGTTTAGGAGATGCAGCTGTCAGGTATCTGTGAAACTGGTGAAGGGTGGACAGATGACAGTACTGCCCTTCTAAGCAGTCTTAACCTGAGAGTTCTCTGATTACAGGTTAACATCCTAAGCAACAGGTTTATACAATTATTGTTTAGTAGCATAAATATATGAACCTAATAGTATAATGTATTTTCTTGTAAATGGAAACTGTCACAGCTGGAGTGCTAGTAGGAGCCCTGTAGAGGCTGGGAAGATTAAGTTTAGAAAAAGGATACCCTAAATGCATGTCACCTTTATTACTGGTATGCCAGGTATGGTCTCTTGGGAAAACTAAAACAGAAGCTAGGCGCTAATCGAATGTTTTGTATATATAGTGAATACTTCTTGTACTATATTATTTGTAAAGTTTTTGGCAGGCTTGAAGATGTTATTGAATTGTAGCGAAGGCCCTTAAGCTGGAAAGATGTAGTAATGAAGGAATGCAGGAGGGCAGGGCCACTCCCTGGAATTGAGACATCTGCATTTACACTACCTGTGTCAGTGCTGTCAAGAACAGTCACCTTTGATTCATTATTGATGTCATTCAGGAACTTTAGTTCTCAAAGCTAACACTTACTAGAAAAAAAGAACAAACAAGAACCACAAGGACAGTAGCAACCACTCACCTATTCTAAGGACTATCACTTATTTCCTTTCATTTATCACGTTAATAAAGAGGAAGATGAAACAATCAAATTTCTTGGGTCGAGCTAGATGGTATAAATTATTAGGTTTTGTTTTAAACTAGGTAATTGTTTTCTTGGTAGTAAATATGATAGTTCAGAAAAATGGTTGCTGTGGAAAGAACAAAATCATAACATTGTAATCTGTATCTAATGCTAGTTTAAACTTTTAAAGATTTTAAGATTTTTTAAACTTTTAAGGACTTTTAATGTACCATTGAGTATAATGACAACAATCATATTAAGAGTCAATTCCCTTTTCAAAGATGATCTGGTTGGATTTGCTAGGTGTATGACTACAGACAAATGTGTGAAGGCATGCTAGTCTCCAAATAGGCCCAGGCAACACAGCAAGAAACATACTGTGTCATCTGTATTCCCAAACTTGTCTTAGGTGGCATATGTTCAGTGATTTTGTCTACAACACTATTTTGTTTGCATTCATTTTGTCTATAAGAAAGGATACTAGTTTCTGTTACTCAAGTAAAGTTACTGAAGAGTTCTGAATTGCAAAGATAGAAACAGGTAAAAACATAATTAAACAAAGTTATATAAAGAGTGCCTGCAATCAAGACGCTAGCTGTAACCAATTTAACATGAGAAGTGAAATCCAGTAGGCCAGCTAAGCAGTGTTTTATCATGTAGTGATCTTTTCTCAGAACAGTCCTGCCAGGCTTACATGCTAACTCTACATGTCCACTAGATGTTTCTCATTAAGGGTTTCCTTAAAGATCAACTTCCTCTTATAGCAAAGAAAAAATTGAAATAATTTTGTTCACTGAAATATAATAAGAAAGAAAAATGTGAGGTTAGTTATTTGAGAGATTATGAATTTCACTGGACAAAAACACTTGATACTTTTAACTCTTTGCTGAAATGTGTTTTTTGGAAATTCATGGCCAAGGAATTCGCCAGTAGCTTTCCAGATTCTTTTTCAGTAAGCACGCTATGTAATAAAATTAGCACCTATAAAACCACATTTTTATCATTATCACAAAATTGGTTTAACAATCTGTAAAAGAAATATGAGTTGTCTTTCTAACATTTGTCTTACAAAAATTTAAAAATTGCAAATGGGCAATCTAATAATCTAATATTTTCAAAAATCTGCAGAACATAGTGAGATCTTTCTACCTAAAATATATAGAAATAACTGTTTTGTGGGATATACCTACCCAGAGGTATGTGCTAAGGTTTACAAATATAAATATAGTCAAGATTCTCAATTTTCTGAGGAAAAAACATGTAAAATGTTACACAACCCTCAAAATCAGGTTATACTTACTGTCACGGTCCACTTGGTGGACTCGTGATGGTTCGTTTGCTACGATCTCGAAAGTGCAAAATTAAGGTGACCAACACCAAAGGGGATAGCAGTAATAAAACAGTGAAACTTTATTGTGTTGCCTGTGAAGCAGCACGCAATAGAGACGGGTGAAAGAAAGGAGAAAAGTAAAGTAAAGTTTTAGAGAGAGAGGGGAGAGAGGTTATAGCTACCACTGCTGATCTCACGACGTCCTAACGGTCCCGGGTCCACCTGATGCTGCGTCGTTGATCGTCGTGGTCCTTGGTGGGGAAGCTTCCAATTTTCATTGTCCAGAAGTCATCCTTTTATGCTCAGTCACACACCTTGCTCCACCTCTGCCTCGGGGGTGTCTGCCCTTCTCGAGCGAGGCCATCGCACATGCGCAGGGAGGGACGTCCGAGGTGTGGGCAGTCTTGGAGACGGGCAGCCTTCCACCAGGAGGTGTGTTTTGGTATAATAATGAAGCAAAGTTCGTCTAAGGTTCATGATTTCTTCATCGATGTTACGGCAACAGTTGCGATCCATCTTTTTTGACAGTGGCTATGCGATTATCTCTAACAGCTCTGGCTGGGCCCAGGCACAGAACAATAGCACAGCACTCTTGGTACTGCACGGCTCAGGCACTGCAGAACAGCCCAGCACTGCCTGCACCGCACGGGTCAGTGCTCAGGAGAACAGCACAGCACTCGCCGTGCCACACAGTTCTGCGTTCAGGAGCCTTGGCACCACATTCCACTCCAGGGATCGGCAAGGCCAAGCAGGCCGTTGTCAAGTACCTCACTGTCCATGTCCCTGATGACAATGTTGAGGCAATGCTCATCTTCTGACCGACTCTTACACTTACCTATATTGTACTTGAATGTATTTTTCAGTATGTGAGCTAGGCAAATAAATGGAAGCAAAAGTTTGTTTTCATTTTACCTCTCTTTATAACAGAGTGGTTGACAAAGTTACTGAAGTACTGTCATCTACCTGCAAATGATACTAACAATAATAAAACCACTTGGTTGCAGTCCCCTTTTTTATTGTCAGTTTTCCTAAAGCATTTTAATTTCTGTCTTGAAAATAACAGAGCAGGCATTGGGGGACTTCTTTTTCAAACACACAAGTAGCAAATGACTATTGGAATCAGCTTATTGTTTCCATAGCTAAATCGCCAGTGATCACATGTAAATATCTGTTCTGTCTGGTCAAATCACTAATTGTTTCAGCTGTTTCTTTAGCTGAAAAAGGAACTAATATCTCGATGTCAATACTTAAATGTATGCTCAATTTTGCCAAGATAAAGCAGATTGGAAAACACCTCTACTTTACCTGTGATTACAGTCAAGAGATACTCATGATGACTGCTAGATATTTAATGCAGAAAAATGAAAACAAACATTGTACTTGACTGATGTAGTTTGAGGGAAACCTTTTGTCACTGGAATTCACAGATCTGGCTTACACCTGAATTTTATACTAGTGTAAAATATAGCTAGAAGTGTATTTTACTACTGTAAGGGAGCAGATGCAGGTTGTGTCTACAAAGAACCATGTTGATGAAGAAGAATTTGCTAATTCCATCTGTCAGAGTTACTGGATGAACTTGTGTGTTTTCTAACCTGTCCCTGGTCAAGACCACTTAGGCAAACTGCAGGCAGAGTGGAAGCAGAGAGGTGACACGTTTCTGGGGGCAAGGCAGTACATGGGTTCCAGGAAAAACAGTCCAACTGCAGCCTTAGTGTTCTAACTGCTGATGGGGACACTGCTATGCCAGCATGCATAAACTTCCACTGTTATAGCCTGTGCTTCAATGCAAAAATGGAATGGACTGAATTCAGCTTAAACTGGGTTCTTTCTGGAAGGATGATGTGCCTGAATTATACTGTTAAGAGTAAAACCAAGTGGCCACGTGAATTTAACAGATTAACATGAGAATGTAACAGTAAATTAAGAAGACTAAGCCACAAATTGTGTTTCAGTCTGTTGCAGGGGCCGAAAAAATGTGGAAAGTAAAGGCAAACTTGTGTAGGGGTGCTACAAAATGAAATATAGTCCAGTAATGTAACAAAGAGAAAGGGGAATAACGGAAGAAGCAGAGAAGGCTGAAGCATTCAGCTATCTCTTTTGCTTCTCTCTTCACAGAAAGGCAATTAGAGCTTATTTATAATCGCCGCTTGAACAAAACAGGGTTAAAGAACTGGCAAGAAAATGAAAGAAAGAGCCTTGAAAGAGTACAGACATAAGTTATGTGTATTACAGTTGGCACTCTCTAAACCTCAGCAATTCTTTTTAAGATCTCTTCAAAGAAAAAAGAAGAGTAGGACAAAGGCAACTCTGATACTTATCTTTAAAAAAAGCAAGTGGAAGGGAAACCATGAAGAGTTAAAAAGCAGTCCCACTTGATACTGATTCTTGAGAAGATACAGGAACAAATTATATGTGACTCTTTCAAAGTATCTGAGTAGTAAAGCAGTAAGACAGAGCCTGCGTGGATTTATCAAGAACAAATAATGTCAAATTGAATTTCATTCCTGACAGAGTGGTAGTTACAGCAGACAAAGTGGGAAACAGCTGTTATATCTATTGCCTTTTATGAAACGCTTTACTGCTGTTGCCTTTGACATTTTGTAAAGCAAACTAGTAAAAGATATTCTGGAATAAATTACTAGTACACTTATGTACCACTGGTTGAAAGGCCACTGTCAGAAATTAGCTATCAATAAGCTGCTGTTGAAGAGAGAGAGAGAATTTCTGACTAGGTTGACAGGTTACTGTCTCAAATCTTTTGCTTAACAGTATTTCCATCTATAGTTGAATACATGCTATACTTGCACAGTTTCCAGGTAACAACATGATAGGAAAGGTTGCAGTCACTCTGAAGGGCAGCATTAGAATTCAGACTTGAAAAATTTTTTTTTGCATAGAAATAGTGAAAGCCTTTTTTTCTTATTTAGTTCAAACATTAGGCTGAAAAATACCAAAGCTCTCTGTCAGTAGTAGGGCAGTTGTACAGAAAATTGTGGTTTAAATAAAGTAACAACTTATTATCATTTGCATGAGATACTATTTTGTAAGCACAGACAGTAAATTACTTTCTGGGAAACATCTATGTTGATCCTTTCCTTTTAAAATATAAAATGGTGGGAACATGGATGTAGATGAGATTTTATTTTGTTTAAGAGAAGGCTCAGATGATAATGGCTGTCAGTTGGATGCCGCTGGCATTTTTTAGTATTTTTGATTGTTATTATAATCTATAACGCTGTAAGTGAAAGCAAGAGCAGAAAACTAAAGAAAAAATGTAAACTTTTCTTAAAAAAGCAGACTTAGAGGATGTAGTTCATAGTAATATCATTCCTTCAGTCTTGACGTTGATGCCATTGCTTTTATCTCACCTTTTTGGTTTTTTGGTTTAGATTTTTTTCTTCTTTTAATATTTTGCCTCAAAACAAAGCCAGCAAAATAGATCTAAATCTTCCCATGTTGCATCCAGCATTCATGAAAAGAAAAGTTTGAAAAAATTGCTTGGTATTTTTTCCCCAATAATTTGTTTTCTGGGATATCAAAAGATCAAATTTTCGATCCTTGGAGAAACAAGAGAGGGGTTAGTAAAACTGCCACCTTGGGCTTCTGCAGGGCAAACTTTGATGTGTTCAAAAGACTGATTAGCTAAATCCCTTGGGAGGCTGCCCTGAAGGAAATGGGAGTCCAGGAAGGCTGGACATACTTCAAGAGAGAAGTCTTAAAGGCACAGGAGCAGGCTGTTCCCGGGTGCCGGAAAACAAGCAGGCAGGGAAGGAGCCCGGCCTGGCTAAACAGGGACCTTTGGCTGGATCTCAAGGACAAAAGGAGAATCTGTGACCTTTGGAAGAGGGGGCAGGTCTCTCATGGAGACTATAAAGATGTAGTGAAGTTATGCAGGGAGAACATCAGGAGAGCCAAAGCACAGCTAAAGCTCAACTTGGCTGCAGCTGTTAAGGATAACAGAAAAAGTTTCTGTAAATTCATTAACGGCAAAGGGAAGATTAGGGAAAATCTCCCTCCCTTACTGGATGCAGGGAGAAACATGGTAACTAAGGATGAGGAAAAGGCTGAGGTGCTCAACGCCTACTTTGCCTCAGTCTTTAGCAGTGGAACTGGCTGTTCCCTGGACACCCAGCCTCATGAGCTGGGAGATGGGGAGGGGAAGCAAAATGAGGTCAGCACAGTTGAAGAGGAGGTGGTCAGAGACCTGCTGCACCACCTGGATGCACACAAGTCTGTGGGAGCAGATGGGTTACACCCAAGGGTGCTTAAAGAGTTGGCAGATGTGCTCGCCAAGCCGCTGTCCATGATTTACCTGAAGTCATGGCTGACTGGGGAGGTCCCATTGGACTGGAGTGTGGCAAATGTGACACCCATCTACAAGAGAGGCAGAAAGGAGGATCCAGGAAACTATAGACCTGTCAGTCTGACCTCGGTGCCAGGGAAGGTCATGGAGCAGGTCATCTTGGGTGCCATTACAAGTCATATAAAGGACAACCAGGGGATCAGGCCCAGTCAGCATGGGTTTATGAAAGGCCGGTCCTGCTCAACAAACCTGATCTCCTTCTCCAACATGGCAACCTGCTTATTGGATGAGGGAAAGGCTGTGGATGTTGTCTACCTTGACTATAGCAAGGCCTTTGACACTGTTTCCCACAGCATTCTGTGGCTTGGTTGGGCACATGCTTTGACGGGTAAAAAACTGGCTGGCTGGCCGAGCCCTAAGAGTTGTGGTGAACGGAGTTAAATCCAGCTGGTGGCCGGTCACGAGTGGTGTCCCCCAGGGCTCAGTTTTGGGGCCACTCCTGTTTAACATCTTTACTGATGACCTAGATGAGGGGATCGAGTGCACCCTCAGTCAGTTTGCAGATGACACCAAGTTGGGTGGGAGTGTTGATGTGCTCGAGGGTAGGGAGGCTCTGCAGAGAGACCTGGACAGGCTGGAGCCATGGGCTGAGGCCAACTGGAGGAGTTTCCATAAGGCCAAATGCCGGGGGCTGCCCTTGGGCCACAACAACCCCCAGCAGCGCTACAGGCCTGGGGAGGAGTGGTTGGAGAGCTGCCAGTCAGAGAGGGACCTGGGGGTGTTGATTGACAGCCGGCTGAACAGGAGCCAGCAGTGTGCCCAGGTGGCCAAGAAGGCCAATGGCATCCTGGCTTGTGTCAGCAATAGTGTGGCCAGCAGGGACAGGGAAGGGATCTTGCCCATGTACTCGGCACTGGTGAGGCCGCACCTCGATTCCTGTGTTCAGTTTTGGGCCCCTCACTACAAAAATGACATTGAATGACTCGAACGTGTCCAGAGAAGGGCAGCGAAGCTGGTGCAGGGTCTGGAGCACAGGTCGTACGGGGAGCGGCTGAGGGAACTGGGGGTGTTTAGTCTGGAGAAGAGGAGGCTGAGGGGAGACCTCATCGCCCTCTACAGCTCCCTGAAAGGAGGTTGCAGAGAGCTGGGGATGAGTCTCTTTAACCAAGTAACAAGTGATAGGACAAGAGGGAATGGCCTCAAATTGCACCAAGGAAGGTTTAGACTGGATATTAGGGAGCATTTCTTTCCAGAAGGGGTTGTTAGGTGTTGGAATGGGCTGCCCAGGGAGGTGGTGGAGTCCCCATCCCTGGAGGTGTTTAAGAGTCGGGTTGACATAGCGCTGAGGGATATGGTGTAGTTGGGAACTGTCAGTGTTAGGTTAATGGTTGGAACGGATGATCATCAAGGTCTTTTCCAACCTAGACGATTCTGTGATTTTGTGATTCTGTAAAATCAATTTTTCATATTTTTATCATCTAGATGTTGATATCTGGATGGAGATATTAGGCACAAGATACTTGTTGAATTGTTAACAAAAAAAAGAATAATCACACCTTTCTTAATTCTCTATGCAATAGATATGGACCAGGCTTATTAATTAGTAACTGCCTTTCCGATCAACTTTTTCATTAATCTTCACAGAATGTGAGTCTAAAGTGTAAAAAATGAAATAAACTTTGTACTAATATGAGATCATGTGGCCATCCCACTGAATTATTAGAAAAGGAGAACAACATTATAACCAGAATTCTTCACTGCAATCTTCAGACCTCATGCTGTTTGACTAGCAACTCATCAGTACTTAAATATGCTTACAAATATTTCCTTTGAAATGCATGTTTTAAATCAAATAGTTATTACAGTGCTATGGCTTTATTTCTTAATCTAAATTTAGCATTTTAGCTCAATAATTTATTGTAATAGAGCTCCCTCCTTCCAGATGGAAATAGAAACTAATCCATGTAATTTCATTTTAATCTTAATAATGAGGAGTAGAGGGGAAAAAAGAATAGGGAAGTCTAATTGATTACCCAGGGAGAGGAGACTTGACTTCGTTTCCTTTTTCCTAATTAAGTAATGTAATAATGGATGAGTTAAACATGTATATAGTGGAGATGGTCTTATCATCAGTGCAATGTCAGTATAATGTGAATGTTTTCCTTCAGTTTAATTGCAAAATTTTGATGAGCACAGGAAGCATTTATTAAAACCTGTATTAAATTGATCAAATTTGAAATAGCATGTTTATAAGTAGTCTTTCATTTTGCATTTAGATTTTGGTTTTGAAGATGAAAACTGATAATGAGTATTATAAAAAAGGGATCATTTAACCAATTCTTCAGATTACAGGTAAAATATGTGGGAAAAGTGTTCCTCTGAGAATACCACAGTGATTAGATGCATCGATATTCCATTCTATTAACATTTTTATTTTGGAGGCAGAAATGGGGAAAAAAAGATCAGAAATATCACTGCATTGCCATAAACCACCTACTTTTGTCATTGGTAATCTGTTAGGCTTGTGCTTCTGGTTAAGAGTTTGCGTGAAGAAGTGAAATGAATATTTAACAAGTCAGGAAGGAAAAAATTGTAGTTTTGCAAATTGTAAGGAAGAACACCTAAAATTATCTTTTTTCTAATGTAAGCAGCAATCAGGTGGCAAAAATAAATAACTGCAAGACACTTCTGCTTGCCACTTGCTCATTCTCTTGTGATCTCCTAGCCTTGTACTCCTGGCTATATAGTGGCACACTTCCAGCATGGAGAGTGGAAGGTAACTTCCTAAGGCACCTAAGCAGGACAGTCTAGTATTTAGTGCGGTGACCAGCTATCAGTTTAAAAGACAGTTGCATGAAGTGGGTTTAGCTAACATTATACCATGTTGGCACCAAAAGAATAACAGATTCTGCCTCTGAGTGCTACTCCTTCAACACTTGCCCCTGACACTGGTTAGACCTTCATAAACTGATTCAATTCACTGATGTGGCAGAAATTACCATAGGAAAGGGAGAGTGGGTGTTTGTTTCTTGGGTTTTTTTGGTGTTGCTGTGTCACTCAGTTAGGGCATCTCTGTGAAGGGTCTGGCAAGTGCCAGAGCAGATAAAAGTGCATGGACGAGAGACCGTGTGGCAGGCGGAGAGAAGGAAGAAGGGTGTCAGAGGAAATTACACATGCAGGTGACATAAGAACTTTCATGAAACCACAGGCAAAAAACAGAGAGAATGGATTTGATTTCCCTTATGCTCTGGAGGGCCACAAAGAGAAAGCTCTGCTTTCTGCATAGCTCTTCTAGCAATTAGCCTACTGCACAAAAAGGGTGACATCCTCTACCTCTTCTCTGACTCTGGACTCAGATGCTCCAGTGATCTATGCATGCCAACCAGCTCAGGCTCTGCAGGGAACCCAGCTCTGGTGGTACCTACCTACAGAGTGAGATCTGGGCTCAGAGAGCAGGTGCCTGACTGATTAGGTGAGGCAGAAGTACCTGTACAGTTGTATCTGAGAATTTTAAATGCATACAGGGGTGGGGTGGTTTACCAAGAAAAATATAGGGAGGATACTGAAGACACTGAGCCATCTCCCAATGATTGCAGGACCACTATGAATGCCTTCTTATCAAATGGATCACTATATATTTAACAAGATTATTAAGAAGTACTGTTTAGTCATAAGTAAATTCTAAATTACACATTTCAACTCATTCTCATGTCAGTAATTCCTGTGGTCAGTCAAATATGAAGAAAAACTTCTGAGCACCTTAATATTTGTGCACTGTTGTATTTTATACACTGTATTGTTTAGGAAAAAGAATAGTAAACCATATATGCTGCATACTGAAATAACAATTAAAATTAAATAGAATTACAGAATGTTTAACCGTTCTAAATCCCTATTACCATGTATTGCCAGTACGTGGAGTTACACCATGTTACCGTGTGGCCAGTAACATGATCTTAAAATATGGAACTTCATTTCCAGCAGGTATTAAGCAACTTTAAAACAGCTTAAGCAGCTGCTGGGATTGCACACCCATGTTGCTAACACCAGTGGAACTGAATGGGAAATACTTGAAATGGTTCCTTTGGTTGTTCTGTCTCTCTTCACATATTTTTTCATCTAGTATAGGAGGTCCAGCTACCTTTTAAATTCTGTATATTTACAAGCATTTTTACTCACCTTTAATCTTCACCTATATTCTGATCTGATCTTCAGTTCTCCCAGTATGCAATGATTGGAGCACACACACACATACTTTGCACACTTTCTAGAGGCACATGTATCTCCTTTGTCTGCAGAACATGCAGCTTCCAATTATCACAGCAGAGAAATTAGAGTGGGAGCTAGCTTTACCTGGCATTAATAATGAATTTCTACTTCTTTCTGCAACTGACATTGCAATACACTGTTCTAAGGGACACATGCCTTTTTAACTCTCTATGGGTAACAGCAGTGAAGTATACACCTAAAAAGGATTGAAGAATATGTAGCAAACTGCTTTAGTTCTAAACCTCTGAAACTCAGGTCTGAGTCAGCACACTCTGAGATATCTTAATGTGTTTTCTTACAGGCACTCCCAACTGCATGACCCAACCTATTTCTCCTAAGGCTATGATTATGGACTATGGGGTACACAGATATGCCTAACATAGGTACAGCTATGTTTGATGAGGATCTGCACCACACTTATTTTGTGAAGAGGACTAAATAAGTGCCAGGACTTAGTGTTTCTTAGTCATCAGCTGCACTGCAAGCTGGTCAGTAAGAATCAATGGAAAACAATATACAGAGGAGAAAAAGTAAAATTTTGACCAATGCAAAGATCATGGTTGTATAGTATCTTGCTTCAAGTATTGTGGGGGTGAATATCTAGATCAAACCAGAGGATCTTACAGGCATTTAGTGTAGATATATCAATATCTGTAACAAAGCCCTCTCCTTTTTTTTTTTTTTCTTTCCCCCAGGTTAACCTCTGGAGTTTAGTAGTTTTCCATGTGGTTATTTACAAATCTACTTGTGTTGTGGTACTCATTTCATTTGATGTAAACTGTATTCTTGGCAACTTCTCCACAGAAGTTCCACTTTGAAAAAGCAGATGTGCAAAACATAAAATGAACACATCTGTATGTGCTTAATAGTTTTCTTTAATCTCCTAAGAAAGATACATCGAGACATTAAAAAATGTTTTATACATCTGCTTGCTTTTTATCTGTGTAAAACTGTCTAAACTTCCTGTTCAAAGGTTTTATTTTAAGCGAGAGGAGTTGGAGAAGAAAGACAAAAGGAAAGAACAAAGTCTCTTCAAGTGAGCTGCCAGTAGAAAACACAATATATTGAAATGCTATCACAGCCAGGCATAACTTCATAAATGAGACGCACATAAACATCTGCTGCTGGGTTTATTGTTGCATCAGTAAAACGTAGCATGTTGCACGGGAGATACAGGATGCTATAAAACAGAAATATTATAGCCTTACAATGGTCTTAGAAACTCCAGATGTTAGTAACACAAGCAACAGAAACTCAGCAGAAACAGAACATTTTGAGGAGTTGCCCTGCTGTATCCCTTCAGTGGTGATGACAGATGTAAAGTCTCTACAGGAACTCTTATCAGGCTACTACAGAAATCTTCATGATGAGAAGAAATCATCCTTCCTCTTCCACTAAAGTGATAGAGATATCCCATCCTCTGCCTCTCCAGCTGTCCCTTCTCTGATGATATACGTCTGAAGTCAATGGGCTAGGTGTCTTAGCAGTGCTGCATATCTCTAACAAAACAGTATTTCCCAGGATGCAAGAGTATTTGCCAGGAGTGAACAGGCAGTGCTGCAGAGGAAACACACTCCCTTTTTAGCATTGATATGAACATGATTCTTTGAGAAAGAACTGGAGCTTTCACTGTGTAGTTTGAACACTGTGTTAAAAATATTAAAAATTAAGTACATAGACAACTACAAATGAAGAATTGGAATATTTAAGAGGGTCCTCCCTTGGTCAGCAAGATATACTGTGTGTTTTCTCTTTGAGGAATGAAAATGCAGTTTTTCTTTTGTGCCTGTCTTTTCCTTCTTCAAAGTGCTTTAACTTCTTCCCTCTTATCATTCAATTTAATTCACCATCTGTTCACCCAGAACTTAGTATTTTCAGCTGAGATATCAAAAGGAAGACCACATTAATCAAACATTAGTAATTTTGAAGCAAGTAGGATCTAGAAGAAACAGACCTATAAATCATGTAACCTAATTACTTATCACATTTTTCTTTAGCACTCCCTGTAGGAATGCATGTGCTTCACAGGTTGCTACATTATCCTGAGGTTTAAGGACTCAGGCTGCAGAGACAGGAAAATTAGATTTTCTTTGTGACATTAAGAGAACTCAGGTGTAACTCCTGCTTACATCTAATAAACTGAAACCAGAATTAGTGCTATGTCAGCACATTTGCAACAAATCAAAGTGAGCTTAATAAATACACATAGTGAATAGTAATACAAGTTAAAAAAAAAAAATCATTAAAAGCCAAGCTGTCAAACAAAATACGGCTATTTGTGAAGGTGTTGAGACAACAGACCAACTATTGTCAAAAAAGGGCATTGTAAGATAGTAGGTTGTAATAGGTAGAGTGAGAAATACTAAACTGCCATTAGAAGATGATCACTTGATGAGCATTTTCGACTCCAATGAACACAAGCATAATTTCACTGACCTCTATTTCTTGCTTGTCACTAAGCAGTTCAAAATCTTCAGAATAATTCTGTAAAATGTCTAGCCTTAGAATTTTTAACATGTTTCTTCTTTTAACAGATTTTTATAACCAGTTTTCTAATGTTTTATCTGGTTTTCATTTAAATTTAGTATAATTTCTTTTGCCTACATATCTTCTCTTTACATAAGATGTACCCCCCTTTTTTTTTGACACTGCCAAACTTTCCTGCCAAAGGTGTCCCTCTCTCCAATATTGCAGTTAGTTGCATATTCATACTGCAGAGCAAAAGTCACCTATTTGAAGGATTTTGTCAAACGATCACAAAACCAGCAAAAAAAAAGTCCTGGAAAACCACCAGACTTATGTGGTATATTCCAGATGTTTCCTCAGACACTTTAAGAGCTCCAAATATATCAGGATTGTGGTGTGGAAAGAGGCTTATGTTGTATGGATTTGTTGTGTAGCAGGGGGATGTATAAAGAAAATATCATCTGCAGTCCAACCTGCCTGTATTTACACTGGAATAGATTTGAAATTTCTGAAAAATTGCAGTTTCATTTACCTTTACACAGCTTTCAACATCTGCCAGGCTTGGTCATGTGAGAAGCTGCTTTTGCTGTTCACCATATCCTGAGTGGTCTTTATGCCCTGAATCTGACTTTGTGTCTTTTGAGTTTTGCTGCTCTCTTCATTAAATGAGTTTATGTGCAATGCTCAGCTCTCACCAGATCGGGTGCAGAGGTCAGGACAGCAAAAGTCTGTTTGACTCTAGATGGTGGTGTTTCTATATTTACCCACAAAACAGTCCTTGAAAATGGTGGGTTTTCCTCTTGTTTGTCAAAAGCTTATAACCTTAGGATCTAACTTTGCTTTCATGTGTACCACAGATCAGTTAATTTCAGTGAACTTGCTCCAGATTTATGTTGCTGTAGGAGAGCGATTGGTTTTGATGTCTGTCATCAGGACAGTTCTTAGGTATTCCATCCATTGTAAATACAGTTCTAGAAAACAAATTTAATATCAGGCTTGCTGATAGGTTGTTACTATTTCCTAGTGTTTAGGTAATAAATACAGTTGAGAGATTATTTCAAACTATTGTCCTTTGCATAAAAGACCCCTTTCGTTTCTAGGGTTTTACTGGAGTTCATGGATCACCGGATGTGCTGGCTGCCCAAGTATTTGCCTTTTAGTCACATCAATTACCAGAAAATTTTAACTATTTCTCAACACACATCTGTCAAGCAACAGCTTCAAACTGTGTATTTTTCAGAACAAATTGAAAGGTGTATCATCCACAGAGATTCTTCAATGATCCCCTGTGGCCGCATTACTTTGGCACCACATTTAAAATTCACACTGGTTAATGCAAAGTCTAGAAGACATACAGTAGTTTTCTTGTATGGTAACCCAGGGCTTCTCAACCAAAGCTGGGCTCTGTAGAAACATCAGTCACACAGAGGTCTCTTCTGGGCTGAGGCTCTTTGCAACATGACACAATGTAATGTGACAGATTAATCTTTATGGGAGACATTGGTTATGAAGGGAGATGTATAATAATTTTCTGTCTTCAGAGACCATGTGCAGGCCATTTGAAATGACAAAAAAACGGCTTTCATTCTGATGTGATCAGAAACAGTCTCCCTCAGACCAGCAAGAAGCTGTGAATCCCACAGACCACTTATGAATCTGACACTTGTTAAGGGGTTAATTTGTTTTAAAAAGGCTATTCTCACTGGTTGCTAGGTAACAGTGTAGTTCCCTCAGGCTTGTGATCAGCAAATGAGTTTTTCTGATGATGTACTGCTGGTAACTGTTTATCTTGCTGCTGGAGCCAGCAAAAAGGAAGACTTTTTCTGAAACTCCTCATAGTGGAATTAGTTTTATTTGCCTAGTTAACTCACATAATTTTATTTATCCCTAATGCAATTTTCAGTGTTAATAAAAAGATTATTTTTATAAATTACCTTGCATGCAAATATAGTTTTCCACTATTATATCTTAGAATAACACCTGCAGTTTTAAATTATAATTGCTGAACCTGAAGCTTTAAATCTCTTTCTCCTTCTACATCTTAAATTTATATGTAAAATTGGGTCAATGGGTTCTCCAATTAGCTTTCTAGCCAGGGGAAGTAAAGAAAATAAGGAAGAAGGTTATGAGAAAAATTGAGCGGCAAAGAGAGAAATCATAGCTGCAGTCTACAGATTTCGTTTTCTTTGCAGTAGACATTGCACCGAAGCACAGGATCGAAGGCTTCATGCTTAAGATTTTCAAGGCTTCATGCTTAAGATTTTCTTAATATGTTATGCAGAATGGATTTCCACTAAGGACAAAGGACTGCTCAGGAAGGTGTACAGGCCCACCCTCAAAGTCTTCATGAGGGATGCAAACCTAGCAACTGTTTATAAAAGCAGGAAACAAAATTCTGTATCATATCATATTATCCAACAGTATGGAATTCAGAATATTTCATCCTGTCTATTTACAATGTCCTTCATATGTTCTCATTCTCAAAATACCTATAATTTGCCATTATTTGAGTGAGGGGAAATAATGTCCAATTTTGAGCTCAGCTATAAATTTTCATACCTTTGAAGAGATAAAACTACTGGCTCACTTGTATTGAGACAATACTCCTGCCTTGCAAGCTCATGTTGTGCTGTGCAGTGTAATGCAAATTAGTGAGTTCCTACTGTGTCACTGGATGAATTCTTGCTGGAAAAATAATAACTGGCATGAAACACTAAAAACAGTTTCATTGCGAGTGGTGCTGTGTGGATTCCTTAATATTTTCTGTATTATTGGCACAAGTTAGTGCTTCATGGGAAGAAAAACTCTGTCAGTTTTGTTGTGTGCAAATTATTGCCTCTTGCAATAGTAGTCTTATTCTCTAAGAAAAGCTGCTGTCAACTCAAACAAAATGTTTTTCTATGAACAGACACTGTGAAACAGTAGGTTAATGACAGCAAGGAGCAGTTCTAGAAGTAGTCTGAGGATCTGGTGTTGTCATGGGTCTCTATGCTAATAAAAGGTCACTGTTGCCTCATGCAGGGTGTGATGGCTCTTTGGCTGTGATCCTGTGCAGCTGGTATCCAGTTATGGGATGAATCAAGGTGACACATACGCTGTGTTGAGGCTGCCAATCAGTTGTGCTAAAATTAGAGGTTCAATAAAAGGATAGTCTGCAATCAGGTTATTATATGATGTGCATCAGTCTGGGGTGTGATTATAATGGAGTAATTAATCTTTAAGAATTTGCATCCAACAAAGGAGAAAAATTTAGTAGGAAGAAGGCATATTCAAAGATATTTTGTCAGATTGGAGAGAGGCAGATCTTCCACTCAAAGAGAAGACATGTGAATTCCTTTTATCCCACAAGAGTGTACAGGAAAGAAGGAAAAACCCCACCAAGCTATTAAAGAGTAATAGCAGTAAAAAAGATTTTAAATGGAATGTTGTATTAGATAATCTTGCCATGACTAGTAACTAGGTCACGTTGAAAGAATTATTCCAGCAATTTTTTTTTTTTTTCTGAAGTAAGGTTGAACAGGCAGGAAAGCTCAGTAGGTTAGTAGGATGCCCTGAGGGGGAATGCTGAACATCCAAAATGGTAACGGTCAACCCGATTTCCTAGAACTGTGGAGAACAAATATCAAGGGACAATACTTGAGAAAATCTGAAGACTAGAGGTGATCAGAAGAACAACTTCTAAGTATATTTTTAACTAATGGAAAACACCCATTTATTGCTAGTGTATTGGCAGGGCACTTCATTCTTCCACCCTTACATAAAAAAGATGCAAGACTTTAAAATGGAAATAAAGGAACCTTATTTAAAAGATGATTGTAAATTGTAGGATTTGTTCTGTGAGAATTATACAATTTGAAAACATAGTTTCATCTCAGCTGAAGGAAGTCCAAGCTTTTAATTTTATATAGACTTCATTATTACACAAATACTTAAAAAAAAAAAAAAAAAAAAAAAAGAAGTTCTGTTTTAATATAAGCCCAACATTTCATTTACACCAATAAGCGTATGTGGGGATGTTGGTAGACTAGTGTTTTCTGAGGAGAAATATGAACCATTTTAAACACACTGACTTTTGAAATACTTGGTTGTCTAATTAACACTATGTTTGCATAACCTATAAAATACACATGGACAAGTTCCTTTTGTGTTTCCATTAGCTGCTGTTCTGGCTGTTTCATCCAAAGTACAGAAGACTGGGTCATGAAGTAAAAGGCAAGGAACTGGCAGATGTTCAGTGTATTGCCTTTTCTTTACGAAATTCCTTATCATTATTTCTTATCTCAACAGATTACATAAGGCACTCAGTTATTCTACTTAAAAAACTCTGCCATTATAATCAAGAACTGCTATTAAAGACATTTATTTATATAATCTTTCTGTATTACTTGTTTGTATTTCCCTAGTCATGACCTCTTTATCTTCCTGTTCCTCTACCTGCTCATGTTGCTTAGAATGTTTTAATTTTTTAACATGAAAAAATTTAATTAAAAAAAAAATTTAAAAATTAAAATATATTGTGGGAGATATGAGTTGAAGTTGACAGCAGACCAGAGTATGACATAATTCATGATCTGTAGCCTTTTAATAGTGCTGATCTCTGTGTGCCAGAGATAACTGCTGTGAGCAGTATGAGAAGTAATACATTATGAAGCAGTGTGGTGACCTTTTTCTTCAGAGCTCTGTAACCTGATGTAGCCTGTCAGATCAACCTCAAGATACATGTGTATTTCTTCCTAAAAATGCCTCTCTTCCAGGGTTATCTTAATCACTTAAGAGTTCTCTTCCCATTTTTCTAATGGTATTTTAATTTGGTCCTTTGCCTTTGACATCTTTTCCTTGATTTCCTTACCTAATCAGTGACATATGTTTACTAATGCTAAGAATGGCACTGTTTGTATCCAAATCTAGAGTAAGGCTTGCTTCCATTGCAAAAACAGGAAAACAAAGTCATTGGTTGGATGTGTGAATTTGCTAATGGATACAAAGGTGTTGACCATGGGAGCTCAGCTCAGAGTTTGATGCTGGCTGGGTAATTGCTATGTGCCTTTGGTATCTGGCAATTGCACATTGCTTATGGGAAATTAAATAGAAATCTCAGTCACATTCACACTGGACTTCAGCTTCTGCCTTTGTACATTCAGAAATTATAATTCTTAAAACCGGCACTGTTGTGGGATTGACAGCTTGAGTCCACAAAGTCATAGAAATGCAGGGATAGATTTCTTGCTGCTCCCAAGGATCTCTTAATGCCTGAAATAATTTATACCTCATTGATGCTGTGGCTGGTTCTGTGTCAGTTGCAGCCATTTTAGATTATACGGCACAAAAGCACAGGGGCATAGTCAGAACTGGGGCAAAACTTATACCATCCAGTAACCCATCTCAGACAGTGTCCATTAGTGGGTAATTTAGGGAAATATATAATAATATTTAGAAGTATGCAGTTTCGAAGTAAGGAGTATCTGGCAATCAGTGATTGAGGAACTTCCTGAACTGGAGGTTGAATCCTATTTGTTGTGTTTAATAGCCATCCTTGAGATTGTCTGCTGTTGATTTTTCTAATCCCACTCCTATTCTGACTAATTGATATTTGAGGATGGTTAATTCACTGGATTAGCTGTATGTTATGTTTCTTTTACTTGTTTTAAGCTTCCTGCCTGATAACTTAATTATGTGTCCTTTCTGCTTGAACTAATGGAAACAGTAAGTGACTCTTGTTCAGCTTCCCCTTCCCTTCTCTTCCACTTTTCCAGTCTGAAGGGTCCTGGTCAACTTGTATTAACCTCATAGAAACATAAAGATGTTGTGCAATTCTGATCATCCCTGTTACCAAATCCTCTACATTTTGTACTTCCAATAAGTGCTTTAGGTCTTTATGTAATGTTCAAAATGTGGGAATGGCAGTGACATAATGATATACATTATACTGTGATACAATGATATTTTCCATTTTATTCTCTACTACTTTCCCTAATTACTTGTCCTTTAGCATCCTACATGCCTGTATAAGTACAACTGAACACGGTGCTGACATCTGCAGAGAACAATGACTGCAAATTCTCTTTCATGTAGATGTTGTGATTTGGAGCTCATCGCTGGGTATTTGTAATTATATCTGGTTTCCCAGGAGACTGGCACTGAATTTCACTTAACATTTTATTACCCAGTCACCCAACTTTAGATCAGACTATCTTGAATTGTTTAGTATTATCAGCAAATTTCCTTGCTTTTGTGTTTAAGCTCTTCAAATACTTTTTGGGATTTATTTGACAATATAGTCACCCATGCTCTGTGCTGGGACCCTGCTCATAATTTGCTTTCATTATGAAACTTTTCCACTTATAATTAGGGTAAAAATAATAGAAAATGCAGGAAAACAATTAATCAGGTCCTTTTTATGCTGTTTGAATGATTTCTGCTTGAGCCACTCCTTTTCTACTTTAAAGAAGGAATTTGGTCTCTACAGTTTTTAGCTTAGTGTTTTTAGAACATACTAAATTCATACACATAGATGCAAAAATATCTTTGAAGATTTTCTTTATGCTTATTATCTGGACTAAAAATCCTGAAGGAGCAGGTAAAAAGGAGATGCCTGCAGTGTTTAAATGAATGACATTATAGTGATGCTACTACAGCATATCACACTTAGGGATTTGCAGCTATCTTTTCATGTTAGATAGAGGAGAAGAAGCTAAGTGTAGGGAATCTGTTCTTCACTTCCTGAGTCAGATTCAAATGAAATGCATGCAACTCACTCCAAATAGCCTTTTAAAAAAAGTCTTTTTGATGTTCTTTTGTTGTGAATGAGAAGTATATTATGACCACAGTGTACTTACAACACCACTGATATTTAAGGTACTATCTGTTTTTTTAATGGATTTAAAAGAAGCTTTAAGTGAAAAACCTCAGGTTGAATAAAGAAAGGTTGATCTTCAACGACAGAAACAGCAATCTTTCAAATTAATTTCTTAACCCAGTTGAAGAGGGTAGTTACAATAGACCGGTTGGCAATAACTGAACTTTATTTTACACAAGTAAAGGTAGGAAAACAAGACTGAATTAGGTTTTTCAAAAAAATGTACATCTTTCTGAATGTAGTGATTCTATTAATGGAAACAGTAAAGGGAGAGACTTGTATAATGAAAATTGTTTTGAATTTTCAAAATCCAGTGAAGGGTAATGCAACTCAGCAGCATTTTATCAGAGAATTAAGAAATAAAAAGTAAAGTTTGAGAAAATCAGGTGTTACAGTTTTAGAAAGACACTCCTGAAGAAGTTGAACAGAAATTATGCAAATTGCTTTTGCCTGTCAACTTCACATGGATCTGACCAATAGGAGGTATTTTGCTACTTCTCTTTTAATTTTAATACTATTCCTCTAAGACAGAGCTCTTAAAGGAGATGCCCTTTAGTGTGCCCTAATCTTTAAAGGCGTTGAGATCTTCTAACTCTCTGTGAATGAGCAAAGGGTTACAGATGATGTTTGCCATGTTAGTCTTTACACTCAGTCAGTGCAACACAACCACTCATACACTGTGCCTGTTAGAATCTTTTACCCGTCTCTATATAGCATTTTCTGAAAAGGTATAGAGATGAGTTGCCCAACTGGTCTTGAGAAGTCTAGAGAGTTTTTCTTGTTCTAGAAGTGCAGCTAAGTAAAGTCTAGTAACAGAATCAGCTATTGTTTACTGTAGTGCATTGAACACCACAAACTGCTGTACAGGGTAACTACCAAGTTCCAAAAGAATATTAGGCTTGTAGGATGCTGTTTTTTGACACTCACTTCAAATACTTTTTTTTTAAATTTTTTTTAAACAGTGTAGGATGTATCCCAAGGCCATAGCTAATTAGGAACATACAAGACAGGCCCCAAGAATGCAGATAAATAAACTAAATGCTGGTCTCCTGTTCACATCCTTACAGCTGAGAAATTGTTCTTTAAATGAAAAATTTTTAAAAGTATCTGGATTATTTGGGACCTTAATTACTTCTATAAATAAATGTATAAACAGAGGTATGAAGGAGACTGACTCTCACTAGACTCAAAGATCTAGACTTCCCATCCTCTTGAAAGAGAGACCTTTGTATTACATAATTTGGGTACTTTGAGAATTCCACTTACGATCTTTTAGAGAATGCCTTTTTCTTTTCAGGTCATAGTAATCTCCATGTAGAATAAGACTGAGAAGTTGTCCACCAGGAATATCACAAAAAAATTAAGGTATATTTGCTGTGTGTTTGATAAGCTAGACAGACTGTAGCTGAATACACCCATAACAAACAGGAGTTAGTGATTAGAAAAACATTTGTAACCAATTGTGTGCAGTTATCTAATAATTTGGTTTAGCTTTAAAAGCAGAGACTACTTTGTCAATCTATTTGAGAGTGCTCTGCTAGCTCTTTATTTCTTAAAGTGTTTGCTTAGAACTTCTAGAATATTAATTAATGCCACTGTTGGTGAAGTAATTAGAGTTGCAGATATTTGGCAATTTCATTTGACACTTCTGTGTTACTATGGTAACTACCAGATGCACATGTTTTAGGGAAACGTTGTTCACTGTGGCCAACACTACTCTGATATGGTCTGGAAATCACTGAACAAGACACTAATAAAGTGGAAACACAGTAGCTGTAGTGTGGGGTTTCTTAGCTCTCCCAAGATCATCAGCTTTAGAAGGCAGACCTTCATTTCACCTTTAAAATACATTTTATAGCAAATACTGAGGAATCTTTCGCAGAATCACACAGAATCATCTAGGTTGGAAAAGACCTTGAAGATCATCCGTTCCAACCATTAACCTGACAGTTCCCAACCACAGCATATCCCTCAGCGTTATGTCAACATGACTCTTAAATACCTCCAGGATGGACTCCACCACCTCCCTGGGCAGCCCATTCCAATGCCTAACAACCCCTTCTGGAAAGAAATGCTGCCTAATATCTAGTCTAAAACTTCCCAGGTGCAATTTGAGGCTATTTTACCTCTTGTCCTGTTGCTCGTTACTTGGTTAAAGAGACTCATCCCCAGCTCTCTGCAACCTCCTTTCAGGGAGCTGTAGAGGGTGATGAGGTCTCCCCTCAGCCTCCTCTTCTCCAGACTAAACACCCCCAGTTCCCTCAGCCGCTCCTCCTCGTACGACCTGTGCTCCAGACCCTGCACCAGCTCCGTTGCCCTTCCCTGGACACGCTTGAGTCATTCAATGTCCTTTTTGTAGTGAGGGGCCCAAAACTGAACACAGGAATCGAGGTGCGGCCTCAGCAGTGCCGAGTACAGGGGTCAGATCCCTTCCCTGTCCCTGCTGGCCACGCTATTGCTGACACAAGCCAGGATGCCATTGGCCTTCTTGGCCCCCTGGGCACACTGCTGGCTCCTGTTCAGCCGGCTGTCAATCAGCACCCCCAGGTCCCTCTCTGACTGGCAGCTCTCCAGCCACTCCTCCCCAAGCCTGTAGCGCTGCTGGGGGTTGTTGTGGCCCAAGGGCAGTCCCCGGCATTTGGCCTTATGGAAACTCCTCCAGTTGGCCTCAGCCCATGGCTCCAGCCTGTCCAGGTCTCTCTGCAGAGCCTCCCTACCCTCGAGCAGATCAACACTCCCACCCAACTGGGTGTCATCTGCAAACTGACTGAGGGTGCACTCGATAACCTCGTCCGGATCATCAATAAAGATGTTAAACAGGAGTGACCCCAAAACCGAGCCCTGGGGGACACCACTCGTGACCGGCCACCAACTGGATTTAACTCCGTTCACCACAACTCTTTGGGCCCGGACATCCAGACAGTTTTTTACCCCCCAAAGCGTGTGCCCATCCAAGCCACAAGCAGTCAGCTTTGCCAGGAGAATGCTGTGGGAAATGATGTCAAAGGCCTTGCTAAAGTCAAGGTTGACAACATCCACAGCCTTTCCCTCATCCAATAAGCAGGTCACCCTGTCATAGAAGGAGATCAGGTTTGTCAGGCAGGACCTGCCTTTCATAAACCCATGCTGACTGGGCCTGAGCATCTGGTTGTCCCGCATGTGTTGTATGATGGTACTCAGGATGAGCTGCTCCATCAGCTTCCCGGGCACTGAAATCAAGCTGACAGGCCTGTAATTTCCTGGATCATCCTTTCAACCCTTCTTACAGATGGGCATCACAATGGCCAGTTTCCAGTATGTTGGGACCTCCCTGGTCAGCCAGGACTGCTGGTAAATGATGGAAAGCAGCTTGGTGAGCACCCCAGCCAGCTCCTTCAGCACCCTCGGGTGTATCCCATCCGGTCCCATAGACTTGTGTGTGTCTGTGTGATGCAGCAGGTCTGGATTGTGGTGGAGTCGTTCTGCCAGTCTCTGTCTTCTGGCTGAGGAGGCTGGATTCCCTCAGTACAGCTAGTCTTGTTATTAAAGACTGAGGCAAAGAAGGCATTAAGCACATCAGTCTTCTCCTCCTCATCACTTGTTGCCATGTTTCCTCCTGTGTCTAGCAGGGGATGGAGGCTCTCTCTGGTCTTTCTTTTGCTGTTGACGTATTTATGGAAACATTTCTTGTTGTCCTTGATTGTTGAAGGAAAATTAATTTCTATCTTGGGCTTTAGACCTCCTGGTTTCCACCCTGAATAGCCTTACAGCATCTTTGTAATCACTGTGTGTGGCTAGCCCCTTCTTCCAAAGGCCATAAACTCTCCTTTTCTCCCTGAGTTGCAGCCAGAGCTCCCTGTTGAGCCAGGGTGGTCTTCTCTGGACCGGCTTCTCTTACAGCACCCGGGGACCGCCTGCTCCTGAGCCATTAACACTTCCTTCTTAGAGAGTGCCCAGCCTTCCTGGGCCCCTATACCCTTCAGGACCGTCTTCCAAGGCATTCTGTCACGCAGGTGCCTAAACAAGACAAAGTCAGCCCTTTTGAAGTCCAGGATAGCCGTTCTGCTGCCCCTTCTTGTGGCCTCTTTCAGAATAGAGAACTCTATTATTTCATGATGGCTGTGCCCTAGTCAGCCTCCATCTGCCACATCGTCCACCAGCCCTTCTCTGTTCACAAAGAGGAGATCCAGCAGGGCACCTTCTCTGGTTGGTTCTCTCACCAGCTGTGTCAGGAAGTTATCTCCCCCACATTTCAGGAATCTCTGGGACTGGTCCCTCTCTGCTGTGTTGTATTATCACCAGATGTCTGGGAAGTTAGTCACCCACAAGAACAAGGGCAAGCGATTGTGAGATTTCTCCTGGGTGCCTATAGAATATTTCATCCACCTCTCTGTCCTGTGTGGGTGGCCTATAGTAGACTCCCACTACAACATCTGCCCTGTTGGCCTTCCCCCTGATTCCAACACAAAGACACTCCACCCTGTCTTCACTATACTTGTGTTTGAAGCCATCATAACAGTTCCTAACATACATCACCACCCACCACCTCTCCTTCCCTGTCTGTCCCTCCTAAAGAGCTTGTAGCCATCAACTGGCGCACTCCAGTCATGGGAGACATCCCACCATGTTTCTGTAATAGCCACTACATCATAATTTTCCTATTTCATCATGCCTTCAAGCTCCTCCTGTTTGTTACCCATGCTGTGTGCATTGGTATACATGCACTTCAGATGGGCTGATGTCCCCAACACGTTTTTGCATTGCTTTGCATTTGCTTTGAAAATGTACACATCAAGTAAGCTGTGGAAATCAGTAGTTTGGGAGAAATTTGGGAAGAATGAGTATGTTTTAATAGCAGAAAAAAGCCGATATTTGACAGAGGCTGGATATCTTTAGATCAATAGAGAAAAGGGAAAACTTACAAGATCAGTTTCTTACATCCCACCATGGCAATATTGATGCCTGTGCTTATGCTGAAGCAAGTGATCCAACAGGGAGACTAGAAATGACATGTATGCGTTGTGTCCACAGCATTGAGGCTTCAGATAGTAAAATTTTATTCAGAGAGGGAGCATTGAAAGCTGAGTTTTCTAGAACTGTTTATGAAGCAATATTGTTGTTTTATGTTGGAAATGGGAATGGAAAATACTCTGATTTAAAAGTAAATAGCTTTGATTTATCCCTAGTATATATATTTGTACCATTTAATTTTAATATATTTAACAGAATTTTTACTTAATACAGATTTATTATTAGAGGGAGGCATGAAAAGCAGTTTATACATGCATTATATTGGTTTTCTGAATGAAAAAGATTTCAAATAGTATTTCAGATGACCAACAAATTCTGAAAGCATTGAGAAAGTTACATATTTAATAACTATGCCATTTGATATAACTAGATCTAACAAGTTGGATTATAATTATTAAAAATTGCTTTAAAATTTAATTGATAATAAAAATTGCTCAGGGACAAAACTTGATGTTGAAAAGCTGTCTTTCTCAACATTAGCTGCTAGAGGAAACAAAACAAGGCCTAAACAAAAAACTAATAAAATTGGTCCTAAATGCTGTCTAGAACTGTACCAATTCTAAACTCTGAAGCTAAAGAGAGAATATGCATGAGCTGCATAAACAAAGGATAAGCTTGTTTAATTTGCAATGAAAAGAAGTTGTGAAGGACAGTGAGTACACTGGAGGATGGGTTGAGAAATCAAAATGATTTTGGCAAACAAAGTAATTAAGATGGCATTCAGAAGGAACAAGGGCAAGGTAGATAACTGTAATCACTAATAAAAAATGAGTAAAGGTGATGAAATAGCAGTCCTTCAAAAAGGAAATTGGAGAACACTGGACTACAAGATAAACTACAGTAAAAAAAAAAAAAAAAAAAAAAAAAAAAGTGGGTGTGAGAACAGGAAACAGCATTCCAAGATGTATATATATGAGAATAGTAATGGGTGATAAATATGGCCGGTTGAGCACCTTGTCACTGAGACCATCCACCCCCCGCCCCCTGCCAGACAGAGGTACAGATAGTGTGCAGCACAGAGTCATTGGCCACACAGCCTGGAGCCCTGGGAACATAAAGAGGGCACACACCAGAGATATGGCCACAGCTGGAAGCATCTCTTTTAAGTTAGCAAGTCTATAAAGTCTTCACAGTTTCTTTGCTCAGTCAGTTTGCAGTTTTCCTGTTCTTCATTTGCATGTGGTATTGCCTTCAATCAACTCTGCAGCTCTTTTATCCAGACTCACCTGGTGCTTTCCTTTCCATATCCACCTGTGGCCACTTTCTACAACCTTCCTTATCTCGTTCAGTTCTGCTTAGGTGGCAGATACTGTTCTCACTAATGGGAGGGGGTTCAGCCACTGGCTGCTCCTGCTCGCTGTTGCCCATGGCAAAAGAGGATATTTGGGGTGTAATACAGCATTTATCTGTCTGCTCAGCACAGTTTCAGTAAAGCTCAGCTAGAGTCTGTCCTAGGCTTGGATATTGCTCTTAAGAAAGGTGTAAGTAATTGGAGACGGTCTGGAGAAGACTTTGAAAATGATCAAATATGACCAGTAAGGAAAGATCAGAGGATCTTCTGCTATTTGGGCTAAGGAAGTCTGATGTGGCACACAATAACAATTTGCAGCTCAGTAAAATGCTGCCATAAAATCAAACATTTTGCTACCTGTGCGAAGTGGGGAGGATAAAAAGTAATGAGCTTAAATCAGAGCAAGGGGAGACTGTAGCTAGATACTGGGAAATGTGTTCTAATGGGAAGTGAAGTACTGGGAAAGGGTCTGCTGAAAGAGGTAGTTGTCTTCGACAAGCATTTGTCGCAGGAATTACAGAGTGAGATGATCTCTCAAGGTCCTTCTCAATTGTGCTTTCTTTGATTATGTAACTCTACTCTTTTTGGTTTTCTCCTTATTTAACTTTCTTTCAGAATAGTAACCTGTATTCTAATATTTTAAAGTTTGGGGCCTTTTTTTTTTTTTTTTTTTTTTTAACAGCACATGGACATTTATGAGAATCCACAGGAAAGTTATTTACCTATGGTCACTGTGTGGTGACACCTTCAAATAAGGGACACACTTGCTCTCAGTGAGCCTTTCTTGCTGGGAAGTAGGATGGTTAATACTGTAATACATAACCAGGAAAATCGTGAAACTATGTTTATGGCCTGCAGTTATACCTTCATTTTAAGCAGGGAGAAGAATGTTGGCCTGCAGCCATCTGGATGAAACAGAGGCAGGAATGACACCTGGTGTTCAGAAATTCTTACAGAATTTCTTGGCTGGGACAGGGATCATCAGCCTAAGTAGGGAAGATGAGTACCAAGTCAGAGAAGAGAACAGGAGCAGGACAAAGAGCAAATGGTGGTTTAGGAACACAGCTGGGATGACCATAGTGAAAGAAACAGAGAAGAGACTGTTAAGCCTGAGGGACAGAGAGCAGACAAATCTGTGTGTCGAACTCCATGGCCCTGCCTGGTGCTGTACAGTTCCATCTTGGATACACATGGGCTTTGACTGATGCTGATAGGTTGTTGTGCACTTCTCAGAAGAATAATAGTTTGAATCCCAGAACAGCAGCGACCTTGGTGTGGTGATGCTCCTGGGCTGCTAAGTCCTGCATTGATGTAGCTAGACCGGTAATCAGTTCATACAGCGTTTGTGTGGGGATCTCTACCACAATGGACTGCACATGCCCTGAATTTCATTACTGCTTTACAGCCAAAAAATGCATGTGAAACCGAAAGGCAAAGCATCTCGTTCATTCTCCAGTCACATAGTTAGTTCATCACCTTCTGCAGAAAGCAAAACATCCTAATACCGAATCAGTTACTCAGCTCCAGCGGCAGAGGTTTGTGCAATGGACTAAGAGCTTCCAGAAGTGCTGCTGAGCTCTGTGGATTATTAGCAAGATACCACTGATTTTGCAAGTGCTTTGTGATTTTTTTAGTATTGGTGAAGTGGCTGGATATTGTTGCAGGGAGCTTCATAAAAAAGTCCATGATAATTCCCTTGAAGCAGAAAACCACCCTAAGGACTCTAACTTAAACCTCTCACAGTGAGTAGAAAAGGTAGGAATTTATTGAATGTTGCCCTTTCTATATGTTGACTCAGGCATGGGCTCTGCAGAGACAAGGCAGATGTAAAAGGCTGTCTCAGACTGTGTGTACAAGCTACGCTTAATTCTGGCATCTTCTGACATTCATAAATTTAGATAACATAGAGACGGGGCTAACACAAGGCAGCCACCGAGGACAACAGACTGCTGGGAGAAACAAAGTTGTCTTACCTTTTCAGCCTATGCTGCAGACCAGGAAAGCCAAAAAGCCTGTGTGTTGCTGCTGCTGAGGAAGCAGCAGTGTGTAGCAATACCTAGACCAGGTCAAAGCTGTCTGCTCCAGTGGTATCAGCACCCATTAGCCCATTTCCTTGCAGCAGGGGAGCAGCAAGCCTGGCTATCTGCTGTCCTGCCTGGCAGGTCCCTCCTGATTCCCACGGCAGGCACATTCAAAGACCTGACCTTGCCTGACCTGATCTTGCCTCAGATCTGCTGGTTTGCCCTCACCATGGACAAACGGAGGAACTTGGCATTAATGTCCAGCTCCTTCTAATCTTTACTGGTACTGACAAATAGCCAAATCCCAGTCAAGTGGAAGTATCAGAGCACAGTCATGTTAGAAATGCGTTGAGGCTGAGGAAAACAAACTCCTTCGCCTTCACTGCACCCAATCCGCAGGAGCACCAGTACAAGTGCCTCCAGCTGCTAACATGGCTCGGGTTATCTGTGCAGCAGCCTCCCCACCCCCACCAATTAATCAGAGGATTTGCATGTTCAGGCTTGTTTGACCCCTCCTTAAAGTCTTACAGAAGAGCCAGAATATGTGGGAATGTGGAGAGAGAGTACTTAAGAGAGAAAGGAGAAATGGTAGAGCAAGGGAAACTCAGAACAAAGAGATAAGGCTGAAAGAAGTTAAGCTTAGAAGGGGGCAAGGCAACAGAGAAAGAAAAACACAGCTACTGAGTTATGAAATAAAAATTAACCTCATAAATAAACATATCCAGCAGCCTCCTCTGAATCATTTAATTCAGTAACTCAGAACAACTCCAGGCTTCTTTATGCCATACAGCTTGAACGGTTATAGCTCTGCAACTTGGATGCAGTGCACAGTGGGCCTCAGAACCTGCTCTATGGATTATGCCTAACACAAGTGGGTGTAAACGGAGCAAGATGTAAGGAGGACTGTGGGGTTTCAAAGTATTATTTTACATCACACAGAAGACATGAAAACTATTTCTGTTCCCTCAGCCTTGGAGTTCCATTACAGGATGACCTAATAATAAAAAACAAAAAAATCTGGATTAAGTGACTATAAGCTTTTTTTATTCAGTTCATTTTGCAATCAGTAATAAGATTCCTCATGAATAGGTGGAAATAAGTTAGACAGATCTTACCAGATCTATTCCAGGTAGCTAATCTACTCTTGCACTTGAAATCTACTTGTAAAGAAACAATAGCATTTTTGATTTAGATTTTAAAAAAAGAAGTAGAATTAGGTTTCTGTGTGTTCTATGGTATTTCTTACATAAAATACGTGAATGGCTTTTCCTTTACAGATACTGTGGTTTGCTATGTGAGTTCTACTCCTGCTAATCCATTTGAAGTGAAAATACATCACAATCTACTGTTTGTGTTCATTTTACTGAAGTAAATGCAGCAGTCCAATATAATTTCATATGTCCCTGTAGCCAATGAGGAAAGGTAATATAAATGGTCTATTACAAAGACCACTGTGTTAACACTCTACTGTATTGAATGTCTCATCTTTACTTTTTCAACATATCATTTTGAAAGGTGTCTGAAGGTTTCCATACTGAGGAATAGTCAAGGCAGTTCAAAAGGGAATCCATATAATTAAAATGTGCCTCTAGCATTTGTAAAATTGTTAGCATAATGTATTTCCTGTTATACTTTGCTCAGAGAATTAGCTGCACATGAAATACCAGAATGATTTGCATCTTTTGGCCACTGTGTGTTGTAATGTAACAAACTTTGTGCAGTCTTTCAAATATGTCATAAAATATAAATTGTGAAAGTTGATGTTTGTGGCATAAGTTATATGTACGACAGTGAAGTCAGACTTACATGGGAAACATAGAGAACTCGCTGTCATTGCAAGCATTTGCTGTCTACCTTTGAAGTCCTTTACATGGCAGAGGAATTTAAACCTTTGAAAAACCTGTCTGGTTTTTTCTACAAACTTCAGAGGGCAGTATGTTCCTTCCAACATAGAACTCATCTTTTCCTCCTCAGCTTCTAACACTCTGCCTTTTACTCCATGATCAGACAAGACTGCTCTGCATAAACTAAAAACTGGACTTAATGACCACTGCCATGTCTTCATTCTCCTTCAGAGCATGTGCTCATGCCCTTATTTTTGCCTTGCCTTGTTTGGGCTTCTGGGATATTCTCATTAAATTGTTCAAGTTCTCTGATTACTCCATTGGGCATGGCTCTAAGTATATGACATCCATTTCCATATGACATTGTCTTTGTAAGCCTGACATCTTTTATCTACTGACTCTTCAGATGTCATTGATCATTCTCTGTGACTGCCAATTTTTATTATCATGATGATTACTGATTTATTTTGGAATAGCACAAACATGAAAATTTGCACAAACCAAAGAGAAAGCCTTTCTCCTCAAGAGTTTGTAATACAAGTGATTCATTATTTGATACCTGAAAACAGTGAAGAACATATTTTACACTCTCGGTTTTCTATTGTATGAAGATTTTTTTCCTGTAAATGGCAATCCTTGTATTTGTTAATTGACAAAAAAATTATTTAATGAAGTTCTACAATGGTCTTGGATAACAGACTAGTTTTAATTTGCTTACAGTTGGTTCCAATATATTACTGGTCTGTGGTTCCAGTACTTTAACACTACTACAACATAAGGGCTATAGAGTTTCTCTAATTAATTGCATACCAAATCTGCCAACTGATCTTCCCCAGGCACTAAGAGTTGGCATAAAGACCCTGTCCCCTTTCCATATTCTCTTGTCACAGGCTGCATTGAGAATACTCTTGGGAAATGGGAATGAGGAGAGGTGTCCCATTTGGTGTGTTTTTGCCACTGCTAAAGACACTGCTAAGTCTTTTTAAGAAGACACTGCTAAGTCTTTTTAAGAAATGCACAAGGGTAGTATAGAACTACCACTGACCACCTACCTCTGACTACCTCTTGCATGCATATTTTCTTAAACTCTGAAACAAATAGTAGGTGAGTGTATTAATATTTGTGTGACCCTGAAGAAGAGAGAAGGAAAATGTCACAAGAGAAAGAAAACTGAAACTTCCAGGCATTCTTCCACACTGAAATATAATTAAGACTTTGTTCTTTTTCTTTTTAATCTGTGGCACCTGTATTTTTAAATAAACTTTCCTTCCTGTATTAATTGATAAAGTAGTTTCAGATAGATGAAAAAGATTGAGTTCAAGATGTCTGGCTGGGTTTGTTTTTGTTGGGAGGCTAGGCTACCAGTTCTTGGTCATGTCAAGAGGCATAGGTTTAGGGATAAGATGTGTGTACATACTTTGCATGTGTATATAGGTAGTGGTTTGCTTCCATCTCCATAGACTTCTACTTTTCTTGCCATTTTTATGATTTATTTTATCTCATCGGGACATTTCTAGGATATTCTATATATCCTAGATATATATCCTATATATTCTATATAATGTTTCACTTCAGGGGTCATACTGTCCTCTCCTCCAAAATTCCTGCTTTCTACAGTTCTGTAGAGAGAGAAATGTCCTTTAGGCAGATAACTTTGATGCTTCTCTGTTTCAAGATTCCATGGAGGCATCAGTATAATTATTTAAGAATTCATTGAATAAAACATCATGGTCTTCTGGGCTCATAATGGCCTCCCTTAATTTATTACTAACGAGGTCAAGGAAATCCTCACGGGACTGCAGAGAAATTTATGGCTCATGCTTTGAATGCCATCTAGTGGTGTAACGATTTATGCAGCTCCAGCGGTACTACAGGGGAAGGGAACAATTTTTCATGCTATCCTTGTAATCCATAACCACGAAGCAGAAATACCTGTGATGAACTGGAACAAAGACAGCATGATGGATTGTTAGTATTAGCAGAAGTAGAATAAACAGCAGAAGTAGAATAAACAGCCTAGTTAAAACTAGGAATAAATCTTTGCCTGACTGTTCTTTATTCAGTTCTTACAAGTATTCGAGAGTCTCTGCAGGAATATTAATGGTTACTAAATTTGCCACAATGGTTTGCAGAAACAATTATGCAGCCAGTTTTCTCTTCTCACTGTACTTTACAGCGCACATACAATGTCCATCTTTCTTGATAATCTGCAAAATGCAATAGTTCGCAGAAACTGAAACGAAGCAGCAACATCTTCACGGTTTTATTTACAATGGGCAAACCTGTACATTTGATTTGCACAGCTGCAAAAGGCAGATTGTTCTCCCCTTAATCTTTTGCACTGGCTATTGAGATTGGGTACCAGTACAAACCAAAGTATGGCAACTTCGGGACATCTAGTCTTTGCTGCCTTAATCCTTCTCTCCCATAAATGAGTGAAACACAAGCTGTAGAAAGTGAGTGCAGCCCTAAGCCGTCTTTGGCTGCTCCAGTCTGCACTGGCTAAGAGCAGGTGCCTACCCATAAAGGGTGATTGCCTGACTTTAGCAAAGGCTACTGAACTTGTGTGCACAGATTCCACGCCATGCACAGATTTCTAACTAGCAGGCAGAGTAGAGATTTCCAACTAGCAAGCAGGACAGAGGTTTCTGGCCTCTCTTAGAGCTCTGCTCTGACCTGTCTTCCTACCCTGATACTTACCTCAGGTCTAAGCTCTTGTTCTGCTCTTGTTTCTTGCCCCTGTTGTCCCATTTACTGTTGCTAACTAGGCTGCTCAAACTCCCTCAGATCTTGGCCCAGGTATCAAAATGTGCTATGGTGGATCCTGGGCCAGTATGCTTTTGAGTGCTTCAGGCCTCAGTCTGCCTCTTTTCCATATCTGTTGCTTGTTCACTGATGTAGTGATGTGAGCAGCTTTTTCTGCTGCAGTAGAAGTGCAGAGGGTGACAAATAATGGTGTCATTACACAGTTACTGTGACACAGATCACCAGTCTTCCCCCCGTGCTTCTCTGAGCTATTGCTCTTTAGTATTGAATTATTCTCACCTTCTACCTTCTATATATAACCAAGGATGGGGATTGTCTTCTCTACTAGACATTTACTATGTACTTCTATGAAGTAATTTGCAAAAATAAAATAGACTGGGAATTCTGTGTCATGTTTTAACACTTCTGAAAGAGAATTACAGGGAAAACTTGTATACACCTAAACTTCAAGACAACAGGCATGATTTTACTTTGAACATTTTAAACAGCTTTACTTTGACTAGATCAAATATAAAGAATGTGTTTACAGTCCATGGATATTTAGTTTTTGAGCAAGGCTTTGTCTTCATGAGAGAAGGCTTTCAATTAGAAATAGGAATGGGGAGGGGAGGGGAGGGGAGAGAAGGGAAGGGAAGGGAAGGGAAGGGAAGGGAAGGGAAGGGAAGGGAAGGGAAGGGAAGGGAAGGGAAGGGAAGGGAAGGGAAGGGAAGGGAAGGGAAGGGAAGAGAAGAGAAGAGAAGAGAAGAGAAGAGAAGAGAAGAGAAGAGAAGAGAAGAGAAGAGAAGAGAAGAGAAGAGAAGAGAAGAGAAGAGAAGAGAAGAGAAGAGAAGAGAAGAGGCATAATATTTCTGTTGGAAGGGGCCTACAATAATCATCTAGTCTAACTGCCTGATCACTTCAGGGCTGACTAAAAGTTAAACCATGTTATTAAGGGCATTTACCAAACACCTCTTAAACACTGACAGGCTTGGGGTATCAATCACCTCTCTAGGAAGCCTATTCCACCATTTGACCACCCTCTCCGTAAAGAAGTATTTCCTAGTGTCTGACACAGCTTTGAACCATTCCCACATGTCCTGTCAGTGGATCCCAGGGAGAGGAGATGAGCACCTCCCTTTCCACTTCCTCTCAGGAAGCTGTAGAGAGCAGTGAGTTCACCCCCCCAGCGTCCTTTTCTCCAAGCTAGACAAACCCAGAGTCCTTAGCCACTGCTCACAGGTCATCGCTTCCAACCCTTCCACCAGCTTTGTTGCCCTCCTCTGGATGCATTCAAGGACCTTCACAACCTTCTTAAATTGTGGGGCCCAGAACCACACACAGTACTCAAGGTGAAACTGCACCAACACTGAATACAGAAGGATAATCACCTTTTCTGACCAGCTGGCCACGCTGTGTTTGATGCACCCCAGGATGCAGAGGTTTGCCCTTCTGGCTGCCAGAGCACGTGGCTGATTGATGTTGAGCCTGCTGTCAACCAGCACTCCCAGACCCCCTTCTGGCTGCTCTCCAGCCACTCCTCTCCCAGTTTATCTCTTGAGCTCCACCCCAGGTCTGGATCCAGCATTTGGACTTGTTAAATTTCATGTCATTAATGATTGCCCAGTGCTCCAGTCTATTTAGATTCCTCTGCAAGTCCTCTTCTCCCACAGGAGAGTCAACAGCACCTGCCAAAAAATGATTTGGTGGATTGCTTTTGTAGTACTTCTTTTTTTTTCCAGAAATTAAACATCCTGTCTGTGATCTATCTACCAAAATCTTATCAGACCAAAATCAGAGATTACAGTAAGGGTGGAGAATCTTACAGATTCTAATTGATCCAAACCACCTTATATCCTTGTTAAAAAAAATACTACCTTATTTCAAGTATACCATACAAATCCATATGTACCACATAAACTCATGTGTAACACATATGTCAACTGGACAAATTACATCTGTTCTAAGTATTTCAAGATATCTCACCTTTATTAATGGAGCTACTGGTGAAATTGCAGTGAAGGGTCACCAAGATGATGAAAAGGCTGAGACAGCTGGGGCTGTTCAGGCTGGAGAAGACAAGGCTCAGCAGGATCTGATGTGAGCAGCCATAAGGGCAGCCTGGTGGGAAGGGTCCAGTGACAAAAGAAAATGCCTGCCAGCCTGGAAGCTGTGAACCCGGGAACTAGGCTTTGGAATCAGAAACATTCTTGAAAAGAGCAGCTGGCCTCTGAAGTATAGCTGGGGCACCCAGAAACCAGAGACATCCTGACATACCAATGGTAAGCACAAAACTCTAAAGAAACTATAACAGTAACATATTGTCTGAAAAAGTGGAAACAGGCTGGGAAAATGAAATTGGTCTAAAAGAATGGAAAACAGCATCATCTATTGGCTGTTTCAGGTGAAAATTTGAGATCAGAAGCATCTAGTGACTATTCAGAGTGCTGATGTTCTATGCCCTCTTATGTCTCTATGATGAAAAAAGCACTTAAGTTTTACCCAGAATGGAACCTCCATCTCTGAGAGCTTCCTGTGCTGCATGTACTTTTCCTTTGCTAAAGAGGTTGAATTCCTCACAAACTTTCTATGAGGTCTTAGAGTCTCAGTGTGCATGCCTGTCTGTCTCCAGACTCTGTGATGCAGATCATCTTTGAAGTGAGACTCTGCCTGTTTATCTTCTTTGTCCTTCTTTGGGCCCAGTTTTGAAGTCAGTTTTTTTTTGTTTTCCTACCTCTGGAACGGTTGGGTCCCCCTTCGGGACTGGTTTGTCCTCCCCTCTGGGATGGTTTAGCTCCTTCCAAAATCTGTTTAATTCACTTGATGCCATTATTATATATACATATAAGTAATCTATCGTAATTATACATTGCTATATTGTTGATAAGTTGCTTCACTAATGATGTTTGTAGTAACTTGTAATAGTATATACCTACTCTGCTGTCACTGTTACTGGTTGTCGCCATACAATAGGTTTGCTGCTATATTAACTGCTGTCATATTACTGATTGATACTGTATTATTCATTGCCAATAGTAATTTGTAATAGCTTAATATAGATTTTTTTTTCTTCTTGTTAATCATAGGTGTACTTGCTGGTGCTGATTTTTTATTTTAAATTTGTGGTAGTCTGTAATAAAGTAGAGAAATTTAGAGGGTAAAAACCTCTGTGTCCTTGTGAATTATGGAATCATACAAACCCATGGTTGTGATCTCTACACATCCGCAGACTATATAACCCTTTCGGTTGTGACAGGAACTTATGAATGTATATAAGGGAGGGTGCACAGAGAGCAGAGCCAGGCTCTTTTCAGTGGTGCCCAGTGACAGGACCAGAGGCAATGGGCACACACTGAAAAGCAGGAGGTTCCCTCCGAACATCAGGAAATACTTTTTCCCTGTGAGGGTGGCTGACCACTGGCACAGGTTGCCCAGCGAGGCGGTGGAGTCTCCATCCTTCGAGATATGCAAAAGCCATCTGGACATGGTCTTGGGCTCTGGGTGTCCCTGCTGGAGCAGATGACCTCCAG
This sequence comes from Athene noctua, assembly GCF_965140245.1. Lineage (NCBI taxonomy): Eukaryota > Metazoa > Chordata > Aves > Strigiformes > Strigidae > Athene > Athene noctua. The sequence goes on from NC_134077.1 coordinate 34,418,247, forward strand.
AGACTCTGCCAACTTCAAATCTTCTGTCTTTCTGTGATAGTGTGATATTTGACTTAATTTTGGAAAATTGTTCTTTTTCCCAAATAGTTATTTTTCTTCAGTATTGAAAGCTGAAGGCAACAGACTTTTTTGTGGTAGGAGAACAGAATGAGTGAAATGATATGAAAATCACCAGCTTGCTTTAGTGCTGGAGTTTAGTCAGGAGCACATAAAAAAAACAGAACAAATTATATTTTCAGTGAAAAAATGTGGTGTTAACTTGACAAGCAAAGAAAAAATCTCTTTCTAAATCAGGTTTTTATCTTGGTAATGTCCCTCAGGTTGAGAGGATGGGAGGAAGCATTCGCTCCTTGTCAGTTGCTTTTGACAAGTAGCTGTGACAGATCATCTTGACTTCAACCTGATGTTTGGCTGCAATAACCAATGTTAGTCAACTTCAAAATAATAACTCTTTGTCTACCACAAAAAAAAAAAAAAAATAGAACCAGTAGTTGGAGCTATCATGTGTCTGACTAGTCCTGCTTGTAAGGATTGTCAGCAAGCACTGAAAAAAAATCATTAAGCTGGGTGTGTATGGAAAACTTAATAGACTATAAGTCATAATTTAAGAGGTACCCCCCCAGCTATCTGGTAGGCTTAGGCATTAAATATCAACTTGTGTATTTATTTGAAGACATATTCCAACTTTCATGAAAAGGGATGAAAAGACATGATTCCTTGTTGTTTTCTTTTCTAATGGCATGAAGTGTTGTGGCATACGTCTTGTATTTATTATAGTGGTATAGTTGAGTACTATATAAGAGCTGGGAACAAGATGTGGAGTGTCAGAGGCTTCACTAGACGTCCTATAAATGGTATTAGAAGCTATTTTCATGAAATCTGCTTCCAGAATTACTAACGTAGTTTACTGGCATTTACCATCCAGTCATGCTTTTCTGCACCACTGACTTCAGTGTTATCTTTAGATTTGGATTTCTTTCAAGGTGTTTAAAAGCTTTCCCCAAGAAATTTTATTATCATGAATCTTCAGATTTTTGGTGGCACAATGTATCTGATAACCAAGTAGCGTTTGCATTCTTTCTGGTTTTGCTAATTTTAAGTGCACATATTTTGGTGTTTCTAGAAATAAAACCATAGGAAAACATATTGGCATTATCATATCCAGAAATGAGACTTTGGTTTTTGTTGTGGATATACGACTTAACCACTATGGAGTGAAAAATAGCCTGTTCTTCTGCAGAGAGGAGTAGTAGTGTAATAAATTAGCACCATGTGATTCATTGTATGAAGGTCACACTCCTGATACTTTAGGACAAAGTGGTTGGCTGAAGGCTGTCTTTAAATGATCCATTTGGAAGTGATTAGACATAAGCTACAGTCATCTGGCTGCTTTTCTGTCATCAGGGAGCACACAGGGCTTTGCTGTGGGCTTTACTCTTCTCATGGTCCTATCAAACCAATATCATTGACAGGAGCAACCAAAAAAAAATACCCAGTTCTTAAGCAAAAAGATATAATGAGAATGTGGGTCCTATGGCACAGCAAAATAGATGGGTATGAGTTGTATTTTCAGAAGGCTGAGATCCATGAGAAGAACAGGAATATCCTTACTCCGAAGTGGTTTCTTGTGACACCATCAGCAAAGCTCTTAAATATCTTTCTTTGCTGTTGGCTAGGCTAACTCAATTCACATGTCGTACCCTCACTGTGAAGTCTAATTAATGTCATAGAAGATAATTTCCAGACACTGAGGGCACAAGTTATATAATGTATATAAATTATATACTTACTGGGCTCTTCTGATTGTCTTCATTCCTGTTGGCTTCTCTGGAGGAGAAAAAATGGGTTGATTCCAAGACCCTAGATTATACACAACAAAGTAGAAACATATTATCCTGCCTTCGAGTAAGATAAAAAAATTGAAATGTTTGATTTAACCTTTTTGTTGTACAGACACAGATTGGTTCACACACAATCACCCTACTAGTTCTTCCATGTTGAAGGAAACAAAATTCAGGCTGAATTCCAGATCTATAAACATGCTCTCCTCAGGGAAAAAATCCCACTGATATTATCTCTGTGGGCCTAGGAATCTAAATATTATCATAGGGTATACATAAGATTTTTTTCACTACATAAAAATCAAAGTAAAACTAAAAATAATGGAACAACAAACATTAAGACTGAATTTCAGCATACTGGGCTTTAACTGTCTCTGGTTTTGATAATCTGAGATTTGAAAGCTGCCTTTTTTAAAAACATGGTTTAATCTATTTATGTCCTTCTAACATTCTGCACCTGTTAACATGACACACTCTCTTCAGGAGTCTTGAGTTACCATGCTCACTAATATTTTAATCATAGGCATTTTTTTGAGGAGATGACGAGAAATGGCATGTCAAAAGGCAACAACCAACTTGTTTACACATAAGAGGCATTTGAGATGCAATTCCTATTCTTCCACTGACTCAGCATAACTCCCTGGTGAAATTACTGTCTATATCTCAGCTTGCTTGGTTACAGAAAAAATCATAGTGACCTTCATCCACCTTACTTGTTCCTCTTTGTGTGGATAAATCAGTTATTTGTATGTTTTCAAAGCGCTTTGAAATACGAAATTTTATGTTTTATATTCCCTTAATGATTTTTTTTATTAATGTTTGTTATTGTTGTAAACAGATGTTAGAGTTTCCTATCACAAAGGATCAGAAATTGATCTCCTTCAATTTATTATTATAATGGGAAATAATGGATATTTAAGGAAAAAGAAACTTGAAGGCAAGTTAGTGTGCAGCATATGCTGGTTCTAGAGGCAATGGTAACTGATGTCAGGAGAAAATGGTCTGGTGGGAAACTCATCCTGTGAAGAAAACAAGTGTTTTTATGGGCCATAGCTCAGGGACTTTGCCATGTAAATCAGTCAGTTAATCACTCTTCTAACCATTCACAAAGTTGCTGGAGAGGGAAGAAGTCCAAGAGGCACCTTGTTTCTCCTAGGATCTTTTCTGTCAGCTGATTAACAGCACAATGGAAAAAGAAGAGTCTCTTTTCCAAATGGCATATGAAAAATCAAGCCTCATGATTCTTTTTTTTTAGGCTGCTGTTGAATGTATAGCTCCAGGAAACTACTAAGAAAGAACATCTTTCATTTAGAAATCATATTATTTGCAAATAATTTTTATGCACCCAGTTCAGATAAAGCAATGTATGGGAGAGTGACCTGGAACAGTAAGTCCTGCCCTAAGGTGGCATAGTTAGCAAACCACACTTTCACTGAACCTTCCTTGCTAAGAGGGAGAAATGTAGGAATAGAAATCACTATGGTTCCTAATCCACTGTTCTGCTGCTGACACTGTTATAACATATACTCTGCAAAGTGAATAACTACTGTCCTAACTGCAGTAAGGTATTGAACACATGCTGCCCTTCAGAGGACTGAGTAATGAAATACCAGAATGTATAACAGGAGCTCGTGCAAAATCAGCTGCAGGCATTAGAAATGGCTTTAAATGTTATGATCCAATAGCACAAATAAAGAACCATCAGCTTCTCTGACCATGAGTTTAAACCCTGATCTCATTATGCTTGGACCTGATGAGTGGCTATTGATTTATTTAAAACCAAACTTCACAGGATGGATCATGGTATTCATCTGGCTTCAAGGATAATGTCTTCTGGCTAGCTCTCCTCTAGATGGTAGTGGTCCTGCCAAAGCATCCAGCCCTTGATGAAGAGGAAAACCAAAATCAATCTTCATTAAAGCAAGCTGTTCTGAGCAAGCTGATACCATGGAAGGAAATCCTGGAAAAATCTTATATCGAGAAACTTTTCTAAGTGTTATTCCCAACAAGCTGGAGATCTTGACTGGCCAGCAAACTCTTGACAAGGTTAATAACTACATTACAACTGAATAACTTCTCAATATTCTTTTACCAGGTATGTGTCTGCCTATGAAGAAATATATGGAATAATCACACAAATGCTGTGCAGATTGTGGCTAACTCAGTAGGTGTTTGAATAATCTCAAAACCCAGCAGCTGTTCAGTTGCTTGGATTTTCTCCATGAACTTAAAGCTCATGCTCTCATAGAAGACAAAATTAAAGCTCACACTGTTACTGAGTTTTCTTTGTGATCATGGCCAAATTATTAATCTTGTATGAGGCTTGTCTAAAGGGCATCAGGCATACCTGTGTTGAAGAAATTCATGAAGTGAATGCTCTGTGGTTGGAGAACCCTGTTATGTTCAAACACTCATGCAAATTAATTCATGCCTGATTTGGTGGCTGTCTTGTGCTTGTTTATATGTATGCTAAAGATATTCTGCTTGATGGCTCTCATTTACTTGTGTGGGAGTATAAAGATGTATAATCTCCATCCTTTGAGGGTTTAAAAATCAGACTGAATAGTGTCCTGAGGCAACCTTGTCTGGCTTCATAGCTGCTTGTGCTTTGAGCAGAAGTTTGACCTAGAAACGTCCTGAGATCCCTTCCAAGCTTATCTTCTGATACTATGATCCTAAAGTTTCACTTTCACAACAGCTGAATTATCATTAAGTTCTGTGGTCTGTCAACCTTAACTGAGTGTCAGATAACCACCCAGCTGCTCTCACTCACAGTCCTTAACTGGACAAGGGCAGAAAATACAACGAAAAGCTCATAGGTCAAGATGAGAACAGGGAGCTCGTTTATCAATTACTGTCATGGGCAAAAGAGACTTGACTTGAGGAAAATTAATTCAATTCACTGACAGTTAGAAATAGAGTAGGATGGTGAGAAACAAAGACAAATCCTAAAAGATCTCTGCCCCCTCTTCCCAGGCTCAAATCCACTCCTTCACTCTGAACATTTCTACCTTCTTCTCTCCCCAGCCACCAGCAGGGCAGAGGGATGAGGAAGGGGGCGGGAGTCAGTCCATAACAGTTCCTCTCTGCTGCTCCTTCCTCCTCACACTTTTCCCCTTCCCCAGCGTAGGGTCCCTCACATGGACTGCAGTTCTTCTTCATATATCCTCTCCACATGGTGCAGTCCTTCAGGAACTGACTGCTCCTGTGTGACTGCTCCTGTGTGGGTTCCCCACAAGGTCACAGGTCCTGTCAGAAAACCTGCTCCTGTATGGGCTCCTCTCCATGGGCCACAGCTCCTCTGGAGTGGGCTGTCCATGGGCTGAATCTTCCTTCAGTGAATCACCACCTGCTTCAGCGTAGAGTCCTCCATGTGCTACAGTGTTGGTATCTGCTTCACCATGGTTCTTCATGGGCTGCAGGGGAACAACTTGCTCCACCTTGGTCTTCACAGGCTGCAGGAGAATCTCTGCTGCAGCACATGGAGCAGATCTGCCCCTTGTTTTCTCACTGACCTTGGCATCTGCAGGGCTGTTTCTCAGATTCTTCTCGGTCCTCCCTCACAGCTCCTGTGAAGCAATTTTTCCCTTTCTTAAATATGTTATTATGGAGTCACTACCCTCTTGGCTGAGGGGCTCAGCTATGTCCTGCGGTGGGTCCATTTGAGCCAGCTGGAACTGTCTGTGTGTGTGGCAAACTCATTCTCTTGTCACAGAGGTCACCCCTGCAGCTGTCCCTGACAGCATCTGGGCAGCTGCACCCAGTACAAGTTCTGCTCAACAGTATTCTAGACTTGGTTGCTCCAAGGCCAGAAGGATTACACAAGAAGGAATAAGAAGTGGGTGAGCTTTTAAAATTTACTCCTGAAACTGGATCTTGATCCTGAAACTTTATGCTCATACCAAGCTGAGTAGTGTCATACTTTCTTTCAAAGCTTAGAAATAGTAGATGAAGCAATCACACTAGAAGACCCAATTATTATTTTGAAAAGGTCAGAATTGCTTCAACGATCTCTCTGCCACTCCTTACACCTTTTACAAAAAACCTGAAGCATTGGTTGCAGTATTGACTTCTTGGTTTACTTTACACCTCTATAAAGAAACAGTATAAATAAAAGACCTTTACATTGTTTTAAATAACCTATTAATTAATTTTTGATCATACAGACAGAAGCAAAGAGGAGTACAACATAATTAGGCTTAAATTTTAATTTGTAAACTTAGCAACATCATAATCTGTGCAAACACGTGTCTATAAATATGCAAGGAATGATGTAGAACTTGGCTGTAAGCGTCAGTTGGGTTAACAGACTCTAAGGTATAAATAAGCAACCATTCAAAATAGTATTTCAGGTATGCTGTTCTGGCAATGAAGTAAGATGCTAGGAATTCAGACCCTATCAAAGCAGCACTAACATGATATAAAATGCATGCACAAGCAAATTAAGAATTCATTACAATCATTCAGTACTAGCAGCAACGGCAAATTGTCAGTGAACTTGATATTATGAATATGGAAGACTATCAGGTAGTAAAGAATAATCTTTTCTGTAGAAGTATTAGCAGGGAAGGAATGGCTTAATCTAATTAATCTTCTCTTCACAGATGCTGTGGACAGAGCTCTTACATCCTTGAAGAACTGCTGTATCAATCCCCCGCAACCTGTGCTATTCTGTAATGTGGTGGGTTTGAAAACATGCATATATTAGAATAGCAATACCTGTTGTGTTAGCTGAGGAACATTCCCACTTTTGTGTCCCATAAAATATATGAATGTCCACACTGTGGTCAATTTGTATATCATATATATAGTGTGCTATGCACAGAGGTGTACACTTTAACATTGAGTTATTCAGGATCGTCTACCAACATCTAAGGTAGGATGCATTGTTCTTCAAGACTGTGACAAAATCAATATTTCTTTTCAAGGTATAGAAACAAATTTTGCTTCATCAGCAGTTGCTTCATTTTATACATTCATTTGCAAAAAATCCAACCAATTTTGTTAAGTGTCAAAAAGACTTTATGTGAGCAACTAGTGTATGCTGTGCTGTTTAATCCATGTGGTTAGGAGGAGTTACATTGAGACACATTGTTAACTCCCTGCCTTAAACACCAGAAGCACGTTTAAAAAATGTGTTACACCATGTAGCAAAGTAAGAAGCCAGGTGAGGAGAACAATTTGGGACTGTGAGGAGTACACGAAGGTGGCTGAAGCAGCTAATGGGGAGTAACACCCATGGCTTTTAGACCACACTCCATTTGCCTTCAAGGCAAAATGTTACATTGGAGGATAAGACCTCTGCAAGCAGCATTTGCACTTCAGTTCCATCAAAGCTGTTTACAATTTCATGACCGAGTCTGATTCTATGATTCTGTCCCTGTTTGGCAGGCCCAATTCCCACAGAAGCATCTCCATCTTAGAGAATTTTTACTACATGTTCATCCTCTTTCTGTTTTTCAGTTTATATGCTTTTTTCCTCCACTTTTTTCCATTTTGTTTTTCTCTTCTCTGATGTGCCTCTCACCGTTTCTTTTGTTTTCCTAGCTTTCCTCTGTATTGTATACTTACTTTGCAGTTCTTGTTATCCCAGCAACAAACAGATTAGTTTTCTTTCTCCTCCTCTCCCTTCTCTTGCCCTTTCCTTGTATTTTCCTATCTCCTCCCCTGTGCTGGAAATGGAGGTTTTTTTCAGCCAGCTGCTACCGTGACCCTGATCTGTTATCTTAAACTCAAAAGTGGGGTGGCAAGAAGTTAGACTGTTAGCCATACAGAATTATGTTCTGTTAGACATACAGAATTATGAGGAACAGTAAGTTTTGCAATACTCTTAAAGGCTGTTTCAAACTTACACTATGACAATATGAAATGTAGCAGTATCAGGACTTCAAAAATGCTGTGAATGCCTTATTTAACTCATCTGGTTTCTTAAATAACTTTTGGGTCTGAGATTGTTTTTTTCTGAAGGTAAACTTCGTTCTTTAATTTCTTTGGTTTATTAAGAGACTTCCTGTTCCATGCAGTTCTCATTTACATTTTTTTTTTTTAAAATGTTTTAAGGAAAGAATCAAAGTCTGTCAAATGATGCACACACAAACATGTCAGTCAGGTGTAACCACACTTACAAACTCCCAGGAAAGAGGCAAACTTTCCAGATCTTCCTGTTGTTCAGCCTGACTTGATAATTCCAGAAAATATGCTTTATCAGAGTGAGTCCCAGGCTCTTCAGCAAGAAATGTTCCCCATGTTCAAGGGGATGTGATAAACAGGAAGTCAATTAGACAGTTTACTGATCTGGTCTGACTTTGAACAATCCATCTGCAGGCTCAGCATCACTCAGATTCAATGACTTGGTGTAGGAGCTTGAAGGAATCCTTCCCATCCTCTGAGTACAGAAAGCAAACTTGGAAGGAAGTCACAGCAGGCTACACTGTAAAATGCTTCAGTCTGTATTTTCATCTATAAGTGTCTGAATCTACAAGATATATGACAAACTGGTTATTTCCTTGATCATTGGCAGGGAGCTGCTGAAATCCTTTTGCTTATGAAATCAACATAGGTAAGTGTAGTCACTGAAGAAAGGACATGTTTCTCCTGATTACCTACAGCACCCCATCACTATCTCATCTCATCTCATCTCATCATAGCTCATGATAGGTGACGTTCTCCAGAAAATGACTGTATTTTCTGCATTCAAGCTACAGCTAAAGAGGACTACTTTTCCAGAAAGGGCAATCCTTCATACAAAATGTATTAGAAAATCTCTAGATTTTCAGATTATCCAAAACTTGAAATCTTGATGCATACTACAGTTGACATTATTTTAGTATAGATCTCACAATATTAGAAATCGAGTTAGCTATATGAGAAAGATAGCTCTGATTTAGAAACTATGTTTAAGGTTAGCATCGAAGATTTCAATCATGAATGTGGCTGTAATATCCAGACCGGAGAGGACAAACAGAATAAAGATCTAATATCTATATTAAAAAAAAAAAAAGAAGAAGAAAAAAAAAAGAGGACATTACTTTTAAAATTAAGGTACACAGCAATAAGTTTAATAAGCTTCACAATAGTAGTCAGTAGTTTGCTCTGTCAGAGCTTCCTACTGTTGGCTTGTCTACATAAACACTGTGTTATGTTTATCTTAATTGGCATCTGTGTCACTTTAACCAGGTCTTGACTGGTTGCCTCCCTGAACTGGCTTGGAGTTCTGGCTAGGGGAATCCTCTCAGCCTGTGTTTGGCTTGCCTAAGTCATTGCTTGGGTTTAGTGTGTCCCTGGGTTCATTTCCATGGTGTGGATGGCAATGACCATCTGGAAAGCAGAACTGAGGATCTCTTGGCAATGACAGCCCACAAAACTTGCATTCAGAGAGTCGGGGAGAGGAAAAAAAGAGATGATAGTTACAGACAAACATGGTTTCTCTTGTCTTTGAACAGCATGGGGCTCAAACAACAGCAGAGTGCCTGATTATCTGAGTCCCTTGTAACCTGGCAGTCAGCACAACCAGCCCATCTTTGGGATAAAAGATGCTTCACTAAGTGTATTCAGAACAACTGCCTTTTACAAGAATATCAGAGTATATCTAGTATATCTTGGAACAGGCATAGCACCAGCTCCGTGGGCATGAGAGTTTTGGCACATCATTGCTCGTTGTCTTATCCCAAAGACATCTTTCTGGAGTTCCCTAAAGTGGTGGGAAAGAGTGCTGCAGTCTGGAGACAATAATCTTTTCTGTGATTGAGCATGGGTCTACTCAGTCCTGCTTTACTAAGAAAGGTGACAGTTTATCCATTAGGTAGTATTCTTTGAAAAAGGGATGCTTTTCAACACTGGAAGCTCACCTCCTAAATGTCCACAGATCTTCACAGCCTCTCTTTTTCTCTGACAAGGTAGTGATCTAAATTGTCAGAGCATGACTTAAAGTCCTGAAGAGAATGTGCTGGGTTTTTTTCTGTTGGTAAATTAGGTTGTTACATCTTGCCACCCAATTATCTTTACTTTTAAAACATATTTAAGTTCTGCCAAGGAAGCTGAGCATAAGCAAAATAAAACAGGATCATCTGGTTCTTCTTTGCATAGGGGCAACTTGTCAAAATCTTGACAGAGACTTTGTAAAACCACATCACACACAAAATTAGGTTCAATAAACAGTAGCTAAAGACAGAAATTTTTCTTGCTTTGATAGAAGTATACAGGTTTTGCACTTCCTAATTTTAGCTCTATAGTTTACAATAAATATTCTGAAAGATTTATTTTATATTTTTGGGTGGAGGGAGTATATCTGATGTCATGTTTTCTTTATTAAAGAATCAGAAAGTGAGAGATGCTTATGATTTCCTTATTCATGTGTTTGCAGTGATGCAATCTTCCAGGGTCTTGTTTGCTAAACAAGCAAACAAAAAGAACAATAGACTTTTACTCAGTGCCATGCCAGTGCAGAGGTCCTCAAGATGTTTATTGTTATAGAAGTACTAATAAATTAAATCAGCTGTTCAAGTGTACTTTGGGGCCTTTTAAGTTGTGGGGGTTTTGGGTTTTTTTGTGTGGGGTTTTTTTTTTTTTTTGGGGTGGGGGGTGGGGGGTGGGGTTTGTTACCACTGCATTATAGATCTGAATATAGGCATGAATTTAACATTTCTCATATTTAAGTGACCTTGGTTGGCATGTCTTACTTTAGAGGCTAAGTGTATTGCGTACAGTATAATGCCAAGTCACTACATTTTTGAAGGAAATACAAAACTGGTCAATATTTCACAACGTTTTTGACCATGGATTGTTACTATGCAGTGGATGCATATGTGTGTGATGAGTAGTAGTAACACAGAGTCCCAAGAAATCATTAGATCATGGCACCCAGAAGTGTGTTTTAAATAAAACCTTCATTAATGAAGTGAGAAATGTCAATTCATGCACACTCAAACTTCAGCTTCTGACTTCTGTAAAATGCTATGTGGAAATGATTCTTGTTCCATTACCTGCTTTAGTACTCTTTTTGGGTAGAAGAGGCCAAATAGCATGTTGAACATCTGGAGGACCTCTCTTTAAGGACTGCAGACATCTGGGGGCAGTGATGTATGGGCGGGTGGGCACGTGTTGAACCAGAGCACAGCAGAGCTGCTGCAGGGGTTGTATGTTATTTTTCCTGTAAACACCCCGGATCCTACTGTACAATAACTGTTGAACAGTAGTCTCAGCAGGAATTTTATCTTTAATGGAAGATGTATTCAGGATTGTACATTTAGCTCAAAGAGTATGTGGTGCTGCTTTTTGTTTTCATTTTAAACTTCTTGCATTAGTGCTTTTCCCTGCTCACTGTGAGCAGGGAGTCCAGGAGACTTGTCTTTACATGAGAAGGAAGATTAAAAGGTTGCTCTGTGGCTTGCTTTAAATTTTCAGTTGTTCCCTGGAAGCCCACATGGATAATTTATAGGAATTGCATTTCTACAGAATGGTAAAGAACAGTGATAGGTAGTGATAGTGATAATGGCTGAAAGAGGTCATCATGCCTCTTACTACACGTGCATCTACTGGCAGCAAATGTTTGTGAGCAAAACGGTGTAAAAATTAGTGAGAAACCAGATAAGCTAACCTGTTCTCTTTGGGCAGTTAATCTCCTTTCCAACATGTTAGAATATGGATATAAGTCATTGTAGAAGTCCTTATGGTGCTCAGTGTCTTATTTATATAACCTCATTGAAAATACTTGATTAGAGGTAAAACTGATCATTTTAATGAACGTCTACTGAATCATAGTGGCTGCAGTGAATTGCACTGGATAACTCATCAAACAGGCAAAGGCCAAAAATGCCTTTATGCTCTGGTCCTGTAGTTACATGCCTGAGTTAAACATGTCCATAAGTGTTTGTGTGATGAGAGTTTATGTCAGCAAGTTTTCCCTTGCTGTGCTTGACCTGTGTTTTTTTATTACAGAGAGAAGTAAAAAGGAGCTCAATTTCCTAATGGATATGGAAAATATATGACTATCTTACGTTTCTCACAAGTTGGCCTGATACTTGAAATACTGAGGAAGGGCTTATGTAGTATGGAGCTGCAAGAAAAGTTTGGGTCCTATGTTTTTTACCCCATAGGTAACAGTTGTTTTTCTTTCCTGAGCTCCTCAGGACTCATACTGGTTCCTAGTAGAGATCTCACCCCCTCTTCCTCTGCTCCCCTGGCTAATTTTCTCACTTCAGACCAGGACCCCTTCCAGGTTTTCACCTCAAATAATAGGTTCTGGTACAGCTGCTGAATCAGTGGCTAGCTATTGGCAGTAGCTTGTTAGGAGATAAGTTCATGTGTTAATGGCTCTGTGCTCCAAACACTGGCATCAGCTGAATGCGAATGAATAGTTTATATATTCCCTGTGGCCCAATCAGCTAATGTGCGGTAGGGTGAAACAGATCTTCAAAAGCAGTAGACATGAAGTAGTTCGCTTGGACTTATAATCAAGACTAGTTTTGATTTAAACTGCTCAGCTGTGGGATTGTGATGTAGCTATATGAGCCATTTAAAAATTATAATTAAGGGTTTTAAAACAGGTTTTGAGTTCACGGAGCCCTCCCTCTCAATTAATCAGTGATTTATACATATATAATGACTTTAACTGACTTAGGGAGTAATTTGTGTCATGATGTGCATGATATATGGATCTAAACAGACTAAAGAGGGAAAAAGGAACCATCTGTTCTCTAGAAAACCATTTGCTGTCAGAAGGATTCAAGAACGATGTTTGAAAAATGTGTGTAGAAAACCAGGAATAAATTTATGTAAATTTCTTGTGCTGACTAGATGACATTCTCATCAGGTATATATTGCCCAACCAGCAAGGTCAGGAATCAAAAAAATTTTCAAGCTTTTGCAAGACTTCATATTCTAAGTTGTTCAAAAGGCTGTATTTTTATGAACATATGCATTTAATCCTTATCTTCATGGTGTTCACGGAACACCATTTCTGCGGATAGATACAGAAATCCCAACACTCCACTGCCCAAGTTTAAACACTACTTGCACCAAACAAGAAAATGGAAGTGATACTTCCCGTAGCAGCATGGTTTTACTTAGGGCAGAGCTTTAAATGCAAGTGTATCAGTTGTTCTTTGTGCCACTATCCAGTAGGGTTGGTCAAATGAGAAATCTCCTTGTGCCCTTCTCTTGTGCAATGTGAGCAAGTTAACCATCATAAGCAAAACATTTATGCATATTCTAAAATTTGCATAGGCAAACTTTATATGATCTTCAATAGGACGACTCATGCATGCCAATTTACGCAAATGCACAGGCTTATGGGGTCAAGGCTTAACTTTCTGCCCGAGGGGTAAAAATCATAGAATATCGATGTGTGCAGCAATTAAAACACAGAGGTGGACTGGTGTGTGCTCCAGAAACTATAGAGAGCAGCTGCAAAGGCAAGTTCTTTTATATACTATCTTTTGTTCGTGGAGTTCTTTTTGTTTGCGTTTTTAATACTACTACAAGGCTGTCGGTTTTGAAATTAGCTGTACCTGTAGCAAGCTCGGTATTTAAGAGCATGCGGGAGAAAACGTTTCTTGCCAAGGCTGCTTTTAAAGTCAGCCTCTCCCGGGCCCCTCACCCGTGCCACCTGAAGTCCTTCCCCGCGAAGTACGGGGGCAAAACTCGCTCCCCGGCCGCAGGCCCCGCGGGGAGCCCCGCCGCCCGGCCGCCGCTCCTCGGGGCGGCGCGGCCCAGCAGCGCCAGCGGCGCCGCCGGGAGGGGCAGCGCTGGCAGGACGGGCGGGGACAGCCCGAGGGGGCCGGGTCGGGCCAGGCCAGCGCCGCGGCCGGGACCATCGCCCCGTCCCACCGTCCGCAACCGGCACAGCTGGGCCCCGGGAGAGGGCAGCGAGCGTCCGGCTCCGGACCTAGGGTGCCGGTGCGGTACCGTGGGAAGCGGCGCAGTGCCGCGGTCCGGTCCGCGGGCTGCGCCGGTGCCGCTGCCGGGCGGGCAGCAGCGGAGCAGCCAAGCCCAGGGGCGGCGGCGGCTCCTCGGCCTGGCAGGTGCCGTCTGCCGGCCTCCGTCTCAAAGTCGCCCCGCTGCGCCGCCGCCCGCCCGGGGGGAGCCCTGCGCGGCGGGCGGCGGACGGCAGGAGGCGGCCGGCGGCTGCCCGGCGGCTGGGTCGCGGCCGGCGGCGCGTCCCTCCGCCTCCGCCGGGGGAGGAGGCGAGCGGCTGCTGGCGCCCTTCCTACATGGCTGCGGGCAGCCCGGGGACGCCAGCGCAGCGCCCACCGGCCACTGCCGCCGCCCCGCTCCGCTAGCAGGGTCCGCGGCGGGAGGTAACGCGCTCGCCGGGCGGGGGGGACACACCCCACACCCCGGCGGCGGCGGCGGCGGCGAGTGCTCGCTCGGCGCCCGCTCCTTCACACAAAGAGGAGGCGCGGAAACGTGCGCGGACGGGGCGGGGGACGGTGTGGGTAGGCGGCTCGGTACCTCCCCGGGGCGGCAGCGGCGGGGGAACCTGCGTGACAGCCAGCCGCGGGCGAGGGCTGCGCCCTGGACTCCTTCCTAAAAAGCCGCCGGACTTTTTTCTTCCCCTTTCCCACAGGGAGCGTTCGGCACCCCCCGTCCAGGCTCTTCCGCGGGATGGCGGCGGCGGAGGGCCGCCCCGTGGGGCTGGGCGTTGCGCCCTAGCAGCCGCCGGTCTCCAGCCGCTGCGGCGGGGCGCGGAGCCGGGCGCGGAGCCGGGCGCGGAGCCGGGCGCGGGGCCGGGCGCGGCCCAGCTCCGGCTGTGCCTCAGCCCCTCTCCGCTGCCGCTCGGGGCTTTTGCCACCTCCCCGCCCCGTCCTCGGCCATCGCAGCAGGCATGGGCTGTTTCTGCGCGGTCCCGGAGGAATTTTACTGCGAAGTTTTGCTCCTGGACGAGTCCAAGCTGACCCTCACCACCCAGCAGCAGGGCATCAAGGTAAGGGCGGCCGGCGGGGCTGCGGGATGCGCTACGGGAGAGTCCCCAGGGCCGGCTCCGCGCCGTGCGGTGCGGCTGCCGGGCGGTGTCTGCCTCTCCACCGCCTTTCGGCAGCTGGGCAGGGAGCGGCGGCAGGGAAAAGGGTTTTCGGGATCCCGCGGGAGGCGAAAAGATAATTTTGTAATTTTCGTTGCTGTCGCGCAAGGGGCAGATGAATCGGAAAGACGCCGGTGGGGTAGAGGTGGCTTTGGAGACTTTACTTTTAGATACTCGCTTTAAATGAGCAGGTGCCGACCACTCCGGAGCACTCGGGACACTTGTCGGAAGTATTTTTCTGTGCGTGCTATCAACAAAAAACGAGAAAAGACGCGGCTGTGGACACGGGCTGTTGCGCACGCATGTTGAGCTGCTGTCCTCTCCCTCTGCCTTTGGCCGCTGCTCCCTACCGTGCCTTCCCCGGAGCTGCTCGCCTCTCTGGGGCAAAGGCCGCTGGCGGCGGGGCAGAGCCTGGCGCCCCCCCCTCGGCCCGGAGCGGGGAGGGCGCAGCTCCCGAACGGAGGAGTGTGGGTCCGGCCTCGTCTCCCGCCCTGTGGCCGGTGGCCCGATCGGTGGGAAAAGCTCTTGCGCTGCTGGCGCGGATGAACTCCTGAAAGTAGTCATCTGCCAAACGCTAATGAGCCCTGACAGAGCATGTGAAAACAGAGGTTTTTCTAAAGGCCCTTAACTTGGTCTTGTGTGGTTCAGCCTAATGACAACAAATGGCATGTCTCAGACATTTGAAGCCCTTGTTTGAGGAGTAGGGGGCTTGAATTTATTAGCAGTGTAAGAACAGGGTTTGGGTGTCGGATCAGAAAAAAAAATCAGTTCTGAAATTTACTGGTGGAAAGGGCTGTTCCGTTTTACTTAAGATATCCAAAGAATAAAAACCTGCATACCTGTGTGTTTCAGCTTGAATGATTAAAGTTTGGTGAAGGGGGGAGAGAGAGTCTAGATTTAACAATATAAACTGTAATCTGTGGCACTACTAGCTCTGCATGTATTGAAATTTGTCAAGCTTTGCTGAATCAGCTGCCTGCAAATAGGCTCATAAATCCATGCTTAGCACAGAGGAAGCAAATCAAGGTGACGCTGGAATTCAGTACCTATGTTGGGTCTTTGAAGTTTAAACGCTTTTGAAAAACTTAACTTTATATGTACATATGTGGGTATGTTATGCATGCATGTATGATTTTGTTGCCTACACTTGTGCAGTTGCAGAAGAAATATATTAAAAGAATAATCTGCAGAGATAGTCCTTGCAACTTCATGTATCCAGACCCTGGAAGGTGACGGATGCCTGATAAAAAATAATGTCCCGTGGGAAAGAAAGGGTCTGAAGATGCAACGTCTTTTTAAGATCACATGACTTGCGGTGTTTGGAACCGGCTAGTTTAAGATGAGGGTGTGGTTTCCTGCCATTCTTAGTGTGATCTGAATGTGGTATGATCCTAAAGATTTCACCCCTTCCACCTGCTCCTTCTGTGTCTTGAATCTAACCATGGAGCAGTCAGAGTCAGTTTGGAACAGTGTGCAGATCTTACAGAAAACTAATAGTTTGTTAGCATTTTGGGGCAGACATTGACACTACACAGCAGGGAACTTTAGGGGAAGGAGATTCTTCCTTTCTGTAGCAGAGTGTGTTTTTTTCTTTTTAAGATTAAATTTGTATTAATGTGAAACCACACCCCAGCACTGTAGCGCCATGAGCCTTTGAAAACCTACAGAGAGTAACTGCATAGCTCTCCCCAGTCAATGGTTTCCACCATTGTGTTCTCCTTCCCCTTTGTACTTACACAAGTGTTTGTGCAGCTGCAAGTAAAGAGCAGCGCCTGTCCGGTTGAAGGGTAACCACTGGTTTTCCTTTTGCTGGGTTAGTATTTAGCTGGATCAGTGCCTTGATCCACTGGAGGAGGGCAGGACTGGCTCTTTCAACTGAGTCTTGGCTTACGCCATTTTAAACTGCTCAGGGAGCATTTGTGTTGTTTTTATTTTACATGTTCCACTGAAGTTACATGATTATTTCTTAGTAAAACAGAAGCAGAAACAAAATTTAAAATTTGTCATGTTCTGTCATTTGTCACTTTAACCTTGAAATATTAATGTTTTGTTTTAATTCTTTTGTTAGCATGTATATATCTGAAAATGCAGAGTCTTATGATTTATTCAGTTTTGGCACCAAGGTATAGATTATGAGTGTTCTTATTTATTTTATTTTAAAATAAAGATTTCCTTAGAACTTAAGATTTCTGGATGTGATCTTTCTTTTGTCTTCCCACTTCTACTTGGGTTCACAGCTACCAGGAAATTCAAGTTTTTGGTACTGTTGCACAGACCTTGACTATTGTAAGAGCAGAGATTGTAAGTAGTTACAAAAGCAACTTCGTTCTTGTCTTTTCCCTCAAGCAGATGCATGTCTGCTAGAAATAAAAACCACAACTTAATAGCTATTTACTGTCTGTGTACTTACTTGATATTAGTGGATTTAGTCCTATTGGCTTTGAAGGGTGGAAGACTCAGCTCTGTGATTTTAGGAGTCCTAGGCAACTTCATTTCTTCAGTGAATCTGAAATAAATGCATGAAGTAGATACTAATTTCTGAACTGATGTAGGGCTTCAAAGATGCATTATTTAGTTTGCATGGTAGTTATTTCTAGCTTGGTATGCTTGACAGCAAGTGTATGCAGCAAAATATGACATTTTTGGATTACCGTTTTTTTAACACGTTCTTGGTACTAGAGTGGACTTTAAATTGTACTTCAGATTAAAACAATTAAAAGAATTGGCACAAGACTGGGGCTTTATGTGCAATTTAGATAGTTGTCTCTGTGGATTTCACAGCGCTTGTTAGGGAAAGGAAAGCATTTTTTTTTTCTGGTTCGAAGTGGGCAAGCTGAGGTGCAAAGAGATCTAGTGACTTTTCCGACAGTGCAACAGGAGCCAGGAATAAAGTTCCCAGCCTTCTGTGCTGGTAGCAGCTGGCCAGTCGGCTGTGGGCCACCACTGTCTGGATAAGTTTGTGATGATCTCTTCCTTGTAATTGCTTAAACTGACTTTTGCTTCTCATAGTTTGTTTTTGTGTTCTCACTGTTACCAGTTCTGTTCGCTCTCTATGTCTTTGTACTTTAAGGTCAAAGCATTGTTGTGTGAAAATGTAGAAGCTGGCTTTCCAGTTTTAGGGTTTACAGCAGACTGATAATAGCTGGATAATCAAGAAAGGTCATGAAGTATCTCATAATCTCAATTTTTATGTTTCCCTGTAGTAAATAAGCAGTGACATACTTTGGAAAGTACATGTTTTGGGATAATAAAGTAATGGCAGCTGTTAGTCTAAGCAATTTTGCATTAAAAGGAGCTATTCACCATGTTCTGTTACAATTTGTCTAATCAAGGTATATGGTCATAGAAAAGGGTGTTCAAAATGCTGATTACAAAATGGATTTTTAACAGACTTTTGCTACAAATATGATAAGAATCAGCTGTTAACTGAAAAATAATCACTTCCAGGACTGTTAATTTGACTCATCTTCACATAGATTAACAATACTTTTAAGTGTTTTTATGGTACAGTACTACCTTCAAAGTAGGTATACTTTATTTGTTGATGCACAAGACATGTCAGCAGTGTTTTCACATGATAGCTGACTGATGGGTTGTGGGCATTACCTATTTTGACTCTGTTAAGAATTGGAGTAATTGTCCTCACAGAAGGAGGATAGTGTGCCTTGTTGCACAAATTTGTTATTGAAGGTCAAGGAAACCTCTGTGGACCCTTGGAAAATACTGCTATGAAGCCTATTTGTGATTAGCTGTTTCAGAAAGAATGATCATCCTGTAATGTGTATGTAAAAGGAATTCAACAACTCTTTTACTAATTTTTCTTGAAAACATTATTTAAGGCAAATGTTAGTTTTCTTTTTCCCGAACCAGTTAAAAATATTATACATCACTCTATTTTATGTTTGTATTTCTGTGGCTGAAATAAAGTTCTTCAAAAAATACTAGCTACTTCTTCAGTGAACAAGCTCTCTAATTAGTCTTAAGCCATCTGGTTATTGCAGTTTTGAAGGGTTCCTTGGAATTCCTCTCTGAGCACTATTTTTGTGCTGTCAAAGTCCCGTTTATTTTGACATGTGTGATGGGTCAACAGCAAAGTTTCATTATAGGACAAATGATGAATAGGATAGATACACTGATTCTTCCTGGAAGACTCCATTTACATATAGTATATGTTCTGTAACATTATTTTATTAGGGAGTACCACCTAATAGTGATATTCTGGCCACCATACCACTTAATTGGTATGTTAAGGTGTAATTGTGATATACAAGACTGTCTGTGGCCTTCCATATAGAGTTTAATTTCATGGTGTATAAGCTACATTTACAGGTCAAATGTACTCGATCTCCAAATAAAGTGTGTGGCTTTTCTCTGGGAAATAAGCAGACAGATTTTTCTTTGTGGTGGTTCACTGAGTATTTGACAAAATGAGATCCAACAGTCTAAAAGCAGGCATGGTTTAAAAAATTAAACAGAAACCACACACACACAAATACCTGAAACAGTGAGTGACTGAGGTTAGAAACTGTGCTAAATGACTTGATATGTAAAAAACATGAGTGGGTTCATCGGAGTAGGATACATGTTGTTAAGAAACTTAGGAATGATTGACAATATGATTTACTATGATATAAAGAAATAGGTAAACATACCATTTATTAGAAAGTTTTTTTGGGATTATTCTGACATTATTCTTTTTTCACTTCCCTTTGAAGTTTGCTGTTCATTTCTTGTTTGGTTTGGTTTTTTTTTGAATCTGAGCAGTTCCAGGCTTCATGCCTTTAAAATTTAGTATATACGGAAAATGAGGGGTGCACTTTTGGATTAAGTTAATTTAGCTCTAGGGACTCCAGGGTGTCAGTATGGGAATGGCAGGCTCCTGTTTTTTTCCCTGGTGAAAATACTTAATGAATGCACGAGTCAGCAGGAAATAGAGCCCTATGAATAGAAAGAGCTTAGATTGTGTTAATTATTCTAATTGAGAGTTGTCATTAAAACTCAAATTGGTAGTAATTTTCTGGTTGAATATGGAATGTATTCTTTGTGATAGTGATTTGTGCTGTTTTATACTTTTACTTTTTAAAAAAGGAAATCATCTTTCTGTGAGAAATGTTCTTAATTATGCAGGTACACTGTTTCAGAAATCCTAAAAATCTTTTTAATGGTAGATGGCAGTTGTTTTCCACCTATGGTAAAATTTGCTTACCACCTACAGTAATTACTAAACCTTTCCTTTGCCCTGTTTGGTATTGATTAATAGATACTTCGCAGGCAAGTTCTTCTAGATGTTCAGAATACTGTTTTGAAAGGAGTAGTTAATAAAAAGTGAATTGTTTAAAAAGACACAATCTTGAAATCCAGAATTTTATTTTTTGTTTGAAACACTGAAAATGGTACTTAGAAAAACTGATACGATTCTAGGTTGGAAACCTCCTAATTTCTTTACTTTATAAAGGTACAGTTCTGTGTTATGTGTGCATATTTTGCACAGCAGCAGAGAAAATAGACGATACTGTCAAGCTCCAGGTATTAATCAGTACATGTTTTATTGTTTAGTGTTGTAGATACAATACACCTAAGGACTGTTTGTAACAAAAGCAACAAAAAATGTTAACAAAGATGTAAATTAATGATATTCCATAGCACTTCCATATTAGAAAGATGCTGCTCTTTCTCTAAATTTCTACTATGGGTATAAATAGTGATCTGCACAGTGACTACAAGATGATGCATGTGGAATTGTGCATTATTTCAGTCCTCTAAAGATGGACTGAAATAGTGCATAATTGTGGTCAAAAAAGAATGAAAGGAACAAAAGGGCTCATGAACCTTGCCTGTTAACTACTTCTCAAAATTACTGTCACGTATTTGAAATAGATTAGTAATTTCACCAGTATCTTTACAGATGAGACCAGCAATTTTGAATACCCCAGGGAATAACCATAAAATAAATGAACACCAAGATACTTTGTTTTCCCTAGGTGCACTTAACTAAATTAATGAAACCAGCATGACAGGAAGAAGGAAATCCATTAACTTTTAAATGAAGTCACCTCTTAGTCAACCTGAGGTCTGAGCAATAGTATTGTTAGAGGGGTCTGTTTTACTAGTTTCAATGAGCAATAATTTCTTAGTATAACGAGGGCAAATGTAAGGTGTGTGAGGTGGCCTTCTTATTAAATGCTTTTGGATTTCTGTAACTTGAATTGAGCATTTCTTACATTATTTAGTACAGTTAAATACCATCTGTTGATATTTTATTAATTTTAGTTTACTAAAGTTCTAAACTAAAATTCAACTGCAGAATTGCAACCCTTCCCCTCAAGAAAGAAAACTGTTAAAAATTACCACAATATGAGTGGAACTCTTGAAGAGACTGAATGATTTGAAAGGTGCTTCAGAAAAAGAATTTCGTTAAGAATCTATAGATCAGCGTCAGTTCACACTGTAAAATACCTGTTGCCATGATAATATTAAACACATGAGAAAAAGAGGTGTATTGGTCATGTGGCATCATTACTAATGTCCATATTTTTGGTACAAAGATGAGAGATTACTGATGCATTCTCCTTTCTTAATTCTTGTCAGTGTTTTTTTATTTCTTTAACCTCTTATTTTCCTCAAGAAGATTTAGGTTTTGTAATGATAGAGTACGTATATTAGCTGCATTTTATTCATAAGTGAGATCTTTGCAAGTAAATATTCACATGTCAGTATCTGGGTAGAATTTTGCAGGCTGCATTTTTAGTACACATTTTAGATGCTGTCTTTTTGATCAGATCTTGTGCTTACTGTATACCAGTTTAATTTCATGGTTTAAAATGAAGATTCTGATTTCAGTACTGATTGTGCTTTTGTTCCCACTTCTTCATTTGCATCCTGCATTGGGGATGGTAGAACACTGGAGGCACTGAGGTCAAAGGGACATGCTTGGGGTCAACCCATGCTATTATTTAGTAGTGGAAAACCAATAGAAACATTGCAGAATGAGGAGACCTCTGCTTCTTTGGTTTTGCTGCAGCATTAAGAGGGGAACCTGCTTATTTTGCCAAGTGGGGAATGAGCTTTTTTATCTCTGATAGAAGACTGTATTGCTTGATTTGTGACCATAAATACTGGTTTTGTTTAAAGCTAAAATTTCAACATCACCATGAACATACCATACGTTGTTTTGCCTGTTGTCGGACCAGTCATAAGTAAACTCTGCTTAGTGACTCTTTGGGAGGCAGGTGCTTACCTGTAAGAAAATAAGTCAGGATGGTCCAATCTGAGGTGGAACACAGGCAGCAGTAATTACACAGCCAGTGGATCTGCATTCTTTATTTGGAGAAAGGAGAAGAAAACCGGTAGTATTGGGGAGGTCAGAAATCAAGAGAGGAGCAGGTGGGAGTATGAGTGAGAGAGGAAAATAAATGCTATGATGACAATGGAAGAGACTTGTTTTGAAATGTAATTCTAGTAGTACCTTTCCAGAGCTGGAAAAAGACACTTCAGTATTTCTTTGCATTGATAGTACAGATCATCATTACTGAAAATAACAACTAAAATTTAAAATGCCCGTGTAGGGATTTTTTGATCATTCTTCATGGAAATCTTAAGTGAGTTGAATGCATCATTAACCTATA
This sequence comes from Athene noctua, assembly GCF_965140245.1. Lineage (NCBI taxonomy): Eukaryota > Metazoa > Chordata > Aves > Strigiformes > Strigidae > Athene > Athene noctua. The sequence goes on from NC_134077.1 coordinate 34,440,731, forward strand.
GTACCAGGGGTGTTACGTTAAAGCTTGGTTGTTAGAAGTCTCGGAGGTTTGTAAGGATTTCTTTTAAACAAACCCTTCTTTCTTATTGCTCCTTGTGAACTTTTTAATTCTGTCTTGGTGTGACGTGAGGGAAGGCATACCAGTGGCAAACCCTCCCTCCTACCATGTATTTATATTCGTCATGTTTAATAAGGAGAATCTTTTTCATTCTGTGAAATCCAGCTGCTCCTTCTGCTTAGATTTAAAATATATAATAATAGTCAAAGATAGTTACTAATGTAGAGGAAAAAGTGGGCTATATTTTGTATGGCTCATGTACTTATTTGTCACTATTTACCTTTTGGATTTTGTAGGGTTACAAATGGCTCTCTGTAAACCAGACAAGAGGACACTGTCTTCCTGTACTTCTTGAAATTGTGTGTAAAATGTATGTGTGTAAAATCTGTATGTGGTTGTATGAGCCACTTTGGTAATAAGCGGCTCAGCACTTTACTATCTTTCCTGTGTTCTCAGGAAAATGAGAACTGAATGCACAGAGGAATAAATTATTAGGCTGTGTGAGACAGAATGCGTTTTAGTAATGGAAAAGGAGGATCTCAGTTGCATGAAAAGTATTTAGAAGGCAGAAAATGCATTTTCCCTATGTAATTAGTGGTAAAATTTGGCATGGCTACTAATGTGTGGAAGCACATGCTTTAACACATTGCAGAGCTAAAGGCAATTGAGCATCTTGCTGGACTGAGCCAGAGGAAAGACAGTCCAGATAAAGAAGCACCAGACCTTGTTCTTGTTTGCCGCATACTGTGTATTTCACTGTACATTCTCATTTATATCTGAGAACAAACTATTTGTAGTGTCACCAAAAATATTTTCTACCTGTAGTAATACCCACTTCTGATTTATTAAATGCTGAAGATCTGGTTTATTATTAATCTTTTAAATAAATGAAATATCGAAAAATTAGAGTTCTAGTTTTGTTTCATCAGATTTATTCAGATTCCCAGTGTGACAGTGTAAAAAAAAAAAAGCGTCAAGCTTCTTTCCTATTTGGTGGATGAATGGTGGCTAGAAGGAATGTAATGAGGTTTAGTTCTTTTTCCCCTCAGAATACCAGAACAAGTGCTGTCTTTATAAGGGGCTACATTCAGAACCATATGGGAAAATACACTTTTTTTTTGTTTAATGCCAGTTTAATGACTTCTACAGGGCACTGGTGAAACTAGCTACCGAGAACTAAAAAAATGAGGAGGAACACTTACGTGAGTAATGAAGAGTTAAGTTCAGCACTGACTTACAACTTGAAGCAAATGGTAAGATGTCCTTTCTGAAAAGATGGAGTCTCTGAATATTGATATGACACATAATATGAAAGCAGACTCTCCACAACTTTCTACTGGGGGCATCTTAAACTCTCCTCAAAACTAGCAGGTGTTGGCCAGCACCAGAGACAGAAGAATACTGCATGAGACCTTGCTTCTGCTCTAATTGTCTTTTGGTGGTGTTTGCCTATGGTATAAAAGATGGCTGTTGTTTATACAGTAGTATAATCTTCTCATCAAGGCCGTTGAAGGGAAAAGAGGTAATTTGTCAGAAACAAATGGGACTGGAAAGCCATGACTGCTACTACTATTTCAGTTTTTGTTCATGCTGAGGAACTATCAGATTCTTGTTTCCTATGGTTTCCCGTGGCCTTGTCTGTACTACCTGGGAAGACAATATGAGGGAGTGCAAGGACCCCATTGCATCGTGGGCTGAGTGGTGCAGCTGGCCACATTTACGCTGTGTTGCACACAGCCCTGACCTCCCCCTTTGGGGCTCCTTTGAAGTCTACTTGATGCTGACAATCTTTTGTCTGTATGGTTGGTTTATTCCATATGCCAAAATAACAGAAAGCCAAGTCTCAAACTATCATACTTCTGATTGTCATAGCATGAATGTAAGAGGTGAGTGGTATGTGTCAGGGTGCTTTGAAGGCACATGCATTGCTGGGTAATGTTGAAGGCTGGCTGGTGTAACTGAAACCAAGTTGTTTGTATGACCATGCAGCAAATAACCCTTGTCAACTGTTCCTGGATCAGAGTAAGTTAGAAAACTTTAGAAGGGGTCTTGGGAGAAACATAGCTTGTGTTCAGTAGTGGTGATCAGGAATAAAATGCCCTGGGCAAATGAAGGACATGAAAATTGGCAGCATGGTTACCCTTGCAAAAAATCTTTCTCTATTGTTTCCTCTGTGAAAGAAGGGAAGAAAGCTGCAAGACCTTGTAGTGGATCCTTTTGAAGAGGTGTGTCAATGTCCTGACTTGCCCTCAGCTTTTTAGGTTTAATTTGCATTGGCTGCTTTGGGTAGAGGAGGAGTGAGTGGGTTTAAAGGTGCTTTTTAATAATATTTTCAGGATAGAATAAAGCCCTTAAGTTTAAAAGATCAAATACTTTGCCTCTGTTTTGAAGTGATATCAGATTCTTCAGCCATACTCCTTCCCTTATTCTTTTTTTCTCTCTAAAAGTCCCTCAGCGGGACCTAGATGTTCCAAAACATGCCCATATGCATTTTCTTTCCGTGTGTAACATTTAAGTTGGCTGAACACTTCAGTTCTCTTTTCAGTGTGTGCATTCTTCACCTGGAAGATAGCAAGCTTTAAAGCTGTGGGATCATACTTGCAAAAAAAAGCTTTTGGTGTCCTTTAAAGGTATCACATTTATTCTGGATTATTTTGATTAGTCTTTTGTTCTTCAGTGTTAAGGCTTGACAAATGATAGTGCCTTTAAAGTCACTTCTACAAACTGTCTTTCTCCAAAAATGTGGGGATATTCTCTGCTCTGCTCTCCTAGCGCTCCAGATAGAAATGGATGAGATTTACTTGTAATTCCTTCAGCTGTTCCTCCAGTGTCCCTGGGCTGTTCCTGCAAAAGCCAGTTCTCTTCTTCATGCAGTGATTTGGTAATAACATTACTTTTTCCGGTGAAAGCAACAGTGAGTTACCAAAGACTAGTTGAAATTGTGGACCCGGTTTTAATTCCAATGAAGACAGTAGGTGTTCTGTTGTGCTTTGGCACTAACTTCAAGAGGAGCCAAATTGGAACCAATTTTTCTGCAGGCAAGCTCAATTAGTAAATGATGATGCTGAAAATAAAATGTGTTAGATCTTGTATGAAGATGTTAGATGTTGTTCACATAAAAGAAATGTATTAACTTTCTACCTTCGAAATAAAAGTTGAACCTTTTCTTAGTCATCCATGGCCTTTCCTCAGCATTTAGATTTTTACTCTGACTTTTCAGAGCATGAAAGCTGTGTTTGTTACTTTCATGACTGAATCTTTATTCGGTGATCTTAGATCTGTTTTATCTCTTCTTCCACTTTCCTGAAAAAATTCTGCTATAGAAGCAGGTTTCATGAACTATCTGCTGAAGTTTGTTTAAAGACAAACTGCAAGGCAGACCATGCTTATTTATGATGTCTGCTGCTTTGTGAAAAGGTGAACAAAAGTCAGCATGGATAGTCAGAAAAACAACAGATTTATTTTTGATATTGTGTGTGTGTCTGTACAGAAATTGGAGGAGTCTTGGTGAAATTAAGATGTTTGGGGAGAGTGATCTATAAAATGTCAGAAGGAAGGAACTCAGTACTTTCTCAGTACTTCCTTTCTTTTGTTGTAAATCTTCTTTGCAGTGATTTGTCCTGTTCGTGTTTTTGTAAGAGCTTGAAATTTTTACTGTAGCACACAGAAACTCCAGGAGAAGGCAGAAGTCCTGCAGGAGAGCATGCTTCTGACTTGGCATACTTTGTTGAAAAGAGACTTTGTTCAGAGGGAATTAAACTGTCTGCACTGAGTTTACCGAAAATGAATCAAACCCAGCTTTTTATTATAGATGTGGGGTTTTTTTTCCTCTTACATAATTTGTATCAGACCATGACACTTTCTATTTTCTTGATAGTTTTAAATGTATTTTTTGGGTTTGGTTTCTTTTTTTTTTTTGTCCATGAGTATTATATTGGTCAGGGTTGAAGCTTTGCAGTATGGCAGGATACAGAAGTACTTTTTGCTGCTGTGTGTGACATACATGCAGTGTGCTTATAGAACCGTCCCTCCAAGAAAATTAATCCAGAACTTTTCATAAACAAATAATGCACCCAAAGAAGCTCCAAAGTGAAAGGGTAAGGAAAATTTTCTTCAGTATTATTTAATCCTACCATGTGTCTTCTCTTGGTGGTGATTCAAAGCAGCTAGATTTTTATATTCCTGCTCTACTAAAGTTTAAGCATGTACTTGAAAAGTCACAAAAGTACAAGTGTTCATTACTGCATTCACCTGTCTTTTGAAGTTATATAAATGTATGCTATGCCCATCTCTATGCTCACCTTGAGGTGATGATGCTATGTGTGTTTGTATTTAATCCACTAATGGTTTGATGTAATTCTGTTGAAATTGGTGGAGTTTCTTCTGCCTTTGCCTACAGTCGATGAAGGTTCTTCATATTAATATACATTTTTTCCTACATAAATCACACCACATAGAGTAGATGGACTTAGTATTACTATCTGTAAGAAGGACATCTAACAGAGTGCTACTTATTATCTAGTTTCTAAGCTTGCTCTGATTCATACTTCGTTTCTTGCGTACAAAAGGAATATGGGATAAGAAAAATCACTTGAACTGTACAAAAGCAGTGTAACTGAATTTTGAACATTGATTTCTGGGTGTACAAAAAGTGAAGCAAAAGAATGTACTCAAGCAGTAAATTACAAGAGCTATCAGGGTGTACAGTGCCTTTAAGAAGCAGGTGTTTGCTGTGAAGTTCACCTCGCATACAAATGTGCTTGCAGTTTGAAGTCAGTCAGGAACAGTTACAGGGGAACAGGAAACCTGACTGGCCTGATACAGGCTTTTTCTGTTCAGTACACACTTGCAAAAAGGAAAAAAAAAAATCATAATGCAGGGAAAAGCATGATTCTTCTTAGCTCTTTTTTAAAGTCTGAAGCAGGAGGGGATAACCAGAAGAATGGTTTAAAGGAAATTGCAGTAGTGATTGTTGTAAGTATACAAAAAGGAAGCCTTGTGCTCTATAAGGAGCACTAGCCATTTTCAATCTGGAAGAAGGGCCTGAACATTTAACTGAACAATGCTTTTGACTCTATTAGTTTACACTCCAGTATTCATGATGCATGTAGATTTAGGTTATTTTTCAAGTATACAGCTGTTTCCTCCTGCACAAAGTTGGAGCTGGAGTTTTTGTGGAGTGGTACATTGTTTTAGTCATGGTAGCACTTGAGCACCCTGATAAAACATTGAAGGACTCCACAAACAGCCAACACAAAAGCAGACCCTGCCCTGGAGAGAGCTCAGTCTAGGCCTGCAGCAGTAGGTGGGTGAGCAAATTGATCTGTGTGGGAGGGAAGCAGGCTAGGATGGAGGAGAAAAGAGGCCAAGCTGTTTGTTCAGGTAATACAGTCTCTAGGCAGCAGAACAGCTGATCTGGGGTTCTTGCTCCAGTAGTATAAATTTGCATAATTCTTCACCAGGTGTCTGCCCCAAATTATAAGTGCATATCGTGAGTAGCTCTGGACTGATGTGTATCCAGTTCTTGCAGGGCTGTCACAATTTTGTTTAAGTGTGTTCTATTTTCATCGCAAAAAAATTATGAAGGTAAATCAGCATGGAAACAGTTTATACCGACATAAATAATTTTGTATTTACCTAGCTTAGCCTTTCCTTAAGTGAGAAAGATGATAGGTTAGCATTAGCAGCTGGATGGCCCTTGCCTGGGGCAGGCTGGGAGGGAGGTACACTGTGGTTCCAGGAGCAGTGTGACTTGAAGAAAGTTTCTAGGCAAGCCTGAAGATTTTAAGCATCTCTAACACAAAGGTGCAGAGGTAGCTTGGCTGCGAAAGGCTTAGCACATAATTTCACAGCAAGTACTGACCTTAATAAACAGAGAGCTCACAATCTATTGAACAGGTTCGATCAATGCCTCAGCCCTGCCAGCCCATCAACCCCCCAAACCTCAGGATTTTCTCTGCATGCAAAATTTTTCTTTCTGATAGGATGTGCCTTCATGGGAAGAAAAAATACGATCACCCTGTAGTCTGTTTGGCTATACATTATGGTGGTGCTCATGTTATATAGGCAACTGACTTGTGGGAAAACAACTATGTTGGACAAAGTTAAAGCACCTTGAAACATCTATCTGTGCTAAGGATTAGACCAGAAAAAAAAATTTGGTGAAGCAGCAGACTTATTTGAACCCTGGTGGAACAGATTATTTTTGTGATTTGTTTTCTTAATCTACTTCATTTAGATAGAAGGCTGGATCTGCTTAAAAGAATTTTTTTATTTTGAACAAAGGTTTGTTCTGGTTTTGGGCTCTTTCTTCAGCTGGGAATTATATCCTCCTGGGGCACTTGATTAAGCCAAAATAAGTCCAGTCAGTGGCTAGGCTTTAGTCAGCTCACACATGTTCTGCTACAGGAGAAGAAAATAATACCGTTCTTTCTTGGATTATCTCAAATGTCGTTTAAGCAATAATATATCAAAGCAAACAAAATTCAAATCAAAACAGGAAAAATTATGCATGTGAAAGAGAAGAAATTGGAAGGATCTGATCTTGGTGAGGAAGATCCTATCACTATCAGTGAGGATTATCTTGTATCATATAATCACAGGCAGGACTGGAACTGTACTTAAAGGACAAAGGCCACATGCTTATTTTCAGAAGTGTTCAGGTGCTTGCATAAGAGACTTTCAAAAGTATTTTCTAAAGATTGTGCTTGGCACTCAGGTAATTCTGAAAAACTGTCTCAAGGCTTGAATTTCCAGTTACAGACTAAGTATCAGCACAACAATATCACCTACACTGAGGTGTCTTTATGATGCTTGGTGTATGAGAGCTCGATCCATGAGCTGAAACTGGGAAGCAGCATTTTAGCACTATGAGTTGGCATTTCTTTACTCAATGCTAGAAACAGCAGGTAGAGAATTTTATGCTGTTGAGTCTGTATTTTTAATAAACAATCAGATAATTAGATGTGAGTTTAACCGTTTTAAGGAACAGCTGCTGTCAACACAAAGAAATGTTTGCCTCTAAGCAATATTGCAATTCATCACGTTGGAACATATTAAAACTCTATTTCAAAAGGAAGGTTTGACTGTCACAGAGTCATTTATGTAGTGACACAGAAATGAAAAGTTCTGTGATTCTAGTAGGTGTGTTACCCTATCTAAAATTAAGTTCTACAGTCGGACTACAGTATCTAAACCTTTTACCTTCATGTAGTATTTGTGGGCTCTGCTGATTCGGACAAGTTTCAGTCAAAAGATTTGTGATCAGGCTGGTAAGTGTTCAGCTGTGGTAGCTATCCAAATGCATGAATAGCAAATATTTAGTAATTCAGTTTAGTTTAGATTGCAGTAAGAGGGTTAGTTGCATTACCTTTCATTTGCTGTTGGCTAAGAGCCTGCACAGGTTGTGGTAGTGGTAGTTCAGCTTACACAGGTATCGTTGAATCTCTTGATCTCTCTGGAGGGCTTCAAATCTGCAGTGCTTCAGTCTGATTCTTACAGTGGATTTCACTTTGTGCTTTCATCAGTTCAAAATCTTGGAATGTCTTTCTTGCTCTCATTTAAAATAATTTAAACTTTCTGTTGTCATGGTTGCAGAGAAGAACTCAGAAGCATGAACCCTGCTGACTCCTAAAACCAGTAATCCTGCATATTTCTGTGAGGAAGCTCAGAATTAAAACAGGTGTTATCTCTCTTTTTTTTTTTTTTTTTTTTTTTTTAAGGTAAAGTCATCAATTCTCAATGGCTAGGATTGCTTCTGTGGACCAATGGGGGTAGGAGGGAGTTAGATGAATAGGATATATAGCCAATTTATAGTGAATTACGTTACATGAGGGCATGGTCACAAATATGTGGTTCATTCTTTACAGGTTCTTTTGGTCTGATCTGGTTTTGAAAACCGCAACTAAAGGAGCCTCCCAGGAGCTCAGCTGCAGTCCTTTGTTACTCTTCCAGTTAGAAAGCTTTCCCTGACATCTAGCCAGGGTTGCTTTTGTTTTCAGTTAAGCTACTTTCACTTTTTCCCAACTTCAGTGGGTCTGTGCATTGATACTTAAACTTTTTTAACATGCTTTTTTATAGTATGCGAGGAGACTTGATTCTAGGAAATGGTGGAAACTTTGACTTTGGGAAGACACCTAAGATGAAGGAGGTTATGCATATATGGGGCATTGGGTTGTATGTATGTCTTCCACAACCATCTCATACTCATGTACTTAAGGAAAATGTCAGGACTGGTTTGCTTACCTTAGCTGCTTCTCTCCTGCTCATTGTTTTTGTGTACCCCTGCAAAACTTCATCTTTGTTTCTGCAGCGTGTCCTCCCTAAATCCTGCTTTGCAGTTCTCTTTTGTCTTTTTTGAGCAGTTCTTCTTCTGTTATTTCCTTCCTGGATGATAGGTAGAGAGGACTAAATTAATCTAAATAATCCTCTTTGTCTCCCCTCACCTTCTTTTGGTTGCTTTTTCTTAGTCTGGTAAGTGAGAGGGAGATGGAGGCCCACCAGCAAGTAGATGAGAGCAGATACCTTGCACTGTCAACAACACAAAAGCGAAAACTTTGAGCAGCAATTTCATCCATGGCTAGAAGGTTGTGCATAGATTCCATTTCTCATTGTGTGCAGCAGATCAACTAATGTTGTTAGCACATTTTAAACAGCATATATACTTTTATGCTCCTGTATGGATACTCTTATTTGCGAGGTTGAGCAGCAGTGTTTCTTAGGCTGCTGCCTCTAGGGATTATTGTTCTGCTGTGTTTTTATGAGAGTCTCCATGCAGAGAGGATTTAACCTTTTGACTCTGCAAAAGCTTTGGCAGCTTTTCGCTCCCCTGCTCCAAACCACAACACACTTTCTGACTGTGTATCATTATCTCTGTGCTTCATGTTGGCTGTCCCTGGAGCTATTTGCTTGGCAGAATGTTGCCCGTTCCAAGGTAGCTTTAAACGGAGCTGGGCTGGGATCCAGCAGAAATCCAGAAGATGTGATATGAAACAGTCTTCTGAAGTTGATGAGACTGAAAACTGGTAAGATTGGTCTGCTGGCCAAAGCCTTGAGATGGTATGTAAAAGAGTAGAGTGCAGTTCTTGCTTCTACCAGTCTAACTCCCTTGGGAGGGTCTGGGCTTGAAGTCTTTGCACTTAAGAAAGGGGGAAATTATATTTCCTCCCCCCCCCCCCCCCCTCCCCCATTTATTATTTTGTCTATGTTTTGGGAATTAGGGACTAGCAGATGTATTTTTTACAACCTCTGCCACAAGAAGCTACAGTATTTTGGCAGTCTTTTTGTGTCTCATCTCTGTAATTGACAATGATGGTAACTGAGCAGAAGAGGCAAGTGATGTGAGGGGAAATAAGCAGTGTGGTGTGAAAGAGCTACTTTATATTTTAATTAAAATCGATCTTATCAGACATAAATCCTTCTACAAGGTACAAGTTGACATACAATTCTTTATTAGAAGATCTGAGAGCACCTTGAAGACTGGAAATGTGTTCAGGCAAAAATCTAGGGTATTATTTAACCTCAAAGAACTGGGTTTGACTTAAAACAAACCCAAATAACAGAAGCAAAGCAAAAAAATATGCAAACAAACCTCACCACCAGCCCTGCCAACTTCCTGACCCCTCTCCCCTTGAAAATGCCTACAGCCATAGACAGATTTATTTCTCTCTGCAGACTTATTTTTTAAGTTTATTGGCTTGGTGTTAATGCATCTGATTTTTGACATCTCCATGACACTGTTGCATCCAGTTTCCCTTCTCATTTTTAAAAGTGTGTATGAAATCGCTTTCCAAGGGTAAAACTCATGATTTTAGAAAGATTTTAGAAAACTCATGGTTTCTAGAAGAGCCTTCTGCTTTCAAGAAGTTTCTCAAAGTGAACTCATGTCTTCCACAGGCAGACCTACTTGCAATTTGGTTTCAAGCTTTGAAGGACCTGAATGTGTAATGGCTTCTTATTAGGCAATTTTCATCTTTCATATTTGAAAAGTTCTCCAGTGTCTTCATGGTCATGTTGTTGTTCTGGCAACGTAACATTAGGCTGAATCTGTAAATAATATTAACAACCTTTCTTCCCAACTGTTTTCCAGGCAGCACAATTGCAGAAGCAGAAAAAGGGCATTGAATCAATACTTTCCAGTGTTGTTGCAATTTGGGTTTGTTCTTACCAAAGTTCTGTAGACCTTCTCATGGCTTGAGCCCAGAAAGCAACTACCATGAAGCCGTTCACTAATCCCTTCCCCCCAGTGCTAGGAAGAAAATGAATCAAAAGGCTTGGGAATAGAGATAAGGACAGAGAGATGTCACTCACCCATTATGTCATAGGGAAAAGACAGGCTTGTTAGGGGAAGAAAAAGGACATCACTTTAATTCAAAACGCTAACAACACCAGCACTTAACAAACAGAATGAGACAGTGAGAAGTGTTACCATATCTTAAAAAAAATCCACCTCCCCCACCCATCCCTTCTTCCCAGGCTCAGTTTTGTTCCCAGTATCTCTCTGTCCTCCCCCAGCAGCACAGGGGCAGGGGATGGGGGGTGCAGGCAGTCCACTGCTTCTTCCTCCAAGGTAGGGGGGAAACACACTTTTGCATTCTTCCCCTGCTCCATGTGGTGTCCCTCTCATGGCAGAGAGTCCTCCACAAACTGTCTCTGCTGTGACTCCTCCCCACGGGATGCATTCTTCTCGAGATGCTCCAGTGCGGGTCACCTCCACGTATTGCATCCTCCCATCACTGAACTACAACAGCGGGGGCTGCTCCTTCCCACAGAGCCCCGGGGGTCCTCCACAGGCTGCAGGTGAATCTCTGCTCCTCTGGTGACCTCCGTGCGTGGCAGGGGGGCAGGCCTGCTGTCTCACCACGGGGTACAGGGGAGCTCTCTGCTCTGGCAGACCTCCCCCCGCTTCTTCCTCCTTCCTTCCACAGACCTCCGTGTTCACACAGGTGTCCTCATAATGCATCCTCACAACTCCCACTTCTCCTTCCAGGTTTGCCGCCTTAAATATGTTATCACAGAGGCACAACCGTCATTGCTAATTGTTTCAGCCTTGACCAGAGGCAAGTCTGACTTGGATCTGGGGAAGCTTTCGAGAAGCTTCTCACAGGGGACCACTCCTGTAGCCCCCTCCCCTGCTACCAAAACCCCTGCCACATAAACCCAGTGCAACCTTAAGAATAACAGTTTGTGTTCGTCTCTGATTTGGCTCTTGCCTTGTTGAGGGGCATGTCTTCAGGAACAACCTGTTTTGTGTTACCTACGTGATGCATCTCCTTGGGGAGGAGGAGTGCTTTCATTCTCAGCATTGGCTCTGCAGTTGAGTTTTTATCATCTGGCCTCTTCTTTTAGGATCCAGAAATCCTGAGTGGAGTAGAAATAGAAATGACATGGCAGAGGTAATACTGCCTTCCATTCATGCTTATTCCCGCCTAGACTTGCTCATATTGGTGTCTGGGGCTGCAGATTTGGGAAGGACGTGTGGTACTCTAGAAAGACCTTTGTAAAACTATTAATGCTCAACCAAATTAAGAGGAAAAATGTTTTTGATTAAGAGACTATGTGTTCCTTGAACTCTGTCCTAATTATAGCTGCATGTTTCTCCTCTCCTGACTTGGCCCAGCCCTATCTAAGGTAGCCTGAGGTCTGCTTTAGTTTACTCCCCTTGGCTGCGATTCTGGAGAAGTTGTATGCCACCTGGCTATGGGTAGAACAGGGTTTATTCCAGCCACTCCCTTACCCCACCCTGAGAAGGTGCTGTGGGCAGGAGTGTGTGGGAGCTAAATCTCCTAGATCATAGCCCACCAGGTTGCCCTGAAGTGGGGAGCCCCCACTGGGAAACTTGCTGAGTTTCCACGTTGAGCTTTTTGGGGTGCAGAGAAGGACCAAATGCCTGCTGACCTTTAAATACTTCCATATCCCCACAATGAAATGTTTGAATGCTACTATCCAGAGCTGTGTAATTTTAAAAACAAGCATTCTGACCTCTGCACTGAAGTCGGTATGTTTGGTCAGGGACCTTCTCTACTTAAAACCCTTCTTTAAACACACTGTAGTTTGTAAGTCAGAGGTGCTAGTATTTTGTATCTGGACCTTTGCAAGTATGTGATTTGCACAAGTAAAATAGGAATATTTCAAAGAGAAGTTAGTTGCCTCAGTTAATTTATGAAAGATGAGTTTATTGTTTGTTTTGCTGTAAAGAGTTTTATGCTGTTTCATTTAACTGAGTGAATATTAATAGTAAATGGAATAAATAATTACAGAATACAGTGTTACACAATAAAGTAAGGTCATGTTTCATTCAATCTGTAAACTGTCCTTTTCCCCCACTCCTCTGGATTTTCAGCACTTCAGTAAATGCTGTTAAATCTACCCTTCTTCCTTCACCTTTATATACAGCTATGTTCTGGGAATCATTAAAAATGATTGTGCTGAAGTGTAGGAATTGATTTCTTGTCTGTGTTTTTTCTAGAGCTATTGTTTCTTCAACAAAAAAAAAGTCATCTCCACTAACAATATGCTATCACCAATACTGTTCCCAGTGTTACCTGCCTGCTTTTATGTATTTATTAAACTTTATGACTTATATCTAGGTCTAGTATTGACTTCTGTCTTTGTTGATGATAGAGTTAATGCAACCACACTTGTAATACATTAGGAATTGGGATGTCATTACAAGAGTTTACAAAAATAAAGTGTTGCCTCAATGCATTTTACAGTTCTAAGGAAAGTGGGTTTTAATACATGGGAAGTTGTTCTCCTCAGCCTTCTCAAAAGACTCATCATTTTAGAAGATACATCTTAAAATGTGTCATATCATTTTGCCATAATGTTATCACAAAAGCAGAAGAAAGTATGGTTTCTTCTTTTTCTCATCTTAACCTTTTCCTTCAACTTCCCATTGCCAGAAAAGTTCCAGTTTGCAGTTCAGGAAATTAATTAGTGGTGAAAAAAATCCACTATCTGTCTGCTTTACGGAACCTGGGCTGTTTAAGATTATAATAAACTACAGTATTTTAAGATGTGTATCGGAAAAGCTGAAACTTTGAGTAAATATTGACTGTGAAAATGAATTTTCTGGATTTTTGAGCATCTGGATGTGTTCTGTGCAAACTACCTGCAGAGTTTTGTAGTTGGTTATGTTACCCTGAAATTGAATTAAAAATGACACAGTGTAAAAATGCCTTTCAAAACTTTTTCCTGCCTTCTGTGTGATAGAGGATGAAAACGCAGTGTGAAAAAATCCGTAACCTCAAAAAGTTTGCTAATAATAGTTATCAAACCAACCCATTATGTAACAGTTTTGTCTTTTATACTGTAGTGTCAGCTTGTTCACAAAGTTATTTTTCATTCTTCCCCCCGAACTTTACTTTTCATCAGTAAATTTGCTATGGATTCATAATGTAATGTGAGAATGGAGAAATTATGCTGATGCATTTTTGATAAAGTGAAGTAATTGTTTTAATTGGTATTGTAGCTCCATGCTTGACTATGCAGTATTTGGCAAAAAAAAGAAGTATAAAATAGACATTTTCTGAGTTTGTGAAAGGACTGAGCTTTCATATAAAACAGACTCAAAACATTTTACCACCATGCATAAAATTGTTGAATTGTGTGTCCCTGTTACTTTAATGGCAATTTGATCCTTTGATCTGGCAAGTTCAGTAGTTTTCTTGGTGGGCAGTTCAGAATGGAGTTACAATAAAATGTTTGCAATTTGTAATTAATCTTAGGCTTAATGGTGACAGTTCAGTTATGTTAGATCATTTTTTCCTCATTTTACATTTTGAGGAATTAATATCCTCCAAGTCCAGCACTAGTTGTTGGTAGTGTTATTCCCTAGTCAGATGTGTTAGCACTAAAAATTCTTGGTAGATAAACAAGTGGAGCATTGTTAATATGTGTGTGTATGTGTGTGTATATAAGTTACATATAAAAGAATATGCAATATGTATAAAAGTATAAATATGTACTTCTGTATCTATCTCTATCTATCTGTCTCTCTACCTACCTTAAAAAGTAATTGAAAGGCCAGAGCTCTTCTCCAGGAGACTAGTGGCTGAGGAGTGTGCAGTGTGCTGAAGAGTTGCTGAACTGCTGTGGCTCACATGCAATTCCCAGAAGTCTGGAAAAGGTTTTTGAACCCCTTGTAAAGGAACAGAGGGTGCTTAGTATTTTAATGTGAGTTAGTTGAAGATGGGATGAAAGTTACAGATGTGTGGTCCATGTAATGTGTGATACCGGTCATCTTCACTCACTAGAACATTGTAAATTTGAAGAACTGGAATTATATCTTTATATGTGAAACTTAGTTAAATGTGGCACTCAGCGTTGTAGACAACTGAGTTACCAAAAAAACCCCTCCAAACGCCATCCTCCACAACTTCTGGCTTTATTTCCCACTTCTCTGTTGTGTGCATGAAAGCATGTTTGTTAATAGCTGTTTGCCTTTTTTTTCCTTGTATATTTAGTGGTCTGGATCAGATGCACAGTTGTTTTGTCAATGGAAATTTTTCCACTGATTTCAAAAGACCCGAGGTGGGGACTGTTGTCACTTTCTCCTCTGTTGAAAAAGACATTTGATAACTTTGTCAAGGGCCTGGAAAAAATGGGTGTGTGTGTGTAATTTTCTCAAAAGAAAGTTAAAAAACTTTGTGTTATGTAGATGTTATTCTAGCAGAACTGGTATTGGTGGAAAAAGCTTCAAAATGTTAGTATTCACTGGGTTCTTTTAGTTACAACTGTGCACACACGCATACCGTAAAGATTGTTTCGTGTATTAATCATTTTTGTCAAGAGACTAATTTAACACGTAAAACCAGTATCTACATAAAAAACCATGATTTAACATAATATTATGTGATTGCATGAACTCACATTTTTAGCCATTTAAATCCTAAAAGTAGTGTATTGTTTCACATTTTCCAGTATCTTTTCCAGAAAATCTAAGGCCAGGATTTTCAGGTATGGTTTTCAAGTGTTAGTGGCATATTTGCTGTCCTGCATAGCTTTGTATATTTCCATTGACTGTGCATTAAATTTGTAAGCAATGGAGTTTGTAAATGTTCCAGAATAGATCTTCTGTATGGTTTATGTTATTTGTGTATGTTTTATGTGGGATTTTTAAAATCAGTTTCTTCTCCAGTGTTTTTTCTTTGCAGCCTTTCCCAGTTCAGCTACTGACTGTTTTAAAATGTCATTAATCAGTCTCTTCTCATTGCTTGCATTGGATAGAGATGATTCTAGCTGTACAGTGTTAACATTGAGATGCATTTCCAGGTATTTCTGCCTATGACACTGAAGAACAAGGTATCCAGGAAATCAGGTCAGTGGAGACAGTATTGTTTGCCCTGGTATACTGGGTCTGGCTGAGCCGGAATTGGTTTTCCCCTACAGCAGCCCTTAAGGTGCTGTGTTTTATGCTGGGAGCTGGCAGGGTGTTGATAGCACCCTGGTGTTGTGGCTGCTGCTGAGCAGTGCTTACACAGCACCAAGGCTCTTTCTGACATTTCCCTCCCCAGTGGGACGGGGTGGGCAAGATCTTGGGAGGGGACACAACCAGGACAGCTGACCCGAACCGACCAAAGGGATATTCCAGACCATATGACGTCTGCTCAGTATAAAGCTGGGAGAAAGGAGGAAGGGGCTGGGGTCACCCTTGGTCCTCCGAGGAACCACTATGCGTGTTGGAGCCCCCTGCATCCTGAGAAGGCCCGACATCGCCTGTTCATGGGAACAATCTGTTTTCTTTTGCTTCCGTGTGTGGACCTTTGCTTCGTTTTGCTTATATTAAAACTGCTTTTGTTTTACCCACAAGGGTTGGTTTATCTTATTTTCCTTCTCCTCTTTGCCCTGTTGAGAAAACAAGGGGAAAAGGGGGGGGGGGGGGCAGAAGTGATAGAGCATCTTGGTGGGTACCTGGCATTTAGACAAAGTCAAACCATCACAGTCTATTTTGGCACCCAATGTGGGACAAAACTACGGCAGTTTTATATTAAATGTGCTGTAGCTATAGTAGTTATTATAGTTATTAAGCAACAAGCTCTTGTGCTGGTCATGGGCTTGTTTGTTGCTCTGCTTTATTTTATTAAGCTCGGGAACATGCTGCAAGGAATCGGGAACATCATGAGTGGTTTTATTTTGCAGGCTCCCGAGGTACTTATTCATCCTTATGTTAGCTCATTGATACTCTTTATTAATGCTGTTCGCCTGTTGTGGGTTGTGTGGAGCTCGGTATGTTTTTGGTGTAAGAGAAGGCAAATTTTGAGTGAGTCAGTACCAAAATGTGCTCTGAGGCAGCCTGTTCCTGGGTGGCAGGGAGAGTGGAAGGAATTGGGCAGATTCCTAGGATGGTTGTCACCTCCTGTAGCCTGGGATCTCACCCCTGAACAGGCAAGCAACCCCACAAAATTGACACATCACCTGATAGAGGGGTGTCTTGCCTATCCCAATGAGAATCAGCAACTTCTAGCACTGTACTGGGGCCTGGCCTGTGCTTACCGAGCCGCAGTTCAGCACTCTCAAAGGACTGTGGTTGACATGGGAACTCAAACAATAACAACAACAGCAGAGATTGCCCCAGTAGTAAAAAAGAAACAATGGACAAAGAGAACAACAGGCCCATACCCTCGATTAATAAGGGAGGAGAAAGAGGAGGAAGAAGCTGGTCCTTCAGCAAAGGTATCAGAAGAGGAAATAACAGAACTGAAACAGGAGGCAGAAACTACCCGGTCCCTGACGTCATGAGATCTGCGGAAAGACTACTGCCACCAGCCGGGTGAGCGGATCGCTGCCTGGCTGCTGCAATGCTGGGATAATGGGGCAGATGTTCAACAACTGGAAGGTAAGGAAGCCCAACAGCTGGGTTCCCTTGCTAGAAATCGAGGAATTGAAAGGGGAATTGGAATAGAGACAGCAATTTGCAGTCTGTGGAGACGGCTCCTTTCAAGTGTTAAAGCAAGGTATCCTTTCAAGGAAGATCTTATGGACAACACCCCAGGGAAGTGGGCTACTGCAGATGAAGGTGTCCAGTACCTGAGAGAATTAGCAGTGATGGAAATCATCTGTGGTGTCCTGGTTCAGCCTGGATAGGGTTAAGTTTCCTCAGCAGAGAAGGGGGAAGGGATCTCCAGCCGGGTTATTCATACCATGCTGACCAGGTCTGGGTGCGGGAGCGCGGGAACTTTTTCCTTTGTAGCTTTGGTCGCGGGAAGCACACGGCGGGTTTGTTCCGTAACCATTGCGGTATTTCTCTGTATATCTTTTGTCTTGTTTACAGTTATTGCTGTTTACTGTTGTTATCATTGCTACTGTTGTTGTTCAGATTGTTTATCACACTGTTGTATTAAATTTCTTCTTATTTTAACCCGGGGTTTGTGCCTCACTTCCAGTCTGACCGGCTGAGGGTGGGGGAGGGGCAATGTCAACGTGGTCTCCGGTCCCGGCAGGGCCTAAACCAGCACAGCCTTTCTGGCGCACCAACGTGGGGCACAAGAGGGCTGAAATAAGAATCAAAAAGGGACAGACCCTGACCAGAGTGTCATGGAGCAACCTGTTGGGGGTAGTTTTTCTGTTTGTATTTGTACTGTTTGATAAGAAAATGTTTGCAATGCTGGCCCATTTGCTTGCGTGGTGGGGCTGGATTATTCCTTATATCCGCTGTGTATTCCCAGTGCTGGTGTTTGTTGTCGGTGGAAAATGTATAAAGGGGATTGTTTTGTTATACTGGCTCCTGACTGCTTATGCTGCCTTTGTATCGCTGTTGGTGGGGGCGGGCCGGTACCTGTTTGCTGCCTGGGCTTTTGTTAGGGGTCTCACCCCCTCTGTGGGTGAGCCAAGGGAAGAGATCCTCTCGGTTTTTGGGAGTTTCAACTGTCTTTGGAGCCTGCAGGCCAGTGTCATTGCAGCACAATGCTTTCTTAATGTCTGCCTGATTTTGGTGTTGGCCATGCGGCACTTCTCTAACAATAGCAGTGCCCAGAAACCTGCCCCGAGGTCAGATAATAGTGAGCGGCAAGGGGTGTGGGAAAAGATGGGCAAAGGCCTGTGTCGGTGGGTACCCCCAATGCTTTGGAATTTCACTCCTGAAAAAATGCAGAGCCCTGATAAGCTGATGGAGTGCTTAGAAAGGGTGTGTTACCAATCTGGCAAAACCCAGGAGACGCAACTCTCTGCAATGTGTTGGGGACTTGCCCATGCCTACTGTATCCTCTTTAATACCACTCACTGCCCTCAAGGGGGAGAAAAGGCTGCAGGACATGACAGTAAACTTACTGGTAGAGCAGCTGGGCCGGGGGGGACAGGCAGAGCCAGTTTCAGTCGCCTCCACCAGCACAGCAGATGAGCCAGAGAGCCAGCCAGTGCTGGTATCAGTCACCCCGATACAGAAAACAAAAAATACCAGAAAGTCAGCTCGCAAAGTGGGGTATGGGGATGATCCAGGCCCAGCATGGGAACAGGAGGAAGGGCCAGAGGTGATCGTCCGATCTCTATCCGCGACTGAGCTGCGAGATATGCGAAGAGATTTTGGCTGCCTGGGAGGCGAGCAGATTTGCACCTGGCTGCTCCGATGCTGGGACAATGGAGCCAGTGCTTTTGAGATGGAGGGGAGAGAGGCCAAGCAGCTGGGATCTTTGGCCAAGGAGGCTGGCATTGATAGGGAAATAGGGAAACAGACTCAAACCCTCAGCCTTTGGAAGCGACTCCTGCTCAGTGTAAGGGAGAGGCACCCCTACAAGGATGACATCCTATGTCAGCTAGGCAAATGGACCACCCCTGAGAAAGGCATCCAGAACCTCAGGAAACTGGCTGTGTTTGAGATGATCTATGGTGATCTGAATGATGAGCAGTCACCCATGGACCCAGATCAGGCCCCTTGCACACACCTGATGTGGCGAAAGTTCCTGAAGAGTGCACCAGAAGCACACTCGAAAGCATTGGCAATAGTGTCCTGGTGGACAGACACCCACACTCTGACAGTGGATGGAGTGGTTGGCAAGCTCCGGCAATAGGAGGGAAATCTCCCTTCATCTCAGCATTCCTGGGTCTCAGCTGTGGAGGAACTGTCTCAGAGGGTCCAGAAAATGGAAGAGGACATGTCCCACATTCCACCTGCACGGGCTGATGTCTCAGCCACTAGAAGTAAATGTTTCCCCACCCAAGAGAAAGGCAGCAGAAGGCACACACCACGAGGCACCCTGTGGTTTTTCCTCCACGACCATGGAGAAAACATGAGGAGGTGGGATGGACAGCCCACTGCCGCCCTAGCTGCACGAGTAGAGCAGCTGAAAGGGAAGACCATCACAAAAGGGGAGTCCTCCAAGAAGAGCGCAGCTCCAGTGTCCAGTCAGAAATCCCCCAGACAGAAGAGAATGGTGAATGTTATGTCTGACCCTCTTGAGGGGACCAGTGAATCATTCTTACAAGAAGTGAGTGATGATGAGCAGGATTAGAGGGGCCCTGCCTCCAGCCAGGTGGAGGAAAGGGATAATCGGATTCACTGGACAGTGTGGATCCGATGGCCTGGCACGTCAGACCCACAAGAATATCAGGCTTTGGTGGACACTGGTGCACAGTGCGCCCTGATGCCATCGAGCTGCAGTGGGGTTGAATCCATCTGCATCTCTGGAGTGACAGGGGGATCCCAACAGCTGACCCTACTGGAAGCTGAAGTGAGCCTGACTGGGAAGGACTGGCATAAGCACCCCATTGTGACTGGCCCAGATGCCCCGTGCATCCTGGGCATAGACTGTCTCAGGAGAGGGTACTTCAGAGACCCAAAAGGGTACCGGTGGGCTTTTGGTGTAGCTGCCCTGGAGGAGGTTGAACAGTTGTCCACCTTACCCGGCCTCTCAGAGGATCCCTCAGTGGTGGGGCGGCTTAAGGTAGAGGAGCAGCGAGTGCCGATTGCTCCCAGGACGGTGCACCGGCGGCAGTACCGCACCAACCGAGATTCCCTGGTCCCCATCCATCAGCTGATCCGTCAACTAGAAAGCCAGAAGGTGATCAGCAAAACTCACTCACGCTTCAACAGCCCTATATGACCAGTGAGAAAGCCTAATGGCGAGTGCAGGCTAACTGTGGACTGCCGTGGCCTGAATGAAATTACGCCAGCGATGAGTGCTGCAGTGCTGGACATGCTCGAGCTCCAGTATGAACTGGAGTCGAAGGCAGCCAAGTGGTACGCCACGACTGACATTGCTAACGCATTCTTCTCCATTCCGATAGCGCCAGAGTGCAGGCCACATTTTGCGTTCCTTTGGAGAGGCATCCAGTACACCTGGAATCGATTGCCCCAGGGGTGGAACCACAGCTCCACCATTTGCCATGGACTGGTCCATACTGCACTGGAGAAAGGTGGGGCTCCAGAACACCTGCAGTACATTGATGACATCATTGTATGGGGGGACACAGCCGAGGAAGTCTTTGAGAAAGGGAAGAAGATAATTGAAATCCTCCTGAAGGCCGGCTTTGCCATTAAGCAAAAGAAAGTTCAGGGGCCTGCAAGGGAAATTCAATTCCTAGGAATAAAATGGCAAGATGGGCGTCCCCACATCCCAATGGAGGTGATAAACAAGATAACAGCCATGGCCCCACCAACCTCTAAAAAGGAGACTCAGTCTTTCCTGGGCGCTGTGGGGTTCTGGAGGATGCACATCCCGAACTACAGCCTGATAGTGAGTCCTCTCTACCACGTCACCTGTAAGAAGAATGATTTTGAATGGGGCCCTGAGCAACAACAATCCTGTGAATAAATTAAGCGGAAGATTGCCCAAGCCAGGAAGGGCAGGAGGTTAAGAACATGCTCTACACCGCAGCCGGGGAGAATGGCCCTACCTGGAGCCTCTGGCAGAGAGCACCTGGGGAGACCCGAGGCCGACCTCTAGGCTTTTGGAGCCGGGGATAGAAAGGTTCTGAAGCTAATTACACACCAACTGAGAAGGAGATACTGGCAGCATACAAAGGAGTTTGGGCTGCCTTATAAGTTTTCGGCACTGAAACACGGCTCCTCCTGGCATCCCGACTGCCGGTGCTGGGGTGGATGTTCAAAGGAAAGGCCAACTCCACACATCATGCAACAGATGCCACGTGGAGTAAATAGGTTGCGTTGATAACACAACGGGCTCAAATAGGGAACCCCAGCCGCCCAGGAATACTAGAGGTGATTACGAACTGGCCAGAGAGCAAAGATTCCGGGATGTCACCAGAACAGGAGGTGACACGTGCTAAGGAGGCCCCACCATATAACGAGCTGCCCGATGAGGAGAAGCGATATGCCCTGTTCACTGATGGGTCTTGTCATATTGTGGGAAAACATCGACGGTGGAAGGCTGCTGTATGGAGTCCCACACGACGGGTCACTGAAGCTGCTGAGGGACAGGGTGAATCGAGCCAGTTTGCAGAGGTGAAAGCCGTCCAGCTGGCTTTGGATATTGCTGAGCGGGAAAAGTGGCCGAGGCTCTACCTCTACACCGACTCGTGGGCAGTGGCGAATACCCTGTGGAAATGGTTGCAGCAATGGAAGCAGAACAACTGGCAACGTAAAGGTAAAACCGTCTGGGCTGCTGAGGTGTGGCAGGACATTGCAGCCCATGTGGAGAACCTCGTTGTGAAGGTGTGCCATGTGGATGCCCATGTACCCAAGAGTCGGGCCACTGATGAACATCGACACAACCAGCAGGCAGACCAAGCTGCTAAGATCAGAGTGGCTCAGGTGGACTTGGACTGGCAGCGCAAAGGTGAACTGTTCATAGCCCGGTGGGCCCACGAGACCTCGGGCCACCAAGGTAGAGATGCAACATACAGGTGGGCTCGAGATGGAGGGGTGGACCTCACCACTGACACCATTGCAGAGATCATCCACGGATGTGAGACGTGTGCTGCAATCAAACATGCCAAGCGGGTGAAGCCCCAGCGAAATGGAGAGCAATGGCTGAAATATAGATATGGAGAGGCCTGGCAGATCGACTACATCACACTGCCACAGACCCGCCACAGGAAGCGCCACGTGCTCGCAATGGTGGAAGTAACCGCTGGATGGCTGGAAACTTACCCAGCGCCCCACGCCACTGCCCGGAACACCATCCTGGGCCTTGAAACCCAAGTCCTGTGGCGACACGGCACCCCAGAGAGAATTGAGTCAGACAACGGGACCCACTTCCGAAACAACCTCATAAATGCCTGGGCAGAAGGACACGGCATCGAGTGGGTCTACCATATCCCCTACCACGCACCAGCGTCTGGGAAGATCGAGTGCTACAATGGACTGTTAAAAACCACATTGAAAGCATTGGGAGGTGTGACCTTCAAATACTGGGACATGCATCTAGCAAAGGCCACCTGGCTAGTCAACACAAGAGGATCTGCCAGTCGAGCTGGCCCGGCTCAGTCAAAACCTCCACGTGCTGTAGATGGGGATAAAGTCCCTGTGGTGCGCATGAGGAATATATTGGGAAAAATGGTCTGGTTTAGTCCTGCGCCATTGAAAATGCAAAGGCAAACCCATCCATGGTATTGCTTTTGCCTAAGGACCTGGGTGCACCTGGTGGGTGATGCAGGACAATGGAGAGGTCCGATACGTACCACAGGGGGACTTGATTCTGGGTGACAACATGCTGTGAATTATGCTGTGCCTTTGTTAATTGTTATTCTGTGATTGTTAACTGCTAAATGGCAGCTGGGCATGAGGCATATGGTATAGAATAAAGGGGTGAATTATGTTCTGGTTCAGCTAGGATAGGGTTAAGTTTTCTCAGCAGAGAAGGGGGAAGGGATCTCCAGCCGGGTTATTCATACCATGCTGACGTCAGGTTCAGGCGTGGGAGCGCGGGAACTTTTTCCTTTGTAGCTTTGGTCGCGGGAAGCACACAGTGGGTTTGTTCCATAACTATTGCTGTATTTCTCTCTGTATCTTTTGTCTTGTTCACTGTTATTGCTGTTTATTGTAGTCATCATTGCTGCTGTTGTTGTTCAGGTTGTTTATCACACCGTTGTATTAAATTTCTTCTTATTTTAACCCAGGGTTTGTGCCTCACTTCCAGTCTGACCGGCTGAGGGCGGGGAGGGACAACGGTAACGTGATCTCTGGTCCCAGCAGGGCTTAAAGCACCACATATCGTGATCCAGATAACGATGAAGCCCCTAAAAATCCAGAGGATGTCCTATGCACATATGGAGGAAGGTGATTAAAGGTGTGCTATCCTCATGTTTTGCTGACCTGCTGCGATGTACTACCCAATGGATGCGGGAGAAGGACTAAGATGTATGCCAATTGTGGAGGCAGTCTCTTCCTGGCTTCAGAACTTTGAAGAGAGTCTTGGTACCTCCTCATCTCTATGGGCGAGTGCCCTGGATTTTAGGAGCTCCCCAAGAAATCGTTTCTCTTCTGTCCCAGTCAGGGGGAAAGGGAAACCAAGGTACATGACACATGGCAAACTCTGGTTCTTCCTGCGCAACCAGGGGGATGACATGAGGAAGTGGGATGGGCAACCCACCTTTAAGTTGGAAGCATGTGGACATGAATTGTGAGGAAAGACCACTGCTTAGAAGAAGACATCCTAGAAGGTTTTTAATGTAGCTGGTGTAAAACCACAAGAAAGTAACCATCTATCTCCCAGATACAGGAAGACTGAGATAATTTCCCTTGACCCCGATGAAGGAACCTCCAGCCTGGCACGGCAAGAGTCAGACAGTGAATACTCCTTCCAAGAACAGGAATAGAGGGCCCCTGCCTCCAGCCAGGAGGAGGAAAGGGATGATTGGGTGTATTGGACAGTGTGGATTCGATGGCCTGGCACATCAAATCCACAGAAGTACCAGGCTTTAATCGACATTGGGGCACAGTGTACACTAATGCCATCAAGTTACAGAGGGGCAGAAGCTGTCTAGATCTCAGGAGTGACAGGGGGCTGTTGAGAACTATCAGTATTGGAGGCCGAGGTTAGCTTGACCGGGGACAAGTGGGAAAAACATCCCATTGTAACTGGCTCAGAAGCCACTTGTATCTTGGGCATTGATTATCTCAAGAGGGGATACTTCAAAGACCCAAGAGGATACCGATGGGCTTTTGGTGTGGCCCGTGTGGACACAGAGAAGTTAAAACAGTTGTCTAATCTGCCTGGTCTCTCTGAAGGTCCTTTTGTTGTGGGACTGTTGCAAGTTGAAGAACAACAGGTGCCAATTGCTATGAGGACCGTGCACTGACGGCAGTATCGTACAAACCGAGACTCTCTGGCTCCCATCCAAGAATTGATTCGTCAACTGGATAGCCAGGGTGTCATCAGTAAGACACATTCGCCTTTTAATAGCCCAATATGGCCGGTGCGAAAGTCTGACAGAGGGTGGAGGTTAACAGTAGAATATCACGGCTTAAATGAAGTGATGCCACCACTGAGTGCTGCTGTACCAGATATGTTAGAGCTCCAGTATGAACTGGAGTCAAAGGCAGCCAAGTGGTACGCCACAATCGATATTGCCAATGCATTCTTTTCAATTCCTTTGGCAGAAGAGTGCAGGCCACAGTTTGCTTTCACGTGGATGTGTGTCCAGTATACCTGGAATCGACTGCCCCAGGGGTGGAAGCACAGCCCCACTATTTGTCATGGACTAATTCAAACTGCACTGGAAAAGGGTGATGCCCCTGAACATCTACAATACATTGATGACATCATTGTGTGGGCTAGTGAGGCAGAAGTGTTCAAGAAGGGACAAAGAGTAATTGAGATTCTTCTGAGAGCTGGGTTTGCCATGAAGAAAAGCAAGGTCAAGGGACCAGCATGAGAAATTCAGTTCTTGGGAATAAAATGGCAAGATGGACGCCGTCATGTGCCATTGGATGTTGTCAACAAGATAGCAACTATGTCTCCACCGACCAACAAGAAGGAAACACAAGCTTTCCTAGGACTTGTGGGATTTTGGAGGGTGAATATTCCAGGTTACAGTCAGCTTGTGAGCCCTCTCTATCAAGTGACCCGAAAGAAGAACAATTTTCAGTGGGGTCCTGAGCGACAACAAGCCTTTGAGCACATCAAACAAGAGATAGCTCGGGCGGTAGCTCTTGGGCCTGTTCGGACAGGACCAGCTGTGCAAAATATACTTTAGACATCAACTGGGGAACATGGCCTCACATGGAGCCTCTGGCAGAAGATACCAGATGATACTCAAGGTCGACCACTAGGATTTTGGAGCCGGGGATATCGAGGATCAGAAGCCCACTACACTCCAACTAAAAAGGAGGTACTGGCAGCATATGAGGGGATTCGAGCTGCTTCAGAAGTTGTTGGTACAGAAGCACAGCTCCTCTTGGCACCACGGTTGCCTGTATTACATTGGATGTTCAAAGGAAACATCCCTTCCACACACCATGCCATCAGTGCTACCTGGAGTAAATGGGTAGCATTAATTACGCAGTGGGCTCGACTGGGGAAACCCAACCATCCAGGGATCCTGGAAGAGATCATGGACTGGCCAGAAGGTAGAGATTTTGGAGCGTTGCCTGAGGAGGTGGCTCTTGCCCAAGAGGCACCGTCATATAACGAGTTACCAGAAGATGAGAGGCGTTATGCTCTGTTTACTGATGGATCCTGTCGTGTTGTAGGAAACCATTGGAAGTGGAAAGCTGCGATGTGGAGTCCCACAGGACAAGTCGTTGAGGCCACTGAAGGAGAGGGCGAGTCAAGTCAGTTTGCAGAAGTAAAAGCGATCCAACTAGCCCTAAAGATCACTGAATGGGAGAAGTGGCCAGTACTATATCTCTACACGGACTCCTGGATGGTGGCTAACGCCCTGTGGGGGTGGCTACAGGAGTGGAAGAAGACCAATTGGCAGCGCAGAGGTAAACCCATCTGGGCTGCTGCATTATGGCAGGACATCGATGCCTGAGTGGAAAATGTGGCTCTAAGGGTACGTCATGTAGATGCTCATGTGCCCAAAAGGCGTGCCACTGAAGAACATCAAAACAATGAGCAAGCAGACAAAGCTGCCAAAATTTAAGTAGCTCGGCTGGACCTGGACTGGGAGCGCAAGGGTGAGCTGTTTGTAGCTCGATGGGCCCATGAAACATCAGGGCATCTTGGCAGAGATGCAACGTACAGATGGGCTCGTGATCAAGGGGTGGACCTGACCATGGGGGCCATCACACAGGTCACTCAACGAATGTAAAACATGTGCTGCAATCAAGCGAGCCACACGAGTAAAGTCTCCCTGGAACAGAGGGCGATGGCTGAGTTTTCAATATGGTGAGGCCTGGCAGATTGACTATATTGGACCACTGCCACGAACACGCCAAGGCAAGCGCTACATACTCACCACGGTAGAAGCAACTACGGGTTGGCTTGAAATGTACCCTGTAAATCATGCCACTGCCCGAAATACCATCTTAGGTCTTGAAAGGCAAATTTTATGGCGACATGGTACTCCTGAAAGAATCGAATCAGACAACGGGACCCATTTTCAAAATAATCTTATAAATTACTGGGCAAAGAAACATGGCATTGGGTCGGTGTATTACATCCCTTATTACCCACAAGCGTCTGGAAAGATTGAAAGATATAATGGACTGTTGAAGACTATGTTGAGAGCATTGGACAATGGGGGATGGAAGCACTGGGATATAAATTTAGCAGAAGCCACTTGGCTAATTAATACCAGAGGATCTGTTAACCATCCTGGTCCTGCCCAAACAAACCCCCTTCATACTGTGGGAGGAGATAAGGTCCCTGTAGTACACACAGGGAAATGCCTGGGGAAGGCAGTGTGGATTGCTCCTCCCTTGGGAAAAGGCAAGCCCACTCGTGGGATTGTCTTTGCTCAGGGACCTGGATGTACTTGATGGGTAATGCGGGAGGATGGGACTACTCAGTGTGTGCGTCAACGGCATTTAACCTTGGGGGGAAAGTAATCTCTGGGACGAGTTGTATGTTGCAGGAAGTAATGGAGAAAGTAGGAGCGACGAAGAGTGAACCAGATACGTGCAATGACGACCCAAACCTAGCCGGTGCTGGAGTCCAACAGTCAAGCATAATTCTGTCCTGAACATCTATCTTGACAGATGGGAGCCAAGTCACTGAACATCTGAAGGAGTGAAGAAAGCTTATGGAATGGATAAATGAATATTATGTGGGACCTGAGCATAACATAGATGGTATGGAATAAGGTGTGGAGACTGTACTGGGTCTGGCTGAGTTGGAATTGGTTTTCCCCTATAGCAGCCCTCACGGTGCTGTGGTTTATGCTGGGAGCTGGCAGGGTGTTGGTAGCACCCTGGTGTTGTGGCTGCTGCTGAGCAGTGCTCACACAGCACCAAGGCTCTTTCTGACATTTCCCTCCCCAGTGGGACGGGGTGGGCAAGATCTTGGGAGGGGACACAACCAGGACAGCTGACCCGAACCGACCAAAGGGATATTCCAGACCATGTGACGTCTGCTCAGTATAAAGCTGGGAGAAAGGAGGAAGGGGCTGGGGTCACCCTTGGTCCTCCGAGGAACCACTATGCGTATCAGAGCCCTGCTTCCTGAGAAGGCCCCACAGCGCCTCTTCATGGGAACTAGAGAATAAATCTGTTTTCTTTTACTTCTGCGCACGGACCTTTGCTTCGTTTTGCTTATATTAAAACGGCTTTTGTTTTACCCACAAGGGTTGGTTTATCTTATTCTTTCTCCTCTTTGCCCTGTTGAGAAAACAAGGGGAAAAGGGGGTGTGTGTGTGTGTGTGTGTGAAGTGGTAGAGCAACTTGGTGGGTACCTGGCATTTAGCCAAAGTCAAACCATCACACCTGGTGTCAAAACCTTCACCGTAGCAGGGAGCGTGAAATCTCCCTGGAAGCAAAGAGCTCATTTTTGGTTTTCTGAATGACACTTACAATGCATTGCCTGAGTAGGCCAGGTGCATTTTTGTGCTTTGTTTTTGTGTGACAGTGTGTTCTGAGTAGAAGTGGGGACAGACTGGGAAGTCTTTGGATATGATCTGAATATTCCCAAAGTTTCTGTTAGTATAATGTTTCAAAGCAGGTTTATAGCTGTTTGGATTTTAAGTAGTTTGGGGGCTTGTGAAGAAAAAAGCGGTATTAGAGTTCCTGGTTCATGACAGGTTTTGTGGAACATCACTGTGGAAGTAACCTGTCTTGACATGACAGCAGGGTCCCAGTCTTGGCTTGGTAAAGCCAGGTATGCTTCTGATGGTGTCACAAATGAAGATGGTGTTGGCCAGTTTTAAAAGTCCATAAAGAGCAAATCTCAACAGCACATCTGGGTTTGTGTCAGAGAATTTTGTAGGTTATGCATATGGTTACCAACATATTAGTAACTTTCAGAGCAATTAAAATTTTGCTTTCATCTCTACTTGGGCAAACAGGGATTGCCAAAGAGCCTCCATTTCTAGAACACTTCTCACAAATATCTCTGTCCTGTGTTCTATTTGTCAAACATTAACTAGCTTATCCTCCTACCTGTGTAATAGCAACAAGCCATGGAGAAGATAGGGACTGGAGAAGGCATGAGATTTTTGCCTCTTAGATGGTGACTAGTATAGTGGGAATATAAAGCCAGTCCAGGCTGCGTGCTGTATACTTCACCTGAATGGGAGTGTTCTGTAATTAGACTTAACATGCAGTACCCAAGGGGATGTAAAAATCAGGCTTTTAAAACCAGTTATGGATAAACTGTGCAATAAATTGTTGCCTGACAGGCTCTTTCCTGTGCCCTTCCTTGTGCAGTGCACTTTGGTTGCTGCTTGCTTCCTGTTTCATCCCTGCTCTCTTCTTACTTTTTATCTTTTATTCTGTCTTAGATGTTGTGCGTGTGTGCACTTTTTCTTCCTGTCTCTTTGGTTGTTTGCAATGAGTGCTTTACGTTTGGTCTTTCTCACTGTGTTGTACATGATCAGGTAATGGTTCATCCATGTCTGTTATTAAACACATGCATCTTAAACTTCACGTAAAAAGAGGCATCAGTGTAACTGGGTTGGTTGAAAACAGCTAATACTGGGTGCTTTGCTGCTGGTTCTAGGGCTTACCAGCTGAGTGTGGCTTACCTGCCAGGTGTGTGCGTGTGAGTTGTGTAGCCATGCCTGTATCTGCAGGGTGAAAGAAAGAAGGTTGGGTTGTTGCATAGCAGTGGTTAGAATTGTTTGGAAGGAGTTTAGAACTGGTTGCATTAACAAAGCCACACGTTTTAATAAATAAAATTAGCATTTGTACAATTAGTTTCTGTCATTTTAAAAAACAAAATCCATTCTCCTCCTAGTTGGTCACTTCTTGGGGAGGGGAACTGAAGGGAGGTTTTTAAGAATCTGTTACCTATGGTGTAGATCAAATCAGTCATGACAGGTTAAGTTGCGTGTGTGTTGCATATGTGACTCAGAAGTGTGATACTTCAAAAGCTTAGAGTACTTTATGTCCAATTTAGGAAGATAATTCTGAATATGGAATTTGTGGGGTTCGGTATTACATAGATAGATAAATGTGAGTGAAATACAGATACAGAAATCTGACAAAGATTAAGTCTGAAAAGATTTACTCAGAAATTTCTTTTTTTATTTCATCTAAAGAATGTAATAATTCTTCACATTCTTGAAAAAGCAGCATTAATAAGAAGAAAATACAGTGTGGTTTTTATGGCAGATTGTGTCAAACTGAAGTGAAAAACCACCATCATTGTGAAGGAAAAGGATTTTATTTCTGCATTTAGTGCTGATTTCAATGCATCTTCAAATTTGGAACAGTTAGTATATAAAAATACCCATACTTTACCTCATTTTTGCTGGCTTGTAGAGTTCTATAAACGTGCAGAGACAGATCTGACAGAACATCCTGTCTAGTAAAAGAGCTAAATGCTTAAAAATTGTTATTCATCTCCTTTCAGACAAAATATATTAGAATATTCCTTTATACCTGAAATTAAATTATTGTTTTCTTGAGCTGCTGTCATGTTTATTTGATTATTTTACCCTTCATATAATGAAACCCAGAGCCTCAGGATATCTACTGATACAGCAATTGCAATGGAATAGAGAAGTCATTTTTCCAGCCCTTTCACATTGTTCCTGCTTGTTTGAGAGTACCTTTATCAATCAGCATTTGTATGTTGTACTGCTTTCTTCCTATACAGAAAATTATTTTTCTGTGAGTAGATCCTGAAGACTAATGAAAGGATGTAGTCTGTTGGAAATTGAGAATATCTGGTATTGAAGGGGGAGAAGGGCATGAAGTGACCTAGTGTGTTTCCTGAATAATCATCTGTATTCTTTGTATGATGTTATATAATAGAGCTGTGACATAAAGAACAATGAGGGGTATATATTTCATGTAAAATTTAGCTTAACCTTTTTCAGGAGGAGACTCACAAAAATTTCAGTAGGTTCTGCTGCTGTCTGATACAGTGAGAAAATCTGAGCACTACCAAAGACAGTACTTTGAGAGGAAGTAGTTTTCCTAGATAGTAGTGCCTTTTCATCCCTTCTGGACAGAAAAAGAAATTAACTCCTCCACCACAGAAGTCTTCAGCTTCAGGACTGCACCCGTCACTCTCATGCTACATAATTTGGTCATTCATTTTCATGGTAATGTGCCTCTGGATTCTTAGGTTGCTACTTAGGGGGATTCTGGAGAGTTTGGCAATGAGCCCTCCTGCACACCCCCCACCCCCCCGCCAGGGGGGTATTAGGAATGAATAGTGATGTAGATGTCCATGGTCATGTGAATGAAATCGGGCTTAATCTACAGAAAGAACTGTTGAGGTCTGGTCTGGCTAATGATGTGTTTGACAGAGCATGTGTATATCCATTATTTCTCCCCTTCCCCCTATCCTTTTCCAGTTCTACTACAGTTCTTTAGTGTACCCACACCCACATGAAGTCCTTCAGTACTCATGTCTTTCTCTACCATGAGCAAATAAAGCTTCATGCAAACATTAATAAGCTGAGTGTAACAGGAGAAGTGGGTGTGAGTTGCAGCACGGCACTGAGTAGGAGCACAGAGTTCAGGAGGGTCTGCTGGGTTCTGCAGTCAGTGGAGAAGAGGTGGGAGAGGATGCAGGTATGTGAACAAGGGTAAAGGGGGACCACCTTGTGTGCAAGGGGAGTGGTAAGAAATAGGTGAGGGGAAATAATACCTAGTGCGTGGTGAAAGCCATTTATCTTGTTATGTGTGGAGCATGATAGCTGATGATAGAAAATGAACCCTGGGAAATACCTTCAAACAAAGAATGTTTTGCAGCTCAATGTAGTTGATGCCCATTAGCAGATCAGAAAGTCAGGAGGTTTATTATTACTGGTGCTGGCAACTGGTTAGGTGGATGAATGCAGCTGGCAATACTCTGAGGAAACTGGAAAGATGAACGTGTGAATCAGTGTCCAGGCTGTGAAATATATGCGCTTCTGATGTATTTGTAGACAGCCACATGTCCTTCACTGGAGCTGTGATCAGTAACTACAGTAAGTACATCCTTCATTTTAAGGTGACATCCTGTTAGCACTCCTGACCCAGAAACCGTTCTGTCTTCAATAGTTGGTGTAATTTAAATACATGCAGTACTGCCTCTCAGTAATATGTGCTCAAATTTTAAAAAGGCATTGATGAGAATGTAAGGTTTCAAATGAAAAATTACCATTTATACCGTTTAGGGTGTTTAACATGTTTGTTATGTCACTGTTGCTTTTTTCTTTTCATATTTAATGTAAATTTGTGTAGATATATTTCATCCAGTTGACCTTACTCTGTCTTTTGTCTTTAAAAAGCCATGTCAGGTATCTTCCTTGTGTTGATACTGTGAGGCACTAACCAAATCACTCCTTTAATCTCTGATAGACTGAATGTTTCAAGTTTCTTTTGGCCGTTCCTAAATGACAAGCTTTCTAGAGTTTCTCTGTGGTTTTTTTTTGTTGTTGGTTTTTTTTTTTTTTTTTAAATCCTGTTTTGAACCGTTTTTAATTTCTTGAAGTACAGGTGCAAAGAACTAGCTATGTTTCTTCAACTATATGAAGGTGTTGCCACCTTTCCTAGCCAGATACTTTTCTGTTCATAGGGTTGTTGTATTCTCCTGCTGCCCCTGCTTAATAACTGCATCATTGTGATCTCACATTCACTTGGTCATTCATGGTGATGCCCAAGTCCCATTCAGAGCTGCAGCTTTTCAGGACACAAACCATGCTTCATAACATTGGCATAATTTTCTTGTTACAGATAATCTTGCCCTATGCAGTTGTTAGAATGCATGCTTTCAGAAGAGCCTGTCTTACCAAGTGACTCAGGTTATTTTTGCAAATAACTGGCCTGCCTCATTATTTACCACTTTAGTAGTTTTTGAAATTTCTACAAATTTTACTAGGGTGGTTTTATATTATCTTATAGGTCATAGATAAACTGTTGCAAAACCCTGCCTGAAACTGGAAGACAGTTGTCTACTAAAAATTATATTTTGGGATTTATCATTTTCTCCATTTATATTTAATTACTAGTATTTTTTTCTTATGGTGTTACTTTTTAACATTGGCTAGGGTAGATTTACTTCTTACAAGTGCTAGAGTTCTCCAGGACAGTGTTGCAGTTAAAACAGCCTCCTAATTTTGAGTGTGTGTGTGGGAAAAACAGATCTCTATCATAATGCCCATTTATTTTATACAAAGGAAATTGCTGATTTTTTTTTCCGCTGGTTGTGGTTAATTATGTTGGGGAAAGAAATGTTACATATGAAACTTCTGGTGCTAGAGCTGAAATGTTACTAAATCTTTAAACAAAGCCTTCCCCTCTCCCATCCTCCAGAATCACATCATTATTGAACCATATCATCAGACTCCCAAAGGCTTATTTTTGTTATCCATTTACACAGTTGTATTTGGTTGACATGGCAAGGTTTTTGTATCAGGGATCTGCAGTTGTGGCCTCTGTGAGGGGAGGGGGCGGGGGGGGGGGGGAGTGGAAAGGAAGGATCAGCAGAGAGGGGTTGTTGTGGACTGATCACAACCCTTACCCCCTCTCCCTCTGAATATTTGGGGAGGGGTAAGAGGAAGCAGAGTTGGAAATAAGAGTTCAGCCTGGGAAGAAGAGAGGGAAGGTGTTTTAAGTTTTGTCTTTGTTTCTCACCATCCTACTCCTGTTGTTAATTTTTAATAAATTAAATAACATTTCTCCAAGTTGAGTCTGTTTTGTCCATGACAGTAGCTGATGAGTGATATCTCTGTCCTTATCTTGACCCATGAGCTTTCAGTAATTTTCTGCCTCTGTCCAGTTGAAGAGTTGGAGTGGGTGGGGATCTGGCAGCCAGCCAAGTCAACCACCATAACAACAAAGATTTTTGAAAAAAAATGTTAGCAGTCTTGTTTCCTTGAATTAGAACAACAGTATTTTCTTGTAAAGGGTTATAATAATGCTGCTTGTATTAATGAATAACAGTATTGTATAATTGGAAATATTAAAAAAAGTTAGGACATTCACATGCTTGGCAATAGTCATAGTGGATGACTGCTCTCCCTTTGCAGTTGTAGCACTTAGTTGATGCATTTTGTTTTATTCTGCCACTGTATGGAGTTCAGAAATACTTTGGCATCTTTTAAAAATGAACTAATTCTAAGAGCTATTTGTGCTTTTTTAAACATCTTTAATTTTATTTTGTTGGTTTTGATGCCTTTTCAAATACAACCACCTTAGTCTGGCTTCACAAGGAGTAGCTTTTTGACACTTTTGATAATTTTTTAGGGGTTTATTTGGCATTACAGACGGTGTAAAATAACTACTCTTCTATGTATTTTAGTGTTTTAATATTAATTGCCTTAATGATTTTTTTTTTTAAATTGAAGAAAGGAGGAAAAAATGCCAACATTTATTATTCATGGAAAGTCTTTGTAATTGCTTCTTACTGCAGTGTGACCAACATAAAAGTTTTAAAGCTTTGAAGAGTGGAGGGTGTTGAGTTAATGAATGAGAAAATTCAGTACCTTGTAAGGTGTGTTTGTATTTATCTATTAATATCTTTAATGTTAACATATCTGCTCTACTAAGGGAGACTTGCTTTTTGAGTTTTTCCTTTCTTGTTTTCTAATTTTGTGCCCCACATAGGCTTACTACTTAACTGTAACTTTATTTGCTGTATTTAAATTAACAGGTACAGATGTATCATGGTGGGCTGTAAAGAGTATGTCCTCTGTCTGTTTCGTTAGTCTGTCTGTAGAAGCATATGTGTTTTTTCCAGTTATTTAATCTCATAGTAGTTGTGTGAACACAGAAGTCACCCATTCAGCCATGTACCCTTTATTGTCTTCTGTTGAAGCTTCTTCCTAGTACAATCTGTTTTTTTTTCAGTGGGCTTAAAACTAAAGTCTGTATGTTCAGATCTGTTCTTCTACCAAAGTGTTGCTAATGATTTATAGTGAAAAAGACTGCTTTTATTATTACTGTATGGATAGAGAGTAGGAGATATGAAGACATCTCCAGGTCTTTCTGAGAGATCTGTGATGCATATGCTTGTGAAAGTCGCTTGTTTCATGCTTCACAGAGCAATATATTTTCTTTTTGCATCTTCTTTATCTAATACCATGTACATCATACCTCAGAGGGAAGATGGTATTTTCAAATGCACTTCTAAAGACTGAATTAGCAGAATAAGACCTAGTATTGTGGCTTTGATTTCAGACACAGTGAAGATTTTGTTTCTGTTTGAAGTACCGTTGTGTTAGTTAAAGGCCTGCACATTAGGAGTGAAATCGGATTGGAGATTATGTATATTTTTTTTTTCTCAAAGAAGCTGAAAGTTTCTAATTGAAATACATCTAAACTGGTCCTGGAAACTTCTGTGGTGTCTTTTTATTTCAAAGAGATAAAATGGCCTAGGATTGATTCACCTGTCCTTCTGGAGGGATGATGCAAGCACTGGCTGAAGTCTCACTTGCCAAATTTTACATGCAAATCTTGAGAATTGCTCTTTCTCTGCTTGTAACAAACTCCTCTGATGGGATGCTGGCATCTCACATGTTAACAGCTCCACAACTTCCCTGCCAGAGGCAACTGGCAGGCACCGGTGCCTGGCCACAGCCTTCTCAAGCTTGCAACAGGTTTGCTGCATATTCCTCAGCTGCAAGGTAGCTCTGTGTCCTGCCAGTATCATATGATCTGGATGGAGGTCATGGAGGACTCATGCACCCTGAGATACCAGTGTGTCTGTCTTGCAGACCTTGTGGGATGGATTTCAAAGAATTTGGGAGGTCTGACCGAGACAATAGGATTTGAATAGTTAGATGTGTTATCATAAGGGTGAATGAGCCAACAGTATTAAGAGTCCTTACTAATGCCAGTTTTCTGTGTTCTCAAACTGGGTCATGTGAAACATTTGGAAATAAGTTCTTATGTTTAAAGTGTGTTCCGTTTGTGGAAACTGCCCACGGAAGATGGTGTGATTTCAGCTAATGGGTGACCTTCTCATCCACAGCATAATTGGTGGATTGAGACCTGATTTAGTTCTCCTGTTTTATAGAGGAATTGGACCAACGCCTAATGCAACAGCTTTAAATCAAGATTTGCTGGCATATCTGTGTGGGGTCCAATTATCTCAGTATTCCTTTCCAAAGTAGTGCCTGGGGCTGCAGTACCACAGATTTGAGCTGAAATTTTGACTTAATTTATTTTCCTTCTAACAACTTTTTAAAGATAAGAAGATGAAGGACCAGTAAGATAAATATCTTTTCTTGTGCATTATTAACATGAATGTCTCACATACTAATTGATTGCACCTATTTAAAAGTGTACAGGTGTAACCCGATGAAGGAAGGCATCAGTTAGCTAACTGCCTGTATAGCAAAGGTTGTGAAAGAAGTTATGAAATGGTATTTCACACTGGGAGATTAGCTTGAAGTTTTGGGTCATGAAATTACATAAATTTGGAATGTTTTCTTACATTTTTATATATAAAATAGTAAATGAAGTATTATGTATTATAAATGTTCCCCAAAAGGTAAGTATAAAGGAGTACACTGTCTTGAAAGAAACTTTCCTCTTAAATGTTAAATTTACACAGTTGTCATGGTACCTAGAAAATTATTAGCTGAACCAAGACCAAAATTGCCCTGCTTGTTACAATTAAGAAACACATCCTGCCTTCAGAACAATCAGCTTTTAACAAATCTGGGTTTAAACATTTTAAAATAATTAAATTACTTGCAAGTACTGTTTTGGAGATGACTTTTGAAGTGTGAGGCTGCTATATGGTCTGCCTGAGTTTTGCAAGCAGGTATCACTTGTTTCTCACTTGGGGGAAAAAGGAAAAAAAAATCCAGATGAAGATACTTGGAATTTGGTATTCAATTTAGTATTTTTCAGACATTGTCTTTCTCATTTCCATATATAAATCAGGGATAAAGAATAATCTTAGCTTTAAGAAGAAAGATTGATGTATCCATTGCTCTCGTGAGGCTCTACCCGCAGTACTGTGTCCAGCTCTGGGGCCCCCAATATGGGAAGGACACAGACCTGCTCGAGCACATCCGGAGGAGAGCCATGAAGATGATCAGGAAGCTGAAGCACCTCCCCTATGAAGACAGGCAGAGAGAGTTGGGGTTGTTCAGCCTGGAGAAGAGAAGGCTCAGGGAGACCTTGTAGTGGCCTTCCAGTACTTAAAGGGAGCCCATGGGAAAGATGGGGAGGGACTCTTTAACAGGTAGTTCAGTGATAGGACTAGGGGTAACGGTTTTAAACTACCAGAGGGTACATTCAGGTTAGATATAAGGAAGAAATAAGTTACTGTGAGGGTGGTGTTGCACTGGAACAGGTTCCCCAAAGGGCTTGTGGATGCCCCCTCCCTGGAATTGTTGAAGGCCAGGTTGGATGGGGCTTTGAGTAACCTCATCTGGTGGAAGGTGTCCCTGCCCATGGCAAGGGGATTGGAACTAGATGATCTTTAAGGTCCCTTCCATCTCAAACCATTCTGTGATTCTGTGATTTGGCTGTGAAATGCTTGAGCTATAAAGCTATAAAAAGAAAACTGTTTATGCCTTTTAACAAAAGTTACATATAAGAGGGATGTTTTTATCAACAGAATGTTTCCAAAACTGAAAATTTGTCTCTGTGATATAGATGGTAAAAATTATACCATTAAAAGCTAAAGTTCAGTGCTAAATTCCTATATATGTTCTGTATATAATGGCATGGCTCTTTTTTAATTTCTGCATGAGCAGTAATTACTGAAGAGTGAAAGATTGATTTCCAGTTTCTGTTGGGACTGATTTGCTTTCTCATCAAGTTAGTAAGTGTAAGCAAATTCAGTGTTGCATTGCCTTTCCCAGAGGAATGTCAAAACATTGTTCTGTTACAAGAGAGCTAGCCCTGTTTAAGCTGTCCAAACAGTTTTCTTTTTTCAACAGTAATAGTTCATAGTAGTATGTATCGATAAATCAGTTAAATAAAATCATGAAAGACAAAAGTAAATGTAAGAATTGCAAAGTTAGTTATTACATTATAATGAATGCTAAGCTATCAGATCATACTGTGCTTGAAATGGCTTCTGTGTGAGTCACTAACATGCTTGTGCCATTGTTTCAAAGTGGACCTGTTAGCAGCATGGTAATTTATTGCAAGTAGGCTGCCTGATCTAAGAGACTTCTGTTAATAATTATTGAAAGGAACTCATGACAAGTACTGCTAGCCTAGAATTTTCTAACTATTCTCTTTAGAAACTTCTCAGAAGTAACATTTCTGGAAATTGTGCTAAACAGATTAATGGTATGTATCTTTTGATGTGTTTACTTCTAAAGTTAACACTAGAATATTTCACTGTAGTTAAGAGTTGTAGTTAATATCTGAGAGCTTTGGATAACTTTTTTGAACTCTTCCTTTTCCTTTGTATAGACATAATCAATATAAAAATGAACATAAAATATTTTTGAGGGGGTAGGCTTTATGGGTGTATGGTATGCCCTGTGAATTAATCATATGCTATCACACGTCAATAAAAATATTTTTCAGTTTGTGTATTTTGCATTCAAAATATGTTTTCAAAAGTGAAGAGCATTTGGCTAAACAATATTTGTCTTGGAATAGTAAGTGTACTTCAAAAAATTTTTCAATAAAAATGTACTGATAATGCCTGTTGACTACATGTCTGTACAGGCTCTCTTAGGAATTGGGAGTTTTGCAGACCACTTTCTAATGTTGGTTTTTTGGTTGTTTGTTTGGTTTTTTTCCTAGTGTTTATCATTATATCAGTTCTGTAAATTTCTTTTGAGTATTTTCTGTATGAGGAAGAGGTTCCTTACAACATTCCTTAAAGCCAGAGATAGAGGCATCCTTACCCCAAATGACTATTTCCATTAATTCGTGTTTAAGTCTAATTTCCGCCAACAAGTCTAATTTCCGCCAACTGCAAGTAAAGTGATGCAGCATTACTCTCTTCTGTGATGTGTGAATGGCTGTTAAATTATGTAATAGGATCATTTAAGTTGGAAGGAATCTCTGAAGATCATGTAGTCTAGGTGCTTTTCAGGTTAGAGCAGAGTGCTTGGGACCTTTCCCAGATGAGCTGACTGTCTCTAATGACAGAGTTTCCATAACCTGTGGGTAACCTGTTCCTGCACTTACTCGCCAGTAAGGAATTTCCCTTACTGCGTCTTACTGTGCATTTTTGATGAGGGTCTGACTGTAGTTTCTTACTGCAACTACATCTTCTCTTGACTACTTCTCTGCAATGTAGATGAACAAGTTCTTCTAGACACTCGTTGTATGTTCACGTACTGCAAACCCCTAGCCACCTTTGTGGTCCTTTGTGTAACTTCATCCCAGTTTATTTTTGTACAGGACTTGGGTGAATTTACTGTTGTGTCCTTTTGTCTCTGACCTACCAGGGATCTGTGTTTAATTTATGACTAAGATTGCAAAAATTTATTGCTTTTACATTAATACTAGTGTAATGTAAAAAAACCTTCAAGTTAAGTGGAAAATTCAGGTGGGCTGAGTTCCTGTTGGTGTGGTAATCTCTGTGACTGCGGTACCAGAACACTTTACAGCCCTCTGCCCTTCAGCCAAATATCAAAAAGATGGTGAATTGCACCTTTGCTAAAGCTGCATCAGACCGTCTTGTAAACTGCTAACTTGGAGTGTTCATGACAAATGCTAGTGGTGCCGTGTTTGATTCATACGCTTCTGTCCTCTGTACCCTATTTATTTCTGCTTAGTGACATTCCAGCTGTAACAGAAATGTACAGTTTTAGTTTGTCAGAGCGTATCCTTGCAATTTTTTCTGGTTGGATTTAATCTTATTTCTATTGATCCTGTCCTCCAGGTGGTTTTCTTTCTGTAAGGTGTGTCTATCTTCTTCCTTCGTACTTCTTAATTTTAGACTGGCATATGTATTAGCTACAGAAATACAAAAAATGCTAAGTGATGTATGTATGTTCCACTTTCAACCTTAGAGAAACTTGTTTCGGTAATGTTCCTTTAAAAAAATGAAAAATCTGCTGTCATTTTTCTTTAGTCAGCCTGTATGTTTTACAGTTTCTTCAGTAAACTAGACTTTATCCAATTTAATTAATAATATCTCACCCGATACCCAACCAGATATTTTACTGACGCTCAGACTGGTGAGACGTATGCTGTTTTCTACTCTTGAAAACACTTCTCATCAATGGAGGGTGGTCCCTTAGTATATCAGAACAGCCTACAACCAGCGAAAATGTATCTTGTTGCATCCTGTTTACCTGTGTGGTCTTAACCATTCTTTTCTTCAAAGTTATTCTAAGTTTTGTATGGTAGAGAGGCCAAACTGACAACTCATTTTTACAGAAGAGGAGGCTTAATCAGTGTGATATAACTCAGCCAGTACAGACCAAGGAATAGACATGAATTTTCTCATTCCTACCCATATGCAAAAAATCTATCTTTTATCTCAGTCTAGATTATGATAACAAATTATTAAGATATCTTTTGATAGGTAACTTCAGAT
Organism: Athene noctua; assembly: GCF_965140245.1. Taxonomy (NCBI): domain Eukaryota; kingdom Metazoa; phylum Chordata; class Aves; order Strigiformes; family Strigidae; genus Athene; species Athene noctua. The sequence goes on from NC_134077.1 coordinate 34,480,693, forward strand.
CATAATGAAGATAGAACTCTCCCAGAATGGTAGAGGTGTGAATATTCCAGATTGTTTGCAACCAATCTTACCTATTTCAGGTCTGCCAGGAAGGCAGGCAGAAATAGGTATTACAATATCTGTTAAATGACATGAAGGGAAATATTTGTCCTCTTCATACTTCTAGTGGCAGTCTGCTCTGCTTGTTATTTTTAATGAGGCATCTGTTTCTCAGGTAAATTACCAGAAGTATTTGGCAGCAAAATAGCATTTTCCATGAAACAGAAATCGTAGAGTTTCCAAGTCTAAGTTCATTAGGTCTTAAATTTGTGCTTAATTTGGTAAGGGTTATATGTTTAAATGCTTTTGTGAAATACATTTTTTTTTGAGTAGGATCTTGTTTATGCAATGAATGCAGCATTAGAACTGCAGGAATGCAGTGAATTTGAGTGTCTGCTGTCAAAACGGCTGTCACCAGTTGGCTTGTTAAGCAGTGAAATATTTTGAAGCCTAGTTATGCCACTTGGTTTTGACAGTGGAGCTATATACCTTTTCTCTTTCATGACAGATCTGAGAGCAAACAGTGTATAGAAGAACACAGTAAGGCTTACAGTATTGTTCTGTTTGGTATACTAACAATGTTTTAGACTTTTCCAACAGCTGTACATTAAACTATTAAAACATTTCCTTTAGATTTGTCACCTGGAACAGTACAGCTTTGTAACAGGTGTTTGAACATTGGGTGTTTGCAGGTGTTGTGAATTGCCCCGTGGACCTAACTGAAACTGTTCTAATCTGTATCAGCTGAAATTCTTGACTCTTTAAGGCCTTGTTGCACTTATAAAATTAAACAGATGTTTTGGTTGTTTGTTTGGTTTTTTTCCATTGTTCAGTTAATCTGTAGCATTTATAGTCCTTAAGGAATGAACATGAAACTGGATTTCATGACCAGGGGTATAATTTTTTTTAAACTTATAACCTGAAAGAAGCAGTTGCATAATGAATGCAAGGTTATCTGATATATTTTTGAAGTGTAGACTCGCTTCGTATGATTTGGATAATTAATCTATTATATCTACTTGGATCTTGGTATTGTGTGGTGATAACCACGTGTAAGGAAGAAAAAGCTGAAATCTCAGACTTAAGTGGATTTATGTGGGACAAAAAAGGAAGGGACTAGTGAATACTGAATATAAGCGTTTTGGTGAGTAGCATTTTTTTCTTATTACAAAAAGGATGAATGATAATGCTTGTAAATATGAAGGTGAAAAAGGGAAAAATTTTAATTTTTACTGAGGTAAGAAGTTCAGAGAAGGCTTTCCTGTCAGATCAGAAGGAGCTTTGATAATTACACTAAAAATACATGTGGACAAAAGGAAGTCAATATATAAATGCATAACATCTTTGTCTTTGAATATTAACATACTCTTGCCTTCCTACCTTTTGTGTTAGGTATACCCTAGTTTCAATAAGAACTTCTAGTGTTTTTGTTATTGCTAATTGTTGTTTTTTATTTAAAACCATGATTTGATCCTGTAATGATAGACTAAAGCAGAGTGATACAGAGGGCACATGTTAAAGCATCACCTGAGGTATATAGTGCTGAGAAACTGCCCCTCTCCTCCAGTGTTGTTAATCAAGTCATTTGGCCTAAACGATAATTGTTACCCTACCTAAGCTGAAAGCTCTAGTGTTGTTTGAGTTACTGCCATTCTGAACAGGTCAACAGATGAGTTCCCTTTGTTTAGCGAGACAGTAGAGCCAAATGTTATTTCTGCTTCAAAAATGTGAAGTTATCAAAACCAGAAACTGAGTTAAGTAAAATGTGTATCTTGGTTTCTGAGTATAGCAGCCTGGATGGATCATTCTCAGTGTACCTTTGCAAGTGAAGGTGGTGCCTCCTCTTTATTTTACTTGCTTTAAATTTCTGCACTTCTGTGCCAAAATGTGACATCCCCAAATTCATCAATATACTTTCTTGCGCAAATGTCAGCAGCTTATTTAAGACTTTGATAATGTCTTGAAAGCATGCTATCAGTGCTGCCTTTCTTCACAGCTGTGGTGGTTTAAGCCCTGCTGGGACCAGAGACCACGTTGCCATTGTCCCTCCCCCACCCTCAGCCAGTCAGGCTGGAAGTGAGGCACAAACCCCAGGTTAAAATAAGAAGAAATTTAATACAACGGTGGGATAAACAATCGGAACAACAACAGTGGCAATGATAACAACAATAAACAGCAATAACAGTAAGCAAGACAAAAGATACACGGGGAAATACCGCAACAGTTACGGAACAAACCCGCCGTGTGCTCCCCACCACCAAAACCACAACAGAAAAAGTTCCAGCACTCCCATGCCCGGACCTGACGTCAGCATGGTATGAATAACCCGGCTGGATATCCCTTCCCCCTCTCTCTCTTAACCCTGTCCCAGCTGAACCAGGACATAATTCACCCCTTTATTCTATACCATCTGTGTCATGTCCAGCTGCCATTTAGCAGTTAATAATAACAAAATAACAATTTACAAAGGCACAGCATAATTCACGGCATGTTCTCACCCAGAATCAAGTCCCCCTGTGGTACGCATTGGACCTCTCCATCGTCCTGCATCACCCACCAGGTACACCCAGGTCCGTGGGCAAAAGCAATCCTGTGGATGGGTTTGCCTTTGCCTTTGCCTGGCGCAGGGTTAAACCAGACCATTTTTCCCAATATATTCCTCATGCGCACCACAGGGACTTTATCCCCATCTACAGCACGTGGAGGTTTTGACTGAGCCGGGCCAGCTCGACTGGCAGATCCTCTTGTGTTGACTAGCCAGGTGGCCTTTGCTAGATGCATGTCCCAGTCTTTGAAGGTCCCACCTCCCAGTGCTTTCAATGTGGTTTTTAACAGTCCATTGTAGCGCTCGATCTTTCCAGACGCTGGTGCGTGGTAGGGGATATGGTAGACCCACTCGATGCTGTGTCCTTCTGCCCAGGCATTTATGAGGTTGTTTCGGAAGTGGGTCCCGTTGTCTGACTCAATTCTCTCTGGGGTGCCGTGTCGCCACAGGACTTGGGTTTCAAGGCCCAGGATGGTGTTCCGGGCAGTGGCGTGGGGTGCTGGGTAAGTTTCCAGCCATCCAGTGGTTACTTCCACCATTGCGAGCACGTGGCGCTTCCTGTGGCGGGTCTGTGGCAGTGTGATGTAGTCGATCTGCCAGGCCTCTCCATATCTATATTTCAGCAATCGCTCTCCATTCCGCTGGGGCTTCACCCGCTTGGCATGTTTGATTGCAGCACACGTCTCACATCCGTGGATGATCTCTGCAATGGTGTCAGTGGTGAGGTCCACCCCTCCATCTCGAGCCCACCTGTATGTTGCATCTCTACCTTGGTGGCCCGAGGTCTCGTGGGCCCACCGGGCTATGAACAGTTCACCTTTGCGCTGCCAGTCCAAGTCCACCTGAGCCACTCTGATCTTAGCAGCTTCGTCTGCCTGCTGGTTGTGTCGATGTTCATCAGTGGCCCGACTCTTGGGTACATGGGCATCCACATGGCGCACCTTCACTACGAGGTTTTACACATGGGCTGCCATGTCCTGTCACACCTCAGCAGCCCAGACGGTCTTACCCTTACGTTGTCAGTTGTTCTGCTTCCATTGCTGCAACCATTTCCACAGGGTATTCGCCACTGCCCACGAGTCGGTGTAGAGGTAGAGCCTTGGCCACTTTTCCCGCTCAGCAATATCCAAAGACAGCTGGACGGCTTTCACCTCTGCAAACTGGCTCGATTCACCCTGTCCCTCAGCAGCTTCAGTGACCCGTCGTGTGGGACTCCACACAGCAGCCTTCCACCGTCGATGTTTTCTCACAATGCGACAAGACCCATCAGTGAACAGGGCATATCGCTTCTCCTCATCGGGCAGCTCGTTATATGGTGGGGCCTCCTTAGCACGTGTCACCTCCTGTTCTGGTGACATCCCGGAATCTTTGCTCTCTGGCCAGTTTGTAATCACCTCTAGTATCCCTGGCGGCTGGGGTTCCCTATTCGAGCCCGTTGTGTTATCAACGCAACCCATTTACTCCACGTGGCATCGGTGGCATGATGTGTGGAGGAGGCCTTTCCTTTGAACATCCACCCCAGCACCGGCAGTCGGGATGCCAGGAGGAGCTGTGTTTCAGTGCCGACCACTTCTGAGGCAGCCCGAACTCCTTCGTACGCTGCCAGTATCTCCTTCTTAGTTGGTGTGTAATTAGCTTCAGAGCCTTTGTATCCCTGGCTCCAAAAGCCCAGAGGTCGGCCTTGGGTCTCCCCAGGTGCTCTCTGCCAGAGGCTCCAGGTAGGGCCATTCTCCCCGGCTGCGGTGTAGAGCATGTTCTTAACCTCCTGCCCTTCCCGGACTGGCCCAAGGGCTACTGCTTGGGCAATCTCCCGTTTAATATGTTCAAAGGATTGTTGTTGCTCAGGGCCCCATTCAAAATCATTCTTCTTACAGGTGACGTGGTAGAGAGGGCTCACAATCAGGCTGTAGTTCGGGATGTGCATCCTCCAGAACCCCACAGCGCCCAGGAAAGACTGAGTCTCCTTTTTAGGGGATGGTGGGGCCATGGCTGTTATCTTCTTTATCACCTCCACTGGGATGTGGCGACGCCCATCTTGCCGTTTTATTCCTAGGAAATGAATTTCCCTTGCAGGCCTCTGAACTTTCTTTTGCTTAATGGCAAAGCCGGCCTTCAGGAGGATTTCAGTTATCTTCTTCCCTTTCTCAAAGACTTCCTCGGCTGTGTCCCCCCATACAATGATGTCATCAATGTACTGCAGGTGTTCTGGAGCCCCACCTTTCTCCAGTGCAGTATGGACCAGTCCATGGCAAATGGTGGAGCTGTGGTTCCACCCCTGGGGCAATCGATTCCAGGTGTACTGGATGCCTCTCCAAGAGAACGCAAACTGTGGCCTGCACTCTGGCGCTATCGGAATGGAGAAGAACGCGTTAGCAATGTCAATCGTGGCGTACCACTTGGCTGCCTTCGACTCCAGTTCATACTGGAGCTCGAGCATGTCCGGCACTGCAGCACTCATCGCTGGCGTAACTTCATTCAGGCCACGGTAGTCTACAGTTAGCCTGCACTCGCCATTAGGCTTTCTCACTGGCCATATAGGGCTGTTGAAGGGTGAGTGAGTTTTGCTGATCACCTTCTGGCTTTCTAGTTGACGGATCAGCTGATGGATGGGGACCAGGGAATCTCGGTTAGTGCGGTACTGCCGCCGGTGCACCGTCCTGGGAGCAATCGGCACTCGCTGCTCCTCTACCTTAAGCCGCCCCACCACTGAGGGATCCTCTGAGAGGCCGGGTAAGGTGGACAACTGTTCAACCTCCTCCAGGGCAGCTACACCAAAAGCCCACCGGTACCCTTTTGGGTCTCTGAAGTACCCTCTCCTGAGACAGTCTATGCCCAGGATGCACGGGGCATCTGGGCCAGTCACAATGGGGTGCTTATGCCAGTCCTTCCCAGTCAGGCTCACTTCAGCTTCCAGTAGGGTCAGCTGTTGGGATCCCCCTGTCACTCCAGAGATGCAGATGGATTCAACCCCACTGCAGCTCGATGGCATCAGGGCGCACTGTGCACCAGTGTCCACCAAAGCCTGATATTCTTGTGGGTCTGACGTGCCAGGCCATCGGATCCACACTGTCCAGTGAATCCGATTATCCCTTTCCTCCACCTGGCTGGAGGCAGGGCCCCTCTAATCCTGCTCATCATCACTCACTTCTTGTAAGAATGATTCACTGGTCCCCTCAAGAGGGTCAGACATAACATTCACCATTCTCTTCTGTCTGGGGGATTTCTGACTGGACACTGGAGCTGCGCTCTTCTTGGAGGACTCCCCTTTTGTGATGGTCTTCCCTTTCAGCTGCTCTACTCGTGCAGCTAGGGCGGCAGTGGGCTGTCCATCCCACCTCCTCATGTTTTCTCCATGGTCGTGGAGGAAAAACCACAGGGTGCCTCGTGGTGTGTGCCTTCTGCTGCCTTTCTCTTGGGTGGGGAAACATTTACTTCTAGTGGCTGAGACATCAGCCCGTGCAGGTGGAATGTGGGACATGTCCTCTTCCATTTTCTGGACCCTCTGAGACAGTTCCTCCACAGCTGAGACCCAGGAATGTTGAGATGAAGGGAGATTTCCCTCCTATTGCCGGAGCTTGCCAACCACTCCATCCACTGTTAGAGTGTGGGTGTCTGTCCACCAGGACACTATTGCCAATGCTTTCGAGTGTGCTTCTGGTGCACTGTTCAGGAACTTTCGCCACATCAGGTGTGTGCAAGGGGCCTGATCTGGGTCCATGGGTGACTGCTCATCATTCAGATCACCATAGATCATCTCAAACACAGCCAGTTCCCTGAGGTTCTGGATGCCTTTCTCAGGGGTGGTCCATTTGCCTAGCTGACATAGGATGTCATCCTTGTAGGGGTGCCTCTCCCTTACACTGAGCAGGAGTCGCTTCCAAAGGCTGAGGGTTTGAGTCTGTTTCCCTATTTCCCTATCAATGCCAGCCTCCTTGGCCAAAGATCCCAGCTGCTTGGCCTCTCTCCCCTCCATCTCAAAAGCACTGGCTCCATTGTCCCAGCATCGGAGCAGCCAGGTGCAAATCTGCTCGCCTCCCAGGCGGCCGAAATCTCTCTGCATATCTCGCAGCTCAGTCGGGGATAGAGATCGGACGATCACCTCTGGCCCTTCCTCCTGTTCCTGTGCTGGGCCTGGATCATCCCATCCCCCACTTTGCGAGCTGACTTTCTGGTATATTTTGTTTTCTGTATCGGGGTGACTGATACCGGCACTGGCTGGCTCTCTGGCTCAGCTGCTGTGCTGGTGGAGGTGACTGAGTCTGGCTCTGCCTGTCCCCCCGGCCCAGATACTGTACCAGTAACTTCACTCTCAGATTCTGCATCCTTTTGCTCCCCCCGAGGGCAGTGAGTGGTATTAAAGAGGACACGGTAGGCATGGGCAAGTCCCCAACACATTGCAGCGAGTTGTGTCTCCTGGGTTTTGCCAGTTTGGTAACACACCCTTTCTAAGCACTCCATCAGCTTCTCAGGGCTCTGCATTTGTTCGGGAGTGAAATTCCAAAGCATTGGGGGTGCCCACCGACTCAGGCCTTTGCCCATCTTTTCCCACACCCCTTGCCACTCACTATTATCTGACCTCGGGGCAGGTTTCCGGGCACTGCTATTGTTAGAGAAGTGCCGCATGGCCAACACCAAAATCAGGCAGACATTCAGAAAGCATTGTGCTGCAATGACACTGGCCTGCAGGCTCCAAGGATAATTGAAACTCCCAAAACCCGAGAGGATCTCTTCCCCTGGCTCACCCACAGAGGGGGTGAGACCCCTAACAAAAGCCCAAATGGCAAACAGGTACCGGCCCGCCCCCACCAATAGCGATACAAAGGCAGCATAAGCAGTCAATAGCCCGTATAACAAAACAAGCCCCTTTATACATTTTCCACCGACAACAAACACCAGCACTGGGAATACACAGTGGATATAAGGAATAATCCAGCCCCACCACGCAAGCAAATGGGCCAGCATTGCAAACATTTTCTTATCACACAGTACAAATACAAACAGAAAAACTACCCCCAACAGGTTGCTCCATGACACTCTGGTCAGGGTCTGTCCCTTTTTGATTCTTATTTCAGCCCTCTTGTGCCCCACGTTGGTGCGCCAGAAAGGCTGTGCTGGTTTAGGCCGTGCCGGGACTGGAGATCATGTTGCCATTGTCCCTCCCCCACCCTCAGCCGGTCAGACTGGAAGTGAGGCACAAACCCTGGGTTAAAATAAGAAGAAAGGTAATACAACAGTGTGATAAGTAATCTGAACAAAAACAGTAGCAATGATAACAACAGTAAACAGCAATAACAGTGAACAAGACAAAAGATATACAGAGAAATACCGCAATGGTTACGGAACAAACCCGCTGTGTGCTCCCCGCCACCAAAGCCACAGCGGAAAAAGTTCCCGCGCTCCCGCACCCGGACCTGGTCAGCATGGTATGAATAACCTGGCTGGAGATCTCTTCCTCCTCTCTCTCTTAACCCTATCCCAGCTGAACCAGGACAACAGTGTTTTCTGTGAAGTTTGTGAAAGTTTTTGCTCTCATGGCAGAGAGTGACAGGTAAAAACTGAGATCATTGTCCTGGTTTCGGCCGGGATAGAGTTAACTTTCCTTAGGCTGAGAGGGAGCACAGCTGAAGGGCTAGTCCAGATTGATCATTTGAGCATTCCGTATTCTGTGATGTCATGCTCAACTTATAGGTAGGTGTGTGCTTCTTATACGCGTGTTTTTTGTTTTCAATTTCTGGGTCGACATGGAAGGATTCTGTGGTGTGGTCGGATCGCTGCTGGGGATGGGCTCTGTACCAGTCACAGCTCAGGGAGCCACTACTGCATTTTACCCATTTTGGACTACTATTGTTACTGTTGGTTTTGTTAGTAAATTTTTTTTCTTCAACCTACAAATTTCTTCTTTTGTCCCTCCCCTATTTCACAGGAGTGGGGATGGGAAGTAAACAACTGGCCACATGGAAATTTGCTACCGGCTGAGTTCAAACCATAACAATCATAAAAGCCTTCAGACAACTCTAAAGTGCACAGATGTGAACAGTTCAAATGTAGAAAAGTGAGAACTTCATTCTGGGAAAGTGTCTGAGTGTGCCTAGGATGAGGCAAACCTTCAGTGTATACCTTGTCTATTTTCAGTATTTTGTTATTAACCTGCATGATCTTTGATCAATGAGGGTTTTTTGGTTTTTAGAATTTAGATTAGAGTATGTGGAAGATGCTGGGGTAGTGTTGTCCACTCATCCATGAAAGAGAGCAATTACTGCCTTTTGTGGGGTGTTGGGTGCCAGCAGGTCCAGGCTTGACCTTAGATGTGTCAGAGCTGCTGACATTACGTAATGAACTCCTCCTTAGTAACTGGGTGAATGACTTGTACATCACTGGCACAGTGTTGTGTTCCTCCTAGGCCCAAGCTAGATTTACTTCTCATTTCTTAACAATACAACTGGCCCTTTTCTGTAGCTGAGGTATTGTGTTACATCACACTAACTGGGAGCAGAGCCTGGGAGAAGCAGTGCTGGGATGAATCTTTATAGTTGTGTGGGTGAATATTAGGCTAACGCCTGTTAGGAAGTAAAATGTTTGGTTTAGACTTCCATGGTGGAAAAACTTCAGTGAAACCTACCTGTAGAACTGCACTTTTCAGTGGCAGGCAGTCTGCTTACAGTCCTACTATCTGTTCTCTTATTAACTACATGGAATGAAGTTTCAGATCTCACTCATATTTTGGGGGCTGCTTCAAATAGTAAAACAGCCTTCTCAACTTTTAAACGAATACAGTTATTTAAGAATAATTTAAGGTGCACCTTGTAACTGTATACATTGAGAGATATATTCTGAAATTCCGATTTTGGGTGTCTTCTTATGTCCTGATGTGGTTATTGTCAGCAGGGTAGTTTTTTTGAGTAAGAGTTTTTATCATCAGAAAAAAATTACACAAAAATTAAAAATCTTTATTTTACAAGGATGAATGCTTAGTAATATATCACTCTGGAATATGAGTGTCACTGACTTTGTAATAGAACTTTGAAAAGCAGTACCTGGCCATATCTCATTTACTAGCCTCTTGCCAAAGTGGTGGGTGTAGGCATGGTTGAGGTCCACATAAAGTGGCATGCCTTAAAAACTTGCAGAAATGGTGCCTCTGAACTAAAATGCGGGGGAGAACCAAGAGGCTATTACTTTATTCAGTCCTGCTGAATATGCTGCTAGTTTTACTCTTAAGTAAACCATTTTATTTTATCCTCAACTAATCAGAACAAAACTGAGGGATGTGAGCTTCCTGTCTTCAAACAAAAGGGCTTTTTTTGCCTTTAGATTTCAGTGCGAATATAATAATTTCCAAATCACACAGTAAGCTCTAATTAATGTAAACAAAAGTAATGCTTCAATAAGTCTTGTATTCAACGCAGATCAGAGATGAATCATTTTGCCTTCAAAAAATTGATATAACCAAGTGCATTTCAAGCAGGCTAAAAATGGAAGTAGTGATTTTCTATTTGAAATTTAATGGTCTCATCCACAGAACATTACACAGAACAGATTTGCCTGCAGTGAAAGAAGTGCACTGGTCATATCCAGTACTTTAAATTAATTCACTCGTCATGGTCATTTGAGGTTTATGTTGTGCTTTGTGACAGGTACAACTGGAGCTGCTCTGATGGAGACTACTGACAATACCATAGTGATTTACCTGCAAAATGTGTTATTAACAGAAAAGTTTGTACAGTCAGCCTTCAGTTTTATAGTTTATTCTGCCTTTATTACACCCATCAGGTTTTACTCTGTTAGATTATTGGGAGGGAGCTGTGAGCTGTTTACTGCTTGGCTCCAAACAAAGGTGATTAAGCTCATGACTCCAATAGCTCCACTGTGAGCAATTGTTGGTCTTATAAAGAATTTAGGCTGAAGGCTTCAAATCTTATTTCTAACGTTAATTTGAGATCCTCTGCCTCAAAAGTCAGTAGTAATATTCCTATTGATTTAAACAGGATTGGGTTTTCACTCTATCAAAATTCCTTCTGAGTGAGAATGCTGGAGTTGTTTTCACATCACCAGTGGTTTCTTATCAAACTTTTATTGTCTTCTGGTATTAATCGATCTTTTTTTCTAATGTGAAATACGTTTGTGATTTCATGTCTGTATTCAGAAAGCTGTTTTTAAAAACTGTTTTCCTTCTTGCATGAGATGTGTGGTCAGACTCATAGAATACAGCAGATAGCCATCCCCATTAGCAAAGGATAGCATGCCTGAGGCATTTTATTGATTAGCCTCTTGAGTCAGATACTGAAGATGCTGCAAGGATGCATTTTTCATTACAGTCACAATATTTACACTATGAGCATCAAGGGGTTAACTGCTCACATCTCTGTTTACACTTTTGGTGATAAACAGACATATTTGTTAGTTTTGGACTAAATGTAGAGAAAGAAGGGTCTAATTCAGCAAAATTCTGTGTGTCATATTTGTGTATAGATCTTTATGTTATGCTTACCACTGATCTGCCTATCAGCTGGGAGTGAAGAAATTCATCCAGTGTTGCACATGCATATAATCTCTTTATATCCTTCTTCTTGGAAACGTATTACAGAAGTGCTGATTAAGTAAGGTTTTTGTTTTATTTTTGTTTCTTCAGTGTGTGTAATATTTTCATTAGCACAGGTAGGCAGCCACCATGTATATTAATATATATGTAAAAACTACATACTGTATTATAACATGTGTAAGATGTTCAGTTTCTTGTAGGTTCCATATCAAAGAACAAAACCATTTAGGAACAGATTTCAAAGCTAAGGTATATTAGTTCTTTGGTTTGTATCCTCATGTTAAAAACACCTTTCCCCAACAACCTTGATATGTTAAACATTTATTAAAAATAAAGAGACTGTGGTAATTGTATTTTTATTGATGAGTTTACAAGTTCATCATGACAGGTTGTACATACCTGTTTTAGAAAAATAATTCTGGATCATCTTAAAAGATATACAGTGCATGTGAAATTTATTTTCTATGCATAATCAAAACTGGTATATCTGAAATATTTACAGGTCAATAAAAAGATTTTTCAGAAGGCTGTCTATAATATTACATGCTATAAATTTTCAACACAAGTTTAGAATTGATGGTCAAGTAGCTACTGAATGTTAACTGGCTGAACAGTGACCTTATGGACATGCAAAATTGTGTTCTTAAGTATACGCAGTTTTCACATAGCATCTAAAGGCATTTCAAAAAATGCTAACCATTTTAGAGAACAAATGAAGACTCAGCAGTGAGAAAGTATTGTCCTTGTTTAAATCACTGGGGTTAACATCAAGTTACCACTTGAAAGGTTTAATTACTAAAAGGGGAAAGGGATGGAGATCACAGGGGAATAAAAGAACTGCCTAAAATATGCCACAGTTTCCCTTAAACCCACACAGAATATTTTGTGCATTACTTTTTCAGGGAAAGAGGAAATAGCTATAAATTCGGTCTGAAAAGCTTGTGGCATCTTCCTGAATGGAGGGTGCTAGGGAGAGGGTTGTTACCACTACTGAAGTTGCTTGGTCTGTTTGTAGGTTTGCCAGCCATCAACGTTTGAAATCTGTGATGAGTTATGTTATTTCACAAAGTATTCAAAACAGTTTAGTTATTTCCAAGAGTGAAGCAAGGAAAAAAAAAACCCTATCAAAGAAAAAGAACCAACTTTTGTCTGAGAAGCTCTTGAAGCAGTCTTGATAATTGCTATCAGTGTGCTCACCATGCTGGAGATGTGTTGTTTTCTGTTCTTTTAAAGATATGCTTGCAGTAAGTTATGCTGAAATATCTCCCTTGGGAGAGATTTCCTCAAACTTTATCAGTTAAATCCTTTAAGGATGCTATGTCTTTTCATCCTCATGAAGTCCCAGTGGTTGCAGTGCCCTCTCTGTAACTGATGTTTATGGTGCCTGAGTTTGGACATCAGAACAGAAAACAATTTTCTAGCATCTGGAGCTGTCAGATATGTTTTTGCTTTACCTGTCCCGCAGTACAACACTGTGGAGAAATTTCCTGGTTTTATTCATGTGGAGACAATGGCCAGACTGGTGGGAGGGAGTGAAGGAGTAGATTGAAGAAGAGTCAAAGCTGAGGTGGAAGGGAGGGAGGAAGGGAGGAAAGGGCTCTGATTCAATGCCCAGGGAGTTCAGGGAATATAGGGGAACCAGTGGGGATGAGAGGCTGAGGGAAGCTGCAATGTATGCGACAAGGGAGGATGAGCATGGAGGCTGCTATCTGGAAAGAGACAGGTGGTCAGAAGGGACAAAGAACTGGGACGTGGTTAGGGAAAACGGGAAAAAAACACATAACATGGTGGGTAGATGTAATTAAGGAGCTCAGGACTGGCAGCCAGGGGTGAGGGATGATGCCAAGAAGATGACAATAATCCTGTGTGAATTGAGCAGAGGGGAATAACTGATGGTAATACTGACACGGTACATACATGCAAGAGACTGAATTAGAAGTTTGCAGGTTGCTTTAATGCTTTAAATTTTTATTTTGTGTGTTGTTACATGAATGTAACACTTGCCTTGTGTGTTTGCTTATGTGCAGGCTTATCATTCTTCAAAAAACAAACTGACTTGGATTCTGGTTTCTCTGAATGTGCAGGGCTGAAATCTGCAGTGATTCAGAAACTGGTGGACAGCTGATTGCTTCAGGAATTGAAGGACAGCTGAATGAGGCACCCTTGCTGTGAGAGTGGGGTGAGGGGAAAAGCAGCACTAGTCAGAGGGTGAAGAGCAGCTAGGAGCTGTGACAGATATTGTCCTTTTCATCCCCCCTGCTGCCGCTGGTCTGTTCAAGTTCTTTCTTTCCCATGGAGGGGCTTTTTTGGTTTTTTTCCAGTCAAGGTCATTGAAGTTGAATGCAGCCCAGTACCAGTAAAATGTTAGTATGACCCCATGCAGTGTGTGGCATTAGATAGCAGCTCTTTAGGACAGCCAGAAACTGTAGAAGGGGCAAGAGAGAATGCAGGTGTATAGAGTTCCCCATTAGCAACTATTACAGCCTGCTAATAAATAACTTATTCCTGTCCTGGTGCAAATACCTTGACTGTTTTTTTTGGGAGGGGGTTGCTAATGAGCATATCCAGAAACCTACTTTTAGAACAAAAGTACTCGCAGTGTGTCTTCCATTACTCTCATGAGGAATGTCTGTTAAAAAAAACAAGGCATATTTAGAAGTTTCAATCTCTTCAAAAAAAGTTCCAGATTGTTATTATGAGAAATTTTAATGAGAATTAGGTTTCCAAGTAGAATCAAATCAGTTGCACCATGGCAATTGAAGTATCAAAGCTGATAGGAAAAGTATGAACATTTTTTAGGGTAACAAGTGTATCTTTTTGCCTTCTGTCAATGTTGTGGGAGTAAGTAGTTTTCTAGTGTCAGTCAAAATGAGAATTTGAACTCCATCAAACTGGAAATAAAACTTACTAAATAAGTAAAATGATAAAACGTTTTGGAAAAGTTTTTTTGGGATATGGCAGATCATCATTATATAGACTGTGAAAGGACACGTGTGTTTCAATGGAAACGTGTTCAAACACAGGTGAATCAAACTAAAAATAAGCACTCTCATGTCTGAACTACATGTTTATCGTTGTTGTTCATTAGTTCCACTGAGTTCCGTACCAAAATACCCAGTTCGCAATTGACAGGTGGAAAGAAATAGTCTTTAGGAGAACAGCAAATGAAAATACCATGAAGTTTTCTTGGCAGTCAGGGGCCCTGCGCGTCCTGATTAGGGACGGTCCAGAAATAGACCACAAGCACCTGGCAAGACAGAAGACAAGTACTTGCAAATTTATAATGCGTGTACTTCTCGTACACTCTTACAGCTTTATTTCAAATGATTCCCCATGAACATGGAAGATGCATCCCTCTGAACCCACCAGAGGCTGTGAAGCTGGCAAGGCAGCAGAGGCTGTTTTCTCTGGGAAGTGTGAGTGGCTCCGTGGTTGAGCAGGGCGATCTCTCTCTCATGGGTGCATGGGGGAAGACGAAAGCTCCAGTTCCAGCCTTGGGCTGCCTGGCAGCAGACAGCAGGTGGCCAGCAGGGTGGGCAGGGGGAGCCCAGCACACCAGCGGCTCTGCAGGAAGCCCCACTGGGGGCAGGCTGCCTGCAGAAGCACCCTGCCCTGGAACTAGGGGGCACAGGGGTCATGCTGCCCAGCTGGGAACAGCACCTGCACAGGGAGCCACAGAGACTGCCTCACCCTAACCTCACCCTTCTGCACTGTGCCACAACACCCTACAGGCAATTCCCACCATCAGGAGAAGCAGTGGGGCTCTGCAGTTTTTTCTTCAGAGGACCATGCACAAAACCACTCTTGCTCTAAACCCAGGGAACACATAAAACTCTACAAGTGTAGGGGCCGGGGGCTTTGGTTGTTTCTGCAGAGCAAAGCTCAGTGCATCCCCAGCCTTTTTATTCTGACATGCACCACCTCCAGAGGACAGTTCTGGTTCACACCCAGCCTGAGCTGCCTTCAGAAGTACGTCAGCAGAGCTCACTCTACAGAAAGGTCAGTTCTACACCATGGGGGTGTGCTTCTTGTAGAGGGAAAGATGCAAAAGAGCCAAAGATATGTGTGCTCTGAAAGGCTTGTTTAATGGAGAGGTCTACTCTTTTTTTCTTAGATTTCCCCCTCTTTTCTTTCCCTGTGTCACCCATGTCAGAGCCAGAAAGAAAAGGAGCCTCTGTTCTTTCAAGAAATGAATTCTCTCTTTGTCTCTTCCATTAATTTTGCATCTGAGAAGGATTCCACTGTTTTTCTGGTAACTTTTATTCTTGAGCTTCTTGTAATGTCTCTGAAAGATAATGAGACAATCCAGTTAACTGAATCAAAGGATAAACAAAACCAAGTCTGATACAAACACCTTTGATTTTGAAGAAAGAAAATATAAGAAGATTTTCCGAAATATTTTTTGAACTGAGCTTGATAGAGGGCTCTAAGATGTGAACTGACTTGAAGACATAGATGCATTACGCTATTGTGGCCCTTACTCTTGAACAAGGGGAGTAGAAAAAAGATTAAAGAACAAATTGAGAATTTATTTGGAGATTACTATCTTAAGTTGTTGACTCCATGACCAGGGCTTTGAAAAGACTTAAGAGAAAGAAAATGGAGGCCAGAGGGAAAAAAAAATTAAAATGTGGGATGACACAGGTAAAAGGGAGTAGCCTAAGAAACTAAGGAAGAGGCCATTTACACTTACAAGTAATATTGAAGAAAAATATGGTCAAGAGGTTAACAGTGTCACCAGGGCTGAGAGCAAGTGCTAAAAAGGACACCAAATTTGGGCTTTGCTTGGGGCGAGGGAGTGTGAGAAGGTGGCTTGCTCTTTGGTCAGATAGTCTGTGATGTTCTGCACAAACAAGTTTTTGCAGGCATGTTCAGCTCTTGACAGTACAGCTGCTTTTTCTGGATGAAAGAAATGGCAAAACAAAGGATTAGAAAGATATATACTGATTTTTTCCATTTCCCATTCTTCTTGCTCCTAAAAAATCCCTGAACAATCCAACATGAAAACCCCCCACCATTTTACTAATAGTTTGAACCAACTTCTTACAGCAAGACTGTATTACTGAATTACTGCGCTGCCTAACAGCTGAAGTAGTAGTAAATTCCTGAAACACTCTGACAGAATGTCTCCTCTAATTTTTAAGATTTTCTCTTTCTGAAAGCCTTTTAGTGCTCTTTACTGACATTCTCCCTTGACAGTCTTGTACTCAAAGCAGTTAATTGAAGCATGTGACATATTTAAATTGTAAGTTCTTCTGCTCTAAAACTGCCATGCATAATGAACTTAATGTGCTCAATAAAAATGCATACAACACCTAATTTGAAAGAAGAGTTTATGACTGATGGCCATACGAAAAGTTAGGAATATTAGAATCAAGGCTTTGGTTTTTAAAGTGCCTCCCTTTTGCACACAGGCAGAAATAGAAGTATCAAAGAGGTGGAATAGAACCAAAAATACCAGAACTAGACAATTAAAATTAGAAGATGGTATCTTTGTATTTATTCTGCAATTTGTATGTTGTATGTACATTAATAAATGTACATAATAAGAAATACTGCTCCAGTAAAACATAAGAAATAATGGAAATAGGGCAAATGGAATAAGAAATAAGGCTAAATGAAAAGGTGACAACTGAAAACATGACAAAATGGGAACAGAAGAAGCTTCAGAATAGATTTAAATAACAAGGCAATATAAGCAACATCAGAAATAATTTTTAAAACTGCAACAAATTTATATGGGAAAGGTTTCAAGGAAAGCTTCAATTAATGGCAAAAGGTTTGGCAGAAACCATGGCAAAAAATTACGCAGAAAATATGGGATGCTTCCTTTATTTGGAATGAATGTGCTAAGAGTAAGTTCATGATCTTTTCTGTGCCAGGAGAAAACTCTGCTGAGGCACTTCTGAAGGCAGCTCAGGCTGGGTGTGAACCAGAGCTGTGCTCTAGAGGTGGTGCAGGAGGGTGAGGTTAGGGTGAGGCAGTCTCTGTGGCTCCCTGTGCAGGTGCTGTTCCCAGCTGGGCAGCATGACCCCTGTGCCCCCTAGTTCCAGGGCAGGGTGCTTCTGCAGGCAGCCTGCCCCCAGTGGGGCTTCCTGCAGAGCCGCTGGTGTGCTGGGCTCCCCCTGCCCACCCTGCTGGCCACCTGCTGTCTGCTGCCAGGCAGTCCAAGGCTGGAACCGGAGCTTTCGTCTTCCCCCATGCACCCATGAGAGAGAGATCGCCCTGCTCAACCACGGAGCCACTCACACTTCCCAGAGAAAACAGCCTCTGCTGCCTTGCCAGCTTCACAGCCTCTGGTGGGTTCAGAGGGATGCATCTTCCATATTCATGGGGAA
Source organism: Athene noctua (assembly GCF_965140245.1). NCBI lineage: Eukaryota > Metazoa > Chordata > Aves > Strigiformes > Strigidae > Athene > Athene noctua. The sequence continues at coordinate 34,498,154 of NC_134077.1, forward strand.
TCATTTGAAATAAAGCTGTTAGAGTGTATGAGAAGTACACGCATTATAAATTTGCAAGTACTTGTCTTCTGTCTCGCCAGGTGCTTGTGGTCTATTTCTGGACCGTCCCTAATCAGGACGCGCAGGGCCCCTGACTGCCAAGAAGGTACACTGGGTCACACAGCTATTATGTAAGGAATATTTTCTGAAAAATAGGGAAATAATAGTAACCAACATCTTAACTATTTCAAAGGAGTGGTTGTATGCTCTATTTTAAAAGTTCATTCTTGATACAATGGTTTCTTTCTTTGATGTAGGAATTATTCAAAGGGCATGGGAATAATGGAAATAATAAATTCTTCAGAAGAGCTCTTTTCTGTGAAAAGTTGAAATGCGTTATTGTTGGTACCTTAACTCATCTGTTATATGGTAAATTAACTGGATAATGTTAATATTAGGGGATAGATTAGTGAGCAGATTTTTAAATAAAATTGGTATGGCTGGAATCCCTCTACACAGAACTAGTTGCTGCCATTTTACAAAATATCATTCATGGCTGATGAGATAAATGTTAAAGTGTTAATATGTATTTAATTACATTTCCAAAATTTAGTTTTCTTTCCTTACTTATTTGCTTGCTCTCATTGCCCTTTGTTGTCTTCATTAGACTTCCATTCCTGCTTGGAACATTTCTCATAATGTGCGTGCATGTACAAATTGCATTACTACACCAAGTAAATATAGTTGCTTATATCTCCCAAAAAAGGAGCTCGCTGAGCCGAAGTAGTTTCCCATATGCCAATATTTTGTTAAGTATTTTTTTAACTTTTTTCTTCTAGGTATCTTCTCTCAGAGTCAGGTAGATCAGTTTACATGTAACTATGACAAAGTCTCCAAGTGTGCTCTAGTGAGTAGTTACAAGGGAAGAGTTTTAACTAGCTGGAGACCCTGATCACAGGAATCTTCCCCTCTCTTAAGGAATTGGCCTGTAAGTGGATTTTTAAAGGTATTTATAAATCTGGAACAAATACACTAATTATAAAACCAGACAGATAAGATTCACCTTTGGATCTGGAACAGCATTTTCTAACTGGAATGCGTTAGATTGACCATAAGTAAAAACAAAATGAGGCTACAGGCATTTTAACACTCAGAATTTAAAAGTCAGTGCCATAGATTACTTTCTGCAGACAGATTAGGTGTTGTGTTGAATTCTTGGTTGGGGAGGTGTGTGCTTGTGTCCATAAATTTGTGAGGACTTCTCAGAAAAAAACCCTTTGAAAACAGGTTGATACATTTGCTGTCAGTGAAAGATGAGGAGAGAGGGAAGGAGGGATTAGTACAGTTTAGATGGTATATTTGTATGAAGTATGCTTAGGGCAGTCTGTGTTACGTTTGTGTGTGTTAAATCCTTTGTTTCTGAAAGTATTTACTTATGTGATTGTGTTGGGGAATGTCTGCACATAAAAAGTAACGCTACTGTAAATTCTCTGTTCGGACATGCATGCTGCAAATTAAGGTCAAGCTGGTTTATCTAGGTTAATATTTGTAAATATTTAGCATTGTTATTTTAAAGATTTTTCTCTGCTTGAACATGCAGTGTGCAAATTGAGGCCTAGCTGCTTGACTGCCTTGGGGAAAAGAGGTGCTTACTCCTTGTTGGTAAAGACCACCAAGAACTTTTGAGTTTTAGAGCCTTGTGCCTTGCTGCTTTTATAAGTGGGAGGTGGTGTCTATAGTCTTTTCTGAGCTTGAGGGAAGGGGGAAAAAGAACAGTGAAAAAGTGCTGTTTGGAGAAGCCTGTTTCTGCTACATATCTACAAGGAATGGGATGAACCGGTGGCTTTGCTAACCCTCAGTTGCACAACTGCATGCTGCTTTGGTGCGTAGTTTTCATCTCTCCTTGGTAACTTTTCCTTAGGGCAAAATATTGCAGTTGGTCTCTGAAAATGCTGTGTAAAGTTTACCGTCTGGAGTATGTCTGCCTTGTATACTGATGCTGCCTGGCTGGTGATGCACACGAGGCAGTGCAGGAGTGCACGTGAAGAGCTGTTCTTACTCTCTGCCCTTCCTTGCACACTGGTGGGGAAAGCGCCGGTGCCCACGCTCCATTGCCGGCAGACACAGCACCTGGTGTACTGCATGGGCACTTGCTGCTTTCTAGCATTTTGGTAGCAGATCAGATGTGCTTCCTGCGTGGAGGACTTGCTAGCAACGTAACCCATGCAGCCCTTACTGGACAGGGAAATATGAGGACATTACACAGGTGTTTCTGAATGTCTCAGACGGATTGTGTGTCAAACCCCATAGCAACTTCCTTGTTTTTCCATGCTCTCTAATAAACTTGCTTGTTCGGCATTAGAAACCTGCTCTTGTTCCAAATTGTTATGTCTTGCCAGTATATAAGCAGAATAGCTAACTCATCAGCAGGTGTGACTTTCCAACAAACTCTAACAATGGTCATGGTGAAGGCAGGCATCTCAAAAGACAATGGTTATATTCAACCAAAGTTTTAAGACTTTTTTGAGTGAAGGCTCATGAGCTCATTGGCACCTTCCTTAGCATTTATGAGGTTGTAAGAGGTAGAGTCTGTGGATTGAATTACTTTCAGGAGAAAGGCTTCATGAGTGCTTGAACTAAAAGAGGTGATGTGTTTTTTATTTTGTTTTTAATGAAAAGGACTTCACTACCTACACCCCTTTTCTTTCAAGAGGAGTAGCATCCTGCTGAGGCAGACGTTGCTGCATGTCTTGCTTTGTCTTTAAATTCAGTTATCATCAATCATGGATCTGATTTGGCCTGCACTGCTGTATACAATACAAAAGAGAGAATTTAAAAAATCACAACTAGAAAAAACTCACTGGAGCTAAAAAAAGCAGTGAGCAGTGTAGAAGATAAGAATTCCTGGTGACTAAATAAAATGTGAATATGTTATAGTACTGTATGTACCATTTTCAAAAGATTGATTTGTTTTGATTAAAAAATGCAGTTAAATCAGATCTCTCCTGAATGTTCTGGCTGTCATTTTATTTTAGCCAGTAGAAACCTGCCTTTCTGGTTTATGCAGCCACAGTGCTAACATGTAAAGCAAGATGTTATGACTCACTCGAACAATTCTTTGTTCTCTCTTGAAAACATTGCTGATGGTATTTTCAAATATACTTGGCTTTACCCCTGAGAGTGTAGGCCTCTAGCAAGTCTGAGTTTAATGCAAGGCAGATTATGTAATTTTTGCAATGCCATATGATGTGAATGTAATCCTGTTAACATCTTCTAGTTTTGCAGTTTTGCTGAATTTTGCTGTAATTTTATTACGGGATAAGATGGCTTTTCTTAGTTTGCAAAACTTTCTTCAAATGTTGTAAAAAAAGTATTTCAGGACTGAGAAGTAGCCACTTAGGGATTAATCAGCAAAACTGCTTTCTTAACTCCATATGAAGAAGCAATTTACTTGCATGAAACCCTGAAATCATGTCGCTTAAAATGAGAACTTGAATTGAAAAGGAGGTTGCAGTGGTTTCAGCAAGGTTTTACCTGAAGAGCGCTCCTCAGTGCTGGGAAAACAGGGGTTAAGGAAGGTGAGGTTAGAGGGTGTGGGGATACCTGCTGGCTCTCATCCTGGCAGTTTCCTTTGGAAGTACTTTCTTGTGTACCTGAAAGCACTGATTAAGGGTTTGAAGGTGATTGGTGAGAAGGGCAACAGAGCCCATTGCAGTCCTCAGCTGCCTGAAGAAGACAATTTCCAGCCAAGAAGGCTAGCTGAATCCTAAACTGGTGCTGAGTTACATAAGTTAACTCTTATGAGACTTAAATTTCTTTGTTACGTTAGTATCTTTGATTACTCCTAGGGGTGTGTATTACTATTGTAAGATGCCTGAGTGGAAAATTGTCAGCCTCATGTTTGCTGCTGGTTTACTATTTCTGAGTTATGCTAATTAACTGATGCTATGAATGACGTTACTGGTCAGACAGAGCAGAAAGTTCATTGAAAACAAACAGATTTGAGCTTAACCATCACAGAACCTCAGCATGCCTTTGGGCACCACTCTGTCCCCCCTGGAAGCCACGGTGCTGGCAGCACCTTTTATGCCTTCTGCAAGGGTTTATTAACCATGCTTTGATTAACTGTGTCAAAACCCTGTAGCTCTGAGCAGGTGAGAGCTCCTGTCTATAATATTCCGTTAATGTTTAGTACCCAGTTGGAAGTCTTGCCATCATTATCTGCTTTAGTTAGGGCTGCATGTTTATTTTGAGCTTTTCCTGTGTGTTTCTAGAGATGCCTGTCCAATCCTAGGTTCCCAAAACCTTGTTGTATGTTTAAAAGATAATGGAAACAGTTCCAATGGTGAAAGTAATTTGCTTTTTATGAGGTATGAATGACGAGATAACTATGTGCTTTTTAGTGGGACATCACTTCTGCTTCTTTGAGTAACAGCTGATTTAAAGATAAAATGAGGCAGGACAATTACCGCTTCAGTCTTGAAGCTCTGCTGTCTAGTAATTTAACCTGCATTTAAAAAAAAAAATTTAAGGAGTGTTTTGGTTTTTTTTTGTTCTTGTCTTTTTGCTGTAGTGCTCCTGATAGTCACTCTATAGCTAAGAGGAGCTGATTCTTGTCTTACATTTTTCTTACGACACAAGTTCTATTTCTTGTTGAGGAACCTGATAATAAAATCACTATATTGCTCTGCATTATCCAGAATGTTAAAATGAGATGAAGTGAATTTTTGCTTACCTTCATCATGTTTTCCCCCAAATTGTTTTCCATTTTGTGGCTGATCATTAAGTCTCACTATACGTGCTGAGGGAATATGTAATTACATTTGCTTAGAATAAACAACCCGTATGATGGCTTTAGATTTGTAAATACTGAGAACCTTTCAAGAACATCTCCTGGTTTAAGCAAATACAGTAAATCTGGTGAACAGCATGGATACACAATTTCCAGCCTAACAGAGATGTAATGGCTTGCTTAGTGAGAGTGGCCATCTGAAATTGTTGTATTGGCCCTGCCCATGTTACTAGCTACAAATCCTGACCAAATGCACCTGCTGGAAAAAAAATAGCTGCATCTTCACTGTCATTATGTGATTGATAGTTTACCAGCAAAGCTAAATTTAATGAAATTATTTGTTTGTACGCTAAAAAGTGAAATAGCACAAACAGTATCCCACAGCTTCCTCATCCTGTTTCTTTTCTCTCTGGTGATTTTACTGCAGTCTAGCAGTTTATACAATATGAATCAGCTAACTAAAACCTAATTATGAGTTATGTTCGTATTTTCTTGTGGAGTCTAGGACTGTAGTAGTCAAATGCTCTAATTGATTCTGAGAGGGGATCATTCTGTGTAATTATTCTCAGTCGTTTTAGCCTGTTGTTGGCTGCTAGGCAAACTGATAAATGACAGGCATTCCGGTGGAAGTGAGCTTTTTATAATGCATTCTCAACAGCACAATGTTCTTTGCTATATTGTCCCCAGCACTGTTTGCTAATACTGGCATAGACCCTTAATGAAGTACTCTTCAAGAAAACAATGTGATTATTTCAATTCAGGGTGTTGGATGGCTCCCACTTATACTATCAAAAATACTTTAAAAGAAAACAAAACTGAACCTTCTTCACAAAGAGTTGTAACAGAGCAGCTAACGATTTATAATTTAGAACTTAAGGGCAAAGTTTTGCCTTCTGATCTATGCTGTTGGAGTTTGAGTGACAGACCCATGCTGGAAGGACGAGTATGATTTTAGAATTAAAATATGTCACAGGGGTTAGAATTTTGATCAGAGAACAGGTTTTCTAGATTAATGCTAGGTTTACCAGGATTGTGCTTATGCAAGTACACTTGAGGATTTGTTTTCTTTGCTATTTTGTAACTATTGACCTGCCAGCTACCTAATAGTATTTACAGAATGATTGATTAAACATGTATAAGGGCAAAATATTTTCTTCCGTACAGCTGAAAGTTGTGTTAGAGGCACTGAGAACTGCCTCCTTTTTTTTAGACAAAGCTAACTGAATGCATGAATGCCACTGCACATAGCTGACAAAGGCAGAAGATCTTTGTGAAAAGGTTCTCCAAATTCTTTCCCACAGAAGTCAACGAAAGGGTCGGTTGTCCTGGGCTACGTATTTCGTCACTTAAACCTAGTGGAGATAGATTACTTTGGACTGCGCTACTGTGACAGGAGTCATCAAACGGTGAGTAAAAGACACAGCAGATTTTATTTTTCATATGTAAAAATTACCCTGTTTGTGCCATTTGCCTGTAGAGCATTAAATTGTCATATAATAGTTTCACTAAACTTTTTCCTGGCTCAGGTTTCCAGTAATAGTTTCTTTGTGGTTTTTTGCATTAAAGTCTTGGACTAGCTATTAATATCTTAGATAGGATTAGAATCAGATGCTGAATGTTGTTGAAAACTAAATGAAGGAAGTATAAACAGTACAAAATTATTATATGAAAGTAGGATTAGTATTTTTTCTCTTTTAGTGCTGTGTCCTGAAGTCAGTGGTTGGTGCATTATGCTGTCCAGATTTCCTTGGCCTTGTGGCCTCTGTGTGTGTCACAGGCTGCTTCACTTGGACCACTTGGTGAATGCCTGTTTCAGAGTGTATCTTCTGGTTGGTGTGGTGGCTGCCTGTTCACTGGTAGAGCCCTAGGAGTCAAGGTGTTGGCAATAACATTTTCACTTCACCTGAATCATATCTGTGTCCTTGAGCCCATATTCTCTTTAGCCTTCTTGTCAGGGACTCATCAGACATCTGAGAGCTTTTTCCACCAGGAGATTACACTCCTAAATAAGCAAGAAAATTGAAAGAAGGCTGAGATGTTCCAGACAAAACAGGCAGAGGCCTGGGGCAATGCAGTCTGGAGTGACCCCTTGAAAGGCCTGTGCAGGGTTACTGCAGTCAGAGGTGAGAAGCAGGGGATGCTCAGCAGGTAAGACTAGCGATGTATTCATGGGGTAGTCTTCATATTACCTTAATTTTATAAAGGGAATAATGCCTGGCCTGTGGTTAAATTAAGTCAAGCAGTTATGCTTTTAAAGTCACTGTTCTCTGTTGAGAGTACTGCACAATACCCTGACCTCAAGAGATGGCATGTTTCGTGGCATCAAAATATGAATAAATTATTGAATTGGCTAAATATTTGCCAGTTTCTTCTGTTTACCTGAAGTTGAACATGTAGAGACTGAAGTTAGAGCAGTATTAGCAGAAGGTTATTGATTGATGCTGAGAGCTACAGACTGCCCTACTCACTGTATCTTTATTTCTGAGTAGTGTAGACATCTATGAATTCAGTTCCTTGATAAACTTCTAACCAAGTTTCATTCCATGGAGTTGAAAGTCAGATTTAGTGGTGAACTAAAGGCAGACTGTTAAAACCAGTATTTTTTTGATTTCCTGAGGAAATTAAGGTGTGAATGAAGAGCGGGTAGATACCTTTTGCTCTCAGAATTGTTTCCCTTTTTCCTGTAGAGGCAAATAAAACAGAAATGGCTATCAGTGGGAACACTTCCAGAGGTATACACACTGTGTATTTAATGGTGTATATGGCATTATGAAAATAAGAGAAGATTACATCTCTTCTCTGAAATATTTAACACATAAAGGCGCATATTAGGACATATCCTGCTAACACATTAGATTTGTTTGTATGGTACCAGTGCATTTTTTATTATGGTAGTGTGCATGAGCTGTAGGCCATAATCACATTAACTCAGCCTTTCCAAATACAGCTTACTTTTTTTTTTTTTTTTTTTTTTCCCCCCTTTTCTTTCACATGACGCTCTAGTGGTGTAAATTTAATAAAGAGGCTAACACATCTTTATTTTCTGGCTGGCCCAAGGTCCAGAAGCTGCTGTGCTTCTTGATTTTTCCCATGGATTAGGAAGGTGTTCATCCCACTTCCCTCATTTGCCTGCTCTTGCACAGATACCAGTCTTGTGGGGATACAGTTTGCACTAGCACAGAGATGGAGTTCCAGCCTCTCTGTGCATGGATGCCTGCCAGCCTGTATTTTGCCTGTTTTCTGCACCAGTGGGCAGGCACCTCTGCTGCCTGTTTGTGTCCTGGTCCCCTGATGGGAGCACGGCCTGCCCGCCCCCACCTGTGGGTTTCCTTTGCAGGGGCATCCCAGGTGTGCAGGGCAGCTTTGTCCTGGCCTGCAGCTGGGAAGCAGCCAGGAGGTACAACCAGAGATCACAGCAGTGGGCCAGGTTGCAGAGTGCGCTTGCCCTGCCATGTAGCTGCTGCCACAGTGACCAACTGAGTTTGTGCTGCAGGTTGCACCTGGGCTGTGCTGTAGCAAAATACTGTGGAAATGCCTGTTCTGTTTGTCCATGTATGGATAATTAAAAGTTGATGCGAAGTTCATAAATTAGTAAAGCTGTGCTACTGTGTTTGGTTTTACATGTTTTATTACAACTGTTGCTAGCTAGCTATTTTTAGTGAAATCTTGTAAGCTCTTGAGAATGGCCAGTATAAAGGGAAAGCTTCCATGCAACAAAGAACACCTTGCTCTTTACCTGTAACCATACATTCAGTTGCTCTCTGAATGTGGCTAAAATGCTTTGGGATGTTGTGGGAATTAGTCCTGTAATGCCTGGAAAGAAGCCTAGATTTGAATTTTGGATTGGATATGTTTTGGATCAGCCACAGTAGATTTCCTAAGGGAAAGGGGAAAAAGGTTACCTTGCTAATTAATTTTAAAACTGTGCTTCTGAGTTGGTCTCAGACAGAGAAACATGTTTGGAGGTTTGACTACCTATTAATACATTGCTCGTGGTGGCAAATATTTTATTATTTGCTCTTTCAGTTCTTTTGTCACACCATATATTTAAATGAAAGTTGAATAAAGCAGAGTGGACAAAACTGTGTATTTTAAAGAATGCAACCCAATCACAAATAAACATTTTTTTATTAAGGGTTTGAAATGACTTGCTTAGTTATTTTCCCCATTACTTTTGCATGCCTCAGCACTTCCAGGTGGTCTTTTAAGCTCTGTGTGCTACCTCTTATGTGGGTGGTATCATAGTTATTTTAGTAGTACCAGTAGGGCTCTAGTCAGTGAACAAGGTTTCACTGTGCTGTGCAGTATATGAATGCATAACATTAAAATGGTCTTCCTGAACAGCTAACAAACTAATTAGCACATGAGGGAGAATAGCTGGATGCAGCAAACAGATTGACAGAAATGGATGGCACTGGGCAGATCATGAACAATAAGATAAAGCATAAATTGGATGACAGTCTCTAGGATAGTAATTTGGTCATATTACACAAATTTTGCTTTACATTTGACATTTCAGGGTCCCACAAACTCCATGGCAAAAGGACAGTATTCAGTTTGCAAAATCAAGCTCTAGAAGATTGAGTTGCCAGAACAGTGTAAGCTGTATCTATCTTGTGCTCTGAACAAGACAGGAGTCCCCTAAGAAAAAGCAAAAGTATCTTGTAATAATTAATTGAAATGTAACATTTAATAAGGAATTTAAAATATTGTAATATAAAATGACACCCAAATGGACAGGTGTCTTGAACTAATGTAGTAGGTTCTCAGTAGTGTTTCCTGAACTCTGAGTGCTTTGGTTGACAAACTACATGGTGCTTTTTAATGCAGTACATGAGTACCTTTTTGGTGCAAATTCTTTAAAAGGAAGACCAGTTTTCTTGAGTGCAACTGAATCTCTCAGTGTGCTTCATCAGCCTTTCACCTGAGCTTTTTGCATTGCTGCAAAGACTGCTGACACTCAAGTTAGGCTAAGCTGAGACTGGGTACTGTCATAATGCTTCTTGGTGTGAATGGTCAGCTGGGTCCTGATTGACAGGGAAATGTAGTCACTTTGCTGCTGCCTTTGTGATTTCTCCAGTGTGCCTTAGTGAAGTCGTGCTAATTACTGTTCTGGCAGGAGGCCAATATTTTCTTGAGGCACACAAAAGACGGAATGGAAATGACAATTCTAATGCATAGTATTTCAGGAAAAAATGAGCAGAATTTAATGAGGGAAAGGGTACTTTTGAAGCCCAAAGGCAAATCACAAAAGTGTGCTGAAAGAGTCATGCTATTAGAGCTCCTCTTACAAAAAAGATTTTGAAACTCCCTTACTGCAGAAAACTAGAAAATCGAAAGGTCTGTTGATAATAAAAACTTTTTTTTTTTTTTAACTTCCAGAAACGTGGCTGCGCTTTACAGTTTGACATTGGTCAGGTTGGCCCCTCACCATCCCTAAACGCACTGTTATGCTAAATCTGATTAATGTAAAGCCTCAGGAGACATGTCTGCATTGTACAGCAGGCTGTGATGCAAACACTCTTCTTTTATGATCCAATATAATGATGATCTGAGCTATTATATTTACAATGTACCAGCATACTGATACTCTTCAGGCTTCAAGGGGAGAAATACAAGTACAGCAAGCTGTATCAACACACTAATTCAGTATCACAGTCAAGCTCATTTCCCCAGGTGCAGTTAGTTCAGGTGCAGTGTGAACATGTGTATACTGCTCTAAGATTTGGAGCTAACACGAGATGGGAAGCTCTCTGTACCATGCATCCACTCTGCAGAGTAGATGTGTTTTTTCTCCGCTGCCATAAGGAAGGTCTGTTTTGAGCATACAGACCTGAAAGCACAGCAGGTGGGAGGTAGCCCATGGCAATAGATTTCACAGCTGCATAGCCCAGAGTCCACCTAGAGAGAGAGGGGAGATGCAGGTCTCAGTTTCTTGTAAAGCTGAACTTTCTACTATGAGTTGCTGTGCTGCAGTCAGCTGTGGCAAAGTTGAGTGCAGAAGCCAGTGCCATGGACTGCATATTACTGCTGTGCAAATTCAAATATCAGAAAGTTGTTCCTTGATCGATCCAGTGTGATAAAAAAAGTAACTGCAGTGTGCTTAAATTGCCAGGTTACTATACCAAATTGGATAAAGTAACAGATTGAACAGGCTGTATGTACTTTAACTATAGAAACAAGGGCATGGCTTTAATAAAAGGTTTGTTTGCAATAAAAAATGTCTGTTCTGTAGGGAGTTACTGTCATATAACTTAATGTGTATTTTGATCTCAGGATCTTAGAAAAACAAATGAACTGTACGTAGATTGTATTTTGGTTTTGTATGGATTTGACATTTGTCCACAAGCATGGTATATGAAATCATTTAGAAAGAAAAAGTCTTATGCTTGTTAAAATAGATGACAGCCAGTGGAAAAAAGCCCAAACAAAACAGACTGACAGTATTTATTAGAAGCTAGAAATTTTAGAAGAACGTTAAACAATTAAAACAACCAAGACAAAGCTGATGATCAGGTCAGTTAAAGATAGTAAGAGTTAGCTTTTAGCGTATAGCACGATGAACAGGGTACTCACGCTGGTGATGTAATACTGAATCAATGTAACTTCAGGTTCTAGTAAAAGATGGAAATAATAAATACATTGTAGGATTGCCTGATGATATACATTTCTTCTATAATAAGGATGTCTCTTGAAAGTGGTGGTTTTTGCTGTTGTAGATGTGAACAAAAACTGGCATGTGTGGCATCATGGGTATAGCTTGGTAAGAATCTAATTAAGAGAGCTCAGGGATTTAGTTTGAAGTTGATAGATTTTCCTCCACCAGATGCTTCATTGGCTGATACCACATCAAACATTTCAACTTAGTTAATATTTTGTTTCTAACAGGTTCATAGAATTTGATCCATGTTTAACCCTATGCAGATACAAGGAATGAAGATTCCAGATTTATGGAAAAATTTTTGTAGTCATTTAAAAAGGCTAAATATGAAATACTGGATGGTGTTTGGATGAATACTGCTTACATATCTGGCTTGTATGGGAGATGGATTTGTAAAAGGACAGTAGAGCCCATCTGTTCTTAGATATGCTGTACTTTAAAACATGTCTTTTTATAATTTCTCTCTAAAAATTGAAAGGGAATAATTTTCTTTAATAATACTGTACATTTATAATCAGTCAATTAAAAAATTAAAAAAAACTAATACTGTATGGTCTTTGTAAATAACAATTGATAAACTAGTAGCCATCACTTTAATAATTGGATAGTTGCATTGATTAGGACTATTTAGAAATCATTATTTTTTTCCCTTTTCTGCTGTAAATGTTAAATTCCCCTTTCAGATTCACAAAATTTATCCCCTGCAGTTGGATGAGTATATGCTGGGCTCTGCACCTCTATAGTAGTGGTGCGCTGTTTATAAAGGCAGATAACCCTTGCTGTATGTGCAGGAGAGACAGAGGTGGGAAATCTCTGAGAAGTGGCACGCTGACTGCCAAAAAGATAAAAAGAGTGAGGCTGTGTGTTGGAGCTACTTTGGCATTCACAAATATAAGGTTTGTTGTCAGTAACTGCTGTGCAAGTGTAATGGATTAGTAAGACGCTGCTTTGTTTTTTCAGTTCCATTTTTCTTGGCATTTTAACTTGTGAGCTCAAAACTGTAACTATACCCAACATTATTTATATGTAGACACAAACATTTAACAGGTATCTAATACACGTTATTATGCATGCATGCATATGTATGTTTAGAGGCCTTGTGGTCAGGGATCTTGGTTTTTTAAATGTTCTCATCTTTGTTAACATTGGCTTGAAAAATGCCTTTTCATTATCCATGAAATTCCATTAATCTTTGGCTTACAAATAAAATATTAGAAATCTCCCTCTCCTCCCCCCACCCCTTGCATTCTTCCAGAAAATTTTGGCAGCCTTTGAAATAATAAATAGCTACACAGTGATTTTAAGCATGGGTTTGTGGCATTGCCACAATGCTAAATACTGAGAGATTCTTGCATCTTCTCCACTGCTCTGTCTCCCAGAAGTAGACTGGTCTGAGCTGAAGTGTTTAACTTCACCTATGCTGCATGTGAATCTCGATGCCTGTGGTACTCTCAGAAGAGAGCATTTCTTTGTGTCAGGTGATGCTTATTTTCACTAGCATGAGTAGCAGCAATCTGTTTTACAGAAATGAGGGCTGAGAGTGCAGTTCCTCCTGCCGGCTCGGTTTGGGGAAGGACAGGAAATGTTTAATGATGTAAATAACCTGATTTGTTCCCTCTCCTCTCATCAGTTTTCTTCTGAATCTGAACCTGCAGTTTTCCCTCTGAATTTTGGAAATTGCCTTCAGAAGACCATACAAAGAGTATCACTTGTCTTGCCAGTGAAGTACAGTCTAGTGAGAATCAAGAGTTCCAATGCAACTTTGATTGTATTGTTGACACGTGTCCATACAGTCTTTAATTATTTGGCCAAATCCTTGTTTGTCTCATGGCAGCCAGTGAATCACATAGATACAAGAGGCGGTGGAGTTCAGGTTGCACAGACAACCAGAAATCCGTAATTGTTTTGTGCTTGACTTGCAGACTTGAATGATGATCCATCAATATCCATTATTTCTTTTAAAAATAATAAATCTACCTATGCATGTAAAGCTAAACTGCAAACAAACAGGGCTATAGGGCAATATATCATGACGCTGAGTTCAGTTCAGGAGAATTTAAGGAGTTATTCTGTGATAGATTTTGATCTGGTTTTTAAATGGGATAGTTTTGATCTCTTGCCCTACAGAGCTGTCAATAATAAACAAGTTAGCTTGACAGTGTGCTCTGATGTCAGTTTTGAGAAGAGGTCAGACCACATTCTGACCACATTGCATACCTAGAATGTGCTCTGTAGAGTAATTTTGCCTTTTTTTCAGCCTGTAGACTGTAAAATCTCTTTATCAGCCTATTGTGTTAGCTCAGATTATTGCTGATTTGGAGTTCTAATAGGATGTTTGAACAAGTGTGACAAGCTTTTCTTTCCTCCATGCTTTCTGTTGAGGTTAAGAGGGTTTATATTTGAATAGCTATTGGATGTATTAGATACAAGCATGTACTGAATATTTTTTTTCCCTTCAAAATTTAGAAATTTTTTTTAACAGACATTCCAGGATTTGAAATAGCAATGGCCAAGAACAAGGTTGTTTCTGTTTCAGGTGGATCAGCAGCTAATGGAAGTAGTTTGTTTTCATATTTTGTCAAAATAATGATAGTTGTTTACAACCACTTATGAAATAAGTCGCTTGGGATTTTCTACTCAAATGTCTTGTAGTGTTTTTCCTTCCCTTCTTTATGCTACTGCTCCTAATAGAGAAATTTTTTAGTCCAGAGAAGGTCTTTGATTAGAAGGGGGAGATTTTTTGATAATTTTTTACTCATTCTCTGCAGTTCAGCCTTGCAAATAAGGAGTTTCTTTGTTCATTGGTCAGTGCAGTTCCTCAGTTAAAAAAGGTGTGGGTTCTAAGGGAGTAATTCAGTCTGCCTTAATTTGCTCTTCCTAGCAGCTGTGTTCTGCAGCCTTTTTGTTTCCAATGTATTAAGAAGGGGTGCCAATCTCAACTGGTCCAGAAAGTTTGGGTATGAGGGAAGAGAACTGAAGAAAAGAGAGACAAGAATGGTCTTGGCAGCTGCCTCTACACTTTCTTCCAAAACTGAATCATAGAAATGTCAATCTAAGGAATAAATAAGTAGTTGGAAGGATTACAAGTGCAGGATGCTGTTGACCTGTGCAGCCGTAATGAAGAAAGTACACAGCTGGTTTGTGGTCAGCAGTAGCACCAGGATAACCTTTATTAGAAGTTTGATAAAGACGAAGCAGACTTAATCAGTGAGAAATTGTACTGCAGGTTGCCTGCTGACCATATGGTATGGGAACCCATGTTCATTCCTTTGTGGTGTACTAGGTGTACCTTGATCATCTCTTGACACATTTGTCCAACTGTTTCTGAAAAACATCCAGTGGAAGAGTCTGTGCCCTCCCTTCCTTGATGTCAATTTCAAGTCATCCTCTCCCCTTGTTATTAGAAACTGTTTCTGAAATGGAAATGAAGTTTTCTTTGCTTCTAGTTAAACCATTTTCTTCATACTTGGTAGATATGAACATGGATCACAGTGTTCTTAAAGCAACTTCTCAGCTGTTGGAAGAGTGCGGTTATGCCTATTCCCCTGTACAGTCTTTTGTTTTCCAGAAAACAAGTGAAGTCCCTTCATTCTTTCCTTGTAGGTCCTGTCTTACATGCTTAGTTGTTGTCGGTATTTAAAGTTCCCCTACTTAGATTAATCTTCCAGGAAGAAAATAGCAAGGTTGCACATCCATACACTAGCTGTAGCAGATCAGATAGACACCAATGGGTACCTAGTGTGATACTTGTGTAGAGACAGCTTGTGACGAGCCTGAGATGTGGTGGCTCTTACCAAACAGATTTTCTTTCAGGAAGCTCCCTATCCCCAGATACGCAATGCTAGACTACAGACAGTGTTTCTCTGATTGGAAGCTGGCACACGTTTGTCATTAGCAGACTGAAGTGCGTCACTCTGGTAATTAATGTCAATATATGAATAAATATAGAATTACAATTGTTCTGTATTAATTTTTTATGCTAAGTGACTAATTTCCATAATTATCTGTCTCACAGTATTGGCTGGATCCTGCAAAGACGCTTGCTGAACATAAAGAATTGATAAAAAGTATGTATTTAATTTGAACTTAAAGTATCTGAAGATGAAGTAACAGAGACAATGTTCAGTGTAAACAGCCTGCACAACATTTATATTACAGTCACAACAGATCGATAGTTCTTGAACAAGTTTGTTACTGCAGTTCATAACTATCAAAATTTCACACATAGATTCAAGATACCATAATTTCCCAATAATTTGTGTGATTATTGTCCAGTGTGCTTAACTGTGCTTAAATTTTATTTTATAATAATAAATGGTGCTATACTTAACATCATTGATTTTATAGTAGCTGTGATATCTGTATCATACACCATAACCAAGTTAAATTGCTTTTTGTTTCTGAAGGTAAAAGTAATGCCTCTTACTGATAATAGTGTCTGCTGTTACTATCACTCTTCAGATATCACAGATGCAAGATCTGTTATTTTTATTATAATTAAAGAACACAATAAGATTATTTTACTTAAGAATTTGGAGACTTATAAAAAGATGTAGAAGCATCTTTTTATTCCAAACATGCATGGAATAAAAGTTACTGTTAAGTTTCGGTAATGAGTTAACTGAATCTTTCAGGAGAATAACATTTTTAAAAGGTGAATTAGAAAAGCTTTTCCAAATATTTCTTAGTTAAAGTGCTTCATAAAGTGCTTAGTTAAGTTGCTCCATAATATATTTGAAAGTATGAAAGGGATTAGCATTCAGTATTATTAGTTATGACAGGGAATCCTGTTCTGTGCACAATTGCATTTTTCAAAAAGTTTCAGTGGAAAAAGTATCTAAAGATGAAAATCAAGCAGTAAAAACAAATCTTGGAGAAATAGTAAGTTAGCAGTGAAATCTAAAGTTAAATCTTCAAAATAAGCAAAGCCTTCAAGTAAATAGACAAGCTGTAAAAGACTAGAAAAAAAAAATCCTTCCTTTTTTTCTTCATGAGTAATGAGTGTAGGAGTATGGATTTGCTATGTAGACATAAGATTTTTCTGAAATTTTCAAGTTTAATAAAATAAGATAGGCTTTTTCATAGCTGATTTGTGGCCAACTACAATTAACAGTTCATAACAACTAACTTTTGCCGAAATATTTTTTTTCCTTCAGCTGGACCACCATACACTCTGTATTTTGGCATTAAGTTCTATGCAGAGGATCCGTGTAAACTTAAAGAAGAAATAACAAGGTACAGTATTCAGTAAGAGTGTAGTCTGTTGATTTCAGGATAGTAATCTATTCCAGCTAGGTGCATATTGTTGTGGTGTGGCTAGGTTGTTGGTTGGGGTGTTTTGTTTGCTTGTTTTCTTTTCTTGAACATGTGAACATTTTTACTTGAGCATATATGCGGAGAAAGAGAATTGTGACTAGCCTAACAGTGGTTGGTACAGCCAGCTATTCAGAAGCTCAAGATGAAAAGTTGCTCTCTGATGCATCAGAAACCAAAAGGACTTGGTGTGCATTTGTGATTATTTTCTTCTGAGGAATACATTGTCTGCATTTATATTGTGCTATAGCCAAGTTTAGAGTTTCTTTGGATATCAAATATAAATACAGGGAATTTCTTCTTTATTGGCCGTAGCTTAAATTCCAGGCTGTTTTTCAAGAGGATTCCTTTCAGTGTTCCTAAAAATATGCAAAGGAAATTGGAGAGTTGCATGCATTTGATTCTTTTACCAAAGCTCAGCCTCTACAAGATATGAGGATGCACACACTACCACTGCATACACATACACACATATACTTGTCTGAACTCTTGCGGACAAGGTTTGCTCAGACAATTAGTTTTAGGTTCAAAAGGAAATTTGAGAATTTTGATTAGTAGGCAGACAAAATTGGTGTGCTGGCTTGCATTAATAACTGCCAAAATATTTCTTTTGATGTCCTAGGAATATGACACGTGAGAATTCAGTAGCATGAATGCAGGGGTTTTAATTTTCCTTAATCAGAGATGGCAGTTTGTTGCAGTGCAGGCAGAATATTTTTCTTGTACTAGAGTGAGAAATTTTTTTTTTGTTGTTTCCACACTGGCACAGCAGGAATGGAAGTCTCAAAAATAACAAGATTGAGACTGACCGTGTAATAATAATAAGCACTGTGACTCTGCAGGTAAAAAAGTGTAAACTGGATATAATGTGATGCCCCTGTACCATGAAAGTTTGCATTTTCCCATACTTTTCCAGAAGCACTTTGAACCCTGCTCACGGGGGAAGACAGATGGCCCTGGGAAGGGAGCTTTGGCCACTGAACCTGTTGTGATTGATGCTTGGGAGGCAGGGTGGATTTCTGTCTGGGAAATGCCAGGGCTAAATTTTAAAAACCTGTTTCTCTTTGCCTTGTGATAAGGGCAGTCAGTGATTTGCAGTGCTGATTAGGTGTGTCAATCTAGTCGAGAAGCATTCTAGTATAATTAGTAAGCCCCTGTTCATGGTTGGACAATGTTTGGTCACTCAGAATTTGCACCTTAAAAGTTACCGAGGGAGAGCATAAGGAAGGGATACGCTAACAGAACACATTGAGTAGTGAAACTTACTCAGTGTTTCTGTACGTTTATTCCTGTAGGCTCTTAAATCCTCAAAAGAAGGTATAGCTTTTCTGAAAGAAATATAATAATAATAATAAAAACTCCTTCTGCTTAGGAAGGATTAAAGGCTATATTTTTCTTTATAATAATAATTTTCTGCCAAGTGTGTAATGCCAATGGTGTGTTAAGTGTTTTGTACTAACTGATGTGTGCTTGTCATTTTAAGGATATGAGAGCTCTGTTGTTATTAGGTGTTGATGATCTGTGGTGTTACATGATTACTGTTTGCAAACAATGAAAACCTATCAGTTTTGTAATTGCTTCACAGTCCGGCTTGTAGGCAAAAGCTAACTCTGCAGTGATGCATATTAACATTTGCTGGATGTGTTTGCTAGAGCAAAGCAGGCTTCGGCACTGTTATGTATGCATGACATACTTGACAGCCACAAGATGAGAGTGCTTTAGCTACAAGTTTGGACTAAAGGCCGTGTTTTGTGAGGACCTTAGTGGCTTCTGTGGGAACTGAGATTGTTCGCTTTATAGGAGTCACTTAAGAACTTAACAGTTGGCTCCGACTGTTTTTTTTTTTTTTCATGGAGGTGGGTTTTTTGCAGTTTCCTATCCTGCTTTAATTTGAGACTACACTGGGAATGCAGAAATACCTGCTACATGGAAAAGTCATTTTTTAGCATCATTTGGTATGAAGCTCTGCATTGTAGAGATGGAGAAGTGCTAACAGAAAGACGGATGCATATCAGAAATGCATTTAATGTTAAAAAGGAGATGCTGTGTACTCCACAGTAGATGTAAAATCACCTTTGTCATCATAATTCATACAGAGATTTGAGATTTGTCTGGATAGGACTGGCAAGCGTAAGCTAGAAGCCATACTGAGGTGTTGCTTAGAGTGAAGGAACAGTGAGGATATGTGCTTTGTGTTGTGTAATGACATTCCCAGAAATTTCTTATGCAGTACCCTGGTCTTTTAAAGTGGAGAATATTAGCCATTCTTTTAAGGATGGACATTCCTGCTATAGTATCTGTCACAGCACAAGTTCTGGGGGCTCATTAACCAGAAAGACATTGGTATTCTTATTCAGAGGCTTATCTGGGCTGATCAAGTCTAGTAAATTTGATTGACTCTTAAATGATTGACGGATCAGCTATCGTCTATCTACGTGTTTGCAAACTGTAGATGCACTTTGAACTTACAGATCATTCCAAGGTGCTTTCATGAGTAACTTATACTAACAGAATAAATCATTTGAGGTGTAGCTGAATGGTTCTGTGTAGATAAAGTTCAATTAGTGAGTAGTGAAAAAGCTATATGCTTGTATCAATGACCGTTTTTTTCTTTAACAAGTTACCTTCTCGGTATTGTTACCTTTGTAGGAACTTGGTGCAAGAAATTTGTTTAGGATGATGTGAAACACTGCATAAATCTCTTGTAATAAAACCAGACAGCATTCAAAAGCTTTCCTATAAATGAGTGTGGGGAGTTGCAAAACCAAGCAGATCCTTCATATGATGGCTTGTTTTCTTGTCTTTTCCATCTGTTTTGTGCATATTGTTTCGTTGTCAGTGGTCTCAGTACATGCTTCATCAAGTGTAGCAGTAGGTTATGATTTTGAAAATTACATTTTTACCCCTGCTGCTTCCAAGGAGAATATCCTGTGCTATAACAGATACAGTTAACTGCTGATGGTATGCCTATCCATATTTTTCATGGGGTATGGACTTCATCAAATCTGCTCGGTGCTCTAGAGTTGGTACTGTTATGTGGAGAGGGACCTTTGAATAAAGATGTATCCAATACCCAGTTCTCCTTTTTATTGATCCACTGATCAGGTTAAACTTTGACCCTTTGATAGGTTTCTTGTTCAGTTTTTCTGATTTCCAGCCCTTTTCCCCATTTCCTGAATGCTCTATGAAAGTCAAAAGAGATAAATCACATTTTTAGGGGGAAAATGAATTGTATCTGCACAATATAAGCAGATGGGAAAACTACAGAGTGTTCCCCCCTGGAAGTTCTTCCACTAGATTAATCTTAGTTGTTACTTCAAGGTCAGAAGGTGAAAAGTAATTCAGAAAGGAATATAGTTGTTGGCTGTCACATAGTTATGGTACATGGCATGTCTTCAGTAAACTGCAATGTGTTGAAACATTACTTGGTGCATCAGACTCACTACTGAAACAATATCTTTGTTTTCTTTCTGTGTTTTAGGTATCAGTTTTTTTTGCAGGTCAAGCAAGATGTTTTACAGGGCCGATTGCCTTGTTCAGTCAACACTGCAGCACAGCTGGGAGCATATATAATTCAGTGTAAGTTCTTCTGGCCAACTGAGAATTTATTTCTTTTCATCCTGCATTACGATTAATACTAAGTGGTGAAGATTTCACTAACACTTTATACATTAATTTCAGAACAGAACAAAACATACAAAAGTATGACTGCTTTCAGCTAAAGAACTGCAAATAGATTACCATTATGAATGATAATATAGAAGCAGTATAGAAGTTAATGTAAAGAAGAAACTGAAAAGTCAGTCTGAAGACTCCGCCCAGCACTATTTGCCTCACTGAGGAACATCTTATCATGTACTTAGGACTTCATGACTTACTCTGCATTGCATGTAGAGTATGACAAAACCCTCATCAGAAGGTTTACAGATATGATGGGCTATTCGCAGCCTCCAGCCAACAAAGTCTCAAATAACATGTCAACATGAATAATACTAAATAACAAATATTAAATATGAATAATATTAAATAACATGTCTTTATGAAGGCATCTATGCTTGAATGGAGGATGTGTTTTGACCTGAAGTGAAATGTTTAGGTTCTGTCATTTATCTGCATTCACCCATCAGTAGTTAACTTCATAAGTGGGTGTTATAGCCTGCATACTTGGTAGAACTAGCAATCAATTAGAAAGGAGCTGTCCATTTACTAGTTAGTTATTCCTTCACATTACAGCTCAAGCTCTGTATTCAAACACAGCTGGCAACCAGAAATCAGTGATGAGCCATGCTGGGACCTGTATCTAAAATTTGTTTTATGTTAAATTTAGATTTCTCATCAGTGATATGTATTAAGCAAAGATTATTTGTATTATTTGTGTTCCAACTGTTCTCAACCACACCTACTACAACATAAAAAGTAGCCCTCCTTTCATTTCCATTTTAGAATAACAAGGCAAAGTAACTCGTGTATGAAATGAGTGGGGCTTATACAGAATTTCATGATGTGTTATATATGTTTCTGAAAAGCTGAAATGTCAGGCAGTTTCTAGTTTTGTACAATTATTAACTTCATTTTGCCATTTAAGAAACGTGACATGTCATACTCTGAAAAACTGTTTGCAATGCACATTTCACTTTACTGGCATATGTGCCTCCCCCCCCGCCCCCCCAAATACTTCAAGTATGAAGCAAGAAAGTATTTAATGATGGTAACAGCTTAATTGTATTATGAGAAATGAGTAAAAAGAGTAAATTCTTGTCCTTTAGTAATTTTGTAAGGTGGTTAGAGTATGGGGAGCTGTTGTTTTGGTATAAAATCCTGTTCCTGTGATTCTAATCTCTGATACTCTATTGGAAAGCAATGAGGAAGCTCACATGAGAGAGGAGGGTTGAAGTATGGCAAAGGTTGCATACAGTGGGTTAAGTTTGTCCTAGCACCAGCAAGCATACATTCCCATTTACTCTATAAAAAGCTTTGTCCTTTTATTTGGGGTCTACAGTTGTTAGAAGTATATAAAGATACCTGCGAAATGTCTGTGTCAGATACTGAAAATATGAACCCACAGCATCAGCACTGAGATAAACAGCCCTTCTTAGGTTCATATGCCAGACTGCTTTTTTCTTTTCCAAATTGAGTTAAAATGTGTTTGTGGGAATTCTGTATTGGCTGAGAAGCTCTGCTTCTGTAATGATATCAGTGGTGTCTTTCCCCATGGAGTTAACAGCTGCTGAGATCCAGGGGAGGAGACAGGGCCATGTGTTCTCCCAGAGTCCTCTATGCATGTCCTGCTACAGCCACGGGCCCTGCTTTCACTGTTCAGGTTGTGCCTCGGTGTCATCTTTGGTCTCTGGGCAGATCCTGTCCTTAGCACATGAATCATTTTCCTCCTTTTGTGGTCAAAGACTGCAGACTGTTATAGTGGTGATAGTGGAGAAATCGGCACCCATGGCACAGTTTGCAGAGTACACCAGTCTTCCTATTGGGAATGCTGGAGTGGTTGCTGTTGTAGTTATTACTGTTCTTATTCCTGCTATGGGCAAAAACCATGTCATTTTTATGGAGGTTTTCTAGAGAAACTTCTCAACATCTCTACTGAGCAGATGTCTGTCTTGTTCTAGAAACATAGTTAAGTTCTGGAAGGAAACATGAGTTATTAGATGAGTCTTCTTAGCTCTTGAAGCCTCCATTTGGCTATGTTTTTGGCTTAATGGTCTGTTGTGGTTTAAGCCCAGCTGCCAGCAAAGCGCCACGCAGCTGCATGTTCACTCCTCTCCCCTGATGGGGTGGGGAGGAGAATTAGAAGAAAAATATAAAACCTCGTGGGTTGAGATACAGACAATTTAATAGGACAACACAAGGAGAGAGAAAATAATAAACAATCATACTAATAAAAGAATATATAAAGCAAGTGATGCACAATGCAATTACTCACCACCTGGCACCCCATGCTCAGCCCATTCCTGAGCTGTGATCCCTCCTCCCCTTAACCAGCTCCCTGTTATATACTGGGCATGATGTCATATGGTGTCAGATATCCCCTTGGTTGGTTCATTAGGGTCAGTTGTCCTGGCTGTGCCCTCTCCCAGCTTCTTATGAACATTAACCCTAGCCAGCCAAACCTAGGACATTGACATTGGATAGAAACATTCCATGAAACTTTTCTTAGAGAAGCTCAGTCTAAGTAGATTGTACTCAGAGTTGTTAAAAAATTGAAATACTAACTTTCACAAAGTTTCTCAGATAGATGCAATTATAGTTAAGATCAGTAGAAGCAAGTTTTGACCAAGGTCCATATTTATTTTATAATTGCATTGCAACATATAAACTGGTATGACTAATGTATGCAAATTCAAGGTAGTTTCAAAGAAAATGATATTGACTATTCACCTCATTCTTCAAGAATTTTTTTTTTTAAATTTTGAAAGTGAATTCAATGTTCTGGAAATACATTGATATTTTATTGAAAAATGAAGTCTTGTGTTTCCTCACAATGTTGTTTACCCTTAGAAGGACATACCTGTAGGTGTCTCAGGATATTTGTCTTCATTTGTATTCCTGCACTGGCATTTATGTTAGGAGTCCTAGCAAGAGTATGGATCAGTTCTGTCTGTAATATTGCAGCTTATCATGAGGGCATAGATACTCAAAAAAATAGACTTTTCTTTTACACTTTTTCTACATATGCTGCCAAATAATACATGTCATCAAATTTCAACTTTGGTGACTTGGACCAAATTATACCTAGTCCTTCAGAAGTGGTAGATTTCCTGTCAAAATCTCTAGCTCTTTGACCCTTCCATTTCTCTTTTAAAATGACGGAAAACATTATTTCTTGGTTTTGTATGGGCAAATATGAACAGTTCTGTACTGTCTTTGGGTTTTTTAACTGATTGCATGGTAAATTGACAGTTGGAGAAAGGTGGCTTGGCACCAATAGGTGGATTTTATAACATATTTTTTGGTTAACATAAAGTGTTGAAAATAGGTGACCTTCCTTTTCTTCTTGTGTCCTCTAGCTGAGCTGGGGGACTATGACCCATATAAGCACACTACAGGTTATGTCTCGGAGTACCGCTTTGTGCCAGACCAGAAGGAAGAGCTGGAGGATGCCATAGAGCGGATACACAAAACTCTGATGTAAGAATTCAGTACTGTTGGAAACATTCGGAGATGATTGGTAGGTGGGGAAGGGAGCAGCTTGTGGTGCAGAGTGGAGGTCTCTAGACCCAAGGAAAGAATGCAGGGCATCCAGTTATATGCTTCAGAAACAGAAAACATTTTACGTAATTGGAATTGTTCTTTTAGGAACTGAGTAGGACAATAACTGGAAATACAATGTGTGTCAGACCTAGGTATGGTTGTTTCAAAACCAGCAGTTTTGATAGCGTTCTGGTTTCCTCTTAGCTTTGTAGTTAAAAAGAATGAAATAAAAATCTGTGAGTTCAGTTCCCTGTTCCAGGACAGATTTCCTGCATAATTTTGGACAAATTGTTTATTATGACCATGCCTCAGTCTACTGTCTGTAACATGGGGATAATATTTTTTCCTTTGTTTTCAAATGAACTGTTAGGACAAAACCACTTTTAATCTAATAATGTGCAGCACTTGGTACAATGCAGCCTCTATTTTCCTGCCAGATCCTTAGCTGGGGTAATGAAGGAGTGCTTGTAGCAACCTGCATGAATCTTTGCGAGAGCGACTTACATTGAAGGAGGTACCAGGAAAGCAGTTTGTATGCCCATGGTTTAAGTTATAATCTCAGCTGCAACATCTGCATGAATTAAAGACATAGTTTATTTTTACAAGCGTAAAGTCCCTTCCTTTTATTAACCAACATATCTTACAGAAAACGTATTGGCAGTGGTCAATATAAAGGACTGTATTGTAAGGAAAACCACATAATTTGTTAGAAAAAAAGGAGCACCTAGAAACAGGGTCATCAGGCAGTGCTGAATAACACAGGGCATTCAAACTTCTGGTTTCTGGACAAAACCAAAAAAAATTCCAGAAATTTGTGTGTGACCGTAAAGCAGTGGGAACAGAGGGTATCTGGTGGGTATTATTAAAAAATTATTTTAATTTTGGTTGAAACTGAATGGATCACTACGGAAGTTTGCAGGCATTGAAACTATACCTGATAGCATTTCTTATGAATAAGAAGGAGCTGAGAAAGCAGGAGTCAGCTAGAGTTATGGTACTTGGCAGGGTCAACTGTTGAAGAGATTGCAGGAGGAGCATAATAGGCATACTGCAGACAGGACAAAGGACAACTGCAGAGATCTGAAATATGTATGTCAACAGATGTGGGACATTCATGCAATCCCAATTTAACCTTTGGGAAAGCTGGAAAAAAAACAGATTAATTTTTATAATAGAGACTGCAACACTTCAATTCTCCATCTTTCAGTTAGGGGAATAATAGTCACCTTGGACAAAAAACATTTAATTGTACTATCACTGACATTCTGGATAATCTCTGCCCTATGGTGGATCCCAAGATGCTGCTTTGGGAGTCAGTTGATTTTCTCTCAGACTGCAATTTGTGCATACAATGCCTTCCCTTGATTTCCTGTCAGTGGAATGGGAAGCAAAACTGTAATAAGGACAACCAGGAGATGGACTGGAGCGCCCAACAGATAAGCAAAGCAAGATAAGAACTAGTAACCTCTGGCCCCATGGGTTCTGTCAGTGCTTGAGAGAGGAACAACAGCAGCAACATAGAGAGGAAAAATATAGCAATCTCACAGGGAAGCTGGAGCAAAGAACATAATTTCCAGTAAAGAAAGCAGAGACAGAAAGTGATCGTGTGTGATACAGCTTAAATACTAGATGCATTTACAGCAGCTGTGTAAGTAGTCTACTTAAAGAGGTTCAACTCTACATTGTTTGTCGGTATTCAGAAAAGATAAAAAAATCCCAGGATATTCAGAGTCACGTTTTGTCCCCGTTCCTCTATATTAGAAATGGCCTTCTATGTATGAAATGCTTTCAGTGAGAATAGACTGAAGTGCTCTTGCTGTATGAGTAACAGAGGCCAGACCACCACTAACTGTGTGAGAGCACTGCAAAGTCAGAGAGATTTGGCTTTGCAACATGCTGTTCCAAATGTTAGACGACAGTGCCTTCAAAAATGCAAAAAGGTGAGATTGGTTTTGAAAATAAAACGTATGCCAGAAATTCAATCATATGTAAAGCTAGAATAAACATTTACTTGCTTATTTCAAAATCATGTTTCTGGTAAGTGTTAAAGAAGCTTGTTCTAACAAATCCAAGTTAGGTGCAATTGTGATAACAACCATTTATTCAGGTGAGAGCAGTAGGAAACATTTTATATGTTCATCATACCCTTTGCCAAAGTAATGTAGAGATAATCAGAGCTAGCCATCTTGTATGTAGGTCTAGATTTCTTGATTCTGTTGCTATAATGAAGCCACAGTCTGGATAAAGGTTAAGTAATTTCTTGCCTGTAGTTTTGCATGTTAGTGTTATTTGCGCCTTGTTTAATGATAATAGGTATCAACAGAGATAATAGGTATCAACAGAGACACAGCTGTTCTCTTTGAAAAACTTCTGTAATTGGAGCCTGTGCCACTTGCCACATTGACCTGAGCTTTCTCTTTCAGGGAAGAGTCTGTTGTTCAATAATTATTTGTGTGGTTGCCTGACTGCCTTACAGTAATTGATGTGTTACAGAGAACCTTACTACAGGTCTTTTTGTGAAGTAAAAACGTACTGTTTTTTCTGTTCCAGGGATTGGAAACTGAGTCACAGAGAGTTTTGTTTGATTCAACATCACAGAGGTTGTGTTTGAGAAATGAAACTTGAGATGAACTGCTATGTACCAGGCCACCGATACTAAGCAACCTTAATTTGTCTCAAGTTTCTGTAGACATTAGTGTAGTAAATCAGATGAAGACCCATTTGCCTCAAAAAGTTCATAACCTGGAAGATGAGATTCAGAAGCCAGGGGAACAGCGGTTGCAAAGAGCAATGATAACTGTCTTAACACCGTCTCTAGTGTTTTTATATGCTTACTGATCTGGAGCTCTGATACTCTTTTGCTGCTTGGCTGCAGTTAGGTGTCAGGGATTTAGCAGCATCAGAAAAGAGTGAAACTAAGGTGTACCCATTGCTAGTTCAGCCTGTCATCATCAGCACCGCAAACACTGACTTCTGCACGGTGAAGTGATCTCTTTAGTTAAGAAATTTGAAGATAGAATGGCTGAGGGCATATCCCAAATTACCTACCAGAGACATTTTAGGGATGGGTTTGTGATACAGTTTGGAAGAAATTCTTCATCCTTTCTGGAGCCTAGCATGGAAGTGCAGGGTTTTTTTGCAAGACAGCTGTGGCACTGTGTGTACCTTGCTTCTGCTAGTTATGTCCAGATAAACTGGTTTTGGTTGCAGGTTATCTTGCAGTTTTTTACACAGCACAATAACTATTCAGGGATTCATTCAGGATGCAGTTTTTTGAGCAAGTCTCTAAATCCAGTAAAGTGAGGGAAGTCAAAGGTGTTGGTGGGGTTCTTACCTCATCAAGTCTCTGCAGCCTCCCTGTTGTGATTGTGGTCCCATCTATAAACCAGCATGACAATCCCAAGTTCAGATACCAGGGTGAGATGACCTTATGTTGTCACGCACATCTCAAGGAGCAAGCAGCGGTTTCAGAGCTTGCACATGAGGAAGGAGACACTCGTGGTGTTGAAGGAGGGATATGATCCCTCACTGCAAATGGGAGAGCTTGTGTTGGCCCTCTGACATTGCCCGTTCCAGACGGCAGCAGATCTGGGACTAATTGATACTTGGCAAGTCAGCCATTCGTGTATTTTGAATCGATGTTATATGCTGTCAGTGAGGCATAAGTAAAGCTTAAATGCCCCTGATAGGTAGCTTTGAGAATAGCTTTCAAGATTGTTTAGGGCCATCAGTGGTACTCAGGTGCTCTTTGTCCCTCTAAATGAGCGGAACTTGTCAGCTGCAGGACTGTTACATTGCCTGCTCTGTCATTACCAACCGCTTCAGTTTTGGTGTGTATTGGTGTGTATTCAGGTTGTATGATGCTGAGGAGTATTTTTGTTTTCGTACACGTCAAAAATGAAACACTTACTCTTTGTAATTGTGGGAATTGTTTCAGTCTCTGACATCCCCCTCTCACCTTAACATTCTGTCTTCTCCATCTGCATTTGGGAGAACTTCCTTCAGCTTTCATCTGCTTTCTTCTGAAGCTCCAGCTCACATCTTCTTTAATATTTTTGCAAATACACTTTCTTATAAATTATGTATTATTGTGAAAATATGTATACACGTGCACACAGTTATTTGACATTTGAACCTTTGTTTCCAGTTTGACAATTGAACCTGTACTTTCAGAGACAGGTGACAATAGCGGGGTAAGCACATCAGGCATTTTTCTAAGTATGGTCAGTAAGGAAACACTAGCAGCGGTATTTAAACTGGTGTTGGATACTAGCACTAACTGAGTAATGGGGTAATTCACTTTGCTCAGGACTGATATTTAGCCTGACTGGGAACTCAGTAAGACAGTACTGCTCCAATAAACATTTTGCTTACATTTCTGGGAGGTACCAACAAGATTTTTAAAAAAGCAGTGGAGTAAATTCTTATGGCAGAAGTGGATAAAAGACATGTCAGATGTGACAGTGCTGACATGCTGAATATCCAGTGTTCTGCATATTCTGAATACAGAGATGAATCACAGGTCTACTGGGAAACACAGCTTTTGAAGAAAGGGATTTCTTTAACAAGCCTCAGGTCTGCTGCTTGACGTGTGGAAACAAACCCTACAACTCAGAGAGAGTTATAAAGCAGGTATGTTTATTCCGGCCGGGGTGCAAGGGGATTTTCTCCACAAAGCCTGCACACTGTCTCGGAAAGTAGCCAAATATTTATTACACCAAAGCGTACATATTCATTAGGAAAGGCCGGGTTATTACAATTAATTCAGGGAATAGGTGTGATTATTATAATTATTTCTCAGAACTCATTTGCGTATTCTGAGCATGCTTAGTAGAAGTATGGTGAGGGTCTTCGGTGATCAAGGGAGAAGTCCGTGGTCCTCTTCATGGTGTCCGCTCTTTCGAGGGCATGTGCTGTGAAGCAAAGTCCAGGTGTCTTCTTCCTATATCAGGGAGGTCATCCTCCCTAGATGGTATAGATGGTATCTCTGTGTCCTTTTGTTCGAGTTCCCCTTATCTTACTTTGCCTAAGTGCCTACTGAGGTCTTTGAGTCTGTTATCAGTGAGTTGTCTTTTTACTTCATACCCCAGGACTACCTGCTACTTTCTTATCATAGCCAATCCACTGCCTGCCTGCTAGGCTACACTGAATCTACGGAACAGTCTGGGCAAGCAGGATTCTTAAACAACATTCAGAAATTATCATATGTTGCTATAAGTAAATAATTTGCAAGGAAAGTGGTTATTTCTTTGTATCATGCTTTTCCAGGAGTCCATGGAAAGAAAGTCTTACACCCGAAATGGCATCAGTGCTGCTGTGTGAATTAAGATGGACTGAAGCAGCCTATCTCCTACATACAAAGAAGGCATTTTAAATATCTCTGCTGTTGTATTCATGCTAGCACTGCTGCTTCATGGCTTCCACGTTGGATGAGTTTTTTGCCTTGCTAGACATAACACAAAGTTGGGAAAACCTAGAAAATAGCTGCTAGGCTGGAGAGGATGGGAAGAAAAGAAATAAAGAATATCCAAATTGCAGGACTTTTCCAGGTCTTGAGTCAAAATGTTGAGCTCTTCCTTCAGACCTTGAATTTGAAAGGTAGCCAAATGCAATGAAGTATTTCCCTATGAGAGCACAAGGGTGAAGTAGGAGATTTTTGGGTGGATATTTTCACAAGAGGTGCTGTACTTTTCCAGTAACAGTCCAGTAGCTTTCATGGAAGTCTTAAAAAGAAGAGAGGATGAAAGTTCAGTTTCAGCTGTTTCAGGCTTGCAACAGTGTCTTGTTCTTGTTATTAAGGGAACAAACCAATTTCTGAGGATAAGTCTGTTGAAAGCTTTGAATTTATTTAGTTATTCTCTTCATCAGTGATGTCAAGTATGTTTCTAGTAGTGAGGGATTTTTTTCCCCACCAGTTTTCCCCTATTGTTTCCTAGCAGCATGCAGCTGATGGTAGTTTTTAACTGATAAACCGATAGGTGCAGGTAGGAGTGCAAGCTGAATCTTTGAAACTGGTGATCTCATTAGTGAGATGCCAAACTTTGTTTTCACAGTAGCAGACTTGGGTATTACCAGTTGATGTGAGTTCCAGTGGGCAAGATTTTATGAAGAGCGGAGTATTTTATGTGATGTCATGAACCCTGCTTTTAGAAATTCTTTGTAGCTTCAGCACTGCTGTGGGGAAATAGTACTCA
Organism: Athene noctua; assembly: GCF_965140245.1. Classification (NCBI taxonomy): domain Eukaryota; kingdom Metazoa; phylum Chordata; class Aves; order Strigiformes; family Strigidae; genus Athene; species Athene noctua. Next base: position 34,528,293 of record NC_134077.1, read on the forward strand.
AGTCAAGCATTACATTCCTGATTTATTAATAATCATGTAGTTATTGAAAAAAGTTATTTTGATTATTCAAGCCTAAAAATGGAATGCCTGAAGTGTGTTTGTGACAACAGGGTGATTAGCCACTGTATAGGCATACATTATATATATGATAGCTTATGTCTGTGGTGGGATCTTACAGCAGAGAGTTTAGTAGAAGTTTGTGCCTACTGTCCAGTCTCCTTTAGAGTGAGCAGAAGTACAGTGCTGAAGGGGTAATGACAGTCTAAACAAATTAAACAAATTGTAGGAAGGTTTGCATACCTGTCCAGCAAACTGTTATTTATTAATATGATCTATTTTAATATGTTGACTGTAATCACGAGTTTTGTTTACAGGGGTCAAGTTCCTGCTGAGGCAGAAGTGAACTACTTAGGGGTGGCCAAATCCCTGGAAATGTATGGAGTGGACCTCCACCCTGTTTATGTAAGTATTGTTTAAATATTTTAAACTTGGTAACAATGAAAAAAACCCCACTTGTACTAATATGAGGGAGAGTATTTGTATAGTTTAGTTGGCACAAAATAACTTGGAAGGAAATACTGTACTTAAATGCAAAGGAAGACATTTACAGACTGAGGGGATTCAGTTATTGAGACATACATTTCAGATTAAAGGCTGTGATTGTATTACACCTATAAAAGACAATCGGTTATATTCTGGAAGAACCAATTCAGATAAATAAGAAGTAATTAGTGCAAATGTCAGGAGAGATAAAAGAAGGTTATAACCTTTGCTTCTGACACAAAAATTTGCACATTGTTCTTGTGTATATAACAGCAAGTGGGTCCTGAAACCTTTTCAATACCATTGCAAAAACTATGCTGAGGTAGCAGCAGCATGTCTGGCTTTTTTAATATTCATTGTGAAGGTTTTGCTAAAGATTCAGATTATATTTCCAGCTTTTCCTCTGCTGTATCATGCAGCATTGCAAGTTGTTTGTATTGCCTCAGCAAAACCCTCGTTTCTGTAAAACAGCATGTATGTAGGAATTGGATCTAAGTCATCACCTAATGGCTACGTGCTCCTGGTGGAAACATCATTCTATCTTGTTTGAATAATTGAACTTGTGGCAGATTTTTTTGGTAAAAGAAAATCAGAAGTTCACATGGGAAGTTGTAATGTAGATAAGTCACTGAGTTAGATATCAGTACTTAGTAAATTTATTTGAAAGAAAATACAGAAATCAAGATACTACCAGAAGATTAGTTCTGTATTTCCGCTGAAAATTTTGTAGCCCACAATATGAGGAATTTTTTAATATGCCCTGTGGCTTAATTGTACTCATAAAACATGCTCTGTGCCCATCCCATCCAAAGAAAGCTGAGGGTGTTACTGGAACAAGATGTAACATGATCCAACGAAATTGTGTTAAATCAGTACAGCCTGAAAACTTTTTTTTCTTGTAGCTTGTTTTTACTGTGCAGTGAGATCCCTGCCTGGGTAGTGAGGGGTGAGTTGTAATATGTCCAAGTCTAACCCAGAATGTCATAATTTCTATTTATATTACAACAGCAGAAGCCCTCATTTGTGTCTGAGGCTGCACACCTGAAGTGATGTAGTTCTCCTCATTTGGTCATATTAAAAGTAAAGTTGCCTTTAGCAGTTAGTTCATTGAGGAACACAGGCAGAGCTTGTTAGGTGTGCTTGAGCTTTCTCACATCAGTAGTCATGCAGAAGGACACTTTTTACAGTCAGTGTGTCTCACAGTTGGTATTTTTTGCATTTTGTGCTCTGCAGGGCTCTTTCCTCATTGCCTCAAGTAGGCAGATGAATGAGTTTTTGCAGTGGACTTTCTTTAAACCTCGTGCCCTATGGTTTGCGCTCTTTCAAGTGTAGGGTGCATCTTTGCTTTTGGTTACTGACTGTAAATTGGGGAGGTGAGGGCCATCTGCCACCCAGCACCAAGGCTTCCACCCTGTTCTATCCTGACACAGTTTGTGATTTGGATCCTGGCCTTAGGAACGGTTTCCTTTGGAGGAGAAGATGCATGCAGCTGTTTCTTGCATGTCGCCACCCATTCTGAGGAAAAAAATGCTCTCAATCTCTCAAAGGAGCTACTGCACTTGGTAGTAGTGCAAAGGTGATACTATTATAGGAGGGAGAAGGCAGCTCTGAGGTTATACTATAGTAGATTAGGTCAGAAGATCACTATTTACCTTCAGCTGGAAGTTAGGATGTATGCTGCATTTGTGTCTGAATAACGTCTCTGAGTTTTGGCCATTTGCCAGATAACCAGAAGTAACTCCTTAAAAAAAAAGTTATTTTTGTTTTTCACCATGGCACGTGGAATTTTCCATTCTTTCCTTCACTGCCATTCTTTCTTGCCTCTATGCCTACAAGTTCTCATATAGGAATTTTTGTCAGTAGATGAAGTACTATTTTCCCATTTGCACAGAGAGTGAAACAGCATGTTCTAGTCATCAGGCTGATTTCCTCACTAGACTTCCCTGGTACTGTCATACAACTTGCAACAGTGTGAATGACATACATTTTTATTTTCTAGGGTGAAAACAAATCTGAATATTTTTTAGGATTAACACCCATAGGAGTTGTTGTCTACAAGAATAAAAAGCAAGTAGGAAAATATTTCTGGTATGTATTATTCAAATGTGCAGTCTGTGCTAAAACATCATTGTTGTATGAAAATACATGATATGTGATATCTATTTCAAATGTTAATTGTATCAATAAAAAAAGTATTGTATAATAGGAATTCCTAATCTTTGTCTGGTCAGATTTTTAATTCTTTGATAATCCAAATATTGAAAAAAATAATTCACCTTTACCATAGTCATGCTAAAATGTTTAAATACTGCTAATTTTCTGTTGATACCTGGTGGATACCTGACCAAAAAAAAAATCTACCTGTGAATTCCTTTTGTCTTTGTATGTAAATATGTACAACTTTATTATACGTGAAATTAAAGGCTCATTAAGTTCTTTTTTTCTAATGTTACAGGCCTAGAATTACAAAAGTTCACTTCAAGGAAACACAGTTTGAACTTAGAGTCCTGGGAAAAGATGTAAGTTTTTATTTAAGCATAATAGGGGGAAAAAAAGGTAATCTTAGGTCTAATGAAGTGGAAAATTTGTGTGTCCATCAAAATCTAATTTATTTTATTGAAATTGCAAGAAACCATCAAGGTGAAATTAAATTTATTGGTAGTTACTGCAAGAAAGTTACCCTATCCTCAAGTGTAGTATGTTTCTGATGGTGCTTGCAGTTTTATTAAAGAAAGAGGAGGAAGAAAGATTTTCTGTCCATGTTTTTCAGGCAGGGGGAGAGAACTTCAGCAGAACAGTGCTGAAGTAGGAATTTTATAACAAACCTTTATCATTTTATATCATGCTCAGTAAATTAGACTACTTCTGCAATGCCTTGTTTATGGTGTTATATAGTGCTTTTAAACTAGTCTAAATCTACAGGGAAAGCTGATTATTAACCAAAATGTGAATGGAGGAAAAAAATCACAAAGCTGTCAGGTGCAAGTAATTTTGTAGTTTAGAAACAGAAACAGCCACATAATGTATCTTGAAACCCATTTTTTCAGTGTTTAACTTCATTGTGCTATTAGACCACTGGAGAAAAAACATTGTTTCCAGTGGATAGCAGTTTGATAGCAAGAGAAGAGGCTTTAAGATACAGTCAATGGAAAAAACCAAAGATATTTATCACCTATGAAGCATGTAGGGCAGGGGGAGGAGGAGGAGAGTGATGAGGATGTAGGGAAAATTATGAAGTATGATAAATAGTTACAGTCAGTCTGTGATTTTTGGTATCTAGTTGAGTTATAAGTTTAGTTTGTTTAATTGTTTTTTGAAAATAATTCGTAAGTGTCTCTGGAATATCGGGACTAAAAGTTTAGTTTTGAAGAAGTATTAACCTGCTGGCAGTGTTTCCCCATACCAATTATCTACGTATCTTCATTCATCTATGTAGTGGTTGTTAGTCTGGTCCGTGATTTTTCCATGTGGCCATTTGGCATATTTGGTACATTCTGGGAAACATAAGTGCACCCCTGACTGGTTGTCTTGTTTCTGTTGTGAACATAATTTCTTGTGCCTCTGCAGATGTATTGGCAAGTTTTGCTTTTATTAGTCCCAAGTAGTTTGTTTCTGTTTGGCGTGGAGATGTATGTCAAGTTTTTCTGATGTGTTTGTTGAAATTGGAGAGTTGTTTGAAGGCTGGGGGAAGGTTGGGAAAACTTCTCTCAGTGTTTCATGTGAAGGGTGAATGCCTGTTCATGTATAAACAAGTCTGAGTTTTTGACAGAGTGGATTGCATTGAAGTGATGCTGTAGTTTCTGTTTGATGCCCATATGTACAGTTTTTGTCTGAACCATGTGGAATTGCAAAGGTTTAACATAACATGCTGAGCAGAAAACCTGGAAGCTTTAGAAATTACGCTTAAGTTGATACTGTGCATTTTGGTGACTGGTGAACACTTACTTTGTCATCATAAGGCAAACACTTTGACAGCACTTGGTAAATTCAAGTCTTGACAGGTACCCTTAGGAAGTTGTTCAAGAGAACAGGGTGTGTACCATCATTAAAATCACCCTTGCAACTAATACTCATTTGAAGTGTTTCTACAGTGCTTCATATCTTAACAAGATCAGAAAAGGCCAAAATGGGCCAGAAAAATCTTCCCCTCTCATTCTGGTGGTGTTAATTAGAAAAATATTACATATTGGAGTAAGTAAACAGTAGCCTTAGTCTCTAAATGAAAGCCATCATAACAATTTAGGCTGTTCTGCACCCAGAGGAGGAGAATCACAGAATCATCTAGGTTGGAAAAGACCTTGAAGATCACCTAGTCCAACCATTAACCTAATGCTGATGATTCTCAACTATACCATATCCCTCAGTGCTAAGTCGACCTGACTCTAAACATCTCCAGGATGGGGACTCCACCACTTCGCTGGGCAGCCCATTCCAACACCCAGCAACCCATGATGTAAAGAAATGCTTCCTGATATCTAGTCTAAAATTTCCCAGGTGCAATTTGAGGCTATTTTACCTCTTGTCCTATTGCTCGTGACTTGGTTGAAGAGACTCATCCCCAGCTCTCTGCAACCTCCTTTCAGGGAGCTGTAGAGGGCGATGAGGTCTCCCCTCAGCCTCCTCTTCTCCAGACTAAACACCCCCAGTTCCCTCAGCCGCTCCCCTTATGACCTGTGCTCCAGACCCTGCACCAGCTTCGTTGCCCTTCTCTGGACACGCTCGAGTCATTCAATGTCCTTTGTGTAGTGAGGGGCCCAAAACTGAACACAGGAATCGAGGTGTGGCCTCAGCAGTGCCGAGTACAGGGGTCAGATCCCTTCCCTGTCCCTGCTGGCCACGCTATTGCTGACACAAGCCAGGATGCCATTGGCCTTCTTGGCCCCCTGGGCACACTGCTGGCTCCTGTTCAGCCGGCTGTCAATCAACACCCCCAGGTCCCTCTCTGACTGGCAGCTCTCCAGCCACTCCTCCCCAAGCCTGTAGCCCTGCTGGGGGTTGTTGTGGCCCAAGGGCAGCTCCCGGCATTTGGCCTTATGGAAACTCCTCCAGTTGGCCTCAGCCCATGGCTCCAGCCTGTCCAGGTCTCTCTGCAGAGCCTCCCTACCCTCGAGCAGATCAACACTCCCACCCAACTTGGGGTCATCTGCAAACTGACTGAGGGTGCACTCGATCCCCTCGTCCGGATCATCAATAAAGATGTTAAACAGGAGTGGCCCCAAAACTGAGCCCTGGGGGACACCACTTGTGACCGGCCGCCAACTGGATTTAACTCCGTTCACCACAACTCTTTGGGCCCGGCCATCCAGACATTTTTTTACCCACCAAAGTGTGTACCACGCAGCTCATCAGTGTGTTTTTATGATGGTATGTTCTTGAAAATTTAATTCACAGATTTCTTCTATTCTTCAGTTTTTTTGGAATAAATGTTATCACTTTGTCTTTCCATGTGGGACATGAGTTTGCAGTATATGATAGGAGAGTTTTTAGCTTTGTCCTGCCTCCTGAGATACCACTTTACAACCCATGGAATTAATAATTTCCTTGTTTAAGATCTGGTATACCAAGTCTGTAATGAGTTACGTTTTCCAGTTAATTGGAGAGAATGCCAGAGAAGATTCAGGAAAATAAGAAATAATGTCGACTATCTCATGTCTTAGAGCTTTATGGCACATAGCAAAGGAATTAATAACCTGTCATAAGAAGAGCAGATTCTTTCTGAGTATATTGAATGCTTTGTGTGAATCATGTTTTCTGTATCGTATTGAAAACTCAGTGCAGGCTGGATTTTGGTTTGTGTTTCCACAGACTAGCTATGTTAATTCACACTGATGCTGTTCATGGGTACACCTGCTCATCAAGAGGAAGCTGTTGATGCTTTTAGTACCAGTGAAGTGTTGCTCTTCACCTGCATGGGGTTACCTGTGGTAACTTCTTGGTTCTCCTTTCCAATAAATTTGTCTGAGATTTTTTCAAACCTACCAAAAGTATTTGAATGTGTACTTCCCACTGAAGGGGTGGGCGTGGACATCCTGATCTCCTTGTCAGACATGGCAGTCTAAATGTACAGGTCCATGTCCTTAGGCTACCTAAAATATACTGTGAGGTGCCTGTGTCAGTCATATTTATGGCTGCTAAGTTTGTTGTTTACATCATTTCACTTTTCAAAAACTTGAAAATCTTGTAATAAAATAAGGTGCTTCACCTTTCCTGTTTTGTAGTGTGACCTCTTGTACTTCTTTGTACCTCTTCCATAAGAACATTTCGTGTATATTTAACTTCTTTATATTTTTCCTACATACATGTGCAAGCATGACTATGGGTATTTTGGTTTTATCTTTCACAACTTTTCTTATATGTTTTCTCCCTAAAGCTATTGCTATTGCCCCTTCATAAACATAATACTGCCTTTAATATTTGGCTGTCTGTGTCTTATCCTGACATATGAGACTAATGAGCTGGACCAGCTGACAGAAACTCTTTTTCAGTGGTGTTAATCATTGAATCAGTATTTCATTGTACCCTGAGTTGACCTATGATGTGAATTCTGAGCTAGAAACATGTTAGGCTTTCTATTACATAAAGTTAGGAATGCTTTGCCTGTGAGGACTGCACAGAAAGATTCGCTGAACACGACAAACAATCGCAAATAATTTTTGAAGATTAGAAAAGTGTGTTTTCATGCAGATTCCTTTAATAAAACCAAGAGATCCATCTGATGCCTGTGCACAGTTCCTGGTAGCATAAATGTCTGTTGAGCAACCTTGCTGGAAACGATCCAGTAATACAGGTGGCTGCCCAAGTCCCTCCCCGGTGCCCACCCCTCTTTGCATGCAGCAAAAGAGAGCTTAATCACAATGGATGCACTGTGAGGAAGTGTGTAACCGAAGGGGTGCACAGCACACCTCCTGTACTTTCCCTGTCTGACGAACACAGCTTGCTTCCTACGTTTCTCTCTCAACTAAGGACATGAAACAAAATAGAGAAAAAAGATGATTTGATAGATTGTGTAGACTGGGAATGTAAATGTAGTACTATGCGGGAGTGAAAGATACAAAGCTTTTTTGCCTATAGGTACCAAGTACTTCTCTGCTGTCCCTGCAACCTGCAACCCCATGCTGTTTTCTGTAACAGCGCTTGCTACTTAGGTTGCTCTGTGTCTGAACATGTAAGTGAATAATTTCACTCCTTCGCAGAGTTTATGTAAAGCTTCTGTACTTGTTACTTTTCATTGTTCTCTTTTCATCAAACCAGAAAGCGTGCAAAACGTGCTTTCATTATTTTTTGTTGAAGGGTCTTTTGGAAGTCTGATTTTTTTTTTTTTTCAAGGGATTTTGAAATTTGAGTTCTTTCAAGTCAGAACAAACCCCCAATCTGTGCAGTTACAAATGATTTGCATGTTTTCAAGACATGTCTTTCTCAGCAGTATTGCTTAGTCAGATAAAGAGACCCAGCTCAGCTGAATTCATAAGGTAAAGTTGGTAAAGACTATTTTCTGGAGCAATACTAACCACTGTTACATGCTGGAGAAATATAAGGGCAATTCCAAAGCACAAAATCCTCCCCTTTCTGGTGGGTGAAACATCTCTAAATACTAAGATTTTTGTGTTCTTTTAAATAATCTCAGAAAACCCTGGAAATACTGCTTTTTATAAGTGTCAGAAGTCTGAAAATTATTTACATTAATAAGGTTGGTTCAGCTGTACCCCTTCTCGTCCTGTCACATGCTATATTCCACCTTGAGTTACAAATTCTAGGCAGGAACTTTTAATTTGATTTATTCCTCTTGGGCAGATTAGACAGGGTTTAAAGACATGTTAGTCCCATTCTGAAATCCAGCTTAGCTTGAATTTCAATTCCAGACAAAAACAGCATTTTGATCTTTATTATGGTTTAAGAATACAAGTGACTTTTGTATTACTGGCATTTGTACCCACTTAAACTGGAGTGATAGTGGAGGGTGGAGGTGAGCAAGCACAGCAGGTTTGTTGGGGGTTTTCTTGGCTTTTCTTAAACACTTTCTGAGCCATATTAGAAGGATTGTAACATTAGTTCAAGACTTGATAGCAAAATTTTCAGTAATGAACATTTTTGAAGGAGAATTAGGATTAAAATTCCTGCATAAACTTATATTCATTGCCACTAAGGTGTTATTATCAGCTTTTTTTGTGAAGTTATTTTTTAGTTGTTGGTTTTGTTGGTTTTTTTTTTAATTTGGTATAATAAGAGGTTGAGAAATGTTTGTTTCTTGACATGCTTTATGCAAACTGTCACAGCATTATTAATTTTAATTCCTGACTTGTATAATGTTCTTAAAGATTGACCTTGTGTAACCAGTAATAATACAATGTCTGTTACATAAGCTATTGTTGGTATGCATTATGTAAATATATAAAGACAGAATATTTCCTATTGTAGATAACAATTAATAGTATCCAGGTGTGTGCCTAGCCTGTCAGAAGAATAATGTTGGGAAGCAGTAGCTTCAGAGCTGGTGGTATTATTTCTGTTACATGTGTATTACATGTACATGCAGTGCGCTCTGTCATGAGGCAAGATCCCTCCTTCTGCTATATGAATATTCATTGCAACTAGCAATAGATGTGTGTGTGCTGACAGAGTTTCTATTGTGGTTTTGGATTTGAGTTTTTCTTCACTTTCTGAGCCTGGATTTGTGGGAACCAATACATGTCTTGTCATAAATTATAGCAGCTAAATCCTGCTCTGAATCAAAGGTTTTCAAAATGTTTTTGATCTGCAGATGGGTGCAGTGCTCCACGGAACAGGTGTAAGTCTACTGGCAGTGGTCCTCATATTTGGAGTAATCCATGAACTTCACCAACAAGGGAATTTCTGGCCCCCAGAGGGAAGAACTGTCATTTTGAGTCTGTGTCTTCACTTCCAGGTGGACTTGAGCTTGCCCTACCTGGGCACTGAACTAGCTGGGCGCAAAGCAGCTCTGAGCTTGAAAGCTGAGTAATCGTGCTGGCATGGCTGAGCGAGCTGGGAGGTGTTTGCAAAGGGCAGCTTGAGCTCCAGCAGTTCCAGAGGTGTTTTGTGGTTAGGTAGAGCAATTACCCCTCTGACTTGTCTCCTTCAAAGGCATTAGGAACATGCTTTCGGTCTTTCATTTAAGTTGGGGAGGGTTATTGTGGAGCATTGTACCAGTTACCAGCTGTCTAGTGGAGATCTCAAAGGCCCTGCCACATCAGTCTTCTGGCTGATTTGAGAGGCAGAATAAAATGGATAAGGGCTCTGACTGCATGTTTGTAGTATAGTCAAGCTATCTGCATCCCCTGTGCTAGTCTAGCTTTTCTCCTGTGGGTGAAAATGGTGGTGAGGCTATGGCAGCATGAGCTTTAGAATGCTTTGGAGACTACAGGACAAGCTTTTAAAGCATTTTATGCTTTAAAATATTTTATGTGTGTCTAGCGTCTTGCCTTTTTTAGGATTAGGAGAACATTGTCAAACAACAACCCGATACTACTGCAAGGGTTATGCCTATCCTTTTGCAACCTCTGGCCTTGTCATCCTGCCCCTCCCTTGCTGGTGTAAGTCAAAAATCACCATAAAACAGTAAGTGGTTTTCTGACTCTTTGGTGAGCACAGCTGGCTCCCTGAAAGACTAGACAAAGGCCAAAGCTGATTCAGAGGAGAGAGGGGGAATCTTCAGAGTGTGCAGATGACCAGGACTGCTCTGGAAGCAGTGAGCCTTCACGGTTTATGATGCCTTTCTTTAATAAACTGGCCACTCTGATGGCAGCAGGATGAGTAGCAGGGAGTACCTTGTGAGGCACTAAACAGCACTGCGTGAGCTTGGAATTGTTATTTCCTATAAATCATTAGTAAAAGTACAGTAAGTCTTTGTTTCTTTTGGTTCAGATATATGAAAATAAACAGAAAAAAAACAGCTAACTCTCACTACGGGTAAGAAATTACAGTTGTTCAAGGTGTTAAAAATGTTGCCTTTTATTGGAAACAAAAGTTGACAGGTAAGGTCATCTTTGCCTTATTTACACAAATCAATTTATTCTCTTAGGGGAGAAAGATTAAACCTGGAAGATCTGCTGCCTCCAGTACCGCTTAATTTTTATATATGCATTTATAAATTGTGAGTGTAACCACAGTACACTTGCAAACCTTAAATATTCTTTAAAAGTAAATGGAGGAAGTCCTAAACCTGGATGTGCCGTATGCAGTGTCATACTGGACTTAGTTGCAGTAAGCTACTGAATGCTTTGTAGAAGAGGTGAAAAACAGTAAAAGAATTATGAATTGTCTCCTCTGTGTTGGTGAAAGACCTTGGAGATGAATATTTTGGACTTGCTTTCTCTCTTTTTAGTAAAATTTAACCATGCTATTTGACTTCTTTGAAGCATCTGTTCTGAGACAACAGTTTTAATAGATGTGCTTTTCCTTCAAATGCAGTGTGTTATCAGAAAGCTTCTTGGTCCATCCCCTTATTTTAGGCAGTTGTTTAATTTTCCAGATCTGCTTTCCATAACTTGTTGAAAAATGGGCTCTATAGGGCTATGCTGTCTTTTCCATGAGTGTCTTTGATTGCTGCATACTAAGTACAGAGGATTTAGTGTGTATTTAATCATCAAACTGTTTTTCTTACTAGCTGAGATGAGCTTTCTTCAACCTTAGAAAAGAATGCCTTCAAATAATAGAATCAGTAGTATTTGCTAGTCAGATGTTTCAGTCATATGGCAGTTGAGCTGTACTGTCCCTCTTTTAGTTACTGATTTTCATGTGTTACGTGCTGTTTTTTCTGATTATGGGAAAATTCTAAAACTTTAACTTCACTTTAAATTAAAAAAGAAAAAATGGACAAGTACAACCTATTTCTCGATAGGAATCTTTTATTGAGTTCCAGTGATATTTGAACTGGACTAATAATGAGATATGGCAGAAATACCTTATTTTAAGTAGTGCTGGATTTCCCTGCCTCACCCTTCCCCTAACCCACAAACTCCTCTGAGATTATGTAATTAAATACATTTAAGTGCAGCAGAGGATTCTTTGCCTAAAAGTAAAATTTAGGAACAAACGAAGAAAGAGCAAGATCCTGTATATTAGAAGTTAGTCATTGGGTGTTTTTCTGATGGAAGTTAAACTGTCTCATCATATTGCATCAAGTTTGCAATACCACAGGCCTGATCTGATACTATTCTTTAAAAGTGAACTTGTGACTGTAGTTGTGTACATTTATATAAAATTACATCAGATGATAGTCTGATCTAGAAATTGTAGTGTAAATTAAATCATAAAATCTGAAGCCACGTTTCTGTTATGTGCAAAATAGGCAAGTGAAAAGTACCCCTTGACATGTCTTCCTTAAAACTTTAAAAATGTGAAAATGCAGTAGATCTTTCAGTCAGTAGACTCTTGTTTGTGGTTGCCGGAGGAGAAAGAACAACTCTTGAAAATTCTAGTATAAATAGATTTTTCTCCTTGACAATCTTCAAGATTCTTCAGGAAGCTTGATTTTCTTCTTTTTCCTGTTAATTAGATTTTTTTTCCTGTTTTAGAAGAGCTTCAGTTTTTAAGTTTCTGTTTTTACTTTTTATAAATTATTTTTGCTCAAAGTTAAATCTCTTGGAAATCCTACAGAGAGATGAAGAGCCCTATCCGCCTGAACTTGTATTTTAAGGAACTGTAGGAATATATTTATGGGACTAATTTACTATATAATAATTTTATGCTATGCATAGCAATCTCAGATAAATCCTAGTTTTCAACATTCTTAGTGGCTTTGCCACTCCAGCATTCTCAGTGGCCTTGCTTTACTCCTCTTTCTTGCCCTAGAGAGGAAGATGTGCTTTTGAGAGAAGACTAGAGGATGCTTTTCATTTCTTGGGTATTCCATGGGGCTGATCCAGACAACCATTAAACTAACTAAAATGATCCATGGGAGGAAATAAGCTCATCTGTGTATCTCCAATTTGTTTTGGTTTTGTTGTTGTTGGCTTTGTTTTGGGTTTGTTTTGTTTTGTCTTTGTCAGGGAATGAAACCTCAATTATTCTAACCACAGGTATAAAGTTCTGTCCTTTTTACTGTTACTTGTTTCAAGGTGGAGGAAAGGCTCTTGAGCACATAATTTGTGATTTTGTGAGGCTGCCTGACAGCCATTAATAGAGATATAATTGGGTTTTGTTAGAGGTGAAATTTTGAATTCTAGAGAACATACTGATTTATTTCACAGTTTGCAAGGTGCTTGTAGGTCACCACACCTTATTAAATGAAGAGTGGGGGAAACCTGCTAGAATTTTACCTGCGTATGCGTGGCACTGCAGAAGTATAACTAACACAAGGGCATCCATTTCCTAAAATTGGCTGCTTAAAGTGGTATGAATCCCTTTGTAATTTACATGTAGGAGAAATAGTTTTAGGACTCAGTTTTATAACAGATGGTATTGCACCACGCAAATCACAAATACAAAACCGAGCACTTAAATATACTGAGTGACAGGTATATGGACGTGTATTTTATGTCAACATATTTGAATGTTTATCTTGTTGGAGACAGTGTGATGCAGCTGTTGCTTCTTCTTGTCTGTTAGATCTATTTTATAGTTCGTGTATGTCTGACTTCTGTCATCTCTCCCTGCCTTTTTCTTATGTCTGCTGTATTGAATGCCAGTTGTTGTCTTCTTTAAGAGATTTTAAGGTGAATGTTATGGTTTTTACCTTTGTCCTTTTTCCTAGTATTTTGAATTATTCTGAAGTTAGCTATTTTTTAAAAAACATTTCCTTCCTCGTATCTTCTTTATTTCAAGTCTTACCTTCATTCTTCTCTACATGTATGTTTTAGGCATTTTTTTCTCTTGCCTTGTTGCTTCATATTAGTTTATCACAAATCTTGAATTCCTTTCTTTCCCTTATTCTTGCCTTTTTGTATACTGTTAAACATAGCATTGGACTATAGTTCTGCTTGATACCTGAGGTACAGTTTCAGAAAACATCAGAAACATACTCTTTGAAAAAAACTTCGTGCTTTTTCATTAGGAACAAAGCTGATACCTACAAACAAGAATGAAGGAACAGAAATGTTGCAGTAATCTCCTTCCTTTTCTGTTTTTCTGTATGTAAAGAATTGATTCTTTAAATTGATATTTTCAGACAATGAGAAATCGAAAAGAAAAACTCTTTTAAATGAAGAATTGTACAGAATTATAGAACCTGTTTTTCTTCATATCGATATCTTTTCTTATGTGCATTGATATCATAGAATCAATATGAGGTGGTAGGTTCTTATGGTGGTAAATGGAGACTCCACTGGCAGAGTCTCTCATAACAATATTGATTTGTTTTGTTTTCAGTGCAATGAAACTTCCTTCTTTTTTGAAGCACGTAACAAGATCACATGCAAACATCTCTGGAAATGCTGTGTAGAACATCATACGTTTTTCAGGTGAGTGATGCAGATGTGTTACCAAAAGGAGGCAGAATTGTTATGCCTAGAGTGGTGTAACAGGCTTGCTGTCTGGAAACACATTTTTGCTTTTGGTTATAGAATGCTCTCAGAAGTTGATGACTTCCCTTCTCTTACAGTGATGTGAAACATTAATTCTAAAATTGGGTGGTGTGGTGGTTTCTTTTGTCTTAGAATTCTTTCCGAAACAGTGTGTCAGGTTACATAAAGTAGGCTTTAACAGAAGTATCCACAAATGTATATGGCAGGATTTAAGCTGCCATATAGATTTTATGTATTTAACAGTCAAATTTTCTGTAGCAGCATTGACTTGAGTGAGGCCTTTGGGTTTCAGACATTGCTATTTCCTACAATTCACAGAAATTTTGTTTTTTTGATAGAAAGATAATTGAATTTTCATAATGTTTTCTTTACTTTTTGAAGTGTATAAAATGTTACCCAATATTACACATCTCAGACCATTGTTACAAAAACACTAACAGGAATGTGCAAGGGTGCAAAGGTATCTAGCTAGGAACTGGTTGATGGCATGCTTGGGGCTGGCTCTAGCAGTGCTGTCAATGAGTAAGCTCAGAATCCCTCCTGCACCGTCATTACTATGGCATGATGTTTTTGCCTGCTCCTCTGAAATATTAAGTGAAAGGCTGCTGTTGCCAGCAGTTTACAGTAGATCCTGAAAGGTGTGTAGTCAAAAGAGGAGAACATTACCATGCGGCTTTGTGGAGCTCTCAACCCTGTAAGAGTCTGCTTGGAAGTAGAGCTGAAGAGGAACTAGCAGAAAAAACTTTTTTTTGAACTTGAAGTTTGTATTTCTCTTTTCTTAGGAAGGAGACTGTAATTGAGACCTTACAATTGAGAACTTACTCTGTTGTTTTATTTTTCAAACTACATAGAGTGCCAGAGAATGAATCAAACTCTCTATCAAGAAAATTCAGCAAGTTTGGATCCATAGGTTATAAACATCGGTACAGGTGAATTTATTTCATTGTTTAAACTTCCATTAATTCCTTCCTCATTCCCTCTTTTCTCCTCCTTTTTCCAATGAAAGAAAAACCCCACCCAGACTATGACTCAGAGCCGTTCTGCTGACAAAACATGAATCAGGGCCATTTTAACAGACTCCACCTTCGAGTCTGGCAGTTTTGGGACAAATGTGAGTTACTTCTCATTCTCCAGATCCCCAGAGTTGGATAGGGCCTGCTGTAGCCCGTGGTGAAAGTGAGAGCAGCCTTGGCAGCGTTCTCATAAGGAGTCAAAATCTCCTTCTAAATCCTGAAATTATGTTCATGTCCTAAAGGGTTTTTCCTGACAACTGGGGAATACCAAAACAAGGAGGCATGTTGGCTGCCGCCTTTCTTCTGGGAATTAGGAAATGGCTGGTGCAAAGAAATGTATAAAGTCTGTAACTTTGATGCCCTTCTTTACAGTTGCAGCTGAGCTATGGTAAGGGCTCTCAATCTGAATGATTATGTCTAATCCTGTAGCAGTACTACTAGTGCAGTGCTGTTGATTCAAGAATAAAGATTAGGGCAGATAAGGAAGATGGAGGTATCTTTTTGGACTGTAAAAGCTGGCAAAATTGGCTAACCATTCAAGGCTGCAAGCCTTGAAAGTTGCAGTAAACTTCAGACTACAGGTGTATAGGAAGCACTTAGTCTCAATTTTAGCCTGAGTTAACCAAGTTGACAGTGTGACATGAAGGGCAGTTAATACTGTGATACAGAGGAAGATGTGTCAGGGAGAGTAGGTTTAAGACCCTCTAGGTGCTGTGCCACAAAGGACTAGCAGAATATAGCATGTAGTTAAAACTGTAAAACATCAGAAACCCAGTAGTTGTTACTGAATTTTCTTGAGATTTTATACTTTTAAGTCTGTTGAAATGACAGGATCTTTGTCAAGTAAGGCACTTGATTTGGCAATTGGCGATCACTGTTTTAAATGCAATTCTGCCACATTAGTGCCAAATAATTTAGGGTCTGATTTTTAGGATTGCTTTAGAGTTGCACATTCAGTGAACCTGAAAGGGAGAGTGGAAAGCAGCAAATCAAAAGCACATCTGAAAGCCAGGCCCCTTTCTTTTGCCATTTTCATTTTCCCTGTTGGTCAAGTGATGATAAAAATAGTTCTTCATCTGTCAGAAGCTGCTGGGTGAAAGGGCCCTCTTTACTATAATGGCAAATTCTAGAGGTTTTTTCCACGGCCTGCAAATATACAAGGTTTGTTTAGGTTTATTTTTGGCTTGTCTGTCTGTCTGTATTTCTGCCATAACTGAATAAATACATGGATTATAATGAGTAAGACTGACAATCATTAGAAGTTCTTTGTCATTGCCTCTTAGGACGACTTTCTAAAAACAAGAAAATGCCCGATATCTCTAGCAACTCCTGGATTTGAGTTAGTATCTGTGGTTGGTACTAACAGCAGTGTGTAACAGTAGCTTTGTTATACTTGTCCTCAGTCAATCACATGGTCAACTGTCTGTTACCCTTGGATGTAAGATCTGGCCTGTAAGGAAGGTGTTACTGATGGAGAGATGACTATGCCAGTTCTGAGCCTGAGCATAATATATGAATATGAGACTTGTTTTACATTTTTGTACACTATATTCTGCTTAGTCATATGGAGACAAACATTAAAATGAGCATTTAAAAAATTATTTAAACTTAATAACTTAATTGTGCAATGAAAAGTCTTACTGTAAACGGGAATCAGGACATCTGTTCGATTTATTATCAAGTGCTAGTGAGAGTACTTTATTACAGTTTGCATTGCAAAGCATTTTCCATGCCCTTTAGGGTTGTCATTCCACATGGCATAGAAGTGGCCCCTTACTGACTGGAACTGAACAATGTTAAATATATGTTTTCCTGAGATGAAAACTTACAGAAAGAGTTCAGGAAGTAATTAAATTATTTAAGAAAATAAAATGTTAGAATACTTGAGGTTACAGAAGGTTACAATATCTCTTAGCCTATTTCTGATAAACCAGGATTTTAATTTAGTTGCTTAGCTCCTCTTGAAAATGCCGAATATAGAAGAAGTTGACACAATCTGTTGATGATTGTGCCAATAACTGATTCAAAACAAAAGTCAGGTTAGTGCTACTCAGCAGAAAAATCAGAGCTGGCATGAGAATTGAATAGCTAACAAAACATGCTGCTCAAACCCCATGCATTTTTTTCAGTCTAAAGATCCTCTCTTTCTTTGATAATTTTTGCAAATATTTTCCCATGATTTGGTTGCATTTTCAAGTGGCAGGACATCTTTGCAAATGACCAGAGACCCTTCTGTGCAGCTCCCACGGCCTGACCAGTGCATTGAAAGAAGTCGCAGTAAGACTTACCCCAAAAGGACACAACAGACTGGTAAGTTCTTCTCTACTGGGCCTATGGAGACAGGTTGTCTTTGGTTCGTCTTGTTTTTACGAGGTGACTCAGAGCTGCTCCAGTGTCCTCAAGGATCTCTCAGAATGGATTTTCTCTTTTACCTTAGGTCAGTATTTATACCTAACCTTAACTGGATCAAAAAACTCCCACTTTGTGGATAAATGTAAAAGAGATGGTGTGGATCAAACATGATACAACCCCATGTTTGTAGATCTAACATAAAGTATGAAAGGGAAGTTTGAAAACAGGCAGTGAGAACATGCTTTTTTTTTCAGGAGTCATGTCTCTCGCTAAAGAATTTTATACCTGTGTGTCTTGGTTGGTATCCCATTGTTTCAGCTGCTTGACTCAAGGATTCTCTATTGTACATTCTTTTTCCAGTTCAAGGACAGTATCCCTTTATTTTAATATTAAGTGGAACAGAAGTTAGTGCAATGCTCTCTGCAGTTTTAACTTGCTTCAGATGTGTGAGCTGTAATTCTGTTTTGTATGCTAAAGATGTCAGGGGAGGTTGGAAGTTTTTACAGGTGCTAGAGGAAAAGTATAAGATTAAGCACAGATCACAGAAGTCATTCCCTGAATAATGGATGTTTCCTGAAATTTAGTAATAGAGACAGAAAGCTTTTCTAATAATGTCAAGATCCAGCTTTACAGTGATTATGCATGTATTTTTAGCTTCATCTGGGACAGCAGTCATGCAGATTTCAGACAAATTCATGCATGGATTAGAGTCAGTATGTATGTGTGTTAGCAGTATGAGAAAAAAACTTGTCTGAACTTCAAAATAGAAGCAAGATTTGTCTTCATCATGGCTTATTATGGCACTGTAAACTTTTAAGAGTCACCATTTTTAAAAAGAGAGCAGGTATGTACACCTGGAAACCTCACATGTTTATTCTGGATGCCATCTTTTGACTCCAAAACAACGCTGGTGTGTTCTGCGTTTTAGCTGTAGCATCTTCAAGTGTAGTATAATTAGAAGTATTGCCCTTGGAAAATACAAGCAGTTTACAACATTTTTTTTTTGAATTTTTTATTATTTAGTTAAGCATAAAAAGAGAAGGATTGCTTTGCTTTCTGACTATGGTATCTTATCTTTCTGTTGTGTCTGCATTGTCAGTGGGGGCCTAAGAGGACAAAAAGCTGTTTACTCCTGAACCTGGTGACTTAGACTTTTGTTCAGCTGGGCTGTCCTATTTGTAGGGTGGTAGTTCAAGATGAACAGCATTTCCCACCTCATTATTTCAAACTCAGTTGTGCAGAAGATTGTGTGGCTATTCAGAGGTAAAGTTGTCAGCTGAAACTTAGCCCTTAGTTGAAGATAATATTTGGCTTAGCACAGACAGTGAAAGTCAGTCTATATTGCTGCAAGGTTGTGTGTGTTGTGCTTTTTTTTTTTGGTCTTTTTGGCTGAAATTGTGAGAAAAACTGAAACCTTCCTGTGGCCTGCCATGCTGATGTAACATGATGCAGAATTCTCTGCACAATGTGTGTTTGTTGTTTTGATGGATTTAAATATTTTGTTTTACTTTAAAACAAAAGGCTTCTTCACCATCTTACTCATATGTGTTTGTGTAATCTGTATCACCCATCTGGGTTGTTTTGCTTTTAATTCAATTTAATTGATTACCTACATGTTCCAAACGTGCAGTATTTTTTCACTGGGGCGGGTGTATTATCTCAAATGACTTAATCTAAGTGAATTTGTTTTGTTTCCCACTTAAAATATGGGCTATGGAAGAGAGCTATGTCATTCAAGTTTCATCTTTCCCTACAAATGAGCATATTTTTACTCTATGTTTTGATTTTGTATTTGGGTATTCAGAGTGGTAAACATCCTGTACTTTTTCTTCATTTAAGGAGACTTTCTGATGCTGCAGGCAGACTAAGACTACTTCTCCCTCAGACACTATGTGACAGTCTGTTGCATGTCACAAGGTTAAATCCACCCCTTTTCAACTAAACTGGTTCTTGGATGTAGCAAAGTCCATTTTGCACAATAAATCAAGCCTGTTTGATATGTAAACCAGCATCACTTGTTTAAAAATACTAACCCAATGTAGATTTTATTTTTATAGAATAATTTTTATCTTGGAAATGAGCATGGTGGTGTAAACAGTTTTATGAGTTACTTAAAACTGTCCCTGACTGAAATGTTTGAGAGAATAATAAGACATTCTTCTTAAAATAAATATTCCTTTTTCATAATGAGATTATGCCAAAGGTTATCATTGATGGCTAGTCCTTTGTTTTTGATTTTGTGCTTCTGGTATGGTATAATAAGATCAAACATGCCTTGTTCAATATTTTAAACAGGGTGATTTTAGTTTGCATGTATTACATAATTCCTAAGGTGTTTCCTGCCAGATGCCACTTAAATTAGGATCCAGGTGGACATGGTTTATAATTCATCTTTTAGGAATGAAAATCAGAGCTCCATTTATTCTTGCAAAGCACAAAACCAGGTAACAACAAATAGTTTTTACGCAGTGACTTACTTCCATCTTCTCAGAGTTCAGCATCTTTCCACACCTGCTTCTGTACTTTTTTTCCTTTTCTCAAGATTGCAAAATTAAGTGCATGAAAGGCTTCCTTTCTGCAGCCAGTTCAATTAGCCATTCTGATTTTGTTTTTATGGGACCAGCCACAGCAGTGGTTTTGGGGGCAGTTAGATGAACCAGTAGCTACAAATGCATGGCTGTAGCATATGCAGTTTGCATTGCCTCCATCATAGAAGTGTGGGTGAAGTGCTAAAGTCTCTAACCTCTGGCATCTCATTAAAATGTTTTCTGTTGTTCCTTCTTTTTGTATAGGTGTTCTGGTATTATAAGCAGTTATATAGTATGTGTTTTTTATGGTTTTTTTTTTCTGTCACTTGAAGGTAGAGGTTAGCTATCTTTCACAGAGCAGAGTGACTAATAATGTTTCTTTGATGCATTGGTACATTAAAGTATGCTAAAGTCCTTAGGACTGCAGCCACTTGGTGAACTCTGAGTTAAGAGTTGGAGTAAGTACCAAGACAATTATAGAAAAAATATTTACTTTTATGTTTTCAATAAAAATATTTGTGCTTTCAGAGAGGGATTGAAGGAGATGATACTGTGGACAGAGAGAAGCTAGCTTCCTTGTGTAAAAGCTGCTCCATTGACTGATTACCCTGATAGGATAGGCAGTGCAGACAGTTTGGCTTTAGTGTGGCAGATTATTTTCCTAGAATCCAGAGTACAGTGATTTAAAATGCAGTAACCTCCCTTTTGTTACTTGCTTAGTATCTCAGTGGTTCTAGGGTTAATGGAAAAAATCAGACAAGGATTCTTATATTAGTGCTTTTTTGTGTGTGTGTGTCTGTATGTTAAGGTTGGCATTCAAGTTGCAGAAGGCTTTTTTTGTTTTGTTCTGTACTGTCTTGTATGTGAGATATTGGTAGCTTGTTTTGTTTGCTTATTCTCCCTGTTTCCTTTCAGCTGAGAGAGAATAACAGTTGCATTTAGTTCTGGTTGCAAATCATAAACTCAGAGGTGGAACAGGATCTTTCATTATTCTGTTCTGCCCTCTCAGGGCAAGACTGGTAATGTTCAGCTTTCACAGCACCGAGTAGGGTGAAAGAATTCATTATTCTTTTGTCTGGATGCTGCACGTGAAAAGGTTCCTGGAAGTGTCCTCCCTAGACAAACACTGATGTGGCTGTTGCTGTGGGTCTGAGTTTAATTCAGTAGTGAAAAACACATTGCTTAGGGTTTGCTATTGTTTGTTAGCTTGGGATTTGATGTGACTCTCCCTTACTTGCTGGGCAGTTGCATAAACTAGTGTAAAGTAAGTGCTGGCATTCTGATATAAAAGCCAGGTAGAGAATAGGGAGTGAGTATTAAAATTACAGTACTGTCTGTATTATAGTAGTCCCTAAGCAACCACTGGCAGTCACAGTCCCTGCCCTGACTAATTTACATATTACCACCCACACCTATCATTACTCTGCCTTACCAACCTCAGTCATGATAGCTGTAACTGTTGGTCTAGTGCGTTCAAAGCCACGAATCTTTTCCCAGAAAGTTGTGAGATTGGATTTGAATGTTAAATTTTAGAAAATGAATCTTGGGGTAATTTTATGTATTTAGTTATTTGTTTACTTTTTGCTTTACACTTGAAAGTTTTTTCTAAATGCCAGGTTTGTGACCGCTTCTGTGGTCATGCATGTGGTGCGAGATGCATAAACCCTTGAGGCTACAGGTTTGGGAAACTAGTTTGGAAAATAAACATTGTCACAGAGTAGGCTGTGGTAGTGCAGACATATGGAAGTCAATTCATTTTTATTGACTCTTAGTAACACACAGTGCAAAGCATGAGCTCTTACTGAATGTGTTCCTTTTGATCACGCTATCTTCTGCTCTCAGTACATATAAATGCCAACACTACTTCCAGAAAATATCAGTGAAATGGCTTTAGTTGATAAGAAACAGACACAATAAGCTAATTAGCATGCCAGGCTCCTGAGGTTTTGGACATTTACTCAAGCGTGTCTAGAGAAGGACAACGAAGCTGGTGCAGGGTCTGGAGCACAGGTCGTACGAGGAGCGGCTGAGGGAACTGGGGGTGTTTAGTCTGGAGAAGAGGAGGCTGAGGGGAGACCTCATTGCCCTCTACAGCTCCCTGAAAGGAGGGTGCAAAGAACTGGGGATGAGCCTCTTTAACCAAATAGTAAGCAATAGGACAAGAGGGAATGGCCTCAAGTTGTTCCAGGGAAGGTTTAGACTAGATATTAGGCAGCATTTCTTTCCAGAAGGGGTTGTTAGGTGTTGGAATGGGCTGTCCAGCGAAGTGGTGGAGTCCATCCTGGAGGTATTTAAGAGTTGGGTTGACTTAGCACTGAGGGATGTGGTGTAGTTGGGAACTGTTAATGTTGGGCTGATGATTGGACTGGATGATCTTCAGTGTCTTTTCCAACCTAGACAGTTCTGTGATTCTGTGATATTTAAACTGAATGCACAAGTCATCATCAAGGTGGCTGTAAAAGGGAATCAAAGTATGTGCATTCACCTTACTGGAAGAGTTCAGTGCAGTGAATGCTGACAGTAACTTATCTGACCAAAGATAAACAGCCAGGAAGACCTGCTACAAGTGAGATGTTCAAGATTTCTGGCTATCTAAGGTATTTTTTTGAGGCCTGTTACCTTGGCATGCAAGAAACAGTGATACAGTTAAGTTATTGCACAGTTTTTCTGTAGTCTATTCTTTTATATTAGGGATACTGTATCATACTGAGGTGTATGTTAGTAGAACATTTGTAAAAGGTACATGAGGTAAACATACTTAAAGACAATTATTACAGTTTCTGTAAGTGTGGATAGAAAGCTCCTCATTAATCTAGTTATTTGTCCAAAAGAGTTGTACAGCAAGAGCTTTTTAATTAAAAAGCAAAGCAAAGGTCCTCATGGGTGGCAGTGGAATCAAACACAGGTAATATGAGGTCTTGTTTCAGTAGGAACCTGTTTTGTATTTCTGGGTAGATTCTGCCTGTGTGTGATAGTCACCCCGGTACGTTGTCTTTTCTTTGGTTTTCCCTTAACTAAGTACTTGCAGAGTGATAACCAGGGAATTCAACAGTGGGAAGGAGCTGCTTCTTTTTAAGGATTTACTAGTACTGGCTGCTCCAAAAACTGAGGTGCCCCACTTCTGCAGCACCTACCGGCCTTCATGCAGGGTGCTGAAGAAGTTGCAAAGGCACCACAGACTTTCTGCGCTTAGGTGGGCTGACTTTACATCTCATAACCCCCCATCACGTGACACCCAGAGACTACTGTGTGTCAGCAGAACGGTAAGGCTGTTGCCAATATGGCAAAGGATTAGTTCTGGAGGTGGCTGTTACTTTTGTAGCACTTGACCCTTGGCTGTTTTTCTGGCAGTTGTTTCATAGCTATGACATGTTTTGGAGCATGATTGTTACTGCTCCATCAAGTTATGAGCACTCTGAGGGGCTTAATTGGAAGCTACCTCACTTATACAGTAATATATGAAGTACTGCAATTATTTTTGTTTGAAAAAGTCGTATCTTTGCTGTTTTCAATGCTTCAGTGGGCCAAGTTATTATAATGGGTTGTTTTATCTTACATATTTGACCTAGGAAAGTTAAACTAAATATATCTGCATGCAGAAAAAATATGGTCAGAAACCCTGAGATATCTTCGTAGTTTAACATTTTGACCTACTCCATTTTCATTTTGCTACCACTACTTTCCTTAAAGGTGGGAAGTTTCTGCTTCCTGTTCTTATTCATGTTCTTATTTATTTGTGATTTTTGGCTGTAGGCATCCATCTCTTTTTAGAGATGAGAGGAAGAATTTTTATAGCAGTCTTTTATGGCCTTAATGAAGATTGGTGATTCTTTTTTTGATCATTTTCTCATCAATATTAATTCTTCTTAGTTTTTCATTCAATAATTCTGTCTTTTTACCAGGCAGGTCATAGTGGCAGTGTAGCTATTGCTACATTATTGAAAACAGAAGATGGACAGATGTGGAGTGTTTCAGAGAGTCTGGAGAGTTGGTGGTCTCTCATTGTATAAAATAGAGGATTCATTCAGAATGCCAAAATTTTACTTTCCTTTCTGTCTGTGAATCTGTGCCCATTCAGCATTTGTTCTTCAGAATATTCCAAATTCTTCCTAGTGCTTATACTTGCATAAACAACAAAAAGTGCTTTGAAGGAGCGAGTACTGTGCAAGACAGGACACAGGCTGCTCCCTTCCCCTGACAGGCACTAGTCTGAAAAACTTAATAGGGGAAGGACTAAACTACATCAGTAAAAGTGGTAATTGATGGCAGTTGATGACCAGACAAGATGCCTTAGGATATCTTAAATATTTTTGTTGAAGTAGAGGAGAGTTCAGGGATTTTATATGTCAGAGGGGGATGAGGAAAGTTGAGGGAGGTCATGGAGAAATTCCTTCTCTGAGATTTTGGAAAAAGCTTATAATGCAAAATCTCACCGCAGCTTAATTTAAGACATATCATTTTCATTGTAGTCAAACAAAAAGGCTTTGGGTCTGTACCACTACATTAACAACACTATGGTGCTGTTGCTTTCACCCAGAGGACACATTATTTCCTTGTTAGCAGTCTTACAGGCTTCAGTCAATCTATTGCATTACCTTCAAGGAACATGCACAGAATCCTGTCCAGAGCTGATGTACCTCATCAATGATGTTGCTCTGTTGTTTTACTTAACATCTACTTCTGGAGGTGGTAGAGTTTTGTAAGAAATGACTGAAATTGCCAGTTAGGTGAAAGGAGAATGTGTGAACTGAAGAAAAATTACAGATTAATATTAACATCACAGCATAGAAACTAAAATCAGCAGCAGTAGGAACAAACCTGTTTTGATAAGTTTAATCTACTACTACATACCAAGTTGAACAGAACAGGTTTTTTTTTGTTCTAGATTCTGAGCTGTGTACATCTGTAGAGCATAGTCTTACGCCACTTTGACATTAGCCCACTATGAAATGTCTAGATTCCTTTGTCCCTCAGTGCTCCTAAATCACAAATACACAGATTGGTTTCTTTGAAGCCTGTTATATGGGGGCTCAAAAAGAGGGAAGAATGCATGTTCCTGCTGTTTCTTCACGTTCCCTTTCACAGCTCAGGTGCTTTGGGCTTTGGTTACAAACTTGGAAGCTAGTCAGATAACTTCCAAATACTGGCCAAAGATTTCTGACTCACTGAAACTGATGCTTAGATGTTTCTGTCAGAGTATTACTCTTTAGTGTCTCCCTCTGTTTACATTATTAGTTTTCTAATTCATTGATTCACAGTTATTATTTTCCTTAGGAAATATTAGTGTTGTGTTGCACTGTATTGCTACATCAGTTTAAAATGGTTTCTTAGAACAAACATGTTCATCTTGCTTTACCATTTAATCTAAGAACTGTTTTAGAGGCCATACTTATTTATTGGAGATTCCCAAACTTCTTCATTGTCTGTATTTTCCTCACAACTTTCTTCTTATTGGTGACTAAGCAGGGATTCCCTTCTGGTGGCAATGGCATAGCATCCTTTTGAGAACAACAACTTCAAACTCCTCTGTCTCATGAAAGAGTAGTGAATGACCCCCCATATTAAACTTTCTTGTGATGTGGTATAACTAGAAATAAAAAAAAAGTGTGATACTTACACACCCTTAGCAAGTAGAGCATGCATCAGATATCTTGTGTATCGTTTTATATCTCATGCTGCACTGTGTTCAGTAGATGATTATGCTGAATAGGTGTGCAAGTGTGTATGCTACAGGACTGTTCTGTTTTTGTGGGTTTTTTTACAGGATCTAAGAACATGAGCCAGATTACAACAAATGGGGAAAATGAAGGAACTACCAAAATTATTGCACCTTCCCCTGTGAAAAGGTATGTAGATCAGCAGTTCCCTTCCAGCTTTTAAGAGATTGTGTATTGCATTGGGTAGAGGAACACATTTGGAAATAATTGCTAATAGTTTATCCTGCCCTTGAGTTCAGGTCCATCTGATCTTCTGCTGACAAAGGTCAGAGAGTATTGCTAGTAATTTGTTTTAACAAACCCTGATCTTCTGGTGAACCTGGAACAGGGGTTCCAGGTGACACAGTTTGCAAACCCATGAATTAGGACAAATTGATGGGAAGGCAGTTTCAGTTTTAAATAGGAAAAAAACAGATAATGACCCAAATGGCACTGATCAGGATAGTCCTGTGAAGTCCCGTGTGTCTCTGCCCTGGACATGTGAAGCATTTACAGTTTGGTAGTTTACTCCATCCTGTGTGATTCTCATATTAATTGTCAGTCATGCTTGCAAAGCATCTTTCAGTAGCTGTTACAAACTGAATTTTTGTAGTTTAACATCTCATTCACTGTTGAGATACATAGTTGGTCACTTCTGCATAAGTGCTATAAATTCAAGGTAAACCATAAAACCCCTCAACAACAGTAATCTCATGTGCAATTCAGATCCTAACCTTTGCAGATACTTTGAATGAACTTAGTCCTTTTTAAAACTGCATTCCTGGAGGTAATACTAGTATCTGAAGAACTGCCATGCTCTAATTCTCTAGCTGTAAAGTGTGTGTCTGCTTTGAATGAACAATGACCTAGGAATCTAATGCATTGCAGTCACCTCCCACGATAATTTCTCTCTCTCTTTTTTTAAGATTTGAGAACACTATTAAATTTTTTTTTAAGGCCAGCTTCAGTCTGAATATTGTTCAGTAGTTTATGCTCTGCAAATCCAATTGTTTTTTGCAATACAGAACTGAAATCTATTTGCCTGAGTTGATTATTCTGTAGTAATTTAGCCTGAGAATAGACTGTTGCACATATGACTCAATAATTAGTGGGTGCAGTATTAAGAAAATTATTTATCTGATAAAGTGTAATTTAATTTCTTTTCCTGCTGACTTACTGTAGCTTTGCTTTTTTTTTTTCACTTATGGGAGAATTAAATTATTAACTCAGTGGCCTGTATTAACCAAAGGCTGAGATTACAAGTGGATTAGTGACTTAAGTAGCCAGGATTCCTTCATAAAGCTGAGTTTGTCACCTCCTGCTCTGGGCAAAGAACTCTGGCTTATATCTTCCTATTTGTGAGCATCTGTAAAGCTTTTTTTTTTTTCAGCTGCTTAAGTTGCTCTTTGGGAAGATATGTTGCAATGGGTTGCTGTCAATAATACTTCTTGAAGAGTTTAGTGGAAATCAATGTCACTATCTAGTTCTGTATCAGGTAAACTGCTTGTTCATATAGAAAATGAGCTCTAGAGATGATGATGCAGGAAAAGCATGATTAGCCATTGGCAAGAGGATCGGTGAAAAAGCATGCTTCAGCTGGAAGCCACCTTGCAGCACTAGGAGTGGCAGTGATCAGGCTATCTAGAAGGATTAATGGGTTGGAAGTTGTAAAACCTGACGTTGAGAATGTTAGGAATAAAGGAAGAATTGGAGCATCCTGCTGATTTTCCCCCTGTCTCCCATAGATGCAGTGGGAGACTGGTTACAGCACTATTTCTTAAGCCAGGTGACTATCTTGACTGTCCTGATACTTTACCTTGCCTCAGTCAGTGAAGACAGCTCTTTCACATTGTCTGATTTATGCTCAGTGTCTAGCAAAAAAAACCCCGTAAGGAGTTACTGGGGAAGGAATGAGAAGAATATGCTACTCTATGAACCTGTGTCTGTCATGTTTTGAATAGTTACCACCTCTGCCTTTGTTGTTTCCATCTTAAAGAAGGTACTGTAGATCTGGAAAAATGGTAGAGAAATAGAAGGATAATCAGAGAGAGATTAAATAGTTTGTAATTCTTTCACTTGGAGAGAGATGAGACAGTTGTTAAAAATGTATTACAAAAAACATGGGGTGGAGTTTGTGATTAGGGAACCATCATTCATAGGGCTTGTTTTTTTCTTTATATAAGCACAGAACTAAAGAGGAACACAGGGTGGAGGTTTTGAACCAGATGGAAGTTTTGGAATAAAATGAAATAATTGTTTGTGCCATAGTTAAATACTGGAGCATTTAGCTACCAGGCACTACCTATGCCAAAAATTCAAAAATGTTGAAGAGGTGTTTATGTAAATCAATTGAAATTCCATCAAGAGCTATGTAGACTAAAAAGCAGAAAAGCAGATAAAACCTCTGGTTCAATCATCTGTTAACTGCACATTGTGGAAGTCTGTAAGAGAAATTTGTAGATTTGCCCTATTGTTAGACTTTTTGCCTAAGCATCGCTTCTCGTTTATTCTGAGGCAAAATTGACCTTTTTTTATGACTCAGTGCCACCATAGTGATGAGCTTGTAGAGCTGATTTTTGGGTCTTCTTTTTTTTTTTTTTTATTCCCCTTCCAGTCTCTCTTTCTAGGAGACATTCGTCAACATAGCAGCTGTTTCCCCTCTTTCACATAGCAGGCAAATAACTGTATGCCAGGGTGGGTGTCTGTGATGTTTGTATGCCTTTAAAATTAATTTTTAAGAGGTCAAGGGAGACGACATGTGATCTTACACTATGGGTCTAAAAAAAAAAAATAAAATATCTCTACTTTTATTTAGCTTTAAAAAGATGAAAAATGAAAATAGTCCAGAGACCCAAAGAAGTAAAACAAGCACACCGTGGGAGGAAAATCGCCTACAGAGGTAAGATGAGGTGTGATGTCTTAGGTATTGTGCAGTGGTAAATATAATGCCATGGCAGTAATCTG
Source organism: Athene noctua (assembly GCF_965140245.1). Lineage (NCBI taxonomy): Eukaryota > Metazoa > Chordata > Aves > Strigiformes > Strigidae > Athene > Athene noctua. Next base: position 34,556,867 of record NC_134077.1, read on the forward strand.
AAGGGTGTTGTTATATTACTGTATTAACAGGTTCACAACAAAGCTGTGTTGCATATAAGAGGATAGGTCCTGTCATGGGCAATTAACCAGGTAAAAAATTAGGAAAATAGGTGTAGGAGGAAATGATCAGTGGATGAGAATCACCAGTGGCTTTCCACAGAGATCTGCTCATAGACCTCTGCTATTGAGTATATTTGTCAAAGACCTGGAAAATGAGTGATGGTTTGGTGATGGGACAGAATTGTTTAGGATAATGAGAGTGAAAGTTGCCTGTGAAGAGAGTGGCAGAAAGACCCTAAAGTATGAGTGATGAATCACTGGGTCGTGAATGATGTTGAGTCACTAAGTGTAAAGAGAGGCACGTGGGAGCAAAAAAAATTTATGAGTAAAATGAGGTGCTGCAGAGTTATGATGGAAAACTTAGTGAAAACATCACCTATTCAGCTGTCAGAAAAAACAATTAGCAAATATTAGAAAAGCAAAAGAACAGTATTATGCCATTACATAAATTTGTGGATCACATGTTTGTTTCATGAGTTGTGAGTGCAGTTCTGTTATCTCAGGAAAAGGAAAAGGCTTTGAAAGAGGCGGCAAAGGTACTCAAATTGTGAATGGCTGTGCAAGAAATCTGTACAAGGAGCAGTGGCATAGGCCAGGCAGGACTCTTCCTTCAGTCTGGAAAAGAGATAATTTCAGGGAATGTGGTCTAGAAAATAATGAGTAGTACAGGGAAAGGAGAAAGAGATCAGGATTGTATTCTTCCAGCATAAGAACTTCAGATAAAGCTATTGGAGGTTGTTTAAAAATATCGAGAAAGGCATTGAGTAGTGACTTACCATGAGTAGGAGACCTGTGGTTTTCGTTTACAAGGGATGCTGAAAGTTAGTGGATTCCTGGGCAAAGCTGGGTGAGTCATGGAAGAGAAATCCCCAAGGGCTTCTCAAGACAGAGGTATAGCAGCTGGCTAGAGTAAGTACCCTGGGCTGGGAATAGCGGGGGGGACTGAGAGGGCACTGGAGAGCTGCCATATGTACTCAGTTTTTGCTTCCTGTAGGTGGTTGCTTACAGCCACTGTTGGAAACAGGCCACTGAACTAGACAGCACATTAAGTGTAATTTAGAATGGTCCTGTTTTATGTGATGTTTCAGATCTAGACATGGTGTGTCTTTTGGGACACTGTGATGATTTAACCTATGTGCTCCTTCTCTAAACATCAAAAGTGTTCAGAGTAAGGACAAGGCAGTGTGCAAATATTCTCTTGATAAGGTAGATGTTTATTTGTGTTTTTTAAAGAAGGTGTGTCAGCTTCTTACGTTAAGGTTCCAGTGTGAAGAGTGCTCTCAGAATATCAGGAAATTTGATCACTCAGGAGCCACATTGGTGGGATTGAGTCTTTACAAGTCCATCTATTCTAAAGGACTACACAGTTTTAGACACATAAGCACACTGTATGCTACACGGAGGTTTTCATAGCTTCCAATAGTAGTTCTTGTTGAGATGAACTGTGGCAGCTTTTCAGCTGTGCAGAGCAGTGCTGTAACCAGCAGTCTGCAGAAGCAGGTGAAGGGGTGTGTATCCAGTTTGAAGGCCAACAGGTTTTAGGAAAGCAGAAGTAACTGGAATTTGGTGAGAATATTATATTTACCACATGTTGTGAAAAGGACTAAGTAACATTAGGTAAAAACGTGTGGTTGAGTTTAGCATCCTTCCTCCAAAAAGTCACGGAACATCAGTATACCACCTTAAAGTGATACGTACTCCATTACAGGCTCAGTTACACTGTTGGAAGAGGTCTTTACTCTTCTGTAGTAAGGTATGACAGGCTGGAGTGATGGGCTAAGGCCAACTGGAGTAGTTTCAATAAGGCCAAATGCGGGGGGGCTGCACTTGGGCCAGAACAACCCCCAGCAGCGCTACAGGCTTGGGGAGGAGTGGCTGGAGAGCTGCCAGTCAGAGAGGGACCTGGGGGTGTTGATTGACAGCCGGCTGAGCAGGAGCCAGCAGTGTGCCCAGGGGGCCAAGAAGGCCAATGGCATCCTGGCTTGTGTCAGCAATAGCGTGGCCAGCAGGGACAGGGAAGGGATCTGACCCCTGTACTCGGCACTGCTGAGGCCGCCCCTCGATTCCTGTGTTCAGTTTTGGGCCCCTCACTACACAAAGGACATTGAATGACTCGAGCGTGTCCAGAGAAGGGCAACGGAGCTGGTGCAGGGTCTGGAGCACAGGTCATATGGGGAGCGGCTGAGGGAACTGGGGGTGTTTAGTCTGGAGAAGAGGAGGCTGAGGGGAGACCTCATCGCCCTCTACAGCTCCCTGAAAGGAGGTTGCAGAGAGCTGGGGATGAGTCTCTTTAACCAAGTAACAAGTGATAGGACGAGAGGTAAAATGGCCTCAAGTTGCACCAGGGAAGGTTATAGACTAGATATTAAGAAGCATTTCTTTCCAGAATGCAACTGTTAGGTGTTGGAATGGGCTGCCCAGGGCAGTGGTGGAGTCCCCATCCCTGGAGGTGTTTAAGAGTCGGGTTGACATAGTTCTGAGGTATATGTTGTATTTGGGAACTGTCAGTGTTAGGTTAATGTTTGGCCTAGATGATCTTCAAGGTATTTTCCAACCTTGATGATTCTGTATCACAGGATAGTCTATACAGACATTTGATAGTCTACATCTAATTTGGTAACAACACAACCCATTGGGTCCCACCCAGGCTTAAGTACATGACCTGAAGCTTGAAACACTTCTACACCATTGATAGAGTGTTGTGTGGATGAACAGCAGAGAGCTGGAGCTAAAATTGTTTCATGATCCCAAGCATTATCTCTGTGATGAAGACATGTCACAGCAGGAACAGTCTTCATACTTGTATCTGTGGAAAACATAAAGAATAGAGGTGCATTTGAATGCCTAGCTCTGGGATGGATAACTCATACAAAAGAACAGAAATTTTATTTTACTATGCTAAAAGAATATGTCTATACTAGCCTCTACATTTTGTAAGCTTAGAGCTGTTGGCTTGGCAGTGCTGAGATCTCTCTCCTACACTTTCAAGGTTCAGTGTAAAATATTTATTGCTGGAAAGCAGTACTGCTGTATTTACATAGCATGCACACATACATGTACATGTATAGCTGAATATGTATACAAGTGTGTGTGTAAGCCTTCTCAGTTTTTGCAGGCTGAATCTCAATTAGCTGCTGTAACTGCCTTGCTCTTTAAAGCCAACTGTCTTTAAAGTCAACTGTTTGCTCTTGCTTTCGAACCCTAGTGGGCTGTATAATTCTCCCAGTGACCGCAATAAATCACCAAAGTTTCCTTACTCTCGGCGACGGAATCCATCAGGTGGCAGTGAGAATGAGTCTGGGCAACCAGTCCGAAGGAGGTAAGAGCTCTGGGTTTAATTACAGTTAACTTCTCACTGTGGAAAGCTTGAGGTCCTGCATGCTCTGTGTTCAGTAGATTCTTGGAGGCCCAGCTGGGTCCTGGGAAAAGGGTACCACTAGAGGCCAGTTACTCAAAAAAACCCCGGAGTAAGAATACCAGATCTGCTTTTGGAAAGGAAGCTTTGGTCAGGATCTTTGCTCATGTGCTGTTCTGGGTACTGGGAAAATTATGTTAAAAATATGAGAAATTGCATTATTGGCACATGCAAGATCCTTTCACTTGCTGCTGCTATTTTTCCCTGGTGAAGGAAAGTACTGATGGATGTTGCTTGGTTGACAATGAGCTTCTAATAGAGAGCAGTATTTTGTTTTATGTACATTGCTTTGCTTTATGTGCAACAAAGATTAAAGGAATGAACCATAAAGCTGTCTTAGAGTCCCATGTGTGAATTACTTTACATGAGAGAGGAAGCCAGGAAAAATACAACTATGAGATACTTAATATGTTTTTAATGGGTTTGTGCTGAATTGGGTAACTTAAGTAAAATTAAATGGGTGGATATTCTGTGCTGTGTGTCCTGGAGTACGTCAAAAATGTAAGTTACGGGCACAGTTCTGAAGTGATACAGTTCTGAAAGACTACATGTTACTTGGGACAATTTGTCCTGCTAAGAAGCTGCTTTCATTGCTGAGGTACTGTGGTGCTGTGATCTGTTGTGAAGTATAGGCAAGCATAGCTACTGTGCCATATTCATTGCAGTCTTCTAGGACTGCCTAGTAGCCAGTATCTGGGAGTTACGTCTCCTTCTGACATCTCTGAAATGACTACTGGTTTGGCTTTCAAAACCAGGGTTTGCAGAGGGGTGTCTGACAGTGCATCTGTATCTATGAGGAAATCTAGTTTGATGTGGAGCTTTCATATTTGTCAGGTTTCCAGATCCAGATCTGCTCCATATCTTTTATCTGCCATTATCTGTCTAGAACAGGAGTGAAGAAACTCACCCGTGGTGTATGTGTAGTGACCTCATGCCTGAGTTAAAGTAAATCAGTGTAGCTGTCTCTGATTTAATAGTTATGCTGATGTACCCTGTTGGATAGAGCCCTTGTATGTATTAATAGCAGCGTGTTTCCTGTATGGGTTTTCTGATTCATTGATAGCTTAGTTGTCAGAAGGACTTGTTGAGCTTTGTAAAAACAAAGGAATAGAGATGTGCAGTGCAAAACTGTCCTGTACCAAGAAAAGAACAGTGTTTGTGCACTGAACAGTGTAGGAAATTTTTTGAGATGCAAAGTGTTTATCATCTGAGATTTGCATTTGGCTGATCTACTTGGTGGACAGGTGGTCTGCCAATAGAAAGTTTTCTCTTGGACCACCACACAACAAATTGTATTTAAAAGCCTTGTGAAGATTGACAATAGTAGGTAGATTCTAAATTACGTCTTCCTGAAGCTTGATTTTATTCATGTGCTTTCCTTTTTCAACTGTTTAATAACAACAGCCAGTTGTTTACTCAGTCTTTGTTGGAGTTAAGAGGAAAACATCAGGCTTTGTTATGCTGGAAACAATAGGAAACTCTAAACACTATGCTTAACCTTGCAAGTCAGGGCTTTGCAATGAGATCTTGAATTAGGATCATGCCTTTGCAACTTACTGTACAGGTGTTCTGAAAAGTTGGAAACAAGCATATGTCCTTTTTAATCTGCCTTAAATTATGCTGACAAAATACCTTTGTAAAGTTTGTTGTTTATGGGTTTTTTGTTGTTGTTGTTGTTTTTTTGTTGTTTTTTTTTTTTTTTAATGGGAGTTCTTGTCTATTTGTGTTGTGACCTGATGGTATTTCAGTAAAACTTCTTAATGTCACAGGAAAAATCAAAACAGTGGCGAAGATTCAGATTTAAAGCAAAGGGGAAGGTAAATATGTTATCTATAGCAGCCATGAAATGATAGCGAAGTTACTGATCATGTTTTAGTTCCCTGCATCCCCTCCCTTCCTTCCTTTTCAAAAATCTTCTTAAATGTTTAAAAGGCTTGTTGTATTCCACCTATTTAGTTTTTAATTTCCTATCTTACTTTACTAAAAATGCTCTGTAGGATAGTGTCATCACAGCACAGATTCCTACAAGCAGCCTTGCACATTGTTACTACCATATGATGGAAACAGTTGGTGGAAGTTTACTAAAGGCTTGTCTGCAACTTGAAAGTCAGTTCCAGAAGTTTTAGCTTTTGGATTTTGCATCTGCAGGTTTTGGTTTGAGTTCTCCAGTCTCCCGGTCCACTTCTAATTAATCTGTTTTGAAAACATGTGTACTGTTATTTGAGATAAATTGTTCTGCAAAAGGTAGGTGCAAAGGCATATGCAACTTCTTACGGTCTTCTGACTGTCTTGCTGATTTTTTTGCTTAAGCTTCTTTTTTTTCACCTGTGCAGTCTTGACCAGTTGTCACATTTCCAAATAAAATGCTGTGGTGTGAATTTAGGTGTGCCCCTCAACAACTTGAGCTTTTGACAGATCTTTGCATCTGGACTTCTCTAGTGACACATCTGCCTGCCATGTCCCTGTGCTGTGCTTCTCCTTGCTCCTGTGCTCCTGCCCTGGCTGCTGGAAAAAGGAGACAGTACAGTGCATTTTGATGTGAGAGACTCTTGAAGCTTGTGAAGGAGGCACGCCTAGGATCTGATTCATGGCTGCAGCACGGGAAAGGAGCTCTGGCAGAGATAAAAACAGCTTGGGTACAATCACAGGAAGTCAAGGAAACTGCTCACATAAGATAACAGATTATTTTTTTGATGGATGTTAGCATTACAAGCTGCCAGTAATAATCCTGTGATAAATGGCCAGCACATAAAATTGAGAGGATTTAGTTAGACATCTCAGGTGGAAAACGCCAGTGCTTAGAAGGGACCTCTTCCCAAAGCTGTGCCTGCTGTATTATATTACAAATGTACAGGTTTGTGGTTGTATATTGTGATAGGTCTTCTCCACTTTCTCAGAATTTGGCTACTCTCCTCTCATTTTAATCAGAAAAGGACTGCACCAGAATATGAGCCTTCTCTGTCAACTGTTGCTCTGAATTACCAAATCCTGCAACCAACCCGCAAAGCCCTCTCCGGGACTGTATTTGTTCAGTGTTTCTTGCCAAACTGACTATGCCTTCTTTCTTGCTGCTATGTCAAACCGTATAGATATACTAACTGCAAAATATCAAGTATATTGCATGACCAAGAAAACATGAGAAAAAAGGATGAAAGGTGCTTTGTAATTGTCAGAGATCAGGATAATGTGTGTTCTTGCACCTGATTTAGGAAACCACATTTGTTTCTGGTTTTGGTATTTTAAATTCATTTCAGTAAAAGCTGAGGTTTAGTATTCAGTGAAAGATAATATTCTGACAGCCAGCATGAGCAGCTGCCACTCAGCTAACAGCTCAGCACCTCTTCTGTCTCCCCACAAGTGCTTTCCTTTCAGGGAGCACAAGCTAATTTGATGTTCATTATCCGAAAGGTGGATCAGATTTTCATTCCTGAAAAGCTAGAGAGGCTTATCTTGGATTTGAGCAAATAGGGTGTTTTATCTCACGCTTCTCCTGTCATGGTGTGATTTTTGCTGCCTTGGTACCTCACGGGATAAATTGCTTATATCAGCACAAGAAAATACTTGAAGCGCTGTGAAAGGTAGAACAGAGTCACTCCGATAACCTGGAAGTATGAAAGAACAGTGTTGCTCAGATGACCTAGTAATGTTGAGATTCAAGATTAGTGGAATATTTATTAAAGATCTGATAAGATTTTTTGGGAAAAAGGTATACTTTGGGGCCTGTAAGGTCTGCTGCGGTTCTAGGGCATTTATTGCTCTGTACTCTCTGAATGTGCTTGAGTCAATTTTTTTGGACACCATCTTTTAATCTTCCTTCTTCGTTTGGGTTATATTTTTCTGTTGTAGCATACATCTTTCTCATCCCCACTTTGAGCTTAACCCAGAAATATGTATTTTTACCTCGGAAGGTGGCTGTGCTGAGCCTCTAAGCTTTCAATTATGAGCCATGAAATTTGATGATGGGGAGAGGTTTCTGCTTCTTCTCTGAGGAAATTTCTCTCTTCTGAGCCTATTCCCTTCAGACAAGCTGGGTTGAACTGATTTTTCTAGGCTTTAATTGTCCTGTTATTCTAAAGCATTCCTGTTTGAATGGAATCTATTTGAGATAATGATTCCCAAGTTTAGAAGAGGAGCAAGACTGCACTCCATACACTGAGGCATTTAATGCCGCAGAAATTTGATAAAACCAACCATAATTCACTGGTATTATGGGCAAATTCCTAAGACTGTCCACTGTGTCAGAAGGACATCTATAACAATGTCCTAGTTTCAGAGGCAGAGGGTAGAGTGATGTGTTCCTGACCAGATAGGACACTCAGGGGAGGTCCATACTGCAACTGTTCCTGTACTCTAGGAATTCTCTCTCATCTTTTCTCATCCTGATTGGGCTCTTCCCCTTAAACTGTTAGAACATGCAGTGAACTGGTGCTTGTCAGTAGCCTCTAACCTTGTCACAAAATGTGTCCCCTTGCCTGTTACCTACACCTAATGAAGTGCCTTCAGTCCTCAGCTTGTTCGAGGTGTAGTTTAACAAATCTGTCCTCTTATGAAAGTGTCTTTTCAAAGAGCAAACGAAAAGCCAGGAGGCACAAGAAAGTATGTGTCTCTGCCAGCAGCATCAGGAGTTATCCCCTTATATCTTCTATTTCATGCCCAGACACCTCAGATGAAAATTTCCATTATCCATTGCAGCAAAACCATCACTGATTCTAACTCTAGATATATCTAAATCCTTCTAGGTCAGCTCATGTTAATATTGGTCAATTTCAATCATTAATCAGCTAGGCCATCAGTGTTGCAGAGAAACATGTCTTTCTTTGGAGGCATTCAGAGACTATCATCGCACTGAAGAATGGTCCAAACCAGGTTTTGATGAGAGTGCTATTTTTTAGGACCTAACCCAGCAGTACAGTAACAGAACCCTGGTTTCTAGGACCAGGGCCCTGACAGCTGGTCTGTCTGCTCCAAAATGTTTATCAGTGGCAATCAAGGATTTAAGGGTCTCTTTCAGATAGTAGGGGCCAAGCATTTCTGTCCACTAAGAGGAGTTTGCCTCCAGGTAGTCATATACCCATTTTCTTCTTGAAGTTCAACATCAGCCTGTTCCACCAGTCTTTTTCAGTAACAAATGATCAAAGCCATAAATGTCACCTTGCCATTTGAAGCTTTGCAGTTAGAGGCGATACAGAAGTAACTGCTTTATTACTTTTTCCTCATGTGACATACCATCTTTGTAGCTGTGCCTTGGGTTATCCCAAAGCTGTGCTGGTACACACACCTGTCAATGTGTGCACTTCAGCCTTTCTGTATTTATAAAGATCAGCAGAATCATAGTGATAGTGGTATTCCATGCTTTCTAACATTTGAAAAATGATACGAACTTACTAGAAGTCAGATGGAAGTTGAGGTGGGTAAAAAAAGATAGATCTGATGCGCATTTTGTTTTTCCTCCAGAACCTGTATCATTTCTCTTGGGTGTCCTATAAATATACAAGAAGAAAGAGCCAGTATGCATACAGTTTAAAGATAAAATGTTTCACACCTCAAAGAAACATTTCACTGTGGTATATACACAAAGAATTCTGAGAGGTAAAATAAAATAAACCAACCAAACAAAAATGCAGTGGAATGATTCAAAAGGCAAATAGCGCTCACCTGACACTGTACTCTTGACTGCACTACTTTTGAAGCAGTTATTCCTAATCAGTTAATGAGAAAAAGATAATATGACTTACAGGTGTAGACAAGCCTTCTAGAGTCTTTTAATTCTGATTTTCCTAGTAATGTCTTTGCAGTATTGTCAAAAGTACTGAAGTTCTAAACAAGGAATGAACATTAGTAGATAAATACATCTTGAGATACTGCTTTTTTCCTCTCCAGATCACGGTCTCGCTGTAACACCAGCAGTGGCAGTGAATCAGAAAATTCCAACAGAGAGCATCGGAAGAAGAGAAACAGGTGACCTTTATGTATTTTAGGTGCAGAGAAATGAAACACGAAAAAATGGAGATGGACTTTTCTGAGATAGACTTAGTAAGAAAGAATCTAACATGTTTTATATGTATATAGTCCTCCTGAGGCATCTTAAGGTCATTAAGAAGATAAATAATTGCCAAAACATATATATATCTCATAGGTGTATGCATTAAATGCATACACTCCTGTTGCTTGGGAAGAACTCATTAACAACAGCAAAACCAAATATGGGGCACATCTACAAAAGACTTGCAATATTAATGCAAATAAAGTGGATAATGGTGATGACAAGGTATTCACAGCACATACTTAATACTTCAAAAATTTCAAGTGCAGAATTCTAGCAGAAAATACATTTTTGAGGAGAATAGTAAAAATATTTTAATGGATCTGAAACTAGTGTTGTTTTTAAATGCATGCATTTAATTTTATAAGTATTTTTATTTTCCAAAATGTAAAGTGTGGGCCTAAACCCAAAATCTGAACAGCATCAGCTTTTAATAGGACAACAGTAGTTAATATCAAGTGATGCTAGCAAGTTTTGTTTTCTGTATCCTACTTTTCTTGTTCTTGATATGAAAAAGTTAGCATAACAACTAATTTATTGTAGAAAAAAAAAATCCTTTAAAACGGGAGCTTTTATGTTGCACTTGAAATAACAACATTTGAGAGTTATTTATGAAAATGTGTTTCTAAAAAGCACATAGAATTTCTTTATATTGCAGAAACAGAGCATAAGAGAAATGTCACTGGACAAAGAAAAGTTGTTTAAGAAAAATTTTCTAAAGCCGTCTGCACAAGCTGCCACAGTTTCTTGTTATCTCACATGCAGTACTATGAGTGATAAATGATTTTCAGATATTTGGAAGCTCTTAAAAATAATTCTATGCTAGATATTGCTGCATAAATATGCATTGTAGTAATATTTTAAGCATGACTTGCAATACTGAGAGATGCTAAAAATCACTGTGACTTTCAAATGGGCTGGTATAAAGCATATCTGAGCCATGTCATGAGATTCTTTGGACTGTACTTAAATTAGAGCACAGTCTTGTGAGATACTAGGCTAACCAATAATCTAGTGTGCATGGAAGATTTATTTTCCACGTGAGCTCTGATGTTTGAATGAAATGCTGAGTGTATTTCAGTAGGTAAATGGTATTTTGTATCCCTTCCTCTTAGAACATTCTTGCCAGGTTTTTTTCTTCTCTGAAACTTCATGTTCAGAGAGCTCCACCAGCAAGTGAAGGAAATTAGAGACTGGTCATAAGAAGCTTCTTGCAATATAAAGATTGAATTGTACAAAGGTTTTCTGAAAAAAAAAAGGGACTTTTACCAACCCTTCCTCACCTCATGGAAAAGTGCTTAAAATTAAAAAGAAAAAAAAAATCAATTTGTGGGGATTGTTTCATGTTTTTCACATTTTCAGAATTATAACATACATCAAAAATGTTAATGTTGCAGCATCTCTTACTCTTAGGTGGTCATTTGAAATCAGACCAGATAAGAAGTCATTGTCAGTGTTAAAATAAACAAGTGCTAAGTGAGCTGGGGTTCTGAGACTTGTTCCTTGTCATCAGGTACAGGAAAACCACCAGTCATCATGCATTTCTGCATTTTGTTTGCAGCCACAATGGGAATATAATAAGATGAAGGGACATAGGCATTGAATAGTCTTCCTGTTAGCACAGCTGAGCCAGCCCTAGCAGGGTTAAAAGGGACAATATAATGAGGCTCATAACGGCTGTTACTCAACCTGTTGCATAGGTTAATACTAATCTATTTCTCAGTATGATAATCATGTCCCTAGCACAAGAAGACACAAAGTGGTATTGTTTTATTGCAATAAAATGACTGAATACTCACATTACCCAAAAGAATCTTCTTCTCATCACAGAAGAGTAGAATATAGTATTCCCATGAGAAGAGATCACTATGAACTATTTATTAGATGAAAACAAATTATCAGAGAAAAACAGAAATGCAGATGAGAACTTCTGAAGGGACAACACTGGAAAAAGGTTAGAAAGAAACTGCTTACTTGATCTCAATCAGTGTTTGAGGTTTCACTCCATCATATGAATGTTTTATCCTAAGCAGATGTTCATATGGAGTTGAGGAAGAACCTATGATGACCATATTTCAATCACAGAAGAAATGTATTTGCTTTTTTTTAATACTGTGGTCAAAATTTATTGTGTGAATAAAAATACATTAAACTAGTAGACTAGTAAATGTGTATTGGAGCATAGTCTTCTACTTGACTACACTTAGAAGATGCATCTGATTAGAATCACAGAATGACTGAATGATTGGCAGGGTCTTCTGGAGGTTGTCTGGTCCAGTGCCACCCAGACACCTAGACCCAATTGCCCAAGACCATTTCCAGATAGCTTTTGTGTATCTCCAAGGAGGGAGACTTTTACCGTTTCCCAGAGTAACCTGTGCCAGTGCTCAGTCACCCTCACAGGGAAAAAGTGTTTCCTGATGTTCAGAGGGAACCTCCTGTCTTTCAGTTTGTGCCTGTTGGTCCTGTTCAGTGGTTCTGGTCACCACTGAAAAGAACCTGGCTCCATCCTCTTTGCCCTGTTCCTTCAGGTGTGTATATACATTGATAAGATCCTTCCCGATCCTTCTCTTCTCCATGCCGAACAGTCCCAGCTCTCTCAGCTTTTCCTCCTAGGAGAGATGCTCCAGTCCCTTCATCTTGGTGTCCCTTCAATGTGTCCATGTCTGTCTTGTACTGAGGAGCTGAGAACTGGACTCACTAGTGCTGAGAAGATGGGAAGGACCATGCCCCTTGACCTGCTGGGAACATTTCTCCATTGGCTGTGTCTGCCACAAGAGCACATTATTGGCTCATATTCAACTTTGTGTCCACCAGGACCTCGAAGGCCTTTTCTGCAAAGCAGCTTTCCAGTTGGGTGTCACCCAGCGTGTACTGGTGCCTGCGGTTGTTCCTCCCCAGGTGCAGGCTTTTGCAGTTCCCCTTGCTGAACTGTGTGAGGTTCCAGTTGCCTGTTGTGGTCTCTCGGGATGGCAGCACAACTGTCTGGTGTAGCAGCCCATCCTCGCAGTTCGGTGTCATTTGCAAACTTGCTGAGGGTGCACTCTGCCCTATCATCTAGACTGTTAATGAAGATGTTAAACAGGATTGGACCCAGTATTGACCCCTGGGATACACCACTAATTAATAGCCTCCAACCAGACTTCGTGCCACTGATCACCATCTTCTGGGTCTGTCTGTTCAGCTAGTTTTCAATGCACGTCACTGTCTGCTCATCCAACCCATACTTCAAGAGCTTCTCTATGAGGATCTTGTGGAGAGACAGTATTGAAAGCCTTCCTGAAGCCAGATAGACAATGTCCACTGATAGCCCCTCATCTACCAAGCCAGTCATTTTGTTGTAGAAGTTTCTCTAGTTGGTAAAGCATGACTTCTCCTTGGTGAATCCATGCTGACTATCCTTTGGTACTTTCTTGCCCTTCATGTTCCTGGAAATGGTTTCCAGGATTAGTAGCAACATCACCTTTCTGGAGATTGAAGTGAGGCTGACCAACCTGTAGTTCTCCAGGTGCTCCTTCTTGTCCTTCTTGAAGACATGAGTGTCATTTTCTTTCGTCTAGTCTTGGGCACTTCTGCCAGTTGTCATAATCATTCCGAGATTGTTGAGAGAGGCCTTGCAGTGACATCAACCAGCCCCCTCTGCACCTGTCACTCCATAGATTTATGTATGCCCAGTTTGCTTAAGTCTTCCCTTACCTGATCCTCTTTCACCAGGGTTATGTCTTGCTTGCTCCAGCGTTTCCCCCTGTCTCTAGGGCCTGGGATTTCTGAAGGCTAGTCTTTCTAGTAAAGACTGAGGTGAAGAAGGTATTCAGTACCTCAGCGTTCTCCATGTCCTGTGTCACCAGCTCCCCTGCCTCATTCAGCAGTGGGCCCTGGCCTTCCTTTTGTCACCTCTCTACTTATAGAAGCCCTTGTTGTTGCCTCTGACATTCCTGGCCAGATTCAATTCCATTTGAGCTTTGGCTTTCTTAACCTCGTTCCTGCATGCTCGGACAATGTCTCTGTATTCCTCCCACATTACCTGTCCTCGCTTCCACCTTCTGTATGCTTCTTTTTTGTGTTTGAGCTTTGACAGGAGCTCCTTGTTCTTCCATGCAGGCCTCTTGGCATTTTTGCCTGACTTCTTACTCACTGGGATGACTTTTTTTTGCGCTTGGAGGAGGTGATACTTGCATATTAACTAGCTTTCTTGGGTCCCTTTTCCCTTCAGGGCCTTAACCCATTGGACTTTTCCAAGGAGGTCTTTGAAAAGGCTGGAGCCTGCTCTCCTGAAGTCCAGGGCTGTGATCTTTTTTTTTACCTCCTTTTTCCTCTCAGGGTCTGGAATTCCACCATCTCATGGTCACTGCAGCCAAGGCTGCCTTTGACCTTCACATCTCCAACAAGCCCCTCTTGTTTTACATTGTAACTAAATGATAACTTTGCACTCAGATATTTTGAATGAGGTTTGAAGAATCAAATCTTCAGATTGTCTTAAGAGAATTTATCATTGCATAAACGTATCATCTGAAATGGGGAAAAATATCTCAAAGTCAACAGATGAGTGATGATAGTCTTACGACTTTCCGTTTTACCATCAAGTCTTCCTGCAAACAGCAACTAAATTGCCACTGTGATAGCTATTAATCTCAACTGGATTTATTTCATATGCCAGTAAAAAGGATTTTTTTTCTATAAGGCGTAAATCAACTTGTTCCCTTGTGGGAGAAAAAAGTTAAAAGAATGAAAGGGAAGTTGTATTGGAGTACAGGGGCAACACTTTTTTGTCAAAAATACATTTAAAATAGAAATTCACATTTCGAGTTAAAATTTCCACTTTTTTTTTTTTTTTGATTGCCACCTCTGTTACTAAAGATTTTGCCCCAAAATTGTTGTGATTTGATCATTGCATCTAAATAATGTAATTTATGTAGAGATTGTGTTACCTTGGTCATCCTTTACATTGTTAAATGTGAGCATAGTACTTTTCTTCGCAGCTGCAAAATGAATGCTTTATTTCTTTGCATCTCCATCTAGTAAGAGTTCTGCAGTACAACAGTACTTCAAGTGTGTTGACGCTGCTTGTTTTAATAGTTATGTATTCAGATTTTCAGTATTTCGCTCAAATTAAAGAGATAAAGAACAGTGATGAACACTGTGTGTGTTACAAGTAGAAGAAAGTAGGCAGAGTAGAAATACGAAGTACTTTGGGGTAAATGAATACATTGCTAAGGATTGTGCTTGCCATGCAGCAGCAGATGCTCTTCTACTAGATTAGTAGAATGGACCGGATCAGAAATGATGTGTTTACTCCCTTAATGAGAGGGTCAGTGTGGAAGTGTGGCTTCAAACACAGAGGTGCAGGATCTTATGTGTTTAAAGTGTGCTGGAGTACAGACCTTGTGCTCTTCTGCATTGTGTGAGTTTCCTGAAAAGAATGAGTAGCTCTTGGTTATTTTATGGCAAGCATCTGAATGCCTCCCTCCGAGCACAGCTGTCTACTTCAGTTGTTTGGGAGAGATGGGGCGAGGTACTGGCAAGCAGTCAGACCCATGACCCATGGCAGCAGCGCCGGTCTGGCAGCCACGTGTCTTATTTTGCAAGTGACTGCTGTATGTGGGGGACATTGTTGATTGTGTTTATACCATGTGGGATGATAGTTGTGTCCACAAATTGGATTATTTAGGATGAAAATCACAATTCATTACTTGTTGCTGTTTGAGTTCTTCTACTAAATCCTTTGCAGTTTATGTTAATCCCCATCACCAGATTACAGGTTTAAAAAGATTTACTCAGAAATCAAAACCTGATGTTGCGGTCTTCTCCAGATGCTCAGTACCATTTGGTGGAATTGTGACCGTTTACAGTACTTGAGGATCCAGCTCAAAGTTCATTACACATGCAAGAGAATAATCAATTAAAGGAAGAGCAGGAGCCTGTGTAGCCAGTTTAGCCTGATACAGTTCAAAACTCAAGGAGAAGGATACATCTGTAGTGAAGAGCAACAATAGCAGCATGCTTTGCATTTCCTCAGTCACATCGCCAGTGTAATCTCTTTATCTCTGTTGGCTTGTTTGTTTGTTTTATCTGTCAGTCTTCCCATTTTTTGTTAAATTCCTCTGGTTTCTTCAGTATGCCAGTTGTACCATCCTACGAGAACCACTATGAGTGGTATATTTCAGGGTTATTTCTAAATCCCTGCTGCATTTTAAATTCGCTGCTGTGACTGACTAAGCATATCCATTTGTTCCACCTTAGCACTTCATCATGCTACTGATACCTACAACCCCAAAACTGTGATGCGTCTGTAGAGCTTTGAATGGCCAAACAATGGCTCACAGGTTGGCCTAGCTGGTTGTGTCATTGTAGAGTTACTTCAGCCTGCTAACAAACATGCTGAATTTATAGGTTTTGACATTTGGTTTAATTTGTACTATGTTTCCATAATGGATTCATGGATTTTAGAAAGAAGCAGCACAGAAGCAGAGACAGGGGCCACAGCCACAGGGAATGGTGCAGGATTATATGTGTCTGGAGCAGCCAGGGAGATCTGCATGCATCCTGAGCTTTGTTGCAGGTCCAGGTGAAGAGACCACTTCCTCTGAGTGGGAACTTGCCAAAGGCATCCCTGGGGGACTTTCCCTGGATTCTAGGAAGGGTGCGTGATGCAACAACGCATTTGGAAAAGTTGTAGCAGTAGAGCCATGTATCATGATGTGGTGCTTACACTTGCTGTAGATGAAGTGTGCTAGAATATGTAAACAGGAAAAAATTTCTAGATGTTTGGCTTAGGCTGGGAAGACAAATTCAAGTTGTGTGTCTGTTCTTAATGGCCTGTGTAGTTTCATTTTTGGCTTATGCTGTTTTTAAATAACAAATCTGAATTTTCTTTAATACAGGTTCTTATATTTTAATGTAGTTTGGGAACATTAATTAAAATATAGCAAAAGAAAAAGTTAAAGCATTGCATTGCAATAGCTGGATTTTTATGAGAAAAAAAAACCTCATTGATTCTCAGAGCATCCTGCAACAGAGATCTCAGACTAAACTGCTGGTACTTTTGCAGATTACGGCAAGAGAATGACATGGTTGACTCAGCTCCTCAGTGGGAAGCTGTGCTACGGAGACAAAAGGAGAAAAACCAGGTGGATCCAAACTACCGGCGATCCAGGCACAGATCACGATCGTATGTAACCCTTGCCCTCTTTGACATGAAAATCAAGGCTGCTGTAGCATGTTAAAAAGTGGGAGCAATATCTTCAGTCTGGTGGCCCTCAGCTGCTGAGGAACAGAGACTTTCACATGGCACATTCTCACATTAGGAGATTTGTCTTTGTGGTCAAATCCCCTTCATTTAGTGATTTGAATTTCAGGGCATAAATAATGCGGGAAGGGCTTCGTAACAGAGCCGGTCAAGAACTGTCTCCATCACCTTGCATGGAGTCCTGGACAGTTTTGTGACTTATTGAATGTTAGTTCTGTAATGGGGACAGTGATTCCCCTCTTCTGGGCAGCAGGTCTGTGAAAACATTTAAATTTTCTGTGATAGATGCAGGCTTTTTTGTGAAATGCATGAACACTTGTTTAATCATATAATGTCTGTGATATTGTTCCAGATGAGACCAGCTGCAGATGTCTCCATGTCAGATTACCACTGGCAAGCAGCAGTCAGTGATTTAATGCATCCTGATGCCAGAATTTCAATGAGGAACAGTGCTGTTCCTTCTAACAGCTGGTTTTGGCATGGTGAAGTTGTCAGCTTCTAAAATTTATTTTCTCAAACTAATGAAAACGCTGGTTTCTTTTAATTTATGTTTGTCTTCTAATGGCTTCTTTGGGGGGTATAGACACACTGTTTTGTATCATGTTTGTGTCCAGCCTAATGTGCCATCCAAGCAACTGTCCAAAGCAGCACCAGCATCAGCGTGCCCAGCAGATAGGGCAGGGCAGGGCAGGGCAGGGCAGGACCCATGGTGTTGAAGAGTGCCAGGAGAGCATCTATGAGGCACTGGAAGAGAAGGCAAGAGAGAGCAGTCACTGAAACTGTATCCCCACTCTCACTGCCTGCATCAGGATGAGTTGCCTGCCCTGATGCTCATGGTGTAATGTGTGACCTCTATAACACACAACACAGGTACTTCCCATTAATGTCTTTTCTTAGATTTACATTTCATATAAGACTTACAAAGAGAAACCGTGTAGTGCCTTAAATGATTATTTCATTTATACCTCTTGAAACCGTAATCTACACTGAAGTTTCCAGTACTAAAATCCACTTGAGTTCTGTTTTCAGTTGCCCATGTTGCTAGAACTCATTTCTGTCTCGTTTCGTGGTGTACAGTTTTCATTCTTTTATGAGAAATAGAATTTTCCATTAAAATTCCAAATGTTGGAATTTCTACTGTAACTGGCTTTGCACAGACTTGTTCACTTTCAGCTGCACAAAAGTCAAATGTTACTAGGTGTAACTGTACAATGATGTATTACTAAAAATCAGGAATATTAAAACTCACTTGTATGGAATCCACAAAATATAGCTGGTTAAGTTTGATTTACATTTTTTACTGTATACAGAAAGTGCTGCCAACTAGGAAATGTGTTAATAATGGTTAGATAAATTTATAGCCAACTTTCCTTTTTTCCCATAGGCCAAGTAAATTTCATTGCTTGGACAGCACGGGCTCCCTCTTGTGGCTAACAATTTAGGAAATGGGTTTTATTTTGCAGCACAGTGACATTCTGAGTTGTATTTTATTTAAACTCCTATTAGCAAAAAACTTAAAGGTGTAGTATCTTACTTAACAAGGTAAGGTCCTAGAGGAAGCAAAGAAATAAGGAAATCCTGAATATTTTGGATGGCTTCTCATTTTTTTCCCTACTGTGTCAGTGATCAATAAATGCCTCCTTTTTGTCTTTTGTCACACTTCAGTTAAAAAAAACAAAATCAAAACGACAAAATAAGCCCAAACCTCTGAAGTATGGCAGAGATTCTTAATAGACACCAGTAGGAACTCAAAAAACTAAAATGGGAGTTGCTTTCAAAGTGCTTTAGTAAAAGTTTAGTAAAAGACATTTATTTGTTAACATGCAGTAGGTTCTAAGAGCATTTATTTTAATTTAGTGTGGCTCAGTTGTTTGCTTACAAGACTGGATGCATGTCAGAAGAAAAGGAAATGTGATTCCCTAGGGTGTAGGTTATGGTTGGTTTTGGTTTTAAATCTGGTCATATAGTCATTTCAATTTGCACATTTAACAACCTGTACAAAACCTTTGTTTTAGTAGTACAGGTAAGTCTTTCACATTAAGTTCCTTATTACGATCAGTGTAGCAAGAAGTTTCACTTTGGAAGCGTGAAGTAATGGCTGAAATATTTGTTACTGTGCCTGGCACAGCGCATTTCATTTGTTTGATAATGAGTATTATTAATCACTGGTGGTGGTGAGGTGGTGTCTCCTTGGTCTCAGGAATAAAAATATATTACAAGAATTTGACCTTTCTTTCTCCTAGAGGAATCAGCAAATAGAGAGAGCTCCCAATTCTAGTTCTACAGGGTTTATTTTCAAGAGTTCATGTTAAACATCTGTGTAGCCAAAGGGCTTTTTTTAATTAAGAAGAATGGCCATTAAAATTCCATGGCTATTTAAATTTACCATTTGTGACTCAAACTGAAATACTAATAAGGGTGCAGACTTAGGCACAAAAAATAATGTAGACCTTATTAATGTGTAGAGTTATTCAAGCTTGTGAAAATTATATAAAAATAAACAAAAAACCCCCTGGAGACTCACCACTTACTGGTAATTCCCATTAGGTTTCCTGTGCATTAGCGAATCTGGTTAGTGTACAAATGGTCCAGAAGCTGTTGATTCAGATACTGCAATAGGACAATCTGAGTGTACATTATATGTCAAAACTGTTAGTTCTAAAAAAATTCACAAGTAAAAGGTGAAAACAAAGTGAAAGAGGAATTGTGATTTGGCTTTAAATATTTAATAGATGGATTGCTTTGCTGTGGGCTGTTAAGAACTATACACTGATTTCCTATTTGGTATATGCAGTACCTACATTTCATCTAAACAAGACCTTTCTTTTTGTAGACTTTTCTTCATTTTGCCCTTAAAGGAAGCAGGAACCAGCTTTGGAAGGAAAATACTTTTGTTAAGAGACTTCATCTGTATCATATTTCTGGATATTCTTTTGTGGAGAGTTAGTTTGAATAAATGCTTTGAGGTTATCCCAGTATGGTAACGCTTCTTAAACAGATGGAAAATAAACAACGTTGAGATGGGAATTCATAAAAGCAGTTTGCTCTGAGGAATCATAGTGTTTAGCCCTTTTCCTTTTTTTTTTTTTATGGAATGCCATATTTCTAAGCCTGCATTTTACAGCAGTGGTTTCCATATCAGTGTATTTGCAGGGGTGGAAGGAGGGATAATGGCAGAGATCACAGAATTAAATGCCTGGAGCTGGCCGCAGAAGGCAGGAGGCAGAGTTCCTAGAAAATGGAGAAACTAAGATGACTTCTTATTTAAACACTCTTTTTCCACATTGCCCCACAAAATATTTCTTATTGTAGGTGAGGCTTCACATGATGTTTGTTGAAGCATGAGACTTAAGGCCACATCCTGAACTGTTCTATTTCTATGAATAAGTAAAAGCCATGAACTGATCAGATGGGTCAGTGGTGTGCACAGTACTCTGCTTTGTGGGGATCTTCGGTTTGAGAGTGGCCTTGGGGCTTTGATTCCTCAGGCAGACTAGGGCCTGTAAGCATTAGAAAGGGTCCCTGGAGAAGCAGCCCTTTTTTTCAGTGAGCTTTTGCATTCCCCACTGCCTGATTATTGACCCTTGGAAGAGGATGGCTATCTTTCCAGCTCCAGGCTGAATGCAGGTTTTGTAGCTCCTGTTTTGTGAGCAAGAGGTTCCATGGAAGAAGAAATCAATTCAAAACTGAGGGTTCAAAAAGGCTGTTAAATGGCACTGCATAGCAGGCTATTTCAACAGGGAGTTAAAAACAGCACGAACAGAGGTAAGAAGGAGAGAAGGAGAGACAGCAGAAGTGAAAATCAGAGAAAATTAAATGCATTATAATAAATACAAATGCAATGCCACAAAAATCTCTGAATGTTGAGAAAAATCAGACTACAAGCTACTCATGGCCATAGCTGTTGCTGTCATGAGGACCTGAGTGGTCAGAACGGGCAGCAGAGCAGTCCGTCAAGGATGGAAATTGTCTGGGGTGACTGCATCACACTGCTTAGAAAGCCATTGCTACCTTGGAACCTGAGAAGGTTATGGGTTAGTTCATATTAGTCCCACTAGGGAATCATAAATGTAAGTTTCTTTCGCACTGTTCTGTCTCTTTCTGGCGTTTATAGTTCAATAAACTAGTATCTCCCAGTACTTCTGCAACTGTAACATCTAAAAAAAACCCCAAACATTACCATCTCTAAAGAATCTGCCTTTACATTATCTGTAATAGATTTACTACAATATAGGTGTCTCTGAATATTATTCCTAGGCTGAAGTCTTGAAATGAGCCAAACACAGTAATGGTGAAATAAGAAAACAGTGAAACTGTTAGTGCTAAAGAGCAGTTTGGAATTATTTCTGATGCCGCTCTGTAACTGGTCAAAGGAAAGTTGATTTAACAGATGCTAAAATGCAGAACTCTGCTGTCCTCCTTGATGTTCATTTCCATTTGGATTATATTACTCCAAAACCATCTCTGAATATGATAGGCCCTTCTTGTTTAAGGAAAAAAGCAGAATGCTGTATGATCTGATTATGTGACTTTAGTGGGAACTGCATGTTGAGTCTGTCTAAAAGTTGCATTCCTCACATGTCAGATGGTATGGAACAGTCTTGCTGCTGACACTAAGTTTGTATAATCTCAATGAAAAGAGTTATCTGATATCTCCATTCACATCTAGTCCCTGCCACTGTGTAAAATGCTTAGTTAATCTATTATTCTGCATGTTTTTTGGCAAATTCTAGGTTCAGCTTCAGCAACTGTGGTGGTTTTGCCCTAACCCTGCAACAAAAAGGTTAAGAAAAATAAAACCAAAGGGAATCCACTTTGGAGACAGTCTTCTGTAGTTCAGTGAAAAATGTGAGGCGTGCCATTCAGTCTTGCTTTACTACATCTCTGTCTGCAACAGGGGTATTGCAATTTTGGCTAAGTACTTTCTCTGTGAATGAAATACTTGCTAAAGTACTTGCAAGTGTGCATGAGTATGCATGCTTGCTGGTTCCATTTGTTGATTGTTGAGTTTTTGTCCTGGACATCACAAAGGTAAATTAAGTGAGCAGAAGCCTTTCTGGGAAATGACGAGAAAGTGAGAGGCTGTAATGCGATTGCAGATGAGCAACGGGTTGTCTTTACTGGTGCTCACTGGGAATGGCCAGGGATTACTGGTGTGTCAGCCTGTTGTGGCCCTTCCCTCCTCCTGCCTACAAAGGGCTCTGTGAGCCACAGGACGTTTCTGAGGGCCTTTTACAAAAGTGTTGTTCCAAAACACGTTGTCATCAGCTGGATAAGGTGTGGCAGTAGCTGGACATTGATTTGGTTTGAGTTCTTCTGTTTTTTTATATTTTATATACACTCTTGCTGAAGGCTAGTGGAAGAGGAATTGTGATTGAGAGCCTGTTGTTCAAGAAATGACTTTTTAGTTGAACTAAAGTAATGAAGTTTAATGCATTTTCTGAGATAACAAACCTTAAAATTGAAGTCCTTGGTGGATTACATTTACTATGATTTCTGTGCGGTGTCTGTGCTTTTAAAAGTTATTTGAACAGCAACATATCAGATGATGGTTTTCACAGTGCTGCCTTTGTTGTCGTTGATATTTGTAGGAGAAGCCCAGATGTACAAGCTAAAGAAGAACTATGGAAACATATTCAGTAAGTATGGTCCTTGTAGGGTCTGAGTGACTGCTTGGTTTGCCCCTAATGTTATTTACATCCCCTGCACTGTGGCTCTAAGGCATTGAGTTCTGATTCAGTGTTTGCCACAGGAAATGATGAGGGTGTTAATGACCTGCTATGTGTAGAAGATACTGCAGATCACTGAATGCACTGAATACAGATGACTATTGTATGTAGGTGAATAATTAATGAACTGAATACAGCTTTTTAGAGATTTATTCCTCTGTGGCTTCCAGAATGTCCTTGTTTGTAGTACTAACACTTTTAAGATGAGGCCCCATATGCTGTAGAACTACCAGTTAGGAAGGTAGTTAGATGTTCTAAATCATATTCGAAGTTCATTATGCACCATGTTCATGTATATTGTGAAGCAACAAGATGAAATTTGCAGGGAGGTGAGAGGAAGGTAGAACAGGATGCAACATGCAGTTTAAGCAATCAAGGTGAAGTTAGACATGTTTCTTAATAGGTTTCCTATTTTGATGTCAAGATAGCTTCAGGGCTGACAACAGCTTGTTTCAGTAAATCTTTTCAGCCTAATACAATAAAAATAAGAATGGTTTGGCAGTTGGTAGCTACTGTTAATTTTTTAATTTGCTTAATCCTTTTTAGGAAGGAGCTTGTGGATCCATCTGGCCTGTCTGAGGAGCAATTGAAAGAAATTCCATACACTAAAATTGAGTGAGTTTATGTCAGCATTTTTCTTTTGAATATAAAAGCCCACTTATTTTACTGTGAACTCTGTCATACTGTAATGGGATTGGGTTTACACATAATCTCTGAAGATTTTATGTACTCCAGATGCTCATCTAGGATGCTTTGGGTGAAGATACTTAATAATTTTAAAACTTAATGTTTTCTCTTACCAAAATATGAAAAAAATAATCATCTCTCCCTATCTCTCCACACACTTGTGAACCTGCTGGATGTCTCTATGTTCTGTATGCCATCCATCGAACTGTTTTATGTTACTGTTATGTTACACTATGGAATCAGGGAGAACTGATTGCAAACAAACAATCAATTTATTTCCTAAACTTCTGCTTTCTTTTAAATTTTTATTCTGATCATCTAAGGCACTGTTTGACCTTTTCAACCCCTTTCCTTGCTTGTCATGGGCAGCTGCCAGGGCATAGCTTTTCCTTAAGAATCAACATCTATTTCACTGAGATAATTGACATTTGCAATGCCATGTGTCAGTGCAAGCAGCTGCATGTCACAGAAAGGGGATCTTGCTATGTATTATAATGTGCTTCCACAACACTACTAAACAGACAAGGCTGATGTTAAAGCTGTATATATTGATGCATTCTTTAATAAGTAGTTTCATTCTCAAATATAGGCATGCTAGTTCGTGACCTTTGCACTTCTAAAGCATTGAATTCCAAGTACAGGACCATAAGAAAAGTATCAGCCTTCTACATTCAGCAAGTGCAAGAAGCTGTCTGTTACACTTCAGTAAGAAATGAGAGTATCTCAGTCTGCAGTCGAGTTTATGTTTTTGTGCCAAATATCTGGTTTACTAACTTACCATTGTGAATTCTGTGTCTCTCTTAGGACTCAAGGGGACCCAATCCGCATTAGGCATTCACATTCCCCTCGAAGCTACCGTCAGTATCGGCGGTCCCAGTGCTCTGATGGTGAAAGATCTGTCCTGTCTGAAGTGAAGTACGCAAATGTGGTTATTAGCAAAGGACTGGTTTAGTGTGGCCCAAAAGTTGTTCAGAGATCATGGTTAGATCCAGAGTGGCATGAATGTGGTTGGTTGCTGGCATAGGATTCAGACAATCCTCTAAATAGTAGGTCTTCAGAGATAAATGACTCAAGTATGAAAACATTTCTGGTGTATTCTGGGACACAGAGGCTTGCTTGTTCCACTTGGAAGGGGGAAAAACTGAAAAAGCCACAATAAACTGGTATTGCTCTTTGGTGGTAGGTCACGAAGTTGCTTAAAGGATGAGAAGCTCATGAATTGCTTTCCACATGCTTTCATCCTTAATAGAATTTAGACATCATCTCTATTAACTCTGTAATTTTTTAAATGGAAACTCTAGTACAACCCTGTTCAGCAGTGGGTGGATCAGTCCTTCCTAGAAGACTGATTTATAAAGGGTGTACTTATGAATTAAAAAGTGAAAGCCACATCCTCAGTTTTATTAAGGCTTTAAATATCAAAAGCAGTCCCCTGATGGTATTACCCACTTGGGAGGCTAGTTTTAGCTGGATGGCACCCTGAAGGAGGTGTGTCACACCCCTGAGTGCAGATGAGACTCCTCTTGCATGAAGTTCAGCTGCCTCTGTAGACCAGGAGGAGACAGGCCCCTTGAAAATGGATGGCATGATTTGTGCCCTGAAGGTGCCCAGTAACTACTGAGGATTAGCATGATAGCTTTTGGATGTCTAAAGTCAGGTGATAAGCCTTTTGGATTTTGCATTTCAGAGCTGTGTACTTGTCTGCGTCAGCTTCATTATTCTTACTCTGCAGTTATAGTTTACTTCATTATAGCAATAACCATTTTGTAATGTCATAATTGCAGTGCAAAAACTGATCTAGTGCCTCCACTGCCTGTTACACGATCTTCAGATGCGAAAGGTCCCAGCACTCAGTTGACTCAACAGGTTAGTAATTGTGCATCATTTGCAATTTTCCCTTTTTTTGGATGGAGAAGGGGGGCTCTAGTGCTTTGTTTAAATTAGATCTTTGTCAGTGAAAATTAAAGCTGGCTGAGATTTTTTCAGCAGCAGTGTGACTTTAAATTTTACATTTTGCTTATATTGAGACTTAATTTGTATTTCCAAATATATGTAGTTCTGTAGCATATGACCCTGTGAACACCTGCTTCTGCTACAGGAGGACTCTTTCCCAGTTTGATTGATGCTTGCTTAAGATGATACCCTACTCTGAACAGGAGGATAACTAATTTTCACAATTACTTAAAATATGCAAGTGTGCTTGGGATGCAGTTATAATCACATAATCACAACCTATCATTTTTTCACATCTTCTTAGAGGTCATCTTGAGTTTTGTAGCTTGGGCTTGGAAGCATTGCTTCCCCCCCGCCCCCCAATGCTGAATTTTCTTTTAATGTTAATTGAAATCTGGAAAGGATACAACTTGTCTTTTTATAAATGTAATCAATGGCTTTCATAATACATTATGGTACAATATCTCTCAGCTTTGATAGTTTTATTCAATTCACAATGTGGTAAACAAATTATATTCAAAAAGGACTTGCAGGTCTCTGGTACAAGCACACAAAAGGAAACCAAAACATAGAAGGGAGAATTCCCATGCCAGTCATCATGTCTGTTAATCTGGCATGTGGTTATACCAAAACCCGCATGCTGATAATGTATGTAGTGTGGAAACTGCACAGAATACAGTCAGCAAAATATGTAATATTTTATCTTATAATCAGTTAGAATACCTTAAGCTTGAACAATTTTAAAACAGGAAACATGTATTTTTCACTTCAAAGCTAGGTAACACACTACCAGTTCTTTAATAGGAATTAAGTTCAAGGATATTTGTATTCCTGCATATGATGGAAATTGGAAAAGATGAACTGTCCTTGATGTTTCGGTAAGGATTTTCCCATCAGTGAAGGGAAAATTGGTATAGTTGAGGCTAAGCACATTTACATGCTTTGTAGAAATAGGTAACTTGTGTGGTTGATTCCTGTTCAGAATTCACACTGTCGTCTTTTCATTCTTACCCAATACACTGTGGCTTAAATTCATGCCCTGGAAGGAATTAATATTACAATGTTTAATGTCCAAAAACACTTCTCTTTTCTCTCTGCTCCAAATTCTCCTCACAACAGTGGCCATTAATTCCTTGTGAACACTTGCTTGCAGTGTTTTGCTAAATATAAAATACTTAGTCATGGCATTTCCTGAATAGGAAATACGAAGCCAAGTAGCACAAAGGGGCAGCAGCTGGCAGGGGAAAGAAGAAGAAAGAGGGGCAAAAATTTCTGTTTGATCAAATAAATGTAGACGCTTTAATATTCCTGGTGTGTGTATATATATACATACATATATATATATATATATGAAAAAATAAATATATATATATTAAAATTGCTATACCCTTAGCCTAAGGTTGTCATAGCAGCAGTTATCAAAATATAGTATTTAAATTCCACTACACCTTTTCAGCAACATGTTTTAATTTGTTCCCTTCAGAGACAGAATGGATCGAAAGACAGCTTAATAGAAGAAACATCTCAGCTACCCACTAACAGCGTTGATGGAAAACTCACCACTAAGATCATAAAAACTATACAGGTGTCACGCTTCAGGGTGGAGACTTGACTGACATGACTGAAGATGGTGAATGGATTTTTATTCTTTGGAAACTGAGAATTTGTGTGTAAATGCAAGGGAAGGAACTGAAATTTACATGGTAGCAATTTCTTCAGGATACTCAGAAGTGCAGCCTACTTTCTGGGAAGGCCAAGCGATGATTTTACCACTGACACCATTCTAGTGGTGTGATTGATCAAGGAGAAGCTGCCTAAAGTCTTAGACAACTAGAAAGAAAAGTCTTAGGAAAACTGAATGGTCAGCAGTTACATTTCCAAAAAAATGAACAAAAAAATCGCTGCAACAAAACAGGGCTTTTTGGTCTGCTCTGTAACTGAATAGCCTTTTTCCAGAAAATGACTGTTAGCTGACACGATCAGGACCAGATGCTTCAAGAGAAGCAAAAAGAGTCATATTTTTGGCCAATTGTGCAATACAGTGTGATATGGGGAGAATTATCTTCACAATTTTATATGGGGATCAACTTACGTCGTGAGACATAAGGACTAATAGCTCTTTCAAGGTTTATTTTAGCTTAGCACAACAACAGATGCTTGTGTTGTTAATACAAATGTTGACTCAACCCGTTTTAGCTCAAAAATAATAGACTTAGTAATACCCTGTAGCAGAGAGTTCCAGAGGTGATATAGACTTAACTTTCCCTTGGCAGTTTTAAGTGTTCTCAATTTGAATGCCCTTTCATACAAAGGGACTATTTCATTGAACATTCCATACCACAGAAATACATCTATCACCTTACAAGAAACCACACTGGAAAAAGATGGAGAATATGTACTGACCCACCATATTAAGACTGCTTAGCAAGGCACTTAAGTACTGGTTAAATGAATCTTGTAGAAGTAGGATTTAAGACAGCTAGCAAATAGGTTGTTTTTGTTTTGTTTTGTGGTTTTTTTTTTTTTTTTTTAACTAGATTAGCAAAGTCTGCCTTAATCTCTTTTCATTTGAAATAATCAATGCTAGTACCTTCTGATTCTTTGAGCCATTTCTGCTGTGCTAAAATGACAAAGGCAGTATTTCAGGTATGATAATTGCAATTTTTTTCTAATGTCACGGTAGGAATAGTAAGTTTTAATGATACTGCACCTTGAGTGGTTTAACTTGTAGTACATATCTGAAGTGATGCCTAGCTCTTTTCCTGTACTATTACTTTGTACAAATAGCTGAAAGTCGTTCTTCTGCCTCCCATTTGTCCACAGTCAGCACATGGATGAGCCTTCAGGCATTTGCTAACTTATTAAGAAGCTTAACAAAATCTTTGTGTTGTGAAAGTAACTTTTGCTAAATGTAATCCCCCAACTGAATATTGAATTTGTCAAATGGCATTGGGAACAGCTGTGATAGCTCATGTGCTTAACATCTGTCATCCTTAAACTCAAGCCCTATCACCTTCAGTGATTTCCTGTGATACTGTCTTCTACGCCTAGCAACACCACCGTATGAGGTGATTGCAGCCCTGTCAGAAAAGTAATACTGTTTGAGACCTGGAGTGCACATAGGGCATCTTAAATTATGCTTTACAAGAGGCATGGAATTACTAATACACATTTTAACAAAACTGAGAAGTGGAAACCTTGTATGTGTTTTATTTTCTGCTTCATTTTTTGATTCTTTTATTGTTTCATGATCTGAGGCGGTCAGGAGGATGCTACTAGCCAGGGTGGTGGCCGTACAGTTGGTATATTCCTATGACAGTATGGATTGGTCTGCAGGTTGGGAGATGCTTCATCATGCCAGGGAAAGCAAATGGACTTCATAAATAATTTATAAGTTTGATTGCTTACTTTGGACAGTTCTGTTATTTCAGTCTCAGTGAACACATCTAAGGGAAGGAAAGAGCTTAGAACCCCTCTGTGGTAAAAATTCTGTTTTCATGGAGGTTCTTCAGCATTTTCTGAATTTACTACAGATTTCATCTTAGGACATTGTTGGACTTGACTTCGAAGTATTTGTTCAAACGGTTTTGTCAGTCTGTTAAATGGTTTCATTGTCATTGCCCAATTTCAAGCGATCCTTTAGGATCTATTTATGACCTTGTGTAGTATTCTCACAAGCACCAGTTAAAAAAAAAAACAGAAAACCCTATCACTGTGGCAAAGATCGTGTGATACAGCTTAATCTAGAGCATCACAATCTTTTGGAAGACTACTGAAATACGACAAACCATAAAAGAACTGATTACAGTGTCTGCAGTGAAAAGCACTCATTACTTCTTCAAGGTGTTCCAAGCTGGAGCATTGCACACTTGCTTGTAGTCTGTTGCTTTCTAACTCATTACCATTATTCTGCATTTGTTGCTCAGGCAAGTAGAACATACATACTACTTTAGGAGGATTTGTAGTGTTACTGAGAATTATCTCTACGTAGTGTATCTTGCCAATCCTCAAATATTCCTCAAGAAGAAAATTACTGTAAGGTTTATATCCAACCTCATGTTTTCCTGTGTTGTCATCTGCCTGTGGGCTTTTGTGTATTAATGCTGGATACTATCAGCCAAGTGTATTTTACTTATTCCACTGTGTAGAAAATGGGCTTCTATCTAGTCTAATAATGATAGGTATCAGTTCTCAAAACACAGGAGAGGTTTTTTGTAATCAAGCCAACTTTTTTGCATTTAAATGAGAAATTGACAGAGTCATGGGTTTGAGTTAGTGGTCTTCTCCCCAGTGAGACTATGTAGGAACAGGTTTTAGCAAGTCTGAGGCACTACAGTAACCATTTTGTATCCACAAAGGAAAGACTAAATTTAACGCCTGTATTACATGTTGTCAGTGCTGGGACAAGGCAAAACTTGGACAAGGAAGTCATTGTCATCTTACAGTACAGAAAAAAACCCCACCTTATTCCATATACTGAGCCTCCTTTCCCTTCAAGCTTCTTTTCCTCAAGTCATTTGAGGAAAGGCACCTTTTCTTGTGCTGGTTATTTTTGTGTGAGATGCATACAAGTGATCAATCACTGAAAAGGCTTACTGTGTCACAGCTATGCTCTGTAGCCCTAAACCAGCCCTACATCATCTGTAAGTGGCTTGCCTGTTACAGCTCTGAGCTATACCTTGCCCTTTCCACTGTTGCTACTCTTGCCTGGTCTTCCTGGGGCTTTTACTGCCTAGAGGCCATTATGTTTTCAGACCTGGAGTTTGGATGTCAGTCCAAAATGCCTGTATGTCCTGATGAGCCAGGCAAAAGACAGATGGATAACCACATTAGGCAAAGTTTACCCTGGGGTTGGATGCCATACAGACTTGTCCTCACATGGACAAAGGACTGATACTTGAGACATTCTCATCCTAATTCTGCTTCTAGTCTGCTGTATTGATCTCAGGCCAACAGTTTTAACTTTGTGCCTCTGCATTTACCTCTTCTGAGACTTCTTTAAGTGCTAATAAGTTATGGAACTCTCTCACTTATTAATTGGCAAGACCTACAACAAAGATATACCTCTTTGCAAAACGTATTTTATACAATAAAGAGGGTTTGCTAACCAGACTAGAAAAGAATTTTTATATATCCCATATTGGTTCCCTTGCTTGTTAGCTGGTTTCTTTCATTAGGACCTAGCCTTGACCTGTTCTTTTCTACATTGTACTTCTTAGCAGTGTCCCTAACATTCTTATTCTGATCGAGCTCATTATACCGAAGATGTTAATTTGGGGGGAAAAAAAAATCACTACTATTTAGGTAGACAAATCAATCATCTTTATACAGGTGAATATTGAACTGAATAGACAGCACATTTTCTCTTGGGAAAGCCTGTTTAATTCAAAGCTCCCTAGAAAGGTGTTTGAAAACAACATACATAAACATAAAAATGTGATTTGTATGCTCTGTGTACATTAAATATTCATGAAGCAACTCTGTGCTTTATTTTAAATCGAGTTTGATAGATGGCTGTGTAAATACTTTCGTCCAGGTTATTTAAAAGTCAAGTAAAACTTGAATTTTTAGGGAATTCTGTGGTTGCCTGTGTGTCTTATTTACATTACCCACAGGAGCAAAGCCTTTAGAAACACAGATTCATTTGACAACACCATCTGGTAAAAACAGGTGTAGTACCAATTAAAATCCACTTGAGGATACAGCTTCTCCAGATTAAGTATTTTTTTCTGGTAGCAGAAAGTTGTCAGCCTAAGTTTTATACTTCCAGTGCATATGTATACTAGTTTCCTTTCTTACCTAAAAATCACCAGAAAGCAACGGCAGACTACATAAGCTGTCAAACCAAGCAGCTTGCAAAGCCAGATGCAAAAGCCAGTGTGGCAGATGCTCTCTCCTTAATGTCTTGTTTTGTCTCCTTGGCAAGAGTTGCAGTGGGTTGACCTTGGCTGGACACCAGGTGCCCACCAAGCTGCTTTATCACTCCCCTCATCATCAGGATGGGGGGAGGGAAAATAAGATGGAAGAAAAGCAACTCGTGGGTCAAGATAAAGACAGGTCAGTAAAACAAAAGCAAAGACCATACGCAGAAACAAAAGAAAAGATTTATTGTCTACTTCCCTTCAGCAGGCAATACCCAGCCACTTGCTGGGAATGAGGGCTTCAGTACACATAGCAGTTGCTCTAGGACACAAACACTGTAGTAACAAATGCCACCCCCTCCCTTCTTTCTCTTAGCTTTTATTGCTGAGCAGATGTCATACAGTGCAGACTATCTCCTTCATCAGTTTGAGTGAGGTGTCTCAGCTGTGTCCCCTCCGAAAATCCTGCCCACCCTCAGCCCACTGGGTGAGTGGGTAATGTTGGAGACAGCACTGATGCAGTAGCCAGAACACTGGTGTATGATCAGCACCCTTCTAGCTACCAATATAAAGCACAACACTGTGAAGGCTGCTATGGGAAAAATTAATTCCATCTTAGCCAGACCCAGTAAGAGTGAAGAAAACCACTGCCCTCCTGCTACTGCTGGTCACAATTTAAATGATACACCTTACTCACCGTAATGTTAAGATCTCAAAAACAGCTAGGACTATGCAGTTTTTTTCCTCGATGAGGATATCAGAATGCATTTGACATTAAAATACTACCATTAAATTCAATACAAATGAACCCCTTTGCTAGGCAAAAGAGGCGACAGATTTACATTCAAGAATGCCCCCACAGGCGACCCACTGATAGAGACTGTTTGTGTTTAATAGAGCTAGCCTTAGTCAACTCAGATGCAGTGTGCTAAAAGGTTAAAGGGGAATTTGGAACAAACCAGTTTTCTTTCTGTGCATATCTCTCAAATAGAGTTCTGATTTGCACCTTTAACACTGAGAGCCCTCTTCCAGGAGGGCTGCTGCAACACCAGCCTAATGCACAGGTCTTTGTTCTCACTCCCCTAGACCACCTTTGCATCTGTCCTCCTCTACTTTTTAAGCCTATCAACTCCCAGCAGTGTCAGACATTGTGCTTATGTAAAACAGAGGAAGGGAAAAAAGAAATAAATGTCTTGAGGTTTCTTCCAAGGGTATAGTCCAGTCAGCCACTCAAAAACTGTAAGGCAGTCCTAGTGCCTAACAGCACACTTAATGTTTACAGCATTACTATTTTATTAAATGGAGCACCTTACACACATCTAATCTCCGTTCTACCTCACTACTTCCTTGTTCCACAATGCTACGAAACAGGTATTACACACTGAAGTTTAAGATTCTACAGTTTTTCTTGTTGAGATGGAATTAACATTTTAGACAGCCATCACTAAAATTCGGCATTAGCAGTTGCTCTTGAGTTAAAAAAGTCTTAAAAGCTAGTCCTGTCAGTCTTGGACTTAAAGAACAAAGCCCATGAGCAAAACTCCCGAGCAGATGGTATCTTCAGGGAATATAATCCCTAACAGAAATCCTAAACTTTTAAGTGCATCCAGTAATCACACATTGGATCACTGAAAATTAGTTGCTCTAAACCTCCTTCCCTCTTGACAAACGCCAAACTTATGCTTAGACTTTGCTTTAGTAAATTACTTACATTCAGTACTGAAAAATCAAGACATTGCAAGATACATAATTTCAGCATTTGCTCTTCTGATAAAATTAATTTACAATAAATCTTCCTGAAAAAATAAGCAGGAATTCCAGATGTTATTCCTACAGTATTTACTTCAAATTTAAAGTACCATATTAGGCAGCTGATCAAGGTAATAATAAACCAAGATGGAAGTTTTCCATGTTGGAGAAATACTCTTCCTATTTTTAAACCCAGGTTTGCTGAATTTTAATTTCTACTTTTTGTCACCTCAATACAAATCTCAGCTACCCTAATCTCTGAGTACTAGAGAATACCATGGTTTTGGTGATCACCTCCTATCCACTTAATAGCTTCTGGGTTTTATTTAGTCTGAAGGGGTGAACAGGCATGCCCAAAACAACACAGAAGTCAGAACTGTCAAACAGAAGGAACTGCTATTATAGCTTGAAAAAGACATAGAAACATAAATCTTTATTTTTTGTCTACATAAACATTACCAGACACTACCTCAATACAGTTAAAATCACCTTGTGTTACTACATGCAGGCTTAACATTCCATCTTTTTAAGTTTTTTGTTTCTTATGGAGTAGTCTTGCATAGACTGCCACTGGTCTCAGGCTGGTCATAACAATTTTTCCTAGGGAAAGAAGTAAACACAATGTGAGATTGGACACATCTGGCACACAGCTGTTTTCAGTAACATCCTCTAGATCCCTAAGACTGGTACAAAGCTACAAGGATCAGCTTCCCTTTCATCCCTTTGGAAAAAATTCAAAAGCTAAAATCTGCTAATCTTGTTTTTAAAGAGCCTACAACGAAAAGGGGCTCTTCATCCATCTAAGTAAGATTTCAGATCCTAACTGCAAGTTGGTGGCTGTACTAACACTTTCTAGGTGGTGGGAATCAAAGTTTAGTAGTAGTAACTCATGCAGACTTATGTTTGTGCATTATACAACAGTTTATAGTAAGAGAATAGTAAGGTAGTAACAGAAAGACAAGATTTAGTAATTTTATGTTGGAAAACAAGTAGCAGCCCTCTTATTAGATACATTACTCATAGTGGATTATACATACATTTCTCTCCCCAGTGTCTGATGGATTCATATAAAAAGAGTGCCCATCTTAATCTTCAGCCTTGCAAAAACTCCAGTGCCTAGGGTGATAAAGGTCTGGAATGGATTTCACAAGCTTGTTTTCTGTCAACAGGACTGGTAAAGTGTTAAGTGTAACTGTATTTTTCATGTTGCTCAAGTAGATTTTCACATTTCAATGCATGAAACTTTCTAGTATTTTCAAAGGCATTGTGACAAACTTGAATAAATTTCATCACTTCGCTGAACATTTCTTTCCTGCAAGGAAACCAACAGTAATGTAGCAGATCTTGTATCACTCAAGTTCACTTTTGTATGAACATGTGCATGTTAATGCAAAATCTGAACCATCAAATTACTTGAGTAATTTCTCATCAGGAAATAGCATACATTCTTCAAACTATTCCAGATCAAACCAGTCTGGAAGCTACTGGGAAATCATGTTCTGAGTATCTTTACATGTCTTTAGCATGGACAACTACTGAATCACTACCTTCCTTCAGAATTTGACTCAGCTCAGTTTGTAGCCCTTGGCTTGTCATGTTGTCTTGGTGAGCAGCTGCCAAACAATCATTCTGCTTTCCCAGAGCTGCAGTCACATTCCTAAAGCTGCTATGCAAACACCATACAATTATACAATCCGTATTCCTCTTCTGTAGTAGTTTGTACAGTATTACTGATTTCTAGCACACTGCAAAAAGAAAAAATAAAAAAAGCAACAAAATTATTTATCACTCAAAAGCCTGAATAATCTGAAAGACTCATTAATGGGTGCCAAAAGCAATCCCGATTTTTCCCAAAGCTTCTGCATAACTTTTACCTCCTCCAAGTTTTGTTGAACATCATTTATAGTTCTTCTGTGGAAATAACATTGTGCAGCACTGCATCTCAGCGCCCTCCTCTTCGCTATGTCTCTAGCAGAGCTGGATGCATCAGTGAAACAAAACCAAAACCAAATATGCAAAAGATACTTTTGATTCTTTCTGTGTTGTGGAACATAGCTCCTGCATAATGAGCTTTAAATGAGGCATAACTACACAACATGTGCAAGCAAGGTATCTTTCATTGGTGTTCTACTCCATTCAATCTACCCTTTCATCATTGCTATACTTTCCTATGTTTGAGCAACTAGACCATTCACAGTCATAAAAGCCAGCTGCTGCCACTAAAAAAACCTCTATTATTTTTTTTCTTTCACCAAGTACTGCACAAAGTATTCAACAGGAACACCACTCCCTAAGCACATGATGTAATACTGTGACCCTTTCTAATTTACATGAGTCAGTCATTTCTTCAGTTTGACTTGAAGCTTAAATTTTCACTCTGAAATTCACCTTTGATTTAGTCTCTGTGAATTTGGACTAGGCTGTTACCGCCCCTGAAGTGCAGGTTAAGTTATCATAATGATTTCTCAGTACCGGATCATTCTTACATCACATTTCCAGTACTGATCAAGAGGTTCCTGGCTTCAAAGACTTGGATTACTTTTCATCCCCTTGGGTACACAGGTTACACAAGCTACTGTTTCAGCATTAAAGAAATCTTTGATAACGCATGCAGTTTTTATTAATGCTTTGTACCACTGAATTTCATGCCAACTTGCACAGTTCAACTTTTCAATAGTGTTGTCTTTCTACCCTTATGACATCAGACAGAAACAACAAAAAAGCAAACGCACAAAGGCAAACCACATTTTTTCCCCCATTAAAGAAGATTTTAATCTTTCCTGTAGCTGAATATTCTGAAGCTGTAGATGTCTTTTTGCAATAGAAAAACTAGACACCACTGTGGGAGTCACAGAAGTAAAAAGTTATCATGATAAGACAGGACAGCTAAACAATGCTCAAAGTGGCCATTCTAGTTTTCTGTCTTTTAATAACTGCCAGATTCTTCTTTTAAAAAGGCTGAAGCATAAAATCTACTATGTAACTGCTCAAACATACAATTTCTACATATTTTGTCCTTGCAGAACAGGGAGGAGAAAGGTAAATAACCAGTTCCTTAAGAAGCGGTCTGAGCAAGAATTTCTGTTTGCCTTTTTTGACACCACATTCATTCTGGACAGAAATGAATGGGCAACACAAAGGCAAAAATTTAAGTATTACTACTGATCATCTCTGCAAAATTAAGTTAACAGCATATGAAAATCAATTTATCAATAGAAAAACACTTTAAAAATTCACAAGTAAATGATGTTTTATACAGAGTAAGCATTTAATAAAAGCCAAACACACCACATTCTTGGGACATGTTGTGGTCATGTTGGTGCTCGCTTAGGCCATCGACTTCCATTTGCTTTCATCTGAAAGAAAAGGGAGAACGTGATTTCACTTGTAAGAGCAACTGAGGTACGTGAACTGTACAAAAAGCCTAACAAGAAGTACTCAAAATAATCGCCCGATTTCCAAGATGAAACAGCAGGCTCTACATCACCCCGTTTCAAAAAACCAAGCCCCAGTCATCCTTATTAACACGCTTTAAAATTAAGGGCTACTCTATTACAGGAGCGGCCTGCTACAGCAACCAGGAGTTAGGCAGAAACCCATCAACATCTCGGAAAGCCAGGCACAGGTGATAGCGTATGACAGCCACACTCATCTTTTCCACATTACTGAAAAACTCTTCGTTAAAATGGGTAGTCCTTCTACCGATATAAACCAACTATATACACAGAAACTAGAAAATTCTCTTCCAAGATGCGAGCTTTTGGAGAGTTCTCCCAAACAGTACTGAGAAGTCCACACAGACAACTTCAAAACTAAAAAGTCCAGAGGATGAAACGCCACCGATTCACTCAATGGTTTGTTTCACGGAAGCAAGATATGGGAGGAGGGGGGGGGGGGGAGAAGGGGGGAGCGGGGTAAAGGTCGTTGGGGTGCTAAAGCGGCACGGACGTCCCCGTCACAAATCATCGCTCCAGCCCCGGCCAAGCCCTCCCAGCTCCCGTGCCCGCCGCACCTCCCAGAGCGGGAGGCGCAGCACCAGGCTTTCCGGGAGGGCGCCCGTTACCGGCTCAGCCCGCTCCGGACGCCGCCCCGCCCGTTGCAGACTGGCCTACTTCCGCGAGCAGCCTGACCCGGTGGGCCGCCACTAGCAGAGACCGGCCAGGCTCAGAACTGTTAAGTCGCCTCGGTTCCTTCCCCGCGTCCCGGCGGGCAGGCCCCCCGGCTGGCAGCGGGCGGGCGGGCGAGGTCTCCCCGTCCGTCCCCGCCGCCCCTGCGGCCACCCCAGCACCCTCCGCGCACAGCGGGGAGGAGGCCAGCGGCCTCTGCTGCCCCCAGCGTGCCTCAAGCGGGGAGAACCAATATTCCTGCGCGAGGGGGAGGACGCGGCGCCGCGCGCCAGCTCCTCCCGCAGCGCGAAGACCGCGTACCGGCTCTGGCACAGGCGAGGCTACAGACTGGCTTTCTTTGGCAGGCGGAGTCCCGCAAAGGCGAATCTGCCGGGAGCAAGGCGGCGAGGTCTGGGGCAACACTCGCCTAGCCACCTGGCGAACACGCGGGTGGAGGCACTCGGGGAGAGGGGGCTGGGCGCCCGCCCCGCCCGCCGCCTGGGCGGTGCCGCCGCCCGGCCGTTGAGCGCAGCGGTGCCCGGCGGGCTGCCGCCGTCCCCGCCGGCCGGAGCGGGAGGACGCTGCGGCCCGCCGTGGGTGGTCGCTGCCCTGGGGCGGTGGCGGGCGGCCGCACCTGCGCTGCGGCGCCGCTGCTGGCGTGGGCTTTGATGCTGAGGTGCCTGCGGTGGGAAACTTACCGATGTAACTGTTCGGCTGTGGCAAGGGCGTTTTTACGCCAGCGAGCTGGGCGCGCTGTGGGGCCTTTGGCGGTAAGGCTTGTCCA
This sequence comes from Athene noctua, assembly GCF_965140245.1. NCBI lineage: Eukaryota > Metazoa > Chordata > Aves > Strigiformes > Strigidae > Athene > Athene noctua. The sequence goes on from NC_134077.1 coordinate 34,594,500, forward strand.
AGCTGGGCCCCTGATGGTGCAGTTACGCTGCCACAGAAAAGGTCTCTCGTGCCTGAGGCTCTCCGTTTTCTCTACTGCAGGCACGGGTCCTCTAGGGCAGTACTCTGGAGGACCTGCATGGTGGGAGATGATCCTCATGCTCACAGGCTGCATTAGGTTTCCTTTCCAAGCATGCTCATCCTGCGTTTTTGCAGTAGCTTTTACATCAAAAGTAATGAGGTTCATAGGTGACTGCACGTAAACATCCTGATCTTGTCTGATCTTGATCATATCAATAGTGCCCTGCTGTTTGCTCTCCAGCTGGAGGAACGTGTGCAAAGTAACCAACCTCAGTGTAGGCAGGAAAAGTGTGCAGTACCCCTGGACACTTAACGCTTGAATGCTGGCAGAGGCTCAATTCTCAGTGCACATTTTCCAAATTTGCTGACCCTGCAAGTGGAGGCATGGTTGAAAGACAGAGAATAGAGCAGTTATGTACACCAGGAGGGCAAACTGGGCCACGTCTGGAGAAGACGCAGAATGAGGCTACTACCACCTGTAGAGAAACCTGAGAACTGCACAGCTCTTACCTGCCTTTTTTGCTCTGTTTCTTACAGCTCTAGTGGCTTGCTTGCTTCTTCTAGCTGTTCCTTACCTGGAAATAGAGAGTGCTTACATCTGGTGTCCAGAAGGCACAGCTGTAAAGTCACTGCAAGACAGCCTGATGTGTGATGTCTTAGCTAAGTTACGGGAGGTCATGAAGGGGTTGCTAAATGCCCAGGTGTTACAGAAGAGGCATGATTCATTGCAGCCTCAATAGCTGGGGAAAAATAAACGTAAGAAAAAGCTGAGGGGCAAGCAGATGTCACCACTCACAGCTTCCGGAGAAGTGTACAGACTTGCAGGAGTGCAGGATTCTTCCTTCAGTAATTTAGGCTCAGTTTGCTTTACAGAAATTGTTTTTTTTTTAATTCATCTCTAAAACAGGCAGTGTATTAGTGCTCTCTTTATAGCAAAACTAACAAGTAGTATTAACATTAATTTTAAGCAGAGTTGCCTTCAGGAGCTTTGTCTTGTGTGGTGATTTAGGTCCTGCCGGGACCTGAGACCAAACTGCCGCAGTCCCTCCCCCACCCTCGGACTGGACGAGGCAAGAGTGAGATACAAACCCCAGAGTTGAGATAAGGGAAGATTTAATACAACAGTGTAACAAATAATAAAACAAACAACAACAATAGCAATAACAATAAGCAGTAATAACAGTAAACAGGATAAAAGATGTACAGAGATATACCATAAGGATGGAGCAGTCCCATCGTGGGTCTTCAGGGACCTTTAGGGACAAAAGCAACACAGAAACTGTTCCCGCGCTTCGGCCCCTGGACCTGATGTCAGCATGGTATGAATAACCCAGCTGGAGCTCCCTTCCCACTGCTGGGGAAACAACCCTATCCTAGCTGAACCAGGACATAATCCACCCCTTTATTCTATACCATCTGCCTCATGCCCAGCTGCCATTTAGCAGTTAACAATAACAAAAGAACAATTAACAAGAGCACAATATAATTCATGGTGTGTTTTCACACAAAATCAAGTCCCCCTGTGGTACGCATCAGACCTCTCCATCCTCCTGCATCACCCACCAGGTGCACACAGGTCCTTGAGCAAAAGCAATCCCGTGGACGGGTTTGCCTTTAACTTTGCCTGGCGCAGGACTAAACCAGACCATTTTTCCCAATATATTCCTCATGCGCACCACAGGGACTTTATCCCCTTCTACAGCACGTGGAGGTTTTGACTGAGCCGGGCCAGCTCGACTGGCAGATCCTCTTGTGTTGACTAGCCAGGTAGCCTTTGCTAGATGCATGTCCCAGTCTTTGAAGGTCACACCTCCCAATGCTTTCAATGTGGTTTTTAACAGTCCATTGTAGCGCTCGATCTTCCCAGAGGCTGGTGCGTGGTAGGGGATATGGTAGACCCACTCGATGCCGTGTTCTTCTGCCCAGGCATTTATGAGGTTGCTTCGGAAGTGGGTCCCATTCTCTGACTCAATTCTCTCTGGGGTGCCGTGTCGCCACAGGACTTGGGTTTCAAGGCCCAGGATGGTGTTCGGGGCAGTGGCGTGGGGCGCTGGGTAAGCTTCCAGCCATCCAGTGGTTACTTCCACCATTGCGAGCACGTGGCGCTTCCTGTGGTGGGTCTGTGGCAGTGTGATGTAGTCGATCTGCCAGGCCTCTCCATATCTATATTTCAGCCATCGCTCTCCATTCCGCTGGGGCTTCACCCGCTTGGCATGTTTGATTGCAGCACACGTCTCACATCCGTGGATGATCTCTGCAATGGTGTCAATGGTGAGGTCCACCCCTCAATCTCGAGCCCACCTGTATGTTGCATCTCTACCTTGGTGGCCCGAGGTCTCATGGGCCCACCGGGCTATGAACAGTTCACCTTTGCGCTGCCAGTCCAAGTCCACCTGAGCCACTCTGATCTTAGCAGCTTGGTCTGCCTGCTGGTTGTGTCGATGTTCATCAGTGGCCCGACTCTTGGGTACATGGGCATCCACATGGCGCACCTTCACTACGAGGTTTTACACATGGGCTGCCATGTCCTGCCACACCTCAGCAGCCCAGACGGTTTTACCCTTACGTTGCCAGTTGCTCTGTTTCCATTGCTGCAGCCATTTCCACAGGGTATTTGCCACCACCCATTGGTCATTGTAGTGATAGAGCCTTTGCCACTTTTCTCACTCAGCAATTTTCAAAGCAAGCTGGACAGCTTTCACCTCTGCGAAAGGTGAAACACAACAGCCTTCCATCGTCGATGTTTTCCCACAATACGACAAGACCCATCAGTGAACAGGGCATATCGCTTCTCCTCATCCGTCAGCTCGTTATATGGTGGGGCCTCCTTAGCACGTGTCACCTCCTGTTCTGGTGACATCCCGGAATCTTTCCTCTCTGGCCAGTTTGTAATCACCTCTAGTATCCCTGGGCGGCTGGGGTTCCCTATTCGAGCCCGTTGTGTTATCAATGCAACCTATTTACTCCACATGGCATCTGTTGCATGATGTGTGGAGGAGGCCTTTCCTTTGAACATCCACCCCAGCACCGGCAGTCGGGGTGCCAGGAGGAGCTGTGTTTCAGTGCCGACCACTTCTGAGGCAGCCCAAACTCCTTCGTACGCTGCCAGTATCTCCTTCTCAGTTGGTGTATAATTAGCTTCAGAGCCTTTGTATCCCCGGCTCCAAAAGCCTAGAGGTCGGCCTCGGGTTTCCCCAGGTGCTCTCTGCCAGAGGCTCCAGGTAGGGCCATTCTCCCCGGCTGCGGTGTAGAGCATGTTCTTAACCTCCTGCCCTTCCCGGAGTGGCCCGAAGGCTACTGCTTGGGCAATCTCCTGTTTAATCTGTTCAAAGGATTGTTGTTGCTCAAGGCCCCGTTCAAAATCGTTCTTCTTACAGGTGACGTGGTAGAGAGGGCTCACAATCAGGCTGTAGTTCGGGATGTGCATCCTCCAGAACCCCACAGAGCCCAGGAAAGACTGAGTCTCCTTTTTAGAGGTTGGTGGGGCCATGGCTGTGATCTTGTTTATCACCTCCATTGGGATGTGGCAACGCCCATCGTGCCATTTTATTCCTAGGAATTGAATTTCCCTTGCAGGCCCCTGAACTTTCTTTTGCTTAATGGCAAAGCCGGCCTTCAGGAGGATTTCAATTATCTTCTTCCCTTTCTCAAAGACTTCCTCGGCTGTGTCCCCCCATACAATGATGTCATCAATGTACTGCAGGTGTTCTGGAGCCCCACCTTTCTCCAGTGCAGTATGGACCAGTCCATGGCAAATGGTGGAGCTGTGGTTCCACCCCTGGGGCAATCGATTCCAGGTGTACTGGATGCCTCTCCAAGGGAACGCAAACTGTGGCCTGCACTCTGGCGCTATCGGAATGGAGAAGAACGCGTTAGCAATGTCAGTCGTGGCGTACCACTTGGCTGCCTTCGACTCCAGTTCATACTGGAGCTCCAGCATGTCCGGCACTGCAGCACTCATGGCTGGCGTAACTTCATTCAGGCCACAGTAGTCCACAGTTAGCCTCCATTCGCCATTAGGCTTTCTCACTGGCCATACAGGGCTGTTGAAGGGTGAGTGAGTTTTGCTGATCACCTTCTGGCTTTCTAGTTGACGGATCAGCTGACGGATGGGGACCAGGGAATCTCGGTTGGTGCGGCACTGCCGCCGGTGCACCGTCCTGGTAGCAATCGGCACTCGCTGCTCCTCAACCTTAAGCCGCCCCACCACTGAGGGATCCTCTGAGAGGCCGGGTAAGGTGGACAACTGTTCAACCTCCTCCAGGGCAGCTACACCAAAAGCCCACCGGTACCCTTTTGGGTCTCTGAAGTACCCTCTCCTGAGACAGTCTATGCCCAGGATGCACGGGGCATCTGGGCCAGTCACAATGGGGTGCTTATGCCAGTCCTTCCCAATCAGGCTCACTTCAGCTTCCAGTAGGGTCAGCTGTTGGGATCCCCCTGTCACTCCGGAGATGCAGATGGATTCAACTCAACTGCAGCTCGATGGCATCAGGGTGCACTGTGCACCAGTGTCCACCAAAGCCTGATATTCTTGTGGGTCTGACGTGCCAGGCCATTGGATCCACACTGTCCAGTGAATCCGATTATCCCTTTCCTCCACCTGGCTGGAGGCAGGGCCCCTCTAATCCTGCTCATCATCACTCACTTCTTGTAAGAATGATTCACTGGTCCCCTCAAGAGGGTCAGACATAACGTTGGCCATTCTGTTCTGTCTGGAGAATTTCTGACTGGACACTGGAGCTGCGCTTTTCTTGGAGGACTCCCCTTTCGTGATGGTCTTCCCTTTCAGCTGCTCTACTCGTGCAGCTAGGGCGGCAGTGGGCTGTCCATCCCACCTCCTCATGTTTTCTCCATGGTCGTGGAGGAAAAACCACAGGGTGCCTGGTGGTGTGTACCTTCTGCTGCCTTTCTCTTGGGTGGGGAAACGTTTACTTCTAATGGCTGAGACATCAGCCCGTGCAGGTGGAATGCGGGACATGTCCTCTTCCATTTTCTGGAGCTCCTGAGACAGTTCCTCCACAGCTGAGACCCAGGAATGTTGAGATGAAGGGAGATTTTCCTCCTATTGCCGGAGCTTGCCAACCACTCCATCCACTGTCAGAGTGTGGGTGTCTGTCCACCAGGACACTATTGCCAATGCTTTCGAGTGTGCTTCTGGTGCGCTCTTCAGGAACTTTCGCCACAGCAGGTGTGTGCAAGGGGCCTGATCTGGGTCCATGGGTGACTGCTCATCATTCAGATCACCACAGATCATCTCAAACACAGCCAGTTCCCTGAGGTTCTGGATGCCTTTCTCAGTGCTGGTCCATTTGCCTAGCTGACATAGGATGTCATCCTTGTAGGGGTGCCTCTCCCTTACACTGAGCAGGAGTCGCTTCCAAAGGCTGAGGGTTTGAGTCTGTTTCCCTATTTCCCTATCAATGCCAGCCTCCTTGGCCAAAGATCCCAGCTGCTTGGCCTCTCTCCCCTCCATCTCAAAAGCACTGGCTCCATTGTCCCAGCATTGGAGCAGCCAGGTGCAAATCTGCTCGCCTCCCAGGCGGCCGAAATCTCTCCACGTATCTCGCAGCTCAGTCAGGGATAGAGATCTGACAATCACCACTGGCCCTTCCTCCTGTTCCTGTGCTGGGCCTGGCTTATCCCCATCCCCCACTTTGCGAGCTGACTTTCTGGTATATTTTGTTTTCTGTATCGGGGTGACTGATACCGGCACTGGCTGGCTCTCTGGCTCAGCTGCTGTGCTGGTGGAGGCGACTGAAACTGGCTCTGCCTGTTCCCACAGCTCAGCTGCTGTACAAGTAAGTTCACTGTCAGGTCCTGCAGCCCTTTCTCCCCCTTGAGGGCAGTGAGTGGTATTAAAAAGGACACGGTAGGTATGGGCAAGTCCCCAGCACACCGCAGCGAATTGTGTCTCCTGGGATTTGTTAAATTTGCAACACATTTTTTCTAAGCACTCCACCAGTTTATCAGGCTCTGTATTTGTTCGAGAGAGAAATTCCAAAACACTGACTCAGGTATGTGCCCATCTCTTCCCACACCCCTTGCCACTCACTATTATCTGACCTCGGGGCAGGTTTCCGAGTGGTGCTATTGTTGAGAAGTGCTGCATGGCCCAAAACAGGATCAGGCAGACATTCAGAAAGCATTGTGCCGCAAACACACTGGCCTGGATACTCCAAGGATAGTTGAAACTCCCCAAACCTGAGAGGATCTCTTCCCCTGACTCACCCATAGAGGGGGTGAGACCCCTAACAAAAGCCCAGGCAGCAAACAGGTACCGGCCCACCCTCCCCGCGCTCCCCCCCGCCCCAGCGATACAAGCGCATTATAAGCAGTCAGGAGCCAGTACAGCAAAAAAAGACCCTTTATACATTTTCCACTGACAACAAACACCAGCACTGGGATCATAGACTGGATATAAGGAATAATCCAGCCTCACCACACAAGCAAGTGGGCCAGCATTGTAAACATTTTCTTATCAAACAGTACAAATACAAACAGAAAAACTGCACCTAACAGATTGCTCTAACACACTCTGGTCAGGGTCTGTCCCTTTTTGATCCTTATCTCAACCCTCTTGAGCCCCATGTTGGGCACCAAAGAGGCTGTGGTGGTTTAGGCCCTGTCGGGACCCGAGACCACGTCACCGTTGTCCCTCCCCCACCCTCGGACTGGACAGGGCAAGAGTGAGATACAAACCCCGGGGTTGAGTTAAGGAAAAATTTAATACAACAGTGTGACAAATAATAAACCAAACAACAACCATAGCAATAACAATAACAATAAGCAGTAATAACAGTAACCAAGGCAAAAGATATACAGAGGTATACCGCAAGGATAGAGCAGTCCTGTTGCGGGTACTTTCGAGGACAAAAACAACACAGAAACTGTTCCCGCACTTTGGCCCCCGGACCTGATGTCAGCATGGTATTGAATAACCCGGCTGGAGCTCCCTTCCCACTGCTGGGGAAACTTAACCCTATCCTAGCTAAACCAGGACAGCTTGTCATTCAAAATTCTGTTTTTCACATAAAGAAGATTGTCTCAAGCACTGCTTCAAGCCCAACTTATGCATGCATAGGTCAGCAGTTTGAGTAAAGTGATACTTAAAATACAGAAGTAGTTGGTCTTTCAGAGGACAATGATCAGATTGTTGCTGACAGTCAAGCTAGTAGATCAGTGGAAATCTGTTACTCTGTATTGCTGACATGGTCAAGTGTTGATTTGCAGCTCAGAGACAGCTACCTGAACAGAAGTTTAAGTCAGATGGAACTAGTCCAGATTTTGATTACATAAGTGAACAGTATAGTGAAGAAAAAACCTTTAGTATATGTGACATTTGTTTATTTGAGCTGTACTGTATCCCCAGGCACAATTAACAAATTAGGTTACATGAGAAAATACCAGTAAAGGTTACATGAGAAAATATTCTATTTATAAAATGCTAATTGATTATATAAAAAACTTGGTCATTTCAGGCATCCCCAGAAGTTGTAACTGAATCACAGAATGGTTTGGGCTGGAAGGGAGCTTCTAGTTCAAACCCCATGACATGGGCAGGGATATCTTTCACAGGAACATCACGTTGCTCAAAGTCCCATCTAACCTGGCTTTGAACGCTTCCAGGCATGGGACATCCACAACTTGTATGGGCAACGGGTTCCAGGGTCTCATCACCCTCACAGTAAAGAATTTTTTCCTTGTATCTAATGTAAATCTACCCTCTTTTAGTTTAAAACCATTACCTCTTGTCCTGTCACTGCAGCCAATGGTAAAAAGTTTCTCTACATCTTTTTTTATAAGCTCCCCTTAAGTACTGAAAGGCTGCAGTATGTCTCCACAGAGCCTTCTCTTCTCCAGGCTGAACAACCCCAGCTCTCTCAGCCTTTCTTCACAGAGGAGGTGTTCCAGCCCTCTGACCATCGTTGTGTCCTTTTCCTGGATTTGCTCCAGCAGGTCCATGTCTTTCTTATTCTGGGGGCCCCAAACGTAGATGCCCTTCAGGTGGGGTCTCTCAAGAGTGGAGTAGAGGGGGAGAATCAGCTTCTTCAACCTGCTAGCCACACTTCTTTTTATGGAGCTCAGGGTACAGTTGGTTTTCTGGGCTGTGAGTGCAAGATGCCAGCTCATGTCGTATTTTTTTCCTCCACCAGGATCCCAAGTCCTTCTCTGTAGAGCTGCTCTCAATCACTTCATCGCCCAGTCTCTATTGATAACTGGGGATTGACCAAACCTAGGTACAGGAGCTTGCACTTGGCCTTGTTGAACTTCAGGACATTCACATGGGCCCACCCATCAAGCCTGTCAATGTCCCTTTAGATGGCATCTCTTCCTGCCAATTTATCAGCTTGGTGTCATCTGCAAACTTGCTGAAGCCATCAGATACCGTAAGAAAACAGTGACCAAAGTGATTTTCATATGATAGACATTGGTCACAAATCCTGTGGTTTTTCTCCTTGCTGAACAACTTGCAAGACAATAAAAATAATCAGTGGAACAATTTACAAAGGAAGGGAAGTGATTCTGCATTGCTGGATTTTTATTATTTTTTTTTAATCTGATTTTTTTAGTTCAATGAGGGATAGGATTTTTCTGCAAGTGGCAATATAATTAAAAAAGGAATGACTTCATGTCCGGTACTTCTGTGACCTCTATTCTAGATGATCACAGTGAATCTAATCTCTGAATCCGTGAACATTTTATTTGTTATAACTTTCCTCATGAAGTTCCTCTTGAGGTGGGAACAGGTATGTTGCTGCCTGATACATTTAAGTATCTAGGATCTTTAACAGAAGGTGCTTGTGAATTGTGCTTTGTCAGGCTAAGACGTTGCTGTTGTCCCCAGCAGTCTGCCTTGTTTTTCTGCCACAGATTACTGTACATGTTGCATGGTTAGCACAAGTGAATCAGTTGCTCTGATACAAAGCCCTGCTGTAGCTTTTATGGCCTCTTATGGGTAATCTGAGCTGCATGCAATGAGTGCAGCATGCAATGGCTGAGGTATTCCAGTCTGACAACTTAGCCATAGGGCATAAGGGGAGAACTTGACCCTGCAGTGATTAAACAGAAAATCTTACCTACCTAATGAGAGACTTGAGACACTCAGCCTTTTTGGCTTTGAAGTTAATAGTGAGATATCGAGATAATGAGAGATTTCAGGTTCTTGGGGAAACTGATTAAGGGGTCAAGGGCACAAATTGTGTTCTCCTCCATCCCTTCAATTGCGGGGATGAATGAAGAATACCGGAGAACTCGGCAGATGAACTGGTGGCTCCAAGACTGGTGTTACCGGCAGGGCTTTGGATTTTTCAATCATGGGTTGGTATACAGGTCACTAGACCTTTTGGCATTAGATGGGAAGCACTGTCCCAGATGGGGAAGAGGATATCAGGCAGGAGTTATCTGGGCTCATTGACAGAGCTTTAAACTAGTTTTGAAGGGGGAAGGGGGCAAAACATTCGCCCATCTGAAGTGCATGTATACCAATGCACACAGCATGGGTAACAAACAGGAGGAGCTTGAAGCTGTGATGAAACAGGAAAATTATGATGTAGTGGCTATTACAGAAACATGGTGGGATGTCTCCCATGACTGGAGTGCACCAGCTGATGGCTACAAGCTCTTTAGGAGGGACAGACAGGGATGGAGAGGTGGTGGGGTGGTGCTGTGTGTTAGTGACTGTTACGATTGTTTTGAGTACAAGTGTAGTGAAGACAGGGTGGAGTGTCTTTGTGTTAGAATCAGGGGGAAGGCCAACAGGGCAGATGTTGTAGTGGGAGTCTACTATAGGCCACTCAAGCAGGACAGAGAGAAGAATAAAATATTCTATAGGCAATCAGGAGAAATCTCATAATCACTTGCCCTTGTTCTTGTGGGCGACTTTAACTTCCCAGACATCTGCTGGCAATACAACACAGCAGAGTGGGACCAGTCCTTGGAGATTCCTGGAATGTGTGAGAGATAACTTCCTGACACAGCTGGTGAGTGAACTGACCAGAGACGGTGCCCTGCTGGATCTCCTCTTTGTGAACAGAGAAGGGCTGGAGGATGTGGCAGTTGGAGGCCGACTAGGGCACAGCGATCATGAAATAAGTGTTCTGTATTCTTAGAGAGGCCAGGAGAGGGGGCAGCAGAACTGACATCCTAGCCTTCCAAAGGTCTGACTTTGTCTTGTTTAGGCACCTGGTTGGAAGGATCCCTTGGGAGATGAACCTGAAGGGTATAGTGGTCTAGGAAGGCTGGGCACTCTTTAAGAAGAAAGTGTTAAAGGCTCAGAAGCAGGCCGTCCCCAGGTGCTGTAAGAGAAGCCGGCGACAGAGAAGACCACCCTGGCTGAACAGGGAGCTTTGGCTGCAACTCAGGGAGAAAAGGAGAGTTTACAGCCTTTGGAAGAAGGGGCTAGCAACTCACAATGATTACAAAGAGGCTGTGAGGCTATGCAGGGTGGAAATCAGGAGGTCTAAAGCCCAGCTGGAAATTAATTTGGCCTCAGCAATCAAGGATAACAAGAAATGTTTCTATAAGTATGTCAGTAGCAAAAGAAAGTCCAGGGAGAGTCTCCATCCCCTGCTAGATGCAGGAGGAAACATGGCAACATGAGAAGAAGGCTGAGGTGCTTAATACCTTCTGTGCCTCAGTCTTTAATAACAAGACTAGTTGTACTGAGGGAATCCAGTCTCCTCAGCCAGAAGACAGAGACTGGCAGAATGACCCCACCACAATCCAGGAGGAAACAGTGACCTGCTGCATCACACGGACACACACCAGTCTATGGGACCAGATGGGATACACCCAAGGGTGCTGAAGGAGCTGGCTGGGGTGCTCGCCAAGCCGCTTTCCATCATTTACCAGCAGTCCTGGCTGACCAGGATGGTCCTAAAAGACTGGAAATTGGCCAGTGTGACACCCATATATAAGAAGGGTCAGAAGGATGATCCGGGGAATTACAGGCCTGTCAGCTTGACTTCAGTGCCTCGGAAGCTGATGGAGCAGCTCATCCTGCGTACCATCACACATCACATGGGGGACAACCAGATGCTCAGGCCCAGTCAGCATGGGTTTATGAAAGGCAGGTCCTGCCTGACAAACCTGATCTCCTTCTGCGACAGGGTGACCTGCTTATTGGATGAGGGAAAGGCTCTGGGTGTTGTCTACCTTGAATTTAGGAAGGCCTTTGACACCGTTTCCCACAGCATTCTCCTGGTAAAATTGGCTGCTCGAGGTTTGGACAATCGCACACTGCACTGGGTAAAAAACTGTCTGGATGGCCGGGCCCAAAGAGTTGTGGTGAACAGAGTTAAATCCAGTTGGTGGCCGGTCACGAGTGGTGTCCCCCAGGGCTCGGTTTTGGGGTCACTCCTGTTTTACATCTTTATTGATGATCTAGACCAGGGGATCGAGTGCACACTCAGTCAGTTTGCAGATGACACCCAGTTGGGCGGGAGTGTTGATGTGCTCGAGGGTAGGGAGGCTCTGCAGAGAGACCTGGACAGGCTGCAGCCATGGGCTGAGGCCAACTGGAGGAGTTTCCATAAGGCCAAATGCCGGGGGCTGCCCTTGGGCCACAACAACCCCCAGCAGCGCTACAGGCTTGGGGAGGAGTGGCTGGAGAGCTGCCAGTCAGAGAGGGACCTGGGGGTGTTGATTGACAGCCGGCTGAACAGGAGCCAGCAGTGTGCCCAGGTGGCCAAGAAAGCCAATGGCATCCTGGCTTGTGTCAGCAATAGCGTGGCCAGCAGGGACAGGGAAGGGATCTGACCCCTGTACTCGGCACTGGTGAGGCCGCCCCTCGATTCCTGTGTTCAGTTTTGGGCCCCTCACTACAAAAAGGACATTGAATGACTCGAGCGTGTCCAGAGAAGGGCAACGAAGCGGGTGCAGGGTCTGGAGCACAGGTCGTACGAGGAGTGGCCGAGGGAACTGGGGGTGTTTAGTCTGGAGAAGAGGAGGCTGAGGGGAGACCTCATCGCCCTCTACAGCTCCCTGAAAGGAGGGTGCAGAGAGCTGGGGATGAGTCTCTTTAACCAAGTAACAAGTGATAGGACAAGAGGGAATGGCCTCGAGTTGCACCAGGGAAGGTTTAGACTGGATATTAGGCAGCATTTCTTTCCAGAAGGGGTTGTTGTGTGTTGGAATGGGCTGCCCAGGGCAGTGATGGAGTCCCCATCCCTGGAGGTGTTTAAGAGTCGGGTTGACATAGCGCTGAGGGGTATGGTGTAGTTGGGAACTGTCAGTGTTAGGTTAATGGTTGGACTAGATGGTCTTCAAGGTCCTTTCTAACCTAGTTGATTCTGTGATACTATTTTCTGTTCAGTTTCCTAAAGATGTGATTCATGATTTAATTACTGAAATTATTTTGCTTTGTGTCAGTGATAATTTTTAAGTTGGTTTCAGCCACATCTGTCAAAGGGCTAGAGGAATATTAAGTTCCTGAAGTTTTTGTGAAAAATTATCATCTGGCTATCCAAAAGACTAAGTGTTAACATGCATCACTTGTCATCCTGCTAAGTGGAAAATATATGGGGAAGAGCAGTGGTAATGTCTGCACTCACTGATGTATACATCAGTTCTCCACAATTCACTTTTAAATACATAAAGCTAGCTTGTGAGTGGCTCTGCAGTCTTCCAGTGGTGAAGTGCCTGTTTCTCTAGGTAGGTGTGGAGTGGAGTTGTATTTCCCAGATCCACTGAGCTGCTTAGAACCCAGCACTGAAGTGAGTCTTAGCAGCTACCTAAACTGAGGTTTTCCCTTCCTCTTTAATTATTGTTGAGCACTTCCTGAGCATGCACAAAAGTCCTCTTCTTATCACTGAAGTATTTCTGACAAGTGAGCAATTAAAGAGCCTTTTTAGGCTTTTGATGGCATTGACTTTATTTCTAGAAAGTACTGCACAGCAGCAATGATGTCTTCATTCAGTCTTATTTCCAAAGTTTAAATTTTCATTCCTCTTTTCAAAGTATAATTCAACAGCTGGCAACTGACATCCTCAGATGAAGGCTTGCTCCCTGCACCCCCACCCCAAATGTCATGTCAGATTATGTTAGTGTCTTATATATTTACGACATGCATGGGAGAGTGAAGTTAACAGTATGACCCAATGGAATATTAGTCTCACTCTGCAAGGACAGTGCAGTAGAAACAGTTCTGGCTCCTCATCCCTTTCAGTAGTCATTGATTTCCTGGGACACTAATAAGTGGTCAAAACCTGAACCTGTAGTAAACATCTTGTTTTGTCCACTCTGTCTGGGTGTGTCCTTAGTTTTCCTGAGCTACTGCCAACTCTAACTTGTAAGGATATAATTCCGCGTTGCGCTTTTTTCAGCAAAAAAACCAGTACCTGCCCTTCCTGGCTTGTGGCCTCTTGTTCCTGTTCCCAGCATCAGTTAACTGCATCATGAATTTTGTCAGTGCCAGTATTTGTGGCAGCGTGCCACAAATTGAAGTGAGTCTTAGCAGCTACCTAAACTGAGGTTTTCCCGTCCTGCCACAGCATGCCACAAAGCAGGTCACCAAAAGTATCAGGACTCCTAAAATCAAGCGATTTGGATTTGGGCACAGTTCAAAGGTGCAGAAGAAGAAAATAAACAAAAAAAGTATAACCGTAGTCAAGCCAGGAAAAGTTAGAGTTAACATACACGCTTTAGTTTGGGATGTGTATTGCATAGAAAGCTTGCTGATACAGCTGTTCTTCCTTTTCCTCATATGTAATATGGAGCTGCTGTGTACACAATATTTTAGTGATGTGATAGGAAATCCTAACACACTCTGATAAAGAGAGTATCTTGATAGAGCATTGTGAGTAGAGAAATATCTCTAAAGTGTTTTGTGAGCAGTGAGTCACTACTGTGATATTGGTCCTGTCCTGTTGTCTTGAGTGGTTTGGTGCACTTTCAACGCCAGACATTCTGCATGCCCTCGCTGAATTCCAGCCAAAGTTGCGGGGTGTGATTTGCTTGGCTTTTTGTCCACTTCATTTCTTTACAGCTTTTTTTCCTGCAATCCACCAGAGGTCAGTGTAATACCATGAATGCCGAGGAATCGGGAAAGGAAAATGCCAAATTTCTGCTAGTTGCTAGGATCATAGGATTTACTTGAGTGCAGCAGTGATCAGTCTAGAAGCATACCTTGTGTTTTGTAAGTATCAGTTGAATTAGGGTAAGGTTATGAAGCTCGCAACAGCTCGATGCGAAGTCACTTGTAGATGGTGAGACTGTTAGAGGTTGACTGAACTCCAGAAGCACAAAGCTTGCTACCTATTTCGAAGGGTGTTAACATCAGTTAGCAGCATTCCAGATACTCTGGAGAGCCAAAGAAATGGCCAAGTCTTGCTAAGCTCTTGTCTCTGGCTCCTTGTGCTAACAAAGGTCACAGCTTATTTGCAGTCTGAATGAGAAAATGTCTGATATTCAATTTCTCACCTTTTATTCAGTACTATGTTCATGTATGAGGCAGGATGAACAAGTTCCCAGGATTTCTGCCTTCATTATTTTACATGTTATTACCAGTTTTGCCAGTTTTCCTTGGAAGAGAGGCACTCCTGTCTTTCAGGCTGTCTTTTTAATTATTATGTTTTCCTGGGTTCTTTAGGAAATAACCCCACCTGTTTTGAGATAGAATGCCTGGCAATGCATACAAAATTGCATTTGAGTCTGCACTACTGGTTTCTACAGAAGCACTGTATTATTTTTAGTACTGTCCCATCTCCTGTTGATTAACGGACTTCCAGATTTACCTTCCTTTTCCTAACAGCACCTGTTCATTGAATAAAGGTCTTCACTGGGCCTCAGTGACATGTCAGTTTCCTTCAGAATTGATATTATTACCTGGAAACATTTAGGTCTCCTAGCCCTAAAGTTTTTTCTCCAATGGACTTGACTTTTTATTTGTTGTTACTGAATTTTCTGGCCACTGTATTTGCCTATTCAACTGACTTGTGCAGGCTCCTCTGAAGTTCTTCTCAGCTTCTATTGGTAGCCTGAATAACTAACTGTGATTAATTGTAAAACTCAGTAAAATACAGGTGCTTTAAGAATTCTGTTAAATGTGTGAGATTTTTTTCAGTCAGAGATTTATGTAGCTACTCTGTATCCCATGTCTTTATCTGATAGATTGAATTGGGAGCTTGTTTCCTCAGGGTGAAGAGTTTTTCCTTCCTGTTATATGATCTCTTTCACTATGAACAAGGTAATAGACTAGGTTACCTTGGAGGAAAAAGAGGTTTTGTGCCAATGTCTTTTCTACCTGTGTTGTGAATCCACTGACTCTTTCATTTGTGGTACTTCTAGGACTGAAAATTTTGTAGAAACAAACACAAGAAGTACCTAACCCAGGCTCAGACAAATCAGTTACTAAACCAGGTTTTCAGACACTCTGAGCATCCCTAAAATCCCTCATCCTCATTGAGGAAAGAGGACTCATTGACTCAAAGAGGCCAACTGTAGGAGTTTCCATAAGGCCAAATGCCGGGGGCTGCCCTTGGGCCACAACAACCCCCAGCAGCGCTACAGGCTTGGGGAGGAGTGGCTGGAGAGCTGCCAGTCAGAGAGGGACCTGGGGGTGTGATTGACAGCCGGCTGAACAGGAGCCAGCAGTGTGCCCAGGTAGCCAAGAAGGCCAATGGCATCCTGGCTTGTGTCAGCAATAGCGTGGCCAGCAGGGACAGGGAAGGGATCTGACCTCTGTACTCGGCACTGGGGAGGCCGCACCTCGATTCCTGTGTTCAGTTTTGGGCCCCTCACTACACAAAGGACATTGAATGACTCGAGCGTGTCCAGAGAAGGGCAACGAAGCTGGTGCAGGGTCTGGAGCACAGGTCGTACGGGGAGCGGCTGAGGGAACTGGGGGTGTTTAGTCTGGAGAAGAGGAGGCTGAGGGGAGACCTCATCGCCCTCTACAGCTCCCTGAAAGGAGGGTGCAGAGAGCTGGGGATGAGTCTTTAACCAAGTAACAAGTGATAGGACAAGAGGTAATGGCCTCGAGTTGCACCAGGGAAGGTTTAGACTGGATACTAGGAAGCATTTCTTTCCAGAAGGGGTTAGGTGTGCTGGAATGGGCTGCCCAGGGCAGTGGTGGAGTCCCCATCCCTGGAGGTGTTTAAGAGTCGGGTTGACACAGCACTGAGGGATATGGTGTGGTTGGGAACTGTCAGTGTTAGGTTAATGGTTAAACTAGATGATCTTCAAGGTCTTTTCCAACCTAGACAATTCTGTGATTCATTTACTAATTTAATTTACTAATGTGTGAATCTGGGTGCCAGTGCCAAATCACAGAGACTGCTCCCTTAATTATACTTTTAGGCTAACATGTTTCTATAGGTAGATACAAACAATTCTTAGACTTATTGAAAAAGCTACAAAAAGTCAGTATGGGAATTAGATCTCCAGAGCAGCATCTATCTATTTACTCTTGAGTTAAGAAGAAAGCTTGAAACTGGGACAGGAAAATGACATGTTAATCCCTGGCATGGAGTGTCCACAGTTCTGTTCAGAAGCCTGGTGTGAACTGCTCAGCTACCCTGTGGAGCTGGTGGATGAACCTGCCCCAGCTTCTGCTCATAAGAATGTGGCCTTTGTGAAGCCAAAGGATTGTTAATTTTTTGTGCAGGAAGACTGGTTCATTTCAGAGCAAGATGTTTTGTGTGTATATTGGCACTCTGTTGCTCTGTATATGGTATATACACTACAGTTGTTTTGGAAAAGTTAACTCTAATACATTCACATATTCTAGAAATAGCTTTTATTTTCAAAACAGTAGTTAATGTAAACATACACCCACTCATCCTTGCCAGCACTGTTATGGCTTTGAACTGTTTATTTTTTGTTGAGAAGCTCAGTCAAGGTGGGCACTGAATAAACATAATAACTATTTATTTCTATTTATTACCACTGTGTAGTAGTGGTAGCACTGGTAGCTTTTCAGGGGAGTTTGTGAAAGTAGTTTTCTTCCTCCCACAGATGTTCAGTCTTACTACAGCACTTTGGTGGCTAGCCATGAGGAAGGTGTCCATTTGGCACTGGGCACATTTGAAGCATGGCTTCTAGGTTTTGTTTGACTCCTTTTTTGTGTTTTCTTAGAATAAGGTTCTTCTTCTTGCCCTGTGGAAATTGGCAGGACAACAGTGAGAAAGATTACAATGTCCTGACTTTTCTTCAGACTGTGTTCTGTTTTCAGTGTCCCTTGGACAGGTCCAGTGCTACCTACACGTTTTTTCCCTGATCTTTACTTTCTAGTGAAAAGGTGTGGAAGAGATCCCAGGTTTGTTGTAGGGCTTGTAAAGGGCTTGTTTATTCTTGTCCAGGTAATCTGGAGAGGGTACCTGGGTACTCAAATTACCAGTAGGTTTTCTTGCAAGTGTGTTCCATTATCATGTTTCCTCTGGCTTTGTCATAATGAAGCCCATAGTTGTGTTGCAGAGTGATGCATCAGTGTTCTGCCTTTTTGTTCTGTATAGGTTTAAGAGGTTGTCCCAATTCCCTCTGCATGCACTGTGCTGCCAGCATGTATCAGTCTGAAAAGGGTGCTGGCATATCATTACTTTAGGGGCTGCTGTCTATATACAAATAACTTATCTTGTAAGTCACTGTGTCTCTGGGTCACTGGGAAGCAGGGGGAATGGAAGTATAGGGATGTGCAGAACAGACACTTGTTTCTGGTGAGAGGAGTATTTAAAAATGGCTACCTTTAAAAACTTAACAAATGACACTTGCCTCTTGCCTTTTCTGTAGTGTTCTAACTGTTCCGTTTCTGGTCTTCATGTGTCCCTGCTAGAAGTTCCTAGTCTCTGATGTGTTTAAGAACTGCCTGATTTGGACAAATAAGGGAAGAATTGGTGCCCTTTAAATCCTGAAAACCTGTCTGACAGATGGCCAGTTTTTATAGTCAGTGACCAGTGTTGTTTTTCCTAAAGGTAGCAGTGAGCCCTACTTCTCAATCCCTGATCCAAAAAAACCAGGCATATAGTACACTTCTCTTCTGCTTATATGGTAGATTGGATGTTTCCTAGAAATCTGGAATAATATAGTACAGTTCTCTTCTGTTTATATGGTAGATTGGATGCTTCCTAGAAGTCTGGAATAAATCAGTGACAGTTCTTGAGGGGTGTTTTGAAAGGAGGCAGCTAGGTGCAGGCTGCAGCTGACGTAATGATTCCTGCATCTTATGACCTGCTTCCATTGAGCCCTCAGGAAAGAGGGCAGCTGGAAGGAAACTACAGGCTGGAGAATTGCCTTGGCTTGCTGGAAATAGCCAATAGGACAGGAAATCAGTTTAATCCATGCATTTTTCTTTCTTCTTTCTCCCTCCCCTTCTTCTGTCATGCACTTCTCTAATACTCTGATGACCACTGATCTTTTGATGTGTTTCTGTATAACTTTAATACGTTCTTTCCAAGTAGGATGTAAAATCATAGACGATTTTTTGGTTTTAAGTGGCAGTACTCTGTGATTCAGAGATTAAATATTCAGTTGTGAGACCGTGCAATAGTTGAGAAATAATGCTATCTGCTGCTGGCAAAATGCAGCATTAATGTTATTTTACACTAATACTGATCATTAACCCCCACCATTGTAGTTTCACTTGAAAAATGTGTTGGCTTGATGCAGGCTAAGATAATCAGAGCTTTTCTCTCATTCTGTGATTGCACATCCTGTTTAATTAGGAAATTGCAGACTAGAAGATCCTTTCAGGCTGCAATAAGAAAAATGTCAGTATTAATCTACAATATTTGTCCCATTCACTATGAGCGATTATGAGCTATGAATTATAAATGATAAATTATACACTATGGTATTCATCTGTACTGCAACACAAATAGGTTTTCAGTTCTTGTCCTGTGTATATGAAAACCTCTGTAGCTTTATTCACCAGAAAAACAGGATACAAATTTTCACTTGTCCTTGCAAGTTACTGGCTTTAACTTAGACTAGAACAGCCACAGGTCACATGTGTCCATTCTATAGAAGGTATTTGTGTTTGGGGACTGTTGAGGACATACCCAGCTGCAGTGCAGGCATGCACATTGACTGCATAACAGGCTGAGCCAACTGAGGGGCTAGATCCCTCTTGCTGGGTTAAATACACTAAAACTCTGGAAGGGGAAGCATATGACTTTTGTCATAGCCTTCTATTGACCATTATAGGTAGTACTTGCTCAAAATACTGGGTCTTTTCTGGTGGACATTCTGAAATATTTAACGCTTGCTTTGCAGGGTAGAGAGAATAAGCCTCAAAGCCAAGGCCTGTGTGGTATCACTGTAGTGCGCTCAGCATTGTGGAGCCTGTACTCCTCTGTGGATCTGACCCTTGGTCAGAAAAGTCCCGATTCTGCACTGGGGTACACTAAGACTTGGGTGTATGACTTGATATGGGCATGAAGTTGGAAGCCTTTCAGAGCACCCTGATGTTCATATGAAAACAGTTTTCAAATATAGAGGTCACTATTCCACTATGTTTGTTGCTAGCTTTGCTTACCAATGTGTACTTGCTTTTTCACTTAGACTTCTCAATGGAGAAGTCTAAGTGCCATTACCTGGTCAGGTTAAAATTTGTCATTTAAAAGTTTGGCATAGATGTAGATTTCCAAATTTGACATGTAATTCCCTAGTGTTGTTCTATTAACCATCTCAACTCATTACAATTTAGAATATATGCAGCTACTCTGGAAGTTTGCCTCTTAACTGGCAACCAGGTATGGCATTCTGTGATAGTGTTTTGCCCCAGATTACATTTACTTCAGATTTGACAATTCGGCTCTGTCCCAGAAAGTGACTCCAGGAAAGGCTTTTGTTTCTCAGTAGTTCTGCTCACTGGATTCATGGAAGATAGGATAAACAAGCATTAATGACTTTTTCCTCCTGTCTGAGTCAGCTCATCTAAAGTAATACACTGAATCCTCCTTTTGTACATTCTTCATGGAGTTGCTTATTGAATGCCAACTTGTGTAAATAATGTGTTTCCCTGTTCCTGTACAAAGGCAAAATCTCTCTTGCTGAGTGTTTATTATCATGGTCATATGCAAACAGGAATTAACTCAGCTTCCCTTTCAAATCCCATGCTAAATTTGGGCTTGTCAGAAATTACTTCATTTTGATGTGGACATACTGATATGAAGGTTCCAGGAGAATAATACAGAATGCCCCCAACACCTGCTTAAGAGACACAAGAAAAAAAAGTATTTTACATTATTTTTTTAAAAGGGAGTTGCAGGAGACAAACTGGAATATCTCAGTTACAACTGACACACTTTACAGATAAATGCTTTTACCAGCCACAGATACTAGTTGTGCTTCTTTAGGACATGTTTGGACACCACATGTTGCCTCAGTGTACTTCTCGGGTTTCCACTGCTATATACAGTCTGTCATCCTGGTAGTTGTGAACTCATGGTCTTCTTTTCTCCCACCCCTGAAGTTTGGCACAAGTGTCACTAGGTGTTGTATGAAAGAAGCATATGGTATCGCTGTGACTGAGGAAGAATTCCTTGTGAAAGTATTAAGTGCTGGAAGTATTACATCAGCTGGAAGCTTTTTTTTTCTTTTATTGTTACTTTTGCTTTACTGAAACGAACACGTCAGTCTGCAAGCAGGTACCTTGCCACTCCAGCAGATGGGCAGCAACATAAGTAGCCAAGAGAACAGACCTATATATGTCTCAAATGTGTGATGGTCTGATCCTCAGAAAGAGCTGTCACTGTAGTTCTTCACAGGGAACTTCCTTGGCATACGGCTATAAGGGAGATAGTATATTATCACTCAATTACCTCCAAAAAACAAGCTATCAAAAGTAGTGTGCAGTAAGGTTGCTGGGGTTTTTGCTCTAATGAATAGGAGGTAGAATGTCTGGAGTTAACAAAAAGTCTTTGGTTTTGTGTATTTCTGTGAAGGAAAGACTGCCATGAAAAGCTGAAGATGGGTAGTGTGCCATGCCTGAATTGCAACTGAGTAGCTTAAAAGAATGCTAGATTTACTTCATCAGCACTGCTTTTTAATTTTTATTTAATACTTAAAGATAGTAATACTTCTAAGGACCAATAAGGCTTGAAAGCTGTATGCAGTGTGCTAATATGTGATAAATGATAGCTGATAGTCCTGTACCCCAGGTGTGTTTGGAGTATTTACAACCCAGAAGCAAACAATAGGTGCTGGAGCAGTCAAGCAGCTGGAACACAGGGATAGTTAACACAGAGATTGGCTGTCACAAATGTATATAATAGTATGTTTTCTTTAAACATGGTAAGTATTAGAGATTTTGCATTTCAAATACTTTTTTTGGAACTTTTCCCTTGCCAGAAATCGTTTAAGCCTCACAGCTTTTCCACTCAATGGAAGTAGAGTGTAAAAATATCTTCAGTTTATACCTTTGATTAAGTGAAAGATCTAATCACTTCTCCGGTTTCTGTCCAGAAGGGTTTTTCAGAAAGAAGAACACATTTTAAGTTTGTTTTTTTTATTTTTTTAGAGTTGTTTTTTGTTAGCCTGTTTTCCTAAGGAAACTAAACCTTTGTGTTCGAACTTCCTGGATGCCAGGCCTATGGGACATAATTATTAAACCCTTTTGGACATTTTCAACTGATTTCAAGGGGGAGAAAAAAAAATCTTAGAATAAAGTATACTCCTACAGATCTAATGAAAACTACTGCCTTTGTAGAAGCAGAAGCCCTCACTGAGAAAAAGACAAAACAACTCAGCTGTTAGACATTCTGTTCAGCAGTCTATTAGCCAGCCAACAGTCACACATGCACTTGCATATTGGCAGCTGCATGTTCTGTTTCTTGTGTTTTGAGAGTGTTGTCTGAGGGTGCAGAGAACAAAGGACACAACCCCACAGGAAGCCCTCTTGTTCTACTACCCACGAACACCCTGTCATATTAAACTTTTAGACGATGAGAAAATCAGTATTTTCAAAACAAAAATTGATCCAATGCAAAATATAAAATATCTTTCTTCAGGACTGCTGATGTATTGGGCTATCCAGATCTACATGAGGAACATTAGAGAATATTAAACAGAACATTTAATAATATTCAATCAGAACAAACAAGAACATCCTTTAGTAGGAGGATAGAAGGTTGGTCTAAATCTTGACATTCTTATTTCCTGCACATGTGGAGGACCGTATGACCTTCACTTATCAGACACCTGCCATTTAAATTGGGCCATTCAGGCATTAACAATAAAGCAGCTTTAGCAGTGTGCTGCACTGCAGAAGCTATCAGTAGACTGCAGTGTGCAGCACTGCAAAACCTGCCTCTGACTGCAGGCTAGATATGTCATTGCCCACTGCACACAGTCCTGAAGCTGAGTATCAGATAATTCACTTGCCATTGAAATGGGGGAATCAGAGGGTCTGTGCGGGAGCCCCAATAACTGATAAGCATTGGCGCTGAAGCCTAACCAAACAGGTACTCTAGCACGGCCTAATGCTCATTCTGGATGCTTCTCCAAATCCTAAATAGCTCATGGACACACTTTTCTGGTTTTGGAGCTAATCTCCTTTCTCATTCTTCACTGATAAACTAAGAAACATGCAGGGTCACTTGTTAAATCTAGGCTGATTTTTTCATATATTTCGGCCCATTACCTCTCCATTTTGAGTAGTGCTCTGATGACTCAGAAAAGAATGGAGCCTTGCTGTCCTAGAAGTGAATAAAATCCTTAAAAATGCCATTTCCAGTGTCAAGAACTTGTTGTCTGAAGGCCTGATCAGTAGTGAAGAGCTAGTGAAAACAGTGTCATTAGATTACCTGCATTCCTTCAGGGTGACAGTGCTTAAGGTTAAATGCCTGTAAATACATTTGGGCCTAAGAAAGTGATTTGAAAAAAAAGAGAAGAGGAATACAATTAAATCTGAATGTTAAAGGTAATCGGCAAACATGTCTGCATACTTTTACATTCTTTACATTGTTATTGCATAGTTGTTTAAAAATTGAAAGTAAAAGCAGATACCAGTTAGCTTAGGTGTCAAAACCATTTAAAGACAAGTTTGTTACTGAAGGATATATAAAATACCTGTGTTTTTTTAGTTTTAAGTAAAGAGCACTGTAGCTTCTAAAGAAGCAATACAATTCACTTGACTGCTAGAGTGATTGCATAACACACCACGTAACCAAGCTGTTTTCTGATCATCTCTAGAAAAATACACTTGAAAGCAGATAGGACCAGGACATGGTTTTATTAGGTCTTCAGTGTCTTTCCTCTCTTTTTTTGTAGAGCACTATATATGGCATGTACCTTAGATGGCACGGAAGCCATAATTTAGAGGATTTTAGATGGATAGCTGTATTTCAGGCCTAGGTTAAAAAAGTCTGTCAGGGAAAGCACTGTTTTTAGTCGATACCCACAAACTTATGTCACTTTGCCCCTGGAATAACTCCACTGAACTCAGATGCAAAGCTGCAGATTTACACAAATCTAAGTCAAGCTCAGAAACTAGGCATTTGTCTATTACCATTATCTGATCTTAGAAAGATAAACAGTTATGCTAAAAAGAGGCCACAGCAGGTCAGGATTGCAGAAAGCTTAATTTATTCAACTCAAAAGGGAAGGACTAGCCACTTAAAAAGCCATGTGATTAAGATGACTCACTCTTGGCAGCAACATACTACACTAGAAGGGAAAATCAGCTTGATTCCACTGCTGTAATACTAAAGAGAAACTCATATATATCATCAAGAAGATGAGGAGAACTAAGGTGTATAGGTTCAAATGAGTTGAAAATTTGGCCATACCTTTATGCTTGCTTTGAAAAGATCTGGGAGAAGTTCAGAAAAGTTTGCTATGCTGCATCATCAACTAAATTGTATTTCTTCATGACAAAATCATGTCCTTGCCTGTGTTTTTTTATGCAAAGTAATTCCATTATAGTGTTTTGTGATTCAAGTGATTTGTACAGCTTTACATATGGATTTTTTTTGAGAAGAAGAAAAAGACACAACTCCATGAACTTCCATTTTTACAGGACAAGGACATTCTTGGTCATATATGCTAAGAGATAATGGAGATGCTGAAGATCATACGGAGGGCTTGATATGTCTTTGGGCAGGTTAAGAGTGTGGAGGAGTGATGGACTTTCTTCCATAACTGGTGGACTCCTTAGTAATAATGATTCTACCCCTTCTATCCCCCCCCCCTTTTTTTTTTAATCTCTATGCAAATACCAACAGCTTTGACTATATTTTAAAGTAGCTTGTGAAGTGTTTTGTTTGGTATTTGGTGGTTGGTTGGTTTGTTGTTTGGCTGGGTTGTTTTTTTGTTTTTTTTTTTTTTTTTTTTGATAGAAGGCTTATTGTATTTAGGGTAGAAGAAAATAAAATTAAAGATGTGCAGAGCCAGACCTTGTCACTCTCGTGCTGAAGATAGCCTCTATTTAGGCAGAATTTCCAAGCAGTCATAATGCCAAGCCTTTTTGACTATAATTTGAAGCTGTATTGTCAGCTGATTCTGACCAGTTTAAATGCTATACATTCTTCTGAGTGTATGAGAGAGCTCTCATTGGTTCCACCACTGCAGAACCAGTCTTTATTTTTCTAGATTTGGGCTTAAAGCTAGGAGTTTCCTCTACAGCTACCTGAAAGGAGGGTGCAGAGAGCTGGGGATGAGTCTCTTTAACCAAGTAACAAGAGACAGGACAAGAGGGAATGGCCTCGAGTTGCACCAGGGAAGGTTTAGACTGGATATTAGGAAGCATTTCTTTCCAGAAGGGGTTGTTGTGTGTTGGAATGGGCTGCCCAGGGCAGTGGTGGAGTCCCCATCCCTGGAGGTGTTTAAGAGTCAGGTTGACATAGCGCTGAGGGATATGGTGTAGTTGGGTGGGAACTGTCAGTGCTACATTTAACAGTTGATGATCTTCAGGGTCCTTTCCAACCTAGATGATTCATTCTGTGACTCTGTGATTCTGTGAGTTGGTGAACATCTTCAGAGTTACTTCCCTCTGAGTCAGAGAGAGGGGCAGTACCTCAGGCTGGGAGAACATGCTCTTCCCAGAGATAGCCCTTCTCATCCCTGGCCAGCTAACGTAGTCACTTTTCAAAGATCATGACTTGTGGCTCACACAGCTTGTACAGCTTATGCAGCTCAGCACATAAAGCTGTATGAGTGTAGCACAAAGCTTGTGTCAGATGCTGTGTGTGGAGTGTTGTGTGGTTTGAATAGAGGCTGTGGAGGATCCCTGTGTGTCCTCACTGTAGCCCGAGACTGGAGCAGATGGAGAGGAAGTAGGGTGAGCAGATTTTTCCTCCTGGCAGAAGTAAGGCTTTCTAGTATGTGTGGTCTTATAGAGAATGACAGCACAACACAATTATGCAAGGCCCCTGATCTGTTCAACAATCAAAATTTTATTTCACATGGCTGCCATGAAAACATAAACTCTTTGTTTCCACAGAATTTTGCTAACCTCTTCTTGCAGACATATGCACAAAGAGAAATTAATCGTGGAACAAATACAGGTAATACTATTTGATGCATTCTGTGAATTAACTTCCAGATCAAGGCACTCATTATGCATTGTGCTGAAAATATTTGCTACTTCATTGCTACAGTTCAGTATGTTTTGCTGAACTATTTGCACAAAATGGAACTAATGGAGCACTTAAAACTTTTTACTGAAGTTTAGGTGTTTGTATGCTTTGCTGTACAGATAACATGCCAAAACCAAGCCTTTGTTTAAAGAAAGATAGTCACCATGTGTTTGTCTCATTATGGTCTTGATACAAAAGGTCACTGGTAGGAAGTAAGTCTAGCTTTAAATATGTCACATAGAGGTTATGAATATTAGGAATATTCTCTGTATTTTTAATATTTGTAGGCACACTTGGGTTTTTTTATACAGATGTGTAATGTGATAAAAAAATAAATTAACCATTACATTGTGCAAAAGAGAATATAATTCTTTATCCTGGACATGTCATGTTTGGTATGGTGCTGCAATACTGAGACATTTTCCAGGTAAAACTTCAATAGAGAGATTTACCCATGCTGCTTTCCATCTGGTGTTCCTATATGTTTATATCAATGCAGGATCATTTATCTGATAAATAGGCTAAACCCCTACAATTTTTCTGGTGACTTCAGTCATAGTAATGAGCAGTTCCTGTTAATTTATCACCTATGAGATTTATTCCAACTTTTGAAACCTCTAAATACAACAAATGATTAGGGGAAAAAAAGAGCATGACAAAGAAATGTTTCGTTGCCTTTCTCAAAATGGATAGTTATGTAGGTTTTTTCTCCAATATAATCCCTAGTCATTATTAATGTAGTATCCAGTATTTTTTCTAGCTTTGGAAATTTAAGGGAAAATATACTTTAAAACAGCAATGTTTAGTATATCTGAAAACTGCAATGTTTTAAAAGATTTAAAATATCAAATCCATATATTTTTTAGAAAAGCTAGCTTCTATAATTTATTGATGGCTTTATGATTCCTCTGTAGGATACATTTGGATACATGATACATATGAAAAAATTATGGTAAGCAGAGGAAAAAAATTGCAGATGCTATACAACATTGTCATATTTTAGTGTTCATGAATTATATTTTTATACGTATGGTTTGTGTAGTGATTAGAAGTGAGATGACATGGTATAGACATTACGAGGAATTGTGTAACACTTCATTCGGTAGTTTTTAGTAATATTTAGTATTGATAATACTTTTTTTGACAGAAATTACTGATAATATAACTATAAATGTGATAGAAGAACAACTGATCTTGCCTTTAAAATACTAGGATTGGCTATTTGGGACTCAGCGGTTCTCCATGTTTTCTTTGTATTGTTTTCTTGTGTTGAAATCAATCAACACAGTTCTGAATCGGGATATTATCTACCTCTCGTGACTTTGATTCATGTTAGTAAATCAGTCATTCTAAACACCACTTGAGAAGGCCTATGTAGATACTATTAGGGAAAGAGTTTATGTGGTACAAATGTGATGTGATAAGCCTACATTTTTATTTAAATTTATTTAACCTGATTCTAGTGTCTTAACACCTACTGGAGAAGAACAAAAGAAAAAACAGAAACTGGTTAAGTGCCTACAATGTGTTCTTTCACAAGTAAGTGAAAGGCAACGGTCAAATGAATGCCTCAGGCAAACACTCTGAAACACTTGAAATCCACATTTCTCTGCAACAGATTGAAGTAGTGCTTGGTGACAAATCTTTTGTGAGTAAATATTCATTAGCACAAGACGACATAAAACAGATGCCCTGTGCAGATACAGAAAGCTAAGTAACAATGCTATATGCACAAAACTTTAGTCATAGAAAACGTTACTGGCAAATTGAGGGCGGAAGAGTTTCTGCACATGAGCTGTGTTTTCAGTGACTCAGTAGATGAGAAGTCTCAATACAGTCTGTGGGAGACGGGGAGTGATGCTCCATGGTAGTGAACAGAATACCTTCCTGGGTAGAGCTGCCAGTGTTTTTCACCCCGCACATTCTCTAAAAAGCATTCTGGTAGATGTGCCTTTTATTCTTAACCTTAACCTGTTGAGATTAGGCCTGATTTTCATAGTTAGAAATAGTGCATGAATGCTCAGGTTGAAAACAACTGACCATGGTCAGTCTTTTCAAATGTGGCGATGAAACTCAGATACTAGCAGCTCTGTCCCTGGGGTTTAACATAGCTGATGCTTAAATGTGCACAGTGCTTAACATCTCTAAAACTCAGTTCTGTTGTATCTCATGCTGAGCTTCTAAAAATGGAGACAACCAGAATGAGTACCTGAAGCTGAAATGTGGTCTGTGAGTATATTTTTATGGACAACAAAAGTGAATACATTTGCTCTGGCTACACTTAAAGTTGCCTGGAAGTGGGCCAGCTTTGGCCTGCAGATCATATATGTTCATTACCATGGTTCTGGACCTGAGTTAATAAGCTGTGCTGAGCAAGCCTATGTCTCTCTGCACTGGTCTCCAGAGCTATTTCAGGAGACGGAAAAATAGATGTGTCCTTTGGGGAAAGGTGAACACTTCTTTTGTGATAATTGCAAATGCTTTCCTTTAGATCTACCCTACTAATTCTAGGCGGTTTTCAAATTGATGAACTCAGAGAATGGCACTTGTGTAAGAATAATTTATCTGGAAAAAGAAGTCCAGCTTGTTTATTTATATTGCAGAGCTCCTTGCCTCATGCTGTATCAACTTTGTCTTTTTTAATCCTGTCATCCTCAAAAGTTTGGGTATTTCTGGATACAAAGGTACTAAAGGCCCCTAGATGATAAGTTTATTTAAAATAGTTTCTGTGTGATGACACCACAGTCAGTGGAAGGACAAAAAAAACTTTACCATAAACTCTTTGCTTTTCATTTAACATGCAGCTCACATAATGAGAATGTTGCACTGTCTACTGCTGGTCATTCATATAGTGATAGTTTTAAGTTAACAAGAGCTTTGGTTCCTTTGCCATTTTCAAGGTTAGACCTACTACTTCAGGAGATATTTCAGCTGCATGCAGAACTTGTTCAGATTTGAAATAAATTTAACTAGCCTCATTTATAGCAGTTAAAGATTTTGTAAACATAAGCTTGATTTGGAATGGTGAACCTCAACTAATCCAAAATTTTGCTTTTTCAGTATTTGTCACTATTGCTGGCAGTCAGGAGTTTAAACTGAAATAATTAGTGTCACAACACAGTTGTGGTCTTTTGTAATGCACACTGATGTACTCTGTAAAATTAATGTCATAAGTGTGTATTTTCTACTTTCTTTACTGAGGCTCTTACTTTATAAACTCAAATAAAATGTAGAGTACATCTGAATCATACTTTGGTAGTACTTCATAACCTGCTATTCATGAGAAAAAAAGTTGTCATGGAAACTTGAACTGGGAGATGCAAGACAATCATTTAATTCAAATCCATTGTTCAATGGATATGTTCTCTTTCTGTAAATTAATTGTAAAGGATTTGTGGTTTCCTTGTATTTGTCTGTTATTTGAAATAAGTTGCTAAGCAATTTCTATTGTAATTCTGAGTACTTCTCTGCAGGTATTTAATACATGACATTGAAAAGGTTTATTAGTTTTGGTTGAAAACAGCCATCACATGATATGGTGAGCTGCTTTTCCCTGTGCATCAGGTATGTTTCTCTTCCCTTAAGAAATTACATTCTTTCTTAGGTTCATGTTTTTGACGTGAATACTTCTAATTTTTGGATATTCACTTAACAGGCCATGTTCTGAGGGACGTTCCTGCCTGCACACTAATTTATTATGGTATTTGTTAAATATAGGAAGGCAAAAGGAATCAAACTGATTACTTGAGCATACTGTAATAGGATTTCTTGGAGGATTTTTTTCCCAAGCTGATTGATTAATTAGGAAGCAATTTATTTGTCAATATGTGACCTTAGTATTTCAAAGAGGATATATTCAGTGAAATGCATTTCTGTTATGAGTGTAGTACTGTAAATTTGGGAAGAGTCATTAAGTTAGGATTTGTTTTTTTGTAGTCTTTTTAGGAATTGTAAGTAATTTTTACGGTTTATTTTGTTGATCAATTTCTTGTCAGGTAGGTGCAAAAGTTGTTCCAGTAGATGAATAAGTACTAATGTACTAATGACTGTTTTTATAAAGCCTGAAACTGAAACATGGCCAGGTATTTTTCTGCGAATTAATCAAATGTGGACAATCCAGGTTGCTTGGCTTTGTATTCTAGTTTCTCTTAAATATCTGTCTTCTTCATGATGACTTTTTTGCTTAACATTATATTTAAAAATTTTAATTTTTTTTCTAACAGTTAGTGAACATTAAATACATTGGACTGACTAGCCATAGAAATGAAATTTTTCTGTGAATTCATAGTTCTAATCTAGGCTGCACAGTTGCTCCAGGTGAAATTTTTGTAACTGAGCAGTTCTCATGGACAAATTACATTTCAGAGTGGAAAATGCCTGTTTCTGCTCCATAGGGCTCTGCAGTCGCTTCTGTCTTCTGACTTTTTATGTAACTTTGAGCTCTTTTTTTCACCCAGTCATACTAATTTTTCTTTGCCCATATCTGTTCTAATATACATTAATTTTTAAAATGTTTTACCATGTGAGTTGTTCCCTGAGTGTTGACACTGAGTGTACCCAGCCACTGGTGATAAGCATGGAATAATTTAGTTCTGCTCTGTAGAATGGGTTGGCTTTAGTAGTTTTCATTCCTGTATAAGATATCCTGGAAAAAGGACACATGCCCAGTAGAAAGATTTTGCCAGTATAATGTTCATGAGTTTAGCTGAACCAACAGATTTTCCTAACAAAGCTGCAATTTACATGCAAATTTACTAACGTATACCAGCAAAAGCCTTTTTTTTTCCTGGATGAACTATGTCTAGCTTTTTTTGACACTTTGACACTGACAACATTTCTAGACTTGGCTTCAGTGTGCTAGCAGCACATGACTTGAAGAGTTAAGCTTCAAGAGATGGAAATTTAGTTGCCAACTCATAAAAGAAGTTAATGGTGGAGACTGTCTTTGCTTTCCCTGATGTGCCTTTCAGTGATACAGACTTTATCTACATATGTGAACAGCTGTTTGTTCACTTTTTTCTACCCCAAGGTTGAGACAATGAATCCTGTAGCTTCAGTTATATAAATGTGAATAGAATTTGCCTTCTTATGTAAAAATCTTGTATATTCTTCATTTTGTGGTTGTGCTTTCTAGCAGCAGCAAGATCTGTTTTGGCTTCAGAATCATACAGGTAGTTTTTATTGATTCTCTCTAATATTTTGGCCTGAGAAACTATCAGTTTCTCAATACATTATTGTAAGCTTTGTCAAAATCACTGCTTGTGCCTATATAGACTTTGAAAAAAACATTGCATGAAAAAGATCTCATTCAGACAGCATTTTAGATACTTTCTGAAAACTGTAATAGCAAACAAAATAAATCATCTTCCTTTTTATGTACCTTATGTTTGACAGACCTCGCTTAGGAGACAAGTAGTTTATGCTTAGGAAGATACAGTATAAAGCAACTTAAAGAAAATTATCTTATCCAAAGTCATCACTTGTTTAGAAGACTAGTAACTGCATGTTTAAATAGGCTGCACATAAAACATTCTGGGAAACTCTGGGAAATGTTTAAATAGACTGTACATAAAACATTCTGGGAAAATAGTAGGAAGAATACAGTGCACATGTAAGAGAAGAAATGAAGAATTAGTTCTCCACTGATTCTCAGTTACTTGTAGAACTTACTTGTGCAAACAAGTGAATAACTCCAGGAAGTATCTTGAAATAAGTTTGTGTAAACAGGAGTACTCAACATGACACCAGTTCTTCTTATAAAGAAAAGAAATTACCAAACTGACTGATATGTATAATTTTCTGAGCAGAACAGAAGAAATGTTCCATGGTGCACTACACCTTTCAAATTGCTAGGAAAAATCAGTCTCCAATTACTAGCGGTTGTTCAGAGTAAATGAACATTTCAGAATAACAGTAGTGACAACAACGTCACAGTTTGAAGTCCAATGCTTGGTTTAGTTTCTAACTCCAGGCTGTTTTGGAAGTCTACTATCCATTGCTGTTAGTGGTTGAAGACTTGAGATTAGAAGAGGTTTTAAAAAAACAGAACTTCCATGTTACATGGTTTAAGGGTTTATGATCTTAGATTTGGACATCTAGATTTATTCTGCTCATCAGACAGTCTCTGAAGAGATATTACATTAAACATTTTTAAAATAATTTCTTAAAGAAGTGATATCAAAGATTTTATTTTAGCTGGGCTTTACACAAATATATTTTTTTGACCTGTTTAGAACCTGAGTGCCTGTGGAGACAAATATCGAGTACTAGGAGCACTGTGAGTAAGATGACACTGTGTATGAAGGATGGGCTGTATTAGCAAGAATGCAGCCACCAGTGATTACTCCCTTCTGTTTATGCACTTCTGAGGCCACATCTGGAGTACTGTATCCAGTTTTGGGACCTTGGTACAGGAAACATACTGCCAAGCTTGAGAGAGGTCAGCAGAAGATACCTGAAGCACACAAGATATTCCCTGACTGAGGAAAACAGGTTTGTTTGGCTTAATTTTCAGAAGACTAAAGGGGAATCTTACTTGCAGTATTCAGCTGCAAAATGAGGGCTGTTCAGAAGGTGAAACCATACTGCTCCTAGGGGTGTGTGCTTGAAGGATAAAAGACAACTGTCCCAACTTGCAGCAAAAGAGATTCTAACTGGATACAAGGGAAAAAAACCCTTGTCACTGTGGGAGCGATTAAACACTGGCACAAGTGACCCAAAAAGATGTGTAATGTTTATCCCTAGAGATTCCATGTCATAGGTCAGATCCTGAGCAACCTAATCCAGCTTGGAAGTTAGTCCTGCTTTGGGTAAGAGTTTGGGCCAGATGACATCCAGGGACAACTTAAGTGATTTAACTTGAATAAAGAGTAAATGTGAACAATATGAGGAGACAGACTTATCTAAAAATTCCTGGTGAAATTTCCCCAGGCACTACCATTTTCTATGGGTTTTGTATTTTCAAAATCTTTTTCTTGCATTTAGTAGTGATAAAATTCAAGTGATGTACGTGGTATTTTGAATGAAGGTTAATTCCAGCTGTAACAGATCTTTTTTGGAGAAAGCCTTTAAATTTTTAGATTTTAAGTATATATTTTTTAAAGTAGATAGGATATTTTGAAGTTGAATTTTATGTATATTGGGGTAACATTTTCGTGTCTTGTTATATATGACATCCGTTTCTTGCATTTCAGACCATCCATTGCAATTATCATAACATCTGAGTCTTGGAACTTTAGTGATAAACAATTAAACTTCTTATAAGCTATCTAGCTTTAAAAATAGACTTTATTCACTATCAGTCAACAACACCTGTGATGGAATTCAAGTTTCATTTCCTCCTTCAAATGCATAAACCCATAAGAATAAGATAGAGAAAGTCTATCGTGAAAAATAAAAACTGGAAAATATAAGACTAGTGTGTTCCATGCACTATCCATAGTAATTAATCCTTGAATCTTCCCTTCTGTAAGAAAGGAAGAGGGTCTTTTGCTGACACTTATTTGGTAGAAAAGCTCCTTTCTCTTCTGTAAGCATCCCACTTCAGTGAGCTCTAAACATGTGGCCGACCCGCAGTGTGTGGAGAAAAGGATAATGGATAGAGAGGAATCAAATGATCGTTTTGA
The DNA here is from genome assembly GCF_965140245.1 of Athene noctua. Taxonomy (NCBI): domain Eukaryota; kingdom Metazoa; phylum Chordata; class Aves; order Strigiformes; family Strigidae; genus Athene; species Athene noctua. The sequence continues at coordinate 34,627,698 of NC_134077.1, forward strand.
TAATGAGAATTATATTTATTTTTAAACAAAGATGTTTAGTTTGATGTATGAGTCGGTAATGGACAGTTTAGAAAGCTAAGATAACTTTCAAGCTTTTTCTGTAAAGTTCTCTTAATTATGCTTGATTTATTTTTTCTTTGAATTTGGACCCTGGCTTTATTTACAAAATAGGCTCATGGGGAGTTGTATTGAAGAGAGAAAACTTTTGGTCTTCTGGGTGGGCTATAAAATATGGTCTCTCTTGATCATTTTCCCCCCACTTTTCTTTTAGGAAAAGCTTCCAGCTGTCCCCAAGTAATTAGATGCTGGTTATAGTAAGAGAGAGGGAAACTGGATAACTGGATAACTGCTCAGATAACTGGACCAAATATATAACTGGGGTCAAGTTATGGAATAGCATCCAACCTCCTGAGAGATGGGGAAAAAAGAGGAAGACAATAGGAGAAAAGTAAAATACCCGACGAAGTGTTCTATGGTTTTATGCTGTTTCTTTTTTCAACCTGTTTCCAGATCTAGACCCTACAATTACTTAACAATTAAATAATTTAGCAATTATTTAAATAACAAATTATGTAAAGCTTAATTAATGCACCCATCAGAAACACAAACAAATGTAGAACAGCAGGGAATATTTCTACCCACATGAATTCTCCTTCTTCCCAAAAGATGTAATACAGATAATTGCCTTCCTTTTGGTCCAAGTGCCTAGAAAACATTTGGGGCTTTTTAGAATATTCCAATGAGGAAAAGAGACCGAGCATTGTGCTGTATTAGTTTGTGCTGGTCTGTTTTATTTGCAATGACACAGAAAATTTAGATTTTTTTTCAACTGAGGAGGAATCCAATAATTTCCTCCTTGCAGTCTGTTAGTTTAGGACCAATCCTGTCTATGTACCTCTTTCTGTGCCCCAAGCAATTCTAATGTTTTTTGTCTTCCTCTATCAGCATCTCAATAATTTTCTAGCTGAAATGTGCATCATCCATTCAAGCTTTGAATAAAAACATATCAAATCCCTTTGACATATAGCAGCAGGATTCCTTTGCCTTTGTTTTCAGAAGGAAAATGTACTTAATGTTTGCTGCAACTATCTTCAGTGAAGGGAAATGGTTGAACTTCCCAGGTTCAACAAGATTTACTTCAGTGTCTAACAATACCCATTGCAGTGGTCTAAAATATCCCAGGCAGTTTTATTTGAAAGATGATGTCCAGGAGCTTAAGCCCTAGAAGAAAACATCTGTCATCATTCCTTCTCTTTTATTTTTCAGGGCTCCAGGTGGAGTAGCACCTTTGGCAGGAACAGTAAGAGTATCTCATGAGAAAAGAGTAATTTTTCCAAATAGGCAGCTCTCATGCCATTCAGGCCAAAGGTTATGCTGTTAAATGTCATCTAGAATCCAACAGACAACTAATTAAAGTGAAGGAGTGCCAGACCCATGCACTCGCAGGAAGTGTTAGTGATTAAAAAGCAAATACATTGTCAATTTTTCAAGTTTGTAAGAAGAAACATCATTAAAACCACAGTGCAGTAAAATAAGGCAAGTAAGAGTAAGGTGTGGGTAACAACAGAGAGGTCTAAACTTGAAATCTTTGTTCTAGGAACAGGACCAGACATAGATGGGAAGGAGCTACCCTGGCCATTGAAGTAGGACGATTATTTTAACCAGCTGGAAATCTAGCAAAGGTCTTGTAAACACAATAAAGAAGCGTAAAAATATTTTCTTAATGTGTGATAAGGTATTTATTGTTACTAAGTGGGAATAGAGGTCAAATGAACAGTTGACTTTTTTTGAAAATCACAGTTTTTCATAGAGAGGCTGAAGCAGTGGGTTTAAGTCCCAGTGCTGAGGGTGTACTGTCCCCAGCTGTTTCCCAGCCCAGTCCGGGAGATCACAACCTTTTTGTCAGAGAACATCTGGATGCTGACCTGTGAGGCCATTTGGGCCACTGCTGTTTCCAGCCCATTACAGTGGCAATATAAAACTTGGTCGAGGTTCAACTAGTATTCCAGTTCATGAACTGCAGTGATCTGGGAGCTGTTTCACCTAGAGCTCACGTGTCACCGTTGCGTGTTGGTGACCTTCAGGAGAGTAGGGAAATCAAAACTGGAAATCGAAACTGCTGTAGCCACCTAACAGCAGCATCCTCTCTTCAAGAGTCAACACCATAAAGCTGTTGTGCCAAAACTATTCATTGTGTGGGCTGAAAAGAACAGTATCAGTTTTGGAGACAGTGCAGAATTCTTGCTGAAGCCGCTGCATTTAGTCTTAAAATCCTTACGCACATCAGGCAGAGGATGGCTGAGCAGGTAGAGGAGAATGAAGCAAGGCTGCAGTGGAATAATAGCTCCCAGCAACACTTGAGTTTAGCTGTCAAAAAGCTATAAAATTCTATCAAATATTTGGAAAGATGAAATAGATGCCTGCCAAGATATAGCCTGTCAAGAAGCCTGGGGCCTAGAGAACTCAAATTATTTGTTTTACAAACCCATATAGTCACTAGGCAAGTTTCTGTGAATTGCCCCAAAGCTGGAAATAAATGACGTTTTCATTATCTCTATCCATGTGGAAACCTTCTATATCATGAGAAATGTTCTTTGAGAATGCTGCATTGATGGGACCAGGATTAAAAATGTGTTTTAAATCAAATGGAAGGGAGAGCAGAAAGAGTGAAATACAGACTGTAAAGAAAGAAGACAGCATCTGATATGATCTAGTTCAAACTTGTAGATGCTTCACCTCTCTTCAGTTTCAGCAGAGGCCATCAGGACTAATACCAACGCAAAGACTGACATATTTTTATTGTCTTAATAATCTTCTTTCTAAGTGGTTGAGATCCTCAGTGTACAGAAACACTTTACATTGTGTTCATGCCTGTGGAGGTATCTAATTAGTATTTTTGCAATTCTGGTAACTGTGAGGGAAAATTAACTAAAACCACTGCTGTTTTGTTCACGTTGTTTGGCTTTTTGTTTGGTGGGGGGATTTTTTTTTTAAGATACGTGCTGATTCAAGGGTTAAATTTCAGTCTATGTACAGTAGTAATTCCACAGCAAATCCACACTGTAGGCTTGTGTTCAGTGTACTAGCAACAGAAGTTAGGAGCATATGTATTGGAAAGGTGTGCTTAATTATGTGCACATTTTGTCCAGATATTTTAAGGGGTTACCTACATGTTTGCCTGCAAACCAGACTCCACAACGCTCTAAGATAGGTCAGACAATAGGAATATGGCTATCTGAGCCCTTTTGGTCTTAGCTGGGCTAGATGCAGTGATTTCCACCAAAAGTTTTATAAGAGGCTGTGCTGTACTCTAGCTGCTAGCTCCACCATAGGCTCAAGTCAATGTTCTGGTTGTGAACTGCTGCTAGAGGGGCACACGCTGCCTTTCTTGCCACTACTGCTTGAGAGGTGATAGATAGGCAAAGAGTGATAACTTTTAAATCTGTGAAATACGACATTTAACTTTGACAGTAACCATGAGTGAGAGTATTCATCAGGGCACAAGCACAACACAGTGTCAGTGTGTTTTTATGGCTTCTAGAGAGGATCTGCCTTACAGCTTGCCAAATCACTGTTGTGGGCAGAGCAAGTCGTGGACTATCATCACTGAACTGTGCAGATAAGTCCTACACATTCTATATATATTACACATGTTTATCCTTTTATTTCTAGAGTTAGGTCTAATGCGTAAGGAAATCAATATGCTTAGTTCACCTCAGAGCACAATAGCATGGCATTGCTTTTGTCTTGCACATAAATAGTAAACAAAGAAGGCCAGGTAAAGTGACTGTATGCAGGCAAATGTCCCAGTGAAAGCAAAGACCTCAGGCAACCCCGGCTTGATAATTTATCTGTTGAAGCATTTTTATTGGTAGCACAGCTCTGTCTCTGCTAGAGGTGTATTGTCATCAACACCTTTGTCCATATCATCATTATTAACATTATAAAAGCACTGTGAGGCCCATGCTTAGGGCTCCACAGTCCTCAGCACTCTACCAATGTCATACCACACTCATGAGCCCTGTACTCAAGAGTGGTCCGGGACTGTGGGGTACAGTACTTCCCCTGTCTAGATTCAACTGCACAGCAGAACCAAAGAGATTCACATGTGTCTCTGTGTTTGAGAGGAGAAGACTTGGACTGGTCACAGCCAGTCTGCTGTGCTTTTTACTCCTCTTTTTTGACTGCTCTGTCTTAACTTGTTTTATTGGTTCAACTGATTTCTCAAGCGAGATTCAATTTTCATGCCTGAATTGATTTGTTATACATTCATACTGAAATAATGTATCTACATAGTGATGTTGTTGGAAACAGCATTTTTCATATCTTGCAGAAATTTGTGAACTTACTTGCTTTTTTGGCATTTGTTTTCCCTGCAATAAAAACTATCTGCACTTGGAGCAAAGATATAAGTCTTGGCTGAACACAGAGGTATTCCTCTTTGTAAATTCTTATTTTCTTTCCAGGAATTAAGAGTTGCTATTTGCCCTTGCCTTTCATCTTGTCTCCATGGCCTGGATAAGTTGTTGGAATGTAAGAATTCAGTGAACTTTGTACCTCTGCTTTGCTCAGTTTAAGATAGTTTTGGTGACAGCAGGAAATTAATTTTTTGAAGAAAGGTACTTGGCTCTGGAGGTTTTCTTGTAGATTTAATATTCCTCAGTAAGAGCAAAACAAATAGAGTCAACTACTTTGTTGAACTTTTCTGTACTGTAACCTGTTCATATATGTTTATTTACTGTCTAATTGGATATGCACTTGTCCACCAGATATTTGGGGTCAGACAGGTCAAGTGATGCATTGTTGTGTTCACAAATGAAGTGTTATCTTTTGCTATATACCAGACATATCAGGATGTATATCCATAAGCAGCTAATCATATATACATATATTTTTAAAAAAATGCAGAAGTAAACTCTTTCATGGATATATCTGAGGAGGTAAGGAAGTCTCTGTGTGAGCCAACACAGGCAGGATGCAGGAACAACCACAGAAGCACAGGCAAAATGCAAAGAGTAAATTTATTCGCATTACCTTGTGACCCAGCGGATCTCAATAACAGCACCCAGACAGAAGCATGCAAACAGAGATACAGGCACCATGAAGCTTGGTCCTTGCTAATCAGAAAGAGAAGAAAAAAAAGATCTTGAACCTGCTGGTTTTACCTGTACCTATCAGGGATGGGAAGTCATGGTTTCCATTGTGCCTTGATCTTTCCTACAGTGGGCAGGAATCTCAAGCATGTTCTATCAGGTGCCTTGGAGTCTATCACAAGCCTATATTACCTAAACACAGATATTCTTCCTGTCAAGCACACAAAACTAAACAGCAATTAGTACATGTGATTTTTGACACCTCAGCTGCAAGTCACTTGAGCATGTTTACAGTCCTTCTCACCAATCTTCCATTATGATCCCACACTCTCTCATGATTTCTGATCCATATTAAGCAGCAGCTAACACTGCAGCATACATGTTACAGTAAATTTGTTTGCCACTGCTGTTGACCCTGCTCTAGATGAGACAGTGTTGATCACAGAGCAGAAAATGGACCCATAGTCTGTTTCTTAAGCACAGCTCCGCAGTAAGATAGGGTTTTCTGTCCATGGCTTATATGGGTGTTTGAGTAACTGAAGTACTCACAGCACTATTTATAATGCAGTGATAAAAACTGTAACACTATATACATGAATGTCTGCTGTTCAAATACCAGGGCATCCTCAGACTGGACCAGTGCTATCAACAAATATTTTTATTCCCATCTAACAGATTCTGAATTTGAAGGATGAATATCTCACCACAAGTCACACAGATTGTTAGAAACTGCCCATGAGTGTTTAATATATTTATTAAATATATATGCTAAATTATACAGAATATTATATAATATATATTAAACACTCATGGGTAGTTTCTGACTTGCTGTGTGATTCATAGATGTGTGAATCCCTCCTTCAGTTTCTGAATATATAAATAATGAACCCATCAGTGTTTGTAGTTTAATATTTTGTCCTTCTGTTATTTTTCTCATTCTACCCTCTTGCTGTTCTTTTCTGGTTGACAGTAGACATGCACCTGGTAGCTGCCATGTTTTAAGAGGTGCTTTCTTTACCTCCATCAACTCAGCTGCTCTGGGCACTCAGAAATAAGCAGTCTGCTAGGAGCATTTCTGAGAATCTTCTGTAAGTTGTACCTGAAACTGCCAGTAACTTTAGATTTGATCTATAAAATAATGAGGTAAAACTCCTTGATCTGTAATTTAATCAAAAGCCTACGGTACCTGACAATTTTCTGTGGCTAATATTTTATTTTGGGATGTATAACAATATAACAAGAGAGCCTCTAAAAACAACAGCAAGCAAAATTATCTGCTACTCATTCTTCTTGCAGGAATTATACCATAAATATAAGTAGATCAGAGGATATTTAATTATTTAGGTTAAATTTCAGGTGGGACATATCCAAAGTAAAATATGAATACAAGAATGAATTGCTTGCTTCTGTGAAAAAAAATGCTGCAGATTCATACATACACATTTATTTACCATGTGGTAATTTATAGACTTCTTCCCTTCCAGCAATATGGAAGCAGTTTTGTGGTCAGTGGGATATGCTGGATGTCCTTTACTGGTTCAAGTATTAGATATTGTACGTGAGGCATGCAGTCCTGTGTGTAATGCACTCCATCTGTTACAAGACTGAAAGGAACATTTGGTGCACATGCCTGCCAAATGAACTGCTGTGAGCTGCCAACGTGTAACATGTTAAAAGGAAGAGAAGGTTGAATTTCCTGATTCTCTAATGCCTGAGAATGTGGCAAGTGGAAAATAATTTATAGTGTGGCATGCAGTGGCATAAAAAATTATTTAGATTCCCTTCTCTTTAGAGTTTTCAGTCATTTCCCCACCTTCTACCAGTGTCCACAGTTGTCTATCCCAGCAGTGAGCGGAGGTTTACTGCCACCGGGCATTACTCAGTCTCTCCCTAAGGTGCAAATCAGGCATCCTGTTTTTCCCTTGGAATCTCCTTGCCTTCTATTTCAAAAATATCACTTATCTGATAGAAGTCATGGCTACCAGCAGAGCTGGGTTTTTTTTAAGCCTAGGAACCAGACCAATGAGAACATTCTGTGTGCATGATGCATCCACTTGGGTGTTTTATTAAAGCAATGAAGACTTGAAATAGTTCCCACGGGTGAGCTCAAAACCCCTGTTAAGGTAGGAAGCATGCCTTCAGTCACACCAGAATGCACCTCTCTGCTTTTCTTCCTTTTTCCTCTGCTCATTGCAAGGGTGGCTTGAGGCAAACTGGAACAATTGCAGGCTGCTGGTGCATTGCCAAGGGGTGTTCTTCCTGCTCACCTTAAAGCCCTTTTCTTGCTGCTTCTCATCTTCACTCTGTGGATGAGTTAGTCCTTAGTCAGTGGAGGAATGAAGGGGAGGACAAAAGGATTTCGGATGATGGCTTGGACTCAACTTGCTCCTGTGGCAGAAAAAAGAAAGTCATTTGAAGGGCATAAAGATGCCCCCCTTCTCCTTGTCCCAACAATCAGGAAAGGGCAGTGAAAGTCTTTTAGCTTCTGAATTGTGCAGGCTGGGCACTGCTTGCATCAACACTGTGCAGGACTGACAACATGAGGTGAAATTAAACACAGATAGACTGACCCAAAGCTACAAGTTCTCATGGTATTTGGGAAAAAAGTCTAAAACTTGAGTGAAAACCTACGTCTGTTCTGTTGTGGGGACATGCACCCAAGAAGTGTGTGCATGGTGCAAGAGACAGACCATCTGGAAATTTGAATATCTGATATTTGAAATACTTTCTTGTCTGATTCCCTGAGGATTGTGTGTGTGAACAGAGGACATATGGTGATGGATATAGATGCAAAAGGACAAAACACAGTAATGTCAGCAAAACAGAAACAAGAAATGGGTGGGTGTACAAGGAAATTTGCAACAGCCACATCATTGCTCTTTCCTTCTCTCCTCATCTTCCATGAATAAAAGATAAGCCTGTCAAGGCTACCGTCTAGACTGTGTATTGAAGAAACTTCTGCAGAAACAATGGGACCACAAAACAGATTGCATTGAAACTTGAAGGTTTTAACAGATTTTAAAATTCTGGTTTCCCTTATGGGAATGTTTGCTTTTGGGACATGCTGCTTGAATAGGTAGTATTGAGGTTTCCATTTGCCTGTGTAAAGAAAGCTGAAAGCTCTGATTTGGACAGAGCTATTGTGTACCTTAATTTAATTGAACAAACACAATATCAGCTATAATGAAAGCAAAGTATTTTTGTGCCGTATTGTGGGTGGGTGTTGCACTTCTCAGGGATGGATTATGAGGTTGACAGGATCTGCCCTAGCACAGTTTCGTATTGCCTTTCTCTTTACTGATTCTCCTGGGGATTCATGTTGAAAAAAGTTATATATATTTATATATATATATATATTACAAAAAAACCGAGAAAGTAATGATACATAAAATATAATAACAGAGCAGAATAGCATCTGATCCAGAACTCCTTCTAAATGGTCAGTGAGGTCACTTGTGAGTAATGGTGGCATAGCACAGGGAATGGTACAGCTTAATAAACCAGAAATTTTTGTAGGTGATCCAGTCCAAATTAAATTTTATGCACCTGTTCTGTCCCTGACTACTCATTTTTCTGCTTAGTTGGTAGCATATAGTTTCACCTGGGTCCTGTGTCCTGACTGCCTCAGGATGGAAAGCACACCGTGGGAAGTGTGCATGGCTGCAGCATTATGGCAGTTCTCTGCTGCTTGGAAACCTGCACAGCAACCATTGAAACCAGGTATAATTTAAGGTCAGCAGTAATGCTGATCTGTCTTGGGCAAAGAAGTAGTATGTCTTCAGAGCTAGGTGCCCCTTCCTGCCTTTAAACACAAGTCCAGTGACATACAGTGTGTGTCTAGACCCAAGGATCTGGAGGTGACAGTAGCCACTTGAGATTATAGATATTTATTTTCAGTATCTAGTGATCAGTCCAACTTTTATGCCCTAGACAATAAATTTAAGGCCACGGTGCTATTAGCTCCTCCTCTTATCATAGGTTTGTGCATGTGTGTGAGAAGCAGGATGACATACAGGTGTCTCACATACAGACCCAACAGTAAAAATGACAGATAAAGCAAAGGAGGAATTTTACCAGTTGATAAAACAGGGTGTTATTCACATACGTTCAGACAGTAGCTGAAGGCACAGTTACTTTCATAAATCCAGACAAAGTAAGAGCTTGCCTAAACCCAAAGTTTTAGCAAAAGCCATGAAATGCAAACTCATGGGAGCAGTGTGAGAATTTGTCTACATTTCAAATTGTACAAGTGTTTTTCAGCTCAAGCACAAGGTATCACCTCAGTTAGTCCATTGTCTCAACTTCTAAAAGGTTTAGTCAGGACTCCTAGGGGATTCAGTGAGAGCTAACCCTCTGGATATGCTCCTGGACCTAGATGCCAAGCTTTGCATGTTGAAATAACTGCAATTGCCTCAGCATGCATGTGGTGTGAGACAGATCTTTCAGGATATTCTGCCTGGGGACAAGAATGATTAATACTGCAGTAAGCAGTGGTGCAATATTCTGCAGCACATCACAAAAAAAAAAAAAAAAAAAGGACTTGAAAGTGAAGTGGCTTTCACTTTAAGCTGAAAGAAATTAGTTATGTTTGAGGTTACCTATATTGTCAGTGACAGATGAGTTGAACAAGGTGGAAGAAAAGAGGAGACAACTGTACGAATGGAAAGGCTTCCTCAGCTGCAGCTCCATGAAAACTGAAACCATACACAGAGTCCTTTGCAGCTGACTAGTATAAACAAACAGATCTCTCATTTGTCTCAGTGGAGTGTACATGCTGAGGTGTAGAGAGGTCTATGTTTCTTGAGTTCAGAAGGTGCTGGGAAGGGTGGAAAGAGGAAAGCCTTATGCAATCAAGAATTAGGTGCCCCAGAAGCACTTCTAGATATTCAGAGATCAATAAACAATCCATGATCATGGCCACTACAGGACAGTAGTTTGGAGGATGTTTAACACACTGAGTAGCCTCAGAAGAGTTAATTCCAGAGAGAAAAAGAGAGAGGAGTGAAAGAAAGCTAGAGGCAGAATGTGGTTGCAAACACCTGCATGAACACCTCTGTGTAGAAATTACTGGAGATGGCAGCAGATCTTAAACCACTGGGAACCACTGGCTAAGTGAGAAGGTGGCTCACCCGGTCAGGGCTTGCTGTTCAAAACCGCTTGCTTCCTGCAGCCTACCCCCCCTCCCCCAGGACGATGACCTCACAGAAGTTACTCTTCCACTTGACTGTGTGCCACATGCTGAAATGAATTTGGAATGTGATGTGTATTAGCAACAAGCTCATGCTATACTGTGGCAATTCTTAGTATATTGCTTTTGCTGTAATGTCCCTCATACAATTAAGATTTAATTGTGATACAGTCTTTCAGACTAACCTATGGCTGCATTATCTCATGCTTTTCTGTGGGCAGATTTTACTCAGCCTGTTTGGCAGCTGTCTCAGCAACAGGCCGTGGTAGGATTCTTTTTCTGTTTGTTTATAAACATTATATTCCTGCCTGGTAGTGTAACATTACACATGATTCTCAAAAGGTCACACTAGCCTTTTTGCCCTGTAGTTTCTGTAGTTCTACTTACTTTCATCTCAATCAGCACTGAAGCATACATACTGCCCCTGTAGCTAATCACATACTTCAGTATTCCCCAAACTTGCAATTATTTCCTTCTCTGGTGGTAAATACCTTTGCTCTTCAAAATGGTGTTGTAGGTACTGCATACAAATGCAGACTAAAAGAACAACTGAGATTCAATGAAGAGGAAGAAAAATGCAAAATTAATTCACTCATTATTCCTTAGCAAAATCCTTTGCACGTTATAGAAAGCTACAGGTGTGATTATCCTGGGGCTAGGGTGGGAGCTGTTCTGATACATCACAGTGGCCTGTAAACAACAACATGGTCTCACTCCTGTTTCCACATTTAGACTGCAGTAAGGATTGTAGAGGGTCTCAGAGCAACAGATGCACTTCCAAAAAAATGAAAATAAAATTAAGAGCCGCTATGTTTCCAAGCCCCACCATTTTGAGATGAACAATAATCACTGCTGGCTACATTTGTAAGAGGGACAGAGACAGATCTATCCAAGCCCATGGTTACAGTTGTATAGGTACACAAATGTGCCTGCAGATGTTTACTCTCCACTAGGAAAGCTGTTGGCAAGAGCGGGATTGTTGAAAGTAGGCTGTGAGACGCACTTTGTGCACAGATTGCTGCTGCCAATTTAGTGCATTACATGCCGAGTGATGCTTCAGATGCTTCTGATCAGTATTACAACAGTAATGCAGGGGCACATTTGACTACTTCTTTAAGTGTGCATGAAATAAACTTCTGTACAGCCAGTGAGAACAAATGAGTAATGCAGGTGTAGATTAGAGACTTTGTTGAAGCAGCAACCTGTGACAATCTAGGCTGCATCAGCAAAACCAAAAATGGCAAGGTAGAAACCACTGATTTTATATTGGCAGCAGTAGGAAGTAATATGAGAAATCTTCCTGTATTTCATCCACGCTAATTTCCACCCTAGATTAAGTTTTGTTCTCGACTATGCTCATTATCTAAATGATGATCTGCAAGTGACATAATTTTACACAGCTATAGATTTACTATGTGCAATAAGGTTCAAGGACAGCCTTGAACCAGTATCATAACAGCATCTCATGCTCTAGTCCCAGTCCAATGGTGAACTGCAAATTAGAAAAAGGTAGACCAGGAGAACATGTGTTGTCAGTTGCTATGACCCAGTCAAGGGGTAAAGAAACCACAGCTTTTAGGAAACCTTGTCAAACAAAAGTTCCAGGTACTCATTAATTTTCTAGAGCATTTTTTCAAATAAGTTGCTTCCCTTCATACCAAATTAAGTGTCTTCAAAGAGAATATACTTTTTCTCCTAGATCAGCTAACAGATAATGTGGAAAAAATAGGATAAATTTTATATAATTCATGAAAATCTAATCAGAAATGGTCCTTAAATTTTGTTTCATTTGACTCAAGGCCTCAGGAGAGGGATAGGAAGTATACTGCCATTAGGGGGACTTAAACCTTTGCAAGATTTTTGTATTTTGACTAGAAAAGAAGCTTCCACCAATCTCACTTGAGTCAAATGTGTTTTTGACAGAGAGGACAAATTTTCAGAGATCAGCTAACATTTCAACATCTCATCTTAAGTAATTGTATTGTGCTCAGGGCTTTGCTTTGAGCTTTGAGAATACGCAAGATACATGTTCAGTAAATGCAATAAGCATAAGTCTTTGATCTCAGATACGGCCATCAACTGGCAAGCACACCCAATGCTTACCTTCCTGCATTTTGTTTTAATTTATTAATTTATTCCTGTTTGAGATTCTCCAGCTCTCTCTTTGTATTCTCCCTATCATTCTGCTTTGGTCATTTCTCAGACTTGCTACTGGAAGTGGTAGTTTTAAGAAGAGACAGAGTAGAAGAGGATTATCCAAAGTTAATCTTGTCTTTTAATTTCTAATTAGCATTAAATAAACTAACAATATACTTGCAGACTGCAGTGGAACTGAATCGTATTACTTGTATTCTTTGTCATTTAGAAGTGCATGTAAGTCCCAAGCAGTCCTGAAACCTAAGTATATAAGACAGTAAATAAAACCAGAGCATGTCAGGAACATTCCTCAGGACTTTACAATCAGATGTATCTAACTGAAAGTAAAAAGAACAGGTGAAGGAACAGGGGTAAGTCTTAATAGAAGGAATATTTTAATAACTGTTTGAGAGATGAAGGCTTTTCACTGGAAGTGTTCAAGGCCAGGTTGGACGGGGCTTTGAGCAACCTGGTCTAGTGGAAGGTGTCCCTGCCCATGGCAGGGGGGTTGGAACTAGATGATCTTTAAGGTCCCATCCAACCCAAACTGTTCTATGATTCTATGCACAACATAAGGTTTTTGACTTAGAAGAGCCAGATTTGAGGAGGTCATAACTTGCATATGATGTATAAGAGCATGAAGAGACAGCTAGCAGTAAATTGAACAGGAAAAGAGAAACCTGACACTTTGGCTACTTTTTCTTAGAAATGTCAATGGGCAGAGTGAAGGAGAAGAGGAAAGGCCAACATAAAAATATGTTTGCATTAATTTCAGGGATCTAGGGCCAAAGGAGACATCTAGATGCTGTAGGTGACTTTTGAAAATAGGTGAGGTGTTAGGTGGAGAAGAAGGAAGAGAAGCATTGATATTGAAGTGAGGACTGAGTGGGAAACCATGGAAGATTGAAGGTGATAATGAAGTAGGAAACAGTGCCAAGGCTGAGCAAGACAAATGACAAGGAGGAAGCAAGAAAAGCTTGCTTTGATAGATAGGAAGAGCCAAAGAGATGGTGGAAACAGCGCTGTGAGAAAAAGAACAAGGTATTAGAACAGGCATGAGGGAAGGAGGAAGAAGGGAAAAAGATAGAAAACAAAAAGAATGAAGACAGAAGTTAGTTCAAGTCATTAGATGGCAGAAGGAAGAGGCAAAGTGGCATGAATATGGTGAGACAGTGGAGAAGTGATACCAAACAAGCACTGAATCACTTAGAGAAGAGTAGCACAGGGGAGTAATCACTGTAAACAGGCTGTAAACGGTCTGCCAGTAGAAAGCCTGGGCACATAGCTCATGAGTGAGGCGTTGAGGTGCAGACCATCAGGTTCATGAACAAGACAGAGCAGAGGAACAGACAGGCTGCTTTGTCTGTGGTTGTCCCTGTGAGTCTGACAGTTAACAGCCAAAAAGTGGGGGATTGGCAAACCTCTCATCAGTGCCTCTATGAACAAGAGAGAATGTGGCTGTGTGTAAATACTTTTGAGGATGTGGGCTAAACTGATCTGATTTTCATATTAGGAATGAGTGATGTGTGGACCAGAATCCTGGCCTGTCTGATGCTGCAGAGAAAATCAAGGAAGGAAAAGGGACATGTGTGTTTTCAGCTGTTTCTGTGTCTCTGGTGTTGGAAGCTCCTGGTGTGTGAGGTGGGTAGGTTGGTAGCAGAGGATCCTTGAAGACTATTTTGCTATCCCAAATCACTAGAAGACAGCAGTCCCCCTTTGCCAGGTCCCTCTGTCAGAAATGAAGAGCCCAAAGCGGGTACCACTTTGATTCTCTAAGGAATGACAGTCTGTATCTTCTTAGGGCAGTTTGTTTAGTATTTTGCTTGTGTAGAGATCCCACATTTCTGGTCTCAAAAATGGTTTAGCTTTCAGTAGCAGTGTGACATGACCAACTGATGCAAAAGAAAATTTGACTGAATCAGTGGCTATTTAGACATAACCCCAACTTTAAATTAACTTGCAAACTAGTTGCAGTTATTTATCAGCACAAAACATCAAATTAGGGATTAATTGATCTCCATCAGATTGTTTAGGGAAACTTGATTAGAAAGGGTGGCTGCAAAATGCAAATATTAATTTTGAAATGTCGTAACATGAACCTAATATACTTCTGAATTATTCAGTGGGACACTGCAGTATTGGTAGATATTTAAATTATTAACAGAATAGCTTTCCATTTCATGGGCAAGACAATTTTTACAGGAACCTTTCCATTTAATGTGATCAGACTGATTGCACTTGTTAAGAAATCCAATCAGTACACTATAGTATTGTGTGTAGTACTGCTAACAACAAAAAAGTAATATACAGAGGTGTTATTCTACAACTTCTATAGGATGTTCTATCTCCTGTGTTTTAAATTTTTAAAAAATAAATAAAACAGTACTTGTGCCATAATTTTTGTGTGATTTTTCTTTGCTTCAGTTAGTTAGTGGTTATCACCTGAAGTGTGTTACTTACACAGTGCCATAAATGCACATGGTGCTTTACATATAAGCATGCCAGATCTTATGCTGAAGGATGTGTGATTCAACCAAAACAGATAGGTGTACTCTTTTTGCATTTCAGAATCCACATGTCTGTTTGCCTACCTCTGTTTAGTTACTTGAACTACCATACACGTTTTTAATGCTTCTGTGACTGTAGTATCTGGCCAGCCTACAAATGGATTAAATTTTACATTGCTTTGTCACTTTAGACCCAGAATAGATCAGGCCCTGTGACTGCAGTGATACTCAGTGTTGGACAACATGCCAGCTTGATTACAGCATGCAGAGATGGATACTTCATCCTGCTTTTCACAGCAAATGCCAGTTCCAGCAGAAAATGTCCTACTTCACATTCCAGGAACTTCTCCCAAGAGTCCTCAGAAGCAGTATTTGCCATCAGGATGGGCTGCAAGGGTATGTCATCTGCTGGGTAAATTTTTCTGATACAGACCCTAAGTCTGCAAAGCACAGGCTGGTATTGTAATGTGCTCCATCAGACAGTGTTGGGATACCCCACTCACATGGCATCAGCAAGAGCCTTTACCCAGTTCCCCCATCAATTAGCACTGAATGATACCACATCTGCCCCAGTGCAGCCCAGAGTATGCTGTGAGATGACTTCACTGGGTTGAAAATACAGCTTCAAATACAGTTGAGGTCACCAGTGACAGAAAGCCACACAGAATCTGGCAGCTACTGGGTAGTCTGAAGAAAGCTGACTTTCAGCCCCTTCCCAGTGATAAGTATTTCACGCTATAAGATCCACCCGTAGCACTTTGTCATGTGCCTGCTTGGAAATGATAGATCAAAAATTAAGGCCCTGGTCCTGAAAAATACTTCCAAATATTCCCACTGAGGTATTTTCTGTGAGGTTTTTCAGGTCAGGCATGGTTGGCCTGGAGCTTAAGATGCTAGAGATTGTCCTTCTGGCTTGAGGGCCAAGTTACATTTGAGAAAGGAAGGCTGAGAAACCTCTATGGATTTTGCCGTTCTGAGTCTGAGCAAGAGCTTTCAGCCACTAACATTAGCAGTTGATAGTAATGAATTAATTTTAAAATCCTGATTTGTGCCCATTCACTGTGCCTTTAACAAAATCAAACCCATTGTGCCAAGTAGGATGGTGCATAAATAAATAAATAACTCATAGCAGCTGTGAAGCCAGTGTTTGCCAGAACTGTATATAGCAGTTACCAGAGACCACAGGGAAGTTGTAGAGGAAAAACAGTTTTAAAATAACATTTTTAAGTACAATTTTAAAGCCAGCTAATAATTTAGAATGTGACTGCATCTGTGGATTTGTTTAAGTAGAATAAATGTGGAATAAATGGAATATTGACATCAAGCAAATATTTAAAAAGATTGATCAGGAATATACTCTTCCACACTATCCATCTTCTAAGCACTACTGATTTGGGGAAGTGATTCAGGCATCATCTTGCATCTTGAAACTTGATACAAATTGATTTCCACCCCATTCCTGATTTATAACCTGAAGGACTGTGAGTCAAAGGATCATAAGCCTTGCTAAAGCAAGAGAAAATGTTGACTCCTGAGTATTGCGTGCCTGATCTTTTGAAGAAAGTGAAAAGTATGTAATGCTAAGTGCATTCAATTCTTATTGCAGTTACCAGTTTAAGAACATATATATATATATATTTTTTTTAAAATTATCATTGCTTAGCCATCCCCATTGTGACACTAATGACTGGACTTCCAAAAACTTTGTGCTTGCTATACATGGCTTTTCTGAAAATCTGTTCTCAATTATGAAAACTAAGAAGTATTGAAAGTCTGTTCCAGCTCATAATTGAATATGGAATTATAGGAGGGTTACAGATATCCTTAAAAATACAATGAGAAATTGAAGAACTCTTGCTCTGTCCTTCCAGTCTAGCCTTGGATGATGCACTAAAAATGTAGACAAATTTGAAAATCTCTACCATTTCTTTCAGTGGAGCAGTGCACGAGATGCTCATGAAATGACAAAACATTAAATAATCTGGACAAATTTCATTAAAGAGAAAAATAATTCTAAATTACACTACTAATTTCATATAAATTTAAAATCCATAGGATACATGGCCATTAAAATGTAAATGTAATATAGGATGCTTCTGAAGCTAAGAAAGAAAATTCTGTTGCAAAGATACATATCTTGTAGTATACAAAATCAGTGACTAAGTAGGGGACCTTGGGTTGGTACATAAGGGTACAAGAGTTCTTGGAAAGGACTAATAGTAACAGGTGAATGATTTCATATTTTCTGCTTTTCTTGGGAACATACAAATTAACTGAATACAAAAAATATTTTGATTAATTGGATCAAATTATACAATGAGTTATAATTATACAGTTCCTGACTATAATTATACAGCTCCTCATATTAGCTGATGTGATGAAGAACAGAACTGACCTGTAATTTCTGATTTCCTGGTTTTAGTATGAGTGAAGGCCTAGGGTCTGAATTATTTGTTATATTAGTCATGAGATAAGATATAGATGTGCTTTTTATTAGCACTGTAGCACATCAGTTATTCAGTACATTCTGTTATGTGTACTACTCATTCCTTAGTGACTAATTACATTGATGATTCCTGTGATATTTAAAATGCTCATCACTTTGTTCATTGTTGCCATGAAATGTGGTTAACTTCAAGTACAGGCTGTATGATGGTATTGCATACTATGTGATGCAAACTTGTGTTAGCCTCTAAACTTGTCTGGGATGGCGTCAAGACAACGTTAATAAGATCACACTAGCCAGTAATTTATACTCCATCATTATTTATTTTGTATATGACATGTACTTAACTGAAATACAATTTAAAATTGAAGATTTTAAAAAATAATAGTTGTGGGTTTGGGTTTTCTTTTCATCAGTCAGGTAGCATCAAGAGATATTTCTGGTACGAGAAAATTGTAATTAATTTCAGTAAGATACCTATAAAATGATTTTAAAAAATCCTCTACGTAATAACTTTTCATCTTTACTAGTCTCAAAGCAGGTGTTGAGTGTATGGGATTTTTTTTTCTGATGCTCTTTATTACTGTGTCATTGAGATATTTGTCTGTAAATCTGTCCTTGAATATCAGTGAATATTCCTCATCTCTCTTTTTAGTTTACAAATTTATATGTGTAATCTGTATGTGGGTTTGAGGGAAGACAATACGTCTCCCTAAAAAAGCTATGATGGCTAATGGAAATTTGAGAGACAGGAACAAGAATTCCGTTAGTGAGAAATCGTAACAGGCAGTGTACAGGTTAGAAAACTAAAACCTAATTTTTGGAGAACCAGATCTGTGATTTCTTTCAGAATTAAATTTTGAAAGATAAAACTTCTGCCTGGTCCTCAAGGTGCGAGTGCACTTTTTACTCCTTCTAGAGCCAAACAAAGTAATTCAATGTATTGTAAAAGAGTGTTGTGAACTACTCATTTTAGGAACTGTGTATCCTAATCTTGGCAAGTGGCATCAAAATATGCCAGTAGACACCTACTGAGTATGCCATTGTTAGATACACATGCTGTTACCAGCTTTCTCTTTGCTGACTGTAGTTCTGAACACAGTCGTAATCATTGCTCTTATGCTTGATGTGGAGCTTGATACTGTTGGGGTGTGCTGGGCATGGTGTGAGCACGCTTGCTAAACTCAGCACCTTGGGACTGGGGTAGGGAACATCTGAGGGACTTGATGGACCTCACTGGAGGGTGCTAGGCAGTGAATTCAGCAGTGACGTTTCTGAGTCATATCTGCACAGAGGCTGATCTGAACCAGAAGCACCCCTTAAGCTGCCTGCCTCAAATCTTAGGTGTCTCTAAGATTAATTAGTAGTGTATTTAGGCAAAGGTCATAAGGCTTTCATGTTTTGACTGAAGTTCTGCTTATGCCTTACTTCAGAGATCTAAATCCTTTTATGGGTCTGAGTCATAGGCTTGAATCAGTAGCATGAAAGCTGTGAACAGACTGCTGCATCTTTATGGGGACAAGGGTCTGGGATGACAGTCATCATCAGATTCATAGCTTTAAACAAGTAGATGATTTGTCAGTCTCTGACAGGAAGGGTTAAATTTCAGCTTTGTGCTAGATCCTGGTAGACCCTGTTCTGTAGACTAAAATGATGCATCGGTCTGGACCAGATCTTCCTCTCCCCTTCTTCCCACCCATGAAGAAGAATTTCACCCACAGGGAGTGGGAACTCACAAGGACTGAGATACTGAGCACTGGCATTACTCATTTTCTAATATGAGCTAAGACTAACGTCTTTTCTATGTTAAACAAGGGAAGGCGGCTATTTCTAGTGAATCTGGGGATGAATCAAATACCATGAGTATGAATCAAATACCATGGGTATAAATCAAATAAATAATAATTTTTTAAAAAGCAATAATTTTTGTATATTTAAAACAAGGAATATGGAGATATGTCAGAGATTTGTTATCCACTCTATAATCTGCTGTTTTGTTTGTTTGTTTGTTTGTTTGTTTAGGCGGTGATGTTTACTCACAACTTTGCACAAATGGAAACATGGCATTCATGAGTCATTGATCTTAATGTGGTGTTAGAAAAGAAAACCTAATGCTTCTTGATACCTGTCTTCAGGCAAGAAAATGGGCTAGCCAAGTAGATGGTTTCACTTGTTTTTGAACAAGTGTTAATAGGGAAAACAATAATGCAGGACATATTAAGCAAATATGAGTAAAGATATAAATGGAGAAAGACAGATCATAGAACATCTGCTATTTTGGAATTGTTGGGTAACAGCAAAGACCTAGCCAGTGGGCTGCAGATCAGGCTATAGCATATGCCTTATTTTGGAAAAAACATGTGATGGAATGACAAAGGAAAAAGAGAAAAAACCTCTTATATTCAGAATTTACATAGTCTGTACAAGACAGGATGTTCACAAGACCCTTTTGGGCTGGTCAGAAAGAAAGCAATTCTCTATATCCACTGTCTCATATGCCCATTGCACTGTAGAGTATTTTGCCCTTGCGCACAAGCTAATAACTTTTCTTCGTTTTTAGAGTGGTTGCATCACTTGTGGATTCATTTGTAAGACCCACTCCTTGTGTAGTCCATTGTTCTGAACTAGTGTACTTTGGGTAGAAGAGACTAAGTGGAAGGAATGGGCGAAACTTTCTACATGTTGCTCTTCCTTGCTCAGTGGAATTGCAGTCACAAGGATCTCAAATCCTATGGCTTGATCTATGTCACGCTTTGTGAGTGATGTCTGAAAAAAAGTGAACACGACCATTAGGACTGGCTTCTATTCCTAATCCACAAAAGAGCTTCATTGACAGCCCATGGGGAACCTGATTGGTTCAGGTGCATCTTAAGATGTCCAGCAATTTACCAAGCTATTTGACATACCTCGGCATGTGGTGTACTCCATAAAGTGGCCTCTGGCTGCATGTACCATGCATTTCGTCTTGAACCTTGTCTTGGGCCATCCTTTACAAATGCAAGATAGATGTATCCTTTGTGACTGTAGATGGAAGGGAATGGCTTTTGCCACAGAGTAGCAGAGATATGCTTTTTGCACAGCTGTATTTTGTACAAGTGTATAAATATAGGCAGGATTTCATTTGAAACTAGCATATTCTTCATGAAGGATACTTAAAATCCTGTAGAGTGGAAGAAATCAGAATCCAACATGAAAAGCCCACATGATCACAGTTGCTTAAGAAAATCTACAGCTCTTCTGTGGTATGGAAATATATTATTTATACTTCATTTTTGGTTTTTTGTTTTTCTCTTTTTTTTTTTTTTTTTGGGTATAGTCTTTTTAACTGACTCTATCTTGGCTCCGGATCAGTGTTTCTAGTACATCCAGAATTACATATTTGTGGAACTTATGTACTAAAGATGTACAATTTGTTCTTTACAATTTGGCTCCTCTTGTAATCTTCACTTATAAACCCAGATAAATAAAAGAACACATGCCTGGCTGAAATGCACAACCCTTGCAGTTCTGCCTAATTGCTTCCTCATTGCAGTCCGCTTTCAACCCTTTCCTCTCCAGTTTCGTTTCAAGGCTGTGAAGACATTTTTATCTGGCTTCATGTTTGGGAAATGGTTGAAGGCAATTGCTAGATAAAGTTGGTCACCATTCAGGGGCCCTATAAGACATGAGCTACCCAGCTTTCTGCATGATGCTGAGATGAAAACTTGGCCAGAATAAATCTTGTTCCAGTTAAGCCTGATATTTCATATGGAAAGTTTTCAAAAAGTGAGCATAAAAAATTCCTTTCGCATTTTAAATAACATGCTGAAAGTACCCTGACCGAGAACCGAGAGAGTAATTTGTTTTAGCTCAAATGGCAGGCTGTGCAGGTGGGCTAGCATGCTGACCAGAGGAGGAAAATGCTGAAGCTGCAGTTACAGACACTGCCAACACTGGGACGATTATTGTATGCAGATATATGGCAACCACCAAAGTCTTCTAAGAGATAGTTAACTATCAGACAATATGGTCATTTGGTTTCTTATAGGTTTGATTTATTATTTTTTACTCCAAAGCTTACAAACCTGGACAAGCAACATGTTCAGGTTTCTTATATTTTTGTGTTTCCTATGCAGTAAACAATATCTATCCTACTCACATTTGAAGGGGAATGAAACAGATAAGCTTACTCTATAGTATTGCCTTCAAAAGGTCGTGCCTTGGCCATGCCAAAAGAGTTTTGTTTGGATGACAGCTTCAGAAATGTGCAGACTATCAAATTTTATCTGAAATGTGTTTTTTAAAACATAAAAGTCTAGAGAATTTAACAAGAAAATGTTAATCTTTAACCTCTGTTTGCATAAGGAGTGGTTTACTGGAATGAAAAGACATAGGTGTTGTATATTAGCACTAGGGCTATAAAAACAAAGATTTGCAATTTATACATTGCACTGGGATGTACTTCCTCCTAGCTTCCTAGCAAATACCCATCCGTGGGTATGACCTTTTAGCTCAAATTGCTTTTTGAAGTGTTTTATTCAAGCTGATTTATCTTCTTAGTACCTTCATCTAGTCAATTCCAAATGTTATAGAAGATTCCTGCCACAGATTAGATCATACTGTGAATAGAAGCTGCCTACAATATTTCATTAATATAATATGATTCATCATTTGTTTGCTATTGCATTGGTTGCTATACAATTGCCTGGTAGAATAAACCCTTGACTGTTTCCAATAATCTGTCTTATCACATTCTAGCCATGGCACTTTTGTGAAATTTCACCTGTGTGCCGACTTCTACTCCATGGCATAGTATGGGGAAGGAGAAATCCAGGTTGGGATCTGAAACAAATCTCTTTGGCAAATGGCAAGTGTCAGAAGCAAGAGGCTTCTGCAGAGCACATCATAGCCAAGGCCCTGATAAATCATATATCCCAGGCTCTTTAAAGTAGCGAACAGGCCCAAGTCATTGTCTCAAGTGCTGGACTGCAGTTGCCCATGCTGCCTAATGGTTAGAAGACTCCTTGACAGAACTTTGGTAAATGCTGGCTTTCCTTGACTACTTCTGGGAGCAGCTCAGTAGTGCAGTCTAGGAATTGTTCCAAGTCCATAGTATAGCTGAGACAGGCCTTTTAGGGGGAGGGGGAAGACAAAGGGAGAGGAAGAGCTCTGCACCCATTTATTTAGCAGTACAGAGGTAGTCAGTACTAGGTTTGTGTAGGGAAGATAGGAGCAAAGACCTTTCATTGCCTTAAGGACTCTGATTGCTACTAATGTTTCATCTCTCCTGAGGGAGCTATTTGTATTCACTGCTGTTCCTCACGTGCAGACTCATGGAACATGATCAGTGTGGCTGTGCTAGCAGAATTGGGTAGAGTAGATCCAGTCTAAGTGGCACTTCAACCTAGCACCTTTTGTTCAGTGAATGATGCCTTAGATGTACGTGCTGGTAGCACTTGGTGATCAACTTGCTACGTAATCATGACAAGTAACCATGACGGCTGCCTGGCCAAGCCAGTTTTGGGCAAAGGCAGATAAAAGCCATTGCTAGTGTGAAAGAAGTGGAGGTGGCAAAATCAGCTCCCTGCTCCTAGTTCTCCTGTCCTGAACTACAAGCTCTGAAAAGTTGTTCTAGTCGTCAAGGCAACAAAATTTGTTTTGTCTAATTGGCTGAAAAAATGTGAACTGACTCTGTATGTTAGTGACTGTTATGACTGCTTTGAGTACAAGTGTAGAGCAGTCAGGGTAGAGTGTCTTTGCATTAGAATCAGGGGGAGGATTGACAGAGCAGATGTTGCAGTAGGAGTCTACTATAGGCCACCCAACCAGGACAGAGAGGTGGATGAGATATTTTAGAGGCACTTAGGTGAAATCTCATAATCGCTTGCCCTTGTTCTTGTGGGCGACTTTAACTTCCCAGACATCTGCTGGCAATACAACACGGCAGAGTGGGACCAGTCCCTGAGATGCCTGGAATGTGTGGGAGATAACTTCCTGACACAGCTGGTGAGTGACCTGACCAGAGACGGTGCCCTGCTGGATCTCCTCTTTGTGAACAGAGAAGGGCTGGTGGAGGATCTGGCTGTTGGAGGATGACTAGGGCACAGTGATCATGAAATAATAGAGTTCTCTATTCTTAGAGAGGTCAGGAGAGGGGGCAGCAGAACTAACATCCTAGCCTTCCAAAGGTCTGACTTTGTCTTGTTTAGGCACCTGGTTGGAAGGATCCCTTGGGAGATGAACCTGAAGGGTATAGTGGTCTAGGAAGGCTGGGCGCTCTTTGAGAAGGAAGTGTTAATGGCTCAGGAGCAGGCGGTCCCCAGGTGCTCTGAGAGAAGCTGACGCCAGAGAAGACCACCCTGGCTGAACAGGGAGCTTTGGCTGCAACTCAGGGAGAAAAGGAGAGTTTACAGCCTTTGGAAGAGCGGGTGAGCCACACACAGTGATTACAGAGAGGCTGTGAGGCTATGCAGGGTGGAAATCAGAAGGGCTAAAGCCCGACTGGAAATTAATTTGGCCTCAGCAATCAAGGATAACAAGAAATGTTTCTATAAGTATGTCAGTAGCAAAAGAAAGTCCAGGGAGAGTCTCCATCCCCTGCTAGATGCAGGAGGAAATATGGTAACAAGTGATGAGGAGAAGGCTGAGGTACTTAATGCCTTCTTTGCCTCAGACTTTAATAACAAGAGTTGTCGTACTGAAGGAATCCATCCTCCTCAGCCAGAAGACAGAGACTGGCAGAACGACCGACCTGCAATCCAGGAGACAGTCAGTGACCTGCTGCATCACACAGACACACACAAGTCTGTGGGACCGGATGGGATACACCCGAGGGTGCTGAAGGAGCTGGCTGGGGTGCTCGCCAGGCAACTTTCTATCATTTACCAGCAGTCCTGGCTGACTGGGGAGGTCCCGACAGACTGGAAATTGGCCAATGTGATGCCCATATATTATATAAGAAGGGTCAGAAGGATGATCTGGGAAATTACAGGCCTTTCAGCTTGATTTTGGTGCCCAGGAAGCTGATGGAGCAGCTCATCCTGTGTACCATCACACATCACATGGGGGACAACCAGATGCTCAGGCCCAGTCAGCATGGGTTTATGAAAGGCAGGTCCTGCCTGACAAACCTGATCTCCTTCTGCGACAGGGTGACCTGCTTATTGGATGAGGGAAAGGCTCTGGGTGTTGTCTACCTTGAATTTAGGAAGGCCTTTGACACCGTTTCCCACAGCATTCTCCTGGTAAAATTGGCTGCTCGAGGTTTGGACAATCGCACACTGCACTGGGTAAAAAACTGTCTGGATGGCCGGGCCCAAAGAGTTGTGGTGAATGGAGTTAAATCCAGTTGGCGGCTGGTCACAAGTGGTGTCCCCCAGGGCTCGGTTTTGGGGCCACTCCTGTTTAACATCTTTATTGATGATCTAGACGAGGGGATCGAGTGCACCCTCAGTCAGTTTGCAGATGACCCCAGGTTGGGTGGGAGTGTTGATCTGCTCGAGGGTAGGGAGGCTCTGCAGAGAGACCTGGACAGGCTGGAGCCATGGGCTGAGGCCAACTGGAGGAGTTTCCATAAGGCCAAATGCCGGGGGCTGCCCTTGGGCCACAACAACCCCCAGCAGGGCTACAGGCTTGGGGAGGAGTGGCTGGAGAGCTGCCAGTCAGAGGGGGACCTGGGGGTGTTGATTGACAGCCGGCTGAACAGGAGCCAGCAGTGTGCCCAGGTGGCCAAGAAGGCCAATGGCATCCTGGCTTGTGTCAGCAATAGCGTGGCCAGCAGGGACAGGGAAGGGATCTGACCCCTGTACTCGGCACTGGTGAGGCCGCACCTCGATTCCTGTGTTCAGTTTTGGGCCCCTCACTACACAAAGGACATTGAATGACTCGAGCGTGTCCAGAGAAGGGCAACGAAGCTGGTGCAGGGTCTGGAGCACAGGCCGTATGGGGAGCGGCTGAAGGAACTGGGGGTGTTTAGTTTAGACCTCATTGCCCTCTACAGCTCCCTGAAAGGAGGTTGCAGAGAGCTGGGGATGAGTCTCTTTAACCAAGTAACAAGTGATAGGACAAGAGTTGCACCAGGGAAGGTTTAGACTGGATATTAGGAAGTATATCTTTCCAGAAGGGGTTGTTAGGCATTGTAAGGGGCTGCCCAGGGAGGTAGTGGAGTCCCCATCCCTGGAGGTGTTTAAGAGTCGGGTTGACATAGCGCTGACAGATATGGTGTGGTTGGGAACTGTCAGTACTAGGTTAACGGTTGGACTTGATGATCTTCAAGGTCCTTTCCAACATAGATGATTCTGTGATTCTGTGATTATGTGATTCTGTGACTCTGGTCAGAAGAGAAGCTACTGGTAGGTAGTGTAGTGTGTTTTGGACCTGAGGAAGTTTATCTACAATTCCACATGTTTTGCTTCCTGGTTGGTAAAATTTTGTTAAGGATAGATATTAAAATCAAAGTGACGTAGAAGAGTAAGTTTAAAACTGGTTGGAAAGTATTTGTCTAGAAAATGTTAACTTCAAAAAAATTCAGTTTGTACAGGTCCTCCAGATATCGTGTAGTCCAAACTCATACCCATCTGAATCAGGTGGCTCAGGCCCTGACCTAGCTGAGGACAAGATATCTCTATGGATGGATATTTGTTACCTTCTTGGGCCACCTGTGCTAGTGCTTAACTGCTCCCATGGTGAATATTTTCTCCTTATATCCAGATAGATTTTATTTTGCTTCAAGCTGTGACAGTTGCCTCTAGTCTCCTCACTGTACATCTCAGATGAGCCTATCTTCATATTTTCTATAATCCCCTCTATTTTAATGATGAAAATTCTCTGTACATGACTACCCTAGCTTAATATAGTTGTTCCTAGGATGCAGGTTATCAGTTATACAGCTCCAAGTGCATATTTTCTCACTCTGTCTGTAGTTTTTCTACAGCTTTTGCCATTGAATAGATGGCAATATCAGAGTTCAATAGAATGCAATTTAGCTCATGCTATCCCCAGTTTATACAGCCTGATCTTAAGTCACCCTAATGACATGTAATGCATGTTTCTGTAAATACACTTTCATTGCTCAAGAGGGTCACCTGTTTGAAGTGACAAAAATATTATTTTAAGCTGATACTGTACTGTAGAAAAAATTACTAGTTCAGCACCCATTTATTATGTGCCTTTGTGCTCTTTCCAGTTCCATTCTCCTTACTAGTGGGCTTCAGTAAGATCTCATGCATCTATCTGGGCAGGAATGGGGCAGGTCTAGGAACTAGCTGCTTTGTTCAGCATTTTCATTGCAAACCTAAAGGAAGCCAATACAGTATGTCTGTAAGGCTTCTTATTGTGTATTATGTCATGTGGTTTCCCTATGGAAAATATATGGCTGGAAAGAGGAAATTGAACAGGCTGCAGAATGTCTCGTGTCAGACGTCTAGAATGCAAAGAATTTGGGAATCTGGTTTCCTCACATAACTCCTTATTCACTTGTCAAAAGAAAAGCATCAGAAAGGAAAGGCTCTTTGTTGTGTCCTGGTGCTATTATCTCCTTTATTTGCTAACTGTGGGAGGTTATTACAGAGCATTATTTATTTCTAAAGGTCATTTTAGTATTCTTACTTGGAGAAAGATGAAAGGGGAGGGTAGAAAGGGGAGGGAGAGAAGGGGAGTGCTTCTACGAAGTGAAATTGCAAGTCAATTGGCAACACTGCTGTTTTTCCACTGGATACTATTGAGGTCAAAGCAAAGGATGGCATTATTTCATCTTGTCCAATGGCATGGGATTTGTTTGCAATGTAACCATCCTACAGAAACCCTCAGCATTCATGGGTAAATAGTGATGTTGAGAAGATATTTTGACTGTACATGACACACTTCAGTCTTGCATGTTGTAGTTCCTAATGGTACTCCTAGTATCCACTTAAGTGATCTACAGTATCTGCTACTTTTACTGGGGTTAGGAGACTATATGCCAACATTGCAGCCTTTTTTACTATTCTAGGAGTTTTCAGTACCTTTTCATGAGAAAGGAATTGCTGTAGAATCTGACTGTAATAACAAAAAAATTTACTTCCATGTAAATATGTTCTATTTTGTAGATAAGATTTTTTTTGTTAAATTGTAAAATTATGAAATGCAGCTCAGAAAAGAAGGCATTTTCATTTATTGATATGTATTGCTGTATATGGAGGTCACGAAAGATTGAAGGGAAAAGCATCAAAGCAATTAATCTCCCAATTAAGTTATATTCATGATTGTGATAATGTTTGAAATATGAAATGAATATTTCGACTTGATTTACACTCTTGTGAATTCTTCTACAAATCCTTAGTTTTTTACCCCAGGAAATTAAAATTGTCTAGGAGCATGACTGACATTTATAAACAGCAAATAATGTGAATCCAAAATACAGTCTCCAAGGAGAAGTACATACTTGGATTAGTAGGATATTACAATTCTCTCCCAGTGGTTCTGTGCTTTGACAAGATATCTCCTCAGATGTTGGTAACCAGCAACTGCAGGTGGTTTGGAACAGCTGAAGAGAGAACATGGGAAGGGAAGGGAAGGGAAGGGAAGGGAAGGGAAGGGGAGGGGAGGGGAGGGGAGGGGAGGGAAGGGGAGGGAAGGGGAGGGGAGGGGAGGGGAGGGGGGGCAAGGCAAGGGTCAGAGAAATGTATTATAGTCACTACCCCTGTATTCAGCGTTGTGTCAGGTCTGGTAATCTTGGGTGGTGGGTGCACACACAGCAAACTTTTCTGTCACCTTTTAATTTCATCTTAGCAGCTGATTAGCAAACTGCTACAAGAGAGATGAGGAAAAAGGCAGAACATGGGTTCTGCACGTGCATTGAGGGAGAATGGGGTGCACCAGACTCCTTGTCCGATTGAATTCCCCTTTACTTCTACCCCAGTTCCCACAAATTTTTGCTGACTTCCCACTTCTTGAGCAGTCATCAGGCTTCTGGGGTAGGAATGCTCACCACTTATCAGTCCTTTTCACCTCTTTGATAATGAAGTAGATAACAAGGTCTACATGGTATCCGGTTTACACAATAGAGCCACAACATTGGGCTTACACAACAGAGCCAGTGATCCACCCTTTGAGGCATATCTAAGAAGTTTAACAGTGCAGCTGCAAGGGAGTGGGGAGTGCATCCTTCAATATGCTCCTGCTTCCTTGGGTGACATTCCTTAGACTAATCACAAAGACCACAGCTGGTCCTTGAGGTTTTCTGTGTCGATTAATGTTTGAGGCATTACTTCCTTCAGTTCCTTACACAGGGGAAGTGAATGCTGGAAGATGTATACATTAGAACAATTGGGATTTCAACTTGAGGTCTATTGCAGAGATGACGTTTTCCAAAAGACCTTTCAAAGGTTCAAAAGGTATTGAATGTTAGATTATTTGAGAAGATAACTTCTATTTCAACAACACACATTTGTTTTGTAAATGATTTGTCTTTATTTATCTTCAGCATTGTAAACAACCCCTTTCTCCCACTGCCAAATCTAACATAATTTGTGTGATCAGATAAGAATAGGTTGAGTTTCCAAAGAAAGTTTCTACTCCCTC
Source organism: Athene noctua (assembly GCF_965140245.1). NCBI lineage: Eukaryota > Metazoa > Chordata > Aves > Strigiformes > Strigidae > Athene > Athene noctua. The sequence continues at coordinate 34,656,606 of NC_134077.1, forward strand.
AGGTAAGGTAAATTTAGAGTGGATATTTTAATGCCAGTGCCTGGTACTGGCATTTAATTGTGATTAAAAATGGTAAGTGATTAAACTTATCACGAGATTAACTTTCTCATTTGCCAATTTAGAAATTAATCAGAAACTTCAATCAGGCCCGTGATCTTGATTTTCTCAGTCAGTTCTGGAAATGGCAAACAGATCTTGTGTTTTCTAAATATGAGGACCAATCCCAGAAAACATAATACAGACACATACACGGATTCCTTATTTTTTTTTGCAAAATAAATAATTTAAATATGGCAGTTATATTATTTACTTTAAACAATACCAAAATTCAGCATACTTGAGAAGAATGGCTGTCTTAAAGCTGAGGCTGGGGAGAGTTACCTTCAGACAGTGACCTGAAAAACAGATGGAGACTCACAGACATTTTTCTATTTGCACTTGCAGCAGCATTCATCAGCGAGAACTGTCCAAGTGGAGTAAGCTATTTTTGAGGAGTTTCCATAGTTAGTGTTAGTTTGCTGTTCCTGTTTCAACCCAGGTATTTAGTGGGTGGGTGGAATCCTGAGGACTGCTGGTATCAAGAGAGATGCCTTTGGTAAGTTACACACTTTGAGACTTCTATTTTAATTAGAACAAGGTGTTTGAGTTTCATGCTTCTGAATACAGGAGAAACAGAAGGAAGTAAGAAAATTTCTTCTGTGAAGTATCATTTATTCTTAGGAGTTTGTGGTATTTTTTCACTCTTTGAACACCTTTTTGTACTTTTTGGTTTTTTTTGACATTTTGTGAACCTTTTTGTCTCTTCTGGGACTAGAAGAATTACACTGGAGACTGAGCCCCCACATCTTTTTCCCAGTCTTCTCCAGTTGTGCATGTGTCTCTGAGTCATTCCAGTAGGAATCTGGCAGGGTCATGCATCTCATTGCCTTCTCTTCCATTCCTCTGATGATCTCTTTCAGAGACATATCCACATTTTTCATCCTGGAAGACAGCTCACTCTCCCATTCTCTGAGTCTGCACTGGGGACAGCCCATCAATTTCTCCTAAGGAGTCATGTAAACCTGCTGCTTCTGCTGTTTGTGTGAAATTCCTCCCCTGCATGTTCTTCTTTCTGTTTGCATATCATTCTGTATTTGGCCCTCTTTCTCATGATTTTCTCTCTGTCATCCTTATGCCACTTTCTTTTTCATCCCTTGCCTATTTTCATTATTTCTTCTTCTCCACCATCTTTTGGGAAGAGCTGTTCATAGTTCTTATTTTCTGTTTCTCCTTAGCCAGCCAATCTCCTCCTCAGAGATGCCTTTCCTCTGGTAGCTTTCTTCCTCTCTTTCTTCTTTCCTTACATTCTTCCAGAGGTAATCCATCTAAGCCAAAGTATTCCTCTGCTTCTTTTTCTCTAGCAGGTCTTAGTTTACCTACCCATTTTCTGCTCCATCTGATGATAAATCTCTATTGAACTCTGTTATTCTCTCCAGCTACATTTAAGTCTTGGGTCTCATCATTTGTTACCTTAGTTAGGCCAAATAGTAATGGTTTGTGCCAGATACTCCTGAAGAGACAATGGATATCCCTCTGCCTCTGCAACCTCTCATTTTTGTCATGCCAAGCCTCAGGTCATCTCTACTTCTCCCCTTTTGGTGCCTTTTGCCAACTTCTTCCCTTTCACTGGCCTTTAAAAAGAAAGAACAATATCACCCAACCTGTCTTTTATACTCTTTGCTTTACTAGCTGCATTTCATAAAATGGAGAATGAATGTCATAATTATGAAAGTTATGCTTTGTTCCCCATGCATAACAGAAGTGGCTGAACTCCTGCTTTAAATGCAAAACTTGACCTGGCACAGTTAACTACGGAAACTCAGGCCGTATAATTAGTTGGTAACTTCTGCAAAATTAAAATAAATGTATGGGATTGCATGCAAATGTCAGTTACTAGCATCTGATTCAATATTCTACTGTAGGGGAACAAAAAGAGAAGGATGAGTTCAAGAAGATGCTCAGGTAGCTAGTACTGATCAATACAACTCTATTGCTAGTGAAATTTTTTACCATTCAGGGCACTGCCATTAGAATTTGAAAGATTTTTTAAGAAACAGCTGTTTTGGTCATCATTTGAACATCATGTATCTTGTCAAGTGCAACCACCTGTTATCCACTAAAGCACCAAGACTTAGAAGAGTATGAACAGAATAGTCTACAATTTTCAAGAAGTTCCAGCTTCTGCCATTTAAAAACCAAATAAAATTTAGATTTTGGGGAGGCATGTCCATGCTCAGTATCTGACATCCAGTCATAGCTCCCAGTCACAGAACACTGCTTAGTCCCCAGTGAATCTAAATGACAGAGGTTTGTGTTCCAGAAACCATGCTTTCACCACAAGGTTACACATGTCTGGTTTGGTGAAAACCAAAGGTACAGATTTTCACATAGTCCCTGTGATTTGAAAGTAACCTCAAAATGATAAATTCAAGAGTCAGTCCTCATAATACTGATTCTGAATTTTAAGCCAGATAATCCAAAATGATAATTCTTAGAATACTTTGTATTTGACTTTTCTTACAGCAACAGGTTACTCATGCCAATTAGGAGTGCTTCTAAAGATGGCACTTTGTGTGGCCATTTAAACTGTAAATTAATTCTGCTTCTTGAATCATCATTAAAGCATTTTACAAAGATTCCTCCACTGATGAGAGAGGGGGTGTACCTTTGCTAGTTAATAAGCAGTATGATAAGGCCTCTGAGCTGGTAGTGCTGTCTATGGGAAGGATGAGGTGCTGACCTGGGTAACTAGCTATAATTTTCAGATCAGGTTTCTAGCAGATCATATGCTTGCTCCTTCCTTCCCTTTTCTAGCATTTCCACCTGCTTTGGTTAAGGAAGAAATTCAGACAGTTTCTGTCTTGCTACATGAGGAGCTTCACATTTATTTTCTCTTCTGTGAGCTTCTTCCCTTGGAATACAATTTTGAGGGGAATTCAGAGGAGAGAGGGCTGTTGTGGAGAATTGGCATAAGCACTGATGACAGAACTAGGTCTTTCAGTGAGGTTTCTGGTTTGTGCAACCACGGAATCTTAAGCTCCATAGCAGATTAATACAGAAGTTGTCTTGGATTCATGTATGTTACAGATGGAAAAGTCATATTTGGTCATCTGGTTCATCCTTCTGAGAGCACAGGGTTATTCAGCAAGACATGTTTCTAATATTTTGTCTAACCTATTTTTACAGGCTACGTGATGAGTCATGGCGCTTACACTATCCCCAAAGCAACAATATTCTATGGCTAGTCAAATTTCAGTGTGGGAAGACTTTTCCTGCTACAGATTTCCCATTTCTTAATTTTATTTCATTACACTTGCTTATCTCTTCTAAACACTTCTTCTCAGCTTTTGTATTTAAGCTATTCAGCTATATCTTTGCTCCTATCAAATCATGGTATTTTAAACAGGGCAAATTTTTGAAGTCTATCTTTATTTTTGCCTGGCATGTTGCCTTATAAAACCCCATGTTCATTAGTGTATCATTTAATCTTCAGACTTAAACATTTGGGAAAGTTCAGCCATATTTGAGAACTGTATGAGGCAAAAATACTTATGTTCCCCTCCATGTTAATATAAGCAATGCAGTCATTCAGTTGAAGCTCTGCACGCCCATGCTTTGAGGCAAGGCTGTGAAATTTGGCAGAAAGGGTGGGTGCTTAGAACCAAAATGTGCCTTTTGCCATCACTGCAAAATGTATTTTAGAGAAATGATAAATCTAAAAAAAAAGTAAATTCTCAGGAATACAGTGGGAACTTGTCAGAGTTTGGCTGTTGGCTTTCGAGTGTGGAAGACACTCTGTCTAGCTGTGGCTACTGTGTGGTGAAGGAAGCATGGCTCTTCCAGCCTTCTGCCCTGGGTGTTGTGCCTCCAGCAGACAGCCACCTGCCCTGCCTGTGGACACGGGGCACCCTGCCTGACACTGGCACAAAGCAAGCACCAGGAAAGCAGTAGAGGAAAGGAAGAAGAAATGGGTGATAAGGGGAAGGGAAAATAAAGGCCAGGGGAAGGTGATCAAATGCTGGAAGAAGCAATACATTGACAGAAAGAATAATAGACCAGAAGAGGAAGAGAGGGAGGAAGAGAGGTCTGAGCTGTGAAGGAGAGGATATAAGAGCAGTCAAGGAAAACTGTATAGGCAGGGCATAAGAAGGAGTACAAAACTCCATGTTATATGGTCCCCTTCAGAACTGGGTATATGATAACCAATAGGAAGGCATGTTCTTCTGTAATATGGAGATGTGCACTTGTATTTTGCAGTCCCAGTTCTACAGACCCAGATTTTAGTTCCAGACTTTTTCTTACCTCTCCCCTAAGCAGCTCCTTTCCCATCTCTCACTTCCTGTCCCATATTCTCCTGAACATCTTCGTACCCAAAGGCATCTCTGTTTCCCCTGTGTCCTAGCTCCCCGTCTGCATCTGTGACCTGTACATTTGTTCCTCTGCCCCAGCTCGTAACTCCTCTTCCTTTCACACCAACCAATGGTGTGTTAACAAATTTAGGGCTGTATTCTTTTATTAGGTACAGTGAAGTACTGTGACTTGTCCAGAATGCCTGTTATGTACATAGTGATAAGAATCATGACGTTGTCATTTCAGTAAATATCAACATAGTATGAAGAATCTATCAACAAAAATTATTGTCTAACACTTCTAATTTCAATGGCCATTACTAAATTACATTTAGTAATACTGAGTAGTAGTTTTGGGTTTTAATAAAAATCAAGATTTTATCAAAATACATAAACAAATAATTCTCTTGACCTAGGTGAGATGAAGAAAAATGAACATTAGTATTATGCTTTAAAGGAAAATACAATTTGCTGTAGTAATGCCCTATTTGTAAGGCAGGCGAGCAAGTTGTTGTTTTGTCTGCAGGGATTTTCCTTCGGTAGAGGTGAAAAAGCTACCAGATATCAAGGGTAAAGTTGAGAATTACAATACTGGAGTATCTTTCACTGCCTTGAACATTACTATGCCAGTCATAAAACAAAATTGCATCTATTAGTCTCCTTGCTGTTAGTATTGAAGCTGCTTTTTAGGATCATGACTTGAGAACTGAGATCACTGTAGATTCATCTATTGTGTCATAAAGAAACCTTTTATTGTTGAATTAGGTATGCTTATGCTACTGCAGTAAGAATGGCATGTAGGGAAATGCACTTGATGCTTTTGGATTTCTTAATGGTTTATAATCTAATTCCTGGTGCATTATTTTATTCTACTGTGTTTGATTTCTTTTGCAATACCAGTATTTGATTCTTTTGCAAGCAGTCACTTCAAGGAACAATTACTGCAACATCACCACTGAAAGAAAAGATAAACCAGTTGCTACTGGTTACCCAGTTCCCAAATCCAAGCCTTTATATCTTCTTGGGTATGATTTATTTTTGTTTTCTGAATATAATCCTGAAATTGGAGTCTTGTTAATGAACAAATAGAAGACCTCTCCTTTGCAGAAAGTATTGTATTTATCCAGCTGTGTTTCAGGATTTAATGTGCCAGGATTTATTATGACCTATCACTAAGCTAGTTGGGATTGTATCAAATACAATGTGTACATTTTTAAAATGCTGTGCATAATGATCTGATGTTAAGGAGTAATTTGAATCCTTTAAAATATCAGGGATCATTCTGTTCAAGATGTAATCATTAATAAAAAAATATTAAGAAAACTATTATCACCAAAACTATAGTTTCTTTTCAATGTCTATTTGAAAACAGTAAATCTTTTAAATTAAACTCTCAAAAACACATTTGTCAAAATCATGACTATACCATCAGCTATCCTTGTGAATTTCTATTGCTGTTGCAATAGATTATCTAGCTACTATTATATTAGTGTTGAAGAAGTAAATAAATTTAAAAAGGGATGAAATCATGTGTGACATTTATGAGAACTAAACTTGTTCATGCTGAAATTAGAAGCAGATAAACTCTTTTCACCTCTATTTACCCTTGACTTCATTGAAGTATTGCAGTTAATTTACATCTCTATCACATGCACACCAATACACATCGTACTCTTTCATTTACTGAAGCAATCTAATATTTGGCTGTATGTATAAATGAAAGAGAGACTTCTACTTGGACCCAGAATTGAGGCTCATAATTCCTTCCTCCTCATGCAGCCCAGCAATCTCTGTTGCATGGGAGTGCCAGTCCTTCTTGGTTTGAGTCAGTACTGTGGGAAGGGTGCTGAAAACTGTGTCCTGAGGAATAAACTGGACAGAGTGCATAAATGAATTGGTCATTCCTGTGGGCACAAAGATTCCCATGAAAGACCACAGCTTCCTGAAGCAAACTTTCCTTGGTGCCTCTCTTGTGCACTCCCCCTTACATAGAGTAATGACATGAAAGCCACCATCTCATCTTAATTACACATGCTGAGATTGTGCAACTGCACAATCCTACCCATGGCTTTCTTGTCTTCCCTTCCAGTTCTCCCTGCTTGTGACTTGCTTGAAGTACATGACACGCACCTCTGGACAAAGACTGCCTGCTGCTCTGCATTATTTCATTACCTAGTGCAATATGATTCAGTCTTGATTTGGGGTGCAGGTGAGCACTGGGATGCTACTGGTAAACTGAAGAGAGGACACTGACTATAAAGGAATGTTCATGGAAGTAGTCTGGCAAAAGAATATGACCCTGCCGACATGATTGCATTAGATTGCAGGGTATGTGGTCTGAGACTGGACCTGGTCAAATTATAAAATGCTGTGTTGGAAAGTATGATTTGGATAACAATTTGGTGAGGAATTAATATACATCTACATACTTCTCTGGTGATTTGTGAAAATCTCTTTGTGAAAACTTCCTTGCCTCTAAAACATTAAGACTGTTCAGAATAAACTCTTTTTCTGATTACTTCTTTCTTCTTGAACAGGAAGGAGAAAGCATTAGGAAAAGTATTTGTTTCATCTAAGGGTTAAGCAGGCATCATGCTTTTTCAGCCCTGGTGATCTCTCATTTCCATGGAAGGGCAACAGAACCTTGAACTGGCTCTAGTGCAAACAAATAAGTTTCCAAAACTGGATTTCCACAGTGCGGTCTAAGACGAGATGACCTGTTTACATATCACCTGTCACAGGGGATAAGAAAGTCAGTCTAGAAGCTACGACCAGAAAAAAAGGAATAAGTAAACCCTGGAAGAACATTAAAAGACATTCACAGGAAAAGTGAGAGAAATCAGGCAAGGATCTGGTCAGACTCAGGAAGCTTGAAAGCTGCTAGGTCTAAAGACTTGGGACTAGAAAAGTTACTTGATAGATATTCTTGATGGGAAGGTCAGATGGAACAGTAAGAAGACTATTCAGTTAATTTGTTTGTCAGAATTTATAATGAATCTTTAATAAGTCCAAAAATAATTCGAAAGATAAGGTGACTGTTGTGCAGCTAGGGAAAAATGTAGGCATTCAAGTCCAGAACTGTACTTCTATAAGCCCTCTTCTGTTGGTTTCTACCTGATGCAGCTACTGTAGCCTGCCATCTTGGAGTTCTCCCCCTCATAACAGTCTGCCTCTCTACAAGTACACAGGAACCTGAGTTTTGTCATGGCAGATGAACTTGAATTTTGGATTTTTGAATGCCTAAGCCTCCCAAGATCCTGGTTCCAGGGATGCCTGAGAACACACTTCAGCACAGAGCAGTGTCTGAATATGATTACCTTAGACAGATACAGTAACATACACAAGAGCTGCACAGTTGTGGTTTCTAAGAAGAGCTGCCCAGAAATTCAATATGAAGAAAGACTAAAATGGACACTTCTTGACTAATATTCTGCCTTCACTGATGAGAAACTGCCCAGAAATGTCTGAAATTCAAGTGAATGCATAAGAACATAAATTTTGAGCCTGATATCTCTAACAGCAAAGGAAGAATGGATTGTGAAGGCATTTAGTGTCATAATCACTGTGCCTCTGGACCCAAAAGGAACTGCATCCTAGTAGACCCTAGGCTTTTTTGTTAAAAGTCCTAAATTATTGGCACAATGCTAATCAGCTTCTTGGTGATCTGAACAAATGTGGCATTTAACAAACCAGTTAATATGTTAATTAAGATATGGATAAACCAAACCACCTAGCAACTGACTAATATGCAAACAAGCAGAATTTTTGAAGTCTCTGTTACCTCAGGTTTCCTGCCATATTCGCCAGCTGCTACTTAAAAAATTTTGCTTGTGTTATTACCAAATTGCATATTTTAAAAAGGCATCATGCAAAAGCTGGCTGATTAAAAGCAAGTTACTCATCAAACTCATTACAGCTTTCATGAGTATCTGTCTCATAGCTGCCGGAAGAGTTATTTTGCTATAGTGGCGTTTTCATTAAATCTATTTTAGTTTCTGTTTATCATGCTTCATTTCTCCAAGGATTAGTTGTCTTACAAATGTATCCAGCATTCTTTTGATTTTGCCAACCAGTCTCCTTGAGGGAGGAGGTCTGGCCTGAAAGCTGTGCTCAAGACCATAAGCTTGTCTGTTTAGAACTCATATATAATTTCTCAGTTCTTTCTGCATAGAGTTGCATTCTTTCTGATCAGTGACACCTCCCTTTTGTACCTCCTTCAACTATCCATCAATTCCTTAAGCAAAACCCAATTCAATCAGTTCCTGTTTATATTTCTATCTTCTAGTGTCTTCAGAACAAGCCGAATTTGATGCTTCCTTAGGTGGGTTGTTACTGGTTTATCAGCTCATAAATTAAAGAACTGTTAAGATAATTCCACAAAGCTTATATTGGAAGGCATTCATTTTCCTTCTGTTGAGCTCAGGCTTTTCCTTGATATAGAGCTGAAGCAGTGCCAGTGATATTACAGCAATGATACATTTAGGCTACCAGTTCTGTTTTCATCTTCTTTTCCTCATCATCTTCAAATTCTCATGGATTTCCTGATTATCTAGTGGGGGAAAGGCATAATAATTTTTGGCTATGACTCTATTTAAAATGTTCTAAACTGCCTTTTTTTGTTTGTTGATTTGCTTCTGTGGCAACATTTTTAATTAAAAAAAAAAAAGGTAGAAAAAAAAAGTGCTTTGGTTTAAGAATGCTCTTTGCTTCCAGGGAACCCCAGCTAAGTGGCTTGCAAAAATGCCAAAGTTCACTTACTCACCTGACAAGGAATGTGAATTAGTTTGATTTTTGTATTACAAGTGCTTAGCTGAAATACTTAGACTAGATGAGTTCTTGGATATGTCTTGTAGGCAACATAAGAATTTCAGGAGACACTGGTTCTAACTCTTGACAAGAGCTTCACCATCAGTGTGGGCAACACTTCCATTGAGGACTGTCCCCTTTTATTTGCATTTACATTATATTTCTGAGGACTTCTGACATAAACTGTTCTATTACAGTTTATAAGTAGTTGTATTTATATGACTGCCATCATCTAGGACACCAGCAGTGACAGAATGATGAGAGATTGCAGATATTGAGTGTAGATAAACTTACAGTTTGATGTCATCTAGAGGGGAATGTAACCCTTAGTGTTGAAAATCTGACAGGTCTGGGCCAAAAAGATATAGCAGTGGCATATGCGTGAAGGGGAAAGAAAAAGAAGGGAGAACATGGCTCAGAAGATCTGGATGCTGAAATTGCTTCTGCTGGAGAGACTAAAACTGTTAAAAAAGATAGTGAAGGCAGACACATCTGAGGTTGCTCTATGAAAGACAAGAACGATTTGCTTTCAGTTGCTTTCTTATGACAGTCCTCTCTTTAACCAGCCATGGATGAAACAAGTAATAACTTCACATGCAGAAAAAGGATATTCTACAAAGTTTCAAGAAGCTTCATCATTCTACTACTGTCAGAGGAGCTGTGGTAACATCAAAACAAAGAACAAAGCTTGGCATGTGACAGGTAGCCAGAGCAATTAATTCTCTCTAAATGCATTGGTATTTCAATCCACCTATCTATGATTATGGAAAAGCCCTTCATGATTCTGGATGAAAGAATATTGCAGTGCTGGTTTGTGAAGCCAGCATTCAGAACTTTCAAGCTTATTCTTTGCGATGAAATACAGCACACATTTCTGTGTTATCTCTGACATGTGAATTATGGAAGGTTCAATCCAGTTTGGGGACTTCAGAAGTTTTTTGAAACCTCAGGTACAACTGACACTTTCCTTTTTCATGAGAATTCACCATCAATGAAGTCCATGAATAGAAAATTTTCTTGCTCCAGAATAAGTTCTTAGTGTCAGTAATATGAGGTATTTTTTGATTTTTATAATAACTATAAAATTAAAATGGTATCAACTCAAATTGTCAGTCTTGTGTTTTGAATAAAAATGTGATAATCTTTGCAGAGAAGGATGGCACAACAGTGTCAAAACTTTATCAAACGTAAAGTTGTATATGTGTTCATTATCGGTGATATCAAGATTAGAGTTTCTATAAGTGATCACAGTAAATTAAAATATTACTTACCATTTAGTTTATTATAAAAGTCTTTGAGCAACAGGTAAGAGGCTTATCAGTAAACAAGTCTAATCTGTATTTTAGCATAGCACTGAGACAAGCTGTTTGAAATGAGCTGGGGTAAAAATTTCAGTAACGTTGTTCTACCTTCCTTTTAAACTTTTCAAAACAATAAATTAATTTTTTTTAAAATCGAAACCCATTTTAAGAATCCGTGAGGGATTATTTTCAACTGGAAAATAATGTTTCTTACATCTTGGATCCCTGGCAGCCAGAGTTCAAATGAGACAAAGACACAGAACTCTTTTAGAAGTTTTTTGTATTCCTGTAGTAAAAAGAAAGTGTGTTCATTCTTTGTATGTTGGGTCTCCCTTATGTATGGCAAACCTGTTCCTCAGTCCTCTTCCATTTCCATCAGACTGTGGGACACAGCAAAAGTGTTAGAATAGCATAGGTATTTGCACTTGAGTGGGGGCAAGAGTAAATAGACATGCAAAACTGTGTTACTGCCTTTCAACTCTGAATTCTGAGCTCTCAGCTGAGTCCTCCCCCTTCTTTATCGCAGAGATCATGGCTACTAAAGATATGCTGGGAGAGCTAGTGTGGCAAGGTAAGTAAGTGGTCATAGAAATAATATGTAGCTCTAGCAAGCGTAAAATATACTCTCTGCATTCAAAACAGAAGAAAGGCAGTAGTGTCAGAAATACCAAAAGTACTTTTAATGTTTCTGACACCAATAATTTTTCATATTATTAGTCATACCTACCCTCTGATTACTTAGCAAAAATAATACAGAATGAAAACAATGTTCACCTTCTATTCCTTTGGTGGCAGACATGGCTCCTGTTATTACAAGATGTATTTATAATCTCTAGGGCCCTGGTTATGGCTTCTTGTTGACCCTGGCAGTCAATCCCAGACCATGGTGAATTGGAAGTATATTCCAGTGAACATAATGCAACGAATGCAAAACTGGTGGAACAGAGAAGATACTTGGTCATTACATACAGTAATAATGTTATGGACTTTGATAAAGATTCAGCAAGTATGAAATACAGTAGCCTGTTTTCTTTGCAGTAAAAAACACTGTGATTAATTTACACTGTTGTTTTGTTTTCTGTTGGCTGTTTTCTATTCACTTTCTTTTGAAAATAACAGTTATGTAGGGTAGTGTTTCCAGTTGTTTCATGAGACTAGTAATCAGAAATAGCCCTTGACAGAGAGGTTTTTGCAACAACTGCAGTATGGTTGATCAATAAATTAGGAGTAGGCTTAAAAGTGGTGATGGCAGAACTTCCATGGAAGCTGAACATGTACTAGATTACTCATTTCTGAAACAAAAATGGCTCAGATTTTCTCATACAAATAAATGTAAAAGTATTTATTTAACTTTCCCTTAAAATGTTTTTTCAGGTTCAAAACCACAAATCAGACAAACATAGGCAATAGGCTAAATATAGAGTGAAATAGTTAAGCTAGTCCTTACTCATCCTGGGAAAAACAGGAGACTGAGAAAGACACACTTATGGTCATTTAAATTTTTAATACTATGTATCTAATGAACTACATTAGATCATCTGGATGATAAAAACAACTATTGTTATTTGGCAGAATGTAGAAAAAATAGATCAACGTAAAGAGCTATTCTGCTCTGGAAACTGGTAATCGGAGACATTTCACTGTTAATCTGTTATGTAATACAACACCCCCCACCCCCCCCACCCCCCTCATTTTTTGTCATAAAAGTGAACTAAATCCAGTCAGAACAGATATGCCAGAGAATGCAGCTACTTCAGTTAGAAAGGAATTTGGAGAATGAGTCTTTTCTGTAAAAACTTCTAAGGCTTCTTTCTGTTGCTTTCCTACTGTTTTGGTTGGTTTTTTTTTTTTTTTTTGGTGGATTTGTGTGTGTGTGTGTGTGCAGTCAACCTGTCTGTATAAAACGTAGTAATTGCTGCCCATAAAGGGAACAAGGAATCCTAGATTCCAACTGGGGTCTCCTTTTCTTTGCTGAAACAAGGTTACCAGACTCAGACTAATTTAATCATACCTCAGTTCACTCTTTCTTGCCATTATGCTGCTTTTATGTCTTTATAAGATTGATCTCTTCAACAGAAGCATGCAACTCATGAAACAATTTTAGTCAATAAAGCCCCAGAGAAAATGTGGATTCTTTTATCTAGCTTGATATTTCCAAATGGATTCCCAAACGCAGGTAACCTGCTTCTCAGGAGGAAATGATACATGATGTCCCAGAACAGGTAAATAAACAAAACTCTTTTGCCTGGCAAATGTATCCTAAAGTCTTTCCTCTTTGCAACTTCATCTTTTTAGTGGCACTGGGACCATTTTATCTAGAATTAATTTTGCCTGTGACTTATAACTGGCTTTGGATTTAAATCTATCCAGATCAATCCACCAAGCTGCTGTGCCTATGGGTATGCTGTGTTTACATGGGAAGTGCCATTTCAGAGCCAGCTATAGGCATATGCAATAAAGGAGATAATTGGCATGGGGAAGCTGAATGTCCAGGGGCCTGCTGTGTTGTATGTGCTAGGGCTCTGGAAGGGTCGGACACCCACTGCTGATGAACAGGAGCGATGCTGTGGCCTCTGTGATGACCACCAGCCCCACTTTGGCAAGCCAAGTCAACCAGACAGAGCTTGGCTCTCCCACTTCCAATCTGTGTCCTGGACACAGTCCCGTTCTCCTCCACAGTGAGTTGGCAAAATTGATTTTTACCCACAATGCTAAGAAGTGTTATGATGGCTTTGTTTGAATTTAAGCCAGAATGTGTGTACAGGAGCACAGGAGATTTAGGAGGATCTATCTGCTCTCTGTAACTAAGCTGAGTTAGAATAAAGTAGTGTGAAACTAATTGACTTTAGCTGTGTTTAGGTGGCATCACTTTCACCTGCAGAATCCCCTGGGGTCCCTGAGCTACAGAAAACAAGCAGCAGAAAGCATATCTAGTTACTAAATAATAGCTCTCAAATAACTTTGTAAGTAATAAAATATGAGAATTAAAAAGAAAAGGAAAGAATGTAAAATTATTATAAAAACATTACTTGGAATAGTAGTATTCCAGAAAGAGACTGTTTCTTCTTGCTAGCCCTTGTGATTTTTAACATTAGTCTCACAATACTTTGTATTTTCTGTACACTGCCAGTTGCTGAGATCAATATAAGATTTTTCTCATAAGGGATTTTTTAAGGAGATAGATATGGATGGTGCGTGAATGAAGTGTACACATGAGGTTTAGAAATTGTCTGTTAATGTATTTACAGCCTGAAAAACATCACTCTGTGGAATAGAATTTTGTTTTCTCAGGGTATCCAAGCCTTCAGTTTACAAATCAAAACTGAGATACAGCATTCATTTTTTGTTGTTTCAAAATGAAAACATTGCAATCTGTGTTTGGGTAGCCACTTAGAAATCACCAGCTAGAGAGAATAATGAAAAACACTTTGAGTTCTCTTGATCAAACTAAGCTCCAAAGACAGCTTCTCATCCCAGACTTCCTGTGCTTATTTCATTCACACAGGAAGTAACAATCACATGTCAAATTAATTTTACCATTCAAAAAATATATATAGAAATTTTATTTCAGTTTGTATTTCCTTGTTCCTTCCATGAGATATTTAGCAAGTACTTTGGGACACAGTCAGTCTGGGGTAATTCCCAATTGAGGTCAGCACAATGAGACCATGCGTGTTACTATTTTTCTGATTAAGGGCATTTCTTCTGTTAACAGCAAAAATCACATAAATGTATTTCTCAAGGACAGTGTGACATTAGGATTTTGCCTTGTAATCAAAGCATCACAGTAACTATGAGCTGAAGTGATGTGCCCTCCTTTATAAAAAAGAATAATGTTGGCAGATTGCTGTAGTCATAAATAGGGGCTAAAAAGGCATTATAGTATGTCTTGTGACAATGATATCAAAGACAGCAAAAAAGGTGAATAGCTCTTCGAAAGGACACCCTTTAGTGGAGTGTTTGTGAAGGGGTGGTCTCCATCTTTGTGCTGTCTGCTGTTTTTCAGTTTGTTTTTTTTTTTACCACAGTACTTCCTGGACAACATGAGACACTGTTTAAAAGATTAAATTAATTAATTTACTATATGCATTGTTTATCAGTGCCTTACTTTAAAATATTCATGCATCAGTAAGCAATATGTTAGTATGATTTTCATACTAACATTTCCAGAAATGAACACTCAGCATGTGCCCTTTACATGTGTTTCAGTTCAGAGCCATGTTTCCTTTCCACATTAGCAAGTACTTAATAAATGAAAAGAATATTCTATTTTCTTATTGAACCAGATGTTGCTATAAGTCTCTACACTTCATGAATAAGCATTCAGGATTTCACTAAAAAGGCTCTAATTATTTCATCTGCACTTACACTTATATAACCTTCATTTGTAATTAAAATCTATTTCTGTCCTAATTGTGGACTTGATTTTCTTAGCTGGTGATATCAATGCAAATGTCATTTTATGCACTCATAGCCACATGTTATTAGAACTATACACGCATACATGACTAAGCACTCATAGCTACAAATCAGAAGTTTGGTATGGTATTTTTCTTCTTATAACTTCAAGACAACTTTAAGCAAATATCTCTGTGAATCCATTTTCTATATTCTGATGGTATATTTGCAATTGCCGGCTTCCAAGATTCATCAAACACCATATTATGGTGGTTTTGATGTATATTCAGCCAGAATAATTCATAATGGGGAAAAAAAAGTATACCTTGTATATTGAGCTGTATTTTCTGTTTATTTTCAAAAATGTAGAATACAATTTTGAAAATAACTGTTCAGAATGTAAATTGACCAGTTAACCAGTCTCATCCAAAAGTTTTTCATGCATCATTTGACAAGATTACATTTAGGATGGCTAACACCTGAACACAGAATGTGCCACTTAGCCAGTGCATTTACATTTTCTTGGTGACAGTGTTGAATAAAAGGGACTTAATATCATTAAGTACCTTGATGGACTGGGGCAAGTATCTGATGAGAATGCTAGTACTTCAGGTGTTGTAGATCTGGCACAGAAGTTATTTTGCAAGAACATAGGCTTGCCAAAACTTCCCACTTTCATGCACAGCTGCACAGCCACAGCTTCCTTCAATTTGCTGTTTGGTCCATGGCAAAGTTTGACACACATTTGCAATGTTTATTTGTGTAGAGGCAGTCAGTGTACGAAAATTATTTTTCAAAGTTCTCCTGATTATTTTATAATTACTGCTGTTGTTTGGTTAGACTGTTTGTCAGTATAGGCATTATTTAGAGAGATGAAAGAAACAGAAAGTAGCCAATTTTCTGAAATAGCCTTTCTAGGACAACGTATGGGCACAGTGGGAAAGGAAACTGATCTATTATTCTCTTATCAGCTATATAATGCAGACATTTCTTGAGCTTTCTTTAAACTAAGTGTTTCGCCATCATCCACTGCAGAAGATACACAGTTGTGCCATCTTGCTTTTGTTCACACTGGCACCTAGGAGGCAAAGGCACTAATGTTACGGAAGGAGAGGAGTGGCCTTCAGACTGCCAAATGCAAGCCCAGCAGCCAGTCTGCCACTTCTAAGTGTGTTATTACACTTCTACCAGGTGAGGTTTTTTTACTGGTATAATTTCAGGTGTTATTAGAGGGTAAATAATGGGAGAGGGCAGATACCACAGTGGGAACTGTGTTATTTGAAATAAATAAGAGCTTTGCTGCCCCAATTTGATACCTTGCATATGGATAAATCTAACCTTGTAATCAAGAGAGGTCTGCAGGACATTGGACTTGTTTCCCTTGTGATTTCTGTGTCACTTGTGATAAGGAGAATACAGGGATGTTCACTGATGCGCCTGGTGGTCCACATTGGTGGAGAAAGCCCATTCTCTAGAGCCAGTTTTCATCTCAACCATGTTATCAGTGCTCACCACTGCTGAGTAAACCTCCGAGCTGACTGACTGCCTGTAGACCTCCACCACTGTTAGCGCTAGCAGCTGACTTTCCAACAGCAAACTGATGAGCTATGGGCACGTTCTTACTTGGGTTGCCCAGCTTTGGAAAGCAGTAACAAACTGTGTCTGGAGGATTGTTACTTCTCTCATTTGCTCCTCTTGGCAGTGAAGGACCAGGATGAGCTGTTCAGATATAAGTTTTTCAGCTATTGTGCATAGATGCAGATCTTCGGAGAGTATGATCTCCCCACTCCAAAGAATTAGTTATAGTGGTTATATTAATGTATGTCCTTCTGAAATGAGGATGTGGCTGTGCTGTGTACCTGGGGACCAGCCTTACAAGCCATACCACAGCATGTAGCTGCCTTGTTGTGTTGGCAGCAACTGTGTCTGAGTGGACAGTGGGTGGCCAGGTCATGAGTGGGAGTCCAGATCAGGTCCCCTCTGCACTGTAGTCACACATTCAGACAAAGCTGATAGGCTGCCCTTTTAAAGAAAAGGTTGTCTGATGTAATCAATGACTAATGCACTGGCCTTGGATTCCAAACTGAGATGAGTTGGGCAGCAGCTATAAAACAGTAAGTCATCCATGTTTCTTGTGTCAGGGCTTCAGATGAGAAAAACACCTTCCCACAAAGTTTTCTTGGCTGATACTGATCATCAGAGGCATCTTGAGTTCATTGATGAAAAGCCTAATAGTTTCCCACTTGTTTCAAAACAACATGCCTTTGCTAAGGCTGCAGGAAAACCCATGACTTGTTAGTGCAAAATAGCTCTGAGCTGATACAGCTGTCACTCTACAGCTCCTGCAAGGAGTGACCGAATGTGCCAGTATTACGACTATTATGTTGGAAGGAACATAAAGGAGTAATCCTGAAAGTTTTGTGACTCATGGAGGCTGTAGTGTGAGCATCTTTTCTAACCTGTGATGCTGAAACATTTTATTCTGTTGAAATGCTGTGTGCTGGTCTGTGCTTTTCGGTCCCTGTTTACATCAGAGCATGACCCATGACTCAGCTCTGGAAGTTCTGTTTTTAGAGAAACACTGAAGGAGACCTAGCAGCAAACTCTTCACAAATGAAAAAAGTTTTCATTTCAAGTAGCCAATTTTTGCACAGCCAAGGGAAAAAACCCACAATATCTAAAAGATATATGACATGAGCCACTATCTTATCCATATTTATGGAGGCTTCTAGAGAAAACAAAAAGTAAATAGCAGGTGTTTAATTCATAAATAAACCAAATATGTCTTGAAAGCCCTCCCCCCATATACTCTAGCACATTGGTCCAGATGCAGACATTAAGAAACCTCTTCAAAACACAAATGCAGTCATAGCATTGAACTGAACACCAGAATAATGATGAAAATGCACAAAATTTCCTTTGGTCACTTTAGAGTTCTTAAGGAACCAGTGATTAGTTTCTAGATTCCTCTTTGGTTTTTTTTGGGTTTTTTTTGTTTTTGTTTTTTTTTTTTAAGAAATCTGCACGCTTTGATACTCTGATACAGTATCTTTGCTTCCTAACAATTCTTTTTGTTTTTCAGACTGAAGATAGTTGTGAAAATACTGCAATATTGAAGAAAAATACTATTAAGAGTTTTCAGCATTATATTTGGAACAAGTACTTTTGAGAAGACAGGAAAAAAAGAAAAAAACAAACAAGACCAAAACTAGGTATTAATTTGCTGAGGGGTCTTTGTCCTAATGCTGTGCTGTTTCCATACTCAGATATAAAGGAAAGTGCCCAGAAACCAGAATTTTTGAAATTTTTGGAAACACATGAAGTTTTTCAGTTTCTTCAAAAGTGTGCTCTGCTTCTCAAGTAATTAAAATATTTCAGATGGGGAAAATAAACAGAGTTAAGAATAGAGTGAAAATCTCAGGGGGAAAAAAAAGACCATTTTATCACTGTTTCTTCAACATTGCTCTGTAGTCCTTCCATCAAACTCTTTGTAACATCAGCCAACATTCTGACTTTATTTTTAGACCGGTCTTACAAAAGCTACACAGTCTAAGGCAAAAACAAATATGGAGCAAATGAGATTCAGTCTTCCATTCCTTTACCACTTCTGTGAGTGGGTATGTATGCACTTGGGTTCACATTTTTTTCTTCTGTGAATCCTTCCTCACAGCCACAAATCTGATGGCAGCAAGCAGTGCAGTGCTAGGGGTGGGACGTGAACTAGATAATCTCTTGAGGTGCCCCCTAGTCCTGTTTTTCTGGATTGGTATGATTTTTATGGTTCTGCAACACTTTGCCTCCTAGGATGGTGGTCAGGACTAAGCAAGCTTCTTCCCTTTCCTATTTCAAGCAAGCAGTAAGGTGACAAAGAGAGTTCCCCTGTCCTAGCCTACATTGCAGATGAATCAGACCATCACCCCAGACTGCTTGTGCTAAGTCCATTGCTACACCTTGGATGAGTCTTGATTCTGGCAAAACTGAAGGGTTTTTTGGCTAAATCACAGGATACAGATGATAGCTTGTGGGACAGATCTTGACAAATTGTTCTATCCAAGTGGGTCAGCAATTCAAACTGCTGCAGTGTGTCCAGAAAAAAACCCATCTTGGCTGTCTTCTGAGACTGAGCCAGACAGTCAGAAAGCCCTTTTCTGTCCATTAGTTCCTAGTACTTTGCTTATCTCAAGGATATCCTTTAAACTTCAAACTACTTGTCAAGCAGCATTGCATGTTTTTATTTAATCTCTTGCATTTTTTATTTCTCAAAATACATGTTATGTGTTAAGCCTTAATTACTATGTTTTCCTGGGAGAGGTTTAGGGAGAGGTCATCAGAAACACGTTCATTTACTTTCCGTGGCTTCGTTTACTATGAACTTTCACAGTTCTATCTTCTTCATCCAGCTCTGTCATTGAATTTAATCTTATTAGATGGTGCTAACAACTGAATGGGATAATTTAGCTGCAGATTACTAGAGAATAAACAGAAGTCAAACATGTATTTTTAGTATTTTGTCTGCCACACTGAACCAGCAAAAACAAAGGTTAGAATAACAAATCAGTTAACTGATTATCACAAGGCAGCTACTTTACCTTATTTTAAGCTTAAGCACATTTACTCATGTTAGACATATCTCTGGGTGAGGCTTTTTGGTCCAAATAGCACTCAAAGCCCCAGATATTCAATAACACCAAGAGGCAAAGATCATTGCAGAGCCTCTTTTGTCCCAACCAGTTTGTGGCCAAGGGTGGAAGCTATTTTCCCTTGTAAAGGGGAAAGCAGCTTCACTCACGCCAGGCCTGAGGATTGGGGCTGTGGGTGAGCAGAATGTGAAACAGTTTATGAGGAGATATTTCCAGCTCTCTGTGTTAAAACACAGGGTTGCTGGGTAACTCCGTTGTGGCTGGTATTTTGGTCTATAGGAGGGATGAGTGTCTGTGGCATCTCTGCAGGTGTTACCCATGATGTTTGAAACACTGCAATTTGATAAAAGTAGTTCAGTGGCTCCTCCCTTAGCTAACACCTCCTGTGAGAATTTTGTCGGGATGAAGTGTTCACACCTGCATGCTGGCTGTCCAGTACGGGTGACTTCTCTTTTCCTTCTCCAGTATTAAAAGAGGTGTTAGGAGGCTCAGAACTTTGAAATTTTGTTCATCCTAAAATGTATACATTAATCTCCCCATTGCAACGAACTTCTCATTTGTTAATATCTTCCACAGCTACTTTTCCAGGTCTAGAGTGTGCCTCTAAATAGCCTGCTGAAGAGATTAGCACCTAACTTCTAATAAGGCATATTTTACTGGCAGAAAAGGCAGATTGCGTGCATGTCTGCATCTAAACTCATCACCCATCATGGGCAGTCACTAGTGAAGGTTAGGTCTTCACTGTCTCTTACCTAAATAATGCATGGCCACCTTTTTTTCTTTTTTTTTCCAATTTATTTGCATGGTTGTATCATGCTTTAGAATATGATATCATGGCATATGTGTTTTTCTCTTACCTATCTTGTATGTTTGAAGCAAACAGTGTCATATTACTCCCATCACCCCAGAGCACTTCAGGAACATTATGAAGCTGAGTTAAGTCCCTTCATGCTGCTATCCGACAGGATCAAATTTTACAAAAAATCAGCAGAAAACCACAAACTGTGCCTGTCCAGCTGCACTGTTCAGTGTGTTGGGGAGGCAGACCCAAGGTTTTACCTTGACTTTACACAACTACTTTTGTGGGGAAAACAAGTGATAAGCATACAGTATGCATTTCTTTTCAGGTCCCTTAACTCAGCCTACAGTAGTTCAGGGCTTTAATTGTGATTCTTGCTTCTGTTGGCAAAGAGTCCATTTGTATCTAATTACTTAATTATACATGTTGGCTGAGTAGTGCTTAGGTGCATATGATTGGTGAGACAATAACACTGCTAATGGCTGAGCCGCAGTAAAACATTAATTTAACTGGGAAGACCTGAAATGAGAGGGCTGTGCCATGACCTGACAGAACCATGAAATGGTAAAATGACAGTTTTACTGATGGTAACTAAATGAACAGTGTTAGAGTAATTCCTTTTCATTATGAGCCATAAAACAGATTTTAAAAGGATTACTGTAACTCAGTTCTTTCAACTTGCTCGGGCTGGAATGTCCAACATTGCCAGTGTGGCACATGGAACATGCGTATAACCTTAAAGGATGTATTTCAAGCAACAAGACTTGAATTTCTTCAGTATGTATAAGATTATTTATTTTTTTTTTTTAGCTCAGATTCAGTTTTTCTATCATCAACAATATATTCATCAGCTTTGCTGTGGACTAAATCAATTTGGGTCTACAATAAATGGAGTCACTCATATTGCTTGAGACAAGCTGGCATAGTGACTGCTATGGTGAGGAAAGAAAGTAATTTTCTTCTGTGTGATAATTCACTGACAATATGTTCCACACTGGCAGGGAAAGATCAATGCTAAGAATGGCCAGTCAAAAAGTCATTATTCTTTCTCAGAAACTGACTCTCCACAAAAAGTTAAGCTGAAAGATTTTACTGGTGGCAAGATATTTTCTGCAGGAATGTTTCTGTTTTAAAACTCAAATGCAAAAAACCGAAGGAACAAAGCCAGTTTTCAACACACAAAACCTGAGCAAAATTTTTCATTTTCTATGGTTTCATTGGAAGAAACAACTCCAGGAAATGCTGAATAAATTAAAACTTTTGCACAGCCTATTCTCTCAACAGCCTCCCTGCTCCCATCATTTGATGCATGCTTTGACTAACTCTGCTTTTGAGTAGCTTTTTGAGAAAAGAGAAGGGGAAAAGAAAAAAGAGGAAGGAATACTTCCAGATGTATTATATAGTAGTTATATACTGTAATTTGTAAACTTTCTTTTATATTCATTTTATGTAAAACTTTAACTCCTATTTTCTCCAGGTGCATAGAAAAAGCAAAATAAGTCTCAGGCACCAGGGAAAGGAACAAAGGTATTTCTAGGGTACACGCTTGATTTCAGTAGGACACTAAATCCTGTCTGTGATACATCTCCACAAAATATAAAAATCTCAAAGTTGTGTAAAAGTTGAGCTTTGAAGTGAGAATATTAATAAAGGTAAAGAAGCTTTAATACTTAAAGTTTTCAGCATTTTTTTGCGGTGCCTCTTTTAGAGATTACTCTGGGAAAGTCTACTGTGCATACAGATGTACAATCTGTCAAGAAGTGATTACCTCTCCTTACCTATTCTAAGAGTGTTTCTAAGTATTTATTTAGATTGATTGGATTTTTTTCACTCTCTGTAACATGAATCCTAATCAAAGATGTACAGAGTCTTCTGCATCCCAGCCTGCTTCGGGGAGGGGGGGTGAGGTAGAAATTTAGACTTTGTTCAGATGGTGCCTCCATCAGGCAGAAAAAACAATGCTGTGTGCCCTGTGCTGAGGGAGGTGGTGCACCAGCTGACTCATGGTGAAACAATAAAGAATGAATACCCTATGTTTCAGTCAGGGTGTTACACACCAATGAAGGCAACGTTGAGCCTGGAATATGGTTCAGAGAGACGATGAGTACTAAGGAAAGGCTTGTTTGCCAAGGTGAATAATGGAGTAGCAATTGCCCCCAAAAGCTCTTTAAGGATGCCCTAGTGGACATCATGCTTTAACACTGGTGTATAGACAGCTTCTTGGAGGGGCAAGAAAGTGCCAAAATGAGTTTTTGGGGTTTTTTGTTTGTTTGTTTGGGTTTTTTTTGTGATCAGTGATTGCAGAATGAACACTACTCAGGCTGAATGAAGCCTCAGTATCAGGACAGTAACCAGCTAATAAACTAACTTGTATAGTAATCATTGCTCAAAGTATGCAAGCAAAGGCGCTTACTGTACATAGCCTGGATGGTCATCTCACGCCTACTGTGCCTGGCTTTTTCGCAGCCACTACAGCACACTCATCTCTGAAAAATAAGAGATTCACCATAGCACAGAGAGGTCTCACCAGGGTTTCCCACGACCATAGGGTGTCCTGACTACTTCTGTTCTTTATGGTTGATGTTCCCCTTACTTGATTGTCAATATGAGCAGGAGAGAAAATTAAGCCATGCTTCAGGTTAGCCAAGAGAAAGACAAGACTGAATAATGCAGGAAATCAAGATATAGGAGGCATGGCACTTCTCTGTTTAATGAAGGTTGATTTTCTTCATAAAAGTTATTACAGCAGCAATGCAATTGGCCTTGATCCACAATTACAGCCTGTGGGCTGTCAGAGAGCAGTGGTGGAGCTTATGACCTGAAGCTTGTTTCAGGATTAGCTGTTTGAAAATGGGACAGTGTGTGAGAGTACTGCAGACACAGGAATGGGGGAGGAAAATGGTCAGAGTGAAGTCAGAGAAATGAGAAACCTTTTGTACAGTCTTGGACTTGAGCTGCACCAGTGCAGCTGAAGCTGATTCTTCCTTAAGACTCACCAAACACACTTTACAACAAAAGTCTGTTGATATTTCGGTATCTTTCTGCAAAAGTAGTAGTGAGGCAGCACTTTGAAAGACACTGTTTTGCTTAAAATTAGAAAGTGGTGATAGGAGGCTTGAGATTAGGTGCTTGATCCTTTTGTAAATTTATCTCAAGGTGTTTATCATGGGGCCAGGGGGTCAAGTGGGAAGGAAAGAGCATATAAAAGGTATAAGACAATCAGTGCAGCTGGGAGCCCACATCCCATTTTTTAAAATGTCTAGACACTTGGGAACCTGCATCTAGACTCAACACTTCAGAAGATTTTATCCTAGGTCTGACAGTGGTTAACTTGTTATCATGATGTGAACCTGGTTATTTCTTCGGGGTTTTTTCTTTCTTTTCTTTTTTTTTTTTTTTTTTTTTTAAGAGCTTTGTAGTATAGTTGATTTAATACAAAATCAACTTTGCTCGTAAATCATTAAATTTTTCAGTAGTGTGAATCAGATTTAATTTCAGGAAAGAAATTAAGTCAAGGTAGTCACTGTCAGATGTTTTGATAAGACTTTCCATGCTGAATGAATAGAAAAATTAAAGCTAATTGTTACATTTTAAAGGCTACCCTTTTTTAAACCTCACATACAACAGAACTAGTACCGGTTGAGGATTACTCTTTCACTCTATTTGATTAGGCATGAACTTAATAAGGGCAACCTATATTTTTAAGACAGTTCTGATTATGACAGGTTTGATGTCACTGTCACTGACGAGCAGCATTCATACAGCATGGTTCTGATGGCATGATATTAGCATGAGAACATCAGGGAAGTTCCCATTAGAATGCAAACATGTCTTTACAAGATACAATATTGAACCTCTTATGTACATACACATGCATCTACTTTACATCATCAGCTATTGCTGCAGGTGCCATGGTAATTTTTCCATTTACACCTAGTTTGTGCAGCTTCAAGTCATAGTATGTTTTGCAAGGGACATTTTTCTAGTCTTCCCTGGAAATGACAGAAAACTTCCAGTAAGGGTCATGGCCGTGCTTCAGATGTGTTCTTGACTGGATGGCAGAGATTCTCCTCAGGTTACCATATCTTGGAAAATGCTCTGACAGAAAATACAAACAGGATTTCCATCACATATTATAAATGGAACTTGTTTAAAATTCTGTTCTTATAAATATGTAACTAAACAAAACGAAGGAATCTTTTAAATGTTTATTAGCAAGTGGAGAAATTTGATCTAGAGCAATCCTGCATACTTGTGACAGTTCCTTGACTCTATTCTGTGTCTGAGTCAGAAGAGCTATCGACTTAGACCTTTTACATGCTCAGTGAAGAGTCATGTTCTCTTCTGCAGAGAGGTTTTATTATGTTTCTTTATTGGAGATGGGTGTGCTCCTGATTTAAAAAGATGTTAGAGGTAAAACACATACTGCATCAAATGAGGCCTGGTAAGATGTCGACAGATAAAGCCCGGGTATCAAGGATAACACCAATATGGTTTGCCAGCTTGATCCAATTTTATTAAGCACAGAGCATCTTATATACTATTAAGGCGTGATCGCATACAGCTAAACAAACTGTGATTGGTTCTAAGCTACTGTCCACACAATATAACTCATATTTCATTGGTACAACGCGAGAAGCACACGCAAGAAGCACAAGTCTATGGACCTCCTACTCAATGTTTCAACTTCACTCCTTATCTCTCGTTAAGGAATTTGCTAAACAATAGCTCTCTATGCAGTGGCAAGCCAGAGGGGAACATTGAACAGTGAGTTCTTTACACAGGGGCAGCTAGCACAGAGTTACTCATGTCGGTATC
Source organism: Athene noctua (assembly GCF_965140245.1). NCBI lineage: Eukaryota > Metazoa > Chordata > Aves > Strigiformes > Strigidae > Athene > Athene noctua. Next base: position 34,681,756 of record NC_134077.1, read on the forward strand.
AAGGACCAGGTGGCCGTTATCTTCCAAAAACTTCTCCACAACTCCCCCTTTTTCTTTTTGAACAATCAGGACTTGGCTTGTCACCTTAGTGATGAATCGCTTGATACACGAAATGCTAATACCTATTATAAACATTGCAATCATAAAATAAAGGCAAAATTGAATCAATTCCTGCAACAAGCTACCTAACCAAAGGGGAAGATGCCATTTTCCGAAAAGAGTCTGAAGCCAACTATCAAATCCAGAGCGATGTTGCTGAATGTGCTGTATATTCTGTTTCATCAGGTTAAGTGCCTTGTGAATGGATTCGGAATTATCAGACAGATTCATACAACACATTCCATCAAAATCTTCACAACCATGTCCTTGTGCCAATAGTAAGAAATTAATTGCTGCTCTACTTTGTAACACGGCATGCCTGACACTATCTACATCGGTTAGTAAAGCTGAAATGATCTCTGAGGTTAAATTAAATTGCTTTACACTCCAACAAGCCAATTTTTCTAAGTTAACTAAAGCATTTGCAGAAGCAATACCTGGCGCTAACAAAGAAGCAAAAAATAACTGAGTTCTACTTGTTAGCTCCACATTGTCCTTGCAGTTTTCAGTCAGGATTCCTAGAGATCGTGCTTTCCTTCTACCTTGTGTGAGATCATGCTGACTGGGTACAAACCATGTAAGTTTCCCTATGTAACAAGGTCCTCCAAAGGCATATCCTGGGATGCCTCCCCAGGCTCGATCTCCACAAATTAAAAAATACCCTTTGGGCAACATTTTAGCACTACCATTATTCCATATTCCTTTTTCTGGTAATCGTGAACCTAAAAATACAGAAGCCTCCATGCTTCCACAATAATTACCAAAGAGATGTAAACCAGGCCATGGAGAAGAAACATCAGTAGCATAGGGTAAACGACTATATGTCAAGCCTGGCTGAAGTCTGTCCGGACTAATGTTTAAGGAGCGTAAATGAGTATCAAATGTTGCAAAGTAAAAACATCCCCATGGCATTCCTCCTATGTTTTTACTTTCATGAGCCATAAGGGATCCTTTTAGTTCTAATTCTTGTATTGGATTCAGGGCATTGATGTTGAGACTATTGATTATTCGTCCTTGAAATAAAGGCCAAGACAGATCATGACATGTTTGTATACTGTAGAGGGTCATGCAATTCCCTATGACATCATGAAAAACATTCTGAGCCTGAGCAAAGTTGAGAAGCATACCATCAAAATCCTTAAGGTCAAAATAGGGATATCCAATTAAACATGTCCTAAAAGGGTCAGTAGCAGAAGCAAGGCTCAAGCAAAATGAATCTTGGCCAGTTTGATTCGCCCATGTAACCCACATATTTGTTCTGACATCAATTTTTGTCAAATCTGATATTATTAATGTTGACACATTTACTAAAATCCACATTAATGTTAACCACATCATGATAGCCTAACGGCGTTTTCTCCTTTTAGTTTTACGCTTCCATGCAAATCTTTTTGCACAATTTGCTTTAGTTTTTTCCCATAATGGGGCAGGCTAAAGATCCAACTGTCTGCCAACCTCCTTCTAAAATAGCATCTCTGATTACTCCAGTCCATCGTCGTTGCACAGGATCAAGGTTAGATACTGTAGTATGATAAGATGGAAGTTGTTGTGTAGCCGGAGCTGTATTTGTTGTAGTTGCTGTTGTTGGTGGTATCAGTGGTGGTGCAGAAGGAATTGCAGGGCCTTCATTAGAGAGCCACCAAGTGGTAGATTTTAAAGAGTCCTTTTTTATCTCAGCACTGGAATGCAACTCCTCCAGTTTTTTCATTAGTTGATGTAACAGTTTATCATTTTCTAGGTCATCTGCAGCAGGAGCTGCTGGAGGCGTGTTACTGCCAGAGTTATTAGCTGACGATGAGGAAGAGGAGGAACCAGAAACCGGAAGGGGTGGTTATGCTCGTGGGTGGCAGCTAGATCCACCTTGCTCCGCCTCCTCTTTCTTAACGTCCTCCATCTTAGAAACAGTCTCCTTCACTGCCGTTTTATTCTCAGTTGAAACCGGAACCGCACTGCTCGTACCCCCCCTTCCACACGAGCTATGACTTCTGCTGCAGAAGTAGCAACAGGGCCTGACATACCACGAACTGGCAACTTAGTAACATAAAGGCCAAAAAATTTCGCCACTCGATGATGTGGTGTGGCTGCTGCTTTGTTCACCTCTGTGTTATCTGATTGTAACGCCTCTATTGCTGCAGCGGCGACCTTCCGCTCAGCTTTCATCTCTTGTAAAGCAGTAATCACTTCCCACCACACCGATCCAAGTTCCTTTGCTTTCTTTCCTGCTTTTCCACCCTTTATAGTAAATTTCCACAGTAAATCTCCTACTGCCCTCCACTCGGAGAGATTAAATAACATAGAGGCACTAAGACAAAGCTGTTGTTCCTGTGCCCATTGCACCAAGTCTTCTAACTTGGACTGACTCACATCACTACCTCTCTTAGAGAGTATACTTGTGAGGAGCCTTACCGCTGCTACCACTTCTTGTGCCATAGCAGCTTACCTTCGCAGAGGACAGCCTGCAGAACTGTCTACTAACTCCAGAAGTGCGTCTATGCGCCGGCTTCTGTGTTTCTCTGCGCTGCCTTGATCCGAAGTTCTCCGCTCATCGCCACGTCCTGGTCGATGTTTTGAGAAAAAGGCCACCCCTGTCCTTGTTCGGGCGCCAATTTGTCGACGGATACAGCCTGGGTATCAAGAATAATACCAATATGGTTTGCCAGCTTGATCCAATTTTATTAAGCACAGAGCATCTTATATACTATTAAGGCGTGATCACATACAGCTAAACAAACTGTGATTGGTTCTAAGCTACGGTCCACACAATATAAGTCATATTTCATTGGTACAACGCGAGAAGCACACGCAAGAAGCACAAGTCTATGGACCTCCTACTCAATGTTTCAACTTCACTCCATATCTCTCGTTAAGGAATTTGCTAAACAATAGCTCTCTATGCAGTGGCAGCCAGAGAGGAACATTGAACAGTGAGTTCTTTACACAGGGGCAGCTAGCACAGAGTTACTCATGTCGGTATCAAGGACCAGGTGGCCGTTATCTTCCAAAAACTTCTCCACAGTGAGTCATTCTAGAAACTCATGCTATAGAAAATGGTTTATGTTACTAGATACATAATTTGATCTTATTCAAATTATGGACATCCTTGATACTACATGAAAATGACAGGAAGTGTGATGAGTTTGCCTGGAAAACATTGCTTGTTTTGGAATAGGCTGTACTCAATGTTCTCTTTTGAATAACTGGACATCAGGTTTCTTGTTAAGTCTGTCAGGCTCTAGATGACCAACCCTGCTTCATAGCCAGGCACTGCATCAGAAAAACCCTCCATACTTTATTTCACATTGCTGCTGAATTGGTTCATGTCCAAAGAATTGGAATTGGGTGACAGTGGAGTCAGGTGAGGAGAGCTGGTAATGATTCATGGAGCTGACAAAATTCAGATTCCGCCTGTCTGAAGAGACTCGACTGGACTAAGATCCACTAGATACGTCTAGTTAAGACTAGATAAGAGAAGAATCCAAAATGCTATTTCTTCACTGAATTTATTGTTTATGGGGAAAAAAAAGACCACCTTAAGCTCTAGAAGCTATGTAAGCAATCCAGACTCCCTGGTATGAGAACAGACTTCTGTCTTTCGGCTGTCTACACTGTTCTCATTGGAATATCTAGACAATACATGTAAACATGAGAACAATATTAAATACGTTCACCCATTCTGTGAATGGGTTAGTCACTGGCATAAAATACATAAAAGACCCTGAATATTTTCATCGTTCCATTATGATCTAGTCAAGAACAAGTGGCTGGACTGTTGCCAAGACTTACTTTGAAATTACACTTTCAGTGTACCAGGGTGAGTCTCACTCTGGTCTAGTAGACGAAGGTATTCCTCAGTCAGGATTCTTATGAATGTATCTGGTTCTTCAGCTTTTTATTCTGTATCTGTGTAACGTAAGGTGCAGTGGGTTGTAGTAACCAAGCAGAGTTGAGCATGAATCATGGTAGCAAGGCTCTGGTCCAAGAGGAAATGACACAGGTTTTTTGGCTTAAAGATGGAAGGAAGCATTTCTTATTACTGTTGCTATTGGTGTGTTCATGTGCAGTAGCTAGCCTAACATACACATGCTCCCTATTGGCACAGAAACTAGATAAAGAGCAAGTTCAATTTCTTGGATAGCTCTCTGATATTTCTTCACTTCATACCGGCACCAGTTCTGTCTTGTTGGAGTCAAGTTTGAGGCAGTTGCTTGATATGTACATGCAGTCAGTCTAGTACTGGAGTGATGATTCTGACTGGGGCTGCTGCAAAGAAGTTGTTATTATTACTGATGCTGTTCCAGCCTAATCCTGAATTCCTAGTAGAGTGCACCATGTTATGAAGTGCCCAGTGGATGATGCTTTAATGTAACTTATGGGAGTGAAGTAAGTCCTTCAGTCTGAGTAAACATGTATCATGACTAATTTACATTTTTTTTCAGTGCAAGAGATATCTCACTCTCTTCTTCACTGCAAATGTGGAATTGCTAAATTATGTACTGAGCTCCCGCACAGAGACTGTTGGATATAGAGTTCTGGGAACTGAATTTAATGCTTGGAAAGAAAAATAATGTGCTGTAATTTACCCAGGATAGCAGTTAAAAGAATGCTTGTTGTGATTTTATAGATTTAAAGAATTTGATTCCAAGTATGTGAAATCACAATATTATAATATGTCATAGTATGATGGGCATTTGCCTTGTAGTTGTTACCTGCTGTAAATATTTTAGTACAAATATTCTGAATAGTTTAGAAACACTGCTGATTTTAGACAGAAATAAGAATTATTCTTATCCTTGGGAAAAAAAAAAAAAAGATAGTATTAGTATGGTCTGCTATCAAAAACTTTGGTTGCTGCTGCATTTCAAGCCAGACAAAAACTATATGAGGAAGAGATACTTAATATTACAGCTGCCCTCTGATTTGATTCACTTGCTCCTATTTACTTCCCTCACAGTATGATTCCTGGATGGCATATCACAGGAAAAAAAATTTAGGAAGAAGATTTGGGTGACATTGCCTTTTATCACTCTTACATCACAGACAGACACACAAAGAAGTGGTGCTTGAGAGTTGTAAGACGCAGATGGGAAGGAAGTGCTGAGTAAACTGCATTTGTTTGGCAGCATAAAACAGCAGAGTCAATGCAGACCACTTGTGGAGTAGATTCTGGACCATCTCTCTGCTGTTTCATTTGTCAACACTTCTCAATACCAGGACATTGTGGTGGTGAATGATAATTTTTCTCTTCAGGAAAGAACTCTCAGCTTTCACAGAGCCCACAGAGCACAAATATAAGCAAATATAACTACTGGCGATTTGATATATGTGGAACTATTTGATAGGAAGTCTCTAATGAAGCTTTTTCCAAAACAGAAAGTCAACCTCCAGAGTTATCTGCCAGCACCTTTGACACTCTCCATCACACTGCAGCTAAAGTACAGCACTTAATCTACTGTATGAATGATTATTGTCCCTGAGGAATGGCAGTCACCTTCACCCTGCTGGCCCTCTTTTGTGAATCACCAATGGCTTCAAATAAATGCAAAGAAAATAATCCAAGAATGAAAAATGCTTAACATCCCATTCAGAGACCCAGTAGGTGGCCATTATCAGGGTACATTAGGGATGGCCCAGTCCTAGCTTGATATAAGGGAAAAAATTCTGGTGGTTTTGATGGAACACTAAGAAAGTCAATTTAACTAAACAAGAGACTGACTTGATTGAGGAACAACAGAGGGAAGGCAGAGGCTATCCACCAGATAGGAACTACTGATTGCTTGTGGACTAGTTATTGTGTTAGCTGGAAGGATAAAGAGAGCAGGAAAAAGACAGTGCAGGGGGAAGGAAAGACTCAGTAGATGAGAGAATGAAAGGATCCAAACCTTAGGCTGGCCAGGGACTTTGTTGAAGAAAAACAGAGAAAGACTGAAAAAATTATGCCAGAGAGAATTGGTAGCTTTTTAAAAAGGGATAACAACACAGAAAGCAGAGGAACCTCACCAAATGCTGAAAAGGAAACTGAAAGTATACCAAAGGGAATGGTTAGTGGTAGTGGTTACCTACTAATAGCTGCAACAGTTTACCTTCAAGCACAAAATTAACTTCCCATTACGCAAACTTTGTCAAATCTGAGTCTTTCCTATCAAGCATTATGTAAAGAAAAATGTTCTCAGAACCTTGCTTTCTACCATATATTCCTTAAAATAGGAGCTTTTTGTGTCCTTACATTAAAAGTTCAGTTACTTTTCTTTCCAAGTTAAGCAGTCAGTGAAGTTGTCAGTATGTTTCACCTGTTTTCTAAAGGCTGGCAATAGGGATAGAAGCAGTATTTATCTGTCACTTGTTCTCGGACAAATGCTACTCCTTTGTTTGATCTTTTGTGAGGTATCTGTGCATCTATGTTTCTCTTGGAAACAGCACCAGGAACAGCGTTGACCTGTAACCCCTGGAGAAGAGCCATGCAGAACCCAGGTATGTGTGCATGCCCAAGTACAATCCCCATCAACTTAAAAAATCCTTTAAAATGGGCCTGTGGAACCAAGCAAGGGAGAATCTTGGCTTTAAAATCTGGTCCACATTTAGGATCAAGTATTCCTAATTTCTGCCTACAGGATTCAGGGGTCCTGCGGGCACAGCACTCAAAAAAGCACATTTTTAGTAGCACATGCAAAGTGGTTACTACCCATTTTTGATCACATTCTGGAAGAGATATTCCCCATTCTTAGAACACTAATCTGAAAAAAGTACTTGTAACTTATTTCAGAGCTGTACAGCAAAAAACACTGACCTCTTTTCAAGTTTCCATTACTTTCCAAATCAAGCTTAGCAGCATAATGGCCAAATTAATTCCTGAAGAAGCTTTATCATTTTCTGAAGAGCTGCACCAAAAGGGAATTTATTTTATGTGTTAAAAAGCAGGGAAAAAATCAAACAAACCCAGATTCCCTGTTTCTATATTTTTAATCCCGTTTTATATTTTAGTCTATGCTCACTTCTTTATTGCCTTCACCACTACCCCTCTGTCAAGATGCAGAAATCTATTCTGACTGTTAAACTGCAGTCTCCAGCCTAAATATATACTTGCATTTCATACCGCTTCATTTCTTTAGGTCTTCAAATTGCTGCCCACAACCTAGTTTTGCTCATGCTTACCCTATTACTGTAAAATAGGTAGCCCCTTACCATACTGAAGTTTAAAATGGTTTCAAGATTGTTTTCAAACACTTGTGAAGAAAGGAATAATGAAAGAAAGAGTGTTTGCTTGCTCTTTTCCAAAATCTTCTGCGATAAGAGTTAACTCAGATCAAAGTTATCAACTGAATGATAATAACATCTTGAAAAAAGGTGTCAAATGGAGAAGCTGACAGGCCATGAACTGCACAGTCTGACTGAAACTGTAATTTTATATATTTTCCCAGTGTGTTGGGAGTCTTGTTATCTTTTCTTCCTAGCCCAAAATGACAGGTCTGTTATACGTATGTATGCTAAGTGCCTTAATGGTTTTGGACAGCCTCACCCTGATTTCTAAGATGCAGTCATTAGATGGTTCTTGGAAGTGGGAGCTATTTATGGGTTGAGCTCTGTTTCTCTGTCTCTCCCCTGCTAACCTTTGCATTTCCACTAATGATTAACAATGATGAAGTTTGAATGACACCAGGGCAGCAGCCTCAGCTGCGCTGCTGAAGAGATTTATTTCAGACTTGCTTGTCTCTTCCCTGGGGTTTTGCAAAGAAGGGGAAAATGTATGTTTATATAGGCATTAAGTCAATATTTACTTTCAGTTGATCTTCCACTCTCCTCACAAATTTTTCTGCAGGTTAATCTCCGTGGCAGCTGTCTGTCCTTGTACTCGCATGACGCTCCAGTATTTCTTCCTAGTATGAAGGGGACAGTGGTTGAAGCAGGAGATCTAGACAGTCCAAAAAAGTGCTGTCTCTACCCATTGCTGTTAATCTTTTTTTTTTGCAGCTCAGCTCATGATACTTCTAAGTGACCAAGAGCAGAGACTACTGGACAATCCCAACCTAGTGTGCAGCTGATCCCGTTACACCTGTAGTATTTCCTAACACCTCTGGTTAGGGACTGGAAAAGGGTGCACACCTGTTTGCTACCTCACGGAGTGATGCTTGGCCTGGCAAAACATACACTGATGGAGGGAGGAATGAACCCTGAGAAGCACCTGCTTTAGCATATCCCAAACCCATGCTTATGCCAGCACCTTCTGATCAAAGGGTAGGAAATGCATCCAGTGGTGCAGGAGGTGTGGCTGCAGCTCTATATTGGACAGGTGTTGATGTGAGGGCACCATATGTTACCTCACTGCCTAGCAAATGAGATGCTTTGTGGCAGTCCTCCTGCACCTGACATGCCCAAGCAGATGGCCTGGTTGTATTGCTAGGCCCTGTTGCCTGCATTTGTCCTTTGCTGGTGGCTGAGACTGGAGCAAGGACATGGTTTGATCCACATACATTGGTTAAACACTGCATGTCACTGAAGGCCTTCCACATCTGAGTCCATTGAATTTCACTGCTTTTGAGTCTAAGTTGCTTTCCTCAGAAGTAGCTAAATTGGAAATTAATTTTGCCTCACCTTTTAAATATTTTTACAGGAAAACATTGTCCTCAGCACCAAGAAATTGATTTACACATATTAACCTCTGATACTTAAAATAGATACATTGACTTCTCAGTCTTGTCATTTAACATTTCTGAAGTGAAACTAGGTAGAAGTGAAAATAGGCACGAGTGAAAATAAGTGTGTTTACAATATTACTACAGAGATAATTTAATTGTAATACAGATATGAAGTAAATTAGTAAAGCAATGATTAGGGCAGTGTATATATTGAATGAGTAATGAAGGTATACAGAAGACATGGAATATCGTTAGCAGAGAGATAATAGAATAAAACCTTCTTTCAACTACCTTAATTGGAAAACTGCTTCTTCAGTAATTTTTTACTTTTCATTTTTCATCAAGGACAAGGTAATAAAGATGCAAAGTCCCAGTGGCAGTAAGTAGAGGGAAGCCTAGCAGAATCTGTGGGTTGGTGGAATTACTGTGTCACATATTTTAATTTGGTGCGTTTGAAAGAGTGTTTGGGAGAACTCACATTAATCATCAAGTTAACAGGATTCCAGTAAAATTTCAAATGAAGATCGATATTGTTTGGAGGGGCATTTTATAAAGAATAGTACAGAAACTTGACCCTTGTAGCAAGACTTATGGAAAGTACACATATAAAGCATTTATATGACACTACAAAAGAAATATCACATGGTTTTGCCAGTATGTCCTCTGGTATAATAACCATATACAGCTGCTCTTACTGACACTGTATTAGCATAAGTACTTTTAACAGGACACTAACATACCCTGCTGATCTGCCATTGGTCTGAGCATTTATGCAAGGAACATTACTGTAATGGCAGCCAGTAAATGGAAAAGACTGTTTCCCAGTTTTTTCTCACAGTCATTTCACAGTATCATTATTGATGAGAACAAACTTTAGTAAGACAATATTAAGAGAAAGCAGAACTAGAGAGCTAGGGACACAGGACATTCCAAATCAAGTATTTTAACACCTTTTTTTTTTTTTTTTCCCCCCCTCAGCCGAGTTGTAAAACAATCTGGTTTTGTTTTTAAATCAGCCTTCAAAACATGCTGGACTGAAGAGCGAGAGCTAAGAATGAGAAGAATATATTCAGATCTGGTGGGAGATGAATTCATTTTTTCTAAAGCCCCCAAGACAGAATGTGAAAAACGGTATCTTCCAAGGGCTTGTTGAGACAAGAAAACCAAAGGCATACCACGTTAAGACGATGGTGAATTCTGTCATTTATATCCAAAACCTGTTACTTTAGAGAAAGCACACTTGTGTATGTCGCAGTCTTTTTACATGCTTTTCATCTTTCTGCAAGTTGCATAATTTTTCTGTAGAATAGTCAGTAATAATTTAGAAATGTAATATTTCTCTCTGCAAAGTTCATTCTTGGCAAAAACATGATAAGAAAATTTAGACTTCTGTTATTTTTATGGGCCTGTCCTTTAGATTAAAAAAAGGGGGATCAGAGCTGACTTCTCACTTCTTGCTGCTATATGTAGTGAACAGTGCTGTTATTTATATAGATACACATCATGGCTCAGGATGCAGTTATATTATATACTATTGAAAAGAATATCCCTGATATTTATCAGGACTTGAATGTGTGGCCCCAAAGACAGCTTGATCTGAAGACAATGTGGTACTGGGTCTGGCTGAGCTGGAGTTGGTTTTCCCCTACAGCAGCCCTCACGGTGCTGTGTTTTATGCTGGGAGCTGGCAGGGTGTTGATAGCACCCTGGTGTTGTGGCTGCTGCTGAGCAGTGCTCACACAGCACCAAGGCTCTTTCCGACATTTCCCTCCCCAGTGGGACGGGGTGGGCAAGATCTTGGGAGGGGACACAGCCAGGACAGCTGACCCCAACCGACCAAAGGGATATTCCAGACCATGTGACGTCTGCTCAGTATAAAGCTGGGAGAAAGGAGGAAGGGGCTGGGGTCACCCTTGGTCCTCCCAGGCAAACACTACGCGTATCGGAGCCCCCTGCATCCTGAGAAGGCCCGACATCACCTCTTCATGGGAACTAGAGAATAAATCTGTTTGCTTTTGCTTCCGCACGTGGACTTTTGCTTCGCTTTGCTTATATTAAAACTGCTTTTGTTTCACCCACAAGGGTTAGTTTATCTTTTTTCCCCTCTTTACCCTGTTGAGAAAACAAAGGGAAAGGGGGGGGGGAAGTGATAGAGCGATTTGGTGGATACCTGGCATTTAGCCAGAGTCAAACCATCACAGTCTATTCTGGCGCCCAACGTGGGGCAAAACAACGGCAGTTTTATATTAAATGTGCTGTAGCTATAGTAGTTATTAAGCAACAAGCTCTTGTGCTGGTCACGGGCTTGTTTATTGTGCTGCTTATCTTTATTATGTTAAGCTCAGGAACATGCTGCAAGGAATCGGGAACATCATGAGTGGTTTTATTTTGCAGGCTCCCGAGGTACTTAGTCATCCTTATGTTAGTTCATTGATACTCTTTATTAATGCTGTTCGCCTGTTGTGGGTTGTGTGGAGCTCGGTATGCTCTTGGTGTAAGAGAAGGCAAATTTTGAGTGAATCAGTGCCAAAATGTGCTCTGAGGCAGCCTGTTCCTGGGTGGCAGGGAGAGTGGAAGGAGTTGGGCAGATTCCTAGGACGGTTATCACCTCCTGTAGCCTGGGATCTCACCCCTGAACAGGCAAGCAACCCCACAAAATTGACACATCACCTGATAAAGGGGTGTCTTGCCTATCCCAATGAGAATCAGCAACTTCTAGCACTGTACTGGGGCCTGGCCTGTGCTTATCGAGCTGCAGTTCAGCACTCTCAAAGGACTGTGGTTGACATGGGAACTCAAACATTAACAACAGCAACAGAGATTGCCCCAGTAGCAAAAAAGAAACAATGGACAAGGAGAACAATAGGCCCATACCCTCGATTAATAAGGGAGGAGAAAGAGGAGGAAGAAGCTGGTCCTTCAGCAAAGGTATCAGAAGAGGAAATAACAGAACTGAAACAGGAGGCAGAAACTACCCGGTCCCTGACGTCATCAGAACCGTGAGATCTGCGGAAAGACTACTGCCACCAGCCGGGTTAGCGGATCGCTGCCGGGCTGCTGCAATGCTGGGTTAATGGGGCAGATGCTCAACAACTGGAAGGTAAGGAAGCCCAACAGCTGGGTTCCCTTGCTAGAAATCGAGGAACTGAAAGGGGAATTGGAATAGAGACAGCAATTTGCAGTCTGTGGAGAAGGCTCCTTCCGAGTGTTAAAGCAAGGTATCCTTTCAAGGAAGATCTTATGGACAACACCCCAGGGAAGTGGGCTACTGCAGATGAAGGTGTTCAGTACCTGAGAGAATTAGCAGTGATGGAAATAATTTATGGTGATCCAGATAATGATGAAGTCCCTAAAAATCCAGAGGATGTCCCATGCACACGGGCCATGTGGAGGAAGGTGATTAAAGGTGCGCCATCCTCATATTCTGCCGGCTTGGCCGCAATGTACTACCCAGAAATGGATGCAGGAGAAGGACTAAGATGTATGCCAACTGTGGAGGCAGTCTCTTCCTGGCTTCAGAACTTTGAAGAGTGTCTTGGTACCTCCTCATCTCTACGGGCAAGTGCCCTGGATGTTAGGAGCTCCCCAAGAAATCATTTCTCTTCTGTCCCAGTCAGGGGGAAAGGGAAGCCAAGGCGCATGACACGTGGCGAACTCTGGTTCTTCCTGCGCAACCAGGGGGAGGACATGAGGAAGTGGGATGATCAACCCACCTTTAAGTTGGAAGCACGTGTACATGAATTGTGAGGAAAGACCCCTGCCAAGAAGAAGACATCCAAGAAAGTCGTTAATGTAGCTGGTGTAAAACCACAAGAAAGTAACCAGCGATCTCCCAGGTACAGGAAGACTGAGATCACCTCCCTTGACCCTGAAGAAGGAACCTCCAGCCTGGCACGGCAAGAGTCAGACAGTGAATACTCCGACCAAGAACGGGAATAGAGAGCCCCTGCCTCCAGCCAGGAGGAGGAAAGGGATGATCGGGTGTGTTGGACAGTGTGGATTCGATGGCCTGGAACATCAAATCCACAGAAGCACCAGGCTTTAACTGACACCGGGGCACAATGTACACTAATGCCATCAAGTTATAGAGGGGCAGAACCTATCTGGATCTCAGGAGTGACAGGGGGCTGTCAAGAACTATCAGTATTGGAGGCCGAGGTTAGCTTGACTGGGGACAAGTGGGAAAAACATCCCATTGTAACTGGCCCAGAAGCCCCTTGCATCTTGGGCATTGACTGTCTCAAGAGGGGATACTTCAAAGACCCAAAAGGATACCGATGGGCTTTTGGTGTGGCCAGTGTGAATACAGAAAAGGTAAAACAGTTGTCTAATCTGCCTGGCCTCTCAGAAGATCCTTTTGTTGGGGGACTGTTGCAAGTTGAAGAACAACAGGTGCCAATTGCTATGAGGACCGTGCACTGACGGCAGTATCGTACAAACCGAGACTCTCTGGCTCCCATCCAAGAACTGATTCGTCAACTGGAGAGCCAAGGTGTCATCAGTAAGACACATTCGCCTTTTAATAGCCCAATATGGCCGGTGCGAAAGTCTGACAGAGGGTGAAGGTTAACAATAGAATATCATGGCTTAAATGAAGTGATGCCACCACTGAGTGCTGCTGTACCAGATATGTTAGAGCTCCAGTATGAACTGGAGTCAAAGGCAGCCAAGTGGTACGCCACTATTGACATTGCCAATGCATTCTTTTCAATTCCTTTGGCAGAAGAGTGCAGGCCACAGTTTGCTTTCACGTGGATGTGTGTCCAGTATACCTGGAATCGACTGCCCCAGGGGTGGAAGCACAGCCCCACTATTTGTCATGGACTAATTCAAACTGCACTGGAAAAGGGTGATGCCCCTGAACATCTACAATACATTGATGACATCATTGTGTGGGGCAATGAGGCAGAAGAAGTGTTCAAGAAAGGACAAAGAGTAATTGAGATTCTTCTGAGAGCTGGGTTTGCCATAAAGAAAAGCAAGGTCAAGGGACCAGCATGAGAAATTCAGTTCTTGGGAATAAAATGGCAAGATGGACGCCGTCATGTGCCATTGGATGTTGTCAACAAGATAGCAACTATGTCTCCACCAACCAACAAGAAGGAAACACAAGCTTTCCTAGGACTTGTGGGATTTTGGAGGGTGAATATTCCAGGTTACAGTCAGCTTGTGAGCCCTCTCTATCAAGTGACCCGAAAGAAGAACAATTTTCAGTGGGGTCCTGAGCAGCAAAAAGCCTTTGAGCACATCAAACAGGAGATAGCTTGGGTGGTAGCTCTTGGGCCTGTTCGGACAGGACCAGCTGTGCAAAATATACTTTACACATCAACTGGGGAGCAGGGACTCACATGGAGCCTCTGGCAGAAGATACCAGATGATACTCGAGGTCGACCATTAGAATTTTGGAGCCGGGGATATCGAGGATCAGAAGCCCACTACACTCCAACTAAAAAGGAGGTACTGGCAGCATATGAGGGGATTCGAGCTGCTTCAGAAGTTGTTGGTACAGAAGCACAGCTCCTCTTGGCACCATGGTTGCCTGTATTACATTGGATGTTCAAAGGAAACATCCCTTCCACACACCATGCAACCAGTGCTACCTGGAGTAAATGGGTCGCGTTAATCACGCAACGGGCTCGACTGTGGAAACCCAACCATCCGGGGATCCTGGAAGAGATCATGGACTGGCCAGAAGGTAGAGATTTTGGAGCGTTGCCTGAGGAGGTGGCTCGTGCCCAAGAGGCACCGCCATATAACGAGTTACCAGAAGATGAGAGGCGTTATGCTCTGTTTACTGATGGATCCTGTCGTGTTGTAGGAAACCATTGGAAGTGGAAAGCTGCTGTGTGGAGTCCCACAAGACAAGTCGTTGAGGCCACTGAAGGAGAAGGAGAGTCAAGTCAGTTTGCAGAAGTAAAAGCAATCCAACTAGCCCTAAAGATTGCTGAACGGGAGAAGTGGCCAGTACTATATCTCTACACAGACTCCTGGATGGTGGCTAACGCCCTGTGGGGGTGGCTACAGGAGTGGAAGAAGACCAATTGGCAGCACAGAGGTAAACCCATCTGGGCTGCCGCATTGTGGCAGGACATCGCTGCCGGAGTGGAAAACGTGGCTCTAAAGGTACATCATGTAGATGCTCATGTGCCCAAAAGGCGTGCCACTGAAGAATATCAAAACAATGAGCAAGCAGACAAAGCTGCCAAAATTGAAGCAGCTCGGCTGGACCTGGACTGGGAGCGCAAGGGTGAGCTGTTTGTAGCTCGATGGGCCCATGAAACATCAGGGCATCTTGGCAGAGATGCAACGTACAGATGGGCTCGTGATCGAGGGGTGGACCTGACCATGGAGGCCATCTCACAGGTCACTCACGAATGTGAAACATGTGCTGCAATCAAGCGAGCCACACGAGTAAAGTCTCCCTGGAACAGAGGGCGATGGCTGAGTTTTCAATATGGTGAGGCCTGGCAGATTGACTCTATTGGACCACTGCCACGAACACGCCAAGGCAAGCGCTACATACTCACCACGGTAGAAGCAACTACGGGTTGGCTAGAAACGTACCCTGTAAATCATGCCACTGCCCGAAATACCATCTTGGGTCTTGAAAGGCAAATTTTATGGCGGCATGGTACTCCTGAAAGAATCGAATCAGACAACGGGACCCATTTTCGAAATAATCTTATAAACTCCTGGGCAAAGAAACATGGCATTGAGTGGCTGTATCACATCCCTTATTGCCCACAAGTGTCTGGAAAGATTGAAAGATATAATGGACTGTTGAAGACTATGTTGAGAGCATTGGACAATGGGGGATGGAAGCACTGGGATATAAATTTAGCAGAAGCCACTTGGCTAATTAATACCAGAGGATCTGTTAACCATCCTGGTCCTGCCCAAACAAACCCCCTTCATACTGTGGGAGGAGATAAGGTCCCTGTAGTACACACAGGGAAATGGCTGGGGAAGGCAGCGTGGATTGCTCCTCCCTTGGGAAAAGGCAAGCCCACTCGTGGGATTGTCTTTGCTCAGGGACCTGGATGTACTTGGTGGGTAATGAGGGAGGATGGGACTACTCAGTGTGTGCGTCAACGGCATTTAACCTTGGGGGGAAAGTAATCTGTGGGATGAGTTGTATGTTGCAGGAAGTAATGGAGAAAGTAGGAACGACGAAGAGTGAACCAGACACGTGCAATGACGACCCAAACCTAGCCGGTGCTGGAGTCCAACAGTCAAGCATACTTCTGTCCTGAACATCTATCTTGACAGATGGAAGCCAAGTCACTGAACATCTGAAGGAGTGAAGAAAGCTTATGGAATGGATAAATGAATATTATGTGGGACCTGGGCATAATGTAAATGGTATGGAATAAAGGCTGGAGACTGTACTGGGTCTGGCTGAGCTGGAATTGGTTTTCCCCTATAGCAGCCCTCACGGTGCTGTGGTTTATGCTGGGAGCTGGCAGGGTGTTGATAGCACCCTGGTGTTGTGGCTGCTGCTGAGCAGTGCTCACACAGCACCAAGGCTCTTTCCGACATTTCCCTCCCCAGTGGGACGGGGTGGGCAAGATCTTGGGAGGGGACACAACCAGGACAGCTGACCCGAACCGACCAAAGGGATATTCCAGACCATATGACGTCTGCTCAGTATAAAGCTGGGAGAAAGGAGGAAGGGGCTGGGGTCACCCTTGGTCCTCCCAGGCAAACACTACACGTATGGGAGCCCCCTGCATCCTGAGAAGGCCCGACATCACCTCTTCATGGGAAGTAGAGAATAAATCTGTTTGCTTTTGCTTCCGCACGTGGACTTTTGCTTCACTTTGCTTATATTAAAACTGCTTTTGTTTCACCCACAAGGGTTGATTTATCTTCTTTCCCCTCTTTACCCTGTTGAGAAAACAAAGGGAAAGGGGGGGGGGGAAGTGATAGAGCGACTTGGTGGATACCTGGCATTTAGCCAGAGTCAAACCATCGCAAATCTTCACTGAGAAAAAGTTGCTAAACTTTTGGTTTGGCTAAACAAGAGAGTTCTAGGCTAAAGGGGTAAAATTATGATTTGTCTACAGCCCAGATGATTCTTGGGCTTTCATTTGCAAGCAAGACAACTAAGTAATACAGGAGAATAGAATGGGACCTGTGATAGTGCTCTGTGAGAAATGTGGGAGGTCAGGCAAGAGGATCAGACTGCAAGAATGTCAGAGAACCAGAAAGAGGAGAGGAAAGAACCACTGAAGCCAAGAGAAAACAGAATTTCAAGAAGAACATGGCTGACTTTTCACAAAGATTTCTGACAACTGAATGGAGCTGGGAGTAAGCTCAAATAGGGAAACCTTGGGGGTGATGCATGTCTTTTTTCATTTTGGATATCCATGTTGTGTGTGTCTGCTTAGTTAATGGAGATCAGATATTGATTCATCTCATCCTAGAGGACACACTTATCTTTGGTCAGACTGATTGTTTCCTTCAGTCTACTGATTGAATTGGCCAGGACTTCACTTACTGACATGAGTAAATAGACATCTGGCTCACAGGTAGATGCCCACATCAGTGGCATTTAAAAATAGGGGCATGAATCTCACTCTGGTTATCTCTTGTGTATATGCTATGCACATGAGAAGGTCCTATTATAAAATCAACTTCTGGAGGAATTTTGCAAACTCATTGTCATGTACACCGCAAAGAGACAGAACAGGCAATATATGCAAGATTCAATGGGAATTTGCTTGCACTAGAATACACTTAGTTCACTACTGTCCAGGAGCCTTACAAGGTATGAGGTATCCAGGTATCCAGACTGTCATCTGTGTTATGTGGAGCTATAAATTCTGATACTTCCTGTCCTGCCACTTACTGAATTCATGCTTTCTCTTACCTTTTCTAACACATCATTTTTGCTGAGTGAAGACAGGAAGAACAGAGAATGATGGGTATATGCAGTTCACATGTTCATCTGTATATTGTATGTGTAGCTGTATACAGATTTGCATCTTGATTTTCTAGGAGGCCTAATAGCAACAACTGAATGAGAACTTTCAAATGTCCAATTCATTTGAAAATAAAGCCACTCAGGCTGCTAAGTATAATTCTAGGCCTTCTATTTTGAAATATTTTCACTTCTTTTTAAGTGCCACTGAAAGAGAATGGTGTGATTATGTTTTAACTGACACATAGCAGCATTACTGCAGTCCTCAATGGCACCTGATCAGTGCAGGAATTATCCCGACTCCTTCAAAATGCACAAAAAAGGTAGATAGATCTCATGTTCATGATTCAGATGCATTGTTTCAGGTGTCAGAGAGGTCACTCTGTTCAGGACTTTACATTGCGCTCATTGCAATGATATTAGATCATCCAGGTAGTATCTGCTCATTCATGTATTAAGGAAGAATTGGACTTAATGCAGTTAACTGAATTGGAATCTGACCAAGATACCTCTTATATGGGTGAAATGGGAACTGAGTTCTCTCAGAGCACTTAAGCTGAATTTTCTACATCCAAAACACTTAGACATAATTGTTTTAATCATTTACTCCTTCTGGCACTCACATGGGCCTGTGAAGTTGAAGTGTGTAAGGTTAACCTCAGTCAATTTATTTTTGTCTGGTTCTGCCCTGAGCAAATGGTGGCATTAGACATAAAAATAACATAGAGCAAACTGTGCCTCCAACAGAGGGTAAACAAAGTCTGTGTGATTCATTTGTGAGGAATACTTGGGAATTTACCCAGTACCAGTAAAATCCAGGGGAGGACACTTTGAAGGTCCTGAACTACTCCAAGACAATACAGTTGATAGTTGTGTTATGCACAGAGTGTTGATAAGGAAGACCAGTAATTTGAAGTTGCATGATAATACTCTTATTTTTCTGGTAGCACTTCATTGAAGGAGTAGATGCACAGAGAAGCCTCCTGTCAAAGGGCAAGTAAGAACATCAGAATTCTGCCTTTGATTGTCAAATTTTAAAAAATTACTGTCTGTGGACTACATGCATCAACAGCATCAGCACTTAAGCAATGGTTTTCAGCTATCTGATCCAGAAACTCTTAAGGACCTCTAAGGAATCCATAAAAGGCAGTTAAGGAAAGCAGAGTTATTAGCAATAGTGCTCTGTTTTCAGGACAACCACAAATTGAAAAAAGGTTGACAGTTACCAAAAAGAACATTTGTATTTGTATCCTTACCTAGCACACAAATGATGGAAAATAATGATGCAGAAATTATGGGTATCCAGAGGACAAACACAAATTTGACCAGTGTACTGTATACACTGTGAATATTTGGTGACCAGTGAGTTCCCAGGCTTCACAAACACTCATGGACCAACCTGTAAAAATATATAACCTCTGTGGCTCTTTCCACCTTGTCAGATTCAATGACAATAGGTAGCATTGTCATGCACAAGTCAGGCTCACAGGGTTAACTGCAGAAGAACTTATGCAGACCTCCCTCAGAAAAAATTCCATTTGCTCAGCAGGAATTTGTCTGGGTAAAGACAGGCAATGTTTATGAGTTACAGAAAACAATCTGAAATAGAAATGTTTGCAGCTCTTCCTAATGGAATAATAGAATTTTTCCAAGGATCTGGAAGGTTTTCTATAATCCTTCCAAGCCCTTAATTTCAGGTTTACAATTATGGCTTCCAATAAATGATAGAAGTTTCTTTCAGTTTACTACCTCAACCAGAAGCTCTGCAGGATAGTTCACACAGGTTACAACAGGAGCTGGAGAAACAACCATCTGCTTTAGGCACAGAACAGCTGCTTACAGATTGTTTGTGGTGAAGAACTGCTCCCAAAGCCTCTCCCCAGATAGAGGAGATTTTGCATGTTGAGGGCAAGGTTATGCTAGGTAGAATATAGACCCTTTTCTTTCATGTCTCCCTTAATATTCCCTGCCTGCCTGCCTTCTCTGTAAGGATGGGGGAAGGGCATAGATACTTCATTTGTTAAACCTGTTGGTAGGGTTGAGATGCTTGAATATGTGATCTGTACTGACTAACTGTTTTAGAGATGATAGACTGAGTAGGAGATTTTCTGTTGCATGGTTTTGTACTGCCCACTACATGGCATGGAAGACAGTTTAATTTCTAGAATATAATGTGTTTTCATTACTTTTTTTTTTTTTTTTTAATACAGGGTTTAAGGATATTTTAAGATAGTAAACACTTATGTACAATATTAGTTCCAGTTAGAGAAAGGCTTTTTCTTCCTCTTGCAGAAAAATCATGGCATAATACTTTTAATACCCAAACTGCAACATTCTGAGTATCTTCCCTCTTTGTGGCTATTGGGATAGATTGTGTCTTGCTAGTAGAAAGAGTTCATTATTTTCTCAAATATTTCCTTTTCTTTGGTATGTGTGTGAACAAACTGAACCATGGACTGATATGTAGCCTGCAATTCAGGTATTTCACATTTGGAAGTAGATACCAACAGCACAGAAGAGAACGCTAATGCACTTCACTTCTGTACTCCTTTGTTCTGAAAAGTTACTGTGGGATAAAATGTCACATTGTATTTGAAGCAAGTTACAATTCACTGCAAGACATTATTACTGCCCATGTGGCAATAGGAAGAGTCATGTAGACACGTATCATTTCCAACATCTGTTTGTCATGGAGCTTGGTGCTTCTGCCTGGCTTGATGAAGGGACTGTGTGAGTTTATCTGACTTTTTTAACTATATCAGCTAGTTAATAAAAAATGATACCTCTCCTAGAAAGCTTGGATTTTTAGAACAGATATACACAATGGAAGAGTTGATTGCGTGTAAATTTGTCTTCATGTGTCCTTTATTTTATGGACAATAGCATGAGGCTTCCTAAAAGCAAAAGCTTTATACTCTGCAACTGCATTTTTGTTCAATCAATGGTGTTATAGCATAACCTTATATAAATTTTACAAAGCAAAGAAGAACAGAAGATAACCAAGAGGTTTTTTAATTGTATACTTCAGCTGTGGGCATTAATGAAGTTATGGGCACAACAACATCCACAAGAAGACAGGGAGCCCAATACACTGGTTCATCATGTTAAGGATTGCCTTATCACTTGGAACTAACTCCCAGGGTAACGCATGTCCATATGGAAGACAGAAAGCATGTTTTCTGGAGATACCATTAGATTTCCTTGCAGCAAGATACCTTCTAGGCTCTCTCTGCACTACTTTCTCTGGTGAAAAGGAGTAGATCAAGACCAAACATTATTACTGCATGTTCTGCTGATAACAATTCTGTGAGGAACTGAGAGGAGCAAAACAGAAGAGTACTTTCTCTGACTTTTTGGTCACACAGAGCATTAGCATTACAGCGAAAAGTTACACAAATTCCTGGAACTAAGGACTGCTCCATTAGTCTTGCTGCTTTTACATGTACTCTCCTCTTCTTCATACTCTTATCTGTATCTCCCAGGATAAACTGAATGGACCTTTGCCTGGACTGTATGACTGCTTTACTAAGGGAGTCCTTTTTACAGCTGTACACTTAGAGTTCATGTTTTCTATCTGAAGGGGCCTTGAGAAATTTCTTGCTATTTGAACCATCAGCATTTACTGAGATTTTATCTTTATCTGACTCTGTCTCTTAAACATGTCGGGGAATAAGTATGATAGAGTGATACCGTGCTTGCACTATACATTAATTTGCGAAAGTGATTATCTCAGAGATGAAAGCACAGAAACACGATGCTTATACTTAACATTCTCCTTTACTCCTAGTAAAGAGCTGCAATGGTTCACATGGTAGTGAAATCTTGCATAATTGCCCTTGAGGTGCTGGACTTTCAGAAAGTGCTTCTTCTTTATGTTATCCTCACATCCACTTTCATTGTAAGTTTCCCAACCGTGATCCCGAGTTTCACAAAACAAATCTGAGAGAAAAAAAAAAAATCATACCAGTATCACCGGAAATGATTGTGATTCATTATTTGCAGCTGTTGTGTTCTTGGACATCTGTGTTTGGGCAGGACTCAACACAAGACTTTCTAAAAGCATCTGAATTCCCTGAATGCAATTATTCTCCCTGCAAAGCTGAATCAAAGTTGTTTCCTAAGGCTGTATCCTGTCACACTTATGATTCCCACATGAACCCTGGACTCCCCTTGGACCATATAAGTCTGGTTGACACTAAACAGAGATTTGGCAGTAACTGAGAGTCTTGTTGACAATATCAGTAGTAATGTAATGAAAACTGAACACCTGAAAATGGTTTTGTTAAATCAGAGCTGAAGTCTATTGATGTGGAAGCTGCTGACTCGTGTTTCTGCCTGGGGAATGAGAGGTACATTACCCCAACTGAGGAGATAGCTAGAAGACAGAACATTTCATAATCCTTACATTTACCTTAGACGTATTTAGGCTAGCTAGGCTCCAGTTCTGTAAGTTTATACCAAACTGAGACTGTCACACTCCAGTCACTTCTTTTTCTTGACCAACATGCACATTTTGATTACCTAGGCTGTATCTGAACCACTGGCTGAACTGACAGGTGCTGACCTCTATTTGCCACCTAACCAAGACACAAAGTTCTCTCTACAAATAACTTTATTAGGTCAAGCTTTCTACAGAAAGCTTTATTCAAAATGCACGGTTTCTGATAACTCTAGTTTTCTGACTTGGTCTGAGAAAGTGAAGAAGCAGTCCTGATTTTACCACTTTTCACTACTTTTGTCTTCCTGAAAGCTACAATTTTCTTAAGATCCAAAGCGGGAAAGAAAAAAAATTGTTATGGAATCACAAGCTGATGTTAAATATAACTGTTCCACGGAAGATTAGACATTGATTCTTCCTTGGTATGTAATTTAACGGAGGGAAAGAAGGAAAGGGATATCAGAATTTAAGCAAGAATGTCGATGTTGGCAATTGTGTGTCACCATATGATGGAAGGTTGATAAAAATATACTCCAGATGGGGTCTTTTTCCCTTGACTCTATTTCCAGTAATACTGAAATGATCCATAACTCCTTTATGGAAGATCTCATTGCCAGTTTCTTTTACACAGGGTTATAAAATTAGCTTCAAAAGGAGAATGTGAGGGACTTTCCTATAGATGTGTGGAATTGCTCATAATTTTTTTACTGAGATCCATTATTGAAGTGTAACATACAAAGTAATGCTGATTGAATCTCAGTGAAGGTGAGTAAGAAAGAGTTGGCAGTTCTGCAGTGCCTCAAAATTTAAAGCCTAATGGGGCATCCTCCAGCAGATTCATGATAGCCATGCTGGATTCAAGGCTCTGTTGACTAAGCTGACATTCTGCTCTGGCAGCAATCCCACTGCAATCTAGAGCTCTTTGCAGAGAAATTGTTTTCCACTGAACACTGGATCAGGCAGTACCATGTTAGTATTGCAGATAAGAGCATGAACTGACAATACCTTCTACAGACCACTGCTCCCTTTCTCCTCAGATACTTTTGATGAACTGTGAGGAAAAAAAGCCCCACTAACCTCACTAGAATAGTACAAGCAAATAATTGGTGTTGCACTCCTTGGTCTGGCTATTATGGTACAGTAAGCTGTAGAAATAGGTATTTGACAACAGCTTCAGGACAATGGTCTTCAAAAGATATATGACCTCTTGTGAACTCCTGCTGTTTCAGGGGAGTCTTGTATGGTAATGAAATAAGGTGAGGAACAAGGGGCCCAACAAGCAGAGAACAACTCTGCCAATCTCTTATTTACTGCAAGTGTTGGTAAAGCACAATGAAATTAATCCCCAGAACAACTGCTGCATATAGATTAGTAAATGATGTATATGTATCTTCTGGAAGACAAATTCAATGGCAAAAGTGTGTTTATTTGACCCTCATCCAAAAAAAAAAAAAGTCTCCATACCACAGAGAAGATTAGAAGAGGCTGGTGTAATGTAGGTCTTGACTGTGCTATGTAAGAGCCTCACACTCAGGTCCTGTGTAAGGGTTTAGCCTAGGTCTAACAAGATCAAAAGTATTTTCATCTGTGCCATATTGTACATTTTTAGGACTTTTCATTGACATCTATCACCAGAATATAATTTTTCAGTTAAAACCCTCTGCCTGAAATTTGTGGGTGGTTTCACAGTATTGCATGTCAGCAAAGTGTCCCTGAAGACACTTAGATGTCTTCTGATTGGGTAGAAGTCATCTTTGGTTATTTTCCTAGACACCCAAGTATTTCAGTAAAGATGATGACTTTCTACCTGCATACATTTCTGTATTGGAAGGAGTCCCAGCAGGTCCAGAGGTCATAGATCCAGTATAATTTTTCCCTTCTGAACCAAAAATGCAGACAGAGCAGATAAAGTGAGATTTATTTCCCAATACAGCAGCTGGCAGGCATCTCCTGTGGTCTAACCCACATTTGGGCCCCCAACTAGAAGGAGATTGAAGGTGCTGTTATTAACTGCCTGTCAGCCAGCCCTGTCTGCCCAAAGGCGGTGGGAGCTAGACGTCACAGACAATCTGATCCCCTGTCTGCTAGACTTTAGAGGGCAGACTTCCAAGGAGTGAATTAACACTCAGCTAAGGTTTCAGGTAGGCAAAATTGTTCCAATAGCAATTTTGGCTGCATGAAGCCCTGCAACTGCTCTTTTGAAAAAGGCACATAGGACCTCATCTCTAGGCACTGTTCCCTCAGGCAGGTGCAAATCTGTCTGTGGAGTTTCAGGGCTAGCATTTCTTGTGTGTGATGTGAAAGACACTGCTGCTTCCAGAGCAGAGACAGAGGTATCCATCACAGCTGTCAACATGGCTGCTTGCTTATGGTAGCCTAGCTCTTTGACCCTTTGATTTGAGTTATGAATCCAATTGTTTCTTTTGCATGAGCAAATAAAGTGCAAATACTCATCAGCATGCACTGTTCTGTTGTATTAATTTCATCCACTGTTTCATCCTTACCAAAAAGTCAGTGAAATTTGGCATATGCCCTTTCTGGAAATCAAATGCACCAAAGCCTTTTGCAGCAGAGAGAGAATGGGCTGGGAGAGCGTAATGCTGCCAGCCCAGCCTTGAATGGAGACCCTCCTTTCCTAGATTGTTTGTTCTCCCCCGCTCCTTACACTCACATATTCAGGATTTCCCATGTGCTTAATTGCAGTCTTTGTATCAGTGGCATTCACTAATATATAAAAATATGCAATCAGGCTTGAATGTTGATGAAGTCGTGTTATTAGGGATGCAGGGTCGTGGTGTGCTACAGAGCAGCATTTATCTTAGTAATAGTTCTTCCCCTCTACTCTACACTTCTGAGACACCACCTGGAGTACTGCGTTCAGCTCTGGGGCTCCCAATACCAAAAAGACATGGACCTGTTGGAGCAGGACCAGAGGAGGGCCACAAAGATGATCAGAGGGCTGGAGCAGATATGCTCTGAAGAAAGGCTGAGAGAGTGGGGACTGTTCAACCTTGAGAAGAAAAGGCTCTGGGAAGTCCATATTGTGCCCTTTCAATAATTAAAGAGAACTTATAAGAAAGATGGAAAGAGTCCTGTAGTGATAGGTGATGGTTTTAAACTAAAAGAGGGTAGTCTTAGGTTAGATATAAGGAAGAAATTTTTTATGATGAGGGCAGTGAGACACTGGAACAGGTTGCACAGAGAAGCTGTGGATGCCCTCTCACTGGAAGTGTTCAAGGCTAGGTTAGATGATCAACCAAGTGCTTTGAGTGTCTAGTACAGGATGTCCCTGCCCATGACAGGGGAGATGGGCTAGATGACCTTAAAGGTCCCTCCCAATCATTCTGTGATTCTGTGACATGAGCACATGAATGAAGCTAATGGATAATCCACATTCTCTATGCTGTCAGGGCAGCATAATAGGGAAAAGTGCATTTTAATTCTTAGAATTTTCTCTGCATCATACTTAGACAAGGCACACTTTGCACTATCGTTTTTCCATGCAAAACTGAAGGTAGTTTCATTCTGGTGGTATTAACGCTTCTGGGAAAACTGAGATCCTGTTGGTTGCATCTCCGGCCAGTTCTGCTAATACAGAGAAAGAAGGTCTCTATTATCTTAATTTCTTCCCATTACAATGGTTTTAGATGTTCTTGAAATGATAAATCTGTCTAAGTTTTGATATACAATGTTCTGTGTATCACACTTGTTAAGGAGGTTCAGATCTACTTTGACAAAGATACTTAAATCCCTTCCTAGACATAAAGGCTAAAGAATAAGATACTTCTATATTGAAAGTAAAGCCAGTGTGGAGTTAATTACTTGATGGTCTGCAATAACTCTACTGATTAGATCTTACTCTTCAGGAACATATTTTCATAATTTTTGTTTTTAATGATACTTAGTTGTCCCTCAAGGAAAATTAGTTCATCTTTCACACGGAATGTCTTCAATTTCTCAGTGAACACTGAATTTAAAATGCTACCCCGTAATAGCACTGACTCAAGAGAAACTGGGAATGCTTATGCTTCCAATTCTGAAAGCCAGTTAGATCCAGTAGCCATTGCTCAATGTTTTACTCCATATATACTCAGGTTTCAGTGTTTCTTCCCTTTGGCATTTCCCACTTCTTTCCATAAATACTATGTTGGAAGGCCAAACTGCTACCGATGCTGCAGAGACAAATCCTCATGATTACAAAGAAACCTATCACACCAGAGTTAAAAAAACAAAAAAAAGAAAAAAAATCATGTAAAAAATCCAGTAAGTAATGACCAGATTCCACGTTTTAGCTGTAACCTTCATGCTCCTAAGTCAGAGCGAGATAAATGATCAGATTCTGTGTTGCAATATGATTTTGTATCCCAATCTGATAGCAAATAAAGGCTACTGTGCATCAAAGTACATTGTATAATATAACAATTGAACTGGAATGAGGACAAGCTGCCATGCTTTATTAATGTTGCTGATGAAACTAAAATAGAAGTATAAAAGCCAGATTCTACGTTATGTGATCAGTCTACCTGGCAAGCAACACGTCAGAAGGGTCTTTCAGCCTATGGGTTCTGCTGTTGGAGTAATATTTAAACTTCAGCACCTTCTTCTCCAGGGGAGATTGCTGTAGAAGCATGTGAAGATAGCAGGATTGGAAAGCCACAGACCATGGTGTCCCTGGAGGCTGAAGACTGCAGATGGCTTGTGTTGCCATTTGCCTGCATGATGCAGATGTTTTTCTGCATGTGTGTTTCATGTATTTTATTTAATACAATTAAGGCTGAATCAAAACTTGGCTCACAGGTGAGAACGCCACACATTCCACTTGTGGCATGCAATGTCTATGATATCATAGCACAGCCCTTGCAGCCCTCAGACTAGGTATAGACAGCTACAGCCACTGTGCTGTTTCATATGTATATGATAAAGTTCACCATGCAAATCCATAACATACTACAGTGACATCCATAGCTAAATAATGAAAAAAAAGAAGTTTTCTGCTTTCAAATAATTTGCACAGCACTTCCCAGGATTTGTCAGGCTACAGCTGAACAAGAACCTGAGCCCAAGACCTGCACTATGGAGGGTTTGCAGATCTCTGTGTTAGAACAGAAATAGATAATATTTCTGTTACTTCTTAGTTATAGTCAAGTAGCACCTATACCAAGTACTGTTTTACTACTTTGGCTGGCAAATGCATGACATTTTACTTTTTTACAATTTGTGTGACCAAGTTTCCAACTGATAATTGTTTTCTGAAGCTAAGAACAACAGAAACATAGATGAGCAATTGTAAAGAGTTTATGGAAATTACATGTCAGGTTCCAAAAACTACTTTAAATACTTTGTGCATATGCTCAGTATTGTCAGTAAAACATCCTTGTCCCACTGAAATAAACTCCCATTATGCTGGTAAAAAATGGTGTTGTATGTGGCTTTTATCAGTTTTATCAGGTTTTCATAAAGTTTTCACTTTATCATTTTATTCAAATCAATATTTACCTGATAGAACTACATACTACATAGAGAAAATTTCAAGGCATCCAGAACTCCTTTCTTCCTTCCATCATGCCACTTAGCCTAGCTGCCATTTTAGTGATCCTTTCTAAACAGGGTTTGGCAAGATGAAAGCAGTAGTAAGGGTACCAAGAAGAATAAAAGTAGCAGATGTCCAACAGTATACCAGAAAAGTTGCAAAGCCAAATAAGATGCTAGCTTCAAAATTCTTTGCAAATAGTACAAAACTTTGTCCACTCAAGTGAGGACCATGAAATGGAAATAAGTCAAAAATAGAAATTATCATCTTTATATAGACAGAAGAGTTAAGGCAGAGTGATTTTTTTTTTTTTTTTAATGTTTCCTGGTAAGTTATAAAGTTTTGAGGACATTGACTTTTTTGACAATTACAACAGTGAAGCAAGGAAAAAAAACTTCTGCTTTGCTGTAGAAGTTTTCAATGTTTTAGATTTCCATGATTTCTAATAAGAAATTTTTGATAGGGCTTTGTTTTTCCTGTTTAATCTGTAAATTATTTGTCTGCTTATATCTATTTAGCAAATGTAATGACCTTTTTAAAGAGTGCAGTGATTGCAATTGCATTTACCTTGCTATGCAATCAAATGTATAGTACAGTGGTGGCTGTATTACAACTCATGAAGAACAACAAGCTATTTAAATTCACATTTCACATTACATGAAACAAAATGTATTTATTTGTAGCTATTAAATACAAACACTATCTAACACTCCTTTACTGGTCCAGTTCAGCATTGTGTGTCCCTAATATGCTAAAGCAAATGTTTAAATCCAGTATAAATCCAGTATTTCCAGTGCATAGAGGTATCAGTATCAGAGTATAGGCACCATCACCCACAGGGAGCTCTCCTGCATGTCTGGCAGCCCCATGAGAGAAGTAGCTAACAGTAGGCCAAAAGTCACCTTTGGACACCTGGACATCATTTCTGGTTAGAAAATAAACTTTCTGGAGCATCTGTATGTAAAATAGACACAATTCTTCCAGTATTTGAACTATGCCTCTTCATCTGCACTTTCTGCCAAAGAGTGGGAAATATCCTGATAGTTCAGGATAGCTCAGAAATAGAAGTGATGTTGAACATCAAATATGAGGCTTCATTCACACAAAAATCATATTCCATGAGTGAGTTACATTCTTTATTAAACACAGATGATAATTTTCCTAGGGGCAATATTAACACTGAGATTAAATCCTTATTCATATACAATCCCTTCCACATTGTATCAATTGCTGATAAACATTGGCAGTCTGGCTTCCTGATGGAGGATATTAAGGTCTTACAAGTAATGCTTCAACTTAGGTACTTGACATCTCAGGAAGATATTTTGTCCTCCCAAGAGTGTTTAAAAAAATGGAACTCAAGAAGTTCAAGGAGAAGGTATTGTGCCAATTCTCTGTGGTAACTGCTGGAACCAAGTTGATAGGACCCTGCACACAGATGCCTAGCAACAGTACCCCCAAATATGCTACTGCTCTCATTAAGCTTCTTATGGGCTTAAGAGCAACCTCAAAGCAAAGTAACACTGGGTTTCAGAGGATTCAAGTATTTTCAAACAGCTACAGGTAATTAATTTGGCTGCATTAGAGTGACTTATACCAGGTGGACACTCTTAAGACTTTCAGAGAGAATTAAGTATATAAGATTTTTCCTAAGAACATTAGATTTATTAGTACTGTATGATAAACAGATGGTCAATGTCCACCCCACAGTGACACCTGGGCTAGCATAGTGCTGTTGAGGTGTAATAGGGATCTTTTGGTAGGAAAGTTCAATATGATGTAATTATACACATCAGTAAAAATCATACCATGTTGCACACTGTAGCATAGTGAATTCAAGTGAAAAATACTCATTTTTCAAGATAATAAGTTTATCAAGAGACTGTAGTGCTACTTTTGAACTATAAAATATAACATGTAGGTGTTTTACCATTTTCCCATATTTATGGAATGAATTAATGTGTTACAAGAATACTCCTTTTTGGAATGATCAAGCTTCAATGTGAATGATCTGTGACAAGCACATGGAAGGGTATAGCATAACTACAGACGTTTTTTAGCGTGGGATACTGGCATGCAACATATGAACACATGATACGATCTCGTGAGCATGAGTTTGAGATGGCTGTAAAAGGGGAAAATGGCTACATAGCAGTGGATCTAGGCAGATAACTGGACACATCATTGACTAATGCTATTTTTGTTAGAAACTGGTCCTTTGAGTCTTCGCTCTCAACCTACCCAATGCATTTCAGAAAGTGCAAACTGGATCTCCTTGT
The DNA here is from genome assembly GCF_965140245.1 of Athene noctua. Lineage (NCBI taxonomy): Eukaryota > Metazoa > Chordata > Aves > Strigiformes > Strigidae > Athene > Athene noctua. Next base: position 34,711,655 of record NC_134077.1, read on the forward strand.
CCTGTACAGACAGTGTGTCAAATAAGAATGACTCAGCGGTAGGAGTTAGTTGCTAGTGTTAACACCAGGAGAGTATTTTCTCATGGATTCAGTAACAGTCTGTCTAGACAAGGTGGCACTGGGAATGTGTTGAATATGTATCTCTACGAACAATCTTAACCATCTTCTCTTCAAATGGAGATGCTTGCTTTCCAAACAGTTCTGGCAACCAGTCAGCCCCACAACACATAAGCTGTGTGCTGGCATCACAGGTAGTTGCAACACCCATCTCCAGCTTTTCCTGTGATGACTCTGTTTGCAAACAGGCATCATCCCTAAGTTGACTCTGGACACTTCTCTGTTACATAGTGCCAGCTGGAGGGTTGATGCCTGCCAATGTACACCACAACGAGTTTTCTCTTAGTTAAAAAAAAAAAAAAAAGAAAAGAAAATGTATCAGAGATAAAATATCTGTTGGTATACCCATTAATTGTGGTTGCAATACAGAGGTTATATGTTGGGCTGGTTTGTATGTACATTTCTGCCATCTTTAACTTACAGTAAGGGCACAATTAGGGGTTAAATATTAAAAAAACCCCACCTAGTTAACAGATAATGATTAGAAATCCAGGTGTTTAGTCCTGCAGACACTGCTGCATGGAAGCTGTGTTTCACTTCAGAGAGTATTTCCAAGGACAATGCTAAGTGTTATATGCAGCTCCTAGTGACATATACTTTTCATATTCTGGCTATTTATCTATCATATGTATTTATCTACTATATGTGAGCAACAAAATTATATCTTCTCCATCTAGGATTACAGGGGTCAATGACTAAGCAGTATAAATAATTAGCTGCTTTTTAGTTCAGCAAAAATTAAGACTGACTCCTCCCACTTAATTTCCATTGCTCTTCTTCCTTGCCTTCTCAGTGTTCTTGCACCCTAATATGTTTGCTTAGTTTAGATTGGAAATATGTGTTGTATTTTTCAGGTTTTTACAGAAAATATTAAATAGGAATGAAGGGTTAGATTCATGCTGTTGCTTTCAACTTCCAGTAGTGGGAAATCTGTTCCAACTCTTGCCTCTGTCAGGGATATTTTACCCTCTGTCTGCCAGAAGAACATCTCAACATTCATTTGTTATGGCTCAGTGAGTGTTTGCTTGTATCATGCACAGTGAGAACAGGAGAGGTGGAAGGATGCCTGCTTAGATGTTGGTTGGTCGATGTCTGGATGTCATCTGGACCTGTTCCAATCTGCGTTTACTTACTGAAGTAAGGACAGTTCCAAAAAATACAGATTGACAGTTCAGCGTCCCCAAACATGCTGTAGCATGGTGTTTGAATCATTTTCTGGGAGAGGGAAGACCAGAAAATGAAGTTTGTGTCTCCCACATCCTAACTCCACCAGGCTGTGTCCTCTTTCACTGTGAAGTTAATGCTGAAAATGTGGGGTTTTTTTCATTTCATTGAAAGTACATGCTGAGATGGGCACCTATGTGGAGAGTTTCTGGGTGACTGAAGTGCCATACTTTGGTGAATAAACTCTGCTTACATGGACTGCATCCAGCTGAAGTCATGCAGCCCTCTTGGTCTCTACAGGCTCAGTTGCTACACTGTCTGTGAGGAAACTGTCCCCTTTCACAGGAGCCTCCCATGGCAGGGAGGAGAACACTGCTGAAGTGCTTTATTCTGTTTTCCCCAAGATTCAACCATCAGAACTGAATCAGAACCAAGACTTTCCTCAGGTCCTTCCCAGGACCTGCTGACCTTGATCAGTCCCAGATACAACACACCTCTCCACAGGAACTGTGAAATGGAATTCTGCTCCTGGAGGAGCCCACAGGCAGTGGTGGCCCTTCTGAGGTCAGTTAAAAATCAGTGTGGCATTCTTCCATGTATGTCTGTAATTTTGTGTGTCCTGAGTGAGGAACACATTTTAACATCCCAGGAAAGGTCTCCAGAATTACAATGCCTTACATGAAGTGACTTCTCAAATGCTTTTACTCATTCCTTTCCTGTTGCTTCTCTTCACCGCACCTTCTGCACACCTGGATGTTAAAACCAGACAACATAAGTGCAGATAGGTCTAATGCTGTCTAGACAAGCACCCTATTAGGCTGGGCTGGGGCAGCAGTTGCCATAGTGATGAACAAATAAGGTCTTGTAGTTGAAAACAAGGTAGCGGGAGATTCATACTTTCTTCACAATATACTGGCGATGTCAGAATGAATTTACAGTATGAGAAATAACAACTCCGTGTTAACTATTAGCAAAATAGTCATAAATAGAAAGTGATACATTTGGTTAAAGGCTAGACCTCTATTTCACAAAAAAAGGTGAAAAATAACGAGTTTTGAAATAACAGCCGCAAAACTACTCCCGAACACAAAGAAAATGACTAAGTTTGCAGTATTTCAGTTTCTGTTTGGTATAAAGCATAACCTTATATCATATGGTGCTTTTACTTTAACATTTGAATTTTAAGCTGAAGTTTTAGCCTAACAGGTGTTAGAGGGGCCAGAAAGCCCTTTCCAGTTTTCACAAGATTTCTGACTGAACATCAGTGACAGGGAATTTTCTGGGGCAGACTCCAAGAGACACCATGAGATTTTTCTCACTGCAACAAAGATTCAAGAGAAAAACCTTTCTCCTTTTCACTATATTGCATAATAAAAAGACAAAACCACCTCTTATCTCTCATGGAAGAAGTTAAGTTACAACTATACATTTGCGGGCTGCCAAGGGGAAGGGAAAGGGGCCTTGAAGCTGCAGCATGTCACACCATCTCTCATTCCCCAGCTGGCCCTGCTGTTGTGGTGCCTGGGACTTGGCATCGCTGCAGCCCCTCCATGCCTCACACTCCCTTCTTGTCCCATGCATGGTGGCATAGGGTCCATGATAAACCCTTTTTGGTTGTAAAGGAAATCAAGCATGATGTTGACACGGCATGTTTCCTGTAAAAACTGTTTTTATTTTCATCTGAAATTCCTGAAATGTGCTTCATTGAAGAGAAAAATATTACAACAGAATTGTGCTCAGAGGTAATAAAGCAAGGAAGTAGCATTTCAGATGGTATTATGGCATGCTTATGAGTTCCTTTTGTCTTTATCCTTTTGCATAATTTTTATATCAGACTTTAGAAGCTGTGTATTTTAATGTGTGTGTTAATGTACACAAGCTTGTGAGCTCTAAGACATTGAGAAAATATTTTTCTAATAGAAAAAGTTCAAAGAAATATTAAATTACAACATTTAGTCTTGGTCCCAAATTTTTCATCTATAGAGTGGAACTCTTCTCCATTTCAGAGACAGGCAGATGTGCGATCACATATTTTAGGAGCAAAAACAGACATAAAAGCCCAGATCTCTTAAACTCCTCTTACTGAGGTGTATGCTTGACCTCAGTGCTGTTTATTTCAAGGGGAGGTCAACAAGCTGACCATACCTGGAAGTTTCACTTCAGATAGGGAATCATACGGGTTATAAATCAACTGAAAATTCCAGAGAACAGACTGACAAACAGATTGGGCTAGACCATACAATCGCAATTATATTTACAATTATTTTAGAACGAAAAGATTAAAAATTAGCAAAAGCAGTGAAGCAGTTTATTAGTACACATGGATAAAATACCAATATTTTTCCAACAACAAATCTAGTTTTATTAATATTTGCTTGCTGACTGGGATGAAATGTGTACTATTAGAGATTACTGTTTCCACCCATTTCTCATGTTAGCTTTTGACCAGGGTCAAAGGTTGCTATTTTTGGTGTACATTTAAGAAGGCTTGTAGGTAGAGTGAGATGGTAGAAAATTCATAGCTGATTGTAGAAAAGACAGTATTTTTTCTGGTAATTTGCTTCCAAAGTACAGGCTAAACCAGGTCCTTAAGGAGTAAAACTTGTGGCACTGAAAAATTTCTGCGACAGGATAACTGAATCTGTAAAATCCTTCTGTTGCCACAGCACTGTTGATGAGGTATGTATATTTTCCTGTCTCCTTGACAATGTAGTTACATGGCTAAATCTTGCTCTTATGGCCTGCATGTGAAAACTGGGTAAGTACAGAGAGGACTGGGACTTGGCACTCCTCAGATACACTGCTACAGGGTTAGGCAAACTCAGAAGTTAAGGACATTTTCCTCAGGAGCATGTTAAATTATTGTCAGCATTCCTACCGAACTGTAAATACCCAGGTTAGTAACTTCATAACATGTGGGCATTTTGCTGTTACTGAGGATGTATCAATCTACTCTGCAATATCTGCCACTATTATTTACAATAAATTCCCCTGTTCAAGGATTAGCTCCATCATTATGAATAGTGAAGAGTGTGTCTGTGTGTGTGTGTGTCTGTGTGTGTGTGTGTGTGTGTGTGAGCCTTATGGATTATGTATTTACAGTATACATCCAAACCTTATTTTAAAGGGCCCACTGACTCAATGATTTCACAGGCTGTTTCCAAGTTGCTTTTGTGCAAAATGAGAAACAACATCTATGTAAAGACCTCAGTTTTGACCTATGTTAAGAATTTTCCAAACTCATAAAAATTGCTAGGTCCTTAGGCATGTCCCTGATTTCAGCATGTTACTAAATTCGAACAATTTTTGACACAGTATTACTTTAGGTACACTTGGTTGGTCAATATATTTATAATGTGCATTTCTCAGTGTATGTGTATTTACCAAAGTGCTTCTGGTTTGTCAGTGTTTGACTTACCTTCACTAGAATTTATAGTCTTTTAAGGGATCCTTCTTTGCCTTCTAAGATTCTAATTTATTACAGCCTAAACTTTTGAAATTGATTTGAATCTTTTCTCAGCAGAAGTGGAAATAGAAGCAATACATTTTTATTAGCCTTTCATAATGCAGTTATGAAAGTGTCTACATAATTTCTACAAAGTTCCTACAAAGCATATCTTCAAAAATATTACTGATAGAGGAATCATGTTTTCCCCAGCCTACACCATTTTCAGGTAGGTTTTGCATCTGCTTGGATAACCTGTTTTAGAAATCAGTTTATTTTGCTTGCAGTTTTGTAAAAGAAAAGATGAGCTCTCTCAGGTATGTAAAGTGTAATGATTGCTCAAAGTCTCATCCCAAATTATTGAAGTTAACAAGAATCTGGCCATCTTAAATGAGTTTCAGATTAGGTCCAAGGTGAAATGTAAATGATTCACTAACAGAAGAGGTCCCCGGTTTATTGAGTATGCCTAGGGAATGTGCCATATTTCGTGTGTATTCCTACAGTACTGACTGGTTTATCCCAACACCAATACTACTGCTGGAAATAGTACGTAATAAACTCTTAAGACAAGTTTTTCTGTATTCTTTTCACTGATTGGTTCTCAGAGGAGAGGAAAAGAAGCAGGAATCTACCTCAGGGAAACACAAGCATAATATATACACTTCCAAATACATAGCGTGGCTTCATGTAAATCAGTTATTATGGTTGAGACCTTGTATGCTTCCTATAAACTCATGTTCCTTGTTTTACATCCCTTATATATATTATCATTGTCTTTTCTGGAAAAAAGTCTACTCATTGTGTGATTTTTGTCCTTTATTTCAGTGCACAGCTGGAAATGTATTCAACCTTCTGTTTACCACTACCTCAAACGGCGTTTGAGTCCAACTTGTGAGGCTTCCCCTGCCCCTCTTGGTTTTTTGCATTCCGGAAAGGACAATGCAGAAAGCGAGTAGTGAACAGACTGATACATTGTGAAAACTTCTCTTTCAGTTCTGGAAGGAAGGCAGTCCACGTGCCTAGTGGTTGCCTCAGAAATAACACTTGTCAGCTGTGGCATGCTTACCATTTACTACAGGAAGCCTTCCCACTCTCTTATGCTTTTCCATCCTGCCCTTAAATATCTCTGTCAGTTGATAATAAGAAATAGAGAAACAATCAGTGTTCCAGTTTCCTGAAAAATATAAGACAAGGAATGAAGAGAGAAATTAGGAGAAGAAGGAGCAGAGGAATATGGCAGAGAAATGAACCTTCAGGCTTATTAAGTCTAGCCTTTTGCTGTGATAGGTATCATAACATATAATCTCTTTCAGAAATGTATCAACTTCTGTACTGAATGTTGGTGATGCCTTTTACTCCCACCACTTCTGTGGAAGTGGTTGTTCCAGAAACTCACATTCATTCCTAGCACATCTCTGGCTACATCTTCCCCAGCTTGCCATTTTCCACCCCAGTGAGCGTCCCAAGAAGACCAGCTGTGAGCAGCACTTCTCCACTGGAGTGAAAATGCAAATGACCATCTCCTGCTCTGTCTCTGATCTCCAGTCTTGGCTCATTGTGAACGTGAGCTGTCCCTTTAGTAGCTATTTTCTCTTTAGTCACAACAGTGACCTTTTCCAAAAATGCATTTAATCTGACGAAACAACTCTGAAAATCCTCTTTCTCTTCCACCTGCTTAGAGATGTTTTATGCTGTCTGTTGTGGTCAACGATGGTTCTAGCATGATATGACTTTTAAAATTTTGTTTATTTATTTTTATTTTTTTTATCTAAAGAAGCTCCAAAAAGATCAGTTCTCTCTTCTGACATTAAAACTAGTGTCTGTCTCTTCTGCAGAGTGATGGGTTTGTGTTGATTTCCACAGTCTTGGAACAACACAGATAACTGAAAGTCCTTCAGTTTACTAAAAATGCTTCAAAAGCTTACAAATCACATAGCCTTCAGATAAAAAGTTAGTATGAGCTCAGTAGTAAAATTTAAGTCATGCTGTAATATTGCTTGACAAAATATTTTTCATTTATCAGCTGACAGAAGTGTGAGTTCTCCTGCTGCTGCCACACTGAATTATGATTCTGACATCTCTGGTTTCCTTTGCCTACTGTAAAATGTATATGATGTCTTAGGGCTGAGTAAACAGTCAAATAAGAAGATGGAGCCAGGTTCTTGCCAGTGGTGCATAGGAAGTGGATGAGAGACAATGGGCATGAGTTGAAATGAGTAGTTCGGATTGGATTGAAGAACAAACTTTTTCCCCATGAGGACAGTCAAGCAGTGGCAAAGCTTGCCCAGAGAAGTTGTGCAGTGTCCTTGGAGAGTTTTAAGCCCCAACTGGGAAAGGCCCTGTGCCAACCTGTCTGACCTCAGATGCTGACACTGCTTTGAATGGAGGGATAGACTAGAGACCTCCTGAAGTCCTTTCCAGACTAAGTGATTTTGCAATTATGTGATCCGATATAAAAATAACCGGAGAGGTTGCCACAATTTCATGGCTATGAAAGAATCACCTGCTACCAGCAAGCAGATCCCCTATTCCTGCCAGGCTGGTAAGAGAAATGTGCCTCATACTGTGCCCTGATGGACACATTATGAAAGTGCCATCCAGATATGAAGCAAAGCAGTTTGCAGGGCTCAATCATTCTCTTATGGACATACAGTCTGCTTATGAATATTCCTCTTCAAGGAGAAAAGAGCAAACACACCTTGGTCGTCATCCTACAGGCAAGAAGCACATAGGTAATGTTTCTGAAGGAATCAAAACTCACAGAAATTTGGACTTGTGAACGATAACGCAGAGGAAGAAATACAGGTCACTGAATCTAAGAAGTAGAGAAACCCAGAAGTCCACTCCAGACAAGAGATGAGCTGCTGTGGTAAACACTGTCTGAAGCCTTCAGTCCTTTTCAAAACCTAATTAATGGCAAAATACATTGCAGTCCAATGAGACAGAGCTGGAGAAGTGCACTAAGGTGACCATTTCTGGATAAGGCAATCTCTTGGCTCATAAACACAGTGAAGCATTTAAAGTCACTATGGTTACCTTCGAATGCAAGCTATAGTTCTTATTCCAGTAAAATCCTGGGCCTGCAAACCACTCAGATAAGAATAATGAGCCTTTCATTAGTTGGGTAGATATAGATCACTCTGCCTATCAGGTTACATGACTTCCATTTTATCTGGGATGAATTTGAGCTAAGCAGCTTGCAGCTGAGCACCTGTCATTCTCTGGCAGTTGGAAAGCAGAGACCTTGGGTTGTTTTGCTGAAGATGAGACTAAGGGCTCGACTGAAAGCCCCTTTGAGTTCAGCTGATGCTGAATCAAGAGTGCCAGACAAGAGTGTCACCATAGCAAAAGTACTGTAGGCCAAACCACTCAGTACTTTTCCCCCAGACATATAATTAAATCCAGATTAAATGAAAAATATGAGGGGTGCATCTGTGACAAATCAGTCTGTACTTAATCAGTATGAACTGTGATGCATTTTGGGTAAAACATGCTCTTGTGAGGTGTTAACTTTATGTGGTTACAATCTATAGGAAGAATAATCAAATAGTTCAGTTAGGTTTCTTTAAAATAAAAGTGTTAAGATTTTCTTTACTATTTATTTTTTCACATTTTATATTCTCAGATACAGAATGTTTCAAGTCAAAATGGATGTTGGTTTTTTTTTTAAAAGTTTTACTAAGCAACTTTGAAAAATATTACCCAGAACCTCTGAGCAATCCTAGAAAGAACCTGGGTCCCAAAATAATTTAACTATACTGTTACTACTTTCCAGCTGACCTTAGAAATTACTTTCAGAGTGTAACTCACTTTTAACTTGAGATCTAAAGTAATTAAGTTATAATTTTTATATTGTGATAGGTTTGAAGTCTGAATGCTCCTTATAAATCTATGACAACACACTATTTTTCTTGGTCATCCTAAAGATGTTTAACACAGAAAGCATGGTTGTTAAACACACCAAATGAGATTTTAATCTATATGATCTATCTTTAAATTACTGTTGTGTGGGAGTACAAAGTCTGCACTTCATCATTAACCATTTCCATGGGAACAGACTATGATGATGTAAATTCAGGATTATGACTTCACCATAGGATCAAGCAGCAGAACCTGAACAGTGATGGAAATCACTTATTTAAAAACAAGTATTAGCAGTAAAAGTGAAAGGAAAACAAACAATCGTATGTATTTTCTGTTTAATTTAAAGTTTGGAAACAATGCCTTTATTATGATAATACAACATTTCATGATACATAGTGGAGTAACAGAAGAGGACAATGAGACAGTCAGGATGCATTATCAAAGACAATACAAAAGGAAAAGGTACATGGTTACATGTCCCTCCATACTGCTGATGGAGTGTCTCAGCACTGACCTGAAGGGACTTTCTCAATTTGTCTGCATTGCTTTCTAGTACACCACCTTCTTACTGTGTCAGGAAATGAGAATACCAGTAACTCCTGACTGCAAGCACTGAGTGAAATAATATCAATTATGGACAAAGCTGATTCACCAAGTCTTTCACACACAGTGAAAGTTAACTTGTGTCAGGTGATAGTCTGGACAGATTCAAGAAGAGCAGTCTACTGAAGACCTCCACAACCTATGGCTAAATACTGGACTTCACTACCTGGTTGATTTTTTCTTCCTTCTTGCTCTTCACCCTCCTGGCCTTTCAAATATCCTCTTTTTCCCAGGAGCACAATATTTCCTTTAAAATATGACACTTTGGCCTTAGATACAAACATGACCAAATGCAGATGAACAGTTAGTTTCTCATAGATCAAGCAAAGGGAGAGTTGTACATTCTTATCAATCTGTACTGATTTTGTACAAATCAAAAGTGCCAGACATTATGTGGATAAATAGAGTAAGTATCTACACCAGTTTTCAGGTGAGATAGAAAATTATCCAATTAAGTTAACATAAAACACTTTAAGCATACAAAAGGTATTGAAACAACTCACAATATTAAGTAGCAGCTCTTTAGTATCACCTTTATGTCCAGTCTTGGTTGCAATATATCACAGAACAGGTACCTTCAAGGATGGAGACCCCACCGCCACTCTGGGCAACCTGTGCCAGTGCCTGCTCACCTTCACAAGGAAAAAGTTTTTCCTGATGTTCAGAGGGAACCTCCTGCGTTTCAGTGTGTGCCCATTGCCTCTGGTCCTGTCACTGTGCACCACTGTAAAGAGCCTGGCTCTGCTCTCTTTTCGGCCTCCCTTCAGGTGTTTATATACATTGATAAGATGCCTCCCAAGCCTTCTCTTCTCCAGGCTGAACAGTCCCAGCTCTCTCAGCCTGTCCTCCTAGAAGAGATGCTACAATCCCTTCACCACCTTCATGGCCCTTTGCTGGACCTTCCAGTATGTCCATGTCTCATACTGGGGAGCCCAGCGCTGGACCCAGCACTCCAGGTGTGGCCTCACCAGTGCTGAATAGAGAGGTGAAGGATCACCTCCCTCAACCTGCTGGCAACACTCCTCCTCATGCAGCCCAGGATACCACTTGTCTTTGCTGCAAGAGCACTTTGCTGGCTCATGTTCAACTTGAACCCAAGTCCTCTTCTTCCAAGCTGCTTTCCAGCTGTGTGGCCCCCAGCATGTACTGGTAGCTGGGGTTGTTCCTCCCCAGGTGCAGGACTTTGAACTCCCCCTTACTGAACTTCATGAGGTTTCTGTTGGCCCATTTCTCCAGCCTGTCCAGGTCCCTCTGCATGGGCAGCATGACTGTCTTGTGTATCAGCCCATCCTCCCAGTTTGGTGCCATCAGTAAATTTGATGGCACTGCACTCTGCCCCATCATCCAGATCACTAATGAAAGTGTTGAACAGTATGGTATTACAGAACAATGTAATATTACATCATAGTATAAATAAGTCCGACTGAATTGAAAACTTCAAACCTCAGCTTTACTGATGCACTTCGGCAGCCACCAGACATTCTTTTCCCCAGTAAATGCACTGAGCTAAAATTCTTCAGATTCAATTCTATTGTGGCAGTGTTTTATCAGAAGATCAACTTGATCAATTTGAAATACTTTTCAAAGTATTTCATCAGTGAGTTCAGTAAACACATGCTTTCTTTGCAGAAAATAATGAAAGTGCACAGTAAGACAACACAAAGGAAAACATGCTACTCTAAGGGACGGGTCATTTCATAGTTATGTCATTGATACTACTACAGTAACACATGAGCACAGTGCCAGAACTGCAACCTTACAATAAACTTCTTTACTGATATAATGACAGAGAAAAATGAAGAGCACTACTTTTTTTTTAGAAAAAGTAAACAGTTTTTCAATATGCTATTAACATCTTAGTCTTCATATTGTTTCTGATACTTCTGCATTGTAGTGTCAATAAAGAGCACATCAGATAAAAATCCTTTTTGACAGCTGGAGGTCAGTTTTTAAAAGTGAAGGGAACAAATGGAAATCAGAAAACAACAAAAGTATATGACAGGGTCCTTACTAAGTAGCTAGCTCAATATTAAGTTACAAAGTAGACTCTTCAAGATTATATATGGCATTAAAAGGTCCTAAAATCAGTAAATGGTTGGGTGTGGAATCTGTTGGTGTCCTAGGGACAAAAGAAGAATGATGCAAAGATTGGTTTAAATATGAGAAATATAATGACAGCAGAAAGAATTATTATGATCAGCCATCTGAACTTATTATATAATACAGGCTATAGGACTTGACTGAATTAGTGACACATTCGCATTTGTAACTAGATTCCTGGACCACAGCAACTTGAACACCAAATGCTGGGACTGGGTTTGGTTACCCTGTCTGCTGTGAGGGAGAATGGCCTTTCCAGTCACATAAGGAGAGGTAAGCAGGACTTCTACCCCACTTCTCCAGGATTCCTTGGATTTCCTCTCATCAACATGACAGGACAGCCTAGTGGAAAGCTGCCTTCTTTTTTCTCCAGCACTTGCTATGTTCTGTTAGGCACGGTGAATCTGGCAATCCTGCCAACACCACCTTGGTCATCTGTAATGTAAGTTTTCTGCTTCCAACAGGCATTCTAGGAGTAGATGGTGAGCTTGTCTTTGTAACGCAGGCCTGTCAGCTGAGTCCTCTGAGGTGAAGTCTCTTACATCAACCCACAATTTAAATAATATTTAAAAAGAATACCCTCCAGCTGCTTGGATGCCAGCATCTTTCTTGAGGCTCTCCTGACTAAGATAGAGCAATGACTATCATCAACGTGGCTTAATCCTGTACCTCTTTGTCAACTAGAGATATAACACTGGGGAATGATGAGGTGTAGCATCGATCACTCTGCTGATGCTTCCCCTGCATTATGCACCACTTCCTGCAAACTTCAATAGCAGCTCTTCTAGATTTAGGTACAAAATCTCTGATCTATGTTAAGCAGTGAAAGGCCAACAGCCACATTGCCTGTCAGTACATACCCATTTATTTGTGCACAATTACATTTTGATTACCAGCAGTTAGCTGGGGTTTCATCCAGGCCATGGGGATTTTGAATTTCTCTCACTTTTTAATCAAAACACTATGAGAGCCAAGTCAAATGCCAAACAGAAGTCATTGCATCAGCTTTATTTGCTTTATCAGCCAAACTTGTAGTCTCAGTCAAACAACTATATCAAGTTACCATATGCCAGATAACAGTTTACCTCTCAGGAAGTGTAAATAGACCTTGAAGTGAGTGTCCATCACGCCTACTTTAGAAATGCATAAAGTGTCCAACTGTTAATCAGAATCAGGATCTCAAAACCTTCATCAGGCACAATTGGGTCAAGATGTGCACAAGTTTTCAAAGACAGAAAAAAACTTAGTTTTTAATAAAGTGAAGAAGGACAGTGAAGAGTTCATTGCCTTTACAAATCAAGTCACTTTGTAAGTATGTAACTTCAGACCCTCCTACTGTTGTCTCCATTGGTTACTTCACTTGAGAAAATTGCTTTTCAGTCTAATCAGCTGTTCCCATGTTGGCCTCTTATCAGAGGAGCTTGTTCTGCTCTGCGCAGTCCTTCAAGGAGAGGCTGGTAGAAGCCATGCCCATTGTCTCTGGCAGTTCTCTACTGCTTCAAGTCACTGTGTGCTGCCTGTGTCCCCTTTGGCAGCCACACAGGACTCAAGAGATAGCCTTTGGACTCCACAGGAAAATTAGTGAAAAAAACTTCCACTCATAATTGCCAGTTTGCCTCTCTATGGCCCTGCATTTGTTTTTTTTTTAAATATAAATTATGATTAAAACTAGCCATTTTATGAAACCACTGAACTGAAGGGAACTCCAGGTTCATGGAGTCCACGGCTGGACTGAAAATGCTGCAGTCAACCTCTTAGAGGAGTTTAGTAATTATTTTTCATGGCAAGCATGATGTTGACTACACCACCTTTTAAAAAACTGCCTTGTTCTTGTTTCTCATGTGCAGTTTCTGACCCAAGATTAATTTCCCCAAGAAAGGTTGGAAATTAATTTGACAAGAAGTTTTTGAGATTTAGGACTTTGAAAGAAAGTATGTTTTCCACTGGGGATAAAGTCTAATATTTAAAAAGTTTTTTTAAAGGGCTTATAGTTTTAAAATGTGTTTCTTATTAGTTCTTCATAAAAATAACACTCAGAATAACTTCAAAATTCTGGAACCCTTCACTATTGCTGTTGGAGAGGGTTCTGCTCTGAGTATGCATTTTTGCAAATGATGCAGACTCCATGATGTGATCATAGACTGTTCACAAAGACAGAACATTTGTCAGACATGCTATGTATGAATGACTGAGTGGGGCCAAAGGAGAAAATTTAACAACATTAACATCCAGCATTTAACCTGAATCTTTCCTACTGCTTGTCAATTATTATTCTACAGTTCTGAGGCTGTCCTTTTGCCTTTCCATCCTAAACTTCCTTATAAAGGTGTTGGGTTGGGTTTTTTTTAAGGTGGAAATTACTCTCAGTTGTGCAAATTTTTTTAAATAATTGTAAATAATAAGCTTTGAGCACTCAGTAGAGTTTACATCTGCTTCTAGAACAGCTCTATATAATGGCAGAGTACACTTGCTGCGTTAAAAAAAGACAACACCAAAATGACGATCACACACAAAGCTCTTTTTAAGTAGTGCCCAATACAAACCAAGACAGATTCTACCAAAAGCCACTTGAAATCCATTATTAACTTATTAATAGCAAGTAACCATTGCCATCTGCACAGGTGACTACACTCTGGACTGTAATGTGCAGCTGCCTAGGCATACAAAGACCTTCAGCTCTCCTCCCTGTCTTTAAGGAAGCAGCTCGGTTCACCAATTTAAAAGGGATCTTTCAAATTTTTCTTCTAACTTTAATATTTTACTACCTGGTTCTTTGGCTTCTATTATAAGAAATACCAGGAAAAAGAGAGAATTATTAGATTAAGTATAAGGGACTGAAACTTACTCTTTTTAAAATGAGTAGGAAATGTGTCGTTGGTTAACAGAGTCGTGACTTTTCTGCCAGTAAAACAATAGAGCTTTAAGTGAGATTCTAGATATACCCTGCAGACATTTGAAAGAGAAAAAAAATCGAACAATGATAAATTTTGTGATAGAAAGCATAGTGCAATCCTTTGAAAAAAAAAGAAAAAAGGAGAATTGTGAGGGAATCAATATCTGACCATCTCATTCTGTAGTGAGAAATTTATAATTCACTATGGTTAAAGGGAAAATTCAATTTTTGTTTTTTAGCCTATGAAGCTAGCCAGAAAAATGTTAACTAATTCCACAGCCACCACTTCCACAGCTTCACATTTCGTTGACACAAGTCCTGAAACATTCTAAAGGAAATGTTACGGACTATAATATAGGATTAAGGGGTAGCTTTGCTGCAGCAATTTCATTTATTCCCTAGGTACAGTTGGGTACATGGGCTGATTTTTTATCTTTATATGTTCCCCAAACATAAATATTTATGGTTTTTGTTGACACAAACTGTGTCTCCTTTTGTGACTACTTTTACAGACCATGCTTTCCAGGTCCGGGTGCAGATATTTCAGGGATATTAAATTGTTTTCTAATATAATATTGTTGTTGTAATACAGCATGCCCAGATCATTGAAACTGTCAACATGACTGACAGTGGTGAACCTGAGTGGTTTTGTACTTAATCTAGAATGAAATTGAATTGAGTGAATGTATTTATTTCCATTGTAATGAGAAAAAAAGAGTAAAAATCCAGACATTTGAAAATAAACTGACAGAATTGATTCAAATCAAACTCCTATCTTCTAGTCCTGCTTTTCAAGAATTGATGAACTAGCCACAACTGATCCTCTGTTCTTGCATTCCAGTCAAATTAAATTTAATCTTAAACTCAGTTTTATAGCTAAACTTAAATTGGGTTTAAACTCATCCAGTGTTGACTAAGGTAATCTTGCAGGTTGTCACTAAATTGCTGAGAATAATTGAATTCATGGCCCATAAGAGAAAAAATGTAGTTTGCATTTTTAATTAAATGAATTCTCATGAATTGAAATTAAGCATATTGTGTTTATTTAATTGATTTAAATAGAAAGGCTCATCTCTTGAACCATTACTTGGAACAGTATTTAACACGTTGTCTTCTGTGCAACCACTAGTGTGAATAAATGCTACTTCAGAAGTGAGAATTGCAGAGCTGGGCTTCAGCTCATGTCTCATGACAAAAATGCAAGTATATCTATCAGAATGACATTCACAGAGTGATGATATAAGTTAGGAAAGGTCTTGTGTTTGTTTGAGCAAACTACACACAGATACTGTTCAAACTGCTATCTGCTTTGGATGTAATTAGGTTGGCTACTTATCAATAAATCCTGTGATCTGCATTTTAACTTTTCTTCTGAAGTCTGATAATGTCTAAGCCTTTCTTTAGTGTCTCCCATGTCCACTCTCGATCTTTCTCTCCAGGGAGGACATACTAATTCTTAATCCTAGTTGGCAGAACTAGCACTTCCCTGTCACTCTTAGAATTACATGTTTTGCCCCTGTTTTCCACACTAAAGCACCTGAGTTTGCAGAGTCAAATACAAGCTGTAAATTCTTTTCCAAGAGTCTGTCTTGTTCAAGTAATTTATCATAACTTTCTTACAAGAAAATTAGGCAATGAATTACACATTATACCACAGAACTTCAGTTAATGGTGTCTCTGTAACATTCAGATGCTAAAATGGCAACATCATACAACAAAGCAAGCCACGTGCTTGAGAGTGACCACACCTACGGGTCTTCATTTGAACTCAGGAGATTCCGTGTTCCCTACATGCACCTATTGCTTTGAATATTTTGGCAATCCAGCTGTGCAACTGAAGGACTTAACGGCTTCAAAGAAAAAAAACCAAGCTCATGGTCAAGCCAATTCTAAACCTATTGAGCTGCAGTTCTTGGTTAGTATGCAAAGTTTCTCCAAAATGTAATCCACTCGCCATGAATATGTCTTTTGATCAATCAGTGTTTAGCATTTTGCTATAAATATTTGTATGAATGGAATTCATAACAAATAAATCAAAGTGTCCCAGAAGTAAAATGCATATGCTCTGATAAATTAGACAGACCAACCAGTTCTAGGTTTTGTTACATGATTCACTAATTCAGATAACAGTCCATTTCTGCATTTTGGGTCTAACTCTACAATAGAAACCCTAACTTCCTATAAAACCTATGGGAATTGTGATTCCCTGATTAGGGAATCATTATTCTGTTTTACTCAAACATAAGAATTAGGAGATAATCAATGGACTTGACAGGTAGGAGATATGAGACAGATTTTTTTTTTTTCATACAGCACAAATAGCCACGATTTTTAATAGCCAGTCTGACAACTGCTATACTTTAAACATGACTAGGGCTTGCTGGAGTTAACCAGATCACAGAGGCAGTATGTTTCAAGGAAGCAATCTTGAATTGGGATCCAGGAAGAGCATACGCAGGTGAAGAGTACCAGTCAAGCAAGACGTTGTAGTCACTTTTTTCTGCTCCTTGTCCTACAAGTGCAAAGCAGGCCTCTACCTGAACTCTTAGGCCCATACTGGTACTGTGGCTGCTGTTTTCCAAATATATGATTGCAAAACTGTAAAACATGAATTACTATCGACTGAAATGAAATGAACACAGTCAGTACTGGTATATTTTTCTTCCTTTCTATAGCAACTCTTTTTACCATTTACTGTTTCTTTTGGAGCTCTGCTCAGGGCTGCAATTTGCTTCATTTTTACATTTTTTTCCTTTCTGTAGCCACAAATTGTGATCAAATCATTATGCTTTTTTTTTATAGCACGTTTTAAAATTATAATACTTCTCTGGTCTAGGAAAAAAACACTTTATCCCAGTCCATAGAAAAATTCCTTAGAATTTAGTGGGTATACCATTTCATTTTGATATGCTGAAACTCAGCAGGGTACTTTATACTTGTAGGTAGTTTCACTGAACTCAAAGGGACTAATCTCACTGTACAGACCTCACCATGATTTTTCTTTCTTTCTTTGGTATATTTTTGAAGTATTCTGCATATTTTACATCTTCCTGTCCAGTGTCAGTCATTATTGCAGAGGAACCGTAATAATCCATTCTGGAAGTGTGGGGAACCTGAGCTTGTTAAAAATGAACATGTTCATACAGCAGCTGAAGTGTAGTTCTTCTATCTAAGCTGTCTTCTGTTGGAGCACTGGTAAAAAATTCCTTAATGTTTTGTTTATTTAATAACAAACTAATCTTAACTGGAAATCTTCCAGACAACTTGGTTTCATCAGTTATTTGTGCATAGCTCATTTTGTTTGGTAATAAAAATAAATGAAAACAAAATTCTCATAGATTTGGAGATAAGCAGGGAAAAGAAACTCTCTGAATCCAGTCCCCAGAAAACTAAACTGGAAATAGAACCCACAGTTTAAGTCTTAAAAAGTCAGTTAATGGACAGTCTTCCCTTCTAACATCAATCTAGTTGCCACAAAAACATCACACAAAATTTCTTGTAGCTAGTTTATAATCTGCATTGTCCCCTGTATGGCTATAAAAGTCTGCTGAAGTTTCTTTAGGCAGCAATGTAATCACCCATTTTCTTCCTTGAATTAATTTATTGATGAATAGAACTTAAAAGTAGGAATAGCACAAGAGGCAGAATTTGCAAGAAAGGAAAGCCATCATATGCTGTATCTTTATGCCTGCATGGTGAATTTCTTTGTGGTGTTATGTGGTGCTTTTAGGATATATCCATGAAACTGCTGCAGTGTGCAGATATTGTTAATGGAAGCTGCATATTCACAAAAGCTGCCAACAAGTGTAACTGAATATGGGGTTTTGAATGATTTTGCTGTAAGTTGCATGCATGACCTGGCTCCAGTTGCCAAACCACCAGCTTCATATAGCACCTCGTGTGCCTCTCCCACCTTCTTGCCAGTCAGGGAGGGACCTGGGGGTGTTGATTGACAGCCGGCTGAACAGGAGCCAGCAGCGTGCCCAGGGGGCCAAGAAGGCCAATGGCATCCTGGTTTGTGTCAGCAATAGCGTGGCCAGCAGGGACAGGGAAGGGATCTGACCCCTGTACTCGGCACTGGTGAGGTCGCACCTCGATTCCTGTGTTCAGTTTTGGGCCCCTCACTACACAAAGGACATTGAATGACTCGAGCGTGTCCAGAGAAGGGCAACGAAGCTGGTGCAGGGTCTGGAGCACAGGTCGTACGGGGAGCGGCTGAGGGAACTGGGGGTGTTTAGTCTGGAGAAGAGGAGGCTGAGGGGAGACCTCATCGCCCTCTACAGCTCCCTGAAAGGAGGGTGCAAAGAACTGGGGATGAGCCTCTTTAACCAAATAGTAAGCGATAGGACAAGAGGGAATGGCCTCAAGTTGTTCCAGGGAAGGTTTAGACTGGATATTAGGCAGCATTTCTTTCCAGAAGGGGTTGTTAGGTGTTGGAATGGGCTGCCCAGGGAGGTGGTGGAGTCCCCATCCCTGGAGGTGTTTAAGAGTCGAGCTGACATAGCGCTGAGGGATATGGTGTGGTTGGGAACTGTCAGTGTTAGGTCAATGGTTGGACTGGATGATCTTCAAGGTCTTTTCCAACCTAGACGATTCTGTGATTCTTATTTCAGGTGCTCCAGGCAAGCCAAACCAATTCATTATGTGACTGGGAAGCTCTCTATGCTACCGCTGGCAGGTGGTCAGAATCTGACCCATTTCTAAGATCAGTTGTCTGCGTTTCATGTGTTGTGCACAGTGTTGGAACTGGATAGCTGAAGGATGGAGGTAAGAAGATGAGTGGGAACTGTGGCCCATCACGTAGGATTCTCTGCTTCCTGTCAGGACTTGGAAGGACAACTTCAGAGATTCTCTGGTCACTATTTTATGCCTATTCATTGCAAGCTGTGGACTTTCCCAGCTGCTGACTATCTGATTAACCGATTAACTGTAAATCTTTGTTCTGCTGCTTTTACTTTCCCCTCAGCAATAAGAGCCTGTTCTGCTCTGTCTGCTTTGCAAGCCCATTTTAGGATATTTGTACAATCATAACGCTTTGTAGGGCAGGACTTTATCCATTTTGGGGTCTGTAAGTCAGAACAAAGACAAATAAAGGGAAAAAGAATCAAAGGAAGTGGTCACAGATGAGAGGTAGCAAAAGGAAGAAACTTTTCCTCCCCATGCACAGTTGACTGCAGACCAAAATCAGACTGGTTTAGGCAACCACAGGGTATAAAAATCAGGCTAGGGGCTAAATGTATTCCCCTGAAGACAGCAGGACAATTTACCTGAATGCCACATTTGTAATAATGAAGTTTTATATGAGTGATTAAAGACTTAAAGAGGGAAGGCTGGCAGTGGACTCACAGTCAGGATGAAGGCACAGCTGCAGGTGCAGAAAGATTTCTGCGTCCTCACTATGTAGCATTTTAGAAAGCGCAGTATTTCTCCCTAATAGTCTGGTCACCTGTTGGTGTTTCTCAGCATCCTAATGCTCTTTGCCACTTTAACAAAGACATGATCAAAAAATGCGTTTCTTTTGATGTATTTCTTGACTAATAATTTAAGTGTTTTTCAGTTCAATCTTAACAGTTTGCTTAAAATGGTTCTTAACCTTCCACTGTTTCCACCTCATTGTCTGGAGTCAATGTCCTCCATGTTAGGCTTTTGTCTCACAAACCCGGAACATTTCCACAACCAGAAGTGGCAGAACCTTTCCTGTCCCATGGTGGGGCCAGACTGCCTCCTCCCATGAAGGCTTTGCCCTCTTATTCCTCTCACCAGCTAAACCTTGGTTTCCTGATTTCCATCAGAACAGCTAATGGAAGCTGGCTGAGGGAAAATTCAAGACACTACAGCCAAACTAAGCACTGCAGATTTTGAGCAGATCCTAGCAACTTAGCTTGTCACAGGCAACAAACAGGTAGGACTTTCCACATACAGTCCAGATACAGTACAAACAGCACAGCAAACCAGATTGCTTACCTGGGGTAAGAAACCAAGTCACCGGGAAGAAAATGAAAGCTTTAAGGGCTCATATAGAGCTTTGTATCTGCTCACAACCATTCCTGGTGGTTCCAGTAAGAATTTTAGGCTGTGGGTAGGTCTCCAAATGGGGTGCAAGGGCAGGGAAGGTGTATATATATGAAGAAAGGACTACAGAACCTGAACACACAGGGTTCTGAGGCAGCAGGGAGGGAGAAACACCCCACAGCTCTAGCTGGGACCTCATATCTCTCCTCCCCCCAACTTTTCAGGAAATGGCATGCTAGATCCAACTTGCTTCATTAGCTGCGGCATGTTCAGTCCACTTCAGCATATGACCAGTCACGTTTGTGAGCAGGTCACGTATTCATTCCCTTTCCCTCATTATCAAGCCCTGGAGGTCCTGTGAACCAAGTAGACAAGCCAAACAGAATTCTTCTTCCCTCCTTCCCCCCGTCCTCAAGGTTCCTGGGCACCAGGGCAGTTACTCCCCTCCTTGCTGGCCTCGAAGGCCCCAGGCACCCGGCCAATCCCGTTAGTGACGACCCCATCACGGAATGGGGAAGCGTAACCACACCCCGAACGCTGTCCATAAAATCATGCGGTTACAAGTCCTGAGTGGGGAACTGGGGCCGGAGCTGCTGCTGGACAGTGACACCCAGGACCCTTTGGTGGCCGGGGACACCGCCACCGTCCTCTGCAGACTGAGTGAGTGGCTCGTATTCTTTTATATGATTTTCGAGTCTAGATTATGACTGTTACACTGATACAGCAAACCATGTCACCGCCTCCTGTTCCCACAGGCGGTGCCTACGCCAGCCCTGCTGCGAGGCTGCACCTGCAGGGCCGCGGCCACCGTCCGCTTTTCCCTCACGCCGTCCCAAGGGCTCCGCACCTCCGGCGGGCCGCCCCGCGCTCTCTGCCGGGTGCCGCTGTGCTCCCCAGCGCCCGGAGGTGCACGCATACCCGGCTGGCGCGGCGTCCCGCCGCCCTCCCTGCCGCGCACCGGCCCGGCGGGCTGCCGGGGCTCCCGCGGCGGGCAGGTCGCCGGCAGAAAAGCGAGCCCCCGTCGGCCCTCTCCGCGCCTGCCGTCGCCACCGGGGGCCAGTCCCCGCCGCGGCTCCCGCCCGCCCGTG
Organism: Athene noctua; assembly: GCF_965140245.1. Lineage (NCBI taxonomy): Eukaryota > Metazoa > Chordata > Aves > Strigiformes > Strigidae > Athene > Athene noctua. Next base: position 34,732,941 of record NC_134077.1, read on the forward strand.
TCACGGCGCGGCGCCCCCTCCTCCCCGCCCACCATTTTCTTCCCTCCCAGACAGGCGCAGGGGAGGAGAAGCGGCGGGCGGGCGGCTGCCTCCGTCTCCCTCCCCTTCTCCTCAGATGCCCTTTGCCGCCGCTGCCGCCGCAGGGTAATTATTACAGTATGTGGCTGCGCTCTCCCCCGCCCTCCGCTCCGCGCCGCTGGCCGGACGCCGTGGCTGTGCAGCGCCGTGGCTGTGCAGCGCCGTGGCTGCGGCCCGCCCGGCCGCCGCCAGGCCCGCGCCGCGCTGCTGCCAGGGGGGCGCCGGGCCCCGCGCGCGCGGAGAGGCGCGGCCGCACGGCAGCGGCTCCCGGGCCTCCGCCGCCCCGCCGCGCCCCTCTGTGCCCGCGGCCCCGCTCTCGCTGCTCGGGAGGCGCCGCCACCGCCCCCCGCCCCCGGCGCTGCCCGGCGGAGCGCGGCCGGCGGAGGGGCGGTCGCTGCCCTGGCTCCCAGACAGCGGGGGGACGTGGGGCTGCGGATTATTGCAGACTAAGCAGTCTGGCGCTGCAGCAGCGGGCGGGGAGAGGCGGGCGGGAGCGGGCGGGAGGTAGGGGGAGTGTGTATGTGTAAGGAGGGGACGGGAGGGGAGGGGGGAGAGCTGGCAGGGAGCCAGCTGCCATCAGAATTAGCTCATTGTTCAATACAGGCAGCACTGGCAACCAAAATCCAGCCTGAGAGAGAGGGAGAGAGAGACTTTCCCCCAGCCACCCCCACCCCTTTTTCTTTTTTCTCCAAGGCTGCACTTTGGAAGAGGTGCAGTCATTCTTCCCCACACCCCCTACCCTCTCTCCACTCCCCCAACTATAAATTCCCTTCTGTAGCATGCTGCCCTTTTTTAATCCACATTTGTGTTTCACATCATGTAGAAAGGACAGAAAGTGAGCAGGGAGCGGGGTCTTTTGTCTGTAAGTATATGCAATTCCAATCCACAGAATTTATTTTTTTTTTAATTAATCTTCTCTCTCTATCTTTGTTTCTTTTAATTTCCTTTTGTCCTTAGCTGGACTTTGCTGCAGCTTGCCTTTCCCCCTCTCGGTGCACATTTCCAAACAGGCTTTATTAAAGACGATGAGAAAACGTGCAGTATATGTATTTAACTCTTTGTCTTTATGCTTTAAGGCTGGATTTCTAGGCTGGAGATTTTTCTGCACACATGCAAGGGGAGACGAGAAGTGATTTTCTAAAACTGTTTCCTTTTTTTTTTCGCTTTTGCACTCTCCAAACACCAAAATGCATTTTTGAACCTGATGCACTTAGGTTTTTTAGTATGCATGCAAAGGTTTAGGATTGTTTTTTCACCTCTTTTCTTCTCCCTTGTAAAACAAATCTCCCTCTTCTCCACCCTGACACTGGATTCCTCTCAGGCTGCTGGGGTTTATTTTTAGAAAGCAGTCATTCTTGCAACAGCCTCCTGCATTTTTGCATGTGCAGCAGTTAAATTTTGGGTGGTTCTTTTGAGAAAAAAAACCTCAAACCAACAGTATTTTGGTGAACATTTAGTGATGTGCTTGCTTTCAGACGATTCTGTGTACATTTGATACATGAGTTTGCAGTTTTAAATCAAATATATATGTGTGTGTTTGTGTGTAAACATATGACTCATACCTAATTACATTTCAAACATACACACTATAGGTAAGAAATATATAATCAATAAAAGAGAACTTTATTTTTTGTCACTTTATGAAAACTGATAAGGGAGGTATGTACAAATTCAGTCAATTAACAGTGTGGCAATTTAAAGTACCGTGTAAACGAGGTAGGACCTACTCTTTTTTCTCTCCCTATTTAAAATAGGGGTGTGTGTGGAATAGAGAGAAAACTGGAGGTTATGTAATGCAGTGCCATTTCCAAAAATACCTACTCTCTGGGCCATTACATTGTGAAAGCCTGACACTGTTATACTCGTTTCTTGAATGCAAAAACCCCACAGTTTCTAATATGCCTGGGAACAATAGACCACCTTTACAGTAAGCATAGGTTGACTTTTTTTGTCCTCTTGACAGATTTTTAGGTGCATTAACCATTAGGTATAGTGCTCTTTAGAGATGTACCAAGTGCTAATAATAGCATAGGGTTCTGCAAGTCCAGGTACCAGGGATTCCTTTGTCCTATATATAAGCCTACAGACCACTGAAGTGCAGAGACGCATGATATATGAGCATACATGTGGTTAGAATAATTTGCCTGACTTTAATCTTAACCACTGAAGCTTATACTTGGCTTACCCACTCTTAGCGCTGGCAAAAAATACCTATTAAATACTGCAACAGTTGGAATTACATTTTTCTCATTTTTATTTTTTTTTTTAATTGTTTTCAGATTGTTCTCCTTGTGCTACTTGAGAGAAACTGCAATCCCAAGACTTAACAGAATCTAAAAATGGTAAGAATTAGTCGTTTTAGCAAAGAATCATCTTTTGTATAAATACAAACCTTATTTCCTCATCCCCAATACTCATTTATAAATATGACCTTTATAAGACGTTCTTCTTGAGGCTATGGGGATTTGCCGTACAATGACTGATGTACTGTGAAAACATCTGTGTGTTGGATCTTTGATTTTCTTGCATTTTAAAAATAAAAATCTGAAATCCCTCTTTGTGCAGTAAGGCTTATTTAATTGAAACAAGAAGTGTTTAGGTTACTATGAAAAATACACATCATAACACATGTAGGAACACATGGAGACAAAACAATATCCAGTAATTTCAGCCCTGCTACCTTCCTCCCAAAAAGAAGAAATAGGTCATTGCACTTAGTGAGGCAGATTTAATGTCAGTTTGTCAGGGAAGTAGATAAGATGCAAACTAAATTTTCCTATTATTTGGTATTTTTTTCAGAAGATTAGCCTTTCTTTGTGATACAAATCTGTTCCAGAAAAAGTGGCTAGGCCTCAGCCTAACTGAACTTACAGGCACTTTGTTGGAATGTATTTATTGAACAATATTCAACAATAACCTGTTTCCTTCAGTGCTAATTGTGCTTATATTTTTACTGATTAAAGCCCATTTGTTATACTCTTGAGATACTGATGATGATGAATAACTGATTTTAAGGATGAAACATTATACATCTAAGTATTCTCTAAATACGGTATTCTCTGAGAAGGACTGTCTCAGAATCAGCGGGACAAATAAAATTGTTCTTTACAGAAAAAGTACATAAAGTAGTCAGAATTAGTTTAGATACTGTGTAGTCATATAGCATTCTTATTGAAGATGTAGCTATCACTGAAGCATGTCTGAATACATGTATTGACATAACTGTGATATATTTTAGGTGATGTTAAATGGGCATGATAATCTCATGGTAAAAAAAAATCATAATTTTTATGGGGCAATAGCTTGTCTGAAGTAGCATTGCATAGGGTGTACATTATCATAGATTATATTACAAAGTTGTGAGGTTCTCAGGGACAACCACGATTGAGTTAAATTAATTGCATTAATTACATTATCCTTGTCTGATTCTTTTGGCTTGTTTTGATTTGGGGGAGGAAGAATGATCAAAGGATGTTTAAAATAAGCAAATATGTAACCTCTTTAAAGGCTTTTTCTTTTTGGCTCTTTGTTTTATATCATTCCTATCTGCAAAAATAAACTTGCAAATTCTGGAGTTTTAGTCTATTCTGGAACCTACTTTCATCAAAGTGCTTTGCTCATCTGTGTATAAATGAATAGTTGGGGGTGGGGAATTAAAAGGGAAATGATTCACTTAAACTGTGAATAGAAATCATGTTAAAATACATTTTGTTCACATAACTGGAATATTGGATAAGGCAACTGTTTTCCTACCAACACAAAGGTGACAATCAGCCCACATTTTTAGCTGGTATACAGTCTGTTATGTGCAATATATGCCTATCTATGGAACAAAAGATTATTTTAAGTTTAGTTAGGCATAAAATAGCCACTGATTTTTACCAGCAGATAATCTGTAAATCTAGCAAGGTTCCTGTAGTAGTCAATGAAATCAGTTTTGTAAAGCCAATCTCTGGGTCAGAACATAAAATAAAACTATACAAATACAGAAAACAGAATGTGGTAACCCACCTGTCTAGTCCTGTTGTTTTGCAGTGTGACATAAAATCTCATTTGGCTGTTTCTGAAAGACTTTTTATTAGTTATGAAAAGGCGTAATTCCACTTTTTTTGTGACAATCAGAATTTCAATGTAAGAAAGACAACATTTTGCCCCAGCTTGCAAGGTTACCTTGGTAGAATATGCCCCTAGCATCACACATTTTTTCCTCTTACACCAAATGTAGTTTTAAGTCAGACCGCTGACAGACTTTGAAGGAGTGGACACTTCTCTTTGGCGTATTTTGTGTATTTATTTGCAACTGTCTCCTTAGCCATTCTAATTTGCAAGAAAAATTCTTCTTTACATACCAACACTTTCTACAGTGAAATACATGGTTGTAAAAGTGCTTACGTTTGTTTTCAATGTAACAACATAGGCAAGTCTACTCTCATTGGTCAGTGAAAATTTAGCTGTTATTTTCACCAGGCCGACCTAAACCATAAAAAATGGGGAAAGATGGCCTGCTTATTCCTTTGCTAAACTGAAAGTTCATAAATTATTTAGTTAAGCTTACAGTAAAATTAAGAGTGACTAGAATAAATTTACTGAGTGAGAACAAAGGAATTCTTGGATTAACTTTGCTCTGTTACCTTCTTAGTTTCTTAATGTTCTTATTCCATAAAATGTTTATTAAACTGCAAATAAAAGCAGTGTAAAAGCAAATAACTTAGCAGGTTAGTTTTCAATGCTGCTTCTCCTCATCCTAGACATGAAATTAGGATTTCTGCATAAGTGGCTAATTAATCTTTCTTGGAGCTGTATGATAATAACATCAATAATTTAAAGAGAAACAAAGAAGAGTGTACTTCCTATATTTCTTACAGTTTTAACTCATGGACATTTTGAGCCATCTTACACAAGAACACCTGCCATTTGAGGATCTGTCCTTACTTGTGTACAATATATTTGCTTAAATGACAGCCTAAAGGATGAAAGAAATTCTTACGTTTATGTCTAATGTATGAAATCCTGAGGTGATTTTAATTGCTTTTTTATTTGAAGTGCTAGAATTTCTGCATACTACATTCATGGAAAGTACTCTATGTCATAAAATACAAATTCAGATTTTAGTCCTAATTAAGGAAAAAAAAAAAAGTATCTAAAAAAAAAAAAGTTTTTAAAATCTATTTGGCCAGTCACTGAAATAAAGGACCTCGTCAGAAGATAGAGAGGAAGTCTTAATCCAGTTTTCTGTGACCTCAAAGAAGACTTTTAGCAAAACCAGAAAAGGCTTTTTTTAAATGCTAGATGTTTCTTTTTAAAGAAAGAAATCAAACGGGCATTCTGTGTGACAAACTGGTCTGTTTGTTTGCTTTAAAGCACTCAGGTGTGTCCTTTTCTCCTGCTCACATTGCAGTTAATGTCTGGACTGCAGCTCTGAGAGTTTGCAGTGCAGGTGCTAAGGAATTCAATAACACTAATAAAAGTATGTCAGTAAACAGATTCTTAATAATTTAATTTTGACCTACCTGAAAATAAAAGATACTCTAGAGCAATTTATTAATCTACTTCTGACTTACCATGATCAGATGGCTTTCTTCATAAGCACTGGTAGTGTGGAATCTCTAGACTAGATGTTCTACAATATAACTGTCATCCCAAAGCCAAAAGGCCCCGGAAGGAGGTCGTTTGGACTAAACACTTCCTGTCATGTATCCTTGCCTGGACTGGATCAGTTTTGAGGTTGTCCTAACATTTGAATTCTCTGGATTTTATAGACTCACTTAGGGGAAAAAAAGAAAAATGGAATGATGGCCTTTTGGAGAGAAAACAGTTGGGGGAAAAGCTTTTCTTCATTGTCAGAGAGAAAGAAATGTCAACCTGCATTTTGTTGAAGAGAAAAAAAATTACCATCCCATTTACTTTTTTTCAGTTCATAGGGAAATGTATAACATCAAGTTAGGTGGAGATACTTATGAGGCAAAGCTTGTATTTAAGATTTCATCCCAGTTTAGCCATTACAAAGCTTTCTCCAGTGAGTTATATGCAGATATCTTTACACATTCAGTAATTTTTTGTGTCTTTAAAATTACTTCACCTTAGATGGAAGAACGGTTCATAACTTTAGGATTATCTATGGAGAGTGGAGCCTGGGATTGGTCTGGGAGAGACAGGCATTATTTTGACTCTTTTAATATGCTCTGAGGAGTAAGAAGGACAAGATACTAGGAGGAGACATTATGTCCAGCCTAACACTAGAGACACCCTGGATAAATGCAGCTCCTGTCATGAGAAAACTCGTATTTCTTTGCTGATTATTACCAAGTCTGGTACTGGAGCTGGAATCTCTTTATGGTAGTTCAGAACTGCATAGGAGCTGTAGGACTATATCAGATCCTGTTCTGTTCATGTGTAGTGATGGGTAGAATTTGGTCAAGAGAAGTAATTGAGGGGGATGAAAGCTAAGCAGTTTGGACATCTGAAGGTGTATATTTTGCTTTTTTATTACCTTTAGGTGTTGTGCATGAAGAGTACATTGGGTTCAGTTTGCACAATACTACTTGATTCCTCAAAACTTAGGGAGAATTAAAGCTTTTCCAGCTTACAAAATAATTAAGCAGAAATACCAACTCACTTTTTGCAAACTTCTGTGAAGTCAGCTGTTCAACTGTAGAGAAAAAAATCACTTTTACTTGATTATGACTAGAAAAATTTTAAGTGGAGTTTAAAACAAAGTAATTTTTGTCCAGATCTGTAGTTACTGTGGATAGTCCTGTAGTACAGTTCATATGCACATTGAAAGGCAAAATCTCTGTGTATTTGTTTCTACCTAGTCACAAATGTGCATGCTCCGGGTGCTAAATTTTGTAACTATGCACTAGCATACTTTATCTGAACAGAACTGTGTTGGCACATGGAATTGAAAGTTTACATAATACTTTGCCCAGGACAAATGTTTACTGAACTTTTTCCACAAAGGATGAAATCTTGGAATATCAGAAATAAGACTTAGTATACACTTTGTAATACTACAGTCATTACATTGATTTTTAAGTCTTGGGATCTAAAGCCTTCACCAACAATCTTTTATCTTGTTTTGCATTGGAATACTGCTGCCCCATACCTGAGCTCTGATCTTTGTGTGTATGGCTAAATAGAGAGGAGAGACACTACACTGAATAGCTTTAGAACAACTTCATAAACATAATTCAGTTGATATCCTTGATTGGGACAGGATATTTAAAAAAAATATAAAATTTAAAATATTTGTATTTTGGTTTTATTTTAAATATTTATTTACCTCATTAAACCATATTGGTCGAGGGTGCAATCTGGAAAGGTGCAAAAATGTTCTTTTCAAATGTTTAATGTAGAATGGTACTATGAATCATTGTTTGAATGTTACATGAAATTCAATTTAGACTGCTTATCTGGCAATTCATGGTAGCACTACTGAATGAATCCCTATATAGATGTTCCTGAGAGGATTCCTGATGTTTCCTTCTGTAAATACTGCATTAAAAAAAACCCAGACAAAACCAAAAACCAACCCACTCTCAGAACAGGTAGCATTTTCTCATCCTGCAGGAAGAAATGTTTCTTATTAATTTTGTTAACACTAACCTTATTTGTCTACTAGTGTAGCATACCTGTGTGGGAGTAAGTGGAAAAAAGTTAAAAGAAATTTGTGTGTTCTCACTGAAGGTGGTATAAGCCTTAGCTTAATATCTATATTATCAGAAAGAACTTCTGAATTCTTACAGCACTGAAGTTTAGAAGGCACACATTGGCATCATAGAGATGCTCTAGAATATTAAGTTAGAGAGGAACAGATCTTTCTTCTTGGTTTTAACATCACTATATCTGTGATAAATCGCCATCATGAAAGAGTATGAGTTTAAGAAACTCAGTTCCTGCTGGCAGAAGAAAATCTCGTGGAAATATTATAAAAGTCCTTACCCTTTATTTCTCAGCTAAGTAATTGTATAAGCCAACATGAACAAAACCCAGAAACACTACTTGGGCAGGAAAAGTTCTTTTCCTGTGTCTCCTCATTAGATGAGTCCCAAGAACCCACAGATATTTTATTACTTTCAGCTTACAGAACATACATGATATCGCTTGTGTTTTTGTACTTGGGAGTAGCAGTTAAGCTACATTAAATGATACTAGATCCTGGTACTACGGTGACTGCAGGTAAATAGACCATAATGCTTTCAAGCACCTGTTACAATATCATCAGCTGTGGTCATTACATCTCTCTTAATGAGGTAAGTACCAATGTGGTTCTGTCTCCCATTTCGAAGGGTACCACCGGGGCTTTTAATATTTGCCTGAAATACTCTGGTTGGGCAAGAGGTTGGCATCTCATAAAGGGAAAGGCTTTTGTGGCTGGGCTCTGCAGCACAGCAGTTGGCAGAGGCATTAAGCTTGCTGCCACTTGGACAACATCACTTACTGGATTTCTTGTCATCTTTCTGGTGTGTATGAGAAATTCAAACAAAATTGAACAAACCAGTCCAAAGCAGTATATTAAATCTTCTTTAAGTTACCGTATTCAGGCCATTAGTTTAGAAAATTTGTAGGAAATTGAAAAAGGAAACATGTTTTGAAGTTCAGCTTGGTGTATACCCCAAAGTTGGAAAGAGGGAAATAGGACACCACACAGAAAAACATTTTTCTGAGTTGTCTCTGTACTTAGCCTTCAGGATTTCCCTACTGGCCACTGTTCTTGCTGGTCTTTCCCTTTAGATCAAGAGGACACTGGGCTAAATGGATTTTTGGACAGCTTGTGACCATGCTGCTTTTCTTCCTCTTCTGTTACTTCAGTAATTTGTCATCATGGTGCATGAAACTCCTGAAGAATTTAACTATGCAGTCTTTGGTCCTGAATTTTGCTGCCATGCTGTGGGTTCACCTGACTTTGTAACAAAGGATTTGCTTTTGCGTCCTGTTCTGCAGTTATCATTAGGTGTAGATACAAATAGTTATTAATTGAACTTTTCATTATCTTACTGTACTCAAAGAGCAAATTACAAACTCCTATGACTGAAAACTCAAATACTATGTTAATTCTCAAGCTTATTACTGTTATTTTTGTCTGTGTGCCTATTAAGTAAAATAACAAAAGCTACCACCATAGTGCAGAGGCAAACAAAATGAAGTGGAAAAGGTGCTGGCTTGCACTGGATTTTGTTTTCTGGAGAGCAAGCGCTTGGTTACTTTCATTTCTGTAATATTTTAGAGTTTCAGAGTGCATGCACTGAAATTTATGGGTGGAATAAAGTAGTTTGCAGCCATTTTATTGGTTAACAAAACTTTATAATATACATTTGTTTCTTATAATTGTTCTGGAATAATTGCATTTCTTTTTCTTTCAAAGAGTATGATACTCTGGTAATGAGTATCTGTTAAATTAATGAATTCAGAAGTTGGATGAGCATTTATAACAGTGTTCACAGCATACCACTTGATTTCTTTTACTCTCCATATGCATGGTAAATATTAACAATGCCTTGCAATGTTTTTTGCATGTTAATGAAGTAAAAAAGCAGCATGAGAAGCACTTGTAGCACACAAGCTAGATTCATCCTGTCTAGTGCAGAAAAGTGCAGATTGATCTCTCTGCCTAAAAATTGCATTACACTCAGGTGGTGTGGGGAAGATTCCTCTCCAGGGAGTAAAGAGTTATTTTCTATAACTAACCTTGCTTAATCATGTATGCCAGAAGACAGCTAAAGGTTTTGTTGAGGGTTCTTACAAGCTACAGAATTTGGCAGGAGTGTGCTGACTCAGGCTAGACTATGTTGTGTTTTGACCCTCCCCAACTCCATACTCACTCAGTTTTGGAGGCCAGTAGTCCTGTAACAGACTTGGAAAAATGTGCCTGCTCCAAGTGCTTAGTATCTAAGCTGCAGCAAGGGGCTCTGCAGTAGTAGTCTTAAAAGCATGTTCTACAAACTTTGCAGTCACTCAGATAACTTTCTTGTTTGTATCATGGGTTACTGCAAGTACATATATAAAAGATGCAACCTGTGTAGTATGGATGACGACAGGAGTGAGTTCTTTGAAGGAGCTGATACAGTCGAGCCAAGGCGGAGACTACATAGCAGCAGAGACTTAAGTGTAACCTGGAGAATAGATGCTTTAAGAACAATGACAAAAAAAACAATGGATGACGATGGGTTTATGTGAGAAGCTTTGTACTTTAAAATCTAGAAAAACTACTTCCAAAGTCACTTCCTTATGCTGTGTAGGGAAGGAGCAGATGACATCCTATTCTGTGAAACTGACAGAAATTGAAGAAGTGATAAACAAGGACTGCAAAAAACCCCTAATGAATAAACTTGCTAATTCATGTGCAGCATGGAGAGGGGAATGCAAGGAAAAGTATACTTGTCTCATTTAGGCTTTTTCATCTCTATGTGGTTGTGAGTTTGAGTCATCAGATGGGGAGGAATAAAAACCAGCAGTAGTATCTTACCCATGAAAAGGCAAAGCCAGCAAGGGATGCTGATGCACGGAAGCCAAAGACAAGTTCGGGTGTGCAGTTGTCCTGTCATGTTCTACTGATACAGTGCCACGTATTAATTATTGCTGTAATGGCAGGTAAAGTCTTACCAAAAAGGTGGGTCACTTGGAACAATCCCAGTCAGCAGGAGAATGATTGTATTCCATCAGTTCTCTCAAACCATTTATCTACCTTTATCTGCTGTGTGGAACTAACCAAGTGAAATGATTGTAAATGTATTTTTTTACCCCACTGATTTTTGAATGTTCATGGCACTGATGTGGAAAGCAGGACTGATAGAAAAACCTGCAGCCCTAACAGTATACTGAAAACGTGAACACAGGTTACTGGGGATAATTGTTGCTGTACCTCAACTGGAGGCTCAGACTTGTAGTGCAGAGCCACACAAAAAAAGCAATCAAGTTCACAAAATTGGCAGGCCTCACACCTGCTAAACCACATGTTCACAGTATTTTTAAATAAGTAAGCTAAGGTAATTAATTTCCATTTTAACTTGGGCAAGTTGTGGTTTCTGGTGTTTCAATAGGGAAAGCTTCTTCACTGAGCCTGTTTCAGAATCAGCTTATCACAGCAGCAGCATCCCATTTGATCGTAAGTACAGCTTCTTAAATATAACAAAGGTTCATCAAAACTTCACTGACTCTTTGATATAAGGAGTAACAATGAACACTCTTCATGTAGCCCTGTCATTGCCCTCTCCAGAAGATTCAGAAGATGAAGCTGATTGGTAGCAGACTGCCACCGAACTAAACTCTTGAGAAGCAGCAACCATTCAGCTGACGGTTGCTGCATGTATTAAATCCTGCGTGCTATGTTTGGAACATGGTGGACATTAATATTATATGAATTCATAATGTTCCCCTCACAGTGTTAAAAATAAACTACTGCAGATGGGAGCATTAGTTTACCACTCGCACTGAAATAAATGCATTGTTTCTAGCACAAACTTTCCTTCCAGTTTTGTTTAAATGAATTGGTTTTTTAACAGAATTATTTATTTGGTGTTCAGATAGTGGTGCACTAAGATTTTCCATTTATGTACCTGGATTGTGATGGTGGGCTGTTGGTGACAAAGAGAACTTTTTATTAAAGGGGGGGAGACATTTGGGGGATTGAGAAGTACATGGTAGAATGTGCTGGGAAAAGTGACTACAGCTCAAAGCAGCTGGTAACTAAGAAAGTTTTTAAAAACTGCAAAGTTATAACTGTTTTAATTTAGCAGGCAACTATGTTACAAATTTTTGCAAAGGAAATTGCATCAGGACTCAATTTCAAAAGAAAATTTGCTAGACGCTTTCAGTGATGCTGAGACCAGCCTCAAAGGAAATATCTACAGCTTTTCCTCTAGGAGCCTTAATACTATTGTGTCATTGCAACACAGAGCAATGGTGGTGCAAAATCCCTGAACTACTTCAAATAAATATAGATAGAGAAATGAGCAGCAGCTATGCAGCCCACCCTCCATAGAGTGGTAGGAAAATAGCCTCTCCCCCTTCTGGGGGTAGGCACTACAGACGCACAGGACCCTTAGTCCTCACAACTGCACAAGTATAGTTGCAGTGCTGTGGAAGGGAAGAGCATGTCCCTTTTTCTCTTCTCTTCAGCATGTACTTCTACCATTTTACTCCTGTGTTCCCCAGCACATAGCCTTGTATTGTATGTCTGCTATTAGACTGCTAATCCATATAGTAAAGCTTCTATTTTTTCTTTTATTTTTCATTTTTCCTAGGTAGGTTAGTGCAGAATTATTAGAGATGGTCAGCTTTTATTCAGAATTAGGAATTTCTAGAGTACTTGTCATTTACTTTTTGATTTCATCTCCCTCTTCACCCAATTCATCTATATGATAAAGAAGTTATCTGAAACTTCTCAAAAGGAGGTTGCTGATGTACTCAAAGCAGCTGGTCCTTTTCATTAAGCTTGTAGTTTGGAAATCCAGACTGCAGTTGAACTCAACACTTCCAAATCTTGAATGAGTCTTGATCATCAACAGGAATTCAGTTGCGGTCCACATGAGAAAAAACAAAACTCTGGGTGCTTTCTTACTTGTTTATTAACTATAAAAACCTTGTGAACACTTAACAGGAGTGTGCTCATTTTACTAAGTTTAGCATGCCTTAAGTCTGGGTTTTTTTCCCTCTTGATGGAGGTGTCTGCATGTAATCTGAGTGCATGTGTCTGAATCTGTATTTAGTGAGTAGGAATGAGAAGTGGGTATCAAGAAACTAACTAGCATTTTGGTGTGACATACAGTAGATTTAGTCCAGATCTGTTAAAATTATTTTGTGTATCTGTTTTAAAGCTGGGCAAAACTATGTGCTCCCCAACTATTGCTCTTAAAGAGGACATGACTTAAAATGGAAGAATAGGCATTAGAGTTTTGAAATGCTGGCTAAAAAGAGCCTTTCCAGTAGCAAAAAAGTTTCTCAGTTTGTTGGGCAGAGGAGAAAAGAAATCCTTTTTTTTTAAAAAAAAAAAAAAAAAGTAGCAGTAATTCTGAGGCTGGAGGCTTTAACAGCCAGTAAATAGATTGGGCATTTATTTCCCTCCAACTTTGCTTTTTCTGAGTTTTAATTTTTATTATTAGTATCTTTTTAAGAGAGTGGAGGCTGAAGAATTGAAAACATATTCTTCATAGATCGTAATTCTCTATTTCAAATTGGCCTTGATGTTTTGGGCAGAATTGCTTGTTGCTGTATAACACTCTCAGACAGCACTTCCTAGATCAGTGGGTTTCTTTCCCCCTGACTTCTCAAAGCAGGAGTGAATGGGTTTGTGTATCACATGTTCTGCCAGGAAGGCACGCTTCCAAGGGTAGTAAAGCTGTTAGTCACATGTTGAGGGTTGATCCACTGATAATTTATGGATGAAGTTTACTAGCTTGATTTTTTTCCTAATGATTATCGGATACTGAGGCTATCAATTTAAGACAGCATATGACTCATGCATTGTATAGACTTGCAGTACCGTTAGTTTTCAGTCCATCCTAAAGTTCACTAATTCTGTTCTGAATCCTGATACTTTGGTTATTTAAGCCAGACCTGTACTTGCATAATAGTCACACAGGAAGTACTAAGAAATGAAAATATGATGTGTATCAACGAAGGATTTATTTAGAAGTGTTTGCCTCATGCTAACAGCTGGAATGTTGTAAGCCTTACTGTGATGGAGCATTGCATTGCACTTTTTCTATAGCTCATCTTGCTTGCAACATTAATCGGTTGTTTTGAGCTGCTGTAATTGACTTAAGAGTTCTTGCTGTGTTTTTGTAACACAGTAGTTATCGGTGTATTTGAACATCTAAGTAGTTTCCGCATTTTATAAAGCATGTAGCATGGTGTGACATCCTTCTCTCCCCGCGTGCCCCCCCCCCCCCCCCCCATTTTTTTTTAAAATCTTGATTTAGAGTAAGTCCAAAGTGGACTTTTCTACACCAGCAGCTTTTGTCCATCCCAGAATCTCCCTCCACTTAGCCATGATCCATGCCATAATTCTGCGGCCTTTCAGCATTGCTCACAAGGCAGATACTTAAAAAGTCCTTTGGCTGCCTATTCAGGACTTTGGTGCAGTTAGAACAGAACAGTAACTGCATGTGCATAGGTCCATGTGATTATTTGCCACAGTAGTTGTTTTTGAAGAGACATTAAGAAAATAGGATGTTACTGATATTTTTCGCCATAGAAAATCACTGTGAAAGGTGTCTGGGGGGTTGTGTAGGGTTTTTTGGTGGTGGTGTTTGGTGGGTTTTTGTTTTGTTTTGTTTTGTTCTTTTAATCCTGGAGCATAGTTGCGTGTATATTTACAATTTACACCTTTTTCCTCCTGCTCCATTCCCAAAATCCACTCTCAAACTGCAGTCCCTCTAGGTTCTTACAGATTTAAGTTGAGGATCCTTTCTTTGTCATTTGAGTACAGCTGCTTATTTTATTCCTATTGAGTTACTAATAGGAATGACAAGGCTTATAGGCTAACCTGAATACAACTCAGACTCCATGGAAAATATAGAAGCTCATGTTCATAATAATCAATAATACTGTATTCTGATGCTTATTTCTTTCTCCTATAGGAAAATACACATTTTTGTATACTTTGCTGATTTGAGCATTCATATCCTATGGTAGAGCTGAACTGCTATCCTGGTTCCCCACTATGAGTTTTCATTCAAAAAATATAACTACACAATAAAATCAAGGCATACTTGCAGGACGGGTAATCAGGGATTATAAACAGCAACATGAGAGCTCAGGTATCTTTTATCTTGGTATCTTTTATTCAAGTGTCTCAAATATTCAGTGTGAACATTAACTGATGAATTCACAGAGTGCTCTGTGCTGTTATTCTATGTTAGCCGTACCCAGAGAGCTTAACTGGCTTGTCTGAGATCACACAGTAATCTAAAATATGAAATAAAATCTGATGCTTTAATCAGTAGAAAACACTGTGGTTCATGCTGTGGAAAATCATGGGAGAATGTATCAGAGCAGGCACTCCCTTAGGCTCTGGGTTTTAAATTTCCCTCCTGTTTCCTGCTTTATAGTAGAGTCCAGGATTTTCTCTTGGAAAAGTGATCCATGTAATCTGATAATTTCTCCAAGATACATCTAGTCCAGTTATGACAACTAATAGCCAACATGCAATGCCACAGAGATGAAAACATTACTCAGGTTTCAATATAAATGTAATAGTAAGCAGGTGAGTAAAGCTGGTCCGCCAGAAATTTAAGTGACAAGGCAAGTTTAGATTGCCAAAGTGCAAACAGATTTGAATGGTGTAATTTTTAATGTTCAAAATATTGACAGTTTGACATTCAGGCATTGTGCAGAAGGAGTTCAGTTCACAAAACCCCAAACAAACACCCAGGAGGCAGACCCGTCAGGAATATAAATTTAAGATCTTTAGCATCATATGCAACTTGTACCTGACCACTTCAGCGTTTAGTAAGACTGAGATGAAGAAATGCTCTGATCTTCATCCTGAAGTTGAGGAACTGAAGCGTGGGAGGTTTCCAGCTCAGATTCACCATAACTGAGGTGTACTAGCCTGGCATTTATTTATCTAGCTTCCCACTGTAGTCAGTGGCTGGCTTTGGGACCATTTTCCATAGGAAAATTTTCCTATAGCAGTCATAGGCCAATAATGGTTAAGGAACCGTTAAACCCTGATGTCAGCTGTTTTATCTATACCTTTTATCATGTGTTGGAATTACTTCAATGTCCAAAAGATAGGATGCTAACTCAGAATTATAACTGTGTCAATGATCTTAGAATGTAGTAAATTCTAGTTCACAGTTCATTGTGAAAGGATTATCAAAGATGTGTGCCCTTGTTTCCTGCAGTCATCAGCAAAGGTAATAAACCTCATTAAATAGTCTTTTACCAGTGACTTCTGACAGAAGAAAAGGGGCCTGTGGTCTCAGTATCCGCAGCAGGTTTATCAGTATGGACATCCTCTTACACAGAATTTCTTACAGAGATTTAAAAAAAATACATCCTGTGATCTCTTTAAAAAACCTGTTGAATGCAGATTGCCATAAACAATATAGTTGAAATACTCTAGAGACTGTTCTTGTTGTCATGGGCGCTCGAAAATATGTACTGAGCATAAAACACAACTAGACTTCTGGGCCAAGCTCAGCTGATGTTAGTCTCTTGGTTTTAGTAATGTGGTCTGTCACATGAACACCATTTGATTGCATTTAATGAATCTCTCTTTGTTAGTAAAAAATTGTCTATATTTATGTCACTGCAGGTTTATCAACCAATGATTTGGGTAAGCCAGAAAATCTTTCCAACCAGCCAAGGGGATGGGGGATTTCCAAAGGTAAAGTTAATTATATAATTTCTTTTATCTAATAAACAGTTTACGAAGATGGAAGTTTTCTGAAAAACAAAACAAAAAATCCTCATGGAAAGTTCAATGGATTTTATTTTATGACTGCTTCAAGAGAGTAGCCAGCTTTTATGATTTCATCACGAGTCTCATGGTATTCTGTTTTTCTTAAAGCCTTGGCTGTTTGAGCCAGGCAGTTAACTAAGGATTTCAGCTTTCATTTTAAATGGATGTTTTTAGCTTTCAGACTTGCAGAAAACATGGACTCTTGCTGGCTACTTACCAGAAGGAAAACATACTGATTTTCAAGAGCTCATAATTCTTAAGCCTGTCTCATGATTTTACAAGCTCAACATCTGAGTTTTGAATGCTTGATTCTGGCAATTCACTCCTAGCAATGCAGGTGAAAGAGTCAATGATAAAGCCAGAGAAGGAAGGAGACGGTGGTGTTTCTCTTTTTCATTTGTTAAGTTTTTTGCTTGTGCTTTACCTGGCTTGAGTAACAAGCATACAAAACACGGCAGTTTTCATCTGAATTTGACAAGAAGGACCCCAACATAAATGCAGAAGATGGGGCTTGTCAGACACGATTCATCAGATTTTGTTTTCTTACCATTGCTGGTTTTATAAATGTGAAACTGGATGTGAATTTTGAGTAGGAAAATGTAGCAGTTACTTAGAACCACACAATGTACATTTTTTGTTTTCATATTCCCTTTCATTACTGACTCAAAATCTGTCCAAAAAAATGTTAGGTAAGTAAAGGAGAGAGCACATGGGCAATCAATTGTTTTGATTAAGTTTCAATTATTATCTAGGCTCTAGCTCCCTGTTAATAAAACTCTGCTATTCCATCTGGATAACACTATGTTTTCAACACTTTATAAAGGAGCTTCTAAAATTTATATCTGGGCTATTTGCAGTATGCTATTTCCAGACTTACGTGCTAGCATGCCAAACTTTAAATTAACGTATATGGCATTACTGCCATTCTTAACATAGTATTTCAAAAGTTCTGCTGAATAGGCTGATAGCAATGCCAGATTATGGTGAATATGCTATATATGGTCATACTTATATTAAATGAATTTGATAATTTTATGAATCAGCTGTGTGTTAACTAGATGGGTTTTATTCAGAATTTTAAGTTAGGAGCTTTTAGTAAGTTGCCATTCATGAGTAAACAAAGTTGCTCCTGAAACACGAGAATGAAGCTGTGAACTGTGTGCAGCATAGTTAGTTAGAATGGTGCATTGTATTGCATTTGTGAATTGCCATTGTTTTATGTTGTACCTAGCTTAAAGTTTATCAAAAGGGATAACTGATTTCCAACTAGTCAAAAAATAGTATACTTTTTTCCTTTAAAGTGATTGGATTCCTGCTTTTTTAAATACAATGTATTTTTTCTAGCCTTTATGTCATTCTTCAAAAGATATTTGGCAGATGCTTACAAGAACCAGTTTTTAGAACTAGCTCCAAATTTTATTTCACAATTGATCTTCAAAAGCAATGTAAGTATTAGCTGCACACAATCTAGCTTCTGGCAGAGTATCAGCCTTAACAGAAACTGGGCGTCTTTGGAATCTATTTTTTTTCATCTGTCCTATAAGATTAATCAGGGTAAACTGCTGAAGAAGACTGCAGAAAGTGGTCATTTTTTTGTATTCAATGCTGAACAGCTTGAACTACTAAAAGAATAAAGTAAAATTAGTAGATTTTTTGAAACTCTTATTTCAGATAAAAGGGTGCTTTTTTTTTTTTTTTTTTTTTTTTTTTTTTTTTTTTCCATGCAACCAACAAATATACAGGAATACATTTCTTAAAGACAATTTATTTCCAGACCTAGAAGGGCCATATGGGACTTTTTATCTTATGATTGTATGGCAGAATTTCAGGACTGAGATTGTTTTTACAGCTGAAAAGGAACTGCCCAACACAATGCTTTTGGAAATTTGCCTAGACCTTTGGTCTGTGTGGTGTGCCTGTTTGCATGTGTAAGTTTCTAGTTTTCTTCTCATATCCTGTAATGATACACAAGTAGCAAATTTAATCAATAAAAAAGCCAAAACACTATCACGAGGATGGAATTTTCTAGATTCCTCTGAGGAAACATGTTTGTGTAGTCACTAAAATGTAAACGTTATGTTTTAATTCTGAAACTGTCTCTTGCAAGGTATGTTTCTGCTCCTGCTCCTTTCCCTGGCTTGCACAGCCCTTCTGAGTCAGTACTGACTGAAGTCTGTTCCGTTTCTCCACTTCTTAATGCCCCAATGGGAGAGGGCACCATTTGCCCCTAGGAAAGGATCTTTGTGTTCTGCCTGAAAACTGCTCCTGTCTGTGTGCAGTGCAGAACCCTGGGGAAAGTTCATCTACCTGAAAGCAGAATTTATCCTGTAGACTGTGATAAAGACAGTGGGAGAGCCATGGTGTGGCTTTATTCCTAGCACCAGTAAATGTAGCAAATATGGACATTCCAGTGAAAATTATGGCTTTGAGGAGCTAGGAAAGGAAAATTGCTGAAAATTGCACTTTCTTGGTAGTTGTGAACCTGCTGTGTGTTTAATTCCTACTTCAGAAATTCACAACTTTCACATCAGAAAAATTGATCTTGGAGAAGATAACTTCAATTTCTTAAACAAACTAAAAGCATTCTGCTTATATGACAAACATGTCATAAGCAGTAAAACTCCTTTATAATTCTGAGCTCTTAAACACAAAAAGCACAATTTTTCCGTAACTTACAATATATTATTAGCTAAAACAAATTCTTTTTAAGTTCCAGAGTGACATAGCATCAGCAGAGTACTTTGAGGAAGTGCTTAGCCTTTAGGCTTCCTTTGGAGGCTTAAACTGAAATGTATTTAAATGCTTTGCTGAATGAGCATAGACTTCAACCAGTGAATGGTTAAGTATGGATAACAAAAACCTATCTGAGGCAGCTGGCTGATAGGGCATACCATCTCCTTACTTGTCTAGAGACAAGTAACACACTACAGTGTCTTTAGAGTGCTCTTTTCAATGAAGTACTATAGGAAAGTCACTTCTTGGAGTATGCTAGCTGCTTAAGCTGTAAAATGTTTACAAGATGAAAGGTCTAAGCTGTAACAGGTTCTCAGTAATAAGATGATCTTTCATAACGAAGATGCACTTTTATGTGGGAGGACAAGCGGAGCCATGAAATGGAGCTTAGAGTTTAAAAAAACCCCAAGCAAACAAATTAATTTATTGGTAGATAATACCATTAATTAACATTAGGGTTTTTTGGTTACCCAAGTTGGTACTTTATTTTCAAAAGGGCTTGGTAATGTCTGTCTGTTTGTAGACATGACTGTTGGCATTCATGACACTGAGACACTGTGTTTGTCTTCTGTGCTTCAAGTGTGCAAAACAGGTAATTGCTCATTTTCAGCCATGTTTGTAAGTCAGAAAAATTGCACACACAGCACCTGCAGGTACAGTTTGAGACCTGATCTGTCCCATCTATTATGAAGGGCACAGAAATGGCTTTGTCAGGAGTGAGAAAAATAATTTTGAGGAATAGTGTAAGGATGTACAACTGATGGTGAGCTGCAGAAAGGGTTGTCACTCCATAGCTTCTTCCCTTATAACTTCCCTTGTAACTTTGTTGGGATGGTTGGGGTCTCCCCAGCTGCAACAAATGTCCAAATTCCCAGTTCAGCAGTGGACAGTTGTTGGCTCAGCTCTTTTGCATTTTGACTGCTGGGGCACACTCATTCATCCCCAAGTGAAGAGTTTTCCTCAGATGCCGCAAACCTTGCCTGATTTGTAAACAATCCTTTGCTCTCTGTGGCATTATTTATAGTTGATTAAGCCATGTTTAGTAGATGTTTACTTCTGAACTAAAGCTAGGGAACTATGGAAACCTTAGGATAGGAGAAGGGAGGACCCCACCAAACAGACTTCACAGAAGCACAGCTAATACTGTTTTTTCCTCTCCACAGGGAAGTCTCCCCATCTCAAAGAAAGTAAACCGCAAGAAGAAAAGTGAGGCGGAAGGGACATGCCTGGTTCCAGTAAATGGTTATGGACACCATTTCACCAAAGTCAATTACCTCTACTCTTTTTAGTCATAATTTCTCCATTTGTATTACATATGGTGTATGGGTTTGATGAGGTCATGGTGTCATATATTGGGAATTGTTTCTGTGTAAATCATCAAGTGTAAGAAGAAACTATGGGACTCTGAGCCTTGCTTTAGAGAATAACAGGGGACAAACTTGTACCATAAAACCTAGTTTTTAACATTCTGACTCAAGCGAAAGCACTCAGAATTTCACACTGTGAATCCATGTTTACAAACATTACAGGTGGGCCCTCAGGCCTGGTTCTACCACAGCAATGTCTTCCACTACTCAAACTCCACTGCTCGCACTCAACCGGTAAACTTCTCTCTCCATTTCCACCATCCTGAACTGCTTTTTGCAGAGGCTGAGAGTCCCCCTTTTTTTCATTTAGGTGTAACAAGCCTAGTAGTTTATTTTCATCGTCTGTATATCTCTCTATTTTATCCATGTACTCTTTTGATGTATAGAAGTAGTATGAAATTCATGGTTTCCTTGTGGTAAGTGATCGTGATGCTGCCACGGGATTTGAGACACTGATGAATGGTGCTATTTTGGACTTTAAATATGCTCCTTGGCAAGGTAGCTCTGATGGAGTTATTTTTTATTTCCATGTTCTGAGAAGGTGTTGGTACTTTGTTTTTCTGAATGTTGTTCTTTAGACTGGACTGACTTGTTTACTTGTGTCTTCAGTGTGGCTTTCTTATTCAGTGCTGTAAGTGAGTAACTACTTATAGTGTACAAGTGAGGAACTGGTTCCCTATCAGGGTCCACTCACAAACATGCAGTTATAGTGGGAGCAATCACAAAACTGTAATTTACATAAAATCTCCTTTCTGACTCCTATCCACCTAATGGAGAAAGACGAGCAATAATTTTCCACTAACCTCTCAAAATCTCTTGATTTTTGTCTTTTTTTTTTTTTTTTTAAAGAAGGGACAACTTTTAATGTCCTCTTCAAAACCATAAAATAGGGGATATAGTAAAAAAAACACAGCAAATTTCTGGGAGGAGAAGTCCTAAAGGGGAAAGAGTACATTTCCACGGTACAGTCAGCATGTGGACTTTACATTTTTGTTCTTGCTCCTGGACTACTATCAATAGGAAACAACACAAACCACAAAACTAAACAGTATCATCTACTCATGGAGTGTTGTTGTGTTAGACACAGTCTGAAAGCCCACCTTAATTTTTTTATAACTCTGTCTTTTAGCTCTTCCTTTTACAGGGCAGGCCTTGTTCTGAACTGTTTCAGCTTCTGACTGTTAAATACCAATGCATGCACTGCACTTCTAGATTTCTTTCCCTTCTCCACCTTCTGTATCCCTTTTCTTGTACATTTTATTTTCCAATAGATTAGATACATCTACTGTGCTGTATATAGAGCAAGAAGTAATATTCAGCAGTTGTGGCATTTATGTATAGTTGCAGTTGTGTACTGCTGAAAATGCAGGCTTTTGTAACAATGTGATCTTTAATAACGCACTACAAGTACCCAATGTATTTTAGCTATTTTAGTAGGATTTGTTCAATAAATATGCAAGCTCTAAGGGTAGCTGTGAAGTATCTGTTTCCTTATTACAATAAGGGGAGGGCTCCTTTTCTGTTTGCTTGCACCTGTTCTTTACGTGACTTCTGAGGGGTTTTGGGGGAATATCTTGTGATGTAAAATTTGATTCCTTTTGTTGTCTGTTAAACAATAGCTATTAAGATAACCTAAATGCCAGACCTAGATCTGGGAAATGATAGCTGCTGGACACTGGTAGTCATGTACTTTGTTTTCAAGGCTGCTGAGTGGCTGGGTGAGACGTAAGATTTGATTGCATTTTTAGTAATCCCAGCAGGAGACTGTGGGGCTGTGCATGGCAAATATATTTCATTTTTCATCTCTGATTAACTGAATTAAAAGGCCATTTTCCTAGCATGTGTAATATAGTTTAAAAGAATTCTGATACAGTTCTTTTAAAAATACTTTTGTTAAGGGAAAAAAGTAATATCCACTTTTCTAAGTTTTAGAACATAATTGGTTTCATTTTAGCATGAAAAACAGATAGACCAGCATTTTTTTAAAACACAAGCCGTGACCAACTAATTAATACCAGATGTAGCTCTGCTCCTGCAGTTTTCCAGTCATGAGACCAAACAAATACAGTTCCATACAATACCCTGACTGCCTATCCCACCGAGTGAAGTTACACAGGGATTGTGTTTGGTTTGATGGCTTTGCTTGTATCACAGAAAACTTGACCACACACATGTGGCACCTGATCCAAATGGCTACTGACCTCTCCATAGGAAACACAAAAAACAGCAGTGATTTGCGCTAGAGCTAACTCTCTGGTTATAAAGCAATTTTATCTATCTATAGCATACATATATACATATAGACATCATATACACACCTATATATGTATGTAAATGATAAGAAACAGTTAGTAGAATTGGAGAAATGATTAGTTGATTAATTGATCTTACTTTTGTAATGTGGTCCACTGGCTTTGGGAAGTAAGTGAACCATTTCTAAAAGAGATATGAAAAGTGATTAAATTCCAATCTTATTGCTAGTAATACTTAAATTTGCTACTCAAGAAATGCTTTTAACATAGAAATATTTAAAAGGGTTGCACACTCCTTTGGAACTTGGGAGCTACTGAAATAATGATCACCTGACTTTCCACACAGATTTTTAATCTTCACAGCAATGTGCCACATTTTAATAAAGATATAAGAATTTGTGGATTGGGATCTCTGATCGAACCTCAAAAACTGAAAAGTCATTCTTGACTACGACAGATCTTTTTGTTAATAATAAACATGAAAGACTCCCTGCTGTATAAACCAACTTTTAATATGCTAACATTCTAGAAACTGAAATTTGCTGGAGATTATTTCATATACATTATGATAAATAGAGGCTTTCTAAATAGGCAAAGGTGACATACTATTTTGCATCAGCAATAGTGGCTGTGGCACCTATGTAGCATCAGCTTCCTAAGACTGAAAAAATAAGAGAAAAAAGTTAAGAGTGACTATACCTAAAAAACCAGTGGTAATGGCTATTTTAAGGAATGCCCCTAGGATTTCATGCATGTCTTTCCTGTAGCGCTCCATGCATCATTATTAGACATGTTTTGAAGAAACTATACAGTTTGACTCTCTGAGACATTAGCTCCATGCATCACAGGTTTGCTCCTGTCTGGTTGTACATATGATATATGCCCTTGTGCATACAAGGGGTTGGGTTGAGCAGTGTGCTTTGCACCTTTACATCAGGACTTGGGGTTGGGGAGCTGGGGGAGGAGGCTGGTAATTTCTCCCAGCTGTATGCTTGATGCAGCCACATCACAACTCCTACATAAGAGCAAAGGTGAAAGAAGTTATACTGTTGTCATCCTTGGGATGGCAACGTTTAGTTTTGTCTATGGCACAAGGAGACCTTGAGCAGGATCTGAGAATCAGCAGCATGAAAGCTGATCTAGAGAGGTGGTATCAGGACAAGGGTGGGGAATGGAGCAGGTTCTCATGTTGGTGGGGAGGCTCCCCATAGCTCAAAAACAATTGGGAAAAAAAAGCAAGTGAATGTGTCTCACAGTGAGCTGATGCAGTACATGATGAACTGCCTTTTTAACTCTCTCATTAAATAATTATTTGTGCAATAGAAAGGCTAGTGAGAATATTTTTAAAGCATTATGGTCAAGTAGGTTGATTCAGGAAGTGGTTCTAACTGCAGACCTTACAATAACATATCATCGACTGTCTGGCAAATCAATCTTTGTGCTTCAGCAAATCAAACAAGAAAAAAACAAAGATGATTTCTGCAAAATATGAATGAAAAATAGGAAACCTGTTTTTCACAAAGCATTTTAAGCAATGCAGATAAAATCACTAATTAGAAACTAGCTATTGGTACCACCAAGTATCACATTTTAAATTAAAAGTAGGGCAGAACAGCATGTGTTATCAGTTAAATTCCAGTACTAAAAACCTGCATTTAATTAGCAAATGAAGAAAACATTAACCCTTACACCTTGGAGTATTCTGCCAACAACATCGTCAGGAGATGGTTAAAAAACTGATTCATATTCATAAGTTTATTCAGTGGAAGTTAGCTAAATTCTGTCTGCTTGCATATAAAACCTATGCAAAAAAACAGTAAGAGTTTTAAATCAATATTACTTTAATGCCAGACTCTAATTAAACAGATACCCTTTAAATTTCCACTATTAAAGCTGTAATACCGTATTACAAAAGAAAAAGAAAAAAAAATATCAATATTCCAGATAAGCAATTCACACTCCAAAAGCAAATTTAAATGGAATGAAAAGGAGCCCAGATGTGTCTCAGGGGAAAAAACCAAAAACCAAAAACCAAACAAAAAACCCCAATCATGATACTGGAATAACCTCAAGTATAACTAGCAAGGCAAGTGAGGTAATAGCTTAGCACCACTCAGCATTGGCAAGGCTACAACTGGAATAAGACATCCTACTTGGTCACCCCAGCTCAGAGAAGATGGGTCCCAGTGGCAAGAGTCCAAGGAAATGCAGGCAGTGCATTGTGAACAACAGAGAATATGGATGATGAGGAGTGACTGAAAGAAATGGGTTGGTTTAATATAAAGTGAAGTTAATGAACTGCTCTTGGTGGGGGTAGAGTGAGATAGAATAGTCTTCAGTGTCATCAAAGAGGTTGAAGTAATACCTAGAAATCTGGAAAAGACTTTCAAAGGTGGAAGGATAAGAATGTGCTCAAGTAGGGTGCTAAGGGAGAGGCTACTGACGTTCATCTTCTGAGATCTTTCAGAAAACGTTGCCAAATATACTGAAAACCAGATGATCCTATCATGAAATAATGATAGACTAGAATTAGAAATTTCTGGGGTTTTTATGGCTTCCTAAAAACTTCCCTGGCAAATGCAGTGTGGCCCTATACATTTCCAAAACCATCCACAGGAGTTGTGTTTCCCACTCACCTTTTACTCATGCTGCAGACTGAGTCCGTGTGCTAAGGCACAAGACCCCTTTTTGTTATCTCTCAAATCATTGTTTTCATTTGAGTTATGGTGCAGTAAAAGACAGAGGTACAGCAATTTACATGGGCTTTGCTGCTACAGCAATGAAAACGTAGGTAACAACATGCTAGTCAAGAGAAAGGAAAGATCAGGAAAAAAAAAAAAAGAAATTGAGACAATGTAGCAATCACTTCAGGGGAAACAGGAAATTCGTAAGTTGGTCTTTCTTCTTACAGCTCAAGAGATGCAAGTTCTGCAGAGACAAAACATGAGTATTACACTCCAATTTGCAACAGATATTTTCAGATGCAGAGCTCTGAAATACCTTGTTGAAAACACAGAGGAAGCAGACTTGACTTCAGAGGACAGTCATTGACAGTTTTTCTCCTCACATATTTTGTGAGTGGGCTCTGCAGGAAAAGAGGCAGACTGGCAGCCCCACTGGCAAAAGATGTAGCAGGAGATGAGACCCTTGTCCAGCTATGTGGAAGCAGGGGCATGCCTTGATGCCTCAGCTGTGTCTGCTTAACCCAACTTGGTCTTCATGACCTTGGCATCTCCTCTACGCTGGCAGCATTCACACAACGGCTTCCACAGTTAGACCCCATGTCTCTAGTCTGAGGCTAAGTGGGGGAAGGGGAACATGGTAAAACAGAGCAGACACGCTGTAGTTTGCATCCTCTTGAAAAAAGAGTTCAATATTTGGATACTCAAGTACTGCCTACCTATGGTGCAGAATAAAGAAGAAAATACGTCCTGCATTTATGGTTTAAATGCTATGTAAACATAGCCTAAAATCCTCAAGTAACCTACTAGCATACTGAGAATCCCGGCTGCCTACACCTATTCATCTGAACCATTTTCTAAGTGCATCCATTGCTCTGAGCTACCATCTGTCTGTCAGGATATGGACAGAGCTCAAAGTGCTGTGTAGGCTGGTGCAAATTATCTCAGGAAGCAGTGTAACTGCAAAATCAGTGCTACTTAAAAAAAAAAAAAAAAAAGAAGGATGCTCATGCTCTTTGTACATTCATTTCTACCATGCTCTTTCTGATATTGCCTGAGCATGTTAGCTTGATCCCATT
This sequence comes from Athene noctua, assembly GCF_965140245.1. Taxonomy (NCBI): domain Eukaryota; kingdom Metazoa; phylum Chordata; class Aves; order Strigiformes; family Strigidae; genus Athene; species Athene noctua. The sequence goes on from NC_134077.1 coordinate 34,759,539, forward strand.
TATCAATTTGTAACATTTCAGAGCATCTTAACCCTATTACTGCTCTGAAGATTCTAGTTTGGTGTTTTAAGTTGTGGGTTTAAAGACTTCACCTTGTATGTCACTTGGTGCGTGCTGCTTTTCAAAGCTCTCAACTCCTTGTGACTCATCTAATATTTTCCAGCTGCTGATTCCAGAGGAAGAGATGTGACCCAGCAGCTGATGTTTTATACAAAGAAAGAGTATCCTGTTTGCACAGCACTATTTCAAATTCATATCACACGTGTCCGAAGTTAAACCTATGAATCTGTCCAGACAGATAACTGTATTATTGGGAAATTTGCCTTACACAACTTAAAACAGATCCTGAAACTTTAAAGAAGTCACAGCGATAGGGATTTCCTTCTTCCAAGACACATCCTCAAGATGAAAGTGCTGAGCAGGTTTCTCGTGTATTTTTTTGTGTATTCTCGAGGTTTTTTCCAGTCTTGAGTCTTCAATTCATCTCAAGATTCCAATTAACAAATATAAGAACCCAGAAAGCTCTTTGTGCCATGGCTTCTCCTTTCAACACTTCCCTTCCCAAAAGCTGCTGCACTTTTTAGCTTGATATTTCAGTGTGTTTTAAGCTCATAATAAAATTCTCTGCAGCCATCCACTCGAGACTTACCATTGACCATCCAACTTTCTACAACAAAATCACTGGACAGCAAGCTCTAGAGGCTGCTTATAGTTTAGGACTAGCCTACCACAGGTTTACAGCTATATCTAGATTTACTTTCCCACAGTTATGCAATCAATTGCATCGCTGACGGTACCGACAGCTGCTAGAGTTAAGTGCGTTAGCAGACTGTCAAAACAGCCTTGTTTCTGGAGGTTTAATTTCCCTGTGAGTCATTTTGGCTTGGTCACTTTTTCCTCACTACTGTTTGCTTGGAGGTGAGTTTCTGCCCATGAGTCATTAGCCACTAGAGCCCTGTCTGATGAGTCCCTGGGAGGCTCAGGAGCCATAGTGTTTCACACACAGTCAGCCATTCAAAACCACCTGTAGCCTCTAACAAATTTGCAGTCCATTTGCTTTCTTTTCAAGCCCAACAAATTCTTGGTGTTTCCTCAGCAGCACACCCAAGCTGGCAGTGCTGTTCACAGGAAGGTTTTGTGAAGACAGGGCTGTATGGGGCAAAACCACTCTCCAAATAAAGGGGAGGGTGGTATAAAAAGGGTGTCTAAACATTGCTCTTGTAAATAAACAGCAGCAAGTTATCACTAAGTTAACCATGGCAGCAGGAAACATTTTTGTCAGCTTCTGGAAAGCTAACCATGGCAGGAAACAGTTATGTAAAGTGCAAAATTGCCACTGTTTAAAACCGCACTTTGATCAACAAAGTGAGAAAAGATGTATTTCATGCTTTTCACTCTAAAATACAGCAATTTGAGCAATTTGACAAAGTTCTTTTCAGTGGGGAGTCCTGAGTTAGCAGACTTGCAATTTGCTATAACTCTTAAAGCTCACAGCATTTCCACATCACACCTGAGAGGAAAAAATAGGCCACTCTTCCCCAAATTTCATTTGTTATTTGTCCTTTTACTGAAGGATCTGGACATCTAAAGTCAGAAGGGAGGAGCTGGGCACCAGCAGGGGGGTGCACAGCTGTGCAACCCACCTCCCATCTTGCCAAAGCCTAGTGCTACATCTCTCCACTTCAGTTCCCTCTGCCCAAAGGGTCAGAAAGAAGCAAGTTTTAGCCACAGAAGCCTATATCTAGCAGCTCTGTGAGTCAGATAACCCACCCAGATTCCTGAGGCGTATTTGATAACCCATGACAATATAGCACACAGTGTTCTAAGGCTGGGGGGAAGCTTTCTGAAGGGAAATGAGAGGAGTGGGGTTACCTGTCCCTGAAAGCAAGATGGGCAAAGATCTGGAAGGCAGGGAATGACTCCCTGTGATAGTAAAGAGGGACCCTAACCAAATCCTTTTCTGTTATTAATGGTATGTATCCTAATTTCCAAGAAATTAGGTAGAAGGAGAATCCAAGAACACTGTGTGCCTAAATTCTATATCAAAACACTGAGGATGTTGAAATAGTAAGTCATCCATCTGATCTCACACAACTGTAAATCCTGAGCTATTCCACTGGAGTTACTAGGCTGGATAAACGAGATCAAAAGTAGGCTCACAGGATTGACCCAAATATTTTGATTCACTTGTGAAGCAGACATTTCAGCTGAGTGATTAGAACTGTGCAGTTCCACTCTCACAGTCCTGGCAGTGTCACTGACTGTGCTTTACAGATATGCCGTCTTTGAGCAGAAGGGCATGAATGCGCTAGGTGCAGGTGAGCTTCCCTCACGTGTGCTCTGCCCACGCACACTACGCCTGCCCTTCTCCCTGTCTCAGGCTACTGAAAGGCAAACCTCAAGTTATTGCACATGAAGCACTGAACCTCAGAATTGCACAGGAAGCACTGAACCCATTCCCACATACCTCATAACCAAACCATCCTCATAAACACAAACTCTCTCTTGAGATGATGTAGTGCTGTTAAGTAACTGTATTTTTGATGACTGGTAGAATATTAGAATATTTACCCAGGTCTTTTTTTTTTGTTTGTTTGTTTTTTTTTTTTCTTGGAGAATAATGTACTGTTTTCTGGTTGACCTTAAAGTCTTAAACCTCAGAAAACACTAAGAAATCTGTTAGATTAGGAATATCATGCAAAATCAAGAAAAACATCTCCCAGAGGCCTCATAGCAATAACAAACTATTGGGGATAGAGACATTCATTTCAGAACATACAATTTCAATATTTTAACTCATACAATAAGAGCATTTTTCACACTACAGTAAAGAAAACTATCTATACTCAGGGTAGTAGGTATATCTGAGGCAAAATATGTATCTAAAATAGACCATGTTTCTGTATTTTCTGTAGGCAATTTTTAGCACTAATATTCTTAAAGCAAACTACCAGAAGTAGGATGGTGAACATCACAGTCTTCTGCACTTTGGGAAAACCCCTCTGGACCCATGAGGACAGCAGGCCAGAGTTTTGCTGGATTATAAATAACCAGATTTGGCCTGGCTCTCTTGTGGATTATGCAAGTTCAGTGTGGAAGAGGAAAGAGGATTAAGAGCCTCATGTTGCCTATTTCTGAGCCAGGAATTTGCTTTTACAATACAGACAGGAGGCAGAGGCACGGGACAGGAATGACTGCTCTCTGTATGGAAGCTGTCAGAAAAGTGAACGGCACTGTATACCTCCCAATTTTCTATGCACTGCAAGCAATTCCTGTGCCACAGAACAGAACTTCTTTGATAATTAGGGATTTTAGGGGGCACAAATTAGCATGTTGTACCCTCAGTATGCCAGTGAGTCAAAGTAACTCAAGGCAGCCACAGATGTTTTTTATTTGCACCTGAGAGAGGGGTGACTTCTGAAATGGCTCTGGGTAGCCATCAGCTTCTTACAGTATTTTGGAGGGGTGTATTTGTGGCTAACTGGGACTTCACTATTCACCTTCAATTTGGCAGGCCTCAACTTGTACTACTCCAGAGTATACCATTTCCACACCAAGCCTATACTACAAACTGATTTTCTGGTTTCATTACTATTTCCGGAATGATGTGTGGATGCTACAAAAAAGGAAGCAAACAAAAAGGAAGTATTAGGTCAGAGAAACTACTTTATCCAGTGCTCAGATACTCCCTTATCTTCTCTTAGTTGCTAAAAATATTTTCCTTTTTTTTTTCCTGTGAAACAAAATTACATATGTCACTGTCTTCGACCATGGAATTTGTAGGAGTATGCACCTCACGTTGCCAATCTGAAGAGTCATGTATGTCCAGTGATGTGTTATTTTCTTGATTTATTGCTGTATTCTCCAGCACTCATAAGAAGTAGAAAACTGAATAGTGAATGAGCTAGTGTTCATAAAAATTATTGACTCCAATAAAAGCAAGCAGTTGTAAAACCAGAGTTAAAATCCCCTAGGGAGAAAGCTGCACCAGAAGACCCTATTCCCCAGCACCAGCACACCCATGCCACTTGCCACAGAAGAGCCAGGAGGATGTATGGTGGCTGCTCTGATCCTTGGACAGCAGGAGGCCCATCTAGTAACAGTTACAGATGTAGTAAGAAGTAGGTATGCTCAAGAACTTCAAAGCCATAGTTCCTGATACATCAGTGGGAAAAGTTGTTTTTGAAAATGTAGTTTTACCTTTTCTGTGCCTCTTTTTACAGATGTCAGTGGAGATAATATTGATCATTAGGTTTTGTAATGTGAAAGGCTGCAGGGTTCTTCTGAGGACAGGTTAAAACTGTGCATAAAAAGTAGCCCAAAGGCCAGAGTGTGACACTAAAAAAATACAGGAAACTGGTCAGGTTCACTGATTTCTTATGCAAACTAAGTCAAGTCACTATTCAGATGTAAAAGAAAAAATAGCAAAAAAAGAAGAAGAAAAAAGAAACCGCCTACAGGTTCCATGTTGGAGTGTACTTTTTGTCACTCCAAATGCATAATCCCATTTTTGGTACAACTCCTCTATAAAACACTACCTTCATCCTTCACAGCAGTGCTGCAGGGACACCTTAGTGACTCTGAAACACTAAATGCATGGTGATCTGATTCATGGAAGAATGAAAGATGCATGCAAGGGTTGCCTCTATTCCTTTCTATATACTGTTACTACAAGTATTGAGAAGACTGATTACTGACTTCTGATCTCTACAATTATGAAATACCTGCTATAGCTAACAGTACTTGCCTCAGCCCACAGAACAATATTCCTTTATTCTAGTGGTAACATTTTCTAGGCTCATCAGCAGTTCTTAGTCCTCTTTGTATGTTTAGCTCTGACTTATTTATGAAGAACATCTATATGTTGTATCCATTTTGGGTTTTGTTGCTTTTTGAGTCTACTCTTCACGTAAACTATTCCCTGCCTAAAGAGTTTAAGTTACTCACGGCTTTCCAAGACATCATTGCAAAAATCCTGTCATAGCTTTTAATAACAATAGTCACTATTGGTAGTCAAAACTTGGAGTAATTACACTCTTTCTATGTCTTTGTTATTCTCTCTGGGTGAGTTGCTTGCTAAGAGGATGAGTCTATTCTTATTGCTGGTCCTGAGATACAGGATCTAGCTGTTGTTTCATCCTATGCCTGTTAAACTATTCCTTAATATCATTTGGATTGGCTGATCTTCCTCTAGAGTCAGCAATGCCTTACAACACAAGTTTCCAAATCCTGCTCTACACTGCAGGGTACGGTACAGAGGACTGTATTTTAAGCTGTACAAGCTAAGAAAATTTTGCCTTAACCAATTAAATTAACTGATCAGCAAAAGTTTTAAGAAAAAATGCTGCAAGTTTGAACGTTTGAAAAAGGATCTACCGATACTATACAAGCCATTTTTTAACAGTCGTGGAGGATTCATCAAGAACAAAATCACATCCAACCGATCTCATTTCCTCTACAATAAGGTAAAAGGCTTGTGAATAAACAATAGAAGCCATAAATCTTTCATTATGTTTTTGACGTTGGATGATGTGATCTTTTTGTAAGTAAACTAGGCAAACCATGTCATTATGAAATACTGTTGGGTGGGAAAAAATTTGGAGAACCATACCAGAAAAGTGCTCAGCCGTATACTACAGAAACAACAGCATAGATTAAGTCCTTGTCTTTGTGCAAATCAACATTTTCAGCAACTAGAATATTGAACTAGGAAGCAACCCTACTGAATTTTAGGCTCTGAGCTAAAGGTACAGGCAGTGGCACTGGTGAACATCATGAACCCTTAAAATAATCTTGACAAATTGACCTTTTTTTTTTTCTTTTAAGCAGGTGTTGTTCAGTAACACTGCATGTAGACAATGTCACTTAGTGCTTAGACAGATACCCACATTTTTGGGTAGTGCTTCTGCAGAAGAGGATCTGGGGGTCATAGTGGATATGAAGCTAGCAGGAGTTAATCTGCTGCTGTTGCTAGAAAAGCAAACACTGTACTAGAATATATAAACAGAGGCATAACCTAGAGGGCTCATACAGTACTTGTTCCACTCCAGTCAGCAATTGCAAAACCTCAGCCAAACCACTGTATCCAGTTATGGGCAAGGCACTTCCTGCAAGATGGGGAGAAGCTGGAGGGACTCCAGAAGAAAGCAGTGAGAATAGCTAGAGGTCTAGAAAATGCGCTCAGCAAGGAAAGACTGCAAGAATAGGACTGTTTAATTTAATGTTAGGGTAACATGACAACACTCCTGACGTGTACAAAAGACAGCTGCAAAGGAGCAGGGGAAAAATCTTGTTTCCTGGTCCACAAGAGTTAGGGCAGGAAACTAAGATCCTAAATCCTGGTGGGGACTTTAGGTTTAATGTTAGGAAGCATTTTCTAACAGCTTGGCCACTGCTTCAGAACATGTTGGAAAATCTCAGATACACTCAAGAAAAACTGCACAATCTCTCCCAGAAATATCACAGCCATGAAGGCAGTTCATACTGCTGCAGAAGGCTGAACCTCTTGGGAGACCTTTCCAGACTAGTAATCACCAACAACCATTTTCATTTCATGTATAGCAAACAAAAAAAGAGGGAACAACAGATGAAAGATAGGTGAAAGATTTTAGACCTTACTGGTAAATAAATTAGGGGAGGGATGAGGTTGCTCAGGTCTCACTTCCACTTTGCAGTAAATTAAAAAATACTTGGGGAGAAACAGAATGGTTAAAGGATTAATGATCTAAAACTTTTGATTTTAATATATCCTGTTTCCAGCTGCTCTGTGTCCTGGGATCATCATGTTTAGCCCAACACCACTGCACCTTCCTGGACTCGGGGGCCAGAAAAGGAGGATGTTGGTCAGCTTAGCTAAGAACATCATCCAGCAATGGGAACATGGTCTGCACATTTTTCTTCCACATGCACTTTTGCATGCTTTGCTTGTGCAGCCAAGCCCTGATGGGGTCAGGCTATTAGGAACTGGCTAGCCCCAGTAGGCAAGCCACATGCTTGCTCTGGGTGGAAGAAACACCACAGCTTGTGCTCAGCAGGACAGTAGTAAATGCCTGCCCTGGTGCAGCAGCTCCATGCCTGATGCAAGCTGGCAAATGCCTGCACAAGATGCTTGGCAGGGAGGGCACATGCTGGCCACAACACAAGTGAGTGCAAGTCTGCTCTAGAGGTGATGGTGACACTTGTCTGGACCCTGGCAGCAGCATCCTGCTCTCCCAGAAGGTGTCCCCTTTGAACCCCACTCCCCCTCTCCTCTCACTCTTTGTCAGCTAAAAACAGGTCTTTTGTAGACTGGCTGGTGACCACAGCAGCAGCTACAAGCGGTGATGTGGGCTGCTGCTGCACAGAGTCCGGCTGGACTTAGTGGGAGTAGTGAGATCATGTGCTGAGTCGGGTTCCTCTAACATCAACCTCACTAGTGTGTTGGCAATGGGTAAAGAAGCTGCACATATTGTCCCCTGTTAAGGTATGTGTACTTCGCTGTCGCTGCCCAGGAAGAAACAAGAAATCTTCAAGAGCAACTGCCTCATGTATCTCAACTGAGCTTTCACTTCAAGTGGGAAATTTCAGATATTTTTAATAATCACACGGACTCAATGTTGTCTTGCTGTCTTCAGGGGAATACATTTAGCCCCTAGCCTGATTTTTATACCCTGTGGTTGCCTAAACCAGTCTGATTTTGGTCTGCAGTCAACTGTGCATGGGGAGGAAAAGTTTCTTCCTTTTGCTACCTCTCATCTGTGACCACTTCCTTTGATTCTTTTTCCCTTTATTTGTCTTTGTCCTGACTTACAGACCCCAAAATGGATAAAGTTCTGCCCTACAAAGTGTTATGATTGTACAAATATCCTAAAATGGGCTTGCAAAGCAGACAGAGCAGAACAGGCTCTTATTGCTGAGGGGAAAGTAAAAGCAGCAGAACAAAGATTTACAGTTAATCGGTTAATCAGATAGTCAGCAGCTGGGAAAGTCCACAGCTTGCAATGAATAGGCATAAAATAGTGACCAGAGAATCTCTGAAGTTGTCCTTCCAAGTCCTGACAGGAAGCAGAGAATCCTACGTGATGGGCCACAGTTCCCACTCATCTTCTTACCTCCATCCTTCAGCTATCCAGTTCCAACACTGTGCACAACACATGAAACGCAGACAACTGATCTTAGAAATGGGTCAGATTCTGACCACCTGCCAGCGGTAGCATAGAGAGCTTCCCAGTCACATAATGAATTGGTTTGGCTTGCCTGGAGCACCTGAAATAAGAATCACAGAATCGTCTAGGTTGGAAAAGACCTTGAAGATCATCCAGTCCAACCATTGACCTAACACTGACAGTTCCCAACCACACCATATCCCTCAGCGCTATGTCAGCTCGACTCTTAAACACCTCCAGGGATGGGGACTCCACCACCTCCCTGGGCAGCCCATTCCAACACCTAACAACCCCTTCTGGAAAGAAATGCTGCCTAATATCCAGTCTAAACCTTCCCTGGAACAACTTGAGGCCATTCCCTCTTGTCCTATCGCTTACTATTTGGTTAAAGAGGCTCATCCCCAGTTCTTTGCACCCTCCTTTCAGGGAGCTGTAGAGGGCAATGAGGTCTCCCCTCAGCCTCCTCTTCTCCAGACTAAACACCCCCAGTTCCCTCAGCCGCTCCCCGTACGACCTGTGCTCCAGACCCTGCACCAGCTTCGTTGCCCTTCTCTGGACACGCTCGAGTCATTCAATGTCCTTTGTGTAGTGAGGGGCCCAAAACTGAACACAGTAATATTCGAAAGAATAAGATTTGAAAGGTGTTTTTTCCTTATAGCAATCTCTCTCTACCTAAATAGAAAAGAAATAACAGGAATGCAATACCATGTTAATAAATCAAAGGCTTCAATGCTTTATATGTCAAAGATTTTTACCCTTTTCTTTCTCTTTCTGTACCCTATTTAAAAAATCTAATGTATTTTTAAGTGCACTGGTTTCCATGGGTATAAGGCTAGTGTGTAAAACTCTGAACCATGACTGTTTGCTTGTCACACTCTGATGGGGCTGTGCTAAAACTACTACTTCTGTGGCTGCATGTAACCTAATAACAGCATCAGAAGAAGCAGATGCAGCCTGTAGCCTCTGGCTCACTGACCCTACAATTTACTGGAAGGTAAGATGCACCAACTGTAGCAAATGTGAGGGGGAAGGCAAACAGTGAGTGAAATACAACTGGCATGATCAAACTGGCTACATCCAGTTTCTATTATTTCCACAGTCTACAATATTTATCTTGTTTCAATGTTTATTTGAATTTTTCACTTTAGCTAATTGCCTTAAGAAAACAATTTATTAAAAACAAGGAGTCTGGTTTCTTTTAAGATACCTACTCAGATAATAAGCCAGTTTTCCCCTGCAAATTACCTGACTGATGCACTGCCAAGAAGCACAGAAATTTCCCCGCCTTCACCCTTTGGCCAGGACCTGCTGTTTTTTCCAGCACATGAAAGAGAGATGAGCATGGACCAAACTGCAGCTCATGGTGCTGGGCTAAGCATGGTCCTAACTGTCTCCAAGGGTTACCTGCTCCAGTTGGCCTCTGCTCCACCTTGCTAGCCACCCCTACTCCCAGGGGCTTACAGAGGTGCCTAGCAAAAGACACATTTTAATTTTTTCCCAATTACTTCTGCTGCATGAGACCATGCAAGAGCTCACAACGGGAACACAGGTATGGGCTGGGTGCTTATGACCACAGTGGACTGATTTCTGAGTAGAGATGCCTGCTGTGAGGCTACAGAGTGGCCCCAAACACAGGTCCCAGAGACAACTTAGGTGGCCTTACCAGCTGACAAAAAATCCTGTACCAGCTCAAGTTACAGAAACTGAAAAGCAAGATGCATGCAATATATGTACAAAAGCTATTGCTTTAGTTGGAGCTGAGGCTCTTATCTACTTGACTATTACAAGTAACCTTCACCTTTCCAAATTCTACCAGGTAGTATAGGCCACTATATGGACATAAACGACTTGACATGCTGTCTATAGCTGTGGTCCCTTTGAAGAAGAGACATGGGAGCACATCTGTACATGCATGCCTGCTCTTAACTCATACAACATGACACTTAACAGGCTAAGGACAGTTTCTCTTGGCTCAGCAGGTAGCTTTTAAACTACCTCATGCATTGTCAAGGACACATAACCACCAGGATAATTGTCTGTCTAAAAATAAATTTTATTTTCATGATAGCATTCAGATCACCCCTCAGAAGTATGTTTGTAATATCTGCATTCTATCCACTAACTCTGGCATATCAGTTAAGATATCAGGACAATTATAGTAATTAATATACATTTAAAAGACAATAATTCATTATGCATTTCACAGAATATAGAAGTGTAAGTCTGTTTTGGGGAATCACTGTTGAAGATTGGTCCTCTAGTATGTTTAAGGGGTCAGTCAGTACCAAAAGAAGTATAAATGTGAAATTGTACGCAAGCATGAATGAAATAAAAAATGTTCTTTATTTTAGCAAAGCAAAAAAAAGAAAAAAGTTATTTTTTTACAGACTTTCCACAAGGAAAATTTGACATGAAAAATTATTTGTTTTCTGTATTACATTAAAGCAGTTTATGTCGATTACTTAGCTTTTCCTTGTTTTATGAATTTTAAAGATCTTAGAATACTTTGTGTGTTTTTTCTCATTTTAGAGCCAACCCAGCTATTACTAAACTTCATTGAAGAAAGCTTTGTAACCATTCTTCAGAGGTGAGGCCAAGAATTTGGGAAGGTTTACAGAGCTGACTTTCATGCAGATAAGAGGACCACAATCAAACAGTGACTCTTTAAATTCTGATTTCATTTTATGAGTTCGGTTACTTTTGCTATTTGAGATAAAATGGAAGACCTAATGTGGCAGAAAGATTTTCTTCCTACCAGCCTGCTTTTTGCACAGCTATCAAATGTATCTGCATCTAGTCACTGTAAGAGACAGTGCATTCAACTAATTAGGCCTCAGATCTGATTTAGTACCTATGCATTAATGACTGATGATAAACTGAACTTACTAGCTTCTCCTGCAATGTGAATGAATTTCTAAAAAGCAATGTATAATTATGAAGTGAATTCTCCAAATTCTCATATGGTTCATCTTTGTGAATACCCCTATAGCTTTAAGGTATTTTATCTCATCAGGAATACAAAATAAGGTTACAGCAGAAACTTTCTATCCAGCATTTCCTTTGCAATATACAGTTATCCCTATTGGGTTTTAGTACAGTTCTCTGAGTTAAATCTGAACTGACAAGACCTGAATGAATATCTGACTGGTTTCCTTCACCTGCAGCTTTGATCACTTTATACAGCGAAGTACCCAACAGCTGTTTAGAATCCCTGAACTCCATGTTTTCCCAGCAATTATATTCAAGTTACAGCAAAGGACAAAACGAGTTTTATTTCTATTTCTACTGTCAAGAGATTATGAATTCCCCCCCCCCCCCCCCGCCCCCGTTTAATGCTGGTGTGGTTACAGAGAATAGTTTAAAGACTTTAAAACAGAAAGAGAGGGAGAAAATGATCAAGGTGTGAGGAAACAGACCAGTGTTGAATTTCTATCAGGCAAAGTTCAATTATAACGAATGTTATTAGCTGCAGATTGGCTCTTGCTCCCTAGTTACATTTGTGGGAGTAGAACAAGTCATTGTTTCTCTAGAAATCCTTTATGAAATCATACTAGTTTTAAGGCTACATCTGTGGCAGCTGGTAAGTGAAATCAAGAGATGAAAGAGAAGTAAATTCTACTCTGGGGTGTTAAATGAAAATATTCCTTAAAGATATAGTTCATATGGCAAACTTATAGTGCCAAAAGTAGCTAATAAATACGAGCATCACTGAGCCAGCACTGTGAAAGCAGGGACTAAGCATAATTTCTAAAAGGGATAATAATGCTGATCTAGCTTCACAGGAGCACTGCGTGTTTTGTGTTTATCTCATGCAAAGAAAAACCTGGATCCCAAAGGTCACCATTATGCAGAGACCATCAGCAGCCCTTCAGGTTTTGACAGAACGTATTTTCAATATCAGTCTGGCATAAATATACCAAGAGCAAAACTGGGACATTCTGAATGAAATAAAAGACTTAAAACTGGTGCCTTCAGCTCATTCAAAGGGCTTTTTCTCTTTAGCATTGTTTCACTCAAAGACTATCCTCTCTCCATTTTCACAGTGAGACTTCTGGTAAAGAAGCCTTTAACTCTGAGATGTATGTAAATGAAAAGCCCCAGCATTTCAGTTTCTCAGAAGTGTTGTTTGTTGGGTTTTTGGTTTTGCTTTTAATCTAAAGCCACTGGCAAACCTGACCCTCTTCTGCAAATCATATTGGGTCTGTTGAGAACTCAGGAGGAATAGGAAAGAGGGAAATTAATCCAGTCTTGCAATGATCTTTTTCTCAAAACTTGCCTCTGGGGAGCTTTTGAACCAAGAACATAGCATATGGCACGTGTGACAATTTATCTGACTTTGTCATTCCCCAGGTCTGGCCTGCATACTTCACAAAACAATAATTTTCCCAGAAGTTGGTCTGCACCAATGTAATGTTTTTGTTTTTAACTATCTGTGCTACACATTGTCTTCATATTCGTGTTCATTCACATCTTTTCTGCATTACTCTTAACAACGACAATTTCAAGAGTATGGGGGAGACCACCTCCAGCTGAGTAGCATATATACAGTGATACTTTTCTGATAGATTGGAGATACAGGTAGGTTTATAGTCTGCTAATGACATAATCTGGAGTTAACATAGCAACCGGGTCTTTTATCCACAAACTTTAGGCAGTTTATTCACTGCCTTTCCAGATTGAGTTTACAGAAAGGTAAAGGCTACTTTTGAATTTTACCATGGGTAAATCTAATGTGAAATTATTGGGACTACATATGAACTGCAGCTGTGTAATTCTGCTGCACTGTGATGATGTAGGGGAGCAGTTATTGTGCAAACACAGACTACTTCTAAAAAGTCATAAAATGAACCCTATTAAAAAGTTCATTTTTGCCAGAATACTCAAAAGTACAAGTCAGTACTTTTGTAATTATTATGTCTCAGTTTTCATTCCAAATGACAGCACTTCTTAAGCTAAAATTTCAATTAATTTTGAGACATTCTGCCAAAACCAAATAATACATCAGTATCCGCACATGGACTGCTTCTCCTCCACCCACAAATCTAATTCTATGCTGAAAAAAAATTAGACAAACCCTAACCTCAAAAGAGAAAATAAAACAAATACTAATACATACCCTAGTACTTTTCTTCCTTATTTTACTTTGTTCTTTTTCTTCTCTACAGCAGGACCATTACTCTCTGGATCAGATACTTCTCTAGCAGTTCAATTAATTATAATCTGCTGGGCTGTAACTGCACTCTTCTGAGCAATGTACAAATACATGGGGCAGGAAGCAGCAAGGAAGGAACAAATCCAAAGGTCAGATAAGGCAAGAATAATTGTCTTCCATCAAATGCACTAGTGGGAGAGGAAGCAGCACTCTGTTCCCTTAACTTTGCTGGGACTATTCATGTGCATAAATGTATACATGCAGTAATGTTTTGATGTCCTGAGACTTTTAAGAGTAGATGAAAGAAACTGGGGGAGGGAGTGGAGAGGAGGTTTGAAATTCTCGTATTCATTCAAGTGAGTGGTTGCATCTGAGTTTATTCTGATTCAGTGCTGCAGTATCAATCACCTCATTGTGTGTGTAGGTTGGAGTGGAAAACACACATACACATGTGTACACACACACATGCACACATTCACAGTGCTCTGTGGAGTCCAAATTTACTTTACCAGTGGCATGGTAAAGATATTTTACACAGACAAAATGTGCACTCCTTTAGTGACTAGTAATTGACTGTGATCTGTGCTTCCACCCTTGGCCTCCTGTTACCTGCTCATGCCTGTATCTTCAGAGACTCTACCATTATCTTCTGTCTTCTTTTGGTTGTACTCTTGGGGACCCCTGCTACAGAGTAGGATTATTTCAAAGCTACATCATCAGAGACCCAATCTTGAGTCATCTAGAGTACTTATTTCCCAAATGTAAATATTAATATGTGGCAGGTACAGGGACCTGTATGTAGTACTGCCTTTCACTGTCTCCAGTAGGGTTTCTTTTGTGTCAGGAAGCATGCCCCCATCCCATCAAGTCTTTAGCCAGACCTCCATGGAAGTAGGACACAACCATCTTATGCAATAATAAATACTGTAAAATCTAGAACTAACCCTGCCCAACCTTCAACCACTTTCCAAGAAATAGTTTAAGTATTTTCCAAAAAGGCAACATTTATGTAGAAAGTTGTCTAGCTTGGCAAGTATGTGAGAAAAAGATGCCAAATGTCCAATCTCATTTTCCAGTCTCGAGAGTATAGTATCTACCTGCGAGTTTCCACACAGTAAATCAGAGATAAGTAGTAGTAACTTTTCACATCACGAGAACAATGCATCTGCATAAACACAGATCAGTCTCTCTAGCTCACCACATGAACATCTTACTTAAGCACAGACATTTTGGTCTGGCTTGCAATTCTGTTTCAAACTGTGAAAATTCCTCTACCAGCATCTATTAACATAACCTGAAATTAAAGTTAAACAGAAGTCAGAAGTTTTGAATAATGGTGCTGGAAGGATTGTTCCAGCTTTTGACAGCCATATAACAAGTTTGTTTTACCATAGTGAGGAAGAGTGGGGTTTTTTTCCCCTACATTTCTTTTTCAAATATTCCTGAGTTATGCTGGGAAAAGAAAAGTAGATGATTGCAAAAATATGTATTTTGAGGCTATCAAACCCACTTGCTCTCTTGATTCTCCAAAGCAAGTAATTAATTCCAAGTTCTCCTTGTTTTCAGATCTTCCTACCTACAGAATCATGCAATCTGAATTAGAGACAGCTGCATTCCAAGCACTCTGCAAACAGATCAAACCAGTGCTTCAGTGTATTCTGATTGATAATATTTTTCCAATGTGAAAATATCAGAGTTATGTAATCATATATACTTCATCTAAAAATAGGAGAGCAAGTTTTGCTATCAGGAAGAGAGAACTTTTTTCCCTCACCTCTAAAAACAAATTAATTGCATATCTTTAAGATGACTACAAGTGGTCTAAAGCACATGCAACTTATTTATTTGAAAATTACGCATGTTTCCACAACAAGTTCTTAATCAGCCCTTGAAAAACTCCCTTGAATATATCAGAAAATTATTGGTTGCTTCCCATGGAGCAATTAAATTGTACTACAAACTTGATGCACAACTGGCACATTTTGAATTTGACAAAATATCAAACCAAAGAGAACAAGGGCTGAGTTCTGAAATGCTCCAAGTGTCTTGGCCACAGTCCAGTGCAACACTTACATCCTCCATTTAAAATAATCAGTTCCACTGCAGACTGTACACTTGCAGAAAGTCAGGTAGTACAGCTGTGCTGTGTTTGCAAGAGAAAGGTCCTGTCTACAGAAAACGTTGCTTGAAGTCATTTTCCCCATAAGCAGATCTTTGGTCAAAGAGAAAATATTTTAAAAGGGAGGAAAGTAATGCTCCTACTTGAAGTTTTGTTACCCACCTAAGTAACTAATAAACAGAAAAGTGCATCTAGGTCTGCCATATTTTCAGTGCCCTTGTATGTCTGATTTTTCATGCTTGGAAGCTACATCTAAGATCAATAGTGGATTTTGGTCTTCTGGATGGGAGATCAGATTGTCTGGTTGAAGCCTAAGTTGCAGATGACCAGCAAACTGGGCAAATATCTTGCAGGAACAAGCAGATCAAACCAGCACATCATAAAGTACTGTGCTTGTACTGAATGGACACTGATCAAAGTGACACACAGGCAGTCTGTGTCACAGCAAACCTGCCACATGTGGACACACAGAGTTTCTGAACAGCAGTTTGCTCACAGACTTCATCAGAGAAATCAGGAAGATAACACTGCCGTGAATGGGATATGTTGCTGCCTGGCTTTTAATTATGTAATTTCTATTCACAGATGCAGAGCTGAGTACTATATAGCTCCTAGCACACAAACTGTAATGATAAAGTAGCAAATGAGGGAAGACACTAAAACTACAAAGTAACCATAGAAAAACAATTTCAAAGATAAAGTGATTTTCTGAAGAGTGCTTCTTGTTGCAACTTGTTTTATCTGCTTCTGTTCCAACAGCATAACATTAACAAAACAAAACAAATCAAAACACCCTCCCCAAAATGATAATAAACAAACAGTAAGGAAAGAAACATCAGAAACACCACCTTTAGAAACAGTCACTGTATTTAATGTATATAGGACAAAGATTATAAAAAGTAACATCTTGCTCTGCCACACAGCCCACAGTCACTCTTCAGGAGGAAAAGCAGAACCTAAAGCTAATGTAGAACGAATTTTCCAGTCACTACAGGCAGCCTGGTAAACAACACACAAAATAAGAACAGACTTAGGAGTCTTCCCCATCCTGCTGTCTCCTCTTGTATTTAACGTATTACTGGTTCAAAGGGCTGCTGCATAAACTTTTCATACTGTCCTGCATGTTCTGGTTTAAACCAGACAAAAACCAGCAATGTTGAGCTACAGCAATTATGACATTTACTGGCCATATGTTAAGCTAACCTGTTAATTAAGTTGAAATTGTAATAAGTCTGATTGCATTATCTAATATTATTAAAATATATTTTTTTATACAATTGCAGAAAATCATATGTTTATATAGCATTGTAGGTGAGAAGGTGATGAAATCTATATATAGGGTTAGTCATCTGTTCTGGGTTTGTAAAAAATATTTATTTAAACAATTTCTATTGGTATTGTAGCTATTGCATAAAGTTTATAAAGGCAAACACACAATATTATTACTGCTGCAGTTTGACAATTTAAAAAATTTAAAAAATTTAAAAAATGTATCAGGTTGGTTTCATAGCTGAGGGTCATGTTCTTACTTGTGATACACAGGGTGAAGGCTGAAAAAAACACTCTCTGCAGGAGAATAGGGCTTCTGAAAGACAGTATTCAAAAATCTCAAAATCTGCCTGAAGATATTTTTTAGGAAAAATGTTGGTAAAAAGTAAAGAAAATCAACTAAAATAAAAAACTAAAATCTTTCAAGGTCAGATCTGTATCTGTTAAGTTATGATGAAAAAAGAATTTATTATCATTTTTCTTATCAGGAAAAGAAGAGTGCAGCATCTGTTTGGAGTTATGCAAAAGAAAATCTGTTTCTCGTATCAATACAATATTGCAAAATGGTGAATGTTTTCTGAGTAATATCTGACAGCATGAACCAGAAGCATGAACTTAGCATGAACTTAGCATGAACCAGAGGGTGTCGAGAATATTTCTGTTTATTAACAAGGATTGTTTGGATTGATTATTCAGTAACTACTGCTGATAAGCCTGGGTCAAATGTAGGCTGGTTTATTTCTTATCTGATATTTGCACTAAGAAATATTCCCAGTTTTAAACCTGAGGTATTGCTTAAGTCTGAGCAATATATTTGCCATCTTTTTGTATTTCCAATAAATTATTATTTTACAATTTTGTTCTGTTTTGTTTCTTTGTTTAATATTTGTAGTTACATATATGCCTCTCCCTGAGAACAATGAGACTTCTAGGTATTCAGCACCTCCAAAATAGGCATTGTAAGTCTTTGTCCAAACAAGGCAATTTAAGGGGCTGCAGTCATGCTCCCTTCAAGTCAGTGGTGAAAGCATGAAGGCCAATCCACAAAGCTAATTTTTCTGGCAGGAACATATCAAGAGCTGCCCAACCGGAAACACTGGAGTTTAGACTGCTTAAACTGGTACTGTAGGTGCTCAGAAAAAACCTGTCACTCCTGAAGGCACTGGAAAATCCATGTTTCAGTTCCTTGATGCTTAAACTCATTATCTTGCACTTTGCTGTGGCATCCTCTAATCTGTAGTTAGGTATGGAAGGTAACTGGGTGCTGGGTCAGTTAAGGGTTATGACACTGCCTCAGATCATGAGATACAACTTGTAGGCCCTGAGGTCCCAATTCCCAGACAAGAAACCTCTCACATTTACCCTAAGAGACACATTGGGTAAGGCTATCTTGTTAAACCTTTCTTTCTTCGTCCACCATAGGCTAATATTTCCATGGAAAGAGCAAGAAGAAAAAGAGAGTGAAATACTTCTTCTTTGGTGGAAGAAGCAGTGGAAACACTTCAGCAGGGTTGAGGAAATTCTAGATTCTCTCAGGACTATTTACACATTTTGTATTGGACAGGTACAGGAAAAAAGCAGCTGAAAGAGCAGCATGAAGACAGTTTGACCTGAGAAAGTGAGCCATCTCCAAGTGTAGCACAGTCTGTGCAGCATAGTCAAGGCACTGTGGCACTGCCGGGTACTGAGAAGGTACCGAGCATCTTCTTTGGTGCAGCACCAAATTATTCTAAACAAAGAGCTTTTTTTGCAATGAGAGTAGGCATCTGTAGCTCCTATTGCATAGCGCTGCAGTGGGAGCAAGAGGACCAGAAAGGGACAAGGCTGAATACCTTCATATTTCAACTTATCCCCAAATTGGAAGCTTTGCAACAGGGAATTCGCAGTTATCAACTCTTGACAATTGTACTAGTGAAACAATGGTTGCATCTTCACTGTCCTGTTGCAGTGTCCAACATGTCACAAAGACTGTCACCTAGACATCCCTCCAGCCAGTACATATGCTGGAGACAGCCGCAGCTTCACCCAGACTTTGCAATACTCTCTTTGCAATAGTCACTTTCCAAAGACAGCTGAATAATGCCTCCCTCCTCCTCACCACCCCTGGAGCACTCTACCATGTGAAGTCTCTGTGTGCTGACTAGGCTGTACAACACAGGGCAGGACAGAGGGCTGATCTACTGCATGCTTGCTATTGAGTGCCTCAGAAAACCTTTGGCCAAACACCATGAGCAGGACTGTATCCATCACACAGCTGACATGCATCCCCTTTTATTTGGTGAGGCTCAAAAAGTGCTATGTGTGCTTTCCCCGGCTTCTTTATCTGTGAAGGCTGGTCCTGTAGGGGCAGGTGCTGATCTCCTTTGCTTATGAGGCCTACAAAATGTGGGAAGGATGATGTTGTGCTATATTACCTGTGAGCCTCTCCTGCTTTCCTAGAGGACCTTGAGGATCAGAGGCAAGGATGTGTGAGGGTTCTCTTCTAAAGGCTGCCTGGTGATGTCAGAGAAGTAAGGAGCAGGGCAAGTGCTGGGAGAGCCTGGTGGGATAGTTGTGCTGTCTGAGGACACTCCATGTACACAGTATGGATAGGGCTGGCTTCATCTGCGTGCAGCTTTGAGACCTTTACCGTGCATTTGAATAGGATGTCCTCCCTGGACTGGCACTCAGGAAGACAGCTGTGTAGCCATCATCTTCTGAGCCAAGCAGAAAATATTAGCTATGCCAAACACCAAGGAAAAGAGACAAATGTACTTCAGCATCAAGGACTCAGAAGTGGAATTACAAGGGATAGTTTTTTTAATTACTCCTACATGTGAAAGAGTGTAATTCTCTTTTGTGCTGGGTAAAGCATTTGTAATGGTGAAGCTCAATAGCTCATACATCCATGTAAGATGCCCCAGAACTGCAAATAAAATATGAAGTTGAATCTCAGAGCTCATGTCAGCAGGCCGCTATACCTAATCTCATTAGCCTTTGGCTACTTAGCTCAGGGTCAGAGTAAGACTGACAAGTTTATGTCCTTTCTGAAACATAATTTCTTGGTAGCAGCTAAGGGCTTTTTGCAATGCTCTCTGATCTGGCCTCTAGACGTGTCCTAGCTCAAAAATGGCAGAGCAGATAGAAATATCCCTACAATAATCAGTGTAGGAGGTTAGCCAAGTGTCATCCATCTAGCTTTCATAAAACAAGAAACAAAGGAACTTCCACTGAAGATACAGAAGTAAGCAATGTAGAATCAGGACAAGGAATTACATTCTGAATCAAATCATAAGCAGTCTGAGTACCTTCTATCTCACTTTATCAAAGAAGCACAGGGAAAAGGATTAGTTGGATAAAAAATTAATTTGAAAAGATCTGACACATTTTTCATAAATTAGATGTTATTTGCTGTTACACTAACCAGTTAAAATTAATACAGATGAGATTCATGGTTCATGTCAGAATTAATGACTGTTAGGCTTGTGTTGGGAACAAACTTTTTCTATTGGCATGTTAAACCGTGTAATTGGATTTGTGAAGGTCCTATATGTGTTCTTGAAGCTTCTAATCTGATCAAAGTCAAAGTCATCACTTAGCATTGCAAATGTATCATGTTACATTACTATGAATCAAGGGCAGACCATTTGGAAATAATTTTTTCACCATGTGTGAGTGGTTACACACTAGAACAGGTTCCCAGAGATTGCTGTTTTAATTAAGTAGTTTCTGTGATTCAGAAAGGGCACTGGATGATTGTTTTCCACAGTGAGTAGCTTAGAGAGAAGACTGACATGTCCATTATCTGTTCAAGGCTTATAACCTGATGACTTTTCAGCTAACATTTGCACTGTTATTATACATTGCCTTCTTGTTCACCACCTTGACTTTCCTGTTAAATAGATCTTGATTTAGAATTGGCTTGAGTTAAATGCAAGTCTTTGGAGGTGACTCAAAGAAAAAGTCAAAGCTGTGCTTTGTCTCTAGGAGGTGGCTTGCTCGGTTAGATAGGTGAAACCATTTGAACATATTACCATTAAGCCACCTGCAGGCACGCAGGAGCAGTAAAGTTGGTTATGGTATCTTTATGGTAATGGTGTTATCTACAACCTTGACTTTTAGTGGCTTACTTCCATTCTTGCTAGCACTGGTAGAAGCACTCAGTTATCTGTAGCACACCCATTCCTGTATCTACTGAGGGAAATTAAGAAAAATATTTAATGTAGGAAATGTCAAGAAAGGAAGGCAAGTTACAGTGAGACAGCTCCAAGTATTGTTCACGTACAACATCCCAGAAAAGGTCTTTAATTCATTACCTATATAATAGTCTCATTTAGAAGACCTAGAATGGCAGAAGAGAAAGCATGTAGTTGTTACTGAAGCTTTCATCTGCTTCAATGACATTTCTGAATGTGATTCCTGAGGGTAAGATGTGTGAACCACTACTGATAATAGTTAATCTAATGTGTGCACTTTGTTATGCCTCAAATTCCTGTTATGTTCATATTACTGCATTAAAAAGAAGTCCTCAGTAACAACTAGGTTGTAAAGGCTAAAGATAATTCAGTTACAACATCCTGAGCTGGCACTCAAGGGTTTCTTTATATGCTACCCTTTCTTTTTACATCACACAATAAAATGTTTCAAAACAAATAGCTGACGTATCTGCTAATCTACTACCCTACTAGCCTGGTCTGAGCAAAGTGATAACGTGTGATATTTCCTAGCTTGGAGGACTGGTCACATCCCACCTGTAATTCTCTTGCAAGCACAGTTTGGATGAGAAGGTGTTGATAACTCTGTCTAAGGCCTGCAGGAAGCCAAAGCCCAGGAAAGCAGCAGCATATAGAGCCCATTACAGAAACTAAACCCTTCTCTAAAGATGACTGAAGGAACATGACCTCAGTTATTGCATAGCATGCTCTAACCAACGACTTATGCTGTTTCCGTTTCAAGAGCAGTCTTCATCCCTTCTCAGCTGGTACAGGTAGAACTGGGCTTCCAAGACTCAAATCTGTGCAAAGTGGCCTCCTTTCACCTAGCAAAAGAGAATAGTCTTCGGACCAAAGAGAAAAAAAGAGATTAATTCCTTCCCATCTTCACACTCAGTGAAATGTCCTAAGCACAAGGACAGATCAAACTTTCATTCATCTTTTTATCCTGGCTTGCATTTTTGGCTTCAGAGAAATTGAACAGCAGAAAATGCTCTCACCAAAGATGCCCATGGCCTGGAAGTTTGGTCAATCTTCTGCTGATAGGATGTCCATCCCATTCGTGCAAAACACAAGAGAAAGGAGGTGCTACAGTCACCACCTCAGTTAGCCTGGACCCTAAGAAGACGTGTGGACTTATTTTTTGGACCTGTGTACCCTTAGTGAAAGGGACACAGTGAAGTAGGTGTCAATAAGTTCGCATTAGTCCTAGTTCCCTGAAAAAAAACAATGTAGAAAGAAGGTCCTACATTAAGCTGATAAGGTACCCACTGTCACTGTGTTGCAGGGCTCCAGTGCACCTGACATTGCTTGTCCCAAAGTTGCTCAGGGCACAATTCCCATGGAGATCAGTGCTTTGGCATGAGAAGACTTGTTGTCCTGGCACACCTGACTTCTTTCCCAGGGCTTTACTTCTATTGCTGCAATAGTGACCTCATTTTGCTTCTATCTGAAACTTCAGTTCCTATCTCCTTCCCATCTAGTCTCTGGCTTTCTTATTCCATCACATACAGCAGGCTTCATCTGTAACCCATGAATAGTTTGATGTCCCCTTTATCCATCAGTGAAATCCAGAACATTCCTTCTTTTAGTTTTCCCCCCCTCACACCAGTTAATATGTAAATGATTTAATGATTCTTTTGCAATTTATTTAAGAGATCCACCATTACCTTGCATAATGATCTGCAAGAAATTCTGAAAGCAATAAGATTACATGGATAACTATATAAAGACACAGAGCAGGAATCAAAATGCCCAGAAATCCTGCCAGCATTTTGAATTCTGTAGTTATCATAATATTACCATGTTAGCAGCTCTGAAAGTCAACCAGGCAGTGGCATTATTGGAAGCAACACTGGGGTCATGTGTATGTTTGTATACGCACAAAATGCACTGCATATGCCCACAGTCTAATCAGAAGCATGAGAGGACAGAGAGTAGGTAAAGTTTTGCCAGCTTTAATCTACTTAAAACCAGTATCACCAGCAGGTCTGTACCAAGGGTTTCATCATGGTCTAGCTAGCAATGCTTTATGTAAACCTCATGCACCCAAATGTATGACTGCAAATTCTTCTCTCTTATTGATATCAACAAATTCAGATTGCTGTCACCTTTGGTACAGCTATATATGTTGCAGTCACACCCAACTGCTGTGCGGATACTGTTGACAACAGGTAAGAGCCTTTGAAAGTCAGGTTTGCACAGTATTGTCCCAACACATGAGCTCCATCTGCTGCTTTCCAGCAACTTGTTATATCCTCCTGCTGATGGCAAATGAATCCTTCCATTATGGTGGAAAAGCATGACCTAATCTAAGTAATTAGAAAAAAACCTAGGCAAAATGTTGTAATGATAACATTATTTGAAAGCAGTAGTTAATTTGATTCTTGAAGAATAAGAATTCAAAGGTAAAGAGGATATTAGAAGTGCCACATACTTGTCTTTCTCCCTAAACTTCCCTAGAGATTTTCCCATCAAGAATGAAAATTACACAACTAGTGATTTTCATACTTGGTTTTTTTTTTCGATGCAGCAGGTTGGATATTTTTTTTTTTTTCCAGATGATGAATTTGTGGGGTTTGCAACTCTCTTTGGAGCAGCTATGGGAACCCAAGGAAGTTAAAAAATTCTTATTAAGGGCTATTCAACTCACTATATGAAGTTCCAGCCTGTGTATGTTCAGGTCAAACTGCTTTACAAAGAAATCCAAACAAACAAAGTCTTGTTTGTGCTACCTTTAAATGTGATGATGGGAGTGAAACTTAGGCATTTGGTAAGAAGGGAGCCATATTTGAACTGTCTGAAAGAGGTAAAAATAGTATCCTGTTCTGAGGATATGAAGACACACACAAACAAGCACACACAAAGTCCCTAACAAACCTGTACAAAATACCAAAATTCACTCTCTTTCCTACAAAATTTCCTTTTAAAAAAGGAACTAGAATTTTGTGACTTACCCTTCCTTAGACATTGTTTCAATGGTCCAAAATACCAAGCTTCACTGACAGTATCTCATACAGGGAAATGAAAATGGTCATACGTTATTTCCACTTAAACAAGTTATGTAAACTCAGTATATAAATGGACTCGGATCAACAACAGTTGAAACTGAAGAGATGAGAAAGCTACCCAATGAGTGTTAATGTTTTTTAAACCCATTAGGTAGCATCAGGATTAACTCAGTGCTTTCTAAACTTACAATGAGGGCCTCTTCACATTTGAGGAGTTCAACCTATTCAACAGCAAATGCTTCGGCTAGGGAGAAACATTATTAAGTATACACCAACTTAACTACTGCTGTTTGTCAGAGTCACAATAAAATGGAAAACGACTCTCAAAACAATTTGCACACAAATAAATACAAGGTAGAGATAGGAAAGTAAGGTTTCTAATGGCCCTTACCACATTTCTGAGAAAACAGATTGCATAAAAGATTTCCTAATCTTAGCATGTGAAACAAAGGTAACTGGATAGCTAAGTAAATTGTTGATTATCTGGAAAAGGCTCTGGCCAAAAAAATAGGTTAAGTGAAGAAAAGAAGAGGGAGAGGTAGAGAATTGTTTGAAGAGCAAGTGTTTACCATCCCTGAATGGATCAGAATATGCCATTTGTTTGTGATTCAGCCTATTGCAGTAAATCAGACTCTGACTAACTTACCAGAATTTCTATAGATCTGGTGCTGGTGTACTAGATGTTTACAGACATGTATATTTATACAGACAGGTTAATTCCTTCCCCAAAGAATTTACATTTCAAGATGAGACAGCTCAGGAGCTGATAACATGAACTTTAACTACCTTATAACTAACTCCTCTGACACCTTGCAAAGTTGGTTTAGGTTTCTCCCAGCACCTCCTAGACCAGAGAACGTCTGAAAACATATGTGACCTGAAATATTTCTAGAGAAAGCAAAACAATTAAAGAGCAAGGGGAAGTTCAGGAGTCTAACAGCACTGAATTATTGACCCGCTCTTTACGAAAGGTAATGAGTTGGACTGAATGTACATTGCAATAACATTATATTTTCAGGACACATAAGAAAATTACTTAGTTTATCTCTAATTTCTGATGTCCTGTATATTGTAACTGTATTCTTGAAACACTAGAAGTTTAGGTTTAATGTTAGTCTTTGCTGAAAGAATACTACAAATCCTTATTTGTGGTTCTCAGAAGGGTACTTTGGGGTATTAATTGATTACCATTGGAAGAAGCAGAGGAAAAATTCTGTTATGAACTCAGTAGTTCTTAAACACTGTGAGGCAGTGACCTCTTCATCACATTAATTCAAAAGTAAGGACTGAGTATGCTGACTATTCCATATACATGTGACTGTATTACTGACACAACAATGATGATGCTCTTACAACATCCATTCCTTAATCATAGAACAGCCCAAGTTGGAGGGGATCTCAAAAGATCATCTGCTCCAAACTCTCAGGGAAAATGGAGCCTAGATGAGATGTCTAGCACCCTGTTTGGTTATGTCTTGAAAACATCCAGCAATGGGGACTCTACCAGTCTTCCAGGGAGGTTGTTCCAGTGAACAATTGTTCTCATTGTGAAAAATTTCTTTTATCAAGCTGAAACCTCTCTCAGCGCAACTTGCACCCACTGACCCTTGTCCTCTCCACATGGGTCCTTGTGAAGAGAGACCCTCTGTCCTCTTTGTAGCCACCCTTTAAATGTTGGAAAAATGTGATTGAGGTCCCCCCCAAGACTCCTTTTTTCTTTTGTGAAAAGTCCAAACTCCTTCAGTTCTTCCTCACAGAGCAGGTTCTCCAGCCCCTTGATCACTGGGATCTTTCTGCTGTCATGTACAGACCGCTGTTGCGGCAACTTGAAGCAAGTACAGCTTCAAGATAAGTGAATCTTCAGGTCATATTAAAGACTAACTCAAGACATTAACATCTTGTGTAAATGCTTTGTGAACACTGTGAATTTGCATCCATGGAAGTAACAAGAAATTCTTTACTGTAGTTAAAGTGTATCCATGGAAACTCCAGGTATACAGACACTGTGATTTGTGCAAGTGCAACAACCATTATTTGTAATCCCCAATGTTGACAAGGGCTAACTTGTTTATCTCCTTACTCTTCACCTGAGTGAAGGGTGGTATGTCAAGGCATGTGCACCTCTGACAAAAGTGCAATTTTTTGTTAAAAATTAGGAAGTCGTCCACAATTAAGGTGGAGGACGGGAATGAATTTTCTGAATAATCAGAATCACATCAAAACACCACCAATGAATTACAGGCAAACTGTACATGAAGTAATAACTAAATGTTCAAAAAGGATAAGTAATCACTGATCAGGGAAGAATGTGGTTTTAGAGTGATTGGTAAGTAAAATTTATAAGGTCAATAATGCAGTGCTGGTGTTAAAACAAAAATACTCTGCAGGAACATGTTAATGTATTAGAAAGTTTAATAATGAAAGTCCACATTCTGCAGTATATGCAGTGAATTAAAATACACTGGAAGCAGTTTCTTTTCTGAATTAAGCACTCTCTTCTTGAAGATCTCATATCCTTTTTTCTCTCCAGCTTTCAGACTTCCACAAGTTTTCCACTGTCTTTTATTATCATTTCTAGATAGAGAATCCCAACTGCAAATCTGTTCCACTGCACCTTCCTCTTCCAAAGACTCTTGGCTTGTTTCAGCAGCTGTGGTACTACAGCTTCCTCCACTGAGGCACTGCAGGGTAAATTTGTGTGAATGACTAAAATACCAGGGAGATCTGAGCATTAATTGCTGCAACTCCTTCATCTCTAAATGAGGGGTGACAAAATGAAGGAATGAAAGGAACTCATGGCAAGTCTGCCTTTCAACATTTTATGCTCCCAGGAGTAAAATCTTCAAGCTGTACTGGCACTTGGAACAGACAAGATGGAATTCTATAAAGAAGCTGAAAGAATCATTAACATCTTCAGTGGAGAAGACATAGTCTACAGTTATTAGGGATGAACTAGTTTAGTATTACTCAGGCTGGTGTAGTAGTGTCCAAGATGATGGATTAGACAAATGTTAATGACCACAGCATGAGTTCCTGTCACAACAGAATCATTTCACCTTCAGAGTAAAATCTACATGAATAGTCAGGGTTAAACCATGACCTCATATTTGACATCAAGCATGTTGTTACTGTGTATCCTGTCTTTAATGTCTTGAGGAGAGGGGAAGAAAAGCTAGACCAAAAATTCCCTAGGGATTTAGTGAAATGGCTGCACTATAACTGAGCAAGAAGATTTTAATGAAGCAGTGAAACTCACCAAGGCCCATTTTCTTTCTGTTCTTATTCAAAACCACACAAAATCATTGAGAAGTAATGGAATACCATTTACTCTTTGCCAGCACAAACAACTCCTTCATGTTAGGCAAAGAAAACACCATCTGTCATCTTTTCTCTTGAAGTTATAGAATAAAGAACTGACTAAAACATTTTGGGGTATAATTTCAAAAGGAACTTTACCATGGTGTGTGAGTAACCAGTGCCCCAGAACAAGCATCTCTGCTTCTGGTGAGGGTCTCTGAGCAGCTCCTGACTGAATAGAATTGATCAACAAGCAAATACTACTCTCTCTTAAATCAGCAATTAAAGGTCTACCACGATCTAATACTTGCAAATTGATGTTCATATTGGCCTGGTTTCACCTAAGGCAGAAATGTTAAGACACTTCGAGCAAGTGGTGAGGTATGTGATGTATCTATGTAGCAGACGTAATCTTTAAATAAACCCTGGATACATTTTTCAAAAGATACAAACATGAGTCCATGCAGAAGTACTGGCATATTTTATGTAGGTCAGACTGAAAAGACACAGGAGAACTGCAAAAGGTTGAGAGAAAAGGCAAAAAACATGGTCTAAAAATGTAGAATTACTTATGCATAAGAAATTATTGCATGAAGACTCTTCAGTGAAGATCCTAAGTGAGGACTCCTCAGTCTGGAAGAAAGAGGTAACTGAATGAGGTATATGACAGAGGTCAATAAAACCTGAATGCATGAAGAGAGTGAATGGGGATTGACTGCTCATCCTGTGTTCCAGTGCAAAAGCTAGGGAGGGCACCAAATAAAACCATCAAACAGAAGGCAGATGCAAAACAAGCAAAAGAAGGTGGTTTTCCACACAATATATGGATAAGTTTTGAATAGTAGTATTTTACAAAAGTTTGAAAAGTAAGTAGGCAAATTCATAGAAGAAAAATCCATAGAGAGCCATTAACTTAATCAAAGCCATATCTATCTTCAAATAATCAAAAGGTGAGAGAGAGTATGTGAGAACATTCATTCATTATTATCTTCTTATACGCTTCTACAGGCAGCTGCCTTTGGCCACTGCAAGAGACATCCTTATATTCTTTGCAGTTATTATGAAATTTTCAAAATAGTTATGGATGTTTTAAATATTATAAATGTTTTATAAAAGTAGAGTATACTGTTTCAGAAATTTTAGGTATGCCATAAATGGCATATTTTCCTTGAGGTATGAATTACATATTTCTTTTTTCTCTTTCCTAAAGATAATAGGAATTTCAGCAGAAGGTGAGATAACATTCTATATTTGTTGTTTCTTGCTCTGGTCTCTTAGACCATCTCAAAAAGGATGCAAATATTGTTCATAAATGTATGTTCCCATGCTTATGACTAGATCCAAGCAAAAGATCTCAAAAGATACTGCATTTTTTTTTTTTTAATTTCCAACCTTGAGCTGAAATTGCTCCCTCAAATTTTCTGGATTTTGTCCTTCTGTAACTCCTGATTCCTGAAGAAAACCCAGCAAACCCTAGAAATTTTGAAGTATCGGAGGAAATCAGTCACTTAGTAAAGTAATTTCTCTTCCATTATGCAGCAGCAGGGAAAAAAACACAAATGAACCAACCTATAACCAATCCAGAATCAAGGAAAAAACCCAGCACAAACAGCAGATACAACAAGGATAAAAAAATAATTGAAAAAATAGGTAATGGCAGTACAGAAAAAAGTGGATTAAAAGTCTAGTTACAATAAACCCCCATATTTCTTCTTAATATGAATGGATAAAATTTCATCTACTCACCTGGGTGAAGTGTGACTATATACTGTGTGAAGAGTGGCTATATAATATGGGATAGCAATGGCAAATAGCTATGTGCCTTTAAATTCTAAATCCCTTTCCATTTCTCTGTCATGTTGCCAGACACTTTCTGTGGGGATCGAGTGTTTCAAAATTTCTCTAGTTGGAACTGTCTTGAGTTGTGTTCAAATGACAAAAAAAATCCAGAGCTGATTAAAAACTCAACAGCTAAGACTCCAAGAGCTTTCATTCCATAACTCAGAAAATTTAAAAGCTGTGGCAAGCTTTACCTGTATATGCAACTGCAATACAGCAGAATTAAATGTATCAGTGACAGAGGAGAGTTTCTAGGACAAACTATAGTGGAAATATTTATAAATGCACTTCACTTTTGTATACTGCACAGAGGCTAGCTGTGTCCCATGATGATAACCAGGCCATCATCTGAACATGGTAACTAACTGAGTACATGGATGAAGATGCCAGTTACACAATTTAAGCGGGTTATTTTTCAGCAAGACAATCTGCAGATTGCTATGGTCAGAATAATTAGACTGGTTTACTTACTTTACTACATTATTTTTGAGCAATATGTAGGTCCCCATCAACAAACACACTCAAGTCAGTATTCCACATATTTTTTCTCAATCAGGTATTAACAAGGATTGTACCAGTTAGGGTCTACTCTTCTATATGCAGCTGTAAAAACCCAGTGAAAGATTAAACTGTATTCAAAGAGACTGAAAGTGACCCATCAGGATTTTCCACTGTTCAGTAAATTACTTTTGTAGAAATGCATATTAGGACTTGAGAAAATTGACAGGAAAATCCTTTGAGAACAAACTTTTATTTCAGAGAGTAATATCAACGTCATAATGCTTCTAGACTTTTTCTATGTAGTTGAAGTAAACTTATAAAAGTAATGTGTCATGTAAATACTTCTGTTCAAATAGCTTAATGTTTACATGTCATACAGCTCACTCCATCTACCTCCATGTCCCCTAAGACTAGCGCAGATGGTTTCTTTCAAGGCATTACCTTTAAAATTATTTGTCCAGTAGACATGTTAAGTATTCCAGTCCTATTAAAAAACAACCCCCGCAGATCAATCCTGTACGGTTTACTTGCATTTTTCTCTTCTCACAATACCTCACCACTTTATAAATTTCTGTCTGCTGGCAACCTAATAAAAACTCCACAGAAACAAAAGAAACAAATACTAACAAGCTCTATGAACACCTACAAAAACGCAGTTTTGTTTGGAACAGCTTTTCTGGTGATGCATTTAGAATTTAGTTTCATGTTGCACTTTGCAATTGGTTTCTTTGTTCAACTATTTAACTGCTTGGTATTAGCAATGGTCATACCACTTGCAGCCTACGTGATAGATCTGGAGCATGAGTTATAGGCTTATTCATAACTATAGCTTATTCTATAACTTTTAATTAAATGTGATTTGGAAATCTGATCAACTTTAAAGGGAGCTATTGGATGTGTTTACCTAGAAAATCAGAAGACTAGTATTAGATGGTATTTCTGGCTGTTCTTATGAGGTTGAATTCATTGACCGCTTACAGTGTCAAGCAGCTGGGCCACCTTGGGGAGAGACTGAATGAGTTGCTTCAAGGTTGTCTCAGGGTTTCTTGGTAATGTATTTCCAAAGTCACTTCAAAGTGAAGTGTCCCTGTGCACTAACAAAACCTACGTTTCCATCTTATGTTACACCTGCAGACATTTTTCCCTTCTCTGAGAGAGTACAGTATAGATTTGTGCAGTACACAGAAGCCTCATATGTGCTAGTCATGGCAATTAACAAAGCAGGGTAGGCCTTGTCAGGGGAAAACCATGCCAGATTTGACAGTCTGAGACTGGCGAGGCTGCTGCAGCTGTGTACCCCCACATCCAGCTCGCAGCAAGGATGAGCAACTATTCCCAGCAGGTACATGCATACAGAGCACCCAAATGTACCACATGTACATACAGCCAGCCACACAGGTGGGCACAGACACACAGAGCACTAACCTAAGCACAGCACAAACCGCCTCAGCCTGCTCCCCTCTCTGGCTGAGCAGGACTGTGAGAACATGGATCCCTCCAACAGCTGAGCTCACACACTTAGTCTGATCAACAGCTGCCCCTGGATTCCAGATGCTGTCATTGGACATAGGAGCTCCCAAGATCACAGCCTTGTTCCAGCTTCTGGTACAGACCATCTGAGACATAGACATAGACACACAGACACACTCACACAGACAGAATCAGAATCACAGAATTGCCTAGGATGGAAAAGACCTTGGAGACCATCTAGTCCAACCATTAACCTAACAATGACAGTTCCCAACTACACCATAACCCTCAGTGCTATGTCAGCCTGACTCTTAAAAACCTCCAGGGATGGGGACTCCACCACCTCCCTGAGCAGCCCCTTACAACGCCTAACAAACTGTTCTGTAAAGAAATGCTTCCTAATATCTAGTCTAAACCTTCCCTGGTGCAACTTGAGGCCATTTTACCTCTCGTTCTATCACTTGTTACTTGGTTCAAGAGACTCATTCCCAGCTCTCTGCAACCTCCTCTCAGGTAGCTGTAGAGGGCGATGAGGTCTCCCCTCAGACTCTTCTACTCTGCACTAAACAACCCCAGTTCCCTCAGCCGCTCCTCGTACAACATTCACCAGCTTCGTTGCCCTTCTCTGGACACGCTCGAGTCATTCAATGTCCTTTTTGTAGTGAGGAGCCCAAAACTGAACACAGTCATCGAGGTGCGGCCTCAGCAGTGCCGAGTACAGGGGTCAGATCCCTTCCCTGTCCCTGCTGGCCACGCTATTGCTGACACAAGCCAGGATGCCATTGGCCTTCTTGGCCACCTGGGCACACTGCTGGCTCCTGTTCAGCCGGCTGTCAATCAACACCCCCAGGTCCCTCTCTGACTGGCAGCTCTCCAGCCACTCCTCCCCAAGCCTGTAGCGCTGCTGGGGGTTGTTGTGGCCCAAGGGCAGCCCCCGGCATTTGGCCTTACGGAAACTCCTCCAGTTGGCCTCAGCCCATGGCTCCAGCCTGTCCAGGTCTCTCTGCAGAGCCTCCCTACCCTCGAGCAGATCAACACTCCCACCCAACTGGGTGTCATCTGCAAACTTACTGAGAGTGCATATTAATCCAGATACAGAAGACAGAATATCTGAGGAAAGAAAATGTACGTGAGCACAGAGCACATCAACACTTGAGATGTACGTAAAGAAAATTGTGTAGACAAGTTTTAAAATCCTCTGATACATGAAGACAAAACTACTAAGGTATATGTTATTGAGCTACTGGGCCAAAGGCAAGATTTACTATTAAAATAGAATACATGTATGCACATGTCACATTTATAGTATACACAGAGTAAATGGACCCACCTACCTTTTCCTGCTATAAGCAGAATTAAATGAGAAGTAAACTAAGGCAAACTGCTTCTCCCTAGACTACCTGATATTTTTCTGCCACAGAAATATAGCAGAGGAATTATCTGTGAAAAACTTGCATTAACACACAGTTCATTTCCCCCGACCTCCTAGGGAAAGAAGACACCATACTCACCGCCTAACACATCTTGCATTTTAAAATGTTCTCTGAAGCGTGTTGCTCTCCCAGCAGTTTCAGCCTCTTATTTCCAGAGTGCTGCATAAAAGCATGTATCACATCATTGTTCAAACTTATTAAAATTCCTTGAACACTGAGTAGATCATTATTCAATTTCTTCCTTGCTGTACACACAGGCAATAGATGTAACTGAAGCCACTCAAGGTTTTGTCACTACTGGACACTACACAGACCCTGTCCAATCTCTATCATGTAGACCTTGTTACTGCCTGAAAGAATTATATCCTTTTATCAGGTCAACTGTAGTCCCCAAATCATTGAATAGCCTCCTAGTTTTAGTTGCCTACATACATGGTTTCCCTGATCTCTAACCTTGATTTGCCTCTATGGGAACCTGGTAATTTGCACAGACTTTCCTCATAAATTATCTCCTATCTCTTAGCAGAGTGCCCTAGCTACTGGATGAGTTTTTGGGCTTTTTTTTCGCCCTTGAAGTGCTCTTTCAGGATCCCATCTGAGGACAAAGGTGAACTTCCTCATGGAAATGAATTCTTTCCTGAAAATGTTCTACTAGTCATCTTTGCCTCATCTGAGGCTGCCTCAAGGAGTCTCTCCATATTTAAAAAACAATAATTGTCTGTAACAAGTCTCAGGCTGTGTTCTGAATTTCCTTGCCCATGCTGTTATTCTCCTCACATATCAAACCCTGAGGTATACTTTAATAATTATCACCTGAAAAGGCAAGACATGCCTTCAATGGGATAGATAAAGAATTTTTTATTTAGAGTATACCACAGGCTTGCACCACAGCTAAGAAAGCAACAGGTCATAAGGTTGAAGAAGGCTTTTTAAGGTAATCAGGCTCAGTCTTCCTCCATTCTCACATCTGAAAAATAGTTTAGGTTCCTTGACTCTGCCTGAAAGTCTGAAGCAGAACTATGTTGCTCTGCTAGTTTACTTACCTAATACTCCCAGTATTACATATGTAATTTATAATGAGGATGAGGATAAAATCTACAATGTCATCTGTTTTGGACTGGCTAAGAAAACTAAGACATTTATTATGCCAATATCATTAGCTGATTAAGACAGAATGTGTGCTAGAACAATTACATCATGTTCAATTCATAAGTCAAAAATGTTTACATATTTTCAACTGCTAATGCCATTTTCTCAAAGGAAATAGCTCAGACACATCCAAGACAAATGTCTCTTACCTAACTGAAAAGTTGCCAAATATGTTTTAAGATCTCTGAGCTCTAAGTTCTTACCCTGTAAGTAGTTTCCATTGTATAATGAAGATAAGGTGGCTACTTTTCTAAGAATAAATGACATGTAGGGAGTGTGCTTGCTTAAAGAAAAATAATGACAGACTGAGAGCTAGACAAAGGACTGTGTGCTATACTGTTCTGTCATCACACAGACAAACTGTGACTTTAAAATTCCAGGGAAAAAGAATCTATCTACAAATCCAATTCTGGGAAGCAAATGTAAGAGAGTTAGGTATTTCAGAGCATATACTATACAAAAATAAATTACTAAACCAAATCATTTCAGTCTAGCATGGAAATCCTAAGTGTCAAAAACCCTCTTGTTTTTCCTGACAGTAACTATGACTGTTGTACAAAAAAAAATCTTGATGACAATGGCAGCCCTGTACATAAGCACAGTTAAATTGGCAAAAATCTCTGCAAATTTTGCATATTCCAATCAGCGTGTAAAAGAATACAAACACTGTAGAAGCAAATGTAGCAGGAACATAGTTTCCAGTTCTGCTAGTGTCAGGATCATACCAAAGCAGAGCAAAGTGTGGCCACTGGGATTTTCAATAAAACAGCACAAAAGCCAACAGTCCTGCCAAGGGGCATGGTAAATTAAATAATTAAAAGAGAAGCCAAGAGAGAAAGTTGATCTGATATTTGTTCTTTACTGAAAGTGATTCTGGTATTTACTCATTATTGTTTCTCTTTTTTGCCTGACCCATGGTTTCCTTAAACCTACAGCAGCTGAAATCATGGGCAGCTTGAGTGGGCAGAGAGTGAGCATAGAATAGCTCTGCTACTGGTGTAAGTCCACTGAGAGGATCACTAGGTGTAAATGCTTCTTTAGCTCTGGAACTGTGTGGCTGCAGTAACTGGTTCCCTTACAGATGCTCTCTCTTTGAGCAGAGAGAGAAAAAAGAAAAGATGGCAGAAACTAAGATTTTAAGAGTGTAATTGCAGAAATCGCAACACAATGTTCCCACAATAATCCCAAAGTTGGCAATCTATGGATAGCTGGCAAGAAGCTTTTAGTGCAGCACGTTCCTAGGAAAGAAATCATTAGCCTTCTGAACAAAGAATGCTAATTACTGCTGTAAGTTCTCCCAGGCAAAGTCTAACACCATGCCATCATAATATGTAGTGCAGTCTTTGCTTTGGTCCAACATCTGCCTTTTAAAGAACTGTAATCTCAGATTTCTACATTTGTCTTCTTATCACTGTCACAAAAGTTTTGTTTTTCTAAGTCTTGACTCTTATCTTCTGACTGTGACCTGAGGACTATCTTCCTTTTCAAGGAACACTTGCATCAGTCCTGATGGATTTTATGATTAACACAAAGAAGTTACTTCTGTTATTCATTAACAGGCTTCTATCTACAGCAAATTAGGAACTCCTCAATATGACCGAGACAATGAGTTAGAACAGCCAGATATCCAGCAGTTATGTCTTGCTGATATTACTCACACATATCACTACAAGCATGGACAGTTCACAGAAAAGATGATGAAATGACGGCTTTAAATGAAGAGGCTGCTTTAAAGTAGCTGCCTGAGTCTTGGAAGGAAGTAAAATTGCCTTAGGTATAGCTGTTAATTTACCACAGAATGACATTCCAATAGCAGAAAATACGGGATCAGTAGTTCTCAGAAACAAGTGTGTTGTACACAAAAACCATGGATTACCAATATGGTGAGGATTTTTTTTCAGCTGTACTTTTTTCCTTTTATTACCAGGGCAACTAAGTACACACAGACTGACCAAAGCCATGAACAACTACTCATATTCTGTGCATGATAAAGTTCTGTATGCTGTCTCATGGTCCATGATTTGAGCTTTTGATCCTTTGCCAAGACACAGACATTGCACCTGGGCAATGGTGCACTTGATGACCAGGTCAGTAAAGAATTATCTTTGCCATTGGCACATCGCTAAGGCTGCCTGTCCGAGGAGTAAAAGGTGTCCCTGTTAGAAGGCAAACAGCTGGGAAGGGAGCAGCAAATGAGACTAGGAATGGAAAGAAGAGGCAAGAAGTTCCCAAACAGATAAAACTGAAGAAAGCTCCTGAGTGTGCCATTGAAGCCTGGCCAAAACATGTTCAACAACTTTTTGGAGCTCAGAAATGTTACTTATAGACTTTTTATGGTGAGGGCCTTCCTGGTTCACTGAGACAAGATGACTGACTTGTCTGCAGGGGGCAGGGGAAATACTTTTATCAGATGCAGAAAGCTCTCTGGCACTTTAGAACGTGCACAAATGTGAAGACACATCACCAAAATAAGATGGGGGGAGAACACAGACAACTGTATCAGAGAAACAAGATAAGGTGAGAGGTTTTAACCTCTCACCTTATAAAACCACATACGTCATTGGATATGGGCCTTTTACTCAGCTTGCTACACTTGGGAGAACACTTAAGATGCCCTGAACATTTTTAGTTACTGTGGTAAACAGTGTCTTCTCTGGGTTACAGCCAGAACTATGGGGCATTTAAGAGTGTTTGTGGGGCACAATTATCCAAGCAATTGAGAACTGATAGTAAGATTCCATGTACACCGCTATTAGTGATACTATTGCTATGTACTTCTGATATAAACTGGTGCTACTTACACCATGTTGAAGTGCTAAGGCTTGAACAATAGGCCCAACCCAGAGTTGACCTATAGATGAATCCTGTATATTTTATAACTAATAACTATTGTGCTAATAGGTATTATACTAAGTTAAAACAAACCACCTATTCTGAATAAAAGGTGGAAGAATTGAAGCCTGATCAACAGGCCCCAAGCCGAAGCTGCTAACTTAGTATGCACTCACTGACAAAATATGTATGCTCATTTATGAAAGATGTAGCTTAGATATCATATACTTATTACTGGTGATGGATGTAATGAAAACATGTCTATTCTGAATGAATCTTCTCTGTGTAGGGGTAAGTTAACAAAGCCATGAAGCTAGCTGTCAGGCCTTGGGACAGATATATGGCCTTGTTTTAAAAAGAACATAAATTAGATAAGGAGAGAAACTCCTTTAGCTTCTCCCTCGAGCCCTGGCCAGGTTCTGGGGGGAATCTAATGAGAGTGAAACCAGATGTTCCGCTCAAAGCAAAGGTGTCGGTTATTCTGGCTTGCTGATTTTTAGTATATAAGGCTGGACCCACTTGCAGCGACTTTGGAAGCCTCACCTATGGGTGGACGCACCACGTAGGATTTCCCACTTGCCGGGACAGGCTCCCCAAACCCTCGCTGTAACCGGGGCTGCCCAGACACTGCGGGTCTGGGTGATGGTAACGTGTGCAAGTGGTGATGGATCTTTTCTTAATCACTATTCTCTTTCTCAGGTAGTAATGATTTGTTGCATTACCCTGTATTTTCCTATTTGTTTAAGCGCGCTGTTCTGTCTTTTCTTACTGTATGTTTTCTGTATTATTCTGTTACATTATTTAGTTATTTTAAGTAAAATATGCCTCCTCTTTTCACTCTGGTGTCTGAGTTTAATTGCTATCCCTAATCAGCAAAACACATGTTAATGATGGAATTGTGGCCGTTGCTTTTGATAAAGGAGAAGGGATGTTTTAAAAACCTGTCTATTAAGATTACACTGCACTGAAGGCACTAGCCAGGAGAGGAACAGAATTCATTCATTTGAAATTCTCTCATAGAAAAGACTATAGCAGTATCAGATGACATAGGCATATAAAGCACAAAGGTGGCTTTAAGATACCTCAAATCAACAACAACAAAGTCAGCATTTGAATCTCCTAACTGGTTTTGCAATCAGCTTTGAGAATAGCGTGAAGGAAGATTTTTTGCAAAGGTAGAGTTAGAGGTTATACTAATAAAATACAGAAGTCAAGGATTAATCATTAATGAGGAAAATCATGGTTCTTCTTCCAGATACAAAGGGACTTTATTCTGCATTTCTTTTTCCGACACACAATATTCCAGTGGGATCCAAAAAGGAAATAATCAAGGCTAGTTTTTTTACTTTCTGACCATAGCAAAAGAATAGACAGTGTTTGTCTTGACTTACAAACAGCAGATAACACGAAGATATAGTGTTATGGTTTAGTGGAAGTCACAGTTAGATCACGTTAATTAAAGGAATATGTAACAGATTTCAAAACTTTATAAGGCTTTATCAACACTTTAATAAGGAAAATTACCCCCTTCATCGCTTTTGGTTTTAAACGGCACCTTCAAGTGCAACTGCTGCATCACAAAAATATTTATTTTGCTTTCCTGCCATCTTGTGGCTTAACCAGGAAATGCACGTAAAAAAGGTACAATTGCTGGTTTGTGAAGAGATTGCTTTTTAAATACTGTTTGGCCTAAGCCGTGCTCCAGACCACTACCCCTTCTCTCTAAACAGCATTGCAGCTTGCAACAGCATGGATCTTCAGTTCAATGAATTTCTCCAACAACTCAATCCCACAGAAAGAAGTTGTTTCGACTAGCTCAGATCTTACTGTGGAGGCAAAGGGCCGTTCTTTCTTCTAGACACTGTTCCCTTGACCCAGGTATGGCTAAGGTAGTGACTGCATTCACACTTCTTAATATATTAGTTTGAAAGTGATTATGGGAGAAGTGAGCTGAATTCTACTCTGGCTCAATCATTAGCATAGACAAATGCTACCAGTGCTATACCAGTGAAACATGAAATATCTTCAGCTGTGCTCCTCACCATCTGGATAGCTGCATTTAGGAGCATGTATGAGTGCTAAGAATCCAATCATAGCCTTTCAGGTTTATTTTGCATTTACAGGGAATGGTCAAGGCAGCTGATTTAATACAGTTCATATTAGGCAAACAAACATGAAATCCTAATGCCATTTCCACAGTTACATGTGAGCCAACCAGCACAGAATAAAGACTTCCTCTCTATCCCCCTCTGATGGAAAAGCAGCATATTGTACACTTAGCCAAATCCAGCCAAAGAAGTTAACTGGTTGAAGATCAGACGTGAAGAATAGAGGTTTTCTACAGAGGCTTTTCTGTTGTGCCTTATTTTCTAAAAAAAATTGCAAGAATCACTAGCTAGCTGACTGTCTAGAATTACTTCACTGACTGAACTTCCCAACAGCAAAACAAAGTTCTTCATTTTATTCATACCTAAGAAATATTTATATTACAAAAACCCCAAAAACATTTTGCCCATGCTGGATCAGAAAAAGCTTCCTACCACAGCTGTGTAGTCAGCTGGATTTAGTGGCTTATGTGACAGTGGATGAATAATATTTGTGCATGTTTTTAGCAGGAAATAAACTCGTAAGAGTCAAGATTTCACTGGCTGATGTTCCAAGAGAGTCAGACTTCTCCAGTAGTTTTCCTGACAGTTGAAATGCTATGTTAGTCTGACTGAAAACACCAGGAGTGGTTAAGGGTAAAACACTTCTGCTGGTCTATCATTTAGTGAGAAATTTTTTGGGGCCATATTTCAGATGAGTTGGTAGAAAGTTTTTTAAAAAAAAAAGTTTTAGTTAAATATCAAGCCTGCTGTGAAACTTGCAGAATGCTCTATCCAGGACATTTTCAAGACCATGATTTTTCAAAACAGTCTCTTCTGGAAGTTCAATTTTCAACTGGATACTCCTATTCTTATTTCCCTGACAGTAAATATGAATCAGGTAGTTAGAGAGGTGAAAAAAAAAATAAATCTTAGGAGTCAACTGCAGGTGAAAAGTAACTGCAGCATTTCTCACAAGATCCTCATAAAGCTGTTGAAGTATGGGCTGGATGAACAAACAGTGAGGTGCACTGAAAACTGGCTGAACAGACATACCCAGAGGATGGTGATCAGTGGCACAAAGTCTACATGGAGCAGTGTGCCTCAGGGGTCAATACTGGATCCAATCCTGTTTAACATCATCATTAAATAACTAGATGATGTGGTACAATGCACTCTCAGCAAGTTTGCAGACGACTCCAAATTGTGAGGACAGGTTGACACACAGATAGTCATGCTGCCATCTGGAGACACCATGACAGGCTGGAGAAATGGGCCAACAGGAACCTCATGCACTTCAACAAGGGAAAGTGCAAAGTCCTGCACCTTGGAAGGAACAACCCCAGGCACCAGTACACGCTGGGGGCTGCCCAGCTGGAAAGCAGCTTGGCAGAAGAGGCCCTGGTGGACACCAAGTTGAACTTGAGGCAGCAACACTGGTGAGGCCACACATGAAGTGCTGTGTGCAGTTCTGGATTCCCCAATGTAAGACAGACATGGCCACCAAGATGATGAAGGGACTGGAGCATCCCTTCTAGGAGAACAGGCTGAGAGAGCTGGGACTGTTCAACATGGAGAGAGAAGGCTCAGAGAGGTCTCATCAATGTATAGAAACACCTGAAGGGACAGTGCAAAGAGGGCAGAGCCAGGCTCTTTTCAGTGGTGCCCAGTGACAGGACCAGAGGCAATGGGCACACACTGAAACACAGGAGCTTCCCTCTTAACATCAGGAAATATTTTTTCCCGGTGAGGGTGACTGAGCACTGGCACAGGTTGCTCAGGGAGGTGGTGGAGTCTCCATCCTTGGAGATATGCAAAAGCCATCTGGACATGGTCTTGGGCACCCAGCTCTAGGTGGCCCTGCTTGAGCAGGGGCTTTCACCAGATGACCTCCAAGGTCCCTGCCAGTCACAACCATTCAGTCATTCTGTGATTCTATGTGTCTGCAGTATAGTTTTAAAGGGCTATAAAGGTCATGTGTTTTGTGCAACACAGAAGGCCTGGGTTTAGGAAGTCTGAGTCTTACCATGAAATTTAGTGCCCGTGCAAAGGTGCCAAACCTCTGCCAGTGTTTTAATGAAAAATTACCAAGAGCCAGCTCAAAATGTGTGGTTTAAAGCCATGTATTGAGAACATAACCATGTCCAAAGTGTTCATTTGGGGAGCCAGCATTGGCCAAAATGAACAACATATTACCACACAAAGATGATCAATTGTCCCCACACACTCTAACCCCCTACTTCTTGCCCCATTTCTTTCTCTGTCCTTCCAAGAGTTGGGTCTTTTTGGATGGATGTTACCCAATGTGATTCTGTTGAACTGAGTTGGGTGAAGTCCAGTGAACAATGCAATTCTGCATGAAACAAGCAGTTACACATACTTTGATGTTTGCTACAGCTGTGGGCTGACCACAGTTCCTGTCTTCTTCCTAAGAGTCTGGTCTGTCTGCTGCTGCTTTACAGAGCAAAGCAAAAACTTCAATACTTCCTTAAAAACCTGCTCAAACACCTTGTGAGCACTGGTGACTGAAAACAAGAGTATTGCAGGCTTTCTCACTGCAATGTGTCACTTGCTGTGAAGCCCTTCATGGATGCGCAAACATTCTGTTTTCATTTTCAGATGCTGTGACAAAAGTCATAGCTAAGAGCAACGTGGAGCGCTGACCCAGGGAAGACACTCTTCACCGCCGCTGCCCACTGTATCTGCACTTGCAGGTCAGGCCTCCGCTGAACAGTGAATCCACAGGACACTTCAACCAGAAAGCTGCAACCCTGTGTAAACCTTTAGACAGAGTGAAAAAGCCTTCCCAAAGTGACAGTAACAGGCCACGCGTGAGGTGAGCCTGGAGCTGTAGCCAGGTGCCTGAGGCTCGGTCTGCTCCCCAGTGGATGCAGTGATGCTGTCTTAACGTGCTGTCACCGCAGACAGTCGGGGCCAGCCCGGTGTTACCAGGACAACAGCTGGGTCCCGCCAGGGCCCGTCCCGCTGCCCCGGTGAGGCGAGTCCGCGCAACGGCCACCGCGCCCCGCCGGGAACACCCGGCGCAGCTGCCGAGCTCGCGGAAGCTGCCCCGTGGCGCCTATGCCCGCCCCCTCCCATCACTCCACTCCCTCCACCCAATCAGAACGCCGCGCTCCTCCGCAGCAGCGAACGGGAGGGCGCCCTCCTTCCTCCGGCTCGTGACGCCACGGCAGTGACATGTCGAGAGGTCGCGTGATACGAGAAGGCGGCGAGCCCCCGCCCCCGCCCCCGGCAGCTCGCGTTCCCACTGGCTGCGGCGAGAGGCCGGCTGAGCTCTCATTGGCTGTCGGCATCGGCCGTTCGGCTGCCGGGCCGGCCGGCAGTGCCGCCAGCGGGGGAGGGAGGCGGGGCAGGCGGAGGGCTGCGGCCGTAGGTGAGCGCGGGGCGTCGGGGCCGGGGCCGAGGTCGGGGCCGGGGCCGGGGCTGGAAGCGGCAGCAGCAGCGGGGGCTCGGGCGCGGCGTGGCGCCGTGAGGACGTCTGGTGGCTCGAGGCCTGCGCCGCCCCGCCCCGCCCCGCCCCGCCGCGCCGCGCCGGGGGGTCCTGACGGCCGCCCGCTGTCGCCCGAACCAAGTGGGGAGACGTGTGTGTGTGCGGAGGGGGCGGTGGTGTGTGCTCTCCTGTTCAGAGTGCGTGGATTTAAATGAGTCGTGCTGTCGTTGACGTCCGTGATGCGGAATCTTGTTCTGATGTGTTTGTCTGTGTAATAGATGCCTTTACGCAGGAGGAAAGCAAATGGATCTCCTGCCAAGTTCAGCACCCCTGGCTGCGAAACTGCGGAACACTCTGATTCAGTACCACAGCATAGGAGACAGCGAATGGCGGGTTGCGAAGAAAACTGTGAGTGATGTGGGCGGCTTCAGGCGTGCGGCCCCATGTGTTCTCTCAAGGAAACTGTAGGTCATTTCTTGGGGGGAAAGAGCTTATTATGCTGTATAAAACATTTCAGGACCTTCACATGAGAGGCCCTGTGAAACCACCCTTCTAGGATCGTAGAATCATAGAATGGTTTGGGTGGAAGGGACCTTAAAGATCTAGTTCCAACCCCCCTGCCATGGGCAGGGACACCTTCCACTAGACCAAGTCCATCCTGGCCTTGAACACTTCGGGGAGGGGGGCATCACAACTTCTCATCTCATAGATCTTTTAATGACAGAACATGATTTTCCTATCTACAGACATACTCCGTCATTCCTTCTACCCATTTTCAGGGAAGTATCTCACAGCAGAAGTTTATCTGTGTAGGACTATAGGCTTTTCTTAAAGCAAAATGTGAAATACTGTGGACACTAGGAGTGTTGCAAGATGCTAACTCTTACTTCAAACAAACCTGCCACAGCGTGCAGGTAGACTGCTGGCCTCTGGAATTATCTTCTGAGTCTAATGCTTGAACCCATCATGCTTCAGCTTCCAGATGTCTTCCTCTTAAAAATATCATTCTCAATTCTTTCTCTCATGATGCTTCATGTTTCTTTGGCCTTCAGGGCCCCCTCATTATCATAAGTTTCCTTCCATGAAAGGGAATGCAGTTTCTGCTTCCTCCAAGCAGTTTGCCATACTCTTCTTTTGAGATACTTGTTTTTTCTGAGTCTTGCTTCTTCGAGCTAAATATTTACTAGTACATCAGTTCTAGGCTGGGTGAATACTTTTTAGTCCTGTCCTGCATAGCAGGTAGAAATGTGTTTGGTGTCTCAGTGTAGCAACGTGGTAGGACTAGTGTGGTAAGTTTCTGTCTTTGCCCTTTTGTTACAGTGGTTTGGGTGGATCTTGCTGATTTTTTTTTCCTTTGTGAGGAGACATTGATGAGTGTCAGTTGTTCCAAATGTAACTTGATTATTTGCAAAACTAAAAAATTCCCTCTCTCGAAAGGAAGGAACAGAGCATCCCAACCTTTCACTCTTGCAAAACACCTATGCCGTGTCTGCTCTGCTAATTGCTAAGTGTTTTACCTATACCATTGTTTTCCTTTAGGTATTTACCTGAATCTCACTATCTTAGATAATGTTTCTCTCCAAATTTTACCCCTGTAAAATTTCCATTTGATCTCCTTCCCTGCCTCCCTGCCTCCCTCCCCTCCCTTCCTCCCTCCTTTCCAGTAGGCCTGCCAAGCCCTATTTATGCACAGACTTCTAGCACTTGAAACCAAGAAAGGCAATGGACTTTTTTTGTAAAGAATGGAAATTTACAAGTAAAAGGTGTCTGAAACATCTGCTTCTGTTCTTAAGAAAACTGTACAAAAGCACCCAGGTCACTGAGCACTTTGGGGTGAACCGTAGTTAATGGTAAAGTCATTTGCTTTTCTTCTGAAAAATGGATGCATTTTCTGGACATCTTATAGCTGTGTGTAAGTGACAATTAACATCATATCTTCCATTTTCTTTCAGAAAGATGCAACTGTGTGGCGTAAACCATCAAAGGAATTCAGTGGATACCTGTAAGTTTGCCTGCAGAGCAGATACTT
Organism: Athene noctua; assembly: GCF_965140245.1. Lineage (NCBI taxonomy): Eukaryota > Metazoa > Chordata > Aves > Strigiformes > Strigidae > Athene > Athene noctua. The sequence continues at coordinate 34,803,509 of NC_134077.1, forward strand.
TTTTATGGTTCCACAGATGTGTTTTGTAGAATTTTCAAATGAAGGTTGTGGATTCTACAGCCCTCAGATACACACATTCTCCAGAGGAGAAACTGAGTGGATCATCTAGTGTGCCTGTACCGTTTTCTTTTACTGTTATACTTTGGTGCTTTAGTGTTGCTTGGTGTCTAGAAGAACAAACAATGAGAACCGTGGAACACACCACAAAGCTCCTGTTGGCTGAAGTGGGCAGCAGCATAGGCCCAGGCCTTTTGGAAAGATGTTCTGCAAACCACAGAAGGTCCAAAGTGTTATTGGGTGACAATCCAGTCAGTGCTGGGACTGTTACAGTGACAGTGGATCTGTGGTAGAGTAAAATATCAAGCGTGTAGTTGTGGGAAAGTTGTGTGACATAAAGGCCCTTTTTGTGTGAATTTCTGTCACTGGGTTCTGTTGTTATCTGTAGGTTTAGGTAGAGAAATAGTTACTAGAAAACAACGCTCTGAAGAAATGAAAAGTCATGCGAAAAGTTAGTGTTTGAAAGTATCTCAAAGACTGATACACTCCATAGAATTTAAATCCTGTTAAATCTGCAAGGGCTGACGACCCCGGACACCCAGCATTTGCTGACTCTGTGCAGGACCACAGGTACACTGGTGCCAACAGGTTGTGTAACTTGAACCACTGCCAAGACAGCAGTGGCTGCTATGTGTAGGTGAAGACTCCAAGGTTGTGTCTACACCTGCTGAAATAAAGGACGCGTCCCAAACACCTACCTAGAAGCCACAGTCCTCTAGTTCTGAATATACAGCTGAGATTGGCTCTAGCCAGCTAATTATGAGTGAATATGGGTGAACTGCACAAGTGAATAGATGAATCTGTTGCTTAGTTACCCACTATTAATAAAAACAGCTTAATGAATCAGAAGTATTTTCAAAATAATGTTCCCAATGGGTTCTTCCCCTTAAGGAGCTGGAGGCCCAGTAACTGAAGTAAACAAAATTACTGATGTCTGCTAAAAATATCTGGTAACCAGTGAATGTTCTATAATGTCTTATACCAAATTATTTTATTTGGTACTCTTATATGCCACCAAAGCATAACATAGTTTCTCATTAGCTTGTTTCTACTACTACTTTATCAAAAATGTTTTTCCCATTGTATTCCTGCTCTCCTTTCTTTCTGTTTTTAGCTTTACTTGTCCCTGGTGGACTCCCTTGCTTGCCCAGCAAGAAAGGCAAAATAGTAAGTTGTTAGAGAAATAAATATGATGATTTTTGTTTGAGAAAGGAGTTTGCCATTTACAAAATATTGATTGCATCATAAGGACAAAGTTTCTTAGAATAACATTTATTGCAGAGAAGAATAGATGCACCCATAGGTTTTTTTCTGTACTCTTTTTCTGATACAATTGTCCACTGACCATAACTCCAGGTACTAAGTATTATAGCAAGTGTGCTGTTGCTAATTAATGGAATATTTATAAAGAATTTCTCACTTTTAAATGTAAACATGTTTCTCTAGCTACAAAGCTCAAGGAGTGGTGGAAGATGTTACTAACAGAATAGTGGATCATATTCGCCCTGGACCTTACAGGCTAGACTGGGACAGCTTAATGACTACAATGGACATCTTGGAAACATTTGAAGAGGTGAAAACTTGTTTATATTCCTAAGGGAAATATGTATAGACTCATACTTGAATTTAACAGTACAGCAGAGCAGCAATTCCAACAAATACTATCATTTTTCTGTACATTTTCTGCATGCACAGGGGATACTGTGCATATCTGTGGTGGGTGACCTCAGATGAGGCTTTCTGACTGCACAGTTTTATTCTGAAGCTTGAAGTTCAGCTTTCTGTCAGTGCTAAAAATAAAGGAGTAAAACTTGGCCGGTCACAGTTCTCTTGGACCTGGGAGCTCTGGTAGCCTCTGATAAAATTCACATATAGAGAGTTAAGCATGATATTTTATATGCCAAAGCCTTTTCATATAAGTTGTTTTTTTCCATTCCACAACAAACAAAATTGTGGGTGTTAATAATTCACACATACAGAAGCTGCAACCTCCCATCTTCCTGAAAGTCTGACTTCACTGTGTGCAGGGGTTTTGTGCTAGGAGCTAAAATAGTTCATTCTGAGGGGCAGGACTTGCTAAAGTAAGGTAGATTTGAAGTTGATTACAGAAGAACTGATAGTCTTCCTTTGGTTACTGAGGACATTCAGTATGACTTCAAAACCCTGGGATGTCTGGCTTGAACATGGATTGGCTTTTGACCTGGTCCTTAAGCAAGATTTCTATGGCAAGGTATTTTTGCTAATCCTTAAAATTTATACAGACTACTGTCTTATAAGAAAGCCTTTTTTAAAGAATTGTTTGCATTCTGTTTTATTATTCACTTGATGGATTAAAAGTACCTGACAGAGCATCTTAGTACTGAGAGAGGCCTCTTACAATTTATTCATGGTCCTTTCAGACTTCCTAAGTAATGGTTAAGCCATATAAAAACCACATGACTTTCGTTTCCCAGGCATGACACAGTTCTCTAGTTTTAGTCAATATTGTTTAAAGGTGCCAGACATTCTCTGTCCCTGCAGGTCCCAGCTGCGGACTGCAAGTCCTTACAAACTTACAGCATTTAGACTGAAAATGACACAGCCATTCAGACCTCACTGAAATTGTTTTTCCAGCATAGTTGACAGGGGCTGCAACCTTTGTGGAAAAGTCTAGCTGCTTAAAAGCATAGATTTCCCTGTATTCATTATACAAAGATATTTTTGTTTTCTTACCATCTTTTTTCTGTCACTCAACAAGAACTGCTGTGTGGTGCGCTACACCACTGCTGGCCAGCTCTGGAACCTGATAGCACCAAGGGAGTTTGTTGATTTCTCTTACACTACAAGATATGAAGATGGGCTTCTAACATGTGGTAAGGCACCACTTACTTGTCTTAATTCTTATTTTGCAACAAATGCTTGGCTTAAGATTTGATTCAAATTAAGTTTAATTCTGTAGTAAGCATTCAAAAATGGTGTAATATGGTCTTCAGTAAGTATTTCAAAGATATTTTAACATTATATTGATTTAAAGCAGTATAAAAGTATCTGGTTTACCCATGAGCCATCCCTGGGTGCCAAGTTTCACTTATGCCAGCTATTGGACAGGAGTGGTAGAGACAAATTGAGTGCTCTGACTCAGCTCTTGCAGCAAACCGGATGGAGTAGCAACTTCAGCTTGCCACTAAATGGGAGAAATGTCTTTTTAATGTCAGAGTTTATGCTTAGTCTGCTTGTCTGTTGTGGAGCTTGAATGAAGAATAGACAACTTTGATGCATGAAAGTACCCAGAAACTTAAAGCATGTCTGTCACTTCTACTAAATTCCCCCAGCAGAAACTTGCACATTTAAAATTTACTGCACCTCTATTTTTTAAGTATTTCAAATTAATTTCCCTTTTTCTGTTTGTTTTCCTTGACAGGTATAAGCCTAGACTATGGAGAGGTGAGACCTAACTTTGTCCGTGGATTCAATCACCCTTGTGGGTGGTTCTGTGTTCCTATTAAGGACTATCCTAGCCACAGTCTTTTGACAGGCTATATTCAGACTGAACTGCGAGGGATGCTACCACAATCTGCAGTAGACACTGCCATGTCTAGTACCCTGGCAAATTTCTACTCTGATCTCAAAAAGGCACTGAAACCAGACAAATAATGACATAAAAGCCCGTGTATTTCTTGCAATCAAATTATACTGTTTAGTTAGCATAGACTATCTACTGAGTTAAGAGGTAACATTGTTCCGGAATGATACCTGCACCTTTATGTTGAGGGATCCAAACAACTTTACCAAGTACTTTTTGGTGTCATACTTAGCATACATTCCTAATCCATGGTGCAGGATTCTGTTTCCTGCTCAGCACTCTGCAGCTGTGTGGGGAGTAGTCTGAATCTAAAACCCCTTGGCTTCCTAGGTAGAAAACACAAGATGTGTGTGTGGGCATGAAGAATGCAGCATGAACTCAGCTCTCACCAACAGTATTGGGAGTGGAGTGCTCAGGATTTTGCTGGTGCAGGTTGCTGTATAGGCAGCATACACTGAAGATGTAATTTTGTAATATATATATTTTTATATTTACTTAATATTTTTGATTTTTTTAGTTTGTACAATTGCATCCATAATTTGATTTTAAAAATATGCTTTGATTTATTGTAGAGATATTACATAGCTAAGTTGTTAAATGTTATTATTCATAAGAAAGCTATTTGCTCTTCTTAGCAAAAGTAAGTATTCATTATTGGCATTTCTTCAATGTTGTTACTGTAATTTAATTAACTGTTATATATAACAGTCTCAGTGCATAGGTAAAGAAATGCCCTTACAGCTGATCCAAAGCTCATTTAAGTTATCAGGTGTCTTTCCATAGTTTTTAGTGGGCTTTTAATCACACAGTTGTCAAAACAGCAAACCTCCAATGGATCTTCTATGATACTCTGCACTTCTTTAGAAGTTTTAAAATTTGCATGTAATTGTGTGGGTTTTTTTGTTTTGTTTTCCTTAACTGAAAATCTTGTAATTATTAAAGCAGCAGAACAGACCGCTAACTTGCATCAGGTAGACACTGGTGTAGCCACAACAGCACAGACTGCCAGCATGCTGGTACAATGCACTGCAGTGTTCTGTGGTAATACCCTTAGATTGATCTTTCCATTAATGAAATTAGCATCTTAACACATGAGCAACTGAAGGCCAAAGCTCAAGATGCAGAATTGCTCACATCTGTTGGAGGATGGAGGGTCAAATTTTTAAGGGTATTTAGCACCCAGTGATGCTGACAGATACACAGCAGGGGCTTTCAGAAGATTACTGTCTGTGTTGCTAGGGACCATTAAAACCTGACATTAAGCTTTTAATGTTGGTATGTGTAATTTGCTCAGGTGAGATTGTAATTATCTCTATGCTTTAGCAGTGCTAGTGGAGGCATTTTAGATGTATAGTAGCTAGTGAAAGTACCTTGGAGCCCTAATATTTTGAGGCCAGTTTTATACATACAATCCAAAGACTGGTAATGAACTCTTAGAAGAAAAAAGAAAAAAAAAAAAGAAAAAGGTGAAAATTGTTCCCCTGCAATATTGCCTATTTTGACACTAGCCACTGTAGCTGAACTGAGCAGCGAGGACGTTTCTTTCTCATTGTTCAAACAGAGGTAGGAAAAACATAACACCAGATATAGTGAGGGGCCTTCCAATGTGCTTCATGTATTAAGACATTTAGTACTGTTTAAGACAGTTAAAAACAATGGCATCAAACAGCCTTTGATGTTTGCAGAGGCAGAATATACCAACTCCCTGTTGGGTTTTGTGTATTCTGCAGTTTCTTTTAAACTCCTTGGTTACTCTTCCCATCTTTTCTATCTTCTTTGTTTTCTCCACAGTACTCCAATTTCACAAGGTGATCTTTCACCACCAAGGACAGTAAGGAATTGGTGTCAGCATACAGGCTTTTTCCTAAGTGCCAGGGTCCACTCCTTTCTAGTACTGGTACAGAGGCAAGTAGGGAAGCCCTAGTAATACTGCTCTGTGGGGTGAAAGCTGATATGATTATAGTGAAAGCTGTGTGAAGTGCACCATGTTTATTCTTCCCAGTTATAAAGACTACATGTATAGTGCATCTGCATATACATGTCTTCTGTTTTTAAAACTGCTGGGACTGACTAATTGAGAGGTTGTGATACAGATGTATGTAGAGAAAAATATTCCATTGCTCTGTAAAAAGCCCCTTTGAAATCTACACAGAGGCACTTCAGTGCTGAAGAAATGGGTCAAAAGGAGCACAAGACACTTACGGGATGATGTTTGTACAACAGTAGACACTGCAGGAAAGATTAAGAGGTCCTTGTTCCAAACATACATTATAAGGGCTCTGACACCTCTAGAGTATTTAGTGTTCAGTGAAATGGCTTTTATGCTTTCAGTGAAGATAGGCTGATGAAGCACAGAACAGCTGAAGAAAGATGAATTTGTCTTTAAATGAAAGAAAGTTGCTAGTGTATTTTAAGTATGATCATGTAATAAAAATGTCTTCATTTTCCTTTTTATCAACAGAGTTGTTTTCAGTAACAGGCCTAGAAATGGAAAGAGTTTGTGAACAAGAGTAAAGTTCCTGAAAGTCAAGTAGACCTTCTATTTTGCATTATAGTAATTTATTCCTTAAACACTGATGAAGCTGGCTTTGTGTGTTTTAACAGACATAGTCTATTGCTTCTACCAATGATTCTGAACATTTGAGTGAGTAACAGAGCAGAGACTATGCAAGACAAAGAATGGAGGCAGGTTTGGGGTTTTTTAAATCAATAAAAGAGCATAGTATAATTCTCCAGTTTTCAGACAAGGAGAAACCACAGAAGGTGCTACCAAATTTTAAAGATTTCTTCTGGGGAATGTCACACTTCTAAAAATTTTTCTGGTTTAGGAGTGCAATGTATGCTGATTATGCTGCTGAAGCAATGCATAGCTGATACCACTACAGTCATTATTCCATACAGTTCAGTTACAGAGTAGTACAGAGCTAGAAGAAATATACCCAGTTTCATAGTGTGTTTTATTTATTTGAAACCAAAACTTATTTTCCTTTTATATAGCTAAGGATTGAGAGGAGTGTTAGATCTTGAAGTAAAGCTGTTCTTTAACCATTCAGAATCAAGACAATACATTCAGAATCAAGACAATAAAATCAAGTACTTGTCCAATCAGAACCTCTTTTCTCACCATGGCATTGTTTTCCTTGTAAGTTAGTGGACAATCTTGATGGAGCCAAGACAGTAAAAACAGGAAAGCAGTTGAAAGTACAGAATGCCGGAGCCCATGTTTTGCTTATTAGGATGTAGTGGGAGGCAAAGTAAGTTACCTAGTATAGATTTCTGTCATTATCACAGCAGAATTTCTGCAAGTTTGTGAGATTTGCCAGTGTTTTTCAGTTAAAATGGAATATAGTTATTCAAAAGCAACATCTGAACAGGGTGCCCAAGAATAGCACAGGCCAGTTTTTGCTAGGGAATGTATATAGACACATCAAAATTATGTTGCTATGACTAGTATTTTTTAAAAAAAACCTTACTTTTCCAGAGGTCTAGGCAATATGACAGTCTAATCTTTGGCACTTTAACTAGGTGCTCTGTGTATGGATGGAGAGGTGGCTAAGATAAGAAAATTTTCATGTTTGTCTTCTGTTCCTCATCTGAAACCTCCAGCATTAAACCTTGCCTGTAGTTGTGCTCCTTATTTTACATATGAAGAAGACAGAGATTGGGCTAAATTCAATTTGGAGGCAGTCCAAGTTACTCTACCACAGCCTGCTAGGAGGTGGATGAGTACTTCAGATAGATACTGTGGGAATAGCACAAGCCCTGATCTCAAAATTGATGAATTTATAAATGTGAAATATGATGAATTTATAAAACATGAAAATTGTATAATTCCTCCAGTAATCATGAATAACCAGATCTGTTTTGATGGTGTGAGCTGGTGATTCAACGTAGGAAGTTCACTTCTGTAAATGTAGCCATAATTCTAGTGTAACCAGTTGAGTTGTGCCTGTGTTCAGAAAGTCAGTCAGTGGTTTTAACTGGCGATGTTCAGCACTTAAGAGATTGTATTTATATTTTTAAAGTAATTGCAGAATAAAGCTTTCAACAGACTCATGATGTAGCTTTTTTGATACTTGTGCAGGCGTTCAGTTACTTTTTGGGTGGTTACATCTGATCATGTATTTCATCTTCAGCTTCATGGTGATCTCTAATGCTATCAATTCATCTCCTTAAATTTGAAAGCCAAAAAGCCTATCTTTACTTAGAAACCTGATTTGGCCCAAGGAAGATGCACAGCTCAGATTTCTGCTAAATTGGAATCTCTTGAAAACTGTACAAATAGGATTTTCTCAAAGCTTAAATTCTAAAATCGTGTATAGTTTTTTGTCATGACCCCATGATTGCTGTGGAAGAACTTTATTATTTTGTCTTAGTATTACTTAACTTTCAGCATGTTTAAGAAATGGTTTATTAATAATCAAAAGCAAGTTAATCCAAAACACATGAGCATGTAGCACTTTGAAACAGGTATATAGATGTACATTAGGATTATAAAACGTGCTGCAACATGTATTTTTACATGAATTTAATTAGCACCTACAGAAACAAAGGAAGAAAATGCCAGTATTTTATGTAGAACCTTTCCTTGTTTTTCTTATTAAGCTTGCATAAAGGCGTAAGAGTTCTGCAGCATTTGACTTCAGAGCAGAGTTGCAGCCCTCTTCTGTTGCTGAGAAAAGGAATTGTGACCTCTGTGATACAGCATGCTCTCACAGGGCACGTATCATGTCAACCTCTCCAAAGTGGGGTAGGAATAGGTACAGAGGCCACTTCAGATCTTTGGAAAATGATTAAGGACATTAATTAGAATTATTACAAAAAACAGTCATGTTTAAACCCATTTCCTCGTTGGGAAGGGATGGAGGAGAGAGATGGGAGACATAATAACAAATCTATGCTAAAATTTAAATGTTCTCTAGGAAAGAGTATATCCTAAAGTCATAGACCACAATTTAAACTCTGTAATACATTCTGCCTTTTCCAGTACTCACTGCTGGTTACTCACTTTTACAGTACAGGTAGGCACTGATTATTTGTGGGGTTAATATTCCTCAGGATTGTGCCACTAGCAGGGAGAAAACAGGCACAGATGATAACAGCACGTGACTGGAGATACCTGTGCACATTTCACACTGACCCACACAGTAGGAGATGTCTCATCTGGATTAAGGTGCCCCAAATCCCAACATATCATTTGTCTCCTTCAAAGAGATTTTCTTTAAAATATCTCCTTCAGTGAGTCCGATCAGTATGACTACCTAATGAATGTTGAAAACTTTTCTTCGATACATGCTATTAGAAAATCAGTTGCTGCCCAAAGTGTAATCAGAAACTGAGCTTGCTCAGGCCTTCTGTGGACCAGTTTGATTGTGATCTGGAATGCCTGATAGAAAGCATCTCCTGAGCTCTGTATCTGGGCCTGCTGACCTGCCTGCCACCACAGACCCAGCTCCGAGGGCAAATTAGCTCTGGAGAGCAAATTACTGTCTTAAGATTCCCTGGATTTCACAGGGTGTTGATCTGAGTGCTGCCTTTAATTTGGGTTCCAATCAGACAACATTACAGTGTCTTGGTGTTTCTAATTGAAGCTCCAGTGCTCACTGGGGATGCAGGGCAACACTCAAGGGGGTGCATCTGAGCAGTTGCAAACATGAGTACTTTGTCACTTGGGTACCACACAACTCTCCTTGTCTGTATGCCTAACAGGATTTTGAGTTCCTCATAATTTGGAGGAAGAAGTAAAGAAATCACAGCATGCCTGTTCACTGGAGCATGAGAAATGTCCCTACAAGCCAGCATCTCTTATGCATACAGGATTAAGCATGGAGCCCCTGTGTGCTCAGCCATCTCTGCTGAATTTCATGGTCTCCCTGTCTCAACCAATCACGCTGATTTAAATGATACAGTTAAAATCTGAACATCTGTTCAGAAACACGGCCCATTGGTGTTGAGATGCTGAAAGTTTCCCAAGACCAACAGGTGTAATAATCTTCACCAGAAGAAGACTGTTGTACATTGAGGATTTAGTGACCCACACAGCAGTTAACATGAGCTGAGCCAGATCTGTGCTCTGCATGTTCCCTGGCTGCAGGATAGACTCACCCAGATAGTGACAGCAGAGGAGCCCACAGGCAGCAGCCACGCAATACTGGTGATTACACCACCTGCACGGCCTCCCCTGTATCTGACAGTGCAGCAAGAAGTTCTCATGTGGACATCCTTCCTGCTTGATAGTAGAAATAGTAAGTAGTTGATACATGAAATTATTAACTGTTTTAAGAAAATCCTGTAATAGCTGGAATAACAAAAAAATCATGTAACCCTTCCACAGTCAGGATCTGCACAGTATGCTGTGCCAGAGGCCTGTTTGATGCCTCACAATTCAGGGTTCCCAGAATTTGAAGGTATGCAAAATTATCTATTCTACCCTCTCTTTCTTTATTTTGTTAGCTCTAATAAATAGCACTTTAAAAGATACTTTACAGAGGCTGATTGCCTTTTTACTGGGATCATGAGGAACCAATGCTTCCTGGTGCAAAACAGTAGGCAAGATGAAGAATTAAATTTTATATATGCTCTACATGGGCAAAACATCTTTATGTTCTGCCTGTGTGCCTTCCAGCTTTTACCATGGTAACTGGGCATTTGTGGAAGAGAAGTGGAGGAAACCTGATGCCCACCACATGTTCTACCTGCTACATGCTTCTTGCCTGAAGAAATGGAAGCATTATAATGAAAAAGAAGTGAGGAAGAGGACTTTCATACATTACCTTTTTTCTTAAATGTCAAAGTATAGAGAGTTCACAATGCATGTAAAAATACTAAATAATTTCCCAAACCATCTGCATCCTTGGATATTTTAGATAAAAAGTTACTTGCACATGTACAATGTACATGTACATGTTGAAGGAAAAAGTTGTTTTAACTGCTCAGAAGGACATAAGAACTACAAAACCCCAGGGTTTTATAAAGAAGCAGACTGCACCAGGCATGAGCAGAAATGCAGATTTTTGTTGGTTATGAGGCAGAATGGTTTTGTTTAACTTCCCAGCTATCCTAAAATATGGACAGTTCCTCTGAGTAGTTCTGTCAGGTTACAGACTTGTCAGTTCTTTCTTACGTCCCATTTTCTTGTTTGTCTCAAGCTTGCTATAAAACCACTGTAATGTTATGCTATAACACAATCTTCCACACCACTGTTTGATATGCTAATTTTAAGAGGTCAGTCCAAAGCACAAAGATGTTGAGTTCTAGGGGGATCTCAAAGTCTGTAAGACCCACCTCCTATACACTCCTTTTGACTTGTTATAGACATGGAAGAAGATGATCTCATGAAACTGTAGTAAGAACCTATGTCTCACCTCAGTTTGGGAAAAGATTCTACAACATCCATGGAAGTGCCAAATTAGACAGTTTTTCTGGAGCACCATTTGTCCATCTCAGTCAAGCAGGGATTGGGGCAACATGCAGAAGAAAGACAAACTCACACCAGTTTGTTGAAGGGCAGACATTGCCAAGAGCAAATGCTGCCACACTGAGTGCCAGCTCCCACTTTATTCCCACTTGTTTACATAGGTTTGGCTTTACTTCGACATCCTACTGACCTTCAGGTTTTATCTGTTTACTGCTCACACACTCACCATGCATTCTGCAGGCAGTGTTCTGGCCTGCTGTTTCTGACGCTCACAACACAGTGTTCTGAATGCTGCCTCAGTTTCCCACAATCATTCTTCTAACCTCAGGGTCAGTTTACATTTTGCTAACCACCAGTTCTTAATTCCCACATCTCCCTCTTCTTTGTTTTATAGCTTTGTTTCCATGGTAATCATTGCAATCAGTCTCAGTTTGGCCTTCCGCACCATGAACAGAAGGTGACATACATGTTGCAAGATGGCAAATCCTGTAAAAGAAATCAAACATCCCAGGCCTGCTAAAACCCGTATCTGTAGGTTCATACCTGCAAATTAATGCCAAGGTCTGAGCCATTGTGATGGTTTTAAGCCCTCCTGGGACTGGAGACCACATTGCTGTTGTCCCTCCCCCACCCTCGGACACAAGTAGGGCACAAACCCCGGGTTAAAATAAGAAGAAATTTAATACAACAGTGTAATAAGAAATCTGAACAACAACAGGAGCAATGATAACAACAATAAACAGCAATAACAGTAAACAAGACAAAAGATATACAGAGAAATACTGCAATGGTTACAGACAGCTCGCTCGCAATGCTCCCCTCCACCAAAGCCACAAAGGAAAAAGTTCCCGCACTGACCCCGGACCTGACATCAGCATGGTATGAATAACCCGGCTGGAGATCCCTTCCCCCTGCTGGGGAAACTTATCCTTATCCTAGCTGAACTAGGACAGCCATGATAAACTTTTGCCTAACTCTCTCATGATGTCATCATGCATTAATTTCAAGGATGCCAATTAAACTCAGACATCTGAGTGAAAAGAGTAGGCTGATTTCACTATCAATAATTAAAGGATGTAACTAAGTACTACAAAAATAAGCAGTAAAAAAAAACCCCAAAACCCCAAAAAACCAGAATAGTACACTTATTACTATGTATAATTAAACAAGGCAAATGCACCTAATTATTACTACGCAATGGGTACTAATATCCAGATCTGCAATTGCTGGAGAACCCCGGTTGCAGAGAGGATTTGGAGTACCTTCCCTGCAAGTGGGAAATCCTATGCAGTGTGATCAGCCTAGGTGAAGCATTCAAAGTCACTGCAAGCAGGTCCAGCCCTGTGTATCCAAATCAGCAAGCCAAAATAGCTTGCACTTTTCTTTGAGTGGAAACATCTGGACTCATCCTCCTGTTGGATTCCACCCAGAGCCTGGCCAGGGCTTGAGGGAGAAAACCAAGGGAGTTTCTAACAAGGTCAAACACTTCTTAATCTTTAACACTGCTAAACAAAGAAAGTTGGATACAACTTCTCACAGCATTTCATCCTTATTAATAATTACATTTTGTCTAAGCTACATCTTTCACTAGTGACTAGTAAGTCTATATACTTCAGAATGATCAAATACTAATAATTAATGCTAACAGTCATACAGATTTTACTAATTAACAAAAACTAATAAGGGATAATGTTTAGTTATAAAGTTCATCTATAGGTAATGAAGTACGCAGTGGTGGAAAACTCTCACGGAACCTACAAGCATTTCATCTTATTCATGCCTCTTTTCCAGCCAACAAAATAAACAGATGAGTTGCACAGACAGTCTAAAGTGCAGGTGCTGTGGTGACTGCACACATGCACCCCCTCCTCCTGTGGACATAAACATAGGGGGGGCATCCACATACAATGCTATATTGGTAACATTCAAATGATAAGACTGATTCTCTGTGTCTCGAGGAGGAAGCCAAGCTCCTCCAATCCACTGTGCATATGGAGATCCCACCACTGCCACCATGTCTTCTGTATTCTGTTGTAGTTTTTCAGACTTCTCCAAGTGATAGTTGCAGTCACTGGGTTCCTAGGGGACTCGCAGCCTGCATGTCAATTCCTGCATCATCAGTTGAGGGGTCTGTAGTATCGGGTTGCCGGGTTGCTCTTTCCAGTTCACAATATGGCTTGACTTTCCTTGCCGGTATCCACCAAGGACCCATGGATGATAAAACACAAGCATACCTTCTCCCCCATACCAGCAGATCTACTGGTCCTCTCCAGGTTGGGTCTCCTTCGGGATCCTTATACAAGACCCATGGTTTAATTGTCGAGAATGACATTCTACTGCTGTAAAAGCGAAACGATTTCTGTTTAATAGATAAGAGTATATAAAGACATTTTCAGTTGATTATGTAGTGTGTCCAGAGAATTCCCCCTTCTTTGTTTTAAAATCAGGGCTTTTAGTGTAGCATGTGCACATTCAACTATTGCCTGTCCTGTGGGGTTATGAGGAATACCTGTCTTATGCCAAACCCCTCACTGCTGCAAAAATAATTTTATTTTCCGAGCTGTGTAGCCAAGCCTGTTATCAGTTTTAATTTCTTTTGGTACCCCCATCCTGACAAAACAACTTAACCAATGACTCTGTATGTGTATGGCCTTTTTTCCAGAGGCTGCAGAGGCATGTATCAGCCCAGAAAATGTGTCAACAATTACATGAACCCACAGTAAGCGACCAAATGATGGTATATGTGTTACATGTGTTTGCCAGATTTCACTGGCTTCCAGGCCTCTGGGTTTCACTACATTGGCAGCAGGGGGTCCCTGGTCTGCTGGCAGTCTGGGCAAGCTCGGATGATGTCTAAAGCCTGTGATTTAGTGAGGTCAAATGACTTCTGCAGGCTCTGTGCATTTTGGTGAAAAAAATCTTGGGAAGCCTGAGTTTTTTGAAGGGCTAATGTGGCTGCTACAACTGCATCTGCCTGGGCATTGCCTTCTGTCAACGGTTCAGGCAAATCAGTGTGTGACTGAATATGGGTGATAAACAGAGGGTGCTGATGCTTGTCTATTAATGCTTGCAAACTTAAAAACATAGACAGCAGTTTCTTATCATTGATTTCTTTTACTAATGCCATCTTGAGTTGCTGTAGGACCTTAACTACATATGCTGAGTCACTGACCATATTTATTTCCTGTTTTGGGAAGGTTTGTGGAGCTAGGATAGCTGCTCATAATTCAGTTCTCTGTGTGGAGCTCTCTTGATAACATCTACAAGTCTGCCACGTTCTGTCTTGTTTCCTTGCAATGCCTGCCTTTCCAGTCTTGCTGGAATGGTCTAAAAAAGCTGTTAAGGCTGTGGAAAGTGGGGTATGGCTAATTTTTTGTAAGATTTTAAGTGGTAAAATTGGTATGTTTGGTAATATCCTGTTCGCTGGTAATGTCAAAGATATTTCACCTATATCCACAAAGGCTATCTGAAAGATAATAGATTGCATAAGCAAACAGTTAAGTTGTTCCTTAGTACAGGGCAGATGTATGATCTGCGGATCAAGCCCTGTCAATGCCTGACATCACTCTTGTCCTTTCTATACCAGGGTAGCACACTGATCCACAAATGGTGTTATTGTTTCTTCTGGGGTTGCTGGTAAAAAAATCCACTCCAAATATAGTAATCCAGGTGATATCTGTTCGATAAGAGCCAAGGGATAAGGGGCAGTAGGATATACAATCAGTCTAACAGGTACATTGACCTGCTGGCGATCTGCCTGGAATAGTTCAATATGCTCACACACTGTTATTATTTCCCTCCTTGCCTCAGGGGTTATTTGATGTGGAGATGTTAAATCTGGGTCTCCCTTTAGCAAATCAAGAAGATTTTTAATTGTTGGGTAGCTATACCAAGGTATGTTCACACACAGTTGATTGTTCCCAACAGTTTCTGGAGGTCATTCAATGTCATTTCTATATTAAGGCATAGCCTTTACAACGTAACAGTACAGTAGGTTAATATATGCCCCAAGTACTTCTAGGGTTCTACTTGTTGTATCTTTTCAGGGGCAATCTTAAGTCCTGACTGAACAAGCCGGTTTTGCAATTGCTGATAGCCCTTCTGTAAAGCTTCCTGCTCCTGTGTTGCTAACAGAATGTCATCCATATAATGATATACTACAAGATGAGGGTTTTGTTGTCTAATTGGATCGAGTACTGAGTGAACTTAACGCTGATAAATAGTAGGGCTGTTTTTCTTCCCTTGTCTTAATACTTTCCATTGATAACATTTCATGGGCTGTGCATTATTTATTACAGGTACTGAAAAGGCGTATTTACTCCTATTATTTGGATGTAGTAGAATTGTAAAAAAACAATCCTTAAGATCAATTACAATTAAAAACCAATTCTGATGTATCGTAGTAAGGTTTGGCAAACTCGGCTGTAAAGCTCCCATAGGTTCCATTACTTTGTTTACTGCCCTGAGGTCCTGTAAAAGTCTCCACTTTCCATCTTTTTTTGGTATTACAAAAATTGGCATATTCCATGGGCTATTAGAGGGTTCAATGTGTCCTGCTTCTAGCTGTTCTTGGACAAAGTGTTGGATATCTTGTAATTTCTCCCCTTTTAGGGGCCACTGATCAACCCACACCGGCTTTTGTACTTTTAAAGTCAGTTGTAGACAGGGGATCACAATTGTGGCCCCTTGCCAAAAGGCTGGGTCTGAATGGTTACATTCCACTGTTCAACAAATCTCTCCTCCATAGGTTCAAGGGATAATCCATTACATACAGCTGTACTCATCCTTTCTGTCCATCCGGACCCTCCCTAGGCAAGAGCCTCTTACTGTGTTGTGGGGCAGATGTGCCACCTATGCCAGTAACCAAGAGTGAGCCATTTTTCAATTCCCAATCTAGTCACATTGTGTGATGATAGAAATATCTACTCCTGTGTCTGACCTTCAAAAGTTCTGCCCTGAATTTTTATTGTCACAATTGGTTTATTTATCTGAATTGCAGTGGCCCATAGAAGATCTTTAACTCCTGTACTACCAAATCCATCAGCACCCCTCTGAGTTGACGCTGCCTGGGGTACCCAGTATGGCAATATCAGAAGCTGAGCTATTTTTGTTCCTGGGGAAAGTAATGAAATCCTGATGTCTGCAACAATACTTTTATCTCACCCTGATAGCCCGCATCAACTACCCTGGGAATTACACTCAGTCCTTGCATGGACATACTAGATCGACCCAAAGGTAAACCTACCATTCACGAGGGTAATGGCCGATAGACTCCAGTTGAAGCCAGGTGTGTTACATCTGGCTCTTTAAGAATCAGTTCTGTGGTAGTAAGGAGATCAAGTCCTGCACTGCTGCCTGTTGCTGCTCAGAGCTCGTTAACATCTCAGCCTGGCTGTGGAATGCTTGAGGGTTTCTCCAAGGAGCCCAGGCATTTGTTGGAGTGCTGGACCTTGCATCCCTCCTCCTGCTTCCAAAGGAGGTATGCCATTCTTATCATATTTTGATCGACATTGATTAGCCCAGTGAGTTCCTTTCCCACACTTGGGACAAGGTTTAGAAGGTGGTGGGTTTTGTTCTTTTCTTTGTTTATATACTTTTTAAAAGTTTTCTACATGAGAAACAAGCTCCCCTGGGTACTGGTTGCTGTCATCTTTGCACTACCTATAAGGCTGTAGTAAAGACCTGTGCCTTGTGGCTCTGGGTACCTACATCTTGGTAAGCTTTCAGATATTCGCCAGGCTGCTGGGTTTTTCCTCTGAGTGGTACAAACCCTGCTTGACAGTCAGCATTAGCGCTGTCATATGCCAGTTGTAATAGTAGAGCTTTGTCTGCTTCAGGGCTATCTACCTGATGAGAGATCGCCACATGTAAATGATCTATAGATTGCCAATATGACTCTTGATACCCTTGTCGGATGGTTGCAAAGGAACCTGTTTTGCATTCCCCATCAGATACCTATCTCCATGCTATGGAAGCAGATTGGGAGGCCTGGGTGAACAAGTGCTGATCTTGCCGGGCTTGTACAAGGGAGTCTCTTTACTGCCCTTCGCTGATCAGCATGTCATAGCCTATTGGTATACTGTCAGCCAAATTTTTCATGGATTGCATTGTACAGAGCTCTGAAAACTCAGTTTTCCAGATAGAATACTGGGCTCGCATTGAACTGTTTTTACAAGTGCCAGCCAATCCCATGGAACCAATTGATACCCATGAGTGACTGCCTCCAGTATACCTGTTGTAAATGAGTTTTGAAGCCTGTTGTCATTAATGATTTTACACAGTTCTTTAAAAAACAGGTATGGCAGGGACTCATGCCACGGCTGCTGATTGGGTTTTAAGATTGCTGGAAACACCACAGGATCTCCGTTGCTCAGTGCCTCCTTAAGGCATGTCTCTATCTTAGATTCTCCTCCCTGAATCTCTACCAGGAATGCCTCCACTGGGGAGGTGGAAAATCAGAATGTACAGATTGTAATTCCTTATCTTTAACCTTTTCATACTCGCTTCTGCCAGGGGGGTAACAGGAGTTAATTCATTCTCCTTTGGGGATGAGGTACTGACAGGTTCTGGTATTTCTCCTGTCAGTGGGTGTGAAGCCATGTAAATCAATTGCCATGTAAGAATGACAGAGGTCGGCAATGCACTCCCTAGGTCTTCGTTAGTTTTAAGCTCCTGTCTGACCTTCCACCATAATGCTAAATCAAAAGTTCCATTGACCGGCAACCATTTACAATACTTAAAAATACAGTGGAATAACTCATGTAGTTGGTCATCTGTTACTGAATATCGGGCAGTGTTCGATAATTGCTTTAAAACTTGTATGTAGTGCTTTTCTTGCTTAGAAAACCCTGACACCATGACTTACAAGAAAAAGAGAAAGAAAGAGAATCCCCTTATGATTAAAGAGAAAGAAGAAAAACCGTACGCTAGCAGCTTCCCACAGAGAGGTGCTGTCGCCTGGCACCCACCAGATAACTTAAGAGGAAGAAAACAGCAGCTTCCTACAGCCAGGCGCTGCTGTCTGGTAGTGAAAGACAAAAAAAAAGCCTCTTCTATACTTTTGTACACCAGCAGCTTTCCCAAGCTGGGTGCTGCTGGGTGCTGCTTTATGGTACTTACCAGCGGAACAAATGTTGAAGCCTGGATGCCACATTCCTCCTTCACATATGAGCACACCGCCATCTTCAATTTTTTGTACAGCTCACACAGGGCACCATTTGTCGGTCTCAGTCAAGCAGGGATCAGGGCAACATGCAGAAGAAAGACAAACTCACACCAGTTTGTTGAAGGGGGGACACTGCCAAGAGCAAATGCTGCCACACTGAGTGCCAGCTCCCACTTTATTCCCACTTGTTTACATAGGTTTGGTTTTACTTCTACATCCTACTGACCTTCAGGTTTTATCTGTTTACTGCTCACACACTCACCATGCATTCTGCAGGCAGTGTTCTGGCCTGCTGTTTCTGACGCTCACAACACAGTGTTCTGAATGCTGCCTCAGTTTCCCACAATCATTCTTCTAACCTCAGGGTCAGTTTACATTTTGCTAACCACCAGTTCTTAATTTCCACACACTTTACTGCACAGAAGGTCTTGCAGAGCTTATCATCATTTACTTTCTACATCCCTCCAGGGTTTTGAAAAATCATCTCCCACAAAGGGGTGTGAAAGGACTCTGCATTCAAGCAGGCTCCAAACCTAAGGAGTTGTAGGTGGCAGGAATAACAGTCTGTGACAGTACAAGACTGTGGGCAACTGGACACACAGCTATTCTGCAGACCCATGGCAGTTGTGACCCATGGCAAACTAAGCAGGAGGGAACACCACTGAGGGTGCTAAATGACAGATATGAAAACAAAAGAGAAACAAAAAATAACCCTTCCAACACCTCAGTCTTTCCAAGGCCTTTGTTCAGGTACCACATGCAGCTTTGGTCTACGTAGCTTTTGGCTAAACAGTTCAAGACAGAGTAATCAATTACAGGGAGAAAATCTGTATGCAAGCAAGAGAAGTGAAAGGCCTAGGGTGCGTGACCTGTGGGGAAGGACTTGGTTTGTGCTGCTGAGAGAGGAGGATGTTGAACAAAGAAGAAATTTAATAACCTTCGCATTCATAATAAATGCTTGCAGAAAACAGATCACCATGATAGACAACATGTTAACGGCAACAAAAAGACTCAGAACTTTATAAAATAATTTGCAGTCATAAGAGTAGCAATATTATCTGGTAGATTGCACAAGTAAGTGGCAGTGTCTTCATTGCTGTAAGTCTTTAAAAACAAGTGGTATGAGCATCTATCTTGCATAACCCTCTCTTGAGCACAGGGATAGCCTGGACAACCTTAAACCTTAAGAAGGTCTTTCACACAGAATCACAGAATCATTCAGGTTGGAAAAGACTCATGGGATAACCAAGTCCAACTATCAGCCCTACTCTACAAAGCTCTCCCCTACACCATATCCCCCAACATCTCATCCAAACGACCCTTAAACACATCCAGGGATGGTGTCTCCAACCCCTCCCTGGGCAGCCTATTCCACTCTCTGACCACTCTTGCTGTGAAAAATTTTTTCTTAATGTCCAGTCTGAACCTCCCCTGTTGCAGTTTAAAGCCATTCCCCCTTGTTCTGTCACTAATCACCTGTGAGAAGAGACCAGCACCAACCTCTCTACAATGTCCTTTCAGGTAGCTGTAGAGAGTGATGAGGTCTCCCCTCAGCCTTCTCCTCCTCAGACTAAACAGTCCCAGCTCCTTCAATCGCTCCTCATAGGATTTATTCTCCAGGCCCTTCACCAGCTTCGTTGCCCTCCTCTGCACTTACTCCAGGTGTGGCCTCACCAGTGCAGAGTACAGGGGCACTATCACCTCCCTACTTCTGCTGGTCACACTATTTCTGACACAAGCCATGATGCCGTTGGCTTTCTTGGCCACCTGGGCAACTGCTGGATCATGTTCGGCTGCTTGTCAGTTCGAACCCCCAGAGCCTTCTCTCCCAGACAGCTCTCCAGCCACACCTCCCCAAGCCTGTAGCCATGCAGGGGGCTGTTGTGTCCCAAGTGCAGGACCTGGCACTTGGCCTTGTTGAAGCTCATCCCGTTAATGTTGGCCCACGGATCCAATCTATCCAAGTCTCTCTGTAGAGCCTCCCTGTCCTCATGCAGATCAACACTCTCGCTTAACTTGGTGTCATCTGCAAACTTACTGGTGATACACTCTATGTCCTTATCAAGATCATCAATAAAGATGTTGAACAGAAATGGTTCCAACACCGAGCCCTGAGGAACACCACTTGTGACCGGCCACCAGCTGGATTTAGCTCCACTGACCACCACTCTCTGGGACCGTCCAGCCAGCCAGTGCTTGACCCAGCAGATTGTTCATTCATCCAGGCCATGGGCAGCCAGTTTTCCTATGAGAATTCTATGGGGAACTGTCAAATGCTTTTTGAAAATCCAGGTAGTCTTTCCAGTCACCTAGGTCTGTATTCCACCACTAAAAGCAGATTTAGTTTTTTATTCAACTGCTAAGGTTTTGAGGGAAGAGGAAAAAGAGAAATGCTATGCCAAGTTGGAATTCATTCAAGACTGCTATACAAACAGATAACACCCATCATTAAATCTCCCTATAATGATGACTATTGTCCTTTATCTTACTCTGAGCATTACCTGTCAGCAAATAATAGATGTAAGCATTTCTACATTTACTACTTTATTAAACATCAGATCAGTTATGCAAGCCACTTATTAAAAATAGACTTCCCACCATTAAAGTATATTCTCATGGCTTATTAGCATTTCCATGCAAACAGACAAGCAGGTACATTAGTCCCAAATACAATACACTGAAACAATAAAATGTCAAATTTTTCTGCTTCAAATTTCTCTCTGGTTCATTTGCACAGTATCAGAAAAGTTACTACACAAATAGGCTTAGTCTGAAGTAAAAGTGTACAGTTAAACAAGCAGTCTATAAACTTCTATTTAGTTTCTAACATCTTTGCTAGTACAAGCAAACAGTGTTGACAGTACAGGATTTCTTACACAATAAGCAGTAAAAGAAGGAGTCGAGTACACAGGAAATGGAGGTAATTTGAGAAAGTCTAACAGATAAATGACATTTTTCACTATTATTACTAAGAATCCACCTGCCATTTCTCTGGGATCAACGAACTTCTCTAACAGGCTTATAAAATACTTTGTGTTACAAGTCAATAGCACCATTTGTCTGTCTTGGATTCATCAGTACATACCCTAACTATGCAGTCTACGCTCCTCTTGAATTAGCAGAAGCACATAACTCCCTACTTAACAGTCTGGTCTTTATCCAGCCTTAAAGCCAAGAGCCACCAGGAGCCTCCAAATGAAGGGCAAGTCAGACACAAGCCCTTAATGTGTCATATTTCTCCAGGTTAAAACAAGCTTAAACTGATGAGCACCTTCCTGTGAGTCTGGAGCAGCCTGCCACATTCTGCTTTCGTGCTTCCCAGGCTTGCAAGGGCACGATGGTATTGCTCCTTGGGACTAAGAAACTGCTTCCCCCAGGTGAGACAGATTCAGTGACTTTTTCCCTCTTCTCCCACTCCCTTGCAAGCTGGATCAGTCACCCTTGCTGTTCTGAAAGACCATTCTATTTGTCCTTGTTTTAGGGACTAGGGTTCACCCTCCATCTCTCCATCTGTCCTTCTTCCTGAGCATCTAATCACTTCAAAGTTAATTTTCTCACAAGCATAAACCTCTCCTCACTGTGTATTCTGAAAACTCCCTAAACAATCCCAGTTCCAAACCAACATCCCTTATGGAACAATACATGAAATTTCTGCTCTTTAATCAGAAGCATTAGAATGACTTCTCATAAGCATGCAGTATAAACAAGGAAGTGGTTCCTCTTGTGCATAATAGTATGAAGACACAGCTGGGGTTAGTTCTGAGCAGCTAGTAGTTTAATTATTCTTGTCCATTTACTTTCAGTAAAAAATATCTTAGTTTGTACTTACTGTTTCCCTGCAGCCAAGATGGTAAAGATTTGAGCAGAGCAAAAAATGGCACCCATCACTACACTGAGGACAGTAGGTTGGTGGTGGCACCAGCCTGGGACCCTCTGCAGTGTCCCATGGATCACTTGTCATTCCCAAGAAAGACACTTGTGAGTGAGGACACTGCTGCAGCAGGATTTAGAAAGTCCTTCAAAGGTATTTTTTCTAAATATGCATACAGTCCCTTTGCTTGGTTTCATGCAATGTTTCTTGACAAACTGCCATTCACCATTAAAGACTATTCTAGGCCCCATAGCAAGCTGTAGTTAATAGTACAAACAAAACAGCTTTGATGGCATACAAATGAGAAGTGGGGTCAGTGGTGAGGTTTTTCCATCTAGAGGAGACTGGTGCTGGATAAATTTGCACTACTTTCATAGACATGGCTGATGGGGATGTCTGGAAAATAGCAGAAATCAGGGAGTCTGAAACCTTGGAGGAAACACTTATAGACACTTTTCACTTTATTCCTTGTCCAGACAAAGCTAAAAAGGAGCTCTCTTTGATGTGCTCTGTAGCAAAATCTTATGGTGTTTTTGTTGTGGGCATTTAATGTTCAGTGGCACTTAGGGTTTTGTGGTGGTGGTTGTGCTCATTCATGTAAAATTAGCATTTTTAAGTAACACAATTGTGCCTCGGGATTTGGTTTTTTCCTAGATACCCTGGTTCTTTCAGGTGTGGTAGCTATAATTTCTCATAGTGCAATGCAGCTATTTGGAGCTAACATTTGGAAGGTTTTGTGGTTAACGTCTGTAAAAACTGTGACTTAATCTGTAAAGATATTCTCACACAGAGAATACCTTTATTACTGTGACTAGGCCAACTGAAATGGGCCTAGTCATTTTGGTTAGCTTCAAGTAAAAGTTTAAGATATAGCTTAAAAAGCAATGTCTCAGATACACGGCTCTTACAACCACGGGTGTTTGCACTTTACTCTTCATACAGCCTGTCTGATGAGTTAAGGATGGTAATTTGATCACTGGACATTTGCAAAACCTACAGCTCCTCTGGCAAAACCTACAGTCCGGGGGGGGGAGGGGAGAGAGAGAATCCCTTGGGCAGGATTAAAACATTACCTCATCACAACTAATGTGGTGCACAACACTATTGCTTGGACAGAAGTCAGAAAAGATCTTCCCTCGGGTCTGCAGTGTCAAGGAGAATGGATGAATAACTGTTGACTTTGTGCAAATTAGTTTAAATTTCCTAGATAAATGAAAAACCATTCTTTTGGAAGGAATAGCTCAAAAGGATATGGCAGATGATACTGTGGGCTGATCTGATAAAGCAGACCCCTACACAGAGTTCTGCGGATGAATAAATACAACTCAGTGGCTACTGAAGCATATTCTCTGGGATAGGGCACATGCCATTTGCAGCTGTAAATCATACCCAATGACTTGCCTCAGCTTTTGAGTTACTAGGATAACTGCCTAAAGTCTATGACACAATAATTTAAATTAGGAGAGCTATCCCAGATCCGCCCAACATGTGGATTGGAATTAGTCTTTTTTCTCTTTGATAGACTTTCCCTGTGCTTACCATAAGATTTTGCAGATGCAATGATGGGCTCCACACAGTTTAGTATTATAAAGCAGATCATTATTTACGGTTCCAGACAACAAATGAGACCAAGTGTTATGAAATGACTTTACTGTTTCTTCTGCTAACACTGTAAGTGGCAATGCCACATAAAATAAAACACTAAGTAGATCAACTGGTATTAAGTGAAATGATATTAAGGAAATCATTGGTCGTAGCACACATGATATTTTTCAGACTTCCTAAGCCTGATGTGTTTCTTTGGATTGACCTAAACCATCTTCTTCACAGAAGGAAAAAGATGCTGTTGATGAATAAGCTTCCTGGTGCTGAGGAGCAGAAGCTGGCTGTTCCTGTGCTACTTTGTCCTGAACACCTCACCCTGAGCTTTAGCAGCTTGTACAGACGAAGCATCTACAGAAGCCCAGATGCCTTCATTTTCTATTGGGAAACTAACTCAAGGAGCTGAATTCTTTGCTGGTTCTGTCTGGCATTTGTTGACAGCACTGGGTTATTTCTGTCAGCCAGGTATAGGCTCTTGAGAAAGTGAACAGAAGATGCCAGAAAACAGCATGAGTCTAGGAGGGAAAGGAGAAACACCTCTCCCTGGGTATTAACTGGCAATGACAAATTACACCAAGAGTGGTTCACAGAGTAATATACTTGACCAGTAAAACCCAGACTCTTTTGGGAGCACAAACAACTCAAAGAGCATGAGTGAAACCATCTGATAGATCAAAGGGCAACAGCAGATTCATCAGGGCAGCGCAGCTGAAACCAGCAAAGTGTCAGATGGCTCTTCTCCACGAACTGGCACCTGACAGCTCTTCCTGGATGCCCCATGGGGTCCAGGGCCAGGAAAAAGAGGAAGCATAAAGGGGAAGAAGACATTTGGCAATGAATGCATGTTAACACTTGTTCTTGAAACGAGAGTTTCAAATGGAAAAACAGAGAAGATCCCTCCTTTTCAAGCTTTACCCTTTATGTATCATCATACAATGCTCTGGAATGCTGTAATTTCTCAGACAGATGGAAAAAAATAGCTGATACTATGGGGGAAGCTCTATGCTAATTAATAGGAGTGAACACATGCTGTTTAATATACCTTGGACAGTAAACATCTTCCTGATATACAAGTTCAGGGTTTGTCAGTTCTCACTCACATGTGCTGTGGATGGAGCATCACTGGGCAGGGGCCTCCGGTGCAGTTTAGGGCAGCTCTAACCCATCACAAAATGCTGTGCTTGTGTTGTCACATGCACAAGGACAAGGGCACTGAAGCACTCTTTTCTCAGCTGTGTCTTGGTATGAAGGTGTCAGCGCTAGGGAAAACTCTGCACCACTGTATTTATTAATTTTTCATACCTTGATATCCATTACACTTAATTTCATCCAGCGATGATCCACGTAAAAAAGAATGTTAAAAAAAGAACGCTGCAGTTTTGGTTCCAGCTGAGTAATGCTGGCAAAGGGCAAAAGACGGCCTAAAAATTACTGCAAATGTTAATGCAGACATGATTTTATAGACTGTTCAACAGTTTCTGCCTCTCTTTTGATAAATTTATATATTTGTGTGTTCATGTATATATATTTTCATATATAATTTTGTTGATAAGTTCAGAATTGGACCACTTTGACTATTCCATTCTGTTCCCTCTTCTGTACCATGCCTATCCCCACATTATCTCAATAGCTTCCAAAAATGACTAAGTTCATGACTACATTCATGTTTTCTGTTCCACTGTGGAGGGCCAGAAGAGTGCAGTGCAGTGCAAGTTTTGGCTTTTTTGCTTTTGCTGGATGTTTAGTTATATGCATGTATATAATTTCATCCTTATATAAGCGGATTCACAGTCCAAGGGATGCTTTTCATATTTGCACTGACCCTCCACCAATCTTTACTGAATTACTCTGGCCAGAACTTTTACCTCCCAGATTTAAAGCACAATTTTGTTTATGTGGAGAATCTAGAGTCTTGTCAGTAAAAGTTTGTACGTGTTCTGGTACTAAGATCTTTATGCTCCAGATATAACTGGACTAGGTAATTATTTTATTCCTATTTTTCTTTTCATTCCTTCTCATTTTACTTTCTTGTTATTTTGCAATGCAGCTGATGGTTTTTGTTCAATGCAACATCATATTGTGTAGGGGTTCCCCAAGGAAGCTAAATTTCTTTATACAAAAGCAGAATTAACTCTCACTATTATGGTTCTATGTTCCAAATGAAACTACTCCTAAAGAGAGGAAAGGACATTCTTTGAGCTACTATTATTTTATAAAGTAACTTTAAGAATGTTCTTAGTTGTCTCTTTGTTTACCTTTGGGATCTTCAGGACTTGCTGGTATCACTGCCGTTGTGCTCTAGGTCTAACTGTGCACCTTGTTTGGTCAGTCTCATTCCTGCTTTTCTACCATATAATTTTTGTTATCTAAATGCCATGCCTACATAAGCTATACACTTGTAACTTGAACAACAAGGTAGACTAAGCCACACAAAACTTGGCTTTTTCACCAGGAGAAAAACATGGCCTCTGCACAAGCGCTCAGACTTGCGAGAGTCTGTTACTTTGTAAGCAGGCAATATACAGGACACTGTGCAATGATCTGCTGGGAGTCATCCACCCTACACTTTCATATGTCACTTTCAAAAAATCCCTGAGAACTGCACTGCAGGTCTTTGTGTAACAGCATGCCCTGACGTGTGCAGGAGCTGAGGGACAGTTGCCAATTGTTACTTGGAAATGGGTGTTTATTCTCCAGCATCCTGCATCTGCTGCTTAGCTAATACTGCTATCCATCTGCTGTGATGGACACTGACAACTCCTAGCATCTTCTCTTTCCCTGCTGCTGGGCTGCAGAAAATGCAAGTGCTGTCCTCACCTCCCCCACAGCTGCTAGCTGTATCTGTGTTTCACTCACAGTGTGAATTGTAGAAGGATCTTTATTTGGCAATTGTCATGGCCCAGCCACCAGTGAGCCACAGCCTTCTCCAGCCTGGGACTCCCTACTGGTTTGATTCCATTCCAAAAACTTTTTGGTTACTGCTTTATCCTGCTACAAGACCACACGGTTTTTCAGAGTGCTTTTCTTTATTCACCAAGGCTTGGGGTCCTTGCAAAAGGGATGCTGGGCAGTTTTTGTCACTCCTCTCCACATGCCTGACAGCCTGCTTGTTCATGGGGACAGAGCCCTTAGTACACCCTTCTGAAGCACATGCTGTATCACAAACTTTTGCCTTGATTCTCTTTTGCATTCAAAAGTTTGGTGATACAGTGTGCCTGTGTCTTTACAGCATGCTTGCACAATGCAAAGTGCAAACTTCAGTTAACAAACCAGCACTGGGCTTATGCAGTGTAATCTGTTGTCATCCACAAAATTTCAAAGCAAAATTGTTTGAAATGACAGAAAATCTGTTCTACTTTGGAATGAATATTTGTGAACTTGTAAAAATCCCTGTTACTGTGCAAAGGCAAGACATTGTTAGCCAATCCATCAGATCCTCAGTCTAGCTCTCAAATATTAGACTTTAACTGGCTAATACTACAATCTGCCTCTAAAGGAAAAGTTTTCCTAAATTCAAATACTTTAAAAAGATGGCAAGGTTCCCCCTTTTGTACTTGAAGGACTTTTCTAATATGTTGAACATTTTAAAAACTTAAAACTTAGGATTTCAACAGAGAAGAGCATCAGAAATTTACAACCACGGATGTGGAACTGGTTCACCTCCAGTAGTTTTCAGGTGTGTTCCTATTTTTCAGCCACAGTAAGACACTGGTGTTGCACTCCCAAGTCTGAATGATGGCAGACGCCACCAGGAGGTGATTTTTTCAGAAAAGACCATGCACATAACACTCCTTCCTTCAGTTACATGCATACAGCCTAGTGCTGCTCTTCTTTCTGTACTCTCATACATAAGCTAGGCATACTACTTTACTGAGACACATTGCTAATTCATTCAGCACAGACAGCCTAATTGTTTCATATTAAGTATAATAAAAGAAAACTAAGCAAAACCGATGAAGCCCCAGAGCCTTTATGCACAAGACTGAGCTGCCTCTGATACCATACTGTTACAAAGATGTCTCCATTTGCATTGCATCAGTACATATTTATGATATGCTGTGGTATAATTTAGCAAAGAATAAGAATCAGCTGGTACTACTTTTCAGCTCTACAAATGATGCCTTAGATGAAGATATTGCTGCCCAAGGACTCATAGATGTGCAATGACTGTGCAGCTGGCTCCACTTCTGCTGATTAGAAGCAACTATCCCAAATAAAGAGGAACCACTACAGAAATCCAACCTCTCACCTAAAACCTCCCTGCCAACTGAATTCAGATGGCTTTATAACCGTAACAGGGGGAGGAGACCTGTGGCTGAGAAATGCATTCGTCCTGCAGTCACCTTGCAGGAGATAAGAAAGAAGGTAAGAAGTGAGACAGGTGGATGTACTTAGCGCCTTCTCCAAAGTGATTAGTCTTACTGTTGTCAAGAGAAAATCTGCTAAAGTGTAAATCCACTCAGAGTGGGAAAAGGATGGTTGCATGTTCTTTAAATTTCAAAGATTTATAAGAAATGGATAAAAAAATCTCAAGTACAATACATTCATTAGCATGCATTCTCACCTAGTAAAGATAGTATCTTTAATCTTCCCTTTTATATTAATCTAGATTAATTTTATTTATCAAATCTACCACATGAATGACATTGTAGTATCCTTTAATTTAATCAGGAAATATAGCTACTGAATATTTTATTAATGACTTGTTTTTTTCAGTAACTGATATATTTTTTCAAGGCAAGTTGTGCAAGGCCTAACTTAACATAAAAACAATTAAAGCAAAAGAGGAATGCTGAGTGTATCAGATGTTAGTTAACTATCAGTGTTAAAAAGTTTAACAAACACAAATGACATTGTATATCAGATTCTTTTTGCTATTTCTGTAATATTAACATTATGAAATTCCTGTGCTATCAAAGTGGTAACAAACAAATGTAAACAGTCATACACACTGATGCATGTTAGTTTTTTAATTCCTATTGATTATGTTCAACAAAAAAATCAAGATAGCTGAAGAGCCTGACCCTAATTTTGCAAACTGATCCATGCACACAGCTTTTAACATAAGACACAGGAGCTCTGGGTGGATGCAAGATCTGTATTGGTGGATCACTTTACAGGAAGGGCTCTTTGTTAGGAAAAACTGGACTAATTATGCTGACAAGTGGAAACTGGTTACTTATGCGGTTAAACTATCTAGGAAGCAACTAGATTATACTACTTGCTCCCAGAACTTGTGTAGGAGTGTTTCCCCAGAGCAAAATCATTAAACTGTGGAATAGCTTTCTTCAAGCATTTATTGTACAAGTTGTATAATTGCAGATTATTCCCTTAGGCCCTATAAAAACATCTTCTAGTCGCACAGTTTAGAAATTAAGTGAGTAAATATAATGGTATTTCAAAAATCTGAATCTCCTTTAATCTTCTTTTAGTCTATTGCTTTGTTTAGCTAACCCTTTACTAGACAATGAATTGGCGGAAATCTGAGTCATTTTGGTTGTCATTAAAATACTGTATATAAACAGGAAAAGTCAGAATAAGGCATTCTCAACACAAGCTTGAGGAACATACATTTTCATGCCCTGTGGAACTAACAATTCAATTTCTTCCCAGAAGTAGTGGAATGTTTTTTGCATATAAATCCCCAAATACTTTTTGAATTTTACAGATAAAAAGCATTATTTCATACATCAGTTTTAAAAGCATTGGCTTGGTATTTCCTTCCAATTTGTCTGCTGCAGGACTATGAATCTGGAAGGAAGCAGTTCAAAGAAACTCATGACCTACAGAGGACACTTACTTCCATAAAACCAAATTAAATAGTATTTTTTTTCAAATGCCATCTAGAAACACTGGATAGATGTATATGAAGTATACACATTATGGTAGGTAGTTATTAATCCCCATGTTTTCACCTGCCATTATTACTGCAAATAACAGTTTCCATGACATGCCTTATGGAACAGTTTACTATTTTCATAAGCAGTCACATGCATTGAAGGTAGGATCACCAACCAGTGCATTTGGCACCCCAAAGCAGAACCAGAGAGGCCAAGCTTACAAATCTCTCTTGCTGAATGACAATTTAGCTGGTGTATGAAATGACAGATCTCAGCTGAAACAAAGAAGCACATTGACCTAGGACATTTCTTCTGGAGCTGCTTCTGCTTCCTGAGTGGGTTTCCCTTCAGGTTTGCTGTCATGGATGGGAGACGGGTTACGGCTGGGCTTGTTGCTGTCGTGTGTGCTGTGACCGCTGGCACTGCCAAGGCGAGTTGACGCCACCACAGCTTTTACTGCAGCCTGAGAAAGAGAGGATCAAGCAAACATTCCTTCAAGGACAAGATCTGCCAGCATTGCAGCCTTTCCATCATCCCATTAGGGAACGTAACAGCATTCAGTCTTCATGGTATGTCACATTCAGATACCTGCCAGGGCCTGGACAGATTTAGAAGGCCACCATAAATACTGGGTTGAGGTTTAAAACTGCTGCTTTCACAAGGTTACAAGTTGGCCAACATGAACAGAATTTTTTTGTTTCAGCTGAACGTGTTGCATTTCTTTTTAGAAACTACTTCAGATCTCCTGTGTTGGATGGCAAAAAGAAAGTTATTTTCTGCAATAATAATAACAACAGTATTATCACTAATTGTATTCCATTAAAAAGTCACAAAGGAAAACAGTATTTATCACTATTGCACTATTGCATATGCCAAGCACAATGGTGCAGAGCATATAGGCAGCCTCCTATGTATACATATCAATACACATTGGTGATAGGCTCTCAGATCACATAAATGTCACAAAATGAAGACATGTATTAAGACAGTTACCCTAGCCCTTGCCTTGAAGAGTTTTATTGCCTAAAAAACCAAACATACAGAGGTGAGCAAAAGAAATACTAATCTCTGTGTATGAGAACTCCAGCTATTTTTGATTTGGTTAGCTTTTTGCTTAGACATCACAGAAGTGCTTCTGCAGGAAAGGATGAGGAGTAAAGCAAGTTTTGTGGATGGTTTGGAGAGGTAACCATGCAAAAAAAAAAAAAAAACCAAACCAGAAAATAAAAAGAGGATGTGAATGAAAAAACATACTGTATAAACATTGGCAAGAAAGAAGAACCAGCTAATATAGAATATGAAGTCAAAGTACAAGGTATGAGCTAATAAAAGTGACAATAATTTTGAAAATGAGAGTCTAGACATCTTAAAGGAAAATCACAGACATCCACATTAGTGGTGAGGGGATTTGGACAACAGGTTACAAAGAGAACAGGCCACCCAATGGTATTATAACGTATAATGATACTTTAAATGTAATTGTAATGATAATTTAAATGTAATAGTTTTGGCCAGGATAGAGTTAAATCCCCTTGAGCACAGCTGGAAGGCCGGGTCCCAATTGATCACTGGAGTATTCCATGTCATGTGATGTCATGCTCAGTGTATAGGCAGGCGAATGCTCTCCCACCAAGTTTTTTTTGTTTTCGGTTTCCAGATTGGTGTGGTGGGATTCTCTGGTGCAGCTGAATCACTGCTGGGGACGGGCTC
Source organism: Athene noctua (assembly GCF_965140245.1). NCBI lineage: Eukaryota > Metazoa > Chordata > Aves > Strigiformes > Strigidae > Athene > Athene noctua. The sequence continues at coordinate 34,834,733 of NC_134077.1, forward strand.
TGTACCAGTTGCAGCTTGGTGAGCCACTGCTGCATTTTACCCATTTTGGAGTACTATTGTTACTGTTGTTTTTGTCAGTATTACTAAATTTTTTTTTATTCAACCTACAAATTTCTTTTGTCCCTCCCCTATTTGACCGGGGGGGGGGGTGTGTGTGTGTGGATGGGGGGGTGGGTGTGTGTGTGTGGAGTAAACAACTGGCCACATGTCAATTTGCTGCTGGCTGAGTTCAAACCACAACAGTAATTTACTCTCACTAGCCATGTGAATGTTTATGAAACAAATTCAACACAATCTATGAATAACCAGATCATGACTGGGAGCTCTAGAGTTATTCTACAAAAATATGTCTTTACAAAAAGAAAGCCTGCTACTGAACTTGTATGTTGGGTTGGGAAAGAGAGGATAATTTTATATTATTCTTACTAACAAAACAACAAGTGGAGCATGTATTCACCACCTGTTTTTCTGCTTTGTTCTTGTATTTTGGACCAGAAGTCATTGTCTAAAAATTTATGGTTCATTTCATACATATATATGTGTAAAACTATTAACTCTACAAGAAGTTCTAACTCTAGTTAATTCTCTTAATAACAGGAGATTTGGCCATTTAATCTTTAAGAGACAAGCAGTGAAGAAATAAACTTATAAAGAGCAACAGTTTTTATACACAGAACTATAAATTGGTTGACTATAGGGATAAATAAATAAATTGGGCTTCAAAAGAATCTTGTTGGTGATCAAAGGTGTAAAAATATGAAGAGAATCAAAAGCAAAACATGTAAAAAGGGCATGTGTTTCCCTTGGCAGGGAATGTAACAGCCCACTCAGAAATAAAAAAAAATTATGATTCTGCTCATGCTCTGAAATAATTTTGATATACCAGTATTGCATGTCATCTTCAGTGAATCCACAGCAACCGTGCTGTAAGGCTACAGAAATCTTTCTGAAAGCAACAATGTTAATAGACAGGTTTAGTCAGTTCTGCATGGGCAAAGAGTCACTGTGAATTATACCAACAGTGTTTTAGACCATAGTAAATGACAAAACTTTCTTCTTTGCCCTGCAGAGTTTCTCTGTCTGTTCCCTACTACTACTGAAAAAAATGAGTGAAAACAAAGTTAAAAGTCATTGCTTGTGAATTTGGTTTTGCATGGGGGTTGTAAAGCTCTCAGACAAGATGCTTACTCTTATTCCCCAGGGTTACAAAGGGCAGCTTCACTGTAGCTGTTGGTCATAATTTCTGTGCTGAAGTATCCCTGGAAGTCTCTCCTAAGAAGACAGAAATCTTTAACAACTGGAGTTAAAAGGTAAAAAGGGATTAAGGGAGAAGAAAGTTTCCCGATGTTAGTTACATCAATTAGATGCCCAACTGCCTGCTGTTTGCACCTAAAAATGTTTCCCTGCTTCTTCCCATGGTAGATATGTAGACTTAAATGGTAAAGTAGCATACTGGCGACTCAAAACCTAATGTTTTTTTTCAGCACAGGTCTCACCTGCATTCCTGCCTTGCAGTGCTTAATTTCCAGATAAAGAATGCTATTGCACATTTGGTCTCAATTTGCTCATGTTTGCACATTTGGAAATGCATGTTTTAGGTCTGCAAATCTCAACCCACACATTCTATGGACCTACACATCTGAAATGCTGACTCTAGGTCATACAGAAGGATGGCTTAAGATCCTGCTTTGTGTTGATAGGTATAGAACCTGAGGATGGCTTACAGCTCAGAATATGCTACAGTTGATTAAATATCTTCCAGAATTATGGATGCTCATGAAGAAACTACTCAGAATTTTGTTCTTTCTGGTCAGTACTCTAAGGATGCGCAAGCAGTATGGGACAGACAGATGGACAGAAGGAAGAAGGGAAGGTAAGGGATTTGCAAAAGTTGTGTACATACTCAGCAGTTCCATCTGTGTAGATAGTTTTCAATCAACCTCACACATTTTTATTTGTTTAGCTGCAGACATTGACTAAATCAGCTTCAACTTTTTTCATCTTCAACAGTCCTCTTAAACAAAAAATCTTCCATTTCACCATGGAATGTTGTCTTGAAAACTGTGAAAGGTTTCTGTAAGGATACTAATTTAATTACATGCTTTCATAGCCAAAACAGAGACTATGTCCAGAGACTTGCCTTAAGTTTACGCCGGGCATTGAATTCTTGAAGTTTCTTTTGTGCATTGTCCATATGTGCAAAGTTTGCTGCCTTCCCTGTGACCCATGGGTGCTGCAAAGCTTGTAGAGTAGTGAGGCGTTTCTTGGGGTCTAAAACTATCAACTTTTTAACCTGCATCACAAGGAAGAAATACAGAAGACTGTTAACCTTATTCTTCATTTACATTTACTGAGCTTTGCATTCTGGAGCTTGGTTTAGGAAGCATCTTAGTGAAACTCATTCTAAGAAACTAACAAGAATTTGCATTCAGGACTTTGCATGTATTTTGTTTCTGTCATTTCCTGGTCCTCTGTTAATGACATCTGAATATGACAGCCACTGAGGGGGGAAGAGAAGAGAAAAAGAATCAACTGGTTACCAACATTTGTAAGGGTATGTACTGACGCAGCAGGCCTGTACCTGTCATAGGCTGTTGTATGTTTGAATTCTCACACAAACCCTGAAAGATTCTCAAAATACCCCCAGCCAGGCAGTTCTCTTAGCAGTATCCCCACTTTTGGATTTGAACTGGATTAGGAAGTTTAAATTCTAGTGTATGCAACTCATGCAGACTTGTACCATGCAGTCACTGCCAGGTACATCACAAATTAAATGTTTCTTTCAGTCACCATAAAACATCATGCACACATGAACTGAAAAGTACTGTACAAGTATTTCTCTTAGTCCACTCTGAAATTAATGCTGTTTATGCTGTTATTGAGACCAGTGAAACTGCATCTCTCCAAACATAACATTTGTAGACATACCCCTGGGAGTCAAGGTGGTACAAACTGCTGGGTACAAAGTATGTCCAGTCAAGCTGCCTTTCATGGGTTTTGCTGTATGTCTGGACAAGTGGTGTTTTTAAAAAAAGAAGGGTGAGGATGGAGTAAAGAAGTACACAGACAGTACTCAGCAGAGCCATACTTAGACAAATCTCCTGACTGCACACCCTCTTGGAGCAGACTGCAAGTGACAGCACAGGGCTCCACTGTGTGCCCAAGTGTGAGGGGAGGACATGCTTTAGGGCTGAGATTTCCCTAGAAAGAGCTATTAAAGAAAGATGGTGCCCTGAAGTGTGTGCAGAAGAACAGGTATCATGATGAATACCTGATGTGTGTCCACAGAAGAAGTCAGGTTAAGCAAATCACTTCAACTGAACACTCCAGAACTGTCCACTGCATGGATTTTGAGAACCATGGGCTTCATCCTTATCTACACTTGCTATACAGTGTTCAAACCGGAAATGCTGAGCTTTGCTGTAGCAAAACGGTAGGGACCAATTTGGACCAAAGCTCTCTGTTTACAATAAACAAGCAGCTTTGCAGCAGGCTGCTGTTTATCTGGGTTTTGTTGACACAAGGCAGTAAATGGTGTTTTAAAAAAACTTCACATCTAATACAACAACAAAAAGTACTTTGAACATCTACAATCCTTCCATTTGAGGTATTCTGAAGTACTTTACAAACACCAGTTATGAAGTACTTTATGGCACAGTTTGTATAAGAAATATGAAACTGAGTATTTGTGTCTTCAGTGCTAATGAAATAACCGAATTGTGCAAGTTACTTTGTCTAAAAATCAAACTCAAGCATACCTATCTTTGCAGATCAGTATCTCCTGGATCCAATTTATTTTATCCAGTAACAAAAGAATACAGTGCAGAGAGCAAGCCAGGCCTTACATTTTGCTAACGGACCATATTTAAAAGTAACGGGTCTTTCCTCATCTGCTGAGAAAAAGCTTAAATGGACAGAAAAAGGCTGTCAGCGAAAGCCAGGGCAGAGGGCTGGGGGAGCTTAATTTCCTTTTTATATTCTTCCTCCAAAGTTCAGACTTGAAAACTGCACAAAATATAGAGCTTGTTTTTGTGTTCCCCTGAAGGTAGTTGCCTTGCAGACTAACAAAAACCTCAGAGCTAGTATGAAGGGCAGTCATACATGAACATGGTGACAGCTGCCAACAATCAGTAGCTTAGTTCACAGAAGGACCTGAACATCCATGGTTTTGAGTGCAAAATTACAGCACTGCACTAACAGGGGATATTTAACAGCACCATAATATACCAGAGATCAGAAGAAGAAAAGAAAGGAGCCATATGACCAATTAATTAATCAATTCTCCTGCCCCCACCCCAGAATGGACTCTCTTTCTCAGTGGAAGTGATACTAGCCAAATGTGTATCAGCGAAGATATTCCAGTCTCAGTTTTGGTTTACTTACTAAATCCTTGGCATTCAGAGAAACATCATCCCACCAGGGGGACACAAAGTCATATTCACAGTTGAGGATTCTCTTAAACATGTACTGATCTCCCCTTTCATCATAAAATGGTTCAAAGCCACAAAGTCTGCAAGGATAAAAAAGAAATAAATCTATCAAGATTAATTAGTCTTGGGTTCAAAAGAATTCCTGCTGCTATCTTTCCCTACTTAATGTCCTGCAGACCACTTCAGGAAACCAGACCTGAACGTACGTACGAATTCCTAATTCTACAGAGCAGTGGCCATAAGCATTCATAAGCACTGGGAAAGGCTGATCAAATCGTATTTTTTCCATTTTCACATGTCTGTAACTGGAACTACTAATGCAGGGACTTACCATAAGACTAGCCATGCAACAGTTGATATCTGTTTACCGTCTACATGCCAATAAATATTTTCTAGCACCTCTTTGCTCTGCTGATCTCAGGCTAAATCCCTTGGATTATTCAGTCACTCCTCAGCCTGAAACTACTGCTCATCTCTGCTCTCTTCTGTGAGTCTTCTCCAGTTGTGTGTCTTTCTGAGGTGGGTGCAAACACCATTCAGTGTGGGCACACCACAGAGTTGCAAATTAGCAAAATGATGTTTTCTATTTTAATTTCCATTTCTTTGCTATTCCTGACCTTGGATCTGCTTTTTTGAATTGTTTACAAGCACACAGTTAACATGTTCATACAGCAATTATCAGAATACCTGTAACTCCTTTCTGAGGGACAGGAATTACCTAAGGAACCACATTTTACCTGTGAAGCTATAAGCTTTTATATGTCCAGTTAGGAAGGTTTTTTGATTGTGTTCATCACTATGTTCTTTCATCCTTCATCTTTCATCTTTCATTAAAATGTAAAAACAGTTGGCAGGTTTTAATAATCAGCCTTCATCTTTACTTAGGTAACCTACACGTTATCAAGAAATTTTGTAATCTCACTAATGACTGCATTTATGAATATTTTGAATAATACAGATGCTGACACAGATTCACACTGCTGGCCCTAGGGAAAGCAAACTCATAGAAGTGATTTCCATTTATATAATGTCCTTTTTTGTTGCTTCATTGCATTCATTAATCATGCCTGCACAAATAATTAGATGTTTTAAAGTGAATTTCAACCAGCAAGTGTTTGGAGCTAAACAGCAATTCTATCTGCTACTCTGACTCCAGAACATGATGACAAAAAAACAATAGCAGACCATAAAGAACAAGACAGCAACAAATCTAGAAATTTTAAACTTACATTTTCATTTGTTATTATATTTTTAAACCCAATCAGTGTGGTTACCATCCTGAAAAAGGAGAAAGTTGTTCAAGGAAGAAATGTGGTTGTGGGAGTGGTATGTAGCTGTGGGTGGAAGAGCTGCATCGCTGCACTGTTGAAGAGGAGAAAACCTCCACTGTGTGCACATTCTGAACATGTTTTTAATTTCCAAGTCTGGCAGAGATAGATCAAACCACAAGGATCCAATGTCCAAATACCGTGTACTTCAATGGGTGGAAACTGGTCATAATCCCTCTGCTGCTCTTCTCCCATTTGCCTTGCCTCTCCCACCACCATTTCTGAACTTGCTTCAGGTCAGCTCCTATGCCCATGGAGCACTTTTGCTGAGCCATTAACTGATTTGGCCAAAACTGGCTCCTGGATACCAGGTAACTGATGACATACAGTGCTTAAGGCTTGCTGTGACTGTGTTGGAAGCCTTAACCTCTCAGTTATTCTCTATTTACTCCTGAAAATATTTTAATTGTAACTCACTACTATCTCCTATCGTTATCTTATTAACAATTTCTATGGCAATGCCTAAAAGAATTTTCCATTTCAGCAGACAGATTTTTTGCTACATGACAAATAAGATTAATAAAACTAGAGGTGTGATTTCAAATTAGAGAAGTTAAACCAGGGTAAGACCCAGCGTGGCTGCTCTTGATTTCATTTTATTATGAAATTTCATTTTATTATGCTGATTAATTTTAAATCAGTTACCTAGCAAATAAAGGAAAATCAATGTAAACAGCTTCACAATCAATTAGAAATGACCAGACACTGTTCTGTGACCTTCTAAGTAAATTTGTAAAATAATACCTTTAATTAAATCCATGCAATTTTGACTACAGGCAAAGCCTCTGTATTTGTTCACCACTATCTTAATCTCAAACGTACAGAAGCCTTTCTAACCTGCTGCATGAATACAAAAGGACTGGTGCTCTTTCTGCTTTTAAAACTATAGATGTGGCTTCCCTGGAAATATGACAGTTATCATCAATAGGTCTTAATATAATTTGCCTTGGGAATAATTGTTCTGTTAAAAAGGTGTCAAAGTTTTGAGTCACATATTGAGTGACTCACATATTGAGTCCACCTTGTATTGGTGAGAAGGTAGTTTTATGCACATCTTCTCTAGCACTGTAGTTAACTCATACATCCACTCTATTTTGGAGGCACATACAGCAATTTTTCTGACTTTTTCTTCTGACAAATTTTCTGAAATGCATTCCCTCTACTAAACTATGAGACTGAGACATGCAACACTGTCCTTTAGGCTGCAGGATTAACGAATCAGTTACTGTACATGTACCTTTCTGGTCTCAGCTTCTAATCTAACAGAAATGTTGATCTACAAAGCTTTACACTCAATAGAAGAGTTTTAAATGTGGAATATTGCTAAAGCTAAAGGAATATTGCTAAAGCTAAAGCTTGTTCCTGTTGGTCAAATTGGATTTCGAGACGGGAGGAGGAGAGGAACAGAGGATGAAGTAGAGGAGTATCAGTACTGTATATTTACAGGCACCTAAAAGGAGAGCTGTAACTTATTTGAAGCTTATGTACAGAACAAAATATGCTTCCTGAGATTTCCATCAGAGTGTTTTTATATCCTTACAAGTACATTTAGTATAAACTCTAGAAAATATAATTCTTTCCTTGCAAAAGATGTAAAGAAAATAATTGTCTTATTACACACTGTACTTGTTGGATAGAGTTAATGAGCCCAAGAAGGGGAAAGAAAATGGACTGGATGTATAAAATCCTCCATATCTTTAATGTATATGTGTAAATTCCTGTTTTCTTCCCATAAAAGGCATCCTGCAAGTATTGTATACAACTACACAAGTCAGCTTAGCATTGGTGTTGCCAAGGGAATAAATGAAATTATATATTTTCCCATAAAGAGAAGTGTCAATACATCAGATACAATTATCCTTTCTCAAGAATCAAGAAAATAATTTCAGTGCTTACCAACTTAATTAAAGGACTAGCCATATTAAGATGCAGACACAAGTGCCTACCTTTAGACACAACTATTCGAAAATTTTGGTCTGTAGTTGCAACTACAACTGTTTAAAATATGTATGGCCAGGATCACTCACAGCCCTCTGTCAACACTGTTTCTGGTTAACTTCTAAAAAGTGGAACACTTCAACATTAATCATAGAATCATAATGGTTTGGGTTGGAAGGGACCTTAAAGATCATCTAGTTCCAACCCCCCTTCCACAGGCAGGGACACCTTCCAACTAGACCAGGTTGCTCCAAGTCCCGTCCAACCTGGCGTTCAGCACTTCCAGGAAGGGGGCATGCACAACGTCTCTGGCTGCTTTTAAGTACTGGAAGGCTCCTACAAGGTCTTCCTGAAGCCTTCTCTTCTCCAGGCCGGACAAACCCACCTCTCTCAGACTGTCCTCATAAGGGAGGTGCTCCTGCCCCTGATCATCTTTGTGGCCTCCTCTGGACCTGCTTGAGCAGGTCCATGTCCTTCTAATGCTGGGTCCCCAGAGCTGGACACAGTACTCCAGGTGGGGGTCTCATGAGAGCGGAGTAAAGAGCCCGTGTCCTTCCATTCCAACACTCCTCTCATAGCAGCCATCCCACTACATCTCTGTGATGCCAATAAGATTGTGGCCCTGCAGGCGTGAGCACATCTCTCCCTCCTCTTGTTTATTCCCCACACTACACGTTTTTGCATAGAGGCATTTAAGTTGGGCCCCCAGTGAAGCTGACTCTCTGGCTGGAATTCCTTTCTGGAGAGGTTCTTTCCTGCTGACCTTTCGTAAGGTTCTTTCCTGCTGACTGTGATCCCTCTCCAGTCTTTTGCTGGCACTGGCATCAAACTGGCAGGAGTGGGATAGAGTGAGGTTCCTCCCTCAGCAGCTTTTGTTTAAAGCCCTCTTCACCAGCTTGGCAAGCCTGTGACTGAATATGCTCTTCCCCTTCTCTGACAGGTGGACCCCATCAGCTCCCAGTAGGACATGTTTCTCGGAGTGAGTGCCACGGTCTAAGGAGCCGAATCCCTGGCTGTGGCACCAATCCCATAACCAACTATTAATTTATCAGATTTGACTGGTCCTTTGGGAACCCTTCTCTTTGACCAGGAGGACTGATGAAATACCTGCAGTACAGCCTCCCCTACTGCCCCTTCCAGGGCTCTGTAGTCCTCCATGATACTCCTCAGACTGCTCTTGGCTGTATTGTTGGTGTCCATGTGAAAGAGCAGAGGTGGATAATAGTGGGCTGTATGAGACCTGACAGGCTCTTGGTGACACTCCTGATTCAAATCCCCAGTAAGCAGCACACCTCTCTAGAAGGTGTGTCAGGTCAGCAGATGGGTGCCTCCACACCTCTCAGAAGAGGGTCACCTACTGCTATTAACCACTGCCTTTTCTTAATTGTGCTTGTTGTTCTATGAGGAGCAGACCAGGCTGCCTTACTCAGCTCTAGCATGTCTCCTGAGGTGATGGGTCTTTCCTCTTCAGTCTGCAGAGCAGTGAAGTGGTTCTGCAAGGGCAACTCATGCTTTGGGGAATGTCCCTTCCTCCTGCAGGTCCTTGACATGGCAAGCTTCCATTCCTCTGCATTATTGGCTCTCTTTTGTTCCCTGTGGCCGGTGAGGGAGTTTTTGCTGCTTGGCTGTAGGCTGCAGGTCCCCTGCAGATTGTGCTTGGAACCATCTAACTCCTTCTCAGCCCTCCTGATGCTATGAAGCTTTCTCACTGCCTTCTGCAGCTCAGCCACCTACTGTGGACACCTTTAACCTGGGTACACCTTTTGCAGGCAGGTCTGCTGCCTGTCCCGGCCTCAGGAGAAGGATCTGGGCACTTCCTGTAACCTGAAGCCTGCACTGGAGCCTCCCCCTTCAGCAGACCTGTCTTCTTCGTGCAGGCATCTGTCACTGCTGGGGTAGATGGTGCAGACCCCTGGCTGGAGCTGCAGCCTTTGCTCTCAGACGAGTGCCCAAGATCCTGCCTTGGGGGTCTAGAAGGATGAGTGCCCTTGGCCTGTGCAGGTGGTCACACAACGGTGCCCCATTGCTTGGTTATGTGAACTTCAAGCCTCTCCACTCGGCCAGTGGAACATCCCTCACCCTCCCCGCTCCATGCCCTCCTGAACTGTTACTCCTGTCCCTGCCCATGCCTTGTCAGCCACTCACTCTCGTGACAGTTGCCAGCTCCTGGTGGGTCTCCACGCTCCCCTGGTGTTCCCCTAACACAGGAAAACCCCCTTGTTCGCTGTGATCCCCCCCTCCACTGCAGAATGTACCTGTATTTAACCGATTGGACTGATTTGCAGACAGAGAGTCCAATGCTGTTTCTTGCCTCCTGGCTGAGATGCTATGAGACAGCAACACTGATGCTTGCAGCCGAAGCAACAGTAGTGTCTGTAGCTGACACAGGTGGGGCAACCACATTTGGAAATTTCACCAGCACTGTGAAACTCCTGCAAGAACCTTAACTTCTCCTTGCCCTAACTCTAGTTGAGAAGTTACTTCAGATCATAGTATATCTCAGAGTTTGTGTGAATAAGAACAAAAATTATGATGCTTTCTGACACTTGTGTGCTTGTGTTTTTGCTTTCAGCAGCTTTGCTGCTATTCATGCACATTAATAGCATGATTCTGTGCAGACCATGCTGCTGTTCAGGAAGAAGTGCTATATTTATCAAATACATAACCTGAGTGTTTTGCCATGCTCTAGGATTTGACTTACTTAAATAAGATTAGGAATATCATTATTAAAGTTCAGGATCTCATGTTTTCCAACAGCACAGCTTATACTGTCATAAAAACCTGCAGGTGCTCACAAATGAACCATGGCACTGTCTGCACTTACAGGATGTAGGTGATAATCCCCAAAGACCACATATCCACCTCAGGGCCGTAGGCACATCCCCGTAGTATCTCTGGTGCTGCAGATGATAAAACACTTGTCAATAAGATGAAAGTTGAATGCAGAAATAACAAAGTCAGTTTAAACTCTGTGCTTCCCTCATAAGTTTCTTTTAAAAAGGGCCTGCTCCTTTAAGCCCTTAAATAGGCAAATTATTACCATCACTGAATATAAAGCAATGTAAGCCATGTCCAAGCACAGTCAGAAGAAAATGAAAAGCAGACTGGTTTCAAATTGATTTTTAGGATTGTGAAAGGAACCACAGAAAGCTCTGGAGCTACAATGTGACAAAGGAGGTTGTACTTTTACTTCAGTATTTTACTTGTTTATTTGGGCTTTAGTTGTTGTATTGTGTTTTAACTGTAAGGAAAGACAAGACCACTTCAGACAATTGCTTATGCTTTAGTGCAGAGTAGGCAGAAGGGCCAGGCAGTGTCAGAGGAGTTAATCTGTGTTGAAGCAGCTTGACAGACACATCTCAAGAAAGCTGGGCAGAATGCTGTATCTCTCAGAGAGTATCTGTTGCTGCTGGGTGTGACTGAAAATATGCACAGTTGCACACTCCAACTGTCATGTGCCTACCACAAGTACACCCAGCCCCTGTGTCCCCAGGGCTCGCAGCTCTGTGCACCCTCGAGGTTTACCTCCAACTGGGCAAACCTCCCTGAGCAAAGCTCCTGAGGCAGCAGGATGAAAATGCCACATTTTCAGAGAAAGAAAGGGAAGTGCTTGATGCTGGGGGGAGGCAAGAACTTTGCCTCACTCACCTTTTGACCACAGACAAAAATACCCAATTAATTTGGAAAAAATAATTTAAAAGATATTGCTGAGTCACACTTCCACATATCAGTTAGTCCTTCTCTTCAGCAACCACTGTATCTTTATTAATATCCATCAGATGTACAGGATGGCAGCACAGCCCTTGAGCCCACCAGCTCTATCACAAAATCACACAATCACAGAATCATCAAGGTTGGAAAAGACCTGGAAGATCATCCAGTCCAACCATTAACCTAACACTGACAGTTCCCAACTACACCATATCCCTCAGCGCTATGTCAACCCGACTCTTAAACACCTCCAGGGATGGGGACTCCACCACCTCCCGGCGCAGCTCATTCCAGTGCCTAACAACCCCTTCTGGAAAGAAATGCTTCCTAATATCTAGTCTAAACCTTCCCTGGCACCTCTAGTCCTATCACTTATTACTGGGTTAAAGAGACTCATCCCCAGCTCTCTGCAACCTCCTTTCAGGTCGCTGTAGAGGGCGATGAGGTGTCCCCTCAGCCTCCTCTTCTCCAGACTAAACACCCTTCCCTGTCCCTGCTGGCCACGCTATTGCTGACACAAGCCAGGATGCCATTGGCCTTCTTGGCCCCCTGGGCACACTGCTGGCTCCTGTTCAGCTGGCTGTCAATCAATACCCCCAGGTCCCTCTCTGACTGGCAGCTCTCCAGCCACTCCTCCCCAAGCCTGTAGCGCTGCTGGGGGTTGTTGTGGCCCAAGGGCAGCCCCCGGCATTTGGCCTTATGGAAACTCCTCCAGTTGGCCTCAGCCCATGGCTCCAGCCTGTCCAGGTCTCTCTGCAGAGCCTCCCTACCCTCGAGCAGATCAACACTCCCACCCAACTTGGTGTCATCTGCAAACTCACTGAGGGTGCACTTGATCCCCTCGTCCAGATCATCAATAAAGATGTTAAACAGGAGTGGCCCCAAAACTGAGCCCTCGGGGACACCACTCATGACCAGCCAGCAACTGGATTTAACTCCGTTCACCACAACTCTTTGGGCCCGGCCATCCAGACAGTTTTTTACCCAGCAAAGCATGTGCCCATCCTAGCCACGAGTAGTCAGTTTTGCCAGGAGAATGCTTTGGGAAACAGTGTCAAAAGCCTAACTGAAGTCAAGGTAAACAATGTCCTCATCCAATAAGCAGGTCAACCTGTCGCAGAAGGAGATCAGGTTTGTCAAGCAGGACCTGCCTTTCATAAACCCATGCTGACTGGGCCTGAGCATCTGGTTGTCCCCCATGTGTTGTGTGATGGTACTCAGGATGAGCTGCTCCATCAGCTTCCGAGGCACTGAAGTCAAGCTGACAGGCCTGTAATTTTCCGGATCATCCTTCTGACCCTTCTTATATATGGGCGTCACACTGGCCAATTTCCAATCAGTCGGGACCTCCCCGGTCAGCCAGGACTGCTGGTAAATGATGGAAAGCGGCTTGGCGAGCACCCCAGCCAGCTCCTTCAGCACCCTCGGGTGTATCCCATCCTGTCCCATAGACTTGTGTGTGTCCGTGTGATGCAGCAGGTCACTGACTGTCTCCTCCTGGATTGTGGGGTGGTCGTTCTTCCAGTCTCTGTCTTCTGGATGAGGAGGCTGGATTCCCTCAGTACAACTAGTCTTAAAGTTATTAAAGACTGAGGCAAAGAAGGCATTAAGCACCTCAGCCTTCTCCTCATCACTTGTTGCCATGTTTCCTCCTGCATCTAGCAGGGGATGGAGACTCTCCCTGGTCTTTCTTTTACTACTACATACTTACAGAAACATTTCTTGTTGTCCTTGATGGCTAAAGCCAGATTAATTTCTAGTTAGGGCTTTAGACCTCCTTATTTCCACCCTGCGTAGCCTCACAGCATCTTTGTAATCATTGTGAGTTGCTAGCCCCTTCTTCCAAAGGCTGTAAACTCTCCTTTTCTCCCTGAGTTGCAACCAAAGCTCCCTGTTCATCCAGGGTGGCCTCTGTTGCTGGCTTCTCTTAGAGCACCTGGGGACCGCCTGCTCCTGAGCCATTAACACTTCCTTCTTAAAGAGTCCCCAGCCTTCCTGGGCCCCTATACCCTTCAGGAACGTCTCCCAAGAAACCTGTCAACCAGGTGCTTAAACGTGTCAAAGTCAGCCCTTTGGAATTCCAGGATGTCAGTTCTGCTGCTCCCTCTCCCGACCTCTCTAAGAATAGAGAATTTTATTATTTCATGATCGCTGTGCCCTAGTCGGCCTCCAACCCCCACATCATCCACCAGTCCTTCTCTGTTCAGAAAGAGGAGATCCAGCAGGGCACCTTCTCTGGTCAGTTTACTCACCAGCTGTGTCAGGAAGTTATCTCCCACACATTCCAGGAATCTCTGGGACTGGTCCCTCTCTGCTGTGTTGTATTTCCAGCAGATGTCTGGGAGGTTAAAGTCTCCCACAAGAACAAGGGCAAGTGATCGTGAGATTTCTCCTCAGTGCCTATAGAATATTTTATCCACCTCTCTGTCCTGGGTGGGTGGCCTATAGTAGACTCCTACTGTAACATCGGCCCCACTGGCCTTCCCCCTGATTCTAACACAAAGACACTCCACCTCACTACACTTGTGTTCGAAGTCATCATAACAATGCCTAACATACATCACCACCCACCACCTCTCCTTCCCTGCCTGTCCCTTCTAAAGAGCTTGTAGCCATCAACTGGTGCACTCCATTCATGGGAGACATCCCACCATGTTTCTGTAATAGCCACTACATCATAATTTTCCTGTTTCATCACGGCTACAAGCTCCTCCTGTTTGTTACCCATGCTGTGTGCATTGGTATACATGCACTTCAGATGGGCTCATGTCCCCATCACCTTTTTGCATTTAGAGGTCCTAAGTCCAGCCTGACATTTCACAGTTGTTCCCACGGTTACTGATCCATCACTATCCCTTGCATCTTTGTTGTGCTGTATGTCTCCATCCCTTGCCTCCACTGAGATGGCAGAGTGAGGGTCATTGCTGGCACACCAGCCCACAAACTCTGGTGATCTTCTCTGGGGCTTATATCTGGGCATTCCAGTTTTGCCCCCTTCCCCCTTCAAATATAGTTTAAAGCTCTCTCAATGAGCCCAGCTAGCTCCTGCCCCAAGATCCTTTTCCCCCTCCAGACAGGTGTATCCCATCTGTTGCCAAACGTTCTAGCGTCCTGTATACTAACCTAACCTGTGATTGAAAAATCCAAAACCCTGTTGGTAACACCAGTCTCAGAGCCACAAGTTCATCTGTTGTGTTCTCCTGTAATGTTCCTCATCCATCCCCCCAACTGAAGGGATGGAGGCGAACACAATTTGTGCCTCTGACCCCTTAACCAGTTACCGCAAGGACCTGAAATCTCTCTTCACTGATTTTGGAATTCTTTTTGGTAACATCAGCACTGCTCACCTGAAAAACTAAGAGAGGGTAGTGGTTCTTTGGTCTCACTAGAGTGGGGAGTTTTATCGTGAGGTCCTTTACCTGTGCCCCAGGGAGGCAGCAGACTTCAATGAAGTGGGTCCGGTCTGCGTATGGGGCCCCTTCAACACCCCTCAGAATGGAGTCACCCACTACAATGACCCCCCTGGGGTTCTTTTTAGAACTGATTTCAGTACCTGGTCTGGAGTGACCCGGCCTTGGTGGACCTTGGTCTTCCTCCTTGTTTGACTCATTTTCTTCATCATTCTCTGTTTCAATCACAAGTTCCAGGGCCCTGTACGTACTGTGAAGGGACACCATGGAAGGTGAGGGAGGTCAGAAGGGGATTTTCGTGCCTCCCTGAGCAGGGACCTGTTTCCAGTCTCCTCCATCTTTAAGTCCCCTCCTTCTGCCTGGTAGCAAGAGGGTGAGGGATCGCCTGGCTCTTTTGGAGCCTCCATTTGCTCCTGTTGCTTCAGGGGTGCCAAGGTGCCACTCCACCGATCGATCTCCCTTTCGCTCTTGCTAACACTTCTTAATCTTGTGACCTCTCCTTTGAGTCCCTGCACCATGTGAGCAGGTCACCCAGCTGATCACAGCACACACGGGTGCTGTCCCTGCTGCCCTCCGGCAGGACTGACAGGCCCAGGCACTCCCTGCACCCGGGACCTGGGCCGCTGCATGTTTCCGTGGCAGCGCCGTCTGGACTGTGATTACACAGTTATACATCTTGTAAATACGATTTTTTAGTATTTCCAGAAGTTTGAGTTTGGTGCATGTATTTGACTTATACATTGTTGTTAGTTTAGATGTTGGCTGTAACAGACTGATCATGAATCACTGCTCTACACTGGCTTATTTTAGTGCTACTGTCAGAAATTAGTTATGCCCTTCTTCTTAAGTTCACTGAAAGCGTAATGTCTCAGCAAGTTAAGTTCTTTGTGACCATCTTATTGCTTTCAGTCCTCTGCATCATTTTACACATCCTGGGGACTGTAGATTAAGTCTTGATGCCAAAGTATCCAGACTCCAGTATGTGTTTTTGTTGCTGTGTCCTTTCCGGAGAAGGTGCTGATAGCTGGGTGGGCAGGATGTGGGAGTTGGCAGCCTGTGACTATCAATTATTCATAGTTTAATTTGGCATTTCAGCAGTATACCTCCTGGGTTTCCTCCATTTCTGGAAAGTAATGGTTGAATATTTTCCAGGCACCAGGAATTCAACATTGTCAGTTAACTTGGGTTGTAAGGCAAGGAGTACAGGTCCATGTCTGTTGGCATTGCACGCTTATGTCTGTAGGCACAAAGCTCCTTTCTTTTCTCAGCACAGACAGTCAGCCTTAACCCTCCCACCAGTTGTCCCTACTCTGAGGGCTCTTCTGAAAGACAAGCATAAAAAGGACTAAATACTAACTACAGTTTTATGGCACTTGTAGTGTAACTGTCACAAGAGAAGACAACCAGAACATTAATAGCTAATACATGAAGTGCAGTTTTATGGAACTAAGCAGACGGGAATTCAGTACTACTCTAAAGCATACCTGGCACCTGTATATGCTTTGCAGAGAATGTCATATAATGTAGTGGACACATCATCTAAATTGCGTTGTTACCTGTGCTATGAGGTAACAGAGTAATCTTATGGTCTTTTCCAATGTCTTCTTTCCTTTGCTTCCACATGCAAATGGCAAGTCTTTAGTTTCCACATGGCTTGGCTCAGCTCTGTCCAAAACTACCTGAGATCCTTTCCACCCCAGCACACTCCTAGCAACTTGCAGCCTCTTGTAGAAGCCCATTCACGGTCTAGAGTTCAGCAAGAATGGCAGAAATAGGTTTCTTCACAAGATCACATTGGTTGCTGGAGGTGAGCACCCACCATGGGAAGCCCACCAGGCTTATCACCCTGGTGTAAACAAGATCACCAGTTGCCCTGGCCATGATCAACCTTGCTGACATGGAAACGCCTTGCAATGAAGAGCGAGCAGACTGCAAAGGCAGCTATAATCGTCTTTTGCCAGAGGTGCTCCTTCTTTTGCACATTCTGGCACTGGAGGATCAATTTCTGGCTCATTTTCTGGTTCTGGGAGTCCAGGCAAACTTCTGTGTTTGTCCAGAAGCTAGCTGTCCCTGATGGGATAGCAAAGCTGTGCACAGGGTGCTGTTTCAGGAGCCCAATGGCATGCATGGGATGCCCTGATGAAAGCTGCCAGGCAGCCTGCAAGGCTATGTCCAGTGGCTGGTTGCTCAGCCTTGCGCCTTGCGCAGCTCAGCACTGCCACAGGAAATGAGCCAGAACCCACCACAGGGGTGTGCCCTGCTCCACAGACCACCCGCCCACAGGCAGGGCAGTGGCTTTCCACAGGGACAGGAATCCTACAAGCCCGTGCCATCCCCTCTGACCTGGGGATGCTGCTGCTGAATAGAAGTCTGCTGTGTTCAGGGGACAGCCAGGCTGGTCATGTCCCCATCTGCAGCAGGATGAGCTCCAGCCCAACAAGAGAACAGCCACTGGGACTCAGCAGCATCTTTTAAACTATTTTTTTCAAGATCAGTTGTATGCTTGCTTTCTCCCTACTGTTGCAGGTTACATGCTTGAACTCTGGTTTCAGATTTTGTGTTTTCTGGGGGTTATATAATCTGAATTACTGGAACTGACATAGAGCACAGCTATGGCATTGTTTGCCAGACATTATGTGTACAGCAATTGTAGAGTTCACTCTCTGCTTTACTTACTCTCTCCCCAAAGCAGTGGAGAAAAATCCCACATTCCTAATTATTCATGTACTGTTACCAGTAATATGTTTTTTCACTTGCTTATCAAAATCTCACTCTCCCATATGACAGTAAGGGAACATATTTTTATCTAAATGTGATTATATGGAAATTTGTTTTAATTTGAAGTATCAGTGGGGGTTTTCTTGAATTCAGATTAGATGCCTTGCATTATTAAAAGCTACAAGACTGAGATGGATGAACTAGCTGTGATTTTGGAGAAAACAGAAACATGTAAGAACAGGACAACTGAGAAGAAACACAGTTTCTAAACTTTGTGCATATCTTCCACAGTTAACCAAGTAGGAAATGTCCTGAAAGGTCACCAGCTGAAAAACAGAAGCCCAATATCATTAAGCATGTAATTGCCTAATTTCTAAATTACTAAAGGAATTAAAATTACCATTCTTGTATAATACAGTGCTTAGCTCATGAGTTAGTTTGCTTTTAAGTCATCCACAAACTCATGCTTGTTGGAAGTACTGTGAATAGGGCAAATTAGTCATTTTGGTAAGCAGCGGTTCATGCTGACTCTCACTCTCTTGGTAAAACTGAAGCAAACCTATGATTTTGTTTTTTATTTCGTTTAGGATAAAAGAGGATTAGTTAAAAGTGCCAAAGATACTTTACTGCTGAAAGAGATGACTAGAACTACACCAGCTGCCCTGTTCACAAGGTCTGCCACAGAGCATGCCTTGATATGGCACCCATAATTCTGTGATACTGGTCCCACTCCAGCATGGACCAGAATGGACTGAGTCACGCCTTCATTTAAAACCATGTATTTACTGAAACGTATTGAGATTAGAGGATTCATATATGACCCTACTCTAAGGAATAATTTCATTTCCTCTGTGTTAAAAAAACATATTTGAAGACAAATTCACTCTGGGCAGTATTCAAATATTCATAATTGTTATGAACTCTATAAATTTTTTGTGGTTTCCATTATGTCTTTCACAGACCAAATTTCTGCTGATGCTTCTCCAGTACTATTTTAGTAATTTAAGCATTTTTATGATGGTTGAACTTATTTCCATGCAAGTAATGAACTTGCACCATAACATATGTTTTGATTACTAAGCTTCAGTGCTAAAGAATATAAGTTTAGAAAAATTTAACTCAGTACCAGTTTGGAATTTGAAGGTTTTATTTATGCTTTTTAGGGACTTTTTGAATTTTGATTTTAGGAAGAAATATTTCACCTTGGAAAGAGAAAATGTAACATCCTCACATTGAGTATAGCATACTGCAAATAATAAAACAACGTACCACAGTACCCTGGAGTTCCACAAACTGTCTTCATGGTCACCTGATCTTCCACAATCTTCGAAAGTCCAAAGTCAGCTGTTAGGATTGTTTAGGAATATTAATGTTCTTACTTCCTTGTAAAATCACTTTTTTTTTTTTTTCCAAGTAATTAAATGAACATTTATGCATTAAATGAGCAGTATTGTAATTTCCAGAGATGAGAATCAATTTAAAGGATCTATGCAGACTGCAATCCAAGCAAAATTTGTCCATGCAAATGACTATTCTTGTGTCTTGCTTGACAAGAAAGTTAGCTTGTATTTTATTCTGAAGACTGCACAAAGTCAATACAATGGGATACCTAAGTGTGTTCAAGCAGTGATCCAGGAATAGGTATATATTCAGCTTCCACCATTCTGTGAGTAATCCAGTAAAATTAACAGAACAATTTGGGGTTAAAAAATTGTGCATCAGTGACTTCTTGGATAAGGGTTAGAATATGCGGTCTCTGCAAGACAAAATCCCAGCACTATTTTGATAGAGGACTTCCAGGGGCATGGAAGCTGTGCCACGATAACTACTGATAATCCTTTTTGCAGTGTTTCCATCCTGAATTGCTACTCAGACAGAAAGAGCCTTCATCATGTTATACATACAGTTGCATGACTCATTTTTAGAAGACATAAAACCTGAGGTCTTCAAAACTCTTTTCGTTTTCATTTCAAATAAACTGAGCTTATTCAAATTTCAATTTAGGTGATGACAATCTGGCCTTAAAAAAACCCACAAAATAGAAGTATTTTTGTTTTATAACAGTGAATATAAAAGGGAATGTTTTGACTCAAGACCAGAATACAAACAGTTCATATTTTATTCTAGAAATGCATAGTTAGGGTTCACTTGTCCCTAAATGGTTATCATTTATGTGTTATCATTTATCAAAACAGAAATATACTTTACTTTTATAAATACTGTCACTCATTGTAAATCAGATCTCAATCTAAGCAAGGCAATAATCTTAACCAGAAGATGAAGAATCACAGCATTTAGGAAAATGATGTCAAACCAAGGCCACTGGTTGCTGTATTACACTATGATTTTACCACTGTTTAGATCCTTTCCAGGAAAGATAAGAATTAGGATAAAATATAAATTAAGATGTCACCATCCTGAGAGGCAAGACTTTCCTAGAAATTTATATTAGACTGCTTGAGACTAGTTCCTGAAAATCTGGCTCCTGAAACCCATGAAGAACACTGGTCTGATGAACATGGCAACATTCACTCCTTGCATACTCCCACACTCCCCAGTAAGGGAGCGCAAGGTGGTATTTCCAAACTGGTTGCATACAGCTCAGGAGGGTTGCACAGATCTCCTCTTTGCTCAAGCAAAACCTAGGCATACCCAGCATTTCTGGAGGTCATGCCCTTTGCAAGTGGCCACCACCCCCAACAGAAGTGTCATAATACATCCCTGTTCAGGAGAGCCTGGTCTCACCTTGTTCCTCCTCATCTCCCACTATGGTTCTAGACCATGCTTCAAGTAGCTTCCCTACACTCTTTGTGAAGATCACTTCTCATCCCTCAAATCTGCCTTCAAAGCAGAAGTCAGTCTTGCTCAGTTTGCTTTCTATCACTTATCTGCATGTTTGTACTTTTATGCCAATAAACCTTTTCTCTTGAATTACTAATTTAACAAAAAAAGGGGCACCGATGTAGTGCACACAGCTGTATGCTGATCTCATGATCCTTCTTATTCCTCCTAAGCACTTCATCCTCTGACATGTTCTGCACAATTTTGGCTATAAATTCTCTAAGCATGCATCTAGTTTTTTATTGGTTTTAAAAACACAATGCACAGCTGTGCTGCTGAAGAAGTAACATGCTGTTCATTTGAGTATAAGCATTAACTTTGAATAAAGTGATGGTGAGATGTATATACTGTAGTTAGAAGATATGACTGGTACAAATGAATTAGGGAAGCATACATTCAGTGCTGCTTACCGATTTTTAGTGGTGCATCTGGTGCTGGTGTTGCATAGAGTAGATTTTCTGGCTTCAAGTCACGATGCACAATCCCATTTGCATGCAGGTACTAGGAAAAGAGAAATTCAAAACATATAAGTGAGAATAAGATATTATGGTCAAGCCTGAGTTAACATCTTCCTAATAAAATATAGCAGCAGATTAATACTCTGCTACGTGTGTGACACAAAGTCACTTAACTGATTTTCAGCAGCTTTTTTCTGCAAACCTGCTCAGCATAGGATCCTTGGATGCATATTATAATCTCAATAGGAAACTAAACTTGGGGAAGGCAAAGATAGCATCCCATCAATTTGAGAAGAAAAACATCTCAGAAAGTATTATTGACTTTTTAGATAGAGTAGTAGCTTCTAGGAAGTAATCTAATAGAGGCTGAGATATCAGTGTGTCTCAGAGGAAGGTATTTTCTGCACATAATAACATTCTGAGAGATAAGAGAATGGTCATTCAGCTATTAAACTATTAAACTGACACCTTTGAGCAGAGAGGATGCATATGTGTACTGAGCCAACTATAAAATCCTTGAGGTCCATGGAGTAGACCTCTCAAGGGTTTTAAAACCACCCAATTGGAGAGTCTCAAAAATCCATCTGTCTTGACGAAGCACATGTAGTACATGTGAATTCACACACCACTGAATTCCTTTAAAGATGCTGTTCCTGCCTTGCACTAATGGAAAGAAGAATTTCTGGAATATATGGCTGCCTCTTAACACTGCTATAGACAAACATAGAAAAAATATATAATATACTGACAGACAAAAAAGGATGAATTAGTGAAACAAATTCTGTATTTATTGTTGATAAAACATTCACCAGAAACCTCTGAAGCCTTGGAAGAAAGATGCTTAAGGGTAGAGTCACATCTTATCTGAAAGTCTCCTGGTCTACATGTTAGTAGTATCCCTCTCAGCTCTGTTTTCACTATTAAAAGAACTCAGTGTGTGTGCACCATTATGCAGCAAATTACAAATGGCTGAATATTCATCTAGAAAGCACAGCTACAGTGTGCACTTTAATTAGCATTGGAGATGAATTCTTGACTGTGTATCTCATTGGAATTTTAGTTTGTGTAAATCGCTAGTGATTAAATAACATTAAGTAAGAATACATTGCTCTTTCCTTCATTGTTTTAGTGACACTGAGTGCTTTTAAAGTGTGTGTTTCTTACAGTGCAATAGATGTTTTTTTCTCTAATATCCTAAAGCCCAGTTTTTGTCATGACATGGTTTATGGAGCTCAGCCAAAGACTCATCTACTTCACAGTGAAATCTAACTGCTTGTCCCAGATGTGTTTTCTACACTGAGATAGCTAATCAGTTATCTAAGGTAACAATATATGGAACAATATATGGAAACTGATGGATTTCACACTGCTACATCATTTAATGTGGTCACACTTGCTACACACAAGCATGTCCACCCTGGATTAAAATGTATCTTTATCTGCCAGTGAAGATGTAACTATAGCAAAGATTTAGTTAAATTAGCATAATCTACTTTGTATAAGAGTTACTTTGATTTATATATGCTCTATTTTGATTGCTCTTCACTTTACTTCTCACATATTGGTTTTAATAAGTGTCATGTTCCTTGGAAGGCAGTGACTCTGCAGCTTACGTCTGTAGTACAGCCTTGGGAGCTGCATACTCTCATTGTAAAATAAATAGCCTGTACTCTACTATATATATGCTATATCTCTTAATGACTAAATGATATGATTTGAAGAACATCAGAGCCCAGGAATAAAGCCAGAGCAGCACACTGACTCACTTTGTGATCCAGACATTGCTGAATTACATCACTTTTCCCACCTATAAGATATGGATGAGACTTAAAAAACATTTGAATTCTATGGATGGATGAAGAATTTTTAGATGCACAGTGTTGTATAACAGTATAATGTAGCATGCACATAAAATGTCATCATGACATGATTCTCTTATAGTAGCTGAAATGTCCTGTTTTCACTTCTGATTTTCAGTAGACAATGCCAGCCACTAAAAGAAAACAAAGGCATGGCAGTTCTCTGATTGCAGCTTTGCTAATTTGTGTTAATGAAAAAAGATGGATACAGAAAATTTATATTTACAGAAAATTCTCTATTTCCATGGCAACATTATGTAGATATACTGAGATCTAGTTATGTCCTGTAACATCTGTGTGCTAAAATGTAGGATTTACCTGTAGAATAACAGAACTTTGTCTAGCCTGATGAGATGTAGATGGAAGAGAGGCCTTCACAGGATCTCACAGCAAGGCCCATGGAAGAAGACCTTGTGGAACAAGTCTCCTCAATATACAGCAGTTTTATCTGAGCAGCTAGCCAATGGCATGGGGAAGAGATATTATGCTTTCTCATGTACCTTCTCCTCTGATTTTTTTTTTTTTTGAACACTACATCAAGGCAGGTACTATAAATAGGGACAGTACTGATTTTAAGGAACATATGGCTATTCCACTTAGCTAAAGAGAATGAACAAGAAAAACTAAAATGGAAACACTAGAGGGCCTGAGCAGTCAGTATTAAATTAGTGAATTTAAATGGAAAGGAAATAAAATAAATAGTGAAAAAATATATTTGCACATCCTATGATCACACTTGCTTTTCAATTGCTTTGGCCAATGAGGTGTAAGTAGGCCAGGTGGGTAAATTGGCTGTGCTTCAGGCACACAGTAAGGTACTGCATTATTAGTGTAGAGCATCTTAGACAATCTGAGAGAAATGCATTCTAGCAAAATTGAGCATGATAGTCTTATTATTCTTCGATAAACGTTGCAGACAGACTTGGCATGACACTACGTGAGAATAATATACAGGCCCTTTTCTCAAAGACTTACTGGTTAGAATAAAGGCAGCCTTCATCTTGGCCTTTATACCCATGGTACATAACAGCAACTCATGACTGAACAATTACTGTGACTCTAATTGTGACTGCAGCATAAAGATTTTTTTTTCTTTTTTTTAAAGCTCCTTTCTAACTGCTGTGTGAGAGTTCCCTTTGCTTCTTGTTTTATCCTTCAATAATTCTGGTTTGTATCTAACTTGAAAGATTTTATGACAAAAGAACAAATGAAGACTGCTTAAAATTCTAGCCTTTTCCCCTGATTTTATTTATGGTACCTATTACACAGAACTGTAGAAAAGTAAGGCTGAAATGAACCTGAATCATCTACTCCTCTCTATGCTCTTTGGCAGTATTAATTACATCTACAACAGTTGTTTGTCCAGTTTATGCTTAAAGACCTCTGATAGTAGAGACTCCATAATTTCCCTAAGCAATTTACTACAGGGCTGTGCTATCTTGACTGTTAGGAAGTACTTCCCTGTGACTTACGTGAATCTTGACAGGGACAGATGAAACCCATTTTGTTTCTTATATACCATATAGGCAGAAAGCAGATTACTCCCTTTTTTGCAATAGCCTTTTGAGTACTTGCTATCCTGTACACAATCATTCTTCTCTCTAAGACTAAAGGACTTTAGTTTGCTCAGTCTTTTCCTATAGACCACCTTTTCTTGACCTGTGATCATTCTTGTTGCTCTCCTCAAGGCTATATTGACTTACATCAATGTGTGAAAATGAAAAAATGTATTCCAGTTGTGTCCTGACAGATTCTACAGGATGTACTCATAAACCTATTTGCTTTTTTTGCAACATATCACATTCCTGTTAGGCCTTTTCTATTTTGTTCCCACTCCCATGGTTTTACTGTTGACAATTCAAGTTCACATATGATTTTATCTTTGACAGTACAGAAAGGACATTGAATTTTACTGGTTATTTTATTTGTAAACCCACTCTCCAACATACTTGCAGTTTTTCCCAATGCTATGTTGTCCAAAAATTTCATAAGTACACCCTCTATTCCATCATTGGAGGCTAAACACTAAAAAAGCATATGAAAGAAGATTTTTCCTGAATCTCCACTTTTGAACCTTAGATACACTGGTAGACATTCTCTCAGTACAGACAATCGGTCTTCATCTAGCTTAAAATCACATCATTGTGACCACATTTCCCTAATTTATTGCAAGACTGGCAGTTGAGACAAGCACCAAAAGCTTTACTCCCCTACAAACTACGTCTCTTACTCTGTTTGAGAAAAAATCAGACTGATTTGGCATGACTTGATCTTGACAAAATCTTGCCTCTTGCCCTGCTTTTTTATCTCCCAGATGCCTTGTACTCCTTTGCTTCATTATTTACTGCAGATTTTTGTGGGGAGTAGAGTTAAAGCAGTTGGTCTGTAATTCCTCCCTTCTTCCTCTTGAAGTGAGTACTACATACAACTGCCTCTGCTCAGCCTCCATCAGAAATGAGTGCTAAATCAGACTTAAAAAGCTTGCTCTTTAAAGATTGTACTGTGAAGGTCACTGGGTGCAACTAATTTAAAAAGTCCTAAATTATTTGAATACTCTCTGACTTAGTCTTTTCTTATTCTAGGTTCAAATTTTACTGCTCAGTCACTGCTGTTAAGTGTGCTAGGCATCTAGTTATAGCTGAACTTTTACTGAAAACTAGGGAAAAAAAAAAGACAAAAACACTGCTGCCTTCTTCTAGACATCTTCCAATAGGTCTTCATCTGGATTTCTTCTTACAAGGATGATTGACTTTGCCACCCTTCTTATTTGATGCTAGATTCATCTCATTTTCTGACCTGGCCTTTCTGACTTTAGCCTTCATACTCCTGCTATTCTTCCAACTCAGGCTTAAACAACCTGACCTGTTTTCTGCTTTCTGTATGCTTCATTTAACTCCAGGATTTGTTGTGCCATATCACTGATCTTCATTCAAGTGGACTGATGAGAAACCAGCTGACCCCTGACCACGTTACTGTGCTCCCATGGTGCCACACTCTCTCTGGCAGGCACAGGGCCACCGCTGGCAGTGTTACAAGTTCCCTTCTGTCATCAAGTAAGGGAAAGTCCTAAAATACCTTTGTTTCCACTTCAGAGAGATTGTGAGCTGCCAGCCTTTATGTTTCATGATGTCTCCTCATTAGACAGGGGGTTTTGATGTCAGCTGTATCTCAACTCTGGACGTGATCTCCAGTGTTGGAATGAACAGAGGCTGTATAGTAGAGACATCTCCAGCAGCAGCGGGTGTCCTCGCTGATTACTGTTGTGCATATGCCCTAACTCCTTTGTGAACCTGTCCAGTTTACTAGCCCCTGGTCTGCCTTACAGACCCTCCTGCCACGTATGAACCCAGCTTCCTTGTAAAGTTGCATTAGACAATCAAAGAGATGTTTAAGGGAGCTCTACCTGCACCTCTTGTTCACACCCAGCTCACACCTGACCTCCTGAGCAGTGCTGCTTTGTAGGGTAGTGCACACTATCTCTCAGGTTAGTGCTGAACAGCCACTGCTGTGGAAATCCTCTGAATCAAGGACCTAGTGTTCCTTTTTCCTCTCACACACAATGATGATCTTCCATGTGCATTGATTTAGTAGTGGGGAGAAACCTGTGGTCTGATGGGGCTGGAGGCTGTGGTTTCATTATACAAATTTCTGTCCAGGATGTCTGTAATATGACTGCCACATTCATGAATACCAGATACACTCATGTTTTCAAAAGGAAAATTTCTACCAGTTTTATTACTCCACAGAATATATTTAGGACTTGCATGTTGAACTTATTAGAAAACCCAGTCTGTAGGGTCCTGAAGGGAGAACCAAATTCATAGATACCAATTCAGTACTGGACACCTTCAGTGACAAATGCAGTTGTGACATCCTTATGAAACTGAAAAGAGCAAGGGGTTTTTTACTTCCTTTTCAGGAACATCTAGACTTGTAAGTAAGCTCTTTCTGTAGACCTTACAAAAGTGTATCATTGCGTAATGAAAACTACCGCACAACAATTAAGTTTGGTTTACAGCCATATACTCTTTGATAGTGATGTGGTTAATTGAAGTTTCTGAAGCAGTTAACAGAAAGTTTAAACAAACTTTTAATAATCTAACAGGGTGAAGAAAAAATATACATTCCTATTTTCCATTCCTAGCAAGGTGGGGATGGCAAAGTCAATCTCCATATAATTTGTGTTTAGGATCATCATTCAGCACAGATCTTACAGAGTGAAGAGAAACAAATGCGCATCATTCAGAATGTACACTTAGTCATACACCCCACATTGGTGTAGTCTTGGGAAAACAAGACACATGCAGCTTGAAGGAATCAAGAGAAATCTAAAATGTCATAGTTTGAGAGCACCTATGCCCTGTTATAATCTTCTGTATGTATCAGCTGATTTATAATTCACATGTCCAATAATTACACAAAAATTAAAGATTGATACAAGGATATGATATGTGACCTGTAGACTTACCCTAGAGTGAATGATGCAGTTCTTGTGCAGCTCAGGTTCCACATCTTTAAAACTGTTGTGACACGTGTAAACTGCATTTTAGATGTCTAAGTGACAGGTGCAGAAGGGGAATGGGGATGCATAATAACCTGTTGTTGAAACTGTATTGTCCCCACTGAAGTCTATGTAAATTTCCACTGCTTCAACTGAATAAGGCTTTATTTAAAAGCACAGTACTATGACTACTACAAGCAGCCTGTTTCCATGCTTCCATTTATCTTTCAGGCAGCACATCATCACTTGGAATGCAGAACAGAACCTGAAATCCCATATGGTTCAGCTTTGGGAGTTGGACAGTTTGATTCCTGCTGATTATGGAGAAGTTCATTTATCTAAGTTGGTTGTTTAGAGTATAATCAATTTATTTAGGACTAAAGTTAATTGTGTGGTTTTTTTTGTTTGTTTTTTTTTTTTTTTTTACAAAATAGAAAACAATTATTGAAGTTGTTTTTGAAATGCAGGGATTGTTTTGAGAAGTGTTGCACGTGTATCTGAGAATTCTTGCTTAAAGAGCTTTAGAAAAAAACACCATCAGTGATAGCGTCCGAACCCAGTTCCTCACGAATCAACAAGGTTCTAGTAATAGAAGTGTGAAATCAAGTTACACACACAGCACAATCTTCCCTCTGCCACCATTTTCTTACTATAGTCACATTGTCTTTGAAACTGAATGAACATAAGACCTTTTTATTATTGTAGAAGACAAAACCAACCTTGATTTCTTTTCTGACTATATTTCAGCAATTTTTGGATTTCTGTATATGCATAACAACAAAATGGAGTCTTAGAAAGGCATCAAATAATGGAAGTTTCTCCAAACAACTTGGAGAAAGCCTATTCTTTGCACTTGTCTTGCTTTTACTTGTTGCTCTGGGAAACTGGAGTACATCATTGTTTCTGCTACTTGATAAACTGACTTCCAAACATTTTCATAAAACTTCAATTAGATTAGTTAAATTTATTTAACAGAAAACTGTTTTAGTGGAAAAAAAATATTTACCTTTGTACTTTTTATAAGTATGCATTATCACAAGTAATCTGATTAATGATTTAGGATAATAAATCTGTGTATTGTAAAAATGTATGAAGAAACACATTAGTATAGATGCATAAATCCAAATCAGTTTATTTGCTTGTCTACTATATTTAAAGTTAGGAGATAGCTCAGAAGAGAAATTCTAAATTAAGAAATTAGGTTATATAAAGTTTTAACTTGAAAACTCCACAATTATTTTGTTTTACATTTGAAAACAGTTTTCTCTTTTGAATGTTCCTGGTTTTAGAAGAGTGAAGCAGCCTTAAGGATGATGACACCATACCAGGTGTGATTACATCAAATCATGTACAGTCATTTCTGTACAATATGACATGTAGGAGAGGATAATGTACACACCTTCCCACACAAATTCCAAATGAGCTGGCTTTGTGCAGAGAGCTAACTGTTTGCAATGGCATGAAATTCTCTTCTTAAACTATAAATAGGCCATAGAATCAAAGTAGGTAGAAGAGCTTTAATATAGTGGCTTCTTCTTAAATCCATTCAGAAGAGCCACCCACTTGCAGACTAACTGAATTCAGTGAAGAATTAACATTACATTAGCAACGTTCTTCATACAGACACCCTGCTTAAACTTTTCTGCATGTCTGGAGTGCAGAAGACAAACACGTTTTTTCTCTTCCTCAATTACCTAGACCCCTCATGCAGGGGAACCTTCCTGCTGCAGTCTCTACACCTATCAGGCACCCACCTTGTGCCTGCCCCCTGTCCGGCTGCATAACAAAAAGCTGCAGAATATATGTCCTTTTGGGAAAACTCCGCCATTTGTCATGAAATTCAAAGAACCATGGTATTAGTTGCAGGATAATGCCACAAAATTGCAGTGGGCAGAACTTATTTAACATGTATGACTTGATCTCTCAGAGCTGCTGAGGTGCAGTACAGTTGTTTTTTTTTTTCCTTCCACATGGAGGAGTTGCAAAAAAAGCCAAAACCTAGCAGCCCTGCCCTCGATGTTGAAGGTTAAGCTTTTAGAACAATGTAGCAATATTATCCTTAGGTCAGGAAAAATGTTCTTTGTATATATTAAAGCCAAAGGCATCCCTAAGCACAAGAACAAGTAGTCGCCTTTAAGCAAGGACATCCCAGAGCAATTAGACCTTGAAGAGGGTACATTGACAACGTGGCAAGCAAACTCAAGGTCCACATATCCTTAGCTGAACTATCCTCATTACAATACTAAAAATCATGCCTATGGGTCAAGAAAACCCTGGCCCAGGTGAAGACCGTTCCCCTCAGCATGTATAGTATTGTGTCAGCAGTATTATAATTGTGTGTGAATTACTAGCCAATCACTGCAGAGATGATGGACTTGGAAAATTCCTAATTCTGCAAATTTTGTGTATCCATATAGTGTGAAAAGTCACATTGGTGTGCTTGGTTTGTGGGAAACCACTGAGGACCTAGGCTTTCGTAACCCTAAAATAAATAAGCAACGTCTCTCCTGAGTGTGTGATTATTGACCTATTGCACACTGGGCGATGAATCCGCTTTTCAGACTACATCAGTACTAGCACCCATTTCCTCTGTAATTTTGCACAACTCACAGGACCTCTCTGCTTGAATTACTTCACTTAGAGTTGCTCTTACAAACCTCTGAAGTGTGCTGAGGTCTTACTGTTTGTACAGTGGTCTGAAGACAAAAAGCGTTACATGCACGTTACATTGCTACCTCTCTGTTTCCACTCACTTCTTTTACTTTCTTGACCACAGTCATGTTATAAACAAATAGAAAAAAATCCATAATAAACAAGAGCTTTTAACTTTAAAATATGAAAAATATCTTAAAAGTATTAGAGACACAACTATTTTAAGACCAAAGCCTTAAAAGATGTTTAAATCCACTGTATGTACTTTTTAAAATTAATACCACTATTGCAAATTCAAAAGGAAGCAGGGAGGAATTTTGCAAAATCAGGCTTCTTCCTTTAAGCCAACAGCATAAACTTGCAGAAGGTTTTTTACCAATCTGCCATCCCGGTATAGAACACAAACTTCATCAACATCACTGTTATTCTAGCAAATCTAAAAAAGAAGTAGATTCTATATTCCAAGCAGGTTACTGAAAAGCGAGTAATGTTTTTGAAAGACAGTAACATCTTTGGGTTTGCCATTAGGAAATTAAAATGATACAAACGGAAAACACAATCTAGAATAGATCTAAAGCTGATGTCAATGATACCTGGTTCTAGTTCAGGCCCCAGTAATCTCTGGCATCAGAGAGAGACATTTAGCTGTTGGAAAACTATTCCTGGCAGGGACAGGTTTCACTAGGCACAGAGATTTTCTAACCATAGTCCTAGTACACCTCTAATGGGGCCATAATGTAATACCCTAATTAGCCAAAGGTTCATTCTACACTAACTTATTTTAATTTTCTTGCAATAATTTATTTCTTTGTATTCTAATCAAAGCACTACATTTCATGGCTTTTGATTAGCTTCTCTTCCTTAAGAGGTATATATCATAAAATAATGTAACTCTTAAATGGGTACGTCAGATTCTGTATCAGTTGCTTCTGAAGAATAACATGATTTTCTTCCATCCGTACAGTACAGTTACACTAGTAAATTAATGCATGCCAAAGAGTGTTCCTGGGTGCTAAAACTCAATTGTTTACACCGTTCAAATTTTTAGAATAGTCATGTGTAAATTAGCACTGATCGAAAAAACTCCCTGTTAGTCAAGCCAAAGAATATTTCCATCAGGCAATTTGAAACTGGCCAGTTTGTTTTGAAGGCTGGCACAATTTAATGATATGGATATTGGCTGTTACAAGCCAGTTGGCATTGCTGACAGTGACCCCAGCTAATCCGCAGAGATCTCATAATTAAACTAGCAGGGTGCTAGAGTAAGACCAGGCTGTTGGAATTTTGCATCAAGGATGCACATGCTTACAGCAGGGCTCAGAAAGCCTCATGTGTGTATTTTGGTAGGGTCAGACTTACAACTGTTTCAAAGGTGAGATTTCAGGGTAAGAAACCAATGAAGGAGAATATTTCTCTTGCGCATCTGTGAAACTGTATTCCCAAGCTATGCATAGAAAAATGTATAATTTTTAACATATCATTGTATTTAATGAAGACTTATATTTCTGCATTTGAATTCTTATTTATGCATAAATAACACACTGATGTTCTGGGTTAATTATACTGCTTTACTTGAATTGTGAAGCTTGGCCTACATGTAATAGCATCACTTGTTAAGCCTAATATTGATCTTACGTTCAACAAAGGACTGCCTAGACCACACTTTTTTTTTTTTTTTTAAAAAAAAAAGGATTTCTTTCTTAACTTTTATTACAGACTTTTCACAAAACATAGTTCTAAGCACCATCGCCCCCAAGGTCTACAAGCACAGAGTGTTTCTATTTATGCTTCCACTAGAGGCGAGTCCTTACACTGCAATACAAAGGCCTATCTCAAGTCTTCCAGGTGCTATTACATTAAAACATAGTGCTATAGCAAACTTGGACTGGTCCCAGACTTGCAGCAACGTGACACACACGCTCTCCTGTCCTGAAGCAAGGAAGGAAAACAATACATTGTTTCTGGCAGCAATACCATACTTCAGGAGCCTCCTTGCTTGAGGCACCTTTCAGGCTACAACTGCCAACTATCCCATCCTTTTATGCTTTTGCAACACAAAATCTACACTCACAACCAGAAAAGAAGATTATTGTAGCTCTACTATGGTCTCTCAGTGCCCTCTTCATCTGAAAAAAAAAATAAAAATCTTCATGGATATTTATTTTGGATCCCCGAAACAGCTAGAATTTGTAAGCGCCATTTCCGTTCTAGGTTTCCAAGCCTGAATTTGTCTCCAGGTAATGAACATTTTTGTTGTACATGACAAGGTGCCAGCAATATCTGTGAAAAAATCATATATTAAAAAATCAAAACCATAAAAATGAGCTACTCTCACAAGACCATAACTGGAAGGAGTTAAAAAATTCTAATCTACTAGAAGAAGGAGGTCAGGATGATTGGACTGTGGATATCTCTATTACGTAGGTGACTGCTTTCTTTGAGAAGATATCTCAGATTGCATACTAATACAATTATGAATTTTCTGTAAAGGAATATTACATGGTCTGTGCAGGCTCTTGAATGCAAAAGAACAATTCACTCTGCTGGGAAACATGATGACCTTATGAAGGCACCCAATGTTTGTTTTATGAACAGTTGGAATTCTGAAATACAAGGTGTCACCTGAAGACATGCCAAATTCCAAACTGTAAACCTAAATTTGTTGTCAGTTCCTCTGTTTTCAGAAAGATCAGCAACAAATCAAAATGGGATGTTTAATTTCTGTCTAACAAAGAAATCCTCCTGTGGATTTGATGCTGTAGTCCAGAACCTTAATCAACACTACTGATTTTTAAAACTTGCCATATTATTAATGTCTAATGTACACAAGGCTACAAATATTCTCCTTTATGAGATCTGCTAATACTGGAAGACACAATAAGAAATTTCATTTAGAATTCTATTTTTGTTCAGGAAAAATTTTCAGAATCCCATTTCCACACATATTTTCCTAGTTTTTGCAGGGATCTATCTTCATTTAACTCCAATTTTTGTTATTATAATGGAGATCTCCAAAAGAACCTATAATAATTAAATTTCTGTTTCTCAGTTATTATGCCTTACTCTTCCCAGTCTTTCCCAGAAAAACCTCGTAAAAATATTTGACCGGAACAAAACTGTTGTGCTAGGTAACATAGTCTACCAAAACTCACAGGTATGGAACTGAGAAGAAAACCTTGGCATTTTCGACTTCACTTTGTGGACAGATTGTATTCCCAATGCAAATAAGCAACCCTCACGGTTATTTCTGTAGGACAGCAACAATAATTTGCAACAAACTTGTATAATATGAACGCTTTCCACAGTGAGCAGTGATAAAGTATGGCAACAAATGTGCTGCCACCTCCGGCATCTGCCTCAGGTTCTGTAGTCAGAAAAGCTGCTGACAGCATAAGAGTCTGGGGTGTGAAACCATCTCAGATTTATGTCTCACAGGCCACTGGTAAACAGTAATTTTCAATTAGGACTTACAGCTAGAAAAATCATCAGCCACATAAGACAAACTTCAATGAATCCTATGAAGTCAGTGGAAGTATTTCTGTTATCTTCAAAGTGTGTGTGCTAGTTTTGTTTTTTTGTACCACACTACCATCAAAATTCAAATATCTCTATAGACTTGATCAGCCTATAGTCAATGCTGTAACTCTCAAAGACAGGTGACGCCTTCTGTTTTAAAAGTGTGTAATTAAATGTGATGACCATCACTGAGCAACATGTTATCACTGTGCTCTGAGGGACAGAGATAGGGTGGTAATATGTTTTTAATTTTGTATTTTAATTTAGGATTGTGCTTTTATATCATGTACAGGAGACTTAGAAGATTTGGGTCAGGGTTAAATTTATTGCCATACTAAAAATAGCCACAGTATAATTAGGAATCTGTCTGGTTCACAGTTTGATCTTTATTGATTAGTCTGGCAAACATTTTGAGATATAAAATGTATTTGCTGTTACAGAGTAACTTCTAAATTGAGAGGTTGATGGTGTTTAAGTCTTGTTTATAAAAATTTTTACTCAAAATCTCACTAATTAAAGCATGCAATGAGAAACAAGAATGTCAGCCGGGATGAAAAACTTTTTATCTCACATTTCTAAATAAAAAATTAAATCAGTGTTAACAGGAGCAAGCTGTTTTGGCTTCATTCAACTAAGTAGCTATTCCTATTGATCAGAGTGAGAAGACAATCTGACTGAAGAACTATGAAGAGTCTGATCAAAAATTATGTCCCCTCTTACCACCCTAGCTTTCAGCACCTCAATGTATAGCGCCATCTTTTATGGGTGGTTCTAATCATAGAGGCTTCGGGCTTGCTATGACCTTAATTATGAATATGAAATATGATGAAGAAAGATACCATGAAAAATTCTAAGCCTTTCTCTGTTTTGTACACTATAAACAAGCAAAAGGAGTCCCCTTTAGCCTTTGCAGGTTACCGTTTGAACAGATTTGCTAGACTAAAAAGTGCTAATAGAAGATAAATCAGAGTTAATTTTAACATATTTCAGAACATGGGGTGCCACTCCTACCTCACAGGAACTTCTTATCATCAAACCACAACTGCACTGAGGAACAACAGCAGATGTAAACATAAACACTGATGCTGAAGGAGAAAGCAACACTCTGCCTATTGACTATTTACAGAACAAAAAAATCCTTGTCTTTAGAGGTTTTTATCGGCAACAATTGCAGACATGAGTATGTCTGTATTTCAGTAAGGTATCTGGTATTACTTCAGATCAATTATGGGTTAAGCTGATGGTTGCATTGAAGGAAATGGAGATTAGCAGGAGAAATGCAAAATGGGCAGGAAATTTAATCCAAGGGCAAAGCAGGTAAAGTACTTTCAGGAGGTAAAGTATTTGGTGTAGGGAAACATCTTCTGGAGAACCAGGCATCAGTGGGGGAGTGCTGATGAGACAATGCCAAACTTACCTTGTTCAGCAATGTAAAGTAAAGCTTTGAAGGAGGATTTGACCACTGCCTACAACTACATCATGATAAACACCACGCAGGGTGGAAGGAAGCGTTTAACCTAAGGGATTCTTGGTACAAAAGTACAACCAGAACCTAGCTACGAATATCTTTTGGCTAGAAATGAGAAAAAGGGTTCTCACCATGAAAGCTGCAAGTGTTCAGGGCAACCTTCTACAAAGTGTGGGGAGGTCAAATCATGAACTGCTTCTAAGGTGATGCTCAGTACAGTTATAAAGAGGACTACATGATATGGCTCCTGTAAGGGCAGAGACTGCAGCAGAGAGCTAAGGGGATATGTGTTGTCTGTGTTCATGACCCTTCAGAGAAAAACTCCATCTTCTTTCAGGAGAGTTTGTGTGAACTGTCAAACCCACACAGATCATCTCTCTCAAAGCAGCCACTATGGAAAACTACCCAACTTTCCCATTCAATCTCAGGGAGTCAGAGCTGGGCAGGTACCACTGCTCCCTGACAGTGCTGCAGTCATGTTGTCCTGGGTTCAGTTGGGATAAGAGTTAGTTTTCACAAGAAGCTGGCAGGGGACACAGGCAGGACAGCTGACACAAACTAATTAAGGGGATATTTGATACCATATGATGTCATGCTCAGTATATAAACTGGGGGAGCTGGTCAGGGGAGGAGGGATCATGGCTCAGAAATGGGCTGAGCATCAGGTTCTGGGTGGTGAGCAATTACATTATGCATTACTTGCTTTATGTATTCTTTTATTAGTATTATTGTTATTATTATTTCTCCTCTCCTTGTGCTGTACTATTAAGACTGTCCTTATCTCAACCCATGAGTTTTTACCTTTTTTTCTTCCAATTCTCCTCCCCATCGCACTGTGGGGGAGGAGTGAGTGAGCAGCTGTGTGGTGCTTAGTTGCTGGCTGGGCTTAAACCACCACAGACCTTTTTGGCACCCAACGTGGGACACAAAGGGTTGAGATAACAACAGATCTGACCAGAACATGTTAAAACAAATTCGTTTTAAGTATTTCTTATATTAAATAGCTGCTGGTCACAACATTGGTTCATTTGTTCACATGGTGATGTTATGTAAATCCTTATATGCACTATTCCCTGCAGTGATGTTTATAACCTCTGGGAGAGGGATCAGGAGTATAATTCTGCTGTACTGGTTAATGGTGACTTATGATTTGATTACATCACTGGTCATGAGGTTAAGCTGATATTTTTATGTGGTATTGTTGCCATGCCTGTATCTTTGGTGCCTTCCCTTGGAATTTATTAGTGATCACACTCAATCTATGGCAAAGATGGGGAGATACTTTCTCCTGCTCCTTCACTTCCCCTTTGTCCTTCAGGCTAATTACAGCAGCTTTTGAATATTCTTGGGATATTCAAGCCAGCATGTTGTTATGGATATGACTCCTGAATGTGTCTCAGGTCTTGTTGGGAGTTACACAAAAATTTTTTAAGAATACCATCCAGTGATCTGCCCCAAGGCTGGTTAGTAATGGGTGGCAAGGCATGTCAGAGAATAATGGCAGGTATCTAGAGAACTTCTAATTTCCAGTGATTATCAGTAGACTATTGTGGCCTGAATGAAGTCACACCCCTGCTGAGTGTTGCTTTGTGGGATTATGCTAGAGCTTCAATACGAACTGGAGTCAAAGGCAGCCAAGTGGTATGCCACAACTGATACGCTAATGCATTTTACTCAATCCCTTTGGCAGCAGAGTGCATGCCACAGTTTTCTGTCACTTGGAGGGTTGTCCAGTACACGTGGAATTAACTGCCCCAGGGGTGGAAACACAGCCCCGCCATTTGTCACGGACTGATCCAGACTGCACTGGAACAGGGTGAAGTTCTAGAACACCTGAAAATACTTTAACAAAATCATTGTATAGGGCAATACAGCAGAAGAAGTTTTTGAGAAAGGTAAGAAAATACGTCAAATACTTCTGAAGGCCTGTTTTACAATAAAGTAAGGTCAAGGGATCCACACAGAAGATCCAGTTTTTAGGGATAAAATGGCAAGACAAGTGTCATCAGATCCCAATGGATGTGATCAACAAAATAGCAGCTGTGTGTCCACCAACTAGCAAGATTTCATAGGCCTTGTGGGGTTTTGGAGGACGCATATTCCAGATTACATTCTAATTGTAAACCCTCCGTATCAAGTGATCCAGAAGAAGAAGGATTTTAAATGGGGCCCTGAACAATGACAAGCCTTTGACCAAATTAAAACTGGAGACAGTTCATGCAATAGCACTTGGGCTGATCTGGGCAGGACAAAATGTTAAAAATATGCTCTACATTGCAGCCAAAGAGGATGGCCCTACTTAGAGCCTCTATCAGAAAGCATCAGGGGAGATCTGAGGCCAGCGCCTAGTGTTTTGGAGCTGGGGATACAGAGGATCTGAGGCCTGCTATACTCCAACTGAAAAGGAGAGTTTGGCAGCATACGAAGGGGTTCGAGCTGCTTCAGAGGTGATTCGTACTGAAGCACAGCTCCTCCTGGCTCCCTGATTGCCAGTGCTGGGCTGGATGTGCAAAGGGAGTGTCCCCTCTACACACCATGAAACTGATGCCATGTGGAGTAAGTGGGTCGCACTGACCACACAACAAGTTCAAATAGGAAACCCCAGTTGTCCAGGAATTCTGGAAGTGATCACAGAAGGCAAAGATTTCAGAATATCGCCAGAGAAGGAGCAGGAGATGATGGATACTGTACGGGCCCCACTGTATAATAAACTGCCAGGAAATGAGAAGCAATATGTCCTGTTCACTGATGGGTCCTGTCGCATTGTAGGGAAGCATCAGAAGTCAGAGGCTGCTGTATGGAGTCCTATATGACAAGTCACAGAAAATTCTGAAGGAGAAGGTGAATTGAGCCAGTTTGCAGAAATGAAAGCCATCTGTCTAGCTTTAGACATTGCTGATCAAGGAAAATGGCCAGTGCTCTATCTCTATACTGAGTCACGGATAGTGGGAAATGCCCTGTGGGGGTTGTTCCAGCAATGTAAGCAGAGTAACTGGCAGTGCAAAGGCAAACCCATCTGGGCTGCCCCATTGTGGCAAGATACTGCTGTCCAGATAGAGAAGCTGGTTGTGAAAATACCTCATGTAGATGCCCACGTACCTAAGGCCACTAAAGAACATCAAAAGAACAAGCAGGTGGATCAGGTTGCTAAGACTGATGTGGCACAGGTGGATCTGGACTGGCAACAGAAAGGTGAATTATTTATAGCTCAGTGGGCCCATGACACCTCAGGTCATCAAGGAAGAGATGCAATATATAGATGGGCTCTTGACTGAGGGGTGGACTTGACCATGGACACTATCACACAGGTTATCCATAAATGTGAAATGCACTACAGTCAAGCAAGTCAAGCAGTTAAAGGCTTTGTGGTATGGAGGATGATGGCTGAAATACAAATACGGGAAGGCCTGGCAGACTGACTATATCACACTTCCACAAACCTACCAAGGCAAGCCCCATATGCTTACAATGGTGGAAACAACCACCAGGTGGCTGAAAACATATCTTGTGTCCCATGCCAACACCCAGAACACTATCCGGGACCTTGAAAAACAAGACTTATGGTGACATGGCATCTCAGAAAGATCTGAGTCAGAAAATGCGACTAATTTCTGAAACCACCTCATAGAAATCTGGGCCAAAGAGCATGGCATTGAGTAGGTATATCACATCATGCACCAGCCTCTGTTAAAATCAAATGATACAATGGACGGCTAAAAACTATACTGAGAGCAACAGGGGTGGGACTTTCAAACACTGAGATATGCATTTAGCAAAAAACACCTGGTTAGTTAACACTAGAGGATCTACCATAGACCTGGCCCTGCCCAATCAAAACTTTCATCTGTGGTAGAGGAGGATGAAGTCCCTCTAGTGCCCATGAAGAATGTGTTAGGGAAGACTGGGTTAGTCCTGCCTTGGGCAAAGGCAAACCCATCCATGGGATTGCTTTTGCTCAAGGACCTGGGTGCACATGGTGGGTGATGCGGAAGGATCAGGGAGTTTGGTCTGTACCTCAAGGAGACTCGATTTTGGGTGAGAATAGGGTGCTAAATAACCCTGCCACTGTATGTCATCGCTATTACAGTAGCTATATGCAATGGTTCTACAGTAAGAATCATCTGCATCCATGAAGGATGGACTTTGATGGAATGAAGTTGCAGTGGTGATAGAACTTGAACTGGCTTCAGCAACTGGTGCCAAGCAACTTCCTCAAGATATATAGATATATATATATCTATATATATATATCTATCTCAAAGACAGGGAAAGTGGTGGTGATTAATTGTAAAGTGCCAGATCTCGGCATAACATAGATGGTATATAATAAGGCGTGGATAATGTCCTGGGTTTGGTTGGGACAGAGTTAATTTTCACAAGAAGCTGGCAGGTGACACAGCCAGGACACCTGACCAAACTAGCCAAGGGGATATTTGATACCATATATATATATATATATATATGGTATCAATAATATATATCCATATTATACCATGTCATGCTCAGTATATAAACTGGAGGAGATGGTCAGGGGAGGAGGGATCATGGCTCAGGAATGGGTTGAGCATCAGGTGCCAGGTGGTGGAACTTTATACATTCTTTTATTAGTATTATTGTTGTTGTTATTATTTCTTCTCTCCTTGTGCTGTCCTATTAAACTGTCCTTAACTCATGAGTTTTTACCTTTTTTTTCTTCCAACTCTCTGTGAGCAAGCAGCACATGGTGCTTAGTTGCTGGCTGGACTTGAACCATGATAGATGTAGACAGCCCGGTGCCCAGATCCAAGGTGGGGTGGGCTCAGCAGGCAACAACACCCTTGATCCCAGCTGCCTGTCCTTCTCTTCCTCCTCCTTCTCTCTGTGGTGCCTCTGCTCCTCTGCCCACCACAGCCCAGCTGCCTGTCTGCTCTGTAGTCCATTGCTTCCACTGCCCTGGGCACTACCTGGCGCCTAGTGGTGGCTGCAAAGGGACAAGTTGGGGAAGGGATGGGGCACCAGGGAGTGAGAAACAGTACATAAGGATGGGAGGCAGAGTGTTGTACTCAGATACTGAGATGTCGCTGTAGCTTTTCTTATCTACAGAGGGAAATTTGCCTTTAAACTAGAGGTTAGGTTGCAGTAGTTTTTCTCTGAAAATCATAATTTTCCATTTTTCCACTTTAAAGGCTTCTTTTAGTGTGTTGGGTACTTTTCTTTCTCCTCCTTTTATATTACAGTTTTTTGAATGGCTTTTAGTCACAGTTTCCAGTGGCTTCTGTGGGTTGTGCTGCTTAGCAGAAATAGGATTTGATCCATAGGGAATCTCATCCCATGTATCAAATCTTATTTCTCAGGTAACAGCAGACTGCAAGCACTTGCACAGTGGGACTGGAGAGAGACACTCAGGTTGGAAGTAAGATGGCCTCAAGAGAAACAATCAGCTAGGACAACTTTGTTTCACCAATGAATTGGAAGTGACAACTGCATCCTTATTTAAGTACTGTTCTCAGTTAGGTGCTTGCCAGCATGAGCATCCTACTGAAAGAAGGTCTCTGTTCAGCTAAGGCAGCAGTACATAAAATGCTGCAAACAAGTAAGTGGAAATGACTCTCCTGTCTATTCAGCACTGCACTGGGAGAGTTTCAGATGAGGAATGTCTTTTTTCAGGCAAGAACAGGTCAGGCTGCAAGGCTAACATGTCAAAGGGGAATGATTTAAGGGGCTTCTAGCTCTAGTTCAAGGGAGAATGTGGAGAAGAGAAATATCAAAACGGAGGAAGTGATAAAAAAGAAAGTTAACTGCTGAATATGATGTCTTTCAATCTGTGACGTTCAGAGAAAACTGGCAAACATATGTTTCACTCAGACTTTTGGCAAACACCAAAGACAGCACTGCAGACTATGAGACTGAGCTTCTGTAAGGTCTCATCTATGACAAGGTCTTCAGTTTATGTACATTATTTTTCTTATGTTTTTAATTTTGGATAATTAGCAGTCTTCAATTTATCCCTCATAATTCTGCTAATAGATTGCCTATAATCCATCTTTGTTTCTACTGCTGCTTTTTTTTTTTTCTTTAACTGGTTTTCAGGTACGTTTGTTTCCTTCTCTCTCCTGTTCTTCATCCCGCAGGGCTAAACAGTCAAGGCATTTGTATTTTCTTGCTCATCTGTTGGCCTGTCCCTCTTCTCTACTATCACACTGACTCTGTTTTAGCCTGTTCACCTCCTTCTGCTTACGTCTCTCACACCCCCTTGCATCTGTTACCCAGATACTCTCACCAAGATCTCTATTAAGCACCAGCTCCCATCCACCTTCATGCATCTTTCAGCATCTTGATAGCATATCCTGTAATACACACAGCTCTGACATTTTCCTTGCACAGCACAGATAAACGGTTTCATGTGACTGTTAGAGATGAACAGCATTCAGTATTTTACAGACATCCACTGATGTCTGTAAAATATCAGCTTTTCTCAAGGGCGGTAATCATTCCTGTTGTTGGACATCTGTATAATGCTGCTGAGCACACAGATGGGGAGTCATCAGCTGCAAATGCAACAGGAGGAAAGAGACTTAGGTATGTTTATAACACCACAAGACGTACTACATCTTAAATGTACAAGATGAACTCCTAGTGTGATGCCATTTTTGCAACAGACAAATGCAGTTCTTGGATGTAGCAGGGGAGGTATTCCCATGGAGAGAGGTGCAGCTGCACAAGGCTCTTGTTAGACCAGGTGCCAAAACAGGCTGGCAGCTGTGCTCCCATATGCTGCAACACCAAACATATATTGAGACTCTTCTGGACTGAGGAACAAGTAGGGATTTTTGGAGAACATGAAAATCCTTATTTTGTCAAGGAAAAAAAAAATGCAGGATGTAATATTTTAATTTATAAGGGGATATACCTAAAGTAAGGTCTAGCTGAGTGATCAGGAGAATTTGCTCCATTTTGAATTATTTTGCCTTGGGCATGGGTGACTGCAATGGTATCTGGAATTAAGAGTTCTCCCAGAATAGTTGTAATCAGATTCAGATCTCCCAGTAAGAAATCCATTAATGCTGAAGCCCATGTCCTTATGAGGAGAGAAACTTAAACATAGAGGTTTATTTAGCTTAACATAAGTTGTAGGATTGAAGGGGAAACAACTGGTGTTTCTCAAGACAGCAGGTTAACATCTAGAATAGAGGAGATGGAGGGAGGATTGAAAACTCACAGCTGTACCCTAATCACTGGAAGGAGAACAGGTTTCCAACAGGAATTCAGGAGCAAAAATATGACTGGTCTTATGATCATGCCTCATCACTCTGTGAGAAGATTTATCTATGATGGCAGCAGCACAAAAGAAAACTGTCTAAACTAGAACTATGAAGAAGATGGAAACAAAACTGAATTTCAGATTTGAGCATCTTTTCCAGGCTCCAAAAGGGAACACCCCTGTGAAGTCAGGGATGCTTTCTTCCAAGCTGTGGAGTCAACGAACTTAACGGCTGTGTTTGCTCAACTCACTTCAGCACAGCATTGATGATTCACATGGATGAGAGATAGAAGCACGGTAAAATCTGTACTTTTATGTGGTGTATGCCTATGTTTCAGTACGGGAATGTATTTTTTTCCACTGCTAAATTAGTGCACAGAAAGTTTGGTGCTTCAGCTGGTAGTTACATGCAGTCAGCATTCAGCTTCTGTGAGCTTGCAGAGATGAGAGTAACTGCGTTTAGACAAATATGACTGAACAATGACAGAACAGTTTCAGATGAACCAGTGCTGCTTCCAAACAAGGAAACAGACACTATCAGGCACACCATCAAATATAAAATTTAGGAGGAATAGCTAAAAAATATTACACCAATGTAAATGCCAACATTTTCCACCATACGTCAGTTACCTCTTCGATGAACTCAATTATCTTAACTGCCACTGTGTTTAAGATCTCAGGTTTTGGAAGCTTTCATCACAGAATTGTAACAGTATGCATATAAACTGTGGATGAAAGCCGATTATTTTCTATACAAAAAAAAATACTACAGAGTCCACTTAGAGCAGCCAATGTTAAGTTACAGACTATCACATTCCATGGATGACTGTATGCATATAAATATATACCAGCACAGAGTGCATGAACCAAGTTAAACCAGGTGAAGTATTCTTAGAAGAAAGCACATGC
This sequence comes from Athene noctua, assembly GCF_965140245.1. Taxonomy (NCBI): domain Eukaryota; kingdom Metazoa; phylum Chordata; class Aves; order Strigiformes; family Strigidae; genus Athene; species Athene noctua. Next base: position 34,877,712 of record NC_134077.1, read on the forward strand.
ACTTAACCGGTTATACATCAGTGCAAAATAAAGAATGTGCCTCACACTGACAGTGCTTCCACGTGGAGCTGTGCATTTGTACCTGGTGCTGCACATCAACCCCTATTACAGTTGAAGGACTACATCCTCCACCAGATTTTAAGACCCTGTTTGGTAGGCTGCAGAGTTATAAAAGGAAAGACTGTTACTGTGGCTGGCAGGAAAGTACTATGTTTTATCTGCTCTCTGCTGGCATGCCTCTTTTAAAAAACTCTGGAAAAGGGATGTAGTAAGATATCAGTTAAGCCTTTATTTGCTTTGAAAGGCTGGTGAGATGACATGTAAGTCTGTATTTCCCTGTTCAGAGCATTTTCCTTCTCTTTGCATAACCCTCATGAAATTGAAAGGGATTGATTCTGGAGGTACAATTACTCACTGTGAACTAAGTATGCCACAATGACTTAAGAAAATCCCTAGGGGAAAGTGTAGTTATAGGAGAATGCTTGCCAAAACCAGAGCATTCTAAAATTCAGGACAGGACATGAAATCTATAGTCTAAAGAGCTTCAGTCTTTGAGACAGCTCTACTTGCTTCAGCCAAAGCCTATTGATATATGACACTTGAAGCTATACATACTACATCTTAGAGTGAATATACTTCTTTGTGTGCTGCATATTAGAATATGAGAATCTGTGACATCTCAGTCCTTTCCTCAAGCAAAGCTACTTCTTTTCGGGAGAAATACCAAAAGAAAAATACTAAAAAACCCAAATACTAAAAAGAGGCTTTAATTTTAGCAGCCAAGAACTATTTTTTGTAAATGGCTGCAGACCATTTGTATTTATTTTTTCGAGCCATATCCGAAGGCAGCATTTGGTTGCTTTAGGAACACCATCTTCTCAAGTCAAGTCCTGGGTAAAAAGTTGCTGTTGAAATGGTGGTTGAAGGCAGAAATATGTAAGGAGAATTCGAACTAGCATTCACTCTTGCTGTACTGCTCTCTATTGCATGACTTTTTTAAATATTCGCTCTTCTTTCACTACATGGAGAAGAGACAAAAAGCTCATGCGGTCGACAAATGCCTTTAATTCTACCAGTTAAGGCCAAAACAAGAGTTATATCCACTAACAACAATGAAGGGTATTATCAGCCTTGCAGAGGGTTTTTTTCTTTATTTTAAATCTGGGTAGATGAAAGTTTTAAGATTTCTTCTTTTCTATCAACCAGCAGGACACAACTGAGGCTCAAAGCAACCCCCGCTACCCAGGCAAGGCAGCACGCATGGCAGCTGCCTCTAATACTTGGACCCTCTTTCTGGAGGGAGCAAATCCATCCCAGACAGATGCCGAAGTGGGCAGCAGGATGCTGCAGAGTAGCTGCTGGGTAACACCTTGTTTTTGCAACAAGGTGCCTGGTGGGCACACCCTTCTTGTGGAGGGGTGTGCTTTCCAGACTCAGAAGGGGCTCTGGTAACTCAGCATGGCCTCAACTTTTTTACCCAGATTTGATGCTGTGTTTATTCCAGTTTGTCCATGTCACATCTCCCAGTACACCTGTTTTCTAACACAGCCTTTCCCTCTTTATGTTGAAATAGGATAAGGAGGCTTAATCAAATGCCATATAAACAAAGTTTTAAATAAATTTACTCCTAATACTGTATTTCAGTAGGCTCCATTTATTTAACACGCAGAATGCTTTGGTCTGAGCAGACTTACTTAAAATACAAAATGGAGCTATATTGCTAAATCACATTAAACAATTTTCTAAGTTAATGAAAATGTAAGTTCTGTCTGTACACTCAAAGTCAGTGTTGATGCCTAAGGAACAGAAAAAGTCCACTGGCGATATCAACAAAATCTGCAGCTGAATTCATTTATCAATTAAACTAAACACATTACCTATTAGAAAGAACACTGGGGTATTGTTTGTTAGCAGTGTTCCCCTGCTTAGAAAAAAGAAACCACAAAATGCAGGGGAAATGCAACAAAATAAGACCTATGCTAGATCACAAAGAAAGGTGGCCAAGCCAAGTTCAAAGTGCCCTTCCATGTGGTTACATTCATTCACAAAAAAAGGGCAACATTTTTATTTAAATACCATGACTACATTACATGTAAGATGAACTCTGCCCACAGATCATCAGAGCTGTTTGGCACAATGAAAGGTGCCAGTGGCAGAAAATCCTTTTAGGGTGTCCTGAAAATATCCTCACCTTACACAGGCCACAGCTGTATGGTCAGTGACGGTCTTGCATAGAGACGCAGTGGCGCTCAGAAACTCTTTCTTGCCTAAATGCAATGTTTATCATATCTACAACTTTCTTTAAAGAGACAGGCTCCTTAAAGCTTCTGTGATTTGAACCTGACACCTAAATGATACTTGGTAGTGAGGATGGGAAAACCAGAGTCTGTTCCTGTGGCTGAATAATAGACAGACATAGAGATGGGAGTTTACTGGAGCTTCTCTTCCATCCGCTGCAACTGGGATACCAGCTCTTGATTCAAAGCAAACATTACTAGGGCTAGAAGGCAACTGACACTGTGTCCTGAGACTGGAAAAAACCCATGCAAATCAGTAAAGAAAGTTATAATATCTTTCACTTCCAAAAACATTACCTTCTCCATAAGTTGTAAATGATGTGATTGGTATTTTCCTGGGACATATATGAAGAAAAGCATATTGGATCTCATTGCACATTATCCTCTGGTTGCTGTACATTAGTAAATCATTATTTAGTGAAACCGCACAATGAAAATCAGCCCGTCATTCTAAGGTCCCATATGTCTGTGTCACTGTAGACACAGAAGTCCCTGAATCTCATTATCATGAACTGTTAAGTACAGTTGACTGCATCACCAAACATCACAGAAAGAAGAGTAACTCAACAGCTTCTCAAAAGCACAGCACTTGCTTGGATGTTTCATTCTTGTATCCTTCTTCATTGCTTTCAAATAAATTTTACACATTTAGGTAAAAAATTAAAAGGAAGTCAAAATACAGTATGTAAGCTGCTACAACTTATTCGCAAATCTCATGTGGTTACTCCCACTGCAAATCTAAATAGCTTTAAGTGTATTTACCTGCAGTGGAAGGTAAGGACAACAGGTGTAATGCTAGATTCAGTTTTGTTTCAGTAGAAGACTTTGCATCCAGACAGGAGCTCAGAGCTAGATCTTTGATCTCCCAGCATGTTACACACAGGCTTCTTTGCAGTTCTCTGCTGTCATGCAGGACTGTATGAGGAAGGGTCCAGGCTTTTAGGATCTGGAGAGCATTTATGGCCTTCCATTCTGCATTTTTTTTGCGTTCATTGATCAATCCAAAAACATGAATGCATCTTACCCCTCCTTCAGGATTACAGGAGGAATGACAGAGAAGGTTCACATGGTCTCTTATACCCACAAGTACACTGGTAAAGCATTACTATCTTTCTGCCCTGGCAGAAAACCTCTTTCCCCATGTGCAATTCAAAGCTCCCTGTATTTGATAAAATACAAACTACTTTTTCGAATCAGAAAAAGCACTGCACTCCCCCTGCATGCTGCAGTGTTAAAATAACAGCATTAAGCTACAGTAAGACAACAAGAAACACAGTCAAGCAGGCCAGTGATAAACACGTCTGCAGCCCCATCTGGCAAGGGCACACTTTGGTGTACACAGTGCTTTTCCCATCATTTTTCCTGAGTAGGCATTTGTGGGCACTCTGGGGTCTTAAGGGTCTCACATTTGAAGGGCTGCCAGGCTCTTTTCATCACCTTTGGCTGCAGATGAGACTTTTGGATGGGGCTGTGTCAGGGATTATTTTAGCTGATCTTTGGGGAAGCACTATGAAGAAGGCTTTTGTTCTTATGATTGCCGATGGGAGGGCCAGCAGGGAAACATAAAGAGCTACCTTATTTGGCCAGTGTAATTTCTTTTTACATTTCTAAAGCTGCATGAAAGGACTGCCGCCAAAGAAAGACCTTTGCCAAGCAGGCAACAAATTGGACACAGCTTTGAAACAAAGCCCAGTTCTCTGAGGAAGATTGTTAGTGTTTGAAAACAATAGCCCAGTGAATTGTATCTTTTCTTTTGCTCAGCTGTGCCCTACCATATTAAAAAATTGAATTTTCCTTGCCTAGATCAAACATATCAACTCTATAATTTTAAACATATCAATCAAATTGAAAACTGACAGAAAGCAATGAACCAGTTCATGATTTTTTACTATTTAAATACACTGGTCTGTATCTCATGCAGAAAAAACAATTCTAAGCAACGATAAAAGAGAAGGTCACAACAGAAGTTTTTTTTTTTAAAAAAAAAGCCCAGGAAGAACAATAAGAAAAAGGTAACATAGAGATGAATCATTTACTCTTAAAAAGCCACATGCACATTCTGGGTAGCAGTTTAACTACATCATATCAAGTACATCAAACCTGAAGGGTGGTGGCATTTCATGAATCTTTGCTTTCATAGATTAAAGGCTTTCTAGGGAAGACAGAGTTACCTGAGTTACAGATCTACAGCTATCTAAATCCAGATGGCTCTCATTTGTTTTGTGTGGAAGCTGGCAGTAGGCTGGAGCACAGGGACCTGCACAGTCCAGGGGTATGTCTTGCACATCTGTATGTAGTGGGGAACCAGATGCAGCAGTCAGCCTGCTGAAGACACCTTCAAATCTTGATGTTTGATGTGAGCCACAGAGCATGCTTAGAGCACTGTCCTGCTTGACAGGGGCACCAGAAAACAGCCCCAATATCTGTTCCTTAACTTAGATGACTGGGTTACCTCCAACAGATCTTAAACAAAATCCCCCAAAGAGACATGCTTTACTGGCTATTTGAACAGCTCTTTCTCAACAAATGTTCTTGCAGCAATGTTAGCTCACTTATATCACTCTTCTGCTTACCTTACCTGACAGTTTGGAAAGTACCTTTATTATGTTATTTAAACATTTCTTCACTAAACACAATCATAAATATTTTCCATGCATTTCTGAAACAGACACTCAAGGATCTGCTCAGATATATACCTGCTTCAGTCTGCTGCTTCCTTCAGAGCATTAGCAGAAATGGAGAAAAGATAGCAAGTCTGAAAAGGAAGCAGGTCTCTATTCTGGCTAAACAGGGCATCCTTTGCGGACCCCTACTTTGAAATTTAGCTTAGAAAAGTGGTAGCTTGAACACATTCACTGATAACATGTGTGATGACCCGGCACAGAACAGCAGCAGTCTCACATGGAAATAAGTGCAAAAAACCTGTAGGGCTGGAAATGGTTATTTTATATTCAAAAGTGTCATACAGCATCCTTGCTGCAACCTGTGCCCACACAGGTATTTAAAGGCAAAATACATAAGAGTTTGTCTTTGAGTTGGCTTCTCTGCATGTTACCAGATTCTTCTTCACACTATCCAAATACAGAATTCAGAGTTTACTAGAGACTGGAGATTTTACTGAATTCTTTTGACTGGTTTGTCCTTCTAGACAACCACAGATACAAAATCATTGCAGGGAGTCATGCTTGCACAGAAAACCAGATAAAACCTTGAAAATAGTGATATCAACTTGTTAAAGAGTATTTTGTCTAAAACTATGCTGGACTTATCAACAGAACTTGGCTATGTTAACCTGTTTGATTTGCCAGTGAATAGCAGAATCCATAATCTACAAAATAAATACTGCTAAGACTTCAATTTCGGAATAGACACTGAATCGTTACCCAGCCTTTCATATGCATTTCAACCCTCTTGAAGAAAATGGACCTCTCTTTTACATTTCTCCCTCATCAGTTTTGCCACTGAATCCTTTCATTCAAGCAAGGGAACAAGAGATGGTAAATGGATCCAGGTTACAAGCAGCATGAAGAGTTATGCTGTTTTGTTAGACAGAACTGCAATCCTTTTTCTCTCTCTTATGTGAAAGCAGCTACCACAGTTTGCTGCATTTGAATGGCATATAGATGTCATTCATTACAGATGCACTGAAAGCAGCCTGCTGTGCTGCAACACTCAAAACGGTTCATCATGACAGAGATCATTTTAACTGTTGGAGTATGAACTAACACTCACCACAGCAGCCTGTCCTGTCTGTTCCTCCGCTCTCCTCAAAAACATGAAGCTGGGTGTAGAGTACATGGCACCACTGTGCTGCATCGTTTGGAGAACAGGATTTGAGGAAAGCATCCAATGTGGAAGGGAATCACCCCTCCAACAATCCCTGCAGAGAAGGCAAAGATGCTGGCAGACCCCAGGCACACACATCTGCACCGGCATCTGCACTGAAAGGGAAAAGACAGGAACCTCCTTCTGCTGCACAGTGGTGGCCGGACCCCTACAAACCCGTAGCAGAAACAGCAACCAAGTTGTGGAAGCACCTCTCCAAGGGGATGTCAGCGGCTCATGACCAAGCAACTGCCAGCCTATTGTCTAATTTCAACCACATTTTACAGGAAACTAACAACTTTGAGACTATTAACCATCTCTCAACCTAGGTTGAAAAAATTAAGCAGCCAGGAAAAAGAGATATTTTTAGTCCTGTCACCAAGGGGAAGACTACACATTCAGTATACATGTGAATGCTCCTGTGGTGCTCAAACTAAAGACATTACTATGAAGCGTGCTTGCAGAAATAGAGAACTCTTATTTTTGAGAGATGTGGAGCTGTTACGTTTCTAGTTTGTGAGTTTGTTCAATTATTCATCCTCCCAGACAATCACATACACGAACTTATTCTAGGGTGCTGTATCTACACAGAAAACCATGTTGAATTTTTTATTAGTACCTAATGTTCCATAATACATCTTATCACATCATAATGGAATTTTAGAGTAAATCTTGATTTTTAAATGAAGCCCATAATTTTAAGGCTTAAAACAGTTTTTATTGCATGCCTTTCAAAGTTCTTTATAGCAACACAAAAACATGCATCAATGTGTCAGAAAGATACAAGAACATCAGTGAAGGAGGCACAGCCTAATGCAAGAAAAAGAACCAACTTGCAGCACTGATAGTTTACGGTACCTACCTCTACAGTTGCCAAATTCTGCACACTAAAATAAAATAAAAAATTACTACATTTCATTATCATAAAGTATGATAATAATTATGTAGTATGATAATACTTTCTAGATGGGAAACCACAATGCTACAACAAAGTAGTTTTGAAATGCAAGGAATAAAAAATGTGTATGTTTACTTCCTAACTGACAGCATTCTGATTTTCTGCTATTGCTGCTTATCAGATGGACTCAGCTGAGCAGGCTATTTGGAAAAGCATATGACAATAATGAAATATACTGTTTGTTTACACTCCAGATGCTGCCTATTGTACAAGAACTTGTGTCAAAAAATCCACCAAAATCCCGACATCCAGCACTGTTCAGCAAACAATCAAATTTCTCAGTGCCCAGAAATCGAACTACCATTGGCTGTGCAATACATTCAGGCACCATGTAATAAATCTGACAGGCCATGCTCCTGAAAAAGCCCCTGATCACTCATAAACTCAATCAATGAGACATCCTGATTCTGACATATCTCCTCTCTCATTATTTCTAGCTCATGAAGTAACATGCACCATCACACACTCAAATCTACGGGAGTGATAAGCGCAAAGTGGCATTGATTTCTGAAAACATCAGCTACATTATTCAACTCTGCTAGAGTTTGGATCTTCAGAAACAGGAGTCTATGAAAACCTCAGCTGAAAAGGGGTGTATGTAATTTAAAGCCAAGACACTCCCTGGTTTTGTTGATAGTTATTAAGAAACATTAAAAATTAAGGTAAAAGTTCAGAAAGCAACTTGCACATGCCAGCAAACTAGTATGAGAACATCATGTAAAACCGTTCACACAGAGACATAAAAAGTATCAGAAAAGGGTAAAGGATAATGAAGAAAACCAATCTCATTACAAGTTCCAAAATATCCACAGTTGCTGGCATTTCAGGGCATCAGAAAGGAATATTGAGAAGATAAGTGAGGAATCTTGTTTCACCCACGCTGTCAGGCTACAGAAACAGAGCCACTTAGCTGAAACGACCACTGATGATAAATTATTACACAGCCTGTTTAAGACTGATCAATGTCTTAGATCATGACACCCCCTTGGCACATCAGGAATCCCCCCTGAATATGGCAGAAATCCTCTTAGCATTTCTTCAAATCCCAGGCACAAAGATTAGGGTAAACTTCCATCCTTCCTAGTGAAAAATGTAATTTTGCAAATAGCCAACTTGCTGACAGCCTGCTATCTAGTCAGTCCAGTACTATGAAACTGTAAACTAAAGATTGTACAAGGCTATAATAGTATTATTGAGGAATTTTTTTGCAAATGCCTTTCATTTCACAGGTTCACTTGCAATTTACTTCTAAATAATCTATGTATTTTTATCCTTACCATGGTTACTGAGGCAGGAACAGCAACACCCAAGGAGACAAGCCTGTCCTCTCTCGGGTCTGCAGACACAGCAGGTTTGGGAGACAGAAAAATACAGCCCTGCAGATGAGGAGAACTGAAGAAAGGAGCTTCCTTAGGCTTCAGCAAATCTTTTTGAGGATACAGCAGTGACTTCTGCAAAGGTGCTGCTACTCCGTGTCAGTTCCTTGGGGAAGCAGTTTTCTGCCTGATAGCATACGGCTGATGTAGGGCTGATCCCATCCTATGGCTGGTTTCTCTGCAGGCTACAGGGGAAGACTTCTTGTACACAGGTGTATTCAGGCCCTTCTCACTGTACTGAATTCTCTAAAACTCACTAAACCTCCATATGTTTCCTCAAACCTTAGAAAAGTTTTAGGGAATTTAATGTAACATTTAACTAGATGCCTTTTAGCCCTTAGATAAATAACATGATGTCTGTCCACACAGTTATCACATTATTAAGGTTGCCCAGTTTGCACGAAGAGCAGGAGTTACTGGTGACACACTTGCAGTGGCAGTTAGTGTTTCTCCTCTGTCTATTCATGCACAGACGGGTGGTTTTCTACTTTGATATTTCCCCTACAGCAATTTCTGAGGCAAGACCTCCTCAGTCTCCATTGGGATTCTTGACCACTAGTTTTTTACTGTTTCTACACAGTACGCAAGACTCTAAGGATGCTTTAGGAGCTTCTCCAGTTCAGACGCCTTCGAAGCCCCACCAGGCTCCTATAGTGACATATATATTTTGTAGATACAGACTGTACACTACTTATGTTTCACAGGGACAGATATTTGGATGCCGTGTCCCTTCATGACAGTTTGCACAATACACACAATAAAATGAAAAAAAAAAAAAAAAGGGAGGATAAGCAGGCTGAAGGCTGAGATGAAGGCAGGCTTTTTCCTTTGCTTGTGCTTTATTAATTTCTAAGAGTGTGTTTGGTAACATACAGAAGAGAAATGGGTGGCTGTCTAAAGTCAAGGCTCAGACTCATGCCCAGTGTCAGTACAGAGATTGTTTCCTGTGCCTGGCCATTCATCCTCTAAAGGGGACGGCCAGGGCATCGCCAAACAATGCCCGGAAGATCAACTAACAGGCAGACAGACTCCACCTTTGGACTAGGTCAACACTCTCCTCGCACAGTATTTTCAGCAATCCATCTTACAAATGAAGCTATGGGCAAATTGCCCATCTGCCTGAGATGAACTGGGAAGACGCTGAATCCTCGAGTCCTTAATCAGTTCTTAGACAACAGCTTCCCTGTAGAAGTTAGTCTTTTGGAGTAAGAACCAACTGTAGGCCCTGGCTTGAATACAGCAGCATTTGGCATTGTGTTGTGAGTTAAACAAGACCTAATTAATTACTTTTCATTGCTATTTCAAGATATTTTTCAAAATTAGTACTGTAGTAACTTGTTTCCAAAATGGGAAGAGGACACCTTACTTAGATGAAAGCATAATTTAAGATGATAACAACTTAGCAAATATGACCCTGACTTTTTGCTACACTGGTCATTAACTGTAACATGGTAGATCTGCAGCATGATCATTAGTGCTGGTTCCATTTCCTCTATTAGAGACAATAGCAAATACAATACCCTCATTTCCTTATTACTGATGGCAGCATTGCCAGACTCTTTGATTGCAAATCTTCTTTTCTCTGTGTGTTGCAAAATGAGCTTTGCACTCAGCTTAAGACATGTCTCCAAAAATATTTTTGACAAAATAATTCTGAATCAAGGTACTGATAAATCAGGCTGGCATGATAATAAAACCCACTCTATTTCCCTTCCAACAAATTAAATACATCACTAACAAGAAAATTAGTTTTAAATCTGTTTACAACAAAAAAAAACAAGACAAACAAATGAATGTAAGCTAGCAAAATCATGAAGCTATTCATTCAAAATACCATCACCCTCTAAACATATTTTCCTGTGTATGAAACCATTACTCAACATTGCTTCAGAAATAGCACATTTAGAACACAAATACATTCCTCTCTCAGGCAGTGGCAGTACTTCAGTAAGTTTCCTACGTAACTTGACAGTTCACCTACTTGTTTATTTGTTTTTAACAGCAATGAACTAGAAAGGTTTCTCTGGGACACTCGTGGAACCCTTGTTAAAATGCTATTACCAAATGAAAGGAAAGGCCAAGACAAGTTCCCAGCTTCCATGGATCCATCTCTGTAGCTCATGTGTTTTGAGAGGATTTACCTTTAAGCCTCACAAATTTTGAAGAAATAAACACTTTGTGCCTGGAAAACATCAAATGGGATTTAAAATAAAATAAATTAATAAAACTCAACAACAATGCCATAGGATGGATACTGTTACTTATCCCTACAAATCATTAAGTTGTATGCCATGTGTCACGTCCTGCTTGGACAAGGGAGACAAGTGACTCAGATTTGTAAATCCCCAGTGAAGTGGACAGTGGTGAGATAAGTCTCAAAGTCCAAACATTTATTAACTACTCACAATTAACTAACTGGATACATGATAACTGGCTAAGTATATTACGAATTAGAATAACTGTTCCTTGTTCCTGCATTTCTGCTATTACCGGGGTGATCCCCTCCCTGGCACCTAATGGTATGGCATAAGGTTTTACATTAACAATTTTGGAAGGAGGAAGTGCAGCTGTAAAAGTCTCACAGAGGCAGTTGGGAACCCAGATTTCCATTCCTTTCCTTTCAAATCCACTCAGGCCTTGTCCCTTCAATAGATAAAGTCCCAGGATGTTTGTGGAAAAATTTCCCAGGATCATAATAGCCTTTGTTGCAGTTTCATTCCCAGGTAATCAGCATTTCACCCGAGCAATCGGCTGTGGCTTAGAAGTCCTTGAAAACATCTGTAACCCAGATCTGCTTTTTGTTGGAAATTATGCCATTGTGCTTGGCAACATCAGCTTGGATTGCTGAGATCTAAGCACCCATATCTACTAGATATGTAACTGGAGTTTTAAGGGGGCCAAGGGGAAAGGTAATCAACAAGTCTCCCTTACTATCTTCTTGAGCCTCCGTAAGTGGACCCACCCACCATGCCCCGGCTCACTTATGGGGGATGGTGTGTCCAGTTTCCTGACCCTGAATCAATCAACCCCTCTTCAGGGGCAGCTGATGTTTGAGAGGCAATTAACACCATCTTGTTAAGTTTCAGTTCTGTCCCTCTCCTCTCCCAAAAGGTCTGCTTTCTCTCTGTCTGACACCCTGCCTTGATTTTTAGGGTTAATTATGTATTATGTATATGATGCATGGTGTTTTTATGGAAGTCCTTTTCAGAAATACTGTTAGAACCTCTTTATTCTGCAGTCTACTATAATCACTATTAAAGTGAGTCTTTATGCTCTTTCAAGAGGCTACAGGCAAGATAACATCATAAATACGCTTCTCATTACAGAGACTAATTTCCATATTTTTTCTCATGCTGTGATTTGCCTACACAAATATAATTATAATTTTATAAGTATAAATGGTTATAAATAGTAAAATTATAATTATATACATTCTCTTCCCTTACTGTGACTTCAAGTACACTGTAAAACCCTTTACAATAAGATATTCCTATAAAAGGATCCTGTTCAGTCACTGTCTTGTACCTTCCTTCAAGACAAGACTTCACAGCAAATACAGAATACCTGTCAGTTATCCAAACTTTGTGAAATCAGTTAGTACAACCAGTGTATCTGCTGTGACATTCCTTGCACTTATTTGAGTAATAAAGAAATGTTGCCTTGAGACTTTTTGAAAGTAATTTCATTTACATATCCATCTTCAGGCCAGGCATTTATAACTCATGAAGTAAAACTGTTGTAAACATAGTTAGGAATCATTACGACTACTGTCACACTGAGTATAATACAATGAGTATATATAATTTTGTCACATCCACAAAATTAGGTTAATAGAAGAAGAGCAAACTGTCATTATGGAAGCTTACATATTAGAATATATTCTTCAGGACATCTGTCTGATCTACAGTCAATCATATACGAGTTAAAAGTGACTTGTGTACTAGGTAAGCCGCTTTGAAGGTAAAAAAGATGTAATACAGAAGAAAGCAATTCTGTTGTGTTGCTTTTTTAACTGACTTAGAAACATATCATATGTTGATATGTGTGGATGCAGGGCAGAGAGAAAATTTGGCATGTTGCATGTGACAGAAAAAGGCAGGCAGCCCAATGGAGAAATCGCTTTTGGACACAGCTTTGATGGGAAGCAGAGAGGCTGCAAAACTGGCCAGCAGGGCTGATGTGAAACCTGCCTACTCCCCTTCCTCTCTGCCTCCAACAGCCTTTAGAATAATCAGGACTTCACAAAATAACATGCATGACAACAATTTTCATGTACTTTGCCTAGAGAATGTAATATGCAACTATACAGTTATGTCCTTGAGTATAGGGAAACGACTTGGGTGAACTGCAGGTTATTATCGTTTCTTAGTTCAGAGAGATGTATAAAGTTTTAAGTTCTGTACTAATTTTTATTTTCAGAAAAGAAAATATTCGATTAAGCAAAGGAAAATATCAAAGAATAGTAATAATTTCAATGCTTTGATAGATGACAGAGCCCAATTTTTAATTGGAGCTTTACATCTATTTTAGTAAATACATTTGAATAAAAAGTAGATGTTCTCAGTATAATTTTCAAATTGCTCTTACATTTATGTATGGCATGGTTGCATATCATGTACATATGCAAATCTCTTAACCACTTAAACATAATTCCAGCTAGGCATTTAAGTGGAAATGAATAAAGGCATGTATGTGATTTCTGCACAACTCTAGAACTTCGTCTGCACAATTTGTGCAAGGTGTACTGCCACAAGCCATGCAGATATCCTTAACATTAGATTTTTGACATTAGTAATTTGTAAGCAAAGACAGTATTTTTAAAAAACCCAGTTCTTTAAGTATGCTGCTAGGAGTGATCATAGCTGAAGATGCTAGCTACAGAAAGTAATGAAATGTGATGAATGAGTATACAAACACTGCTGGAGTTAATGCTCAGATGGTAGATCTTCAACTCTTGATCTAAATAGTTTCAAAATATTTGGCATCTCAGCTAATTCTTACAATTAAAATTTCAGTACTCTCCTGTATTTCTGCATCAATGTTTGAACGTTAAGAAGGGGACCCTTTTTTTCCTGTAAATAAAGTGCAAAGTACCAGTAAAAGCCTTGTTGCTTTAGGCCACATTTCTGAAATTACCAGAATTTGTAACTGGTACTTGAGATCTAGCCGAATTTCTTTATAGGGATGGTTCCACTATCCTCAGTTCCTGTTGGCCAGTTCAGTATTTTGGGAATATTCCTGAATTTGCATTTCTAAATCTCTGGTCAATGTTACTTTCACATTTGAGTAAAATGAGTTACACCTAGCTAACAGCAACAAAGTCTGCATATGTCCAGTCACGTCAATGTCTTATAATTCACTAATGTTTTCGAAATAATGGAGCTGTCTTAACATTAACAAAGTTAGCTTTGTAAAAAAAGTTTTTGAGAAACACATCAGAACTCGAATATACAGTAATTTAAATTTTATGTTAGTTTGCTACAGTTACCTTTAATATAAGTTCATTTGCCCTTAAAAACCCTGAAATAAAACAAATGCCAAAAGACACAGAGGGTTCCATTAAACCCACTGACCCACTGGGTCCTATGTAGTTGCATTAGGCTTATGACAAGCTCACAAGAAGAATGGAACACTAATAAAAATATAGAAAGTTACACAGGAAGTTCTTCACATGTCCCTGTACAGATTTCCAAAACAAGACCATAGGAGGCCAATAAATTACTCTTCAGAAGACATTTCTGAAAAAAAATGACAGGACCTGTTATGGATTGCTGGACCCATCTGATCCTTTTTCTTCACAAGTTACATCCCTACTACAAAATGGAAAACAGTTCCTGTCCAAATGCACATGGGTGTTTATATAGCACTCATGAATTCCTAAGATTAAAAGCCACCATGTTCTTCACCACATCACTACTGAACACTGTAAATCAAGTATAAGTCCTAACCTTTGAATGCTATTTGAAAAAGTCTTTCCCTTGGTGTTAATCTTGAACAGGACAGGACAAGAAACAACAGCGTTATGAAACTACTACTGCATCTTGGATGAAGAGCACTCATCAGTGTCAACACTACAGCTACCACAAGCCATGCCTGCAAGCCAGGCTTAGTACATGGCTGGTCACACAGAAGAGTACGTTTTCCTCTTTATCCTTCTCAAGAAGCCAAGAGAAATTACTGGCCAGTTGCAAAGGGCAGAAAGGGTGTTTTGGTTTGGTTTATCTTAGTCTTCATGGTGACAGGACACAAAATGAGGACAGCTCCACTTGAAACAGGTTCTTCTTTTCATGTGGTCTAGAGAAGTTCAAAGATTTTTGTCTCCCAGTCCTCTTTCTGAGAATACAAGGAGTATCTGAAATACAAGCAACTAACACTAACAGCTGATAAGAAGAAACATGTACAGTTTTGTATCTATTCCATCATGGACCACAGTTTTAGGAGACTAGATGGACAGCTAAGGAGTGCACTAAAGAAGGTCTAGGTTTTCTATGTAGTGTTTTTCCCTGCATGAATTACCATAAAAGTAATACTGAATTTCTCCTGCATACTGACAACCTTTTTTCTTCTAAAAAAGAACTCAGTGTTCATCTGCAGTTTCTTTCAAAACATTGCCATGCAAATTTCCTAAAATGAAGAGTGTGCCAGAGTGTGAATATTAAATCTGAAAACTAACAATCTCTGTGCTTTTCCTCCTGCTCCTGTTAGCAGTTTAGAGGGCGAATGGCAAAAGCAGACCATGCTGTCAGGGAACACAATATGATATCATAACCCTTAGCACTGAATTGCAGCTGGAACAGCATATTCCTTCCTGGTTTACAGTATCAAGCATATAATGAACGTGCTGAACCTGGCACAAACCTGCAATTCACTGAAATACCAATTTTGAGCAAACATTCTGAAACAAAATTTTACATTCCCCCTTCCTCCCCCATGAGAAAAGCAGAGATTGCTGGGATTTGGTAGCTTTAGATCAAAACAACTGCTTTTTCCTAAATCTACCCAGAACAACACTTTATGTCATGAACAGACTCAGAAAACCACTCCCTACTGCCAGAGGGAGAATGGAAAACACTCAGGATTCATCAGGGAATGGGGAGAGATCTGAAAGTGCAAATGCCTCTTCTATTAAAATGGAAATCTTTTACAAATTCTTCTAAAGAGAGGAAGTCAATGTTCTTCAGTATCTACAATGATGCATAGGATTCCTCCTCTTACATACAGTATTCCCAAATTTTGTCACTATTTTACACAGGTCAGTATCCTGTGCTGTACTACCTAGGCCCCCCTGCCAGTCTCTTTTGTGGAATTTAACTTCATTTTCTACAGAACTGAGCCCGAGGTTTCTTTCCTATTTGTCTGAATACACTTTTTTTTTCTTAACTGTGTGCCTTTTTAAGGCCTGAGTAAGTATATATTGATCATATAACACATTTGCCTTGTTCAGAATTTCAGAATTCTGTGATGTTTATATGTTATGTTTACCTCATAGCTGGTGGTGGAAACTAAAATCCATTGGCCACCTCTATCTCCAGCAAGCACTAACTCAACGATTGTCTAGAAAAGATGCAACCTTTTCTTAATCTTTACCTAATACCCACTTTTCTTTGAATGCCAAAACTGTCAAATATTTTAATCCATTCTCTTGGGTGTCAGCCAGTCTTTAAAAGTCTGATTATCCTATTTTGTCTAAGCTCTAATTTTTAGGTACACCAGTGCCTCAGAGTCTGTAAAATATACTTGCAACTGCACATTCATACCTGTAGATTTTACCTACTACCATACAGATCATTATCAGACAGATAAAAGTTTACCGATATGAAACAAAATCTTTAATCTAGATCTTCCCTCTCAGACCTGTAAGAGGCTAAGTGCCCCCAGTCTTTGTAATCACAGCTGAGAATTCAGTGTGCTCCCTGTGAATTTAAGCTGACAAGGAACTGAATAGAAGTGCAGGCATACAATGAAGACTGAAGTGGTAGAAAACTGAATCAAAAAACAGAAATGAAAACAAGAGTGGGTCCCACATATAGCTTCCTATCTAGACAAGATAACAGCCAGTCATAAGAAAATAACTTATTATAAAATGTGATGGGAAATTAACTTTGAGACTGCTGTATGCGTTCAAAACTACATATAGAAGATATGCTAGTAACTACCCTAATTATAAGAAGTAAATTGTTAAAAATAATTTCAAATTTAAATATAATTAAAAGAGTAATTTAACCTTCAAGCAGAAACCTATCACTTTGACACTAATGCAGAGTAGGCAAGAAGGAAAACAATTTATTTTTAGTTACAAATTAAGATTTTGAAAGTACACATTAAAAAAAGTCAGTGTCATTTTCTTAAGTGTGACCAAGTAAAAAGTAGATGTCTCTTACGGAAAAAGTGTGTGTCTTTTTCTGACCAATATTTCAAGGATTATTTGAATTCCATAACATCAGGAACAAACTCTGCAAGTCAGGCAGTGAAGATCTGGTCTCAGGACATCTGCATGTGGAAATTCATTAATTACACTGCCCTGGTTTTGGCCAGGATAGAGTTAACTGGGAGCACAGCTGGAGGGCCGGGTCCGATCAATCATTGGAGCGTTCCATGTCATGTGACATCAAAGCTCAGCCTATAGGCGGGCGGTGCTCTCTCACGCAGGTTGTTTGTTTTGGGTTGGGTTTCCAGATTGGCTGGGCAGAGGACTGATGCTGGGGACGGGCTCTGTACCATTTACTGTTCAGTGACACACTACTGCATTTTACCTGTTTTGGAATACTATCATTACTGTTGGTTTTGTTAGTATTTTTTTTTTTATATTTAACCTACAAATTTCTTCTTTTTTGTCCCTCCCCTATTTCACCGGGGGGGGGGGGGGAGGAGTAAACAACAGTCCATGTGGTGATTTGATACCAGCTGAGTTCAAACCACAACATACACAAAATAGAAGATCTGCTACCAGAACAAGCATGTGAGAAAATGACACTGTATACAACAGATCCTCTGAGAAATCGAGTAGCAACAAATCTTTCCTACCTGTTCTGAACAGCACAGCAAAAGTTAAAAAGTTGAACATTGGTTTGTCCCAGTTTTGTTCAAACCTTTTATCTTATGAATGAAACTATCTCCCAGCTTGAAGAACAATGGAAGAATAATGGAAAAGGCAAAGGTGCGGAAGAGAGAAAAAAAGCTGATTTGTTCCCACTAAGGGTAAATACAGTCATGGACTGGGAACAATGGATCAGATGTAACCAGAAGGAAAAAAAAATCATGGAAAACAGCAAAATGCATGTGGTGGTCCTCAGAACAATACTGGTTTTGTTATTTTCTCTGTTCTTGGGAGGTCCGATGTTTGATATGTTTATGATGACTTGTGACCTGGAAGATTAAGATTCATTTTCTGTGTGGTAATCTGACTGCTTGCTTAATTCTTGCTAAACCAGTTAGAGCTAGTCTTAGAGGTACTCAGATACTACAAGAAACGGACATACCTAGAAGCTTTATGAGATTCTATGTTTTTTTAAAGAGTATTAGTCCATTTGGTTTAACAATTTCCAAAGGAATTGAACAAAAATGCTTGGGTGCTTTTAAAATCCCACTTTACACTTTTGCTTAAATCCTTTAGAAGTGTCTCAAAAAAACCGCCTTGGCTAAATGAAGACATAATACCTCCTCAAGTCAGTGATCCACTGTGAGAACAGATCCGTTACTACAATGACAGTTCTCCACAAGGGATTGTTAAAACAAGTAGACAGACTAGTTCAAGAGAGTTTAACAAAGGGAAGACTGCTTCTCTTGCTAAGAGCAATTTCTAAAAATTGCAGAGGTCAAAGTGCTAGGAGGGTGTTCATCAGCATAGTCTATTGAGAGGATTGTACAATTATTTGAAGAATGATTTATGGATTTATTCCTTTTATTTTGGAAATATTATTCTGCTGCAGCAGTATTTTCTAGATTCTAACAATAACTCCCATTCTGCTTACAAACACCCCACTGTCAAGTTTGCAGCCTCAATCTACCACAGTATTCGGCTGGGCTGCAAAGATCCCAAATTGGGAACTGTCACGATCACGGCTTTCCCAGCTTTGCTTAGATGTTCAGTATGAGTTGTAACAGCAAAAGTCCATACAGTCCCTCCCAGCTAGGGATCTAGTACAAGGATCTATAAAAATCCACATTATTGCATGCTCATATAAAGGTCAGCTTTCATACATCACTGTTCCATTGATTTCAACCAAGCTATTACAATTCATAGAAGCTGGAGATCTTCATTTGGTTCCTGGCTTTTAAAGTAAAGAGCTGAAACACTTTCTGAAACATATTTCATCATCATTTTTGCAAAAGAATGATAAATAATATAGAACCATCTTAACTGGGGCACTTTGACTGGAAGAAAAAAATTGGTCATAAAATAATAACCTGACCCAATTTTAAGAAGTTTATACAAATGCATTATGTTGTGCACTAAACTTAGATACATAACTTAGATTACTTCGGATGAGATTGACTCAGTAAGCATCCGATCATTCAGAAAGTATCATGAAGTGACCATGATAGTCTTGCAGTATGTCTGGTTACTGCTATAAACACTAGTTCTCACATCTTATTTAGTGTGAACAGGCTTACAAATAATGCCAAATGATGATTTATAGGAATCTTTCACAATGGGGTATTCTGTTACCATCCCAGGTAAATATTCCTGTTCCGTCTGAGTAATTGCATTACTGCTGTAACCACATTAACATTTCCTCATCTCTAGCTACCTTACACAGAGGACAATCAACACTACCAGTCCTTTCCTGCGGACAGCTTTTTCAACACTGTATCTCCATGGATGATCTGTACTGTTCCTGCATCACCACTACCATCCTTCAGAAGAGCCCTTCAGGCTGACGTCTCTTTTTCCATGTGATCAACAGTTGGGCTTAGTTTGAAAAGTCCAACAGTCTGGAAATACGCCAGTCACATCCCATCTGCATTATTTGCACACCTCTGAACACTTGTGTCTGCTCCATGATCTTTGCACTCTTTCTGCTACCTGGCGGCTGCAGACAGCCACACAGTACCACTGGATAAGATCCAAAATATCTCCTGCTGACTCTGAAGTCAGACTTCCAGGCAGAGCAGCATACGAAATTTTTTGCATCTATCTCTCCTAGGCCTTGCTAACATCTTAGTTTCACAAAGTAAAATCACATCTATATTACATTTGTCTGAAATGCTGAGTGTTCCATCTGGACTGCTTTTTCTTGTCCAACATGTCCCCTCTCTTCTGCACTGGAAGTGACCAGTGCTAGCATATAGAATAGACAATTGACAAATTAATTTCTGAGGAATTTTCCCAGCATCTGATTGCTGGTTTGGTGAACATATGGTGTGAAATCAGATGGAAGAGCTACAAATGACTGAGAAGTATGGACAGCGCACAGAAATACTGTATTTAGCCACTAGAAGCCTTCATCTTCCTGTCTCAAAAATCCTTATACCTTTCTGTAAGTGGTAGAATGTGAAATAGTTGTACAAAAATTCAAATGTTTGAAAACTGCACAAAATACAGAGGAAGAAGGTATATTAGAAACTCCACAAACTCCTGGCAAGAAATGTTATTCTGATCTCTCTCAATACTAACACTTGTCATTATGACAATTTGGTGTACGTACATGCAATTTGAAGAGTAGTGACAAATGATTTTTGGTTAGATATGTTGTAATCTACAGTATCCACTTTTGCAATAGTCCATACTTTCTTGCAATGAGCCTTGTTTTATAAATGCTCCTGCATAGTGACAAAAACTGTGATGGGTCACCTTCAGGCAACAACTGCAAATGAAGCATAACTATTTTCATGGCAATATTCTTCAGAAGTCTCTGACTCAAATTCTTGTAACTCTTCACACCAGCTAACATGTTCGGCCAATCCATTATCCTTTTTAAGTTGAGAGGAAAAGTAAGGCACTCTCTTTTGTTTAAGGTTCTAAATAAATTACTATGACATACTCTACAAAAAATGAACAAGAGACTACACAAGTGCCAGTATTTCAAATTACTTTTGGGGCTAAAATGATCAGTGCTGAACTCCACAGGTTTTTGAGATTGTACAGAACACACATTCCATAACTTAGAGCATTAAATGTATTGTTGACTGACATCCAAAGTCAGTTAGTCAGTTCTTGCCCTTCAAAATGCCACTACCTTAAAAAAAATCAATGCAAAACTAATTATAGGAGGGAACTTGTGTGGACTGTCTTCAGTGAACTCTGCTTCTTTCATAGAATCACAAAATCATAGAACAGTTTGGGTTGGAAGGTCATTTAGTTCCAACTCGCTGCCATGGACGGGGACACTTTCCACTAGATCAGGTTGCTCAAAGCCTCAACCAACCTGGCCTTCAACAATTCCAGGGAGTGGGCAGCCACAACTTCTCTGGGCAACTTCTTCCAGTGTCTCACCACCCTCACACCCACAGTGAAGAATTTCTTCCTTATATCTAATCTAAATGTACTCTCTTGCAGTCTAAAACCATTACACCTTATCCTATCACTACCTGACCCTGTAAGAAGTTCCTCCCCATGTTTTCTGTAGCCCCCTTTAAGTACTGGAAGGCTGCTATGAAGGGTCTTCCTGGATCCTTCTCCAGGCTGAACAACCCCAATCATCTCCACCTGTCTTTACAGGAGAGGTGCTCTAGCCCTCTGATCATCTTCATGGCCCTCCTCTGGACTCACTCCAACAGGTCCATGTCCTTCTTACATGAGGGCCCCAGAACTGGACATGGTACTCCAGGTGGGGTCTCACTAGAGTGGAGTAGTGGGGGAGAAGCACTTCCCTTCCTTTCACACCTGAGTATTTACTCAGCCATTATAGGTGAAATATTAGATGCTGATTACATGATGCTAGATAATACTCACAGCAACAGCCTCCAGGATTTGTTTAACAGCATCAGCAGCATCTCGTTCACTGTAGTAACCCTTTTCCACAATCCTACAGAAAAAGCAATAAGAGAAATTGTGTTCAGGATTACACATTAAGGTAAATAAACCATGCAGGAAAAATCTTCTCAAAAATGAGCTAGGGAACAATCAAATTTAAATATGATCAGGACTGTGAAGTGCCCCCTAAAGAATAGAAAACAACCATCTTGCAATTTAGATTACCTTTGATTCCCAGTTAAATGAAAAACTGGAGATAAAATATCAACCACCTAAGAAGCTCATAATATATACATATTCAGTTGAAAGGTTTTGGGATTTTCTAGAATTTGGGGAATCTGAAATACTCTCAGATAAAACTGAGATCTTAGGAACTGCCTTTTCACTATTATTTTAAACTTAAGCTTCCCCTTCCCCATTTTATTTAGTTAGTTTTTAAATAAAAGCACTCTGCTATGCACACACAGATCTGAATTATTCAAGAGAAAGGATTGGTGTAAAAATTTACTAACTTTAAATTATCCCTTGAGTATAATAGGCTGAACAATTGTTATTTTTTCCCCCATCAGTAGAAAACTAGGGTGTCTGTAGTCAAAGAAACAGTTTCATTAAAACTACTTTTTATTTTGTATAGATAACACATAATAGCTTGATTTTGTAAAAGAGCTCACCATGTGCAGCTTACAGTGAGTTCAGCAATAGTTATGATTTCTGAAGATCCTGCAAATGTGGTTTTCTTTCACTGTTTGCTTTACATCAGTTCAATATTGTAAAACCAAACCAAACCTCAATTTTCTTATATAATAATGTTATCTCCCTGCAACCTTACCAGGATAAAAACATTAAGAAAGAAAATACTTTTCTGTGTTAAGGTAATGTACTAGTGTATTTCAACATGTTGTATGCTATGCTGCACAGAAAGGTCAGCAAGCGTTAATGCAGATTTCTGGGTTGGCCTCCTAAAGCCCAGCTGTGGTACTGCAACTCTTTTAGAAGAACAGCAGCAGTGGCACAGGGTCTGGGGGCTGACTCAGGATTTGCATCGCACATTCTCCAAGAACTGCCATCACAGAATGAAACATTATATAAATGTACAATTCAGTTAAACAGAGTCAGCAGAAAATAGATTTGCACAATGAGAAGGTAATAGAAGAAGGATCTATCATTAACCTGCACTAATGCTCCATTTAAGTCACCCAACAGTCTTTTTACTATTGTATTTAACTACACATAATATATTGAACTACAATAATTCTCGGTCAGAGAGTAACCTTGAAGGCAAGATCTTTGACCTGAAGTTGTAATTTTTTTACTATATTCATTTTTCAAAGCCCAAGAAAACATAGATGGATGTTGTCTAGAAACAGAACCTGTTGTGCCTATGAGACATTTTGTAAAAAGATCTGCAAGCGCATGTCAGTTTTACAAAACAATGCCCTAAAATCCTCATGAATCAAAAGAGCAAGCAGCCTATAGAGTCTGAAGTCAAAAGCCACTGGAAAGACCTTCTGCCTCAGGGTCCAGAAACAGACTCTCCTTGTGGCAAGAAGGGTATCTTTTCTCTCAACTTCCCCTGTTTTGCAGTATCTTTTTATCAGTTCTTCAAAATAACAGACTCACATTGAGCTACCTTCAGATGTACCTTAACTCCTTACACTTTTACAAAAGCTGACAGGAAGGGTGTTGACTAATATACATATGAAAAGCATTACTACACACTTGTTAGAAGATTAAGTGAAGTAAGAAACAGTGCAAAGATAATAATCCACTAGAACCAGAAGTAACAAGCATGGCACTGAGGAAAATACTCTACACAGGGATATTCCCAACCAGCTGTAATTACTTTACCTTAATACTTATTGTGTTCACAGATAACTAAGTCTATTCATATGGTATTAGTAACAGCAAGCAATTCTCCAGCAGGAGTTGTTCTATTTCACCGTTATTTATTTGCTGCATAATTATTTGGCTTTATTTCTAGAAGGTTTTTTTTTTGTTTGTTTGTTTTTTTCTGGCAGCCTTTCAGCTACCATCCCATATGCACTGCATACCTCCAGTCCTTACCCTGATTTGGTTATCTGTTTAAACCATTAGGGAGAGCTTTACTTGAACTTACTACCACAAGGGTAAAATAAAGCAAAGTTTACTCAATGAGACATAATGTTAGGCTTTTAGCTTTAGAGGTTACAAAAAATCATCAATTACACAATAAAATGCTACATTATGCTTGAAAGTAAGATTCCTCCTTAGCTATTTCAAGCAGAATCATCCCTCTTTGGTACATTACATGGCAAGACCTGAGCCCCAGTGAACCTCTTGCATGAGTCTTGTTCCCCCAAATATACTGGTTTGGCTTCCTCCTCCTTTTTAGTTCAAATAAGCTATTTAGTGTCAGCCAGTAGGTTCCCGTCTGCAGCATCCATAGGCATTTCTGAGAATACAGACCTCGCCCTCATTCCACCTTCCCCCTTCTCTGCTGCTGAGTGCGAACTTGCTCCTTTGATCATGGCACAAAAGGCATGTTAAAACACTGTCCTAGTTTTACTGCATTCCATGTACTAGACATTCACATAATCATTGTTAAGTTTACAATCTCTACTAGGGCACAGGAGATTAAAAAAAATTCAAATCTGGTCACAAGAGAGTAAACCCAAAAAGTCTGCTGTGCTGGTTTGACCCTCTGCTTTCAAACTGCTATAAATTTTGGAGTATATTCCACAATGCACCACAGGAAAAAAACAGGCATGGTGGGACTGCTGATGGGGAAGTGCTGCACCTAGGCAGAGCTGCCAGCAGCACCCTGGGTTTAATTCCACCATCGCTGAGGCATACATCCCCTGGAAATGGGCCACCTTGCTGTGGAGGTTTGAACGCAGGTGGCAGCCAGATCCAACGTGGCCAGCCATTCACCTCCCCCTCCCCCCTCTAGTAAGATAGGGGAGGGGCAAGAGAAGAGAATTTGTGGGTTGAGTAAAAAGAAAGAATTTACTAAATGTAACAAGACAACAAAAGTAACAATAGCGAGTTCAAAAAGAAAATGGGTAAAATGCAACAGTGGCTTACCAAGCATAGCAACCGCCCCCCACAGCAACAAAACTGACCTTTGAGCAGAAGGCTTGTGCGCCTGAGAGGGTGCGATAGCCCACCTGGGCATGACATCACATGGTATGAAATAATCCTGGTCGAAACGGAGCAGGGCCAGCTGGCTTGGCAGATCCTCTGGTATTGACCAACCAGGTGGCTTTTGCTGAATGCACGTCCCAGTGTTCGAAAGTTCCAGCACCCATTGCTCTCAGTGTCGTTTTCAACAACCCATTGTATCACTCAATTTTCCCAGAGGCTGGTGCATGGTAGGGAATGTGATATATCCACTCAATGCCACGTTCTTTGGCCCAGGCGTCTATGAGGTTGTTTCAGAAATGTGTCCCATTGTCTGACTCAATCCTTCCTGGCGTGCCATGCCGCCGTAAGACTTTCTCCTCAAGGCCTAAAATGGTGTTCTGGGCAGTGGCGTGAGGCACGGCATGAGTTTCCAACCAACCAGTGGCTGCTTTCACCATTGTAAGCACATAGTGTTTGCCTTGCTGAGTTTGTGGGAGCCTGATATAATCAATCTGCCAGGCCTCCCCGTATTTATACTTTGACCATCATCCTCCATACTAAATGGGCTTTAACCATTTGGCTTGCTTGATCGTAGCACCATGTCTCACATTCATGGATTACCTGTGCAATAACATCCATGGTTAAGCCCACCCCTCGGTCACAAGCCCATCTATATGTTGCATCTCTTCCCTGATGGCCGGAGGAGTCATGGGCCCAGCGAGCCATAAACTGTTCACCCTTATGTTGCCAGTCCAGATCTACTTGAGACACCTTGATCTTGGCAGCCTGATCTGCCTGTTGGTTGGTCTGATGGTCTTCAGTGTCCCGGCTCTTGGGTACATGAGCGTCTACACAGCGTACTTTCACAACCAGATTCTCTACCAGAGCAGCAATATCTTGCCATAATTCAGCAGCCCAGACGGGTTTGCCTCTGCGCTGCCAGTTGCTCCATTTCCACTGCCGTAACCACCCCCACGGCGCATTTGCCACCATCCATGAGTCAGTACAGAGGTAGAGCACCGGCCACTTTTCTCACTCAGCGATATCCAAGACCAGCTGGATGGCTTCCACCTCTGTGAACTGACTCGATTCACCTTCTCCTTCAGCAGCTTCAGTGACCCATCACGTGGGGCTCCATACTGCTACTTTCCACCTTCAAGGTTTCCCCACAAGGCGACAGGACCCATTGGTAAAGAGGGCATATCGCTTCTCATTATCCAGTAGTTTATTATATGGTGGGGCCTCTTCAGCACGTGCTACATCTTCCTCTGGCACCATCACAATATCTTTGCCTTCTGGCTGATTTGTGATCACTTCCAGTATTCCTGAATGACTGGGGCTCCCTATTCAAGCCTGTTGTGTGATTAATATGACATGTTTACTCCATGTAGCATCAGTTTCATGGTGTGTAGAGGGGACACTCCCTTTGAACATCCAGCCCAGCACTGGCAGTCGGGGAGCCAGGAGGAGCTGTGCTTCAGTACCAATCACCTCTGAAGCATCTTGGACCCCTTCATATGCTGCCAATATCTCCTTTTCATTGGAGTGTCGCAGTTTTCTGATCCTCTGTATCCTCTGACTCCAAAATCCCAGGGGTCAACCCTGAATCTCCCCTGATGCTCCCTGCCAGAGACTCCAGGTAGGGCCATTCTTCCCGCCTGCATTGTAAAGCATGTTTTTAAAATCTTGCCCTGTCCAAACTGGCCTGAGGGCTACTGCATGAACTATTTTCTGCTTAATTTGTTCAAAAGCCTGTTGCTGCTCTGAGCCCCATACAAAATAATTTTTTTTCCAAGTCACGATAGATGGCTGACAATCTGACTGTAATTTGGAATGTGCAGTCTCCAGAAACCCACAACACCCAAGAAAGCTTGTATTTCCTTTCTGTTAGTTGGTGGGGACATAGCTGTTATTTTATTAATCCCCTCCATTGGAATCTCACAACATCCATCTGGCCATTTTACTCCTAAAAACCGGATCCCTTTTGCAGGTCCCTTGACTTTACTACGCTTTATGGCACAAGTGGCTCTCAGACGGATTTAGATTATTCTCTCCCCTTTCTCAAAAGCTTCTTCTGCTGTGTTACCCTATACAATGATGTCATCAATGTACTGTAAATGTTCTGGGGCTTCACCCTGTTCCAGTGCAGCACGGATCAGTCCATGGCAAATGCTGGGGCTGTGTTGCCACCCCGGGGCAGTCGATTCCAGGTGTGTTGGACACCCCTCCTGGTAAAAGCAAACTGTGGCCTGCATTCTGCTGCCAGAGAGAAGGATGGAGAAAAATGCATTGGCAATATCAGTCGTGGCATACCACTTGGCCACCTTTGACTCTAGTTCATATTGCAGTTCCAACATGTCTGTCATGGCAGCACTCAGCAGTGGCATGACTTTATTCAGGACACGATAGTCCAGTGTCAATCTCCACTCTCCATTAGACTTTTGCATTGGCCATATGGGGCTGTTAAAGGGGAGTATGTCTTGCTGATGACTCCTTGGCTCTCTAGCTGATGAATCAGTTTATCGATACGGATTACAGAGTCTCAGTTGGTGTGGTATTGCCGTTGGTGCACGGCAGTTGGCACCCATTTTCTACAACCCTCATCAATCCCACCACAGAAGGATCCTCTGAGAGACCAGGTAACACAGACAGCTGTTTAATTCCTTCTGTTTCCAAGGCAGCTATACCAAAAGCCCACCAATACCCGTTGGGGTCCTTAAAATACCCTCGTCTGAGACAATCTGTGCCAAGAATACATGGAGTGTCTGGGTCATTCACAATGGAGTGTTTTTCCTACTCTTTTCCACTTAGGCTCACCTCGGCCTCCAATACAGTCAGCTGTTGAGACACTCCTGTCACTCCTGAAATACAAACGCGTTCTGCTCCTTTAAAATTTGATGGCATTAGGGTGCATTGAGCATCAGTGTCTACTAGAGCCTTATACTGCTGGGGGTCAGATGTGCCAGCCCATCGAATCCACACAGTCCAGTAAACTCAGTTGTCCCTGTCCTCTGCCTGGGTGGAGGCAGAATCCCTCTAATGTTGGTCATAATACCTGCCAATGACAAATGGGTTAGTGTGGTGTGCACCTGTTTCAGCCTCACCTTGATGACTGGAAACTGAAGCAGCATTTCTCCTGAAAGGACAATGTTCTGTACTTGCTCTTCTTTCCAGCTCACATACCTGCTTTTCTAGGAGGTAGGTAGGTTTTCCATCCCTTTTCTTCATGTCTTCTCCATGGTCACACAGACCACAGCTTCCCCCGTGGTGTGTACCAGTTCTCTCGAGTAGAGAAACAATTGCTCCTAATAGCCGAGATTCTGGTCCGTGCAGGTGGGAAGTAGAACATGTTCTCCCTAAGTTGCTGGAATTTTTGAGATAATTGCTTCACAGCTGCAATAATGAAGAAAGAGACACTTTCTTCATATTGTCGTAGTCAGCGAACCAGTTCATTCACTGTTGGTCCCTCTTCATCTGGCCACTCCATTACTGCTAATGCACTGGCATATGATGAGGGTGTGCTCCGTACAAAAGTCCTCTGCATGGGCCGGGTGCAACAGACTTCATCTGTGGGTAGCTGTGCATTATCTGGTTCATAGTAAACTACCTCCCGCACAGCTAGCTCCCTCAAGTATTGAATGCCTCTCTCCATAGCGGTCCCCTTACTTGGTCGACATGTCAAGTCATCCTTGAAGGGATACCTCTCCCTCACACTTGACAGAAGTCGCTTCCAGAGACTAAGATTCTGTGTCTCCTTTCTAATGGCTTTGTCAATGTCCCTTTCCTTAAACAAGGATCCCAGCTGCCTCGCCTCCCTGACCTCTAGTTCCATGCCACTGGCCCCGCTATCCCAACACCGCAGCAGCCAGGTAACAAGTTGCTCAGCTGGCTGGTGGCTGAAATCTTTTCTTATGTCACGCAACTCACGCAAGGACAAGCACTGGGTGACTATCACTGGCTCTGCCTCCTCCTGTTCTTGTGATGGGCCTGTTTCATCATCACCCTGTACACTGTGAGGGGATTTTCTTGTGTATTTCTTCTTCTGTATGGGAGCAACTGACACTGTCATGGTTTGGTTCTCTGGTTCAGCTGGAGCTCCTGTGGTCAGGGTTGTAGTGGCTGCAGTTTCCGTTATTTGGTTAAATAGTAGCTTAACCATAAACAAAACCTGAACCACATGCAGGAAAACACTAGCTCCTAACAGCACGATAACCATGTTTAGACCAACATTCTACAGTTATCTGAACCCCCCAAATTTCTCAAACACAGCTGTAAATCGCCCCAGGACCAATGACTGCATGCTATCATAGATGAGCAGTTAACCCACCTCTCACGGAAGGGGAGCAACAGCATGGGAAACACGTATTGCATATCAGGTGAAAAGATCTTAAGAGCCAAACAATCCACATTTTACCCGTTTTTTTGTTATCTCATACAAAATGAAAAGACTCCGTTCCCCATGTTGGGCCTCAAAAACAGTGGAGGTTTGAACTCATGTGACAGCCAGACGCCACTTGATTGGCCCTTCACCTACCTCTCCCCCCTCTGGTAAGATAGGGGAGGGACAGAAAGAAGAGAATTCATGGGTTGAGTAAAAAGAAAGAATTTATTAAATATAACAAGACAACAAAAGTAACAATAGCGAGTTCAAAAAGAAAAAGGGTAAAGTGCAACAGTGGCTTACCGAGCACAGCGACCGCCCCCCACAGCAACAAAACCGACGGAGCAGACAGCTTGCCCTCACACAAAAGAGAGAGCCTGAGAGAGCAACCGCCCACCTGGGCATGGCATCACATGGTATCAAATACTCCAATGAAAATTAACTTGATCCTGATCGAAACCAGGACACCTGCCCATGCCTTGAGTCTAACAGCTGCACAATGGCCTTGTGCTCCTCACTTCAGAAACATGTAAGGCAGAAGATTTCAAAGTTTCAACAAGATTTGAAGTTCTCTAATTTCCAACATATGTGATTTAGATCAGAGAAATACACAACAATACAGTTAAAATTCAATTTACATTTCTCCCTTCATCCTACAAATTTCTAATTTTACAGTAATTTTAATATCGAATAGATAAACGGGGGGGGGGGGGAAGAACAGCTTACTTTCAATGTCCAACCAATGCAGGAAAGAAAACCATCAAATACCTAACTGCTGGAAACAAGAGAGGTCAAACTGATCTGTAAGACTGTGCTCTTGACCACAGCATGTAGAAGACCAGCACAGCCTGACTTAGGCAACTATATGTTAAGGATAGGACAGTGTTCTCATTTACATTAAACACATAACAGAAGAAGAAACAGACACTGAAGATTATGCTATTGTGCATTTACACTTTACAGTAAATAAACGTAATGAAGTGTAGGTCCATTTCTCAGGAGAGCAATAAAAAACAACTGTAGAATTTTTGTGCAATGCACATGATTTACCCATTGATGTTACATATGAATAACGTGCATTGGCAAGCCAAGTACAGCTTATGTCACATGCAGTCATGCAGTTAACTTTCTAGTTTTTCACAAGTCTAGAATCCATACTTACTGAGAATACAAACCTAATTCTTAATTAATAATAATCTAGCCAGTAGAAAACCTAATCTTCTCTAACAGCAATAAATGAAAAAACACGTAATTCTTGCTAAAGATGAAAATTAATTTCTAAGGGCCTCTGCTTTAAAAGTAAAATCTGACTATTAGACTTAAAGAAGAGTACTGAGAAAAGATTATCCTATAGTGTAGGTCCTGTAATAATGCTGGGAGATCATGTGCATATCTATTTTTTGCATCCTCCTTGTGATAGTTTGCATAAGACAAATGGTAGGTGTGCCAGTTTGCTTTATTATAACAACACTCCTACCTGAGACCAATAAAGCTTCTTTACAAGGATTTTTCAATTTCAGCCTGCAGATTAACTCTGACTCATTGCCCTTTTTTCCACAACAGGACACCTGCGGAATTTTGTTATTATGGAAGCAAAACCAATTTTTTATACCTAGTTTACAGAATGATCTTTAAGAAAAGCATGGATGAAGGAAGATTAAACCTGCACTGAGAGGATGGAAAGACAGGAACAGAAACAATAGGGAACTAATTAAATAGTCCCTTTGATATACAAATGAAAGAGCCAGGTAGGCCAAAAGAGTGCTGGAGAAAAAAATCATGAGGAATACAGCACAGAATCCAGAAGAAGGGATACAGAAATGCTTAAAATCAAAGGGAAAAAAAAGCTTGGAAAAACACTGAATTTGGTGTCACAAACACCCAGGAAATTCAAGACAGAGCTTTGAATAGAAGATTACATTCTATATCAAGCAAAAATGTGATGTTGATGAAATAAATACTTCCTCTTCTAGCCACACTTGTGTAAAATCACTTTTTCATGCTTGCATGTACACATTCATTGAAATACACTGATTGTTTACACTTGTACATGGCAAGACACACATCTAAGAGAATGTACTGATGGACACCAAGCTACGCATCTCCTAAAACACTACCTGATTTAATTTTGTTCAAATTTGCCAAGCACATGTGAACATATTTTAGACAAACCCATCTCCTTCTACAAAGAGAGCGAGGAAGTATTTCCCAAAGGCCCCTTCCTCACTCCTCCTTTCCACTACTGCCAGAGATGGAGATGCCCCTTGGGAACAGCTCAGCTTTCTGTGGTTTCCCTGCCTGCCTGCCTGCTTGAAGGATCCAGTCACCCGGTATAGCCCACCCTGCTGTGCCCTCTGAACCAGATACTGTGGCCACCCCACAAAAAGCTCTCTCAGGTGCTGTTGCAGCTCAGAGGTGGAAAAGCCTTGTGATGTCAGGTAACAGAGCTATAAGGATTTTAGTATGGAGCAAAAGTGCCCTCATCATCACACCACCCAACACAGCTGTGGAAATGTACAACGTATTTCTTGTGATGCATGCATTCTTATCCACAGCAAGTAGTTGAAACTTGGCAGCTTCCAAGTGATTGTCAAACACATGTATGTATTCAAGTGTTCAATAATTTGCAGTAATGCTTACCAAATTCCATCCAGCCTTTCTAGCACTTCTGTTCCCTCTGAGTACTGCTAAGTTCTGTGGCAATACAAATCCTTTAGTTTTGAAGAGTTTAGTGTAGCCTCTACCACAGAAGTGCAACCCTTTGTTGCTTGCAATGTTTCCATTATGCACCTCTTCATCAGGGCCTACATCAGCAGATGCATAAATTCTTACCAGCATTTGCCATGCTTCTACAGCCTGCAGTATAATTTGGAAAGACCATGCACTGCATTTTACTCCTTTTAGGACATTCTTCTTAGGACTTGGTACTATGCCTTAATTCACCACATCTGTATGAAGTCACTGAAAGCAGTGGGCTATCACAGTAGAGGGAGGTATATAGTGCCACACTTGCTCTGAAGAAACTTTATTACTGATTGGAAAAAAATAAGAGCGCACTCCTGCTAAACTAAACACATTTGATCTGAAAATCAATGAGGAAAAGGATGGGGAATCCCAACATGTCATTTTAATATCAATTTTCAGAGCAGCATTAAAATTACATTGATACACAACTTTACAGCTGACTGAAATACATGTATTTGGGGATTAATGACAAGTACATTAGGCAACAAGCAGAAACAATCAATCTCCTGCAAAAACAAACAAGTGAACATTTCATCACAGAAGGAAAGGAATAGGTTTTGGATTTGATTTTTTAATGAGTAACAAAACAGAGGGCCAGAGTGCTAAAAAATGGAATCAAAAACACCCAGCAAATCACTCTGAACAAGCAGGATGGCACACACCTCTTCATGTAAGGCTGCCAATACCTTAAATTCTCGGTCAGCACTGGCTGTTGCCTCAGAAGTGAGACCTCTCAGCTGAGACTGAGGAAGGTTTGTACAACCTTCCCCAGGCAGTGCAGCCCACAGAATCACTCCAAGCCTTGCACTGAAACAACTCCTGAAACCTGTGATCAGGAGCACCAGGGGGTGGAAGAAGCAACACCGAAGAGGAACCAAATGGTACAAGAAATGTATAATAATAATACCAGCTCCCTGACCCTGAAACCAAAGTTTTGTTTTTCTTGGGTATGGGAAACCAGTGAGATTATTCCTGCAATTTTAAACACAAGCTGTTCTCGTGACTCCTTGTGATCAAGAGAATTTGAAGACTTACCCACTTTTACAAACTTACTTCTTCCTCCTCCACACTCTAGTCCTTCTATTCTTAGCTTTACTTCCCTGCTTCCCTCCCACACGGGCCACCCTATCCATCCTTCAGGTTTGCCTGAAATCTAAGCAGGTAAAGGCAGTTTCTTGCTTCCCTTACCTCAGATTGGTAAATGCACTTAGTTTTATGTAATCAGTCTAAACAGTTACGTTAAAATTTGCAATATTTAGCCATCATCGGATATTGCTAGTACAAATATTATTTCTCTACACTGTGGAGCTGGTTGCATTTCAATATTAAGTGAATCTAGAGGCATATCATATAGCTTGAAGAAGGCCTGCTAAATTTATTTAGCCATCCAAACCAGTAAATTTTTTAATTAGTTTATCAGTTCTCAGCATTGTTTCTCTTTCTTTCTTCACGCTAAGGCTGTACATGCTTTTTTGATGATTCTTTATAAATACTGCAATATCAAAAAAAGTCACCCCTGTTTGTAGGGTCATTTTCATTATGCCTCTAGCTGGCTTTTATCCAAAACTCTTGTACCACATCTTAACTGTGGGCATCTTGTTACATCATGTACAGTCTCAGGTGAGACACTGGCCTATATAAATACCTGTTGCAATGCCAGTACATGCTAACGTTTTTTAATAATATTTGGTTCTATATAATGTGTTAATTTACCTAAAATTCTTTGGTTGTCATGGAGATTCTTTTCTGTACATATTCACTTAATGCTTATGTAAATTCTTACATTCCATTAAAATGAAATTAAAAGGTAAAGTGAGACTGAAATTTAGCAGAAACAGGAAAGAAAATTACATCACTCTATTCAACAGCAAAAAGGTTTCCACGAGGAACACTTTCTCAATGAATGATCCACAGATCTATCGGCTCGTATCTGTACCAAGATGATTCCAATTCCTTGTTGCTTTGATGCATTTGTTTAGTTAAAAAGTAATATTTATGCATTTTCCAGTTGAAGAGCAATAAATATATTTAAAAAGTAGATCAGATTCAGTTTGCTGATTCTCCCTTATTTTACAACCATTTTCATAATCCAGTGCAGATTAGCTGTTACTCCCATTAATGACTCAAACTGCCTGCCCATGATCTGAAGAATGATAATGGGAAGTACAGAACTGGATTAGGATCTGACTCCAAGTCAAACAAACTAGATTGTTTGCTTCAATACATTGTTTAGAAATGAAATGCAGCATTGCAGTCATTCATATTTTCCCTCCATTATTAAGTAAGAGACAGTTTTTGATAAATGGGGCATGTGGGAGAATTTAGAAAAAGATTGTGTATTTCTTGTAACTCATTCAAGATAACAAGTTTTCCCCCTTTAACTTTCTTTCTACTTCCTACTCAGTATTTCTATAACACCTACAGAATTAGAAAAATCTTATAGGAAAATCAGGAATTATACATTGAAAGACTGAGTAAATAAATGGCCACACATTCAAAAGCAGCAATCACCCAGGTGTCTGCAGCAAAATTAGTAAGAACAGTTCTGTGCCCAACATTTTTGAAAAGACAGAATCATCTTTCATGAGTGTGAATTTAGCAGACAACTGTATAAACAAAAGTCTTTGTTTCTAGAGGTTGTGAAACCACAGTGCTCATGAACTAGCAGCTCAAACTTCTCTCTCAGACAAAAGTTTTTGTGTAACTGACTCTGTGAGGCAGCATGACAAACTGAATTATTTCAGCATTTCACAGCTCCTGTCTGGTGAGAAAGGGAGGGGGCAAAGAGAAGCTTCGCTGGCAGCTTGCAAAGGGGGCAGTGGCCTGGGAAGAATGAAAGAGCAGGACTGAAGGTTCTGATGAAGCCACCCTGCCAAGAAATGGTGAAGCTTCCATTGGATTTCTTTGTCTAGCTAAGGACACCATGTTATAAGATGTGGGCATGTGGAAGAAGTTCAACAGACAGTAATTGAGACATAGAAAACACAGCCAGGGACCAAAGATTGCAGAGACTGTGAATATATAGTCCTCCACTGCATGAGAGTTTGCTATAAAGAAGGAAGTAGTTACCTTCTTTCTACCTGCTGGGGACAAAGCAGACAGATTTTAGCCAAATTTGCAGAAAGAAAGATTTTCCTAATATTGAAGCTGAATCTAATTCCAGGCTGGAGAGTCACTGGAATAGCCTACATAAGAAGATTACAGAGATGTTTAAGAAACAAAACCCAAACCCCTGGGCTTTCAGGGATAGTTGAAGGATGCTGCCTGACCACAGGTGAACAACCTGCCTGCTCCAGCCCTCCATGTCAAACCTGCACATCTGTACCTGCCACGACATTTTAAACATATTGCCCCAGAGCTCACTCTGGCACAACACTTATTTCCCAGCAAGAGTGAAACAAATGGCCATCAAAGTCTGAAACTGGGCTTAACATACATTGCACTTATATCCCTCTATGTCACAGTTTGCAGGAGTATTCACATTATCATTATTCAGTTCAGGATTATTTCAGGTTCACTTGTTCCAGTCCTCCTTTGGTGGCCTTGGCACCTCTTACACTGCAGGAATGTGTGATACATTCCTTATTACAGTGGCTGAAGTTCAACATTGAACTGAGAAATAAATTATCTAAAAAGGATTTGCTTTTCAGGCTTTCATCAAAAAATCAACTTAAGTTATCATTTAGGATAAGCACATTGGTGCTCTGAGTATTTAAGAACTACTCCTTACTAAAACATTTTGGCTTCCCTTTACACTCTTGTCACTACGTACATTGAAAAATCAATGAGAAGCTAAATGTACAAAGTTCATCCTAAGTGATTTTATAATTTTTGGAAAGATGTTGAATCAACGCATAGAAGACATCACTAGCTCTTGGGTCAGTCACAGACTTCCTGTATTCATATATGTAGGCTACAGCTATATAGGCTATAGGTATATATACCTCAACTTGTCACCTGCACAGAGCTTTTAAAACCTCTCTGCATTTCAAACAAATATGAAAGCTAAATTTGTTAATAACTGAGGAAATCAGCTAAGGCTCGACCAGCTTCCTATTTAATTTAACAGGTGTATGCTTCCCAGTTTTTCTGGCATCCAGACCATGTATGTCTATATTACAGTGGTGAGGCTGTAGCAGAAAATCAAGAATACACATCAGAGATGTTGTAATCACAAGAGGTCATGGTATTAACAGTACCTAACAAACTAAAGAGCTTTACAGGCACTGATGTGTCCTACCTCTAAAAGGCTTGCCCAGTTCCCAGAGTGGGCTAGCACAACACAGGCTGGTTCCAACTAGGACATACCCATGCTAACAATTCCTGCGAAGTCATCTTGAGCAATAACAACAAAAGACAAGAGAACATTTTAAATGAAAATATTTTAAGTGAAAAGCCTTCCACAGTGGAGTTAAGAACGAGGTAAGCTTTAATGTCACCTCAGTTCACATTTAGAAAGCAGCAGGAAGCCAACCAGTACTAATAGTTGCACCAACATCATTGCTTGAGTCATTTAGTCATTTATAAAGCTGCAAGGTGCTCCCTCTGATGGCTGGTGTTTCACCTAATTCTAAGTGCATACATTGACCACATTGTAAGTAGTATTCTGTGCACAAACATTTACAAAAAAATAATTTGTATTTTTCATCTTGAAGAGAATATTGTAGTCAGCAGATATTGACTGATTTTGAGTAAATCTGTCCAGTAAGAGAAAACAAAACACTGACCACAAAAAAGTCTAAAGGCATTATTACAACCTGTACACAAAGAAAATACTAAACTACTGTGGAAAGGCTATAAATGAGCATTAAAGCATGCTTCTTTAGTCTTAAATTACTTTGTTTTATCATTACTGCAGCTGAAATCAAGAGACACTAAATGAACTATTATGACATCAAGGAGCACTTTTACCAGAACTAATTTGTATGTTGTCTTCTGATTTTGGAGAATATGTCACAGCTGGTGTAGTCGTGCCATAGGACCTCTTTTTTTTTTTTCCAGTCCTGAGTGAGAGGACTGTAACTTGCTCTTGTGAAATAAAGAGTCCAAAGGGCTGCTCTGACCCTAGTTCAGAAGACAGACTGCCACCACATAATGAGACCAGAGCTCAGAAACGAATAGTTTATATAAGATCTCCACTTTAGTGACTGATTAATTCCTTTACTCTTTTTTTATGTCCTTTAGCAATTCTAATTTCCATAAGCAGAAATAAGGTGTGCCTGAAGCCTGGGAAGGCTTCGGGAAATTTTGTCCATAAGAGGTAATCATTCCTGCATCTCTTAAAAAGGCAAGTTCTTTAGAACAAGTAATTACTATTTTTGTTAATGTATACTCCATAAAAGAAGATAGTATCAGCTTGAATCTATATTTCAGAAGAAATTATATGAAATCTGAAACGGAAATGAGTTGAGACTGTTGACTGGTATTTTTAGACAATGTTGGTGCCTTTCATAGTAAGATGAAGGAAGAAACAGAAGAGTTTGTGGTTAAGGTGCTGAAATACAGACAGGAGAACATATGGACTGGCATTATCATTTGAAGGTGAAAAAAGGAAAAGACTAACAAAAACTACTGTTATCAATCCACAGGTATTCTGACTAAGATAAAGCTAGAGTTGATATTTTTTTCTGGAATTTGTATTTGAAAGAGTGATATATTGGTGATTCTGCTGAAAGGCAATAGATATGAATAAAATGTGAATGGGAAAGACCAAATTCAAAAAAGGTTAGACCATAAAAGACAGATAGCAGACTTCACTGTGCTGCAAGACCTATTACTGCCTGTAACAATAAAGAGCTTAATTGATAGAAGCAAAACCAGATCAATAAAATGACCAAGAATATGATGAAATATACCATACAATAGAAAAGAAAGTAAAAATTAACAGTACCAAGAAATTACATTTAAGTAAAGAACAACAAAGGGACAGAGGGCAAATGGAAGAGGCAAGAGAAGAACCTAACTGAAGCAAGCTTAAGAAGAATCATCATTATCCTAAAAGGGAAGAACTATAACGAAAATTGGAGAAGTAATAATCAAATGGGTTAACACAAAAAAAGTGAGGCCACTGTCTGCTTATGTGATAAAATCTTTGAACAGTCTAAGGTTTACTGATTATTAACAAAAATGTGTTTTAAGAGCAACTAGTTTGACAATTTGCCTATATAAATGAGATTAATCTGTTGGGTTATTTTCCAGGAAAACTACATCAATTTTTGTGGTGTCAATCAATTCTACATTCCCTTATGGTCACTGCATTTAAACTTTTTTTTTTTTTCAACCATGATCTTCAATTGAATTTAAATGTTTGATTCCATTTATTTGAGCTCAAATTCAGTCCCATCTATCTGAAAGCACCTAAATGGTTAACTGCATCAGCTCTGTCTCTGGCCTTCTGTTAAATGGAGAAGAGCTGAAATGGAGAGACGCTTTCCGACTATAAATTTGCCTTTAGAAATCATCCACATAAGGTAAATACTTCATTCTGTATGCATATATGACGTCATCCAAAAACCTAATAAACCCAAATTTCATTATGTATTTCCATCACTCAAATTTCTCATGTAAAAGATGTGTCTATGGTCTCAACTATGGCTCTCAACACTTTTCATAAGAAGATGAGGTGAGAAGGAAGATGCAAGAGATGGATGAAATTTGACCTTTGCCTGCCACTTTGCTGCCAGTCCTGAAATTTCTGATTCACAAGTGCAGTGGCAACATGGTCCTTTAAAGACTGCTCAAATCTTAGAGTGATCACTCCACCATGCATTTAAACATCTGTGCTGATTTTGGGTGTTTTTCAACTGGCTCCTGCCCCAGTGAGGACTGGTGTGATGGCAGTCTGCTCTCATTATCATGGCAGCATGAGAAACACGGTCGTGTGCTGTTGGGCACACTGATGCTGGGACAGTTGGAGCTATAACAGTGGGTCGTCCCTCAGGACTCTGTCAAAACACTGCTGGTTAGATGCACTTCAACCATGCATGTCTGTTTTAAACATACAGGAATGAAAGAGGAGGGCCAAGCAAATGACAGCACTGTGCTGGAGATGTGGCATCTGGAAAGAACTAGAATATCAGGTAACACTGACCTACTGCAGTTTTCTCTGTATCTTGGTCAGTTTGTCCATTGGTCTGTCTTAATTCAAAAGCTCTTTGTCACTGGTCACTTACTGGATCAGCAAAAAACCATGATGAACACGGGCAACAAATATTCTAATTTACAGAAACTTTTCCAATTTAGTGTAGTTACATTTGTTGTGTTTGGGATGGCGGAATATTATATGTCAGGGTGTCACCTACAATGTGATTTATGAAGTCTGGAAAACAGATTTCTTTTTAAAAATGCAACCAAACCCAACCTGATTTGAGTTCTGTTAATTCAGATGTATAACAGTGACTTTCCTTTGAATTTATCTCCTTTTGAGTAACACAACTGAAAACTTGCCATGAAAACAATCACAGCTCTCCCTCCACATCTGACACAACCCCACTGCCCAGCAGGAGATTTTCCAGGGTTGTTTTGCTTTCTCCTGGGATGGAAGTCATGCAAGAACAGAGGGGAGAGTGCACAAGACCCCTCTGTAAATCAGGACATTTCCTTCATGCACGATAAAAAAATGTACAGATTGAAAAGATTAATCATGAGAGGCAGAAAAGCTAAATTCTGCCCTCAGATGGAAAGCTAATTTACCATCACTAAAACTCAGGGGGCAGCCATGTATAGCACATTGCAAAGTGTTAATCCTTCAGCCCAGCTGAAAGAGAGGAAAGGGACAACTAATGCTTAATTGGAGTGATTAGCACAAAACATCTTGGCTGCATATTTCTATTATTTTTGGTTTAAGGTTGAAAAGTGAAGTAATACTCCTATTACTATCTTAACAGCTGGAAACAGCTTTTCATGTTTTTTTCTCCACTGGTTGTTTTTTTTTCCAAAAACAGATCAGAGAGGATCATATTGCCAAAGTTTCCACTTCCATTGTATATGGAGAAAAGGAGGATGCTGAATTCAGACCTCCATTAGTGCTTTTTTGTAGCATCACAAGGGGGCACCACAATTCTAGTAAGTGACTAAACGTCTTTGCTTCTTGTCAGGCAATGCCAGTTAGCCCATCTTAACCAAACTACTGGATTAAGCATACAATTTCGGGGAAAGATCAGTCTTAGAACTCAAATCGCATAATCACTGCTGAGTACAGATTACAGAATGCTGAAAATATCATAATATTAAATCCTAGTTCCATCAAATAATGCTGTTCCCCATCCTGGATTCCATGGAGTCTTTTATCTTCAGTTCTACCACACTGATGGTCGCTCAGGAACCAACCATTTCACTGGCATATTTGTGTTTTCCCTTTGCAAACTCTTCTCACCAAAGGCTCCTGTAGAGTATCCAGCCTTCCTGAAAGGCATCCAATCTGAAACCACGTGGATATATAAAAGGCTATGTTAAAGGTAAGACATCTTGTGTAGGGTCCTCTATCTCAGAACTGTGCACTCGCTTGTTGTTTTAATTTACAGCACATTTCTCCTGATTGCTTTGGCTGAGTACAGAGAGAGTACACACCTTTCTTCTGTTGAACTGAAGATGCTGATTTTGCTGTTACTGCCATTTGAACCCAGTCGGCAGCCAATCGCCACGTGGCCAGCTGTTCACCTTCCCCCTTCCCCCTCCCCGGTGAAATAGGGGAGGGACAAAAAGAGGAAAATTTGTAGGTTGAATATAAGAAAAAGAATTTACTAATAGTAACAAGGAACAACTGACAAATGTAAACTCAAAACGAGAAAAATGCAGCAGTGGCTTATCGACTGTGGCAACTGCCCCCCACAGCAGCAACCCAACCGCACCAGGAAAGTCCCAACACGCTGCCACAGAAAACAAAACAGAACACACCAGAGAGAGCCTGTGTCCACCTATATACACTGAACATGATGTCACATGATATGGAATATTCCAGTGATCCACTGGGACCTGGCCCTCTAGCTGTGCTCCCTCTCAACCCAAGGAAAGTTAACTCCATCCTGGCCAAAACCAGGATTATTGTTCAGAAACAGTTCTTCACAAGGTTGTAGCTATGACCAAGGGACAGGGAAGGGATCTGACCCCTGTACTTGGCACTGGTGAGGCCGCCCCTCGATTCCTGTGTTCAGTTTTGGGCCCCTCACTACAAAAAGGACATTGAATGACTCGAGCATGTCCAGAGAAGGGCAACGAAGCTGGTGCAGGGTCTGGAGCACAGGTCATACGAGGAGTGGCTGAGGGAACTGGGGGTGTTTAGTCTGGAGAAGAGGAGGCTGACGGGAGACCTCATCGCCCTCTACAGCTCCCTGAAAGGAGGTTGCAGAGAGCTGGGGATGAGTCTCTTTAACCAAATAGTAAATGATAGGACAAGTAATGGCCTCAAGCTGCACCTGGGAAGGTTTAGACTGGATATTAGGCAGCATTTCTTTCCAGAAGGGGTTGTTAGGCATTGGAACGGGCTGCCCAGGGAGGTGGTGGAGTCCCCAACCTTGGAGGTGTTTAAAAGTCAGGTTGACACAGCACTGAGGGATATGGTGTGGTTGGGAACTGTCAGTGTTAGGTCAATGGTTGGACTGGATGATCTTCAAGGTGATTCTGTGATTCTGTGACCATGGCACATAAATGTATGCTTTTGTTTTCTCAAGTCAAAGATACTTTCAGACTGTCTTTGATGCATATTTCTGTAACAGTCCTCTAAAATACTAAACGTTAATTACAGAAGAAGGAAGATCAAGCAACCTGCCTTTACATGAGCTGGAAGTCATCAGTGACAGTGAAATAAATTATTTACTTAAGCCAGTATCAAATGCTTTTCGTATTTTCTCTTGCTCTAAGAAACCCAACCCCCTCCCAGTAAAATATCACCCCAACACTATTAC
Source organism: Athene noctua (assembly GCF_965140245.1). Lineage (NCBI taxonomy): Eukaryota > Metazoa > Chordata > Aves > Strigiformes > Strigidae > Athene > Athene noctua. The sequence goes on from NC_134077.1 coordinate 34,919,214, forward strand.
AGAATTATTTTGCTTTATGAATATCCACCTACATCACAGGCATGTACAGCTTTATGAGCAATACCTTCAGAACTCAATAGCTGTCTTGCAGAACTTTTGTAACAAAACCAGAGGTTTTACAAATACAATGAATACCAAAGAGAATTTCTTTCTTGCTATGCTGCTTACCAAATTTTTACCTGATATAACACTATCTTCCTGGCAGACTGCCTGTCACCCACCATATTTTATGATGACTTGTCAATGTAATTTTATCAGTTTTTCCTGCTTTTTGTCTGCTTTAGCACACTCTGATGGTATGCACCTCCTGAGCACCTTCCTTCAGTAGTGTGTGTTCTCTAGAATTTACTGACAATTTCCTTAATTTCCAACTCACACATAATTTCCAGAAAAATCTCCTGATAATCACATTTCCAAACACATTTTTAAGGCAATTTCTTCAGCTGTTTACTCATGTGAATAAACCACATGCTGATGAAATAATTCTAGTAATTACTAACACAGTATTATGTGCAGAGAAGAAATCTGGACTGTAACACCCCTGGGGAAGGTACTGAGTGAGCTGCATACAGGTAACTTACCTGTCAAATAGTTCTCCACCTGTGACCAATTCCAGAACAAGACTGATTTCTGTAGGTGTCTCAAATATCTCCTTCAGCTTTATCTGGTAAAAGATAACAAAAAGGATTCACTTTGCTTACTTCTCTTCTTGTTGAGTATAGCACAGAGCCAACAGCAGGAAACAGGCCACAGTCAATAAAGCAGAGGATGGTACCAATTGAAGCTGGTGCAACATTTACCTTGCAGTTGAACAAATTATTATGCATGTTCTCTCCCACTCCCCTTTTTGTTGCTAGCTTTATCCTCTTTGGATTCCCTTTTTTGTTATATCTCAGCAACCTCTATCCAACACAGGAGTTTAAGATGTTGCTTTTGTTTGTGCTTATGAACACCTGTCTGCCAGTCTTTCCGAGTAAATGAATGACCTTCGCCACCTTCAAGGACTGACAACACCAACTTCCCCTTTCATTTATAGAACTATACAAGTTTCTCACTCAAATCTCTCAGAGCATCAATAATTTATTCTAAAGTGTAAGTATAATTCAACAGTCTTCCACAACAAACTGCTAATGCACTTTTGAGGAAAACCCAAAGCTTTATTCAGAACTCTCCCAAGTCTGTACTGGTGAACTACAACAATCATCCCTCAGGAACAGAAAGAATTAAAAAAAAAAAACCCAAAGAAACAAACATGGAGTTGAAGTACAAAGCTAAACTTACAATGTTTGGATGTGAAAGGCGAAGAAGAACTCCAATTTCTGTGCGGACAATTTTCTTGTCTACCTGGTTAAAAGGGGGGAGGGGAAAAGTGAAAAATTTATTTTTATGTTCACCATAGAAACTTCTAAATGCATTACAGGAAAATATGTGTGAACAGCATTTCTAGATCTCCTAGGAGAATAAGCTGATGTGAGACACACAAGTCAAACAACTGTAAGGATTAGCCCTTACCTTCCCAAATTGCAGTCTTTAACAATTCAGACACAACCTATGTCCTGTTGGGGGACATACTGGTTATTTCTCACAGGCAATGCAGACTTAGGGAGTATTTGACTCAGGAAAGACAACTGCAGATCTCCCAGAACTTGAATGTTTAAGCAAGCAAGGAAGGAAAATGCTCATAAGCAAATTATGCAAGCTTTTATGTTGCTAAGGTAATTAATACATTTATCAAGAAACTGTCTATCTGGTTTGCAAATATTCTCACAGAACCTAGAGAAATCCTACCCTGATGACAATTATAAAAGTTTTTTTTTCTATGGCAGTTTTCATCTCAGGACTTACAAAATGAATGATAATCAGCAAGTTAAGTCGCATCCACACTGATGACACAGATGATGCCAAGCAGAACATTTTGAGGGGTAGTTGTGTGGACTTTTTTAGTGGAGGCTTTCATCAAACACAAGTTTTGGGTTTGAGTTTGTTTTTTTACATCATATGGGAAATGAACAGTCATAATACATAACCTTTAAAAGGGACATAAAACTACCTTCAAATTCTTAGTGTGGAAGACACACGCTTAAAAAACAAACCGTTGTTTAATCACTTGAAGAAAAGATATACTTCTCAGTATTTTTTTTTTCCAGCAACAACAAAATTCAAGTATCAGTCACATTCAGAACTACATGATAGGCAGAATTTGATTCTCCCCTTGTGTCAATTAGGAACGATTTCAGGTTAGTAATGCCACAGTGCTCTGACAGTGGAGTAAACGAGTGGAGAACTAGAGCCCTTAGGGATTTCTTGAAACCCATTGGCATTTAACCTCTTTTAGTGGCTCTGCCAGAAAGCAAAATGAAAGAATGAAAAAAAAAAAAACCCACATCTTTGGGCAGATTTAGTGCATGTGAGAAGCAGCAGAAAACAAAAATCAAAGAGGAATGAAATATTCTGTTATCCGAACACCTAATTGGAGATAAAAATCATGGTCAATAACTAAATATTCACAGGTAAACCTGCTCTAGGATCAAACACAGGACCCTTTATGCCTGTGACCATTACAGCCTTTCTGAACTTCATTGCTTTCTACTCCGAACACAAGTGTTTCTTTGCTCTTGCCTGCTACATAAATACTGAGCAGCAGATTTGAAGAATGGTATCCTGTGCAGTTTCATAAAATGCTGTAAGCACCAGACTGTGGTCTTACTCTGTTTCAACATTCCCTTGGCATCAGTGATGTTATTCAACTCTGGGTTACTTTTGTGAGTGCAAATAGGGGCTCCAAAGCCTAGTGCTGGGTAGCAAGAGGCTCTTGATGATCCAGAGAGCAATACATTTCTGGACTGTTTTCATATGTTTTGCACCTTAGGATCAGAAAAATTAATGTACAATATTGCATGGACAGTCATTTCCCCAGGAGAGCTGTTTAGACTGAGCAATTTACCTTATCCAAAACCACCACTACAAATTGAACAACCTACAGTTTATTCTCTGCAGTTCTGAAAATGTTTGTGGATCAAACATGCCTGGCAACAAGCATGGAAGAGGCTGTCTAAACTCTAAAGATGCTTCCTTTTGACACTGAGTAGTTACAACTGAGGAACAATAGAAGCCCTCCCCTCATCTTGTGGGTGGCAACAAATTAAGTGAAAAAGTGAACTGAGACTCAGTTTCAGGTCCTTGCTTTCTTAGACATTTACTCTGCAACCATAGGTGAGTCCACCTACACTTAAACTAATTCTGTACCAGGTTGTGCAAATGACTGGTTGGTTGATCTAACACTGGTGTGATTTTACTGAGCTGTATTTTCTGTTTGCAAACTTTAAATTGCAAGCAATCAAGAGGCATTTGCTGTGATAGGCCTATGAAGCAGCATTCTGCTCTAGTACATCTGCATCAGTTTGAGAAGTCATTTGCCAGGTAATCCTGAAATGGTTATTTATTAGTTCTTCACCATTGACCCTAGGTATAAAGGTGTCACTGCCCATAGACCAAAAAAATTTCAAAGTTGCTAGTAATTATTAAACTCCACATCTATATGATTCCATGGCTTACCTGTGGAGACATTCACATGAAGCGCTAAAATGCAGCATATCTGCAAGAACTGCTTGTAGGTGAAATGCAGTCTTGACTTGCGCTGTGGCTTGCAGTGCTCAACAGTATACTTTAAGCAAACAGGAGCTGTGACTGTAGCACAGGTAAGTATCTGCATGTTGGCTTTAATCTAACCAGATAAAGTACCTGCAGCAGTGAAGATAGAGGGACCTGAACCTGGGAGCCAGAGGCAGTCCCAGAACCCAGTGTGCTAAACTGAAACATCTATGTGTACTGCAGCTGGACACATGGCTTTGCTGTGTTACCTGACATCACCACACAAATGTTAGCATGTTGTGTGCACTCAAAACTACAATCTTATGTCCTGTTTACAGACAGACAGACAAAGGATTAATGGCATTAACAGAGTACTTCACACAACCAAGGCCCAGGAAGTTAGGACACGATCTGCAAATGTGGATGAATGAAATTATCCACCTCCTTGATTTATATTAAAACTTTTACATTAAAAAGGTAATTATTCCTAGGTTACTCCTCGGTATCTTATCTCTCCAGTTATTTCACTTCTCTAGAATTAGGCATTTATCTATTTTAATAGTTGCATGTCTGCAAACACCTTGTCTTTGAAATTTGATACTCGTTATGCAGTGAAGTAGCAATAGGTCTACAATCAGTCTATTTCTGATTTATAAATTTCAGACTATTTTGACAATGGAAAGGTCTGGAAAATTCCCTAATGAAAGCTGAGATTCTTCCATGTTTCCATGCCCTGAGACAGTGAGATGGATTGATGCTACAAACCTCTGAGATGTAAAACTGTTGCTCCTATCCAGATTAAATGAAACAAGATAAAATGAACTGTCACTGTAAACAGATTAATCCAGCTGCTGCCTTGCATTATGTATGCCATCCTGAAAACAGGTGGCCAACAGATGCACATAGCCCTCCAATTTAGTAGAGAGCAAGCAGAGCACATTCCTCATGCTGCAAGTCCTGTCTCTGCTGCTCTCCTTCCCCAGGGTGCTCTGAACAAGGAGGGGTATATCTGGCCAAGTATGATCACCATGCAGGTTGGGTGACAGCGCTGTGCCCAGGCAAATAGTGAAGCAGTCAATGCATATGGCTCTCGAGGAGCTTCACAGCACTGTCCACCTCAGGGAGTCTGTTCACCCCAGTTCTGCATAGCTCCTTATTTAATCGCCCACTTATTGACTCACATGAACACCTCTAATTTGAGCAATGAATGCCTTATCAAACCAGCAAGTCAGGCTCTGAGCATGTATTTCTCCGCACTTACTGTGAACATGTTGCAAATCACTGACTTTCCACCACACTCCATGAGAAGTGCTTCCAAGTAACAATTTTTATGTTCATCCCAGCTAAACTGCTCTGGAGCCTAACTCCTTCTGTATGGACTCAGTTGCTAATTACCATTTATAACTTTGCCATTATTTTGTCTTCTCACAGTTAAGCTGAAATATTAAAACCTATACATAGACTACCCACAAGCAGAGCTGCAAATTCTCTGGTGGTCTAAAAGGTCTGTTCCTAAATATTACAGCTACACAGAGGGCTGCTGGGTTACCCTGATTCTCTTGAAAGGTTTCAAGAAAAAAATAAATTCATTTAAAGTTTCATTTTAAATAATTCTTCACAAGAAGGAGATTCAAAGTACATATTGTATATACAGTTTTAGGTTTTGCTTTCTAATTTTAGAGTGTCCTGAGTAACAGAAATTCCAGTTTCTGCCCAGTTTATACATAGAATATCTTCTCAGAAAGTCTTTCAAGTCAAGACTTTAAGATGAAAACACTCTAAATAAGACTTCTGAATGTGTTTTTTCATCTGTATCAAAGCTGAATAGTACTGCTGAAATCATGCTGGTCTATGTATCAAAGCAAGATAGGATATCAGTCTTCACCATAAGTGATAAAGAATCTTGGGTCATACAAAAACGTGGTATGACAGAGAAATCCCAGAACAAATGAAAATAGATGCTTTATGTGTGACCCAGTCTCTCTGAGTTACTCTGGTGTAATTCAGTAACCAGCATGGCAGTCAACAGTGCATAAAAGCAGAATTTAAAAAAGCTGACCCTTCTTAATGAAAGGATACTTCTTCGTTCCAACTAGGGCATTTATTTAACACCTGCTTCAGGTGATTCGATTCTTTGTGTGACCTTTTTTTTTGAATGAAAGTAAGAGCTTCTTAAGTAAAGAACTCCTTCTATGTTTTAGGGACTGTTCTTGCTGGGACACTGCTTGACCTTCTCAGAAAGGTCAGCAGCTCTCTCTTTGTATGGGAGCAACATTTGTACTCCTAATGGATTAATATTATCTTAAAAAAAAAAAAAAGTTCAAAATAATATTTTTGTATTTTGAGCTTGGTAGACAATTCTGGCTCTATCTTCATTCAAACTGAACATGACATCCCTGAAGAACATAACAATACAATAAAGCACAGAGTTAATTGCACAACCCTGCAGTATCTTCCATAAATCAGCAGGGAGTTTTCAGTCAGTAGGTTACTGAGAATTTTTATTTTCAGCCTCCATAAGTAAACTGTATTATTAATGCAAAGAAAACAGACTGTTCATTATTAGAACAACTATTTCCTGTGCACATGTCCACATTTCCAATTTGCAGTTATAATCCTTCAATTGATGCATATTCTTCAGACTGAACACACTTGCATGGAACCTCTGCAAGTTACATCAATGTGCTTGCATTTGTCCTGTTAGGTGCCTAAAACTGCTTGTACATGCAAACCTCCTCGCTGCAAATACAGATTAGCTGGGCTTGTACAAGCATATGCTTTTAAAAAATGAAAGAGAAATGCACTGTCTGCATACAGTACTTAAAGTACTTACAGTGCTTAAATGTAAATTGTTCCATCAAAGAAGCAACACTTTCATTTCTCAAAAAGCACAGTACATTTGCAAGAAAACCATCAGATTGGTAGAGATGATTTGTGGGATTGTATAGACTTCAGCACAGTAAAGCACATGCTGACATATCTCTTGCAATATACAGTTTCAATGGTAAAGCTGATCAGATGCAGGTAATATTCCCCAAAGACACACAAGCCTTTGTGAACGGGTTCTTCTGCTCACCCATATTAACTTGGTCTCATCACTAAAGCGTGAGGGATGGGTCCAAAGGCACTTAAATCTTGCACAACACTGGTCATTTGCAATAATACATTTTATGTCTGAGTTCAAAACAAGTTATATGTTAATTAGAAAAGGCCTTATTATATGCTATGGTCTAACTATCTGACTAATGTAGTTGTTATTTACACTCCTGACTCATTTATACACAGATTTCTGCAAATATGTTTGATAATTGTTGAACGGTTTATGCAAACAAATTTCAGGCTATTAGGTATTCATGAACTGCTCATTTCAGCTGTTCACTATTTATAGTGTGATACTGCTGTTGCTACTGTTCCCAAAGCCAGGTGGAGGAGAACACTTTTAAGAAACAAGAACAATGTGTAAATCAAAAGTACTTCTTTTTAGTTCAAAATAGTCACTTTTATAGGATTATTTAGAAAATTGTACTTCCCATTTTCTTGCCCATTCTGGCTTTCAGTTTATACAAGTGAATCAAAAATTCTCCTCTCTTCTCAGTGAAAACTTATTAATCGAGTAGTCCCTTAGAAATTGAGAGCTATTAGGTGATAGGACATGTCCTATCATCCTGTATAACATTTTATCTTAAAGCTACTGAAATTTCTAAGGAGTCCCCAGCTGCACAATAAAGGCCTGGAATATGTTATGTCTACTTATATTATTAGCCAAGTTCAATTTAAGCCTGCTGCAATTTAAGAAATTGCACATAAATAGTAAGCTAGTGTACCCATCCTTCTCTGAATCAACTCACAGTTACAGATCCATGTGAACCTCACTGTTATCCAATGTAGATTTGATGCATTGGGGATACCATTAATATCGTAATCTCCACCACAGATATAAAATTATTCCTTATCATCAATGTATCAGTTTTGGCTAGTATAGAGTTAATTTTTCTAATAATAACTTGTAAGGGCCTATGTTTTGTATTGGTGGTGAAAACATCGTTGATAACACAGGGATGTGTTAGCTATGGCTGAGCAGTGATTATGCAGCATCAGGGCCTATTCTGCTTCTCACACTGCCCCAGGCCAGGGGTGCACAAGAAGTTGGGAGGGGACACAGCTGGGACAGCTGACCCCAACCAACCACAGCGATATCCCATACAATGTAACATAAAAGCTGGTGGAAGAAGGAGCAAGAGGGTATGTTCGGAGTGATGGTGTTTGTCTTCCTAAGTAACTGTTATGTGTGATGGAGCCCTACTTTCCTGGAGATGTCTGCTGATAGGAAGGAGTGAATGAATTCATTATTTAGGTCACTTGTGCATTTACTTATTCAACCGCCTTTATTCCAGCCTACAAGTTTTCTCACTGTTACCCTTCCAATTCTCTCCCCACTCCCCCTGAGGGAAGTGAGCAAGTGGCTGTGTGGGGCTGAGCTGCTGGCTGGGGTTAAACCACGACAATCTACATGCTATGTCCCTCCATTTTGTAAGCAATAACATAAATGATGATTGGGGAAGGCATAGTTGTGTGTCTGATGATCAAATGAGACTATTTAGTTCAAAATATTTCAGATGGGATGAAATCATGACAATGTCAGGTGCACATTAAGTCTTGCATGTCTTCTCTGATGAACGACCCTGAATCTCTGGACCAACAGCTTAAATGACACCTGTACTAGGAGACTTGTAATCTCCTGATGATAGATAATTCTTCTGGTAGGTCAGCCCCAAACACTGATAATGAGGGGTCCTGAAGTTACTTCAGTGTTGTTTGACATTATATAGAACTTGTAACTCTACACTTACGGGAACCATATAAATGACCCCATGCCCCAAAACTGCTTAAAATTTACCATTTATATACTTTATAATCTGAGTAACACAGAAAACCAGTAGATCCTTAAAGGAAAGCAGGGAAGGAATCCCTTGTCAAAAATTTTCAGGGACTGAAAATGTAAAATATTTGATATAGTTGGAGGAGAATACAGACAAGCATGTAGAGATGGTGAGATGGTTAAGAGAGGTAGGCAGACATGTGAAAGCAAGGTCTTATAAATGATCTAGCAAGCTCACTTCATAGATTAGAAACTGTGAGCTGAGATTCTTGTTAGCACTATGTCTCAACAAATAATGTTAGAATTTACAAGACTGTTTTTGTCCCTACATCACTCCAATCCCTATGGAGGATGTCTCAACTACGTTAATGACAGCACATTAACTTGACTTCTCTGTCAGGATCTATGAGCTGTGCTGAAAAAAAAGGACAAGTGACTGAGCAGGCTGAGCGCAGCAGGAACATACAGTGGCTTCCACCTGTGAATTCTGGACACAAGACCCTCAGAGTGCCTTCCACATTCGATCCTCTGTTCCCTGACACTTCATATAATTTAGAAGAAAATGAAGGAGATGCTGAAAGGAGGCAATTGTAAGCTATGTGAACTTGAACCAGTGAATATTTTAATTTCAGGAGACTCTCCTATGTCTCCCTTTCTGGGCAATGAAATCACATGCAGATGTGACAAATCACACAGAATCAGAACCTAAAAAACACCTCTAATGTATAAGGTGTGATTTAGGGTGCAATTTTGTTACTTAAAAGAAATAAACCTGCAATAAATCCCTGAAGACCCCATAGGTTCTCATATTTCTGCAGGCAAAATCTAGTTCATCTTTTGGTGAGCTCTAGCTACCCAGTGATGAGAAACTGTGACCTTCAACCTAAATTTTTTGAGGTCCTTCTTACAATCGCAATACTCTGATAATGCTATCATAAACTTTGGGATGAACAAGCTCTGTACGAAGCTCAGTGCTAATAAAGCTGTCTCAGTTTGAATACATTTCACATATCCACTACATGGGAGGAAGAAGACCTGGCTTAAAACACACAAGTTCTTAGGTGACATAACACACAAGTTATAGTGATATTATAGTGTGTCTGCCATAGGCTGCCTGACCAGGAAGAACAAGCGGATTAGGCCCTCTACAGACAGATAGCAGCAGCCTCACATTTGCAGACCCTGGTCCTCATGGGGAACTTCAACTACTCTGATATCTGCTGGAAGGAGAACACAGCAGGACACAAGCAATCCAAGAGGTACTTGCAGCACACTGATAACAACTTCCCGATCCAAGTGACAGAGGAGCCAGTAAGAACAGATGCTTTGCTGGACCTCATACTTACCAGCAAGGAAGGATTGTTCTGGGATGTGAAGATCAAAGGCAGTAACCATGAGGTGGTAGAGTTCAGGATCCTGAGGGCAGGGAGGACAGTGAAAAGCAAGATCACAACCCTGGACTTCAGAAGAGCAGATTTGGCCTCTTCATAGAAAAGTTCTCCTTAGAAAAATCCCATGGGATAGGTCCTAGAAGGAAGGTAGGGTTCAAGAAAGCTGGTTAATATTCAAGGATCGCGTCCTCCAATCTCAAGAGTAAACCATCTCAGCGAGTAATGTAAAAAATTTCAGGAGGTCTGTGAGGATAAACAACAAGCTTCTGGCCAAATTCAAACACAAAGCATACAGAGCATGGAAGGGTAACCTGAAAGGAATACAGGAACATTGTCCAAGCATCCAGGGATGAAGTTAGGAAAGCTAAAGCCCAAATGGAATTGAACTTGGAAAGGGATGTCAAAGGCAAGAAGAAGGTCTTGTATAATTAGACAAGTGACAAAAGCAAGGTTAGGGCCTGCTGCTGAATGAGGCAGAGGACCTGCTGATGCAAGGCATGGAAAACGCTGAATGCCTTCTTCAACTCAGTCCTTACTGGCAAGCCCAGCCTTCAGGAATCCCAGGCTCCAGAGACCAAGGGGAAAGGCTGGAGCAAGGAAGATGTACCCTTGGTGGAAGAAGATCAGGTCAGGGAAGACTTAAGCTAATTAAGCTTACATTAAATCCATGAGCCCTGATGGGATGCAGTCATGAGTGCTGAGGGAGCTGGCAGATGTCATTGCAAGGACACTCTCAATAATCTTTGACAGATCATGATGACTGGGAAAAGTGCCCAAAGACTGGAGGAATGCAAATGTCACTCATGTCTCCGAGAAAGGGAAGAAAAGGCACCCAGGGAATTACAGGCCAGTCAGTCAGCTTCACCTCAATCCCTGTGAAGGTGACCAAGCAGATAATCCTGGAAAACACTTCCAGGCACACAAAGGACAAGTCAGTCATCAGGAGTATTCACCAAGGGCAAGCCATGTTTGACCAACTTGAGAAACTTCTACAATGAAATGACTGGCTTCATAGATGAGGGGAGAGCTGTGGACATTGTCTAGCTGGACTTCAGTATGGCCTTAGACATTGTCTCCAATAAGATCCCCATAGACAAACTGTTGAAGTATGGGCTGGACAAGCAGACAGTAAGGTGGCTAAACGACCAGTCCCAGAGGGCCATGATGGGTGGCATGAATTCTAATTGAATGTCAGTAACTAGTGATGACCCCAGGGGTCAATACTGAGCCCAATCCTGTTTAACATCTTCATTAACAATCTGAATGATAACACAGAGTGCATCCTCAGAAAATTTGCTGATTACACCAAATGGGGAAGAAGGGCTGATATATCAGAGGCTCATGCTGACATCCAGAAGGACTGGGACAGGCTGGTGAAATGGACTGACAGAAACCTCATGCAGTTCAACAAGGGGAAGTGCAAAGTCCTTGCACCTAGGGATGAACAACGTACAGTACACATGGGGGGCTGCCCAACTGGAAGGCAGCTTGGCAGAAAAGGACCTTGGCATCCCAGTGGACACCAAGTTGAATATGAGTCAGCAACGTGCTCTTGTGGCAGAGAAGGCCAATGGTATCCTGGCCTACATTAGAAGTGTTGTCACCAGATCAGGGGAGGTGATCCTTCTCTACTCAGCACTAGTGAGGACACACCTGGTCTACTGCATGCAGTTCTGGGGTCCCCAGTACAAGAGAGATAAGGATATACTGGAGACAGTCCAATGAAGGGCCACCAAGATGATGAAGAGACTGGAGTGTCCCTCCTATGAGAAGCGACTGAGAGATCTGTTTAGCCTGGAGAGGAGAAGGTAGATTTTACCTGTGAAGTAAAGCATACAGGAGGTAGTTATTGATGTTTTATGAACTGTGGTACTAATTTCCTGTATACATATACATATACTTCACAAATCTAGCTCCTAGCCTCAATACCTCATGTGCTCTTCATCCATAGAACATGGAAATACTGACGTGTTTTCTCACTGTGGTGTTGTAGTTGAAACACAGTAATGGCCCAAAACCAGTAACTGAGATTAGGTATAATGGTGAAATTAATAATTTTCCCAGACTTTTGGCTTCTCATTTGTAGAAATTAGGACTCTCATCTGCAGGAATTAGGACTTTTCCCACAAATTCTTGAAAGCCATGTGACAGGGTTCTTTTGACTTTTTATTTTCTTGTATTTTTACATTCAAATCCTATACCTACTATGTTTGACACTCAGTCCAGATACCTACAATTATTATCACGGTATTTCTTCTTGTAGCACTACTCTTTTATCAGTGTATAAAAAGCTAAAACCTGTATGAGTGTTACATATCTTGCAGACAAAATCTAAACTTATGCAGGCTGATCTTCCTGAGAGTACTGCTTAGAGGTCCTCGGAAGTTAGCATATTGTGTTATCTTTGCAATTCTAAAATACATTTGAAATCAGAATTCTCTCAAAAAAATTGTCAATGAAAGTGACTTGAATACCACAGGACTGAAATACAAAACAAACCATCTCATTTATGGTATTTCTTATTACTTATAGAAATGTTTCCAGCTGGTTTTAACTATATCTACTGAAAACATGCCCAGTTGGAGTTTCAAACATCTGCTTCTTGGAAACAAACATCAGTATTCGAAGGCTGCTTAAAATGAAGGGGAGGAATAACAATGGAAGTGGGGCAGGCTTTTTACATTTGTAGGAAAACATGTTATTAGAGTTTTTTTTATTATTTATTCAGGGTTTGCGTTTTTTGGTTTGCCTTTTTTTTTTCCTCTTAAGGAAGCCTTTCTTAAGTGTTTTGAGCAGAGAGCAAGTTTAGTGTGGCAAAAATTTGGGATGATCCTCATCCATACACATGAGTCCTGCAGCATCAACTGTCACAATATTTGGCTTAGAAAACTGTGCTGAACCTTAGTTCCAGTTTTAAAAGATGCTATGACCAGGTGGTATATTTCATGGAGATCAGATGCTGGCTTCATGATTTCTCAAAGAAGCTTCTGTAACCAGAACCCACAGGTTGTGCTGCTTACACAGATGCTGTGCTAATTTCCACCTTTACTTTTCCATTCCTCCCTACATGTGGTCAGTCTTTCTCTTAAAAGACATTAAGACAAAACACCCCTCAGCCAAAGAAAATATATTTTCTCTTGAAATACTCCAGTGTAACCAGTTTCTCAAGTGAGTACATGCTGATTATGGAGCTCTCGGTAAAATAAATCCTCTCTCTTATAGACCTGTTAGATTTGTTTGAGTTACTACAGAGAACTCAGCTTCAGGCCAGAGGAATAAACCCCGGATGCTATATTTTAAGTTGTATGCTTTTATTGCAAGAGCTGAACCACCAGCTCCAGAGAAAACACTATGGTTTATTATTTTTTGCCCTCTTCCCTTATTTTTTTGTGCATGAAGCCAGTCTTCCCTTACTACCTTGCTCAACAGCATAGAACAAGCTCAACCTCACTCCCCGCAAATGAGTAACTGTCACAACTGTGATGTGGAACACACACTCCTGAAAACAGCTTCCTAAAATGTAGAGGGAGAAGACTTTCAGAGATCCTCAGCACAAGCCTCACTGACCAACCATCTATGCAGAAGCCTTGACTTCCCTGCAGTACAGCTCCATCAAAAGGATGTCTCCACATTTCTTTACCAGGCTGTAAGTAATGAAGGGTTTCTGAGAAGGAGGACTATAATCTCAGGATAGCCTAGTATTTACCTCTGCACTTCCGCTCAGTCCTTTTGCAGGGTTGTGTCTTTGCTTTAGGGGTTAAATATATCCTTACACAGCCACATATTTCATCGCTTTTCTGATTTGCCTTTTCACATTTATGTGCAGTCTAGGCACAGAAAGCTCCTCTAGGCTTGCTTAAAGCCATGGAGAAGACAAATCACTGAAAGCTGGAAAGAAAAATGTGCATGGATGGAAGAAAATGTACAGCTCATATTGTTTCACAGAAGTTCCTGTTAAGTTATTCAAAGCTAAACGTGTGTCATTTGGGGTTGGTTTCGGTTTTTGGGGGTCTTTTTTGTTTGGTTTTGTTTTTACTGAATTAATCATCTAGGGGCTGTTATTTAGTTTCTCAGAACTACATGTTCAACAATGCAGCGTATACAGTAGATTAAGCTTCCTTGAACTGCATGAAGAGTTGAGCTTCATGTTTTCCTTTTTTATTAGCTGTTCTTTGTATTTCTGGAAAATAACCTGTGAAGTTAGTGTTAGCTAATTACCTATAAATTAAATGGAGTAAGGAAAAAAGAGATACAATACATATACATCTCTATTCTTACAATCTGAACCCAATGTATGACTTAGTCAGGAGGAGCACAGCAATTCAATCTAAATGGTGACAGGTTAATATAGAACAGAAATACTGTTCTATATTAAGCAATTTTACAAATCACCTGCACTGCAACGGGATACAACATAGTACGCTGTAATGCAGATGACATGTTAAATAACGTCATGTATGTAGGACAGGCTTTCTTCAGTTGTAGAATGGGATTTTTTCCTTTACTGAAGGATGTCCTGTCAATACAGACAAAACCCACTTTTTTCTTTCCAAGGACTAAATCAGCATATTACAAAGCTGATTTTCAGTAAAATTTCCACCTTCACTAACTGGTGTCTGATTTCATAGCATCTAAAGCAAAAAAACTATTAGTATCTTACTGCAAGAAAAAACAGTTTTCTGTTCTTTTGTAGGAGATTTATGTAAAATTATCTTTCTTATTCTTTAGACACTATGCCTTTTATGGATTTATCTTTTAGTTAAAATCCCTTTCTTTTGGAATTTAGTGAGTCAGCCTTTGGAAGCCAGATTCCTCATACATATGAGGGAAAACTGGATATAAGCAGTGGAAAACTCAAAGCCTTACTGCCTTAATTCTTTATTGAAGATAATTTTGACTGAAATTTTTTTTTTCATCTTTCAGAAGAAACATAACAGTGTGAAGTGCACTTGAATGAGATGATGATATGGATGACAAAAAACGAGCTAACCAGGAAAAATAATCTACATATATAATAGCGGTACTGCAGATGGAGTGGTAATTAAGGAATCACCATTTCCCAATAATTACCAAGTGATGGCATGTGTGGTGTGTGGATGTGTGAATGAATAACAGAAGAGAATGTGTGAACTAGCTGACATAAATAGACCTTTTTAATGGTGAGTACTGATGTGCAGTTGACTGTTTTCACGTAGACTTATATATAACACTATTCTTTTTTCTTTTTGGAAAAATTGAATATTAGAATATCCACATTAATACAATGTGATAATGAATACCAGACTCGTGAGGAAAACTGACCTTAAATTTACATATATATGTAAATATATTACAAACATTTGTAATCTGAAGAAAAAAGAATACTGTCATAGCACCTCATACAAATTGTATTATGTCAGATTCTTGCTTTCTCTGTGGACCAGGTATATCAGCTAAACTTCATCGTTCTCAGGTATCAGTCAAATAAGGGTGCTGACAATTACTGCAACACAGGAGATATATATGTCTCATTATAAAGTCTATAGAGAAACAGGCATATGGAGGCAGGAAGCACTCAAATTGTAAATCCCAAAGGCCACATGGGGGCAAACGCAAACTTTCATTTTATAGCTACAAACATACATATTTTTCTCCAAAAGTCAGTAAAATACCTATTTACTAATTCTATCTCCCAGTGTGATATACAGTCCCCACCCAACCCTGTGGCACTTGTATTCTTAGTCAATTGGAAGGCTTAACCAAAAACAGCACTCCTCCAAGAAAACAGATCAAGTATTTGCATGAGCTTCTTCATTATCACTTAATACCACCAATTCACTGCAACACAAAATGAAAAACCCAGCCAACTATACTCTCTGTATACTTTATAATACATATGTATATGTTATAGTGTGTGTAAATAAATGATAGTATATATGTGTATATAATGTGTGCAGATATATACACATATATATATATGCAAACATGAATGCAATTGAGACTTTTTATGTATGCCTTTATAGACTGTTACGATCTGCTTCAGAGGGATATCCAGTCCCACTTACCCAGGAGAGAAGCCTCTTACCTTTACATTTGCTCATGCTCCTCTCTGCTCCACAGACATAAACTCTTTGTTGTTCTCAAACTGTCTAACTGATTAGTACGAGTAGATTAATCCCAGAACAACTATTTCCACCATATGTGTTGCCTGAAAACTGTTGCTCTGTTTCTGATCTGATGAAGAGTTCATGTGCCTGAACATTCGTCTGATTTAGAACACCAGCAAGTCTGCATGAAGAATTCTGCTTCACAAAATCTGGTTTTAATTAAAGTGCTGAGAAAGTATTAGTTAAGCATCACAAACCCTGTGAGGGAGGATGCCTACACATGAAAAAAATGAAATGAGAATTCTCCAAAATAGTCTCTGTACTTGCATGCCTCATTGACTGAAACACAGAGGGCCTAATATTTCATAATAATCACTCTTAGGGGACAGTACCTATCCATTAAAACCTAGGAATATTAACCAGACTATCCTTCAAAGCATTAATGACAAGCAAATCAAGTAACTATTATCTCATTTTTATGGGTGAGAAAGTTGAAACCAAAACAAATATTTTCACCGATGTCACAGGCTGAATCCAGGCTCCAGCTCAGCATCCTGCTCCCCTTTCCAGAGTGTGTTGCTTTATTGCAATGGCAGCTCTCAAATTACTTCAGTTAAAATTGTTAGTGCTTGGTAGACCTGTAACATAGTCATGCATTTCGTGTCTTAATTTAGAAACCATGGAACAGGGGCAATCTGTTCCCTTCACTACTTTTAAAGCAACTTGTCTAGACTCAGGTAGGAAATTTAAGGCAGAAGAGCATCTAATTTCTTGGAAGGCGTTCACCTGTGCAGACTATGAGACAATCTGGAGGCTGGCCCTGGTTCATATGCTGCCTAGCTTTCTCAGAACACACCAAAAGGAGGCAAAGGTCTGCAGATGAGAGGTTTAATTTCATAAATAGCCCATAAATATGTTTGCTCCTTTCAAGAATCCTGTGTTCTTCCAATGTGATCATGTGCTATATATTGTTTGCAATAACTGTTCCAGGAATGACTGGTTGTAAATCTCACATAATTTTAAATTATTGTTTTAAGGGTAATACCAATTATATTTGTAAAGTGTATCCTAAAGATACTTCATTTTTCTTAAGCCATAAAGCAGAGGTAAATTGTGTGGCGAAAAAGCGAAGCAAGCTCATATTTGCAATTGCAAGTGTAGAAGTTCATCATTGTATTTTGTTCATTTGATGAGTTTTTCTGACATGCTACATGATCTGCCTTTGCTTCTTTCTTGCTTCATGAAATGGATTTCCTCACAAAGAAATAACATGATTCAAACCTTTATATTTACTACCTGTGTGGAATTTAAAAGATCTGCTAAACACAGCAAAAATCAAATATTGAGTATATAATGCAATCCTACATTTCAGTTATGCTCAGGAACTGAGCATAAAGGTTGGATGAGCAAATCAAAGGCAATAATTTAGCATGTTTATTAACCTGCCCCATAGATATTTTATAAACATATTTCTTTTTGTATCTGTTAGGAGCAATTCCAAATTTAATTTCTTATACATTATCTGAGAGGTTTTTTCCCACAATTACATACAGCAATTTTTCTTTGAACCTCTTTATCCCTTCTAACAGTTGTCTTTTAGCTGCTCTGGAAATTATGGTCCTAATTTGCCTGTCAGTTTCCTCACTTTGACAGACACTTCAGGAGTAAGAATCAGAAATGTTATTTGAACTAATTTTTATTCACCAAAAGTGTAACTTAAAGAATTCAACACTACTCCTAAACTTGGGCTGAATTTGACAAAACCAAAATAAGGAACTGAAGAATTCTGTTTCAGTAGTTTTGAACCAGCAAAAGAGCATTTTTCTCCTCCTTTTGAAATGGTATAAAACTGTAATTAATGGTTAAACATGATCAAACATCTAAAGTGAAATAAAATATTCCCAGAATATTATTTTATTGACAAAAAAAAGATTTGTGTAAACATGTTTTCTCCTGTTTCTCTTTGTTGGCTTAATGAACAATCAGAAAAAAAGCCAGCTAGAACTGAGTAAATGATCTAAGGATACTATCTTTAAGTTAAATGGTGAAGAAATATTAATTATAGAATGTCCTAAGAATTCACATCTCTCCACAAGCGTGCATTCTCAGCATTGGCTGACATGTCTTGCCCAAAATTTTATTTGCTCTTAAATGAGAATGCATTAGTCATGCAAAATCAAAAATTAATCTTATTATTTAAATTTAAAAACACTGACAGGCATTTTATGTTTATTTCAGTCTGTTTCTAGCACACAACTTCAACCCAAAAGGATAATTTATTTCTTATATGAGCTGTTCCCATGGGACAAAAGTAATAATTTCTGATGCTTCACTTCAAATTAGAGTCCTGTAGTGATCAGCATTCACATTTTTGGAGCTTCCAGTCAGCCACTAGACTCCTAATCACACATCACTTGTTACCACTTCCAGAACAAGCTGGACCACTCTTACCCTGTATCTACAGACACTCTTCCTCAGTGAGTTAGTCTTGTTCGGTGAAGTCTTTAAAATCAGCCAGTTTGAATGGAAAAATCAAGATTATTTGCTTTTTCACCATCTTCCTTTGTCTTTTAATTTCCTGTGCTCTTCAGAGCTCCCTTATGTGCATTTAAGAAAGGAAACTGAAGAAATTGCACGCTGAATCAAAAGCAGAATCACAGAATCATCTAGGTTGGAAAAGACCTTGAAGATCATCTAGTCACAAGGTCTTCTCTTCTTCTCCCATCACTTTTCCCCCACTATTGAACTGCCATCTGTTTTTTCTAACTGTTTAAAAAAAGCCAACAGGAAACAAGCTGATCAACATTTTGGTATATGATCTGGCCCACACTTGGTTATTTTTACACTGAGATACTCTGAGCAAAGATCAGGCCTCCTGCTGTGGAAGCACTGTAACACACAGTTAGTTTTGTCTCTGTGATAATAATTATGTCTCCAAATTGGAACAGAGCTACAGTAGCTCATGGCACACAGACACAAGCAATGGCACATCCTTAAAGTACTGCCTCCCGTGTTCTCAATTATACAAATAAGCTCAGTTGTATAACAGAATCACTTGTTTTCGTGACAAAACATCCCAAAGTGTGTCAGTTATGCTAGGAACAACTCAGTTGCATGAACTGCTTAACCACACTGCTAATATAATCAAGGCTGCAATAAGCCAAGCTACTGCTGCTGTGCAAACAACTTACTTAACCATATACTCTATATTATTCTTGCTTGCCATTTTTCCTACACTTAAAAAAAAAAATAAAATCCGTGCTACAGTAGATCTGCCAAAAGTCTAAACTGACTAGTTTCAGACACAAACTGATGGATCTAGTATTATGCGGCCATTGTGAACATGAATTAATCTCCACAAAAATTAAAAAAAAAAAAAAAAAAAAAAAAAAGGGAACAAGGGAACGAATTATTTTTAAGTAACATCGTTCTTCCTAGTGCATTTCAGAATAAGAACTATAAGAAAGTATACTTCTAAAACATGATGGGAATCGTTGGCACAAAGAACTGATAAAAACTTAAAAATTAACTTCTCTACATTTCCATAGGAAAGCTAGAGCATAGGCTGCAACAATGCAATCTCCTCACATGCTCTGCTTTCTCCAGTGCACCAGATGGAAATTCAAAAGCAGCACACACAACTGAATTTCTGTGCCAGTTTAAACTCTGGCTTACTTTCAAAGATGACAAATTAATGCCAACATTTTACTCACGTGGAACCCACTTATTATTTCTTGCACAGAGACCACCCGTTAATTCAGCATTTAGACTTGTTTACGGCTACCCACCCACCAATATGTTGCTACATGTGAACATTCTTGAACTTTATGGAATAATGGATGATTTAACACTGGAATAAACTGAATCAAAACCACTCACAAATAAAAATCATGTCCATGCTTCACAGCTTGCTTGCTTCCTCTCAAATTTCTCTTCCCCTCTCAGTAACATGACCTGTTCTACCCTATCCCCCATGCTCTCTTTCTGCTTAAGTCTCTCAAACCATTACTAGCCTTTCCTCTCTAATCTCTCTTCGTGTATTCCACCATCTATTTTGTAACACACACAAAAATAGCTGTGGTAGAAGTGTGACATATATGGAGTTCTAAAAATAAGTGATGTCTCAACTGGTTCTCTTGCAATTTGGTAGGGGAAAAAAAAAAAACACAAAATATTTAATTTTACTTGAGTTTTAACTGGTGTTTTAATCAGTTTCTGAAAAAGATAAATCATGTAATGATTTTTTTTAGCAAAACCATGTACTAAGCAAAATTACAGAAATCACAGAATATTTAAATTATTCAGAACCTGCTTCTTTTCCACAGTGAAAAAAAAAGACTTTTTGTCTACAAAGTTTTGCTCAAATTTAAGTCTATATAAACAACACCAGATGAATGTATAAGCAAGATTTGTGGGGATAAGGCAATCCCAACAGAGTACTGTTACCATGAAAAGCTGTTTTAATGATGAGGAGCAAAATAAACTGTCACAGAAAACACAAGCTTAGCAGGGTCCTTAATCTAGTCCACACAAAGAAACTGCACCAAAAAGACCAGAGAAAATCCGAAACATATACCAAAGCAAAGCAAAACAAAACAAAACAAAACAACTTACTGTCTTCTTCAACATTTTGATGGCGTAAGGTTTCTGGGTCCCTTTCTGCCTGCATCTGTAGACAATGGATGTAGCCCCACTAAATTTAAAATGAAAAAAAAAAAAAAAAAAAGGAAGAATAGTTGTACATACACTTCTTCGAATATGTCAATAAACATAGTTACCTAGCTGAAACTACATTTTCTACTCCTCCCAGTTTGGTCAAAATACATCACGTTTCCCCACAGATGCAACCAAAAAACCCAGTGTAAAACCGCTCTCTTAAAACTGTGAACTTCAGTGGTTATTCAGCTAATAGAACTTGAAAGAGCTCAAGATGCCCCTTGTCACTTCTCTTCTGCCTCCTGACACATCCTGTAAATTTCCTCAGGGTAGCAAGGAATGTAATCTTGCCCCAACCCTGTGACAACATATCTTGTCTTTGTTAAGGCAATCCATTTGCAACACTTAGTTGCACCGGGTTTTTTTACTGACTGTTGACGACAGTAATGGGGAGTGAGACAGAAAATAAGAAGCAGTTACTGTGCTGCTCCCTGCCCAGTTGCCCAAACAGCCAAATTTGGCACCAGATGGTGTAAGCAGAACTCCTGGTTAAATCAGTGGAAACTGGTGGGGCTTGCTCATAGCAAAACTGAACTGGGCTTAAATCTTCTGGTTGCCTTCAAGGTGTACACACTTGAATGTGCTAAAACTGAGCACTCATAACATAAAATTATGGCTCTGTTTGGAAGGCGCTTCTCTGAGTGGGAGGTTGGGCTAGACAGTCTCTAGAGGCAGGCTCAGCTGCTGAGGTTACTTGCTGAGCTCTACTTGTTATGGTCAAGGAAGATATGTGAATTAGCTAAAGAGAGAAAAAACCTTTGGTAAAACCATAATAGTTACAAATAATTCAGATACTTTTATATTCTACAACACTTACTTTCAGATGCTGTTGAGCAACTCAGCGTCAGCCACCGTCAAAATGGATGCACTAAATTGCTAAGTGTCAGCACTGGATTTAGAGCATTTTTGGTAGCCTCCTGTCCTCAGGAGCTTGTCACCCACTCCAAGACTGAGCACTGCCAAAGAGCTGCAGATTTTTAAGCTAGAGGGCACTGCCGCTATCATACACAACTTTCTGAATAACATACATTGCAGAACAGCGCACAGCCACTCAGCAGTGAAAGGATTTCATATATACCACATCTCAAATTGCACTGCAGATCTCTCTGAACCCATCTCAGTATGTCTATAGGAGACGACCACAAACTGCAGAATGACACAAGCAGCTTTCTTTTAAACAGTGAAATAGCACAGCTCTGATTGACTATATGAATAAAACTGTGACACAAGGTTTATTGTTCTGGGTACACTGTTGTGCAAAACCACTATGCGTGCTCCACACTTCTTCCTCCTCAGTACAAGCACAGATGCCAGTTAATGCTCTGAGTATGTATGTCCATATTTTTACATGTACATGAGTGAGCACAAGAACTGGCATTTGGTTGACAAGATTTATTTCAGAAAGACCTCTTCATCAGGAAAGGTCACCTACAGCAACAGTTACGCTGCTCAATCACCTGAAGGCTTGTGTGCATCAAACACACATAAAGTAATCTTCATCTCATGCTAGAATGCTTTGTCTCTCATAAACTGTATTGAAAAATGTGTGGGAGTACTGCAAGCCTCAGTGACTCCCAGAATCATTACATGAATTTTCTCAGATCTCCTCTCCTTTGCCAAGTCTCAAGAGGCTCTATTTAGCAAGAAGAAAAAATACACCACATTAAAAAATCCCTCACATCTTTTAAATACAACCAAAAATGTTAAAAGATAAAATTTTAAGGACCTGCTGTGATAAGCAGTTTATATCTCCAGTATTTCACTATGGCACTATAATGGGTAATAATCACTGCATAAACTGCAAATTGTGCTTGTACCCTGCTTCGCATATTCTGAGTGTAATATAAACATTAAACTCATTAGTCTGCATAAGCTCTTACTAAGTAGGCTGTAAACCTTCTAGAAATTATTTTATCTGGTTGAGGGCACAATTAGATAAGCTGTGCAGCTGATGACGATCCAAATAAATAATTATCATTCCTGTGCTCATCTCCAGGTGTTTGCTGTTGCTGCAGTGATGAAGGGCAGTTACTGTCTCTCAGCAATGCTGTTGTCGGTGGTTGTTTTACCAGTTTGTAACCTAGCTCTTCAAAATCTTCCATGTGAATAAAAACCTAGCCACTACAACATCTCTGATGATTTAACAGAACTGGCTTAGTGTTGAGACAGACAGCTACATCAGCAGGATAGCATGGTACCACCTTTAACGGTTCATTTGACTGTACCTGAAGCTGGAAGACAGGAAGCAGGATCCTCAAAAGAGGCCTATGACTGCATGGAGGGACAGGAATTTATGATGGCATGTCCAGATGAGCAGTTTGCCATCAGGCTCATTAGTCACCATTCAAAACACACAGAGGGGCTAGTTTAGAAATTGTTCCCTATGGTAAAGTTTTCTGACAGCACATCCCTGGAGTCCTAATTTGGGGGAAAATTGATGACAAGATATCACAAGGCTTGAAAACACTTTCAGAGAGTTCTCTTTTGCTTTATGTGCCTATGCCCAGATCTGATAGACATGCTCCCATCACCTAGCTAACAGCTAACACTGCCTTTTATTTCCATGCTACAAACCAGCATTGGGACTCAGGAACAGGATGGCAACCTGCTTACACCATGCCTAGTGCAAAGCTTAGCAGACAAGCATTACTAGTAAACTCCTGACACCTTGTCTCTGTCAATAGCAGGATATCTTTGCTTCTGTCCATTAGGAGGAAAAAAAATAAAAAATAAAAAGGTGTAATCAGAACCGCCTTGTGCAAATAAGAGCATTTTGGTTTGCTTAATTTGGCTTCCCACTCTAGCTCAGCAAGTCTTCTGCTGAATCAGCACATACAGCTTCCTGAGTCTATATGACTTGGAATGTCACCAGTAAAACTGGAGCGGTTCAAGCTTTCATCACCAAAGGGAAGTAGGAAGCTTCAGGTGCAAAAATCTCATGTGCAACCGAAAAGTGCGGAGCTGCTGACGGTAACCTCTTGCACTTATCCGAACCTTCTTGACTACTATCAACCTGGCTCTCTCAGAACCTAGTCTAGAATTTGTATCAACTAAACATTTCATTGATACATTTGGTCAGAAAACAGAATATGCAGAAACCAAAACCTCTTCATGCCACTTTCTGTAGGCATGAAATTTACTGCCAGATAGACTATGAGAGCCTCTCAATGTCCCATTCTCTGCAGGTGGTGTCCACTTCATGAATGATAAATATTAATGGTGCTATAGAAAGAGATAACCTTTAGTCAATTCAAGGCATTTATTTGATAAGCAGCAGAAACCAACACTAAACAGTTTCAATAGAAGAAACAGAGGACCCTAAACCCAATCAGGTAATAAACACTTGCAGAAGTACACTGCAGTGTGTGACTGACAAGCAACCCATTCCCAATTCAGACTAGAAACCAGAAATTAACTCTTCGATACTCCACATAAGTCCAACCACAAGATTATTCACTGTATTATGTTGGCATATCTAGAACTGATCCTGTCAGCTCTTCCCTCTTTGTAGTTGCTGAATACATACATATATATATATATAGCTATCTTTGCATATATACATACACTTATATTTATATGAAATATTTTATTATATATATTTGTGTAAGTGGGCACTTATTTACTTCTAAAGAAAATTAGGCTTAAAGGAGCATCCAGCTGTTGCTTTTTTGCATCTCTGCCTAGAACAGACTGCCTGAATTCAAAACATAAATTGTTTGAAGAACTTGGCTGGAATAATACCAGAAAAGGCTTATTCTTGGAATACTGAGTTGGCCAAGTCAGAGAATAGTAAAAATTATAATTCCTACATTGTTGAAAACATTGTCATTCTCTTTTACTGACATATGTGTTTCTGTCTGGAAAGTTGCTTAATGATTCTGTTAAAGATTTACTTTTTAAAGCCCATATATAACTGTGAATATGTTAAAGAAAAAAAAAACAAAACCAAATCAAACCACTTTACTATGTATGCTATATGCTTTACTACATAAGTATGATTCTATATCCAGTTTTGAACTTGCAAAAAACCTAAAAATAATGTATACATCTTAACTACTTTGTCATAATGGACAATAAAAGCACTCACTTCCATGTGACGCCACCTACAACAAAGACACTGACAACTCATGAGAAACCTTATGATGTCCTGGGCATAAAACGTATCACAGCTGCTACACACTCAACTCAGTATCAGCACAGAGCTAGCTTTCCTGCAGTACAAATACTTAAGTGACATGATAAATTCACTCAATCATTAGTCCAATGATTGCATGAAAAATTTAAATTATTAAAAGTACCACTTAATATGTCAAATTAAGACTAAAATTCAATGACTGATCTCTGCATGTGTTGTTTTCCACATAAAATTGAAAAATGTTTAAAAAATATTAAAAATGTATGTGTAAAATTTTTTGCCCTCCCCCCCCCCAATATACACTTTGCTGAGTATTCTGAATTATTTTTCATGTTATTATCTTGAGCTGTTATTGAATTACAAGTAGTTTAGAAAGACACTATTTTAGAGATTGGGCAACAGCACCTTAGTGCTCTGCCTGTCTTAATGAGTTTAGACTGCAAAGCTGAGAGAAAAGGCATGGTCCCACTTCAAGTATATGCAGTCACAAATAGTGGTGTCAGCACAGGTGGAAGGAAAGCAGGGATGCCCAGGAAGGTGTTAAGGAGGTGGAAGTGATCAGCAGAATTTGCAAATAAAGGAGAATATGGAATTTGCAAGTTCAGGCCAGACCCATGGTGGAGACAGGCAGAGAGAGAAAAGCCAAGGCAAAAAAAGACACAGGATTTGAGCCAGGTTGGAAGAAGCTGTTTCTCCCCCACACCCACAAAACTCTTCTGCCTCTGAAACAGGAATAGGAAGCAAAATGACACACTGACAGATTTTTATGTGGTCACAGGTAGGTAGGAAAGGTGAATTCCTAGAAGTGCAGTTTTTCTAATAAAATAAACAGTCACTGGTGGTATTTTCTCTGGAAGTAAGGAAAACTGGTCCTTTCAAAAGTAGGTCAGCATCTCTATACCATGTCCACTCATCCTGGGTTTTATACTGCATTTTGAATACAGTCCTCAATGTAATCTCCTATAAATGTCATTTGGATTAAATTCCTTAAGTTCTGAATTGATTTTTGAAAAATGAATTAGTTTGTGCTTCATGCAGTCAAAGAATGATTAAACGATCTAGTTTGTCTAAACAAATCAGGTGAAAGAATTAATGGTCCCAAGAAAACTGTACCTATTAGAGAGCCATGGAAATCCGTGCTGCCAAAACTGCGGTAACAGATTAAAGTCTAGTATTGGTTTCATAAGGAATACTGATTTTTTTGGTACAGTTTACAGAAGTATAAAGTTAAAATACATTAATTCCCTCTTTCTTATATATACACAAGGTCAAAATGGTTCTATAGGAATGAAATTACTGTTCCTAGGCTTCAAAATTAAATGCCTTGTTTGAAGTTAAACACTGGACAGAACAAAAAAAGTAACTGACAAAGCTATTGACATACATACAAGTTACATTTAAAAAATGCATATTTCATGGCGTTACTACTATTGCCTTAATTTATAAAAGCACATACATGTAAGTTTGGAAATTCTTACAACTTGCATTTCATGTGAAAGTGTAGCAAAACAAACCTTCTTTCTACAGTGAATTTACAAGCAATTCTTAAATTATTCGAATGTGATCTAAACGCTTCTTCTAAACATAAATATCTACATATACAGCACTTGCAGGCAATTGTGCGCAACTGCAGACCGCTCTTCCCTCTCATTATTTCACAACTTGTAAAGAGTATGGAAAATTTCACAAAACGTACATAATGTAGGAGGAAAGAAACCTTAAACTCCCACATTCTATAAGGAATAAAACTAACCTTTGAAGAAGGCAAGACTGATGGAAAAAAACCACATCCACAGTTCTGGAAAGCTAATTCCATTGCATTCCAGAGTTCTGTCTGGTTGGTTTTCAACAAGAAAAACATTCATAACACTTCAGATTTTGATTTAGTGATTTTCAGTTGCTGTGCTGATTTCCTAATACTTGAGGTGAAAGGATGTTTTAGCAATCAATCCTATTCAGGTTGCCCTGCAAAGGCAATGCAATAGACCAAGATATTTTTTATATTCAGCCTTCACTGCCGTCAGCAGACAAACAAAAGGAGCCTTACAGAAGCACATTCCCAACAAAAGACAGGCTATTTTAAAATAAACAGTAATCAAACTAGTGCTTGCTAATATTCTTGGACATGTAACTTCCACAGATAGAAATCTAGAACTATAGTCCTTTAGATGAGGGCTAGGCTGGCTGGTGAAATGCTAATTAAAATGCAGCAGTCCAAGCCACCCCTGCTGCAGTGGCTGGACTAGTAGCTGCTAATTCCTACTGGGCCTGCAGTAGTCTATTTCTTACTAGCTTCCAGTGGGGCTTCTCCATCAAGTACTGCAGGAAATTTATTTAAAAAGACCTCTGTCCCACAAGGAGTCTAAACACTTAATTACACCTGCTACAATTGCCTTTTAAAACAGTGGGCATTCAGGTAGGGGTTAAATTAGCTACATGCTATAATACCCATGTTAACATTAGATTATTTCCCCACCTCAAATACTACCTCTTAAGTCTCTGGTTAGCTGGTGGGTGAACACTGAGAACCAGAAACAGATCACCAACACTGCATATCTTAAAGCATTCTGATGAATCTGGCTTCCCTGACTTTAATTGAACGGAAGAATACAGGTGGCTCAGACTTACTAAAAGAGCAAGACCCATTATCTCAGACCTTCATTTGAAAACATGGAAGCAAAATTCTAACTGCATTGAAATTCAGAGGTTACTGCTTTACTATGTTTGTATTGCTCTTCTTGGTGTAACTCAACTTTCAAGAAAGTTGGTTCCTGAACAAAACTTCAAGCAAGACTGCTGAAATGCAGATATGAGGTGAAGATCAGAGCACTTCATACAGCACTGTGGAAGAAAAATGTATAGAAAATACATTCACCCTTTCTTCTTCTTCCTTTAGCCCCTTTAAAAATTTGGGTTACACTGCACATAAGAACAACTGTATTTCTAAAACAGCAGGTGACTTCTCTATAGGAAAACTGATTTCTTCCCTACTAAGTCTGAAAAAAACTTGCAGCTGAAAGTTGGCTGAAAATGAACTTCTAAAAGTATCAGGTTGATTTTTCAACATGAAGCTCTTTCAGTCCCATAGATCCAGAAACTGACTTTGAATGTTTTATTTAGAACAGAGTTTCCTTCAAGACTGCTCTTCTCTTTTCAGAGACAGAAGAGTACATACCTACTCCTCATGTTTAGGCAGTACAATGAAATAGGGAGAACAAAGAAGAGTGGACTAAGTGAACTACTCTTTCCAGAAGGATGCAGATTTTTGCCCTTGGTACTGAACTTGGGGAACGCTGGGGCAAATTTTCCAAACCAGGTGCTTTGCCTACCTGTGCAAGACACAGACCCCAAATCCTTGGATTGGCACTATCAGGCATATTCTCACAGCCACAGACTCTATGCATGCACTTTCCATCTATGTGACATGCCCTGCAGCTACTGTCCCTCCCTAAGCAGCACACAAAGCCTGACAACTGGACCAGTTCAGTGAACACAGTTCCCCTGGAAATAAATATGCCTTATTTTAAGTATCATTTAAAACATTGTCTCATAAGCAGCACTTTTTTCCCTTTCTCTTAAGGGATACTAATGAAGAAGAAACATTGTTTATTTCATCTTAACAAAGACTGTGTGTGAGGAGAAAGAGTGCTGAGCAGTAAAAAACTTTTTAACTTTCGAAAGTGTGTTGCAAGACCTTCCTTCCTGGGCCACTGAAGAACTGCCTGCCTGTTTTTCTCTGGTGACATGTTCCTTCATCAAGAAGTGTTTTAAGCAGTCTTTGAGTAGGTGTCAACATCACTGATTCCTCTGCTCTTCATGACAGTCTCCAGGTGCAGAAGGCAAACTACCTTTGCACTAAATGACAACATGTGGCAGAATGAACAGCTTCCCACATCCCGTAATGACTCTCGGTTTTCCTGGTCAAGGGAAGGCAAGTAGAAGGGAGGTTACAAAGTTTGACTACTAGCAGTTTGCTCTGTATAAAAAAAAAAAAAAAAAAAAAAAAAAAAAGGTAACCTTTTTAAATCAGACAGGGAAAATTTCATGACTATTCATGTCTGCATATCTAAAACAAGCTTTGAACAAAATTCTTTACCAGTTAATTCAGGACAAGTCTTTTCTGTGATTCTGCAAGCTCCTGTGCCCAGGCTTATCCTGAATAGAACTCATTTTGATAAGCTACGCAGCTTTCTCCTTCAAGGTTCATGTTGTGCTGAATCATCAACTCCCATGCAATGTCTTCTCTGAAATAAATTGTTTTTACCAAGAAGCTCATGTGCAATGCCAACCCAGGACCTCTTACCACAAGACAACAAAAAAAATTTTAATATATGGCAGATTTAAGACTTCTCTGGATTTTTTCTAGCTACTCTTATATTTTTTCTTTAAACCAGGTGGGATAGCCATTTCTAATTGTAAGACTGAAAGCCAGGCAGTGCAGAAGAGTTTGGAGGAGTGTATTATATTTTGCCATTGCTCCCTAAATAAACACTTTTTATAATGTTTTGTAAATTCTGGTCATACTTACATACATTCTTCATTAAAGATACTATGTTTTTGAAGTAAAAAGATAGACTAAATAACTGATTTTCCATAATAGGGAGTACTTTTAATCTGTCATTTTTAATATTTTTGTAACAGTCGGAAATCTTAATTTGCCATCATCATCACAATAACATGCAGACTTACACTTGGCTGTAATTTTATTGCAATAAAAAAGCTGCAGTAGAAGGATTAAGCTGCAGCAGGAAGCACACTGATACTATACATATAATAGAAAAATATATTTCCCAAGAAAATGAAGATAGCATTAAGGCAATATACTCTTCTGCAGATTGTGTCCGTGCAGGGTTATTTCGCCCAAAGTGAGAAGTTTTGCAGTCCTGATAAATCTGATGACCAAATGCCAACTTTCTGCAAGTGTGGGGGAGGTAACAAGTCAGGTCTGATCTTCCAAAACTATAAAGTCTGACCTTTCTAGCTGGACAGACTTTTGTTCTGGCGGCTGGGAAAGACCTAAGTAGGTCTAGCCCTTCCCTAAATGTTGGATTTCCTCCGTGTGCACACAGGAACAGTGCTGCATCAGTCCTGAGCTATCACTGCCACAAGGAGGTAGCTGTGCTGGAGCATGACCTAGCACCCACCCTGGTGCCACCTTCCACCCTCCTCCAGGGACAAAGTGGGCAGGAGGCTGGGGTCACCACACCCTCCTTCTCAAGAGTTACAAGAATGCCACGCATGAGTGGTGTTTTGATGTTGGCTGGCTGAGAGGTGCCTACCAAGCTGCTCTATCACTTCTCCATCAACAGGACTGTGAGGAAGAAAAATATGATAGAGAAGCTCATGGATTAAGGACAGTTACCATTGGAAAAACAGACTCATCCTGGAGAAACTAATTTTAATCATTGCCAATTAGTAACAGAGTAGGATGGTGAGAAATAACAATGAAACTAAAAACACTTCCCCCAACCCTCCCATCTTCCTAGACTCAACTTCACTCCTAACTCCTCTACCTCCTGCCCACAAGTGGTGCAGGGTCATGGGGAATGGGGGTTGCAAGTCAGCTCATTACAGCATGGGGTGACTCCCACAGGATACAGGCCTTCATGAACTGCTCCACCATGAGTCCTTTCCATGGGATAGTCATTCAGAAACAGACTGTTCCAGCATGGGCTCCTCTCTCTACAGGGCCACAGATCCTGCTAGGAGCCCGCTCCAGTGTGGACTCTCCACAGGGTCACAGCTTCCTTCAGAGCATGTCCACTTGCTCTGGTGTGGGGTCCTCCATGGGATGCAGTGTGGATCTCTGCTCCACTGTGGAGCTCCATGGGCTGCAGGGGGACAACCTGTCACCAGGGTCTTCACCATTGGCTGCAGGGAAATTTCTGCTCTGGCACCTAGAGCACCTTCTGCTCCTGCTTCTTCACTGACCTTGGTGTCTGTGGGGCTGTTTCTTTCACACTGTTCTCATTTTTCTTTCACATCGCTGCTAAGCAGTGTTTTTACCCATTCTTATACATGTTATCACAGAGGCACCACCAGCATCACTGATGGGTTTGCTTTGGCCAGCAGTGGAACCATGTTGGAGCCAGCTGCAATGGACTGTGTCTGACATTGAGGGAGCTTCCAGTATCTTCACACAGAGGCTGCCAAAACCTTGCTATGTAAACCCAGTACAAAAACCCTGCAGGAATCTCACCAGAAGTCAAGGTACACTGTATTTATCATGTCCACCTTATCTCCTAGGCCACGGACACTCTACAAATCAAAACAAACAAAAAGCACTCACTGAGTCACACACAGATTCAATCCAGGCAGGTATTGCCTGCCTCTCTCTTACTGCTCTCTAAACTCTTAGAAATTTGTCATTTAATAACTTGTTTCAGTATTTTTCCTGGTATTGATGTGAGCCTTACTGAACTACAATCTATGGACTCAATCACCCGTCAATCTTTTTTTCACTCAGCTCTATTTTGCTTTTTTCTAAACTTTTGGGGCCTCGCCTGTCTGTAGTCAGTTTGCAAGGATAACAGCTGAAGACTCAAGTTTTGCTCTCAAGAGCTTCCTTCTTCAGTGTTCTGGGATGAACATCAACAACTCACCACCACCAGCAGCACTCTGACTTACTTAAATATTCTCACATTTGCCCTAATTGGACCTTTAATATTCTATTAACCTTTCACAAAGAACCCAGCTTTCTCGACACAATGTTTTATTTGCTTGTGTTCCCTATTACATAAAGGATTTAACTTTTTCTTACTTTTTCTCTTCACCTCAGCACATTTCTCAAATGTCTTCTTTGGTAAATTTAATCAATGATGCACCTTCAGCTTTCCCCCTTTCCACAGCTACTGCTGGACATGTCCTCTGTTCTGTGTTGTTTTTTCTGCTTTTTGTGAAATTCCATTTTTTATCTTCCTATCATTTGACAGCTCCCAGTGCAAATATTTATACCTACAGAACTTCAACAGGATATTCATGTCACAGAAACCATTCTCAGTAATGGTGATCACAGTCCATCCTGCTAACTAACGACATGCACATGCAAGCAAGTGCTTGTACAGTGAATTACGTTTTCAAGAAAGTGTCACCACTATCCAGTGCTTGAGATGAGGAAGCTCTTTTCTGTAGTTAGTGAAATTACTGTTTTCCAGGAGAAGATTCCAGATCTTCTAGTCCATGAACATCTTTCATCTTTTCTTGAAGCTCCCTATATGGGCCACTGACCAAGTCACTGTTTAATCAGCTGTGTTAGAGAAAGAATGCTGTTTCCAATGACTGCAATTTCCATTTTTAAAGGACTGAGGCTTTTTAGCTGTCAGAGCTGCTCTGTAATCCAGGATAATGATTCTAATCTAGTCTATGTCAGTCTGAACTCCTGTACATAAAATATTCAGCACAATGGTGTATTACAGATCTAAAAATACATTAATTTTTTCATGTTCTCCCCATTGTACTGAAACTTCAAGCACAGCATACTACAGTGACACATCTGAAGACTGGCATTTCCAACCTTTATTAGAATGTAAAATAGAGTCACAGTTAGGACGTATTGTAAGGAACTGAAGGACAAAATGCCTCAAACATTCATCAACACAGAAAACCTTAAGGACAAGCTTTGGCCTTTGGATTAGTCTAAGGAATGTCACCCAAGGCAGTGGGATTGTATTGCAGGATGCACTCCCCACTCCCTTGCAGCTGCATTGACAGACTCCTTAGATAAGCCTCAAAGAGGGAGACATGGACTGAGTGAAACCAGGTGCTTCCCCTCAAGCGCAAGTACCACTGAGCCCAATACTTTGTGGCTCTGTTGTGCAAGCCAGGCACCATGCTTGCCTTGCTAATGACTTTGCACCTTTGCCACTGAAGTGGTAACAAGAACCCGTAAGAGGTCATCATTTCTGGGATGACTGATAAGATCTCTGGCAACAGAGAAAAAACCCAAAGCTGGGCAACTGGATGCAAGGGTGGTCATCCAGATTTCTTTTACCCTCTCCGAGGAGATCACAGAACTGCTGTGATTCTATGAGCTTCCAGTTTGGATGGTGACAAGTATTTGCAACATAGTCTGTATAGGCTTTACAGAGTCACGATTTATTTTTTAAACATATTTTTAAAAGTTCCACCTGGACTTTCAGAGAGAGGCTTGGATTAAAAAGTGTGGTCAGTTATGCCCATGCACCGGTTCATGTAGTTAATAACCACTAATTGGGTTACAGTCATACAACTAGCTGTCAATGTAAGCAAAGAGCTGGTGCCCGCCCTGCACAGCAGATGTCCTCCACAGTCCGGCATGGGTTTCAGCACCCACATCTGCCACATCCTGACACCACAAGACCTGTGAAAAGAGCTGTGATGCACAAGCAGGGAGGAAGGCTTTGGCACAGACCTTCACAGATCATGAGGCTGTTGTCAGACAAGCAGATTCTTTGAGAGGGCTGACGAGTCCCACTGCACAACACTTTGTGTCCCACAAAGAAACGATCAAGCATTGCATTTTCCTCTGAAGAACTAAACTGTGAAAGGTACGATGTACTCCTGCCACACCCTCCCACGATTTCTTTTGTTGATGTTTAAAGAGAAAATAGCTTTAATGAGATCTTATGTGCTGCCAGCTACTGAAGTCAAACTCTGCAAACCTTGTGAGCTTTATGTATGTTGAAATGCTGCTTCTAGGCTAGGACGTTGTGAGTTCGATTTACCAAAACTCATTCAAAATTCAACAATTCTTTTTTGAACATTTAACAGAGTCTGTATAATACTCACTATGATCAACAGACTACCCATCCAGATTGCTTACAAAATATTGTCTTTACTATATTTTCATATACAATGTGTCTAGTTAATAATGTTTTTACCTTGCAAAAGATATAACACAATTTTTTTAGCGTATGTCAATTATATAAAGAACTTTAGTAAGGTCAGGCTCTTTAGAGCTTTGGCTTCAAAAAGCAAGGCAATGTATAATTTTAAATTACTTAATACATCCTGGGAAAAAAAGTAAAAGATTTTGACGTTCACTATAATGCTGAGTTTATCCAGGTTTTCATTCAGAGATTCTTTCCTTTGCCTACATCTGTAATCTGAAAATACAAATTTTCTCCCCCCACTGACTTAATAATAAGCCTGTTAGCCATAGCAAATTTGGCAGTTCAGTCAGGAAACTAATGTTTTTAATGAAACAACACTGATGTTTTTTAAATAAATACTCAATACACTGACAAACTTACAACTGTGTTGTAAGCACAGAGATCATAGAAATATGTGGAGGACTATGTTGTACCTTGACAAAGACAAGTGGTTATGACTGACAAAATATTAATGACCATGGCTAAATGAAGTCCTCAACCCTTTAGTGCGAGCACCTTATATTACATTTTCTATAAATGCCCAAGGACCACAATGCAGACCAACGTCTCAAGAACACAGGAAGCTCCGTCCCACTCTATGTCCAGCTCCTTCTGCAGTCTTCCTTCCCCTTCTTCCATTCACCTGCTGGAGTTATCAACAGTTCTGCATCCTATCATACTACATGACTTGTACCACTCTTCCCTAAGCATCTCCGTATCTTGGGAAGACTGTGCACTCTTTATCTCATCAACTCTTCCAGACCTGTTTAGGGTCAGTTAGTAAATTAAGTAGGCAGAATGTAAACTAAAATGCCTCATGGTAAAAATGTTACAGCCTTAGGTTACACCTACATGTCTATCCTTTCACTGGTGATATAAAAAATGTAGTTCAGACTGATGGAAACTAGGGTACATCTACAAACTAATTCAGGTACTTAAAAATGTTTAGCCATAGCCAAGAGGAAGTGATGAAAACAATCTCACTACGACTTGAGGGAGGTTGAGGAACTACACACACAGCCATGTGGGAGTGATGTTATCACAGGGCAGTGGAACATGCACAGTATATGTGCTCTGGTGCTAATGAGGGTTAAACCCACTTCACACATCTTTCTTTCCCTAGTAAACCCATATTGGAAGAAGTCAACTGATTCAGAGCTAGCTTGAGTAACACCCTACCACACTGAAAAGAGTAACACTTAGAAAAAAAACCCTAGATTTTTCTGTTTTCCTGGGGAAAGATGTTATGCAAACAAAAGCAGCAAACAGAACCATCAGAAGGACCACTAAGGTGTTTTTCTAGTAATACAGGAAAACAGAAGTTTTCAATAGAAGCACTACTCTTGGACACCACTTTCCCAGTAAGAAAGAAGTTTAGCACTCTTTAGAGTTAACAGACAGCCTGAGATGCATTCTGCTGCCGCTTGGGAAGGTTAGAAACCCTCTGTATCTCCTTTCAAAGATAGCAGAAAGTTGAGATAAGATATAGAGTAATGAGTGGCTGCGTTCTGCAACAGCCTTTCAACTGTGGTCATCTGATGTAGGTCTGAAAAATAGTTTAGGTCAGAGGTGGGATGTGGTGATGTCATGTAGTTGTACATGTAGACAATGACTTCACAATGTGGAAAAATAATATCAGTTAGATAAAGAGTAAAACACACTCAAAGCCACCTAATGTTAAAGAACCAGAATGGGCATTCCAGGGTATAGAAAAACTAAATAACACCTGTCTACCTGTATCTATTAAGCTTTCAGATCATAAGCAATAAATTCATTCTAAAGCAGATGTTACTGAGAAATATTTCTATCTCTTACATACTCTGGTTCTTACATGAAGCTAGTTACAGGCTATTACAAGCCACTTAGGAGTTTCAGGCCATATATTTCAAATTAACTACTTCATTTATCTATATTTTTATTTCTGAATAGGACTCTTCAAAGCTATTGTTTCAGTTCCTTAGGAAAAAAGCCTGGTACCTGAACAACATACTGCTATCCTACATTTACTCCAACATCTCTGGTTTTCCCCCTGTGACTGTATCTAGCCAGTTACGTCACTTTTAAAGTCCTTTGCCTTTGGTAAGACTAAACATAAACACAAAGCTTATCTACAGGGCAAATTTGCCATCAGCAACATAGTAGGATTAGGACCTAATTGCATGGTCTATTTAGTGTATACAATCTGGGAAGATGAGTAATTATAGTATTAAATTTATGCCTTTGTTGCTCCAAAAGTAAAAAGCAAAAGACACTTTCCTTTAGCAGCATCATTCTTCTAACATGGCACTACTAAGGCCTTCAAAAAAAAAAAAAAAAAAAAAAGAGAAGAAGCAAATGAAAAAGAAATGAGACATGTAGTTCAGATACCCTTTAGCTTTGATAAAAGGGCAAAAAAACCTCCTTGTGATAGACCTCACAAATAGCACCAGTAAGACCTATGCTTACTGTGGGGGTTGCTTTGTAGTGTTGAGCTACAATAATAGAAAATTAAGTAAACTTCATGAATTATTGCCCTGAGGCAAAAACTCTCCTTCTTGCTAAAATACAATTTTTGTGCCAGTCTGTGTCACGGACATGATTATCTGAGAAACTGACTTCCAAGTACTGCATTACTCTTTCATTTGAGTTCTTTGGGGAAGTCAGGTTAGACCGACTTCTTAAGAAGTGACATATTGGCCGTTTTGAAAGGTACAACTAAGGTGTTTAAATATACATGTGTTGCACCTCCAGTGAAAATTGCTAACTTCTGCCATAGTCCATCTGCTAATCTTTCAGCAGGGTGGGCCTGCCTACAGGCAAAGAAACCAAATGCTGCTGCTGCTGCTGCTGCTGCTGCTGCTGCTACTGCTTCAGAGATGGTGAGATAGCCTGGCCATCTGGTGAAACTCTGTAGAGAGAAAGAGGGAAAGAAATTCTAAGAAGGTCACCCTGCCTCAGAAGACCCACACTTCTCTGGCTGATTCATTTGAGTAATTGAAACAGCTTGGGTTTGGTCACTGGATTGCACTCAAGGGGTAAGTGTTCAGGGCAAATATTACCAAATCACACTCAGCAAATACTTCAGTATGTCTCAATTTCAAACAACATTCTTGTTATTTATTGCAGATCCTCCCTCTCCTCCCAAAATAAAGCAAAGAAACGGGGCAGATGGAATTAGGATATTTTTAGTGCACTTAGCAGCAGGAAAATTGAAGTACATTTACAAATATCCCTTTTGCCAGCCACATGAGAGAAGATGCCACCTTTAAAAAAAGCTTAGGAGGCTTTCAGACAATAGTCAGCCAGTATCAAGCTACTAAATGTTTTAATAGGCCATGGATGGCAAGAGGGAAAAATACACAGCATGCTCATAAATATTTACAAGGTAACAGAGATAGTTACTGTGATTAGCTTTAGGAAAAATGAAAATCTAAACAGAGGAAATTCCGACTATTCAAATCTGAAGAAAGATATATTTGCTGCTTGTTCAGAGGCACCATCATGAAGATAGATGATCAGAGTAATCAACCCTTGATAACAGTGTTAAAGCTATCCAGGACATTAATGAGCTCCACCCTTGTACTTCAGATTATTATTTCACCATACATATTACATACTTTATACACAGTTATTGGTAATAATAATTACAGAAGTTATCCTAAATTAGTACAATGTGGCTTAATATATGTGTCACTTGAATGTATGCATTCACTGCAGTCATGCTACAATAACACAGGCAGCAAAAGTAATTTCCAGTTATGGGGAACTTCTAGACTCACTTGTCAACTTCTGTGAAATAGCATAGATGTTATGAGAGAGGACAGAGAAGACCTTGTAATTCCAAGCTTTTTTTAAGCAAACTGTGGCTAGAGAAGACTCTGATTTCCAATGTCTCAACAAATGTGCTTAGCTTCCTGCTGAAACTAGCAACTATTGCTAACCTAATACTCAACATAATTTTGTAATTATTAAGAAAAAAACACAATAAAATCAGTAAACTTCTCATTTAGTGTGTCACACAGCTAACCACCCCAGTTCCATCTTCATTCTTCTTCTTCCATGAAGGGCCTATGTAATTTTGTAAGAGGATCACATTCTGTTCCTAAAGGAGGAACACAGCATGCAGCACATTTTCTGCAGTTATCAGAAAGCTCTAGTGCCAGTATCATTAACAAAACCAAGAAAGCTTTTTTCCTCACAGTTTGCTCTATTAATCTCCCTGACTAGAATTTAAAGATGTGAAATTATTCCCCTAAATTTCAAATATATTCCTATCAACTGTAATAGTAGAAAGTCAGAGCTTCATAGCTTGTCTATCAGAGTGAACTTAACTTGCAAAGAGTAAACAGTAATTACCCATAAACAAAGACCTGTGGGTAATTAGACCAGGTGCTTAGTTTATAGCAGTGCAGTTTGTCCAGTAATGGAAAACACTGACTGTGGTAAATGAAAAGCCCCTTGCCTCTACTAAAGTACAAAAAAGGAGATTACTGAAAAAAGAAGTCTGGTTTTGTAATTTCATTACTCCACAATCAGAAAGATACACCCATTAGTCTGAGACAGGAACGTTGCCCTAACAGGCAGCATGTGAAGAGGAGGGTGAGCTCACATGAGAAGCACATTCTGCCAACTCCCAGTCCAGAGAGGAGATCGTGCAGCGCACCAGCAGCCAGCCCCAGGGAGGGGGAAACACACAGGACTATGGCGGTCCGTCTCCTGCTGATAAAAGGACTGGAACTGCTGTGCTGCTGCTGCCACTGGCAATGACGGAGGGCAGCCTTCCCATCCTGCAGCTACCACTGTATTTACAATCCCCAAAGGGGACATTCTTGGTCTTACTGAAGGTTCACCGTTACATGGACCATTTATAAGCACAATCACCTCAGTTACAGGAACTGCAGAAAATACAGCTATTTACAACATGGTTGCCTATAGCAGGCTCACAGTCTTTTGCCTAATTTTTGTCTTTTTTTTTCGTTGGGTTACTTTTGAAGTTTTGTTTTAGTGATTTGTGGGTTTGGTTTTTTGTTTTTTTTTTTTTCAATTTATCCTCAAAAACTTAATTTTGTAACGGCTATTACAAATGAACACACAAAGTTCTTTTTGTACTCCACAGTACCAGAAATGGGCAGTACATAGTAATTTGAAATTATTTCCATTTACTGAAATAATCCTGCAGGCTACACAGTGATATAATGTAAATTGCCATTCTGGTTCCATTTCAGAAATTCATGCATGAGTCAAAACCACCCCCCCAAAAAACTCCTGACTCCATAGTTATTTCAAGTAATGTTCATATAATAAAGAGAACATCATATTCAATACTGTAACTGTAAAAGGAATAATATTATTTTAGCCATGACAGTCTGAAACAGCAAGCTTTGCAGGAAGAAGTAATATCTCATTAACTATACTGACATTATTGAAAAAAACAGACAATCTTTCAGATCTTTCTTCAGATACTACACCAGTTAATGTGATCTGAGTGTATGATTAAAATGCCTAAGGTTTCCTTGTAAAGACTATTTCACTGAGCACTATAAAAAGTTCAGCATATGGCAACACTGTCAAAATTGGCTGTTCTACTGATTTTTTAAAGCCTTTACTTCTCTAGCACATCTTAAATCTTAGAATTAACCAACTCTTCACCTTCTTGTTTAGTTAAAGCATTTGAAGAGATTATACAATCTGGAAGAATTTGGCCAAAGTACATAACATGTCAGTCATCAGCACAATGTATTCTGACAGACTACTTAAAACCTTCATGAGCATCAACGGAATAGCCTAAAGTTAGCCAGTCTCTTTTCAGATAAATTTTCTTCACAATCTAACCCAGAGAAGGATTCCAAGGAATTAGTTCTCTTCAGAGAGGACAACAAGAGTGAAAAACAGTGTCAGTTCAAAGGAATGTAGAAAGATGTGCTATTGTAAAGTAAGACTGGGACCTGCAACATTAAGTATCAAACTCCCCTGGCTAATTTTAACTCCCAAAAATATTTACATCAGCTCTTACTGAAACACAGGACTTTGAGTAATTCGTCCTTATTAGCAGACTCATCACATGCCTCATCAGCATAGTCTTGCTCTACCTCAGCTTTATTGCCCCATTTGTGTAACAGTCTGTGATGCTAACAGAAGTGGCAAATACTTTTCTGAACCATTAAATTACATGTCTGACTCAATACAATTTTCTTCTTTCCACTGAGTCTGTACAAAAATGGTGAGCAAAACTCATCTGATCAAGTGTTGATATTTACTTCCCCAATAATAATCTAAATTCCCTTTGAAGTTAACAGAAAGAAATGGGCAATTCTGAAACATGATTCATTCCATTCTAAGGACCTTTGGAACAGGTCAGATGAAACATGCCCTGAAAGTGTTTTATTTTAACTCTGACCACCAAGGAAGCTTTATATAGGCAACTACAACAGTAACAGTCTGTGATTAAGACACATTACTCCCATTCTTTCTAAGTATTGCAGCCCATATAGCAATGACTTGGTGAATGAAGATCATGGCAGTCTCTTCTCGAGACTCTCACCAGCAGCAGAAGTGTCACCATGATGCCCTTCCCTCATGAACTAGAGGTTTTCCACATCTCTACCAGGGAACAGTGTTTGATACTCTCTCGGTATAGTCAATATAAAAAAATTCATGGACCTCTTTATCCTCTGCCTCCCCACATCATGTCCCAAGAAGCACAGACCAACATGGATAAAATCACACAGAGAAAGCATCTGCCTTGCGTGCTGGGGCATGCACCAGGAAACTTCCCCATAGTATACCAGCACTTAAAACAGAAGAAGAAAGAATACAGTGAGGACAGACCTTTGAAAAAAAAGATAAGCCATCTCAGAAGGGGAAACAGAGAAGGACATGTATATGTGTATCTATATTTATCTATATATCTGGAGATAGGCAGAGATGGCGAGACTCTGAGGGAAGCCGAGAAGGGAAGCATGCTGAAGCGAAACGACAGGCAAATGAAGACAAGGTGGTGAGAGGAGCGGGCGTTTGGGAGTGTGCAGAGTGGGCCAGGAGACGTGCCAAGTGAAGAGCTGGATAGTAAAAAAGAAGTGAGAAAAAGGACTTCAGAATAGAAGGAGTAGCAAACAGAAAATATGTAGATAGACTTATGGTTTCAGAGTTTGGGGAAACAGAACATGCCATGAGAAAAAAGTACAGCAGAGAACAAGAGCTGGAGAGAAAACTGCAAGCAAAGTTTGAGGTGAACAACGGTACTGCTTTTCAAGCTTGGAAAATGAATGATAGTACAGCAAAGAATAAAATGAAGAACATGGAACAGCTTGTCTTTTGTTTTTCTTTTTTCTTCCAATTTAGCTTAATCATTAATATCTTAGAGAAGATGGAAGACTTGTGAAACAGAATTAACTATGATGCCAATTTTTTAAAGCTTAGTGCAAGCATCAAAAGTGGTTAAGTGTGAAAAAACAGTACTGTAGACTTGTTACACCCAGTGTAATTTCAAATGTTACACATTCAGCAATTGAAGGAAAAAAATCCACACCAAATACGTCATCTGTGACACCTGCATCAAGATAAAGTATCAAGCCCCATGCTTGCATGTGAGCATAACTCATGACACCTTCACTAAAATACAGTCTAAACAGGACTGTGCCAAATATACACAACTTCGTTGTGCAACCTAGTAGTCCGTGGTCTGACAGATGCTACTATGGCTAACTTAAAAGTGAACAAATCTCTTTAAATCAGATATACCTGAACAAATCTGAAAAACCACCATCCTTAAGGAATATCTGCCTGCACTTCACATAAAAGTAAACACGTTCTGTAAGCTGAAAAAAACCCTGACTTTTAAAGAAGAATGCAAAAAGTAACAATATCAATGTACCTTTAACAGGTTGCCTGATCTTCCTCCTCAAGCCCATCCTCTCCTGTTCAAGAATAGAAATTCCCTTGTAGTCTCATATGTAAACGTAAGTAAAAAATCACTGTAATTTGATCTTCTACTGATAATAGATTTAGGAAGCAAACTTTTCCCTCTTGCACTGCCTTCACCTATCTTTTGGCGTTCTGTAAAAGTCAGATTTTTATGCTAATTATATAATTTAGTTTCAAGCACACTTGCAGCATATCAGTTAACATTTAAATAAAAAGTGAACTGCTCTTATTATGGCTTTTGTTGTATTGATCAAGTACATCTTTCCTGCTGCATGAAATAATAAATCTAAAAGCAGCTCTCAGTCATTCACAGCATGATGAGAAGACAGGAGGGTCTAATGGTCCTAGATAAATCCTGGCTGCACACGACAGGGGTTCTACAGACAATGGCTGGAATATGTACTTTTCAAATCTTGTTACTTTAAAGAAAAAAAACCCAACTGAGTTCATTTATACACTAGACAACTCATTACTGAATGTCATGAATTTTG
Organism: Athene noctua; assembly: GCF_965140245.1. Classification (NCBI taxonomy): domain Eukaryota; kingdom Metazoa; phylum Chordata; class Aves; order Strigiformes; family Strigidae; genus Athene; species Athene noctua. Next base: position 34,961,254 of record NC_134077.1, read on the forward strand.
AAAAATGGCACTGACATTACACAACAACTGGACAAAGCATGATAGCTCACAGTTTTTATGGAGTGAATATACAAAGCACTGGGTGGTTTTACTTTTATTAAATTCCATTGGTATATTAATAAGATATCCGTTCATCACTGAATTGGGTAGGTACTTGTGGAAGCACTTTCTTGCAGTCCTCGCCAGTTGTGGGTGTCATGGCTGAAACACAGTAAGCAGCAAGCCTAGTTAGGGTTCTGCCATTTATAACAGTAAAATGTACACTGCAAATACTAACAAGGTTCATTGAACAGTGCTAAGAACAGCTGATCCAGAACTCAGTGACAGATAAAGGACACTTTTTTTTTCTAATACTGCATTTGAAAAAAGGTACCTGTACCAGCTCATTCCTTTTCCTCCACGGGTTATAAAAAATTGTAACATTCTAGTTAATGTACTTCCTTTTTTTTTTAAGCCTGCTGGTTCAAGGGAACAGTGGCTACAGCTGTTGTAGTTGATTTTGAAATAACCAGCATCTGCACCAAATGGGTAGAGTAACCTAACACTGACATGAAATAAATATACTTCTAAAAAGAAAGTAAAAAAAAAAAAAAAGAAAAAAAATCCAGAAAAGCAGTGTGACAAATACTTCAAAACAACCCTAAGTGAAGTGATTTTGTAATACAAGATTTGAAATGCCTATACAGCCATACATGTCATTGGTACTATCTGAATAGACAACTGCAAAGCAACAAACAAAACACTTGCTATTTTGTCTTTGTAGTGGCTTTATTAATGCAGCATGATGGCAAGTATGATGTTTATAGCAGAATTACCTCATTTTCTATTGTCTTTCTCTACTCTTGTGTTTTCAAAACCAAACATAAAATAACTTTGCTTAAAAGCACGATGTATCCACTATTTCTAGTTATTTCATTAAGGGATGACCTCAGGGGAATACACTGAGTATCCAGCACTCACGCTCAAAGAAGAGAGATATCATAAATCCATATATTAAACTTTAAGCACAAAATTGCAAATAATTCTGTATGAGTATGCAGTAACTGCTTACTGCTAGTATATCTTCTAAGATATCTGTGATTATAGATAGCTGGGAACACTTTAACTGCAAAAATTTATTGGACAAATCAAACCTTATCAGAAAGCCATCTGAATAGATTCCTAACAGTCTCAGTTCATTGTAGGTTAACACAACATACTACTAAGCTGATAAAGAGCTCAAATACCTAATTTCGAAAGCAGGACAGAAAATTGTCATTTGTTAAACATCATGGACTAGACCTAGTTAACTTAATCTGGTTTTAGAAGAACAGATTTGCATATATAAAACTACTCTGTTAAGATACATACAGAGATTGCAACCTGTTGCACAGAAACCTTCAAAATTGCTCCACATCTTCCTCAACCATGTAATACAACTTACAATAGATTGAAAATAGGAATTTAAAAACATACACAGTGTAATTCATGGTGTATGTTCTTATTATACTACATAAATTTCATGTAACCACTTTCTGGGAAAAGGGGATGATCTATGGGGGTTTTTTGACAATCTATTTCACTTTCTTAACTCTAGTTACCACAAGTGCTGCAAGACAAAGCTTTCTACTTTACCCCAAGCTAGGTAAGGGGGAAAAATATTAGAATTCTTTAAAATGCTGTCAGTGGACACATTAATTCACCAGGTATGCATTAATCAACTAATAAATACGACCACTAGTATTTTTTTTTTATATACTCTGCTTGTGGGTAAGTCTTTATTAATTGAATAGACACAGGATTATTTTGCCAGTCACTTAGTTCTTTTCTGTAACTGAATTCACAGATTTGAGTCAACTGCTCAGTTCTCACCACACACCACTTGAAGGAAAAATGCATTGTATTTTTACCAACCTTCTCTTTTCCAAACTACCTTCTCTTAGGAGTAATTATTCTATTCACAAGTTTTTGTTATAAACTGATGTGTGAAAAAGGCTACAGAAAAGATTTTGGTAGAGTGCATACACACCTTCACTGCTTACTAAATTCCTCAGTGATAACCATGGCAATAAAATCGAAAAGGATGGCAAGACAGCAGCCTTTTCATAAGTGATGGGCTAGGGAAATTTTTATAAGAAGTCCTGTGTTTGCTTTTGATATTGGAAAGCAGCCTTGCTGTATTTATTTCTTACATCTGTAACATGCATCCTGAAACATTTCTTGTCTTTTTCAACTTTGTTCTCCACTAATTAGGTGACTGATTAGACACTGCAACCTTTTATCTACCATGTTTTAAAATCTGTACATGTCTCAGGCAGACAGGCAGGGGTTTTAGGTGAAAATTCCAGCTGGGACATATGTGGATTGGCGGAACACCACAAATATTTGAATGGATGAACTCCCCAACCTCACACCATATCTCTGCTTCAGACAAGAATTAGCAAAACAATTGGAAAATATATCTGAAATTGTGAGCAACAAATTAATGAATTTATGAGATGTGGAATACATTTTCCATTTTTCTCTGCACTGCATAGATTGAAAGAAGAGAAAAATGAGAATCCAGCACTTGGCTCTGTATTTCTAAATTAAATCTAAGCACGCATTTCTGATCATTCTTCAGTCACAAGGATCCTGAGATTCCAAAATGAATACCTATGTTTTAACCATGCTAAGGGGATAACAAAAATGACCATCCCTCCAATGCATTATTTGCACCATACTAAGGGGATAACAAAAATGACCATCCCTCCAATGCATTATTTACCATCCAGTACAATCCGTAACTTCTTTTTTTCAAAAATGTATGTGAGGTTCTCTCATCTTTCACTGTATTTAATTTATTATGACAATTTCTTGTCGATTTCATCAGGCAGCCAAGAAATAAAGCCAGAGTTAATATTTTAATTTGGTGACTTATATGAATCATTAACTTTGTTTCAAATATAATAAATTCATAAAAAGTAGGCTGAATATTTATACTCAGGTGAGGCCTGAATTCTGCTTTGCTTTCAAGCAAAGGTCAAATGTTTTTTGTTTCTATATACTCTGAATTCTGGAAGCTTTTTTCTAGGTCAAGAACAAAGAAAACTAGATTTCGTGGCATTTTTAGAAAGCTGCCATTTATTTTCAGGCTCTTTTCCTTTTAAACAGTGCTACCTAACAAAGATTGCCTAAGGTCTGTGCCTCACTGAAGTAACTCTTGTTCACAGGAAATACAAGCATTCCTTCAGTTATGTTAGGCTCAGCCATCTCAGTAACAGCTTTTCACACTGATTCCTGCAGTATTTCCATAGTGACTATTTATTCTCAGAACCTCCAGGTTTGACTCAAATTATTTATGTACATGTGTTAATTGCATGTATGTCATCAAAAGGCATTTATCATCCATCAGTTCAAACATGAAGTTTCAAGATATTTTATTGATGTGGTAAACACAATTCTCTGTATATTTATATTTCTGCATACACCTTGTGTTTTTCCAGCAACCAAACAGAAGTGACTGAGACATAGTCACATTCTTTTTTGTTTGGTTTTCTTTTGCTAAAGGCTTTTTTTTAACTTTGTCTCATAGGAAGAAACACCTGCCCAGAAAGTATTCTGATCAGCAAGATTGGTTCTTAAAAAATAAGAGAATCACATCTCATAGAAAAGTGAAGGAGGGGGAGGAGATGCTCCAGGTGCCAGAGCAAAAGTTCCCATGGAGCCCATGGTGAAGACCATGGTGAAGACCATGGTGAGGCAGGCTGTACCCCTGCAGCCTGTGGAACAGTGGAACAGATACTTACAAGGCAGCCCATGAAGGACCCCACACTGGAGCAAGGTGGATGTGCTGAAAGGAAGCTGTGACCCCACGGAGAGCCCACACTGGAGCAGACTCCTGACAGGAACTGCAGCTCATGGAGAGGAGCCTGTGCAGGAGCAGCTTTTCTGGAAGGACCTGTGACCCTAGAGGGGACTCACGCTGGAGCAGTCCATTCCTCAAGGACTGCACCCTGTGAAAGGAATGCACACTGGAGCAGTTCTTGAAGAACTGCACCCATAGGAAAGACCCACGTTGGAGAAGGTTGTGAAGGACCACCTCCCATGGGAGGAAGCCCACACCAGAGCAAGGAAAGAGCATGAGGAAGGAAGAAGTGGCAGAGGCAAAGTGTTATGAACTGACTACTACCTTTTGCATTGAGCCTTAGAAGATGGAGGGAGTGGTGGAAAGGTGGTTTTTTATTTGTCTTATTTCTCACCATCTACTCTGTTACTAATTGGCAATAAATAAAATTAATTTCCCCAAGTCGAGTTTGTTTTGCCTGTGACAGTAATTGGTAAGTGACTTCCCTGTCCTTAACTCGACCCATGAGCTTTTCCACTATATATTTCTCCCCCACATCCTGTTGAGGAAGGAGAGTGATAGACCAGCTTGGTAGGCACCTGGTACCTAGCCAACATCAACTCACCCCATCTTCAAAGACTGGGCTTCAGTTTCTACAGTATAGGTAGAGGAAGGTATGGAGATACATCTGAGATATACCTGAGATACATCTGTGGTCTAGTTCAAACCCCAAGTTTGTAAAGTGACTCCAATTACATCTAGGGCAGAAATTAGGCCGATACAACCACCAGAGGAATCAGGATTTGATCAAGCTTCTAACAGAAACAAATGCCATAAAATGCTGAACCCAGTTTAAAATCTATTATGACTGACATATGAGAAAGGTTATAAAATAAGACTGCAAAAAACGGTGTTGGATTGAGACACAAGAAGTCTTATCCAGAACAAATATTCTAGCACGTCATTTATGATCTAATTTATTGCTCCAGATAACAGCCGATGCACAAAAGACTGAGCTTCAGGTTTAGAAATTTGTCTTGTATTTGAAGTTAAAAAGGACTGGAAGCCTCATTTCAGTCGTAGAAGTCAAAAACTTCTATCCTGATGTTACAGGAAGGTCTGCAGAAGATCAGGCAATCCTTAATCTCCAGTTACACAAATGCTTTTCAAGAGGGAATGTGGAAAAGTCAGCCAAAGCTGCTAACTGTAAGCACAGACTCATTAATCTTAACTCTAGGAGTAAAAGTCCCTGGTGACATTTACTCTTTTAAATACGGAACATAAGAATGGCTTGAAAGAGACTTTCCTTTAACTTAGAATTTTAACATTAAGTCATAGGCCAAATGAGCCAGCAAATTACAAAATGTGGTTTGCAGTCTATCACCTTTGCTCCTTTCTCCATCTTCTCCTCCTGCAGATCTAAGGCCAGAAAAGCTCAGTGACGTCAAGAGTTCATAATATACTACTATGACTAAGGAAAAACAAAACTCAGAAAGTTAAAACTGAGCACAGGCAACGGCTTTATGAAAAAATTAATTTTATAATCTTGTTCCTGTTCTTCTTTTCTTCTAATATTTACTTGTTTCACAAAATACTTCCCAATGTCTACTGCCTTAGTACCCATGGCCTTTTTTGTGCATGCTGCCTTCCATCTCACAGAAGCAGCAAAACACATTATTTTCAAATTCCCTGATCTGTAGTGGTCAAGTTCTAAAACACCAAAACCAAAAAGAGCAGCAACACAATAGGAAAACATATGAGCAGGACTATTGTTGACTAGCAGAAATGCCAAACTCCTGAAACTGAATACAAAGGCACAACTGGTTTGGTTTGGTTTTTTCCTGAAACACCTTAAGGAGATCCCAGCTGACTTGTATTCAGAGCTCATGGCCTCAAACCACCCACACTCTGCCTGCTTAATCTATGTGTCTGTGGGTTCTGCATTTCCAGTGGACAGGGAGATTCCCTGGGGCAGAGACTGTCTTTCTTGTTACGTACTGTTTTATACAGCATAATGTTCTTGGATTTGTGCTATGCACATCAACGAAAAATAAAAGCCACATAATTAATTACCCATGGAAGGCACAATAAGAGATTTCCATCCAAGCATGAAGCTAGTTTGACTAAAACTTACCTTGATGTAAGGTTTTTCATTCCAATTCTAAGAAACCCATCTCCTCTGTTCCATTCCACTTCCACTGCAGAATATTTTATTTCCACCTTTCTAGGGGATACTCTATGGTTTCATCACGTTATTACATTAAACAAACAAAAGCCTTAGTAAAACTCCATGACCTGACCACAGGTGTTTAGATTCAAATAGTACATTGATGCTTTCTGACCTTAAAAAAACAGTGAGTCTCTCTTATCACTAAAAGGAATTGCAGCATATATTTCTCACACATACCTAAGCTCTGTATAATTATTTTGGATGCTAACAGAGCTTGCAACAAAATACAACATAGATATGCTCAGATATAAATTCTGACTTCATGTTTATGTAAAATACAAATCTGTTCCGATATGCTGAGTCCCCCAGGCACATATCATCATCTAAACTCTGGCATATTCATATGCAATACTACAACTGGAAATCACGAACACCCTACAGAATTCTGTTCAACTCTTCCTTTTCTCTTGTAGCCAAGACAAAAAATTTAAATTTGGTGGTGAAAAAATGCTATTGTCTGAGAACAGCATTAAAGTCACCGGTAAGATGCATTATGAAATGGTAGTGGCATATCACATCCCTACATTGAAAGCAATAAAAATTCATGGCTGGATTAAGTGACACTTAGGAAGCAACATTCCCATATTCCCAATGAAAACACAAAACAATGAAAGACAGAACCAGCTTTAATACCTGCTTGGTTTTGTTTTGCCAGTTGGTAGGGTAGTTTCTTCCTTCCCCCATGTAGTCACTCATTGTAGTTTCAATCATCCATAACATTCCTACTTCATTTCAGATGAGTTTTTCAGTCTGTTACACGTGTGCACTTACACCACTACGCAAAAGCTATGGCTACAACAGACAACTTTTTTTTGGGCAAAACATCTCCTTGGATTTACAAATATGTGTGGCACTATCAGCCACGCAAAACAAACAGCAACAATCACATTCTCTTGCCATAATGTATCCCTCAAAGGAGTCATGACTTATTCCCTGAATCAGTAATAACTAACAATTAATATTCTTTGATCTCACTTTTCTGTAATAGAGATATGGACTGTTCTAATTTTCTGGTTCAATGTTTTTGTCTTTTTTCCATCTTCCAAGATAAATTTGCAAAATTTTACAATTCTTTTGAAGAGCATATTTCTACACACTTGAATTGCTTAGATGTGACAATCTCTCATTCTTGCATAATATATCTTGCCCAAGAAAACTACCAGCTATAACATACTACTAGGTAAAGGATTCTCATTCACTCAGCTGTCCAGAAGATTAGCTAAACTGCAGGGGAATTGCTTCAAATATGACTGAGAAATAAACATTAAAAAACCCTCAAAACAATAACAACAATACTGCCAGGGGAGATGCAAAGCTTAACAAGGCTTTGGGGATGAGGGTCATTGGCATGGGGGACCAGGCATCCTGAGCTGCATTAGGAGGAGCACTGCCAGCAGGTCAAGTGAGGTGTTACATCCTCTCTTTTCAGCACTGGTGAGACACATCCAGTTCTGGGGTCCCATTAGAAGACATGAACTTACTGGTGTGAATCCAGCAGAAATGGTGATTTAGTCAAGCCCTGAAGATGATTTAGGAGTTGGACCATCTGACATACAGAGGTCAAGAGAGCTGGGACTGTTCAGATGGAGAAGAGAAGGCTCAGGGGGATCTCATCAATGTATATGAAGATGTGATTAGGGTGGGGTAGCCAAGAAGATTCTTGTCTGGTTTTCCCAGTTACAGGACAAAAAGCAATTGCTATAACACAAAATACAGGAAATAGAATTTAAGTGTAAGAAGAAAGAAAATCACTGTGAAGTTGCTCAGACACTAGGACAGGTTGCCTAGAGAGGTTGCTGAAGTTTCCATTCTTGAAGATACTCAAAAGTCATCTGGACATGGTTGTGGGCAACATGCTGTAGCTTCACCTGCTTTCAGCACAGGGGTAGGACTAGATGGTCTTCAGAGGTCCCTGCCAGCTTCAGCTACTCTGCAATTGCGCGATCCACAGTTGTTAGCATATTCTTAACCTTCATAAAACTCATCTGTTGCATTTGTCTCAGTAGAACCACTAAACTCTGGTCCAAAGAAGTCAATACTTTCTGGATGCAAGTGAAGTTATATTATAAAATCTTTCCTCTGCTTAGTATTTTCTTATCACCTTCTAGATTCGAGACCTCCTGCGAAAGGCTCTTGACAAGTAATGACTTTTAAGGAGAAACTCCCTAGACAGCTTCAGTGAGATAGTTTCAGAGCTCCTAATTTGAAGGGAGTAACTTTTATAAGGCTGTTTCAATAGAGGAATCTGCTTTTTAAACAGATCTTCTTGCAAATTCACAGCCTTCTTTCTATTAACAAATTCAGGTCAAGTCCAGCTCACTAGCATTACCAGACATCAATTTCCATCAGGCTTCTATCAAAACTATCAAACACCTTTAATAAGGAGCAAATCAGGTACCCTCTGAGACAGACAGGATGCATATCACTAATTAATTTCCTAAAATTTAGGGAGTAGGCAATAACTGTCAATTTGATAAATTTTTGGTTGATGTGCTTCGTCATGAGAAACACAAATGAAACAAAGGAATGGTTAGATTGTGTAAAGCTTTTAGTAAGACTTCACTTTTTTAATAGGGATCCAAGAGTAAGAAGATGTCATTCTGAAGCCAGAGGCTCAGATATCACATCATTGAAGTCCATGAAGTTAAGTAACTTTATCTAAGCTGAAGTTTTAATTCATCAAACCTGATTTTTTATATATTTAATGTTTTCCATTGAAGTTTAGCTCTCACGGAGGACAACAAACTGAAAAAGCAGAATAATATGCAACCAAAAGCACCAACTGGTTAGCACTTTCAAACCCTCCCAGCTCAGCAGGATTTAATTAAGAAGTTAAAGATAAGAGGACTGATATCACATTTCTAGTTCTCTGAGCCATCTACTTTCCAGCCACCTCGTAAAGCTTTAAAGCACTCTAAACTTGTTTTACAAAGATCCACAATATGTGTACATCTATCAGTGACTACTGATAGTATACGGAGGAAATATGATTAATAACTGATTTTTTGAGATGCTAAATGCTTTTATGTGCTTTGCACATCAATCTTCGACAAGTTCGCATCACACATGGACTCTTAAAGCTTCAGAACATCCTTCTATCTTTTCTTTCTCAAACATCTAGCTATACTTTTTAATCATTAGTAGATCTGGCAATACATTTTTGGCCAGCATCTTCTAACACAGTAACAGGAAACAAATGTGTAACAGAAAGTTAATACATATTTTGACAATCAGACAGATTCTGCTCAGCAGCCACTCAAGGCACAGGAACCACTCAAGGCCAGGATTAAGACTGTATTAACTCATTGTACATTTAAGTCTACCAAGTGTCAACCTACACTGCATCAGGTCACATAACTGCAATGCAGTATTTAGAAAAAAATAGATGCATCCATAGGAAAACTTGATAGCTTTATGCAGCAGAAAACCAGGCAATACAGGGAGCCATGGGATTCATTATAATGTCCTGCAGTTTCAAAAGCTGCAAACAGCAATATTTTGCAAGGTTCCAAACTGCCATGGCAGCCTGCATGGGAAAAAAAAACAAAAAACAAAAACCAAAAAACACACAACCAAAAGACAATAGCATGGGGAAAAAAACCCAACTCAAAAATCAACTTCATTTTCATAAAATGAAACTTTTATGGAAATAATGTCCTCAGGTAGTCACAAAATGAGAATGGCAAGGATTGATATTTCCCACCAACAGGATGTGGTTTAACTTAACTTTCCCTCAAGACCAAGACTATTTTTAACCAGCCAGGTTGCCTGAGAAGGAAGATAGATGACATTCTATTGTTTTATTTCTGATTCACCTATTAGAGATGTGCACAATAGCCATAAACAGAAATAATCAAAACCACTGAGGAAATAAACAAATCAGATATACTTTGGATTGTAATACAAACCAATAACAAACATCAGATTTTCTTTCAGGGTTATGCAAATACAAATACACTGGCAACAGAAATAGTTCTGTCAACCTAGCATTGATAAGTCTTAGAAGAAACAATATATATCGTAAAATGGAAAGAATTAAAATTATTTGAATGTCTAGATAGGTGTTAATAACCAAGAGTAGAATCACGTCAATTTCAGAGTCACACACTAAGTCCCATAGGAGCATGGACATATTTCTGCCCTCCTTTTATTAATGGAATAAACCCAAACTGTGATGGTAACAATCAAATTCTTTTCCCTTCTTGGCAGCTGCCCTAGATCATGAAAGTTTTTGCTCAGATCCCAGTACACAGATATTCAAATCACATAGATTCTGTCACAAAAGTGCTGTAAATAACTGTTTTAGAATGACATAAACAACACTGAAGATTAAATTTCTCTGTCAATACTTTGATATTTCCTCTCTGCATGATCTGCATATGCAAAAGCATGAACCATTTAATATTTATACTATGGATACTTTAAGGATTTCACACCTCTAGGATGATTTTCCCATTTTTACTGCTAGGAAAAGGCAAAATGGGACTTAGTTTGTCATGTAGAAATCTATTTCTGAAGACAAAGTGCTTTTAACCTTGCAGTGCCCAGTATATTGGATCTGGAAACAGTAATTGATTTTTCTGCTGCCAGATGAAACTGAACATTTGGACATTAGCAATGTTTGCAATCAGATAAGCATTACAGAAAGAAAGCAGATTTTATTTCAGTAAGTGCTCTGAAAACATTAGCTCTGAGTGAAAATGGAGAGAGGTAAGGCACTCCCGCAGACAAAGAAGAGCTTCAAATCCATCTCACATTGTCACTGTTTGTGTAAGAATGCTTTCCTATATTTTGATTAACAGTTAAGAAGAATATGTGAAAAATTTGTCTCTAACCTCAAGCCCACTCAAGCCGACATTGGATTTAAGATGCAAGATGGTGTGTGAAGTTAAGAGGGAAGAATTGCACAGCTGAGAAAGCAATCTGGAATGCTCCTTCTCATTTGGCACCCCCTCTTTCAGGGTTTTTTCTCCAAACATGCTAAAAGCTGGGGTGGTAGAGTTTGTCCTCCCTTTAATATCACTTACTGTCCTGAGGATCTTCTCAAAGGCTGTGACACACATAATTTGTTTTCATATATTATAATCCTAAAAGCAACAAGAGTGTTGTTATTTAGAAAATGGCACTTACTCTGAGAAACCTGCTCTACTGGGGACTGGTGGGGTCCACCTGTCAGAGAAGGGGAGGAGCATATTCAGTCACAGGCTTGCCAAGCTGGTGAAGAGGGCTTTAAACTAAAGCTGCTGAGGAAGGGTAACCTCAATCTATCCCACTCCTGACAGCTTGATGCCAGTGCCAGCAGTAGATGCCCAGAGCCTGAAGAGGGATCATAGATCAGCAGGAGAGCACCTCAAGAGCGGCACAAAGGAAATCCAGCCAGACAGTCAGCTTCACTGGGGGCCCAACTTAAATGCCTCTGCGCAAAAACGTGTTGCATGGGGAATAAACAAGAGGAGGTAGAGATGTGCTCACGCCTGCAGGGCTACAATCTTATTGGCATCACAGAGATGCGGTGGAATGGCTGCTATGAGTGGAGTGTTGGAATGGAAGGACACAGGCTCTTTAGGAAGACAGGCAGGGGAGATGAGGAGGGGGTTTGCCCTCTATGTAGTGACCAGCTGGAGTGCATGGAGCCCTGCCTGGAGATGGATGAGGAGCCAATCTAGAGCTGAAGGGGAAGGCAGGGACAGGAGATATAGTGGGGATCTGCTACAGGTCACCCAACCAAGTAGCCTGAGTGGATGAGGCCCTCTATAGACAGATGGGAGCAGCCTCACATTGACAAGCCCTGGTCCTTGTTAGGGACTTCAACCATCCCTATACTTGTTGGAGGCACAACACAGCAGGGCATGAGCAATCCAGGATGTTACCGGAATTCACTAACTAGTTTTCTAAGTGATACAGGAGCCAACAAGGAGAGGTGCTATGCGGGACCTTGTTCTCACCAACAAGGAGGGGCTGGTAGGACTTCAGGAGAGCAGACTTTGGCCTCTTCATGGATCTGCTTGGCAGGGTAGCATGGGATAAAGCCCTGGAGAGAAGAGGCGCCCAAAAAAGCTGGTTGATACTCAAGGATCACCTCCTCCAAGCTCAGGAGTGATGCATCCTGACAAAGAGGAAGTCGGGTAAGAACACCAGGAGGCCTGCATGGATGATTCAAGGAGCTTCTGGGCAAGCTCAAGCTTAAAAAGGAAGCCTACAGAGGGTGGAAGAAAGGACAGGTAGCCTGGGAGAAGTACAGAGAAACAGTTCAGGTAGCCAAGGATCAGGTTAAGAAGGCTAAAGCCCTGACAGAATTAAATCCGGCCAGGGACATCAAGGGCAACAAAAAGAAGCTTTTACAGGTATACTGGCAACAAAAGGAAGACTAGGGAAATGTAGGACCTCTCCAGAAGGAAATGGGAGACCTGGCTACCTAGGATATGAAGGCTGAGGTACTCAATGATTTTTTTGCCTTCAGTCTTCACTGGCAAGGGCTCCAGCCACACCACCCAAATCGCAGAAGGCAAAGGTGGGGACTGGGAGAAGAAAAAAACACCCACTGTAAGAGAAGACCAGGTTTGAGACCATCTAAGAAACTTGAAGGAGCACAAGTCCATGGGTCCTGATGAGATGCATCCACAGGTCCTGAGGGAACTGGCAGATAAAGTGGCTAAGGCACTATCCAGAAATCGTGGCAGTCTGGTGAAGTTCCCGCTGACTGTAACATAACCCTCATTTTTAAAAAGGGAAATAAAGAGGACCCAGGGAACTGCAGGCCAGTCAGTCTCACCTCTGTGCCCGCTAAAATCATGGAGCAGGTCCTCCTGGAAACTATGCTAGGGCACATGGAAAATAAGGAAATGATTGATGAGAGCCAACATGGCTTCACTAAGGGCAAATTCTGCCTGTTGAATTTGGTGGCCACCTTTGATGGGGTTACAGTATTAGTGATAATGCAAGAGCAACTGATGTCATCTGCCTGGACTTGTGCAAAGTCCCACTCAACATCCTTGTCTCTAAATGGGAGAGATATGGATTTGATGGATGGACCACTCAGCGAATAAGGAACTGACTGGATGGTTGCACTCAAAGAGTTGTGGTCAAATGCTCAATGTCCAAGCAGAGAGCAGTGATGAGCAGCATTCCTCAAGGGTCTGTGTTGGAACCAGTGCTGTTTAACATCTTTGCTGGAGACATGGACAGTGGGATTGAGTGCACCCTTAGCAAGTTTGCTGATGATACCAAGCTGTGTGATGGGGTCAACACTGGAGGGAAGGGATGCCATCCAGAAGGACCTTGACAAGCTTGAGAGGTGGGCCCATGCAAACCTCATGCTATTCAACAAGGCCAAGTGCAAGGTCCTGCACATGGACAAGGCAATCCCAAGCACAAATACAGGTTGGGCGATGAGTGGGATTGAGTGCAGCCCTGCAGAGAAGGACTTGGGGTATTAGTGGATGGAAAGCTGACTGTGAGCCAGCAATGTGCACTCACAGCCCAGAAGGCCAACCATACCCTGGGCTGCATCAAGAGAAGCACGGCCAGCAGATTGAGAGAGAGGATTCTACCCCTCTACTCCACTCTCATGAGACCCCACCTGGAATACTGTGTCCAGCTCTGGGGACCCCTGCTCAAGCAGGTCCACAGGAGGCCACAAAGATGATCAGGGGCTGGAGCACCTCCCTTATAAGGACAGACTGAGTGAGGTGGGGTTGTTCAGCCTGGAGAAGAGAAGGGTCCAGGGAGACTTTGTAGGAGCCTTCCAGTACTTAAAGGGGGCCTGCAGGAAAAATGGGGAGGTGCTCTTTTATCAGAGAGTGTAGCAAGAGGATAAGGGGTAACAGTTTTAAACTGGAACAAGGTAGATTTAGATTAGCTATAAGGAAGACATTTTCTACTGTGAAGGTGGTGAAACACTGGAACAGGCTGCCCAGAGAAGCTGTGGATGCCCCCTCCCTGGAAGTGTTGAAGGCCAGGTTGGACGGGGCTTGGAGCAACCTGGTCTAGTGGAAGGTGTCCCTGCCTGTGGAAGGGGGGTTGGAACTAGATGATCTTTAAGGTCCCTATCAACTCAAACCATTCTATGCTGCTATGATTTTTATTGTTACATATATAGTCCCTTACACTGCCACAGCTAAAAGCTTTTGAACACGTACTGCATATGCATGCTTTGACAGTCCCTACTGCACAGGGGTTGAAGTCACCCAGCCACTGTGTAGTGAGCCACTGCAAAAGACACTGTAACAAGGACATAGTGATTTCCAGCAAAATGTAGACAGAGTTTAAGAATAAGCATCGGTTGTGGAGGCCTACATTTCAGCACAAGTGACTGCTATAACCTCAAGCACATACTCTGGCATTAGTATGCACTGACTGTAACACTACTCATAGGTACTGCTTGTAAGAGCATGTTGTGTAAGACCATAATGATCTCAGCAAGCCTTGACATATCACCTAGCATGTTCATATTGCACAGGTTAAAACACTCAGCTTTGCTTACCAAGTATGCTGTAAAGATGTGATGACCAGTGAGGATATTGAACCTCACCATAGACAGGATCAGCATGCCATGATCAAGGTGAAGTAGCTTGCCTGGTACCACCTTCTGATTGCCATGTGATGCCACCAGGTCACCCATTATCAGAAGGGATCTAAGACAGGGAACACTTTTTCTATCGTTTCTACTCTTCATCAGCTTTGAGTGTCTATGACTTTCATACTGACATCCCAGAACTGACACCTCCTCAGTGCAAAACACCGTAAGATACAAAAAGGTGAATAAGAACATAAACCAATAAAAAGCTCATGAGTAAGAATGATAAAATGACTGGAGGCCAGTCTCAGAGCAATAGCGATTTGGTCACACGGGAAATGAACTGAAAGAGCTGTTAGATTTTTATTTTTTTTTTAATCAGTTTATTTTAGATAGAAAACCACTGGGGTAACTGATTAGATGCCAAATAAGCAGGCAAAGTCTGGCATCACATGGCAATCAAAAATGTAAGATGACATCCTTCCAGCTAAGACTGAGCAACAAAGGTTCTTAAAAGTAAAAACAAGCTAGCAAAAACAGACAAAAAAGAAGGATAACATGATCACATTTTTGGTCTTTTGCTTTAACCATTACAATAGAAATACAGTACTTTGCAACATCATTTAGTGAAAGCCAGGGGCACAGAATCTGATCTTACTACCTGTGTTTCCCACATTTCAAATAGTGGTGAAACAGTGATGACTAGAACTCTGACAAGTCAGTATCTTACATAAGCATATACTGTCCACTGAGTTTTGCTAGTTCATGTAAGGGAATATGAGAATTTCCCTGCCACAAAATAAAGTCTGCCTTCAATACAGGGTTCAAAATCTGGGTCTGGATTAGGCAGAGGTAACATTAGATGATCTAAGGATCCTTCCTGGCTTCCTACTGTACTAGATCTATCAATACCAAAATTAAAATCAGCTAGTGTAGAAAGGTTAACAAAATAATTAGCTTTCTGCAACTGATTTTGCTTTTGAAAACATAAAGAAGATTTTTCTGCTCATCAAAACTTTAACCGAAGAAAATTAGTAATTCATTGTGGCTTATTGAAATAAACTGTGTTCTAATTTCATAAAGGAGGTATTTGTTAATAGCTACATTAACAATAGTAACACAAGATGAGCAGAAAGCCTTGATCATGCACATCTTCTAGTATAAACAAAAAAGCAACTTGCAGCAGATTAAAATAGGGAAGATTTCAACACAGATGGCTGACTGCAAAGGTGGATATCAAAAAATAATGTTGAATACTAATTTGTTCATGTGGGAGAAATTAAGTGCAGGCTTGGCAAATGCAGACACATTGCTAGATGAGGTTCTTCCAAAGTGTTCAAACCTGTCTTTTTCACCTAGCGTGTTCAGATGCAATGCAATTTCTCCAATACAGAAAATTAAGTTTTAAAACCATCTTTCAATGGGTTTAAGTTTCAAAGGTTTGGAAAGGGGAAGACACTGGTAGAAAGGATTTCTGTTCTGTTGAAGGGAAAAAATGATTGCTTAACATTGACATACTTAGCACTCACCAATGTTCCCAAAGAGTAAAGAAAACTGCCTGTGATTTAACAAACAGATCGGGTCAGCATATAAGACTTCAAATGTTTCTAGGATGACACGGAAGTGCTCAGGTGTGCCATTTTACTATTTAACTTGACCAAACTGAAGAAAAATTGTTCTCTCACTTAAAAGCAAGCACAGGACTAGACATGTTTCAGAAATGGCCTAGCTGTAATTCTTTGCTCTTTCTCCTTTTCTCCTACTACTTATAATCTCCAACTCCCACCAGCTTCTGCCATAAGCAGCCATGCAGCTCACAGTTGAAATTATTGTAACAGCAATTCTGTAATATGCCTGGTCAAATGAGTGTTTAAATTCAACTGAGTTATTTACCCAGAAAGTTTAACAAATTTTTCAGTTTTCTGAGTTCTTCTGCAGAGTACTGCCATTCTGCAGAGTACATCCATCCTAATGGAGGCATGTGGCAATCTGTTTTCTCAGTTTCTCCTTTAGAGACACCCGTCCCTTTCCTCTTTATCCCCTAGCACGAGCTGTGACTTTTCTTCTGCTCCAGCATCAAGGCCCCACGTTCTCCACGCCCTGCTCCCGCGGGCCCTGCCGCGGGGGCGCGGGGCTGCGGCGCTCTCCGCGCTCAGCACCCTGGTCAGCGTCACCCATGCCCGCGCCGTGGGCGGTGCCAGGAGGCGCTCTGCCCGAGCGGGCGGTGACGTCAAACAGAAATCATTTACCTCTGTCCTCGCTTTTCTGGCTGGTAGATTAGACACGTCAGTAGTAACATATGGGTGCCCTGATGCTGTGCTGTTTCAAACCAGACGTTCTTACCCAATGACACTGCACTACACAGTAAGAAAAAAAAAATTTCCAGGGTAAATGTTGTTTACAACCAGGAGCGGGCTATAATTTCTACAGTTTTTGTTGTAATTATGGTGACACCTTTGTCGATGTTGTGATGATGTTATTTTGACTCTGGATGGGGAATTCTTCTTGTTGATGTAAGTGAAGTTTGTGAAGACTGTGATGAATGTATGTTTTAATGACAATTCTGATTTATTCTGATAATGGTAATACCTGGTTTATAAAATGATGCTGCAGACAAGCAACCACTAACCTGGGTTTTACAGAGCTGTAATTATTTACTATCTCTATTTCTTCAGATTATGCTAATTTCATTATGCTCAAAACAATGCCCTTGGGAAAAGCATGTGGAGAGTCCAGAACACAGCTGTTCCAGATCTGCTACATTAATGCATATACACTGTTACATAAATGCAAAATGCTGTAGAAATAGCTAAAATTAATCTCACCCTCCGGTTCAAATATAATTTGCTGACATTGCTTTTTATGGAAGGGAGCCTTACTTCTAAAAACGCTAAACTGATTTTGCATAACTTCAATTAGGGAAGACTTATCAACACTTCTTACTCACTCCCCTTTTATTGAAAGAAAAACACAGGCAACCTCCGCAGTTGGTTTTGATCCCATATCCAAATTTGGTAGAGTTATAAGGTTTCTGAATGACAGGTATATAAATGCTGCTGTAGATCACATCACACATTTCCTGGACCTTCACTGCTACTCAGCCTCCACCCCTCCTCCATGCAGCTTTCTAAAATAACTGCTGTTCTGTCAGTTACTGACAGAAGACACATCTGCAGTTACTCTGACTTTTTAATTCCTGCCTATTTAAAGATCCTGGATTTGAGTTCATAAATCACTGAAATTATCCTTCTTCTTAGGAAAAAATCATGCATAGAAGCAGTTAAATTTCAAGTCAGCAAAATCACAAATTGTGGTGAACAACTCCAAATGACACGTATTTAAAAGATATCCAGGCAAAACTGTTTATAAATTAAAAATAACTAGCTTATGAAATAAAGTGTGCTTTATGCTACATGAAAGTACCTTTTCCCACAGCAGAGGCCTAGAATCTACTAACTTCACTGTCTGATCAGATGACTACATTAGCAGTTGCTTCAGCAGCACCATAATCTGTAGGAGTCGTAAGTCACATGAGTTGCATCTGCCATCAGTAAAATGCAGGTTCCCGTACTGCATTATACTGTTATGAAAGACAGACTTAATTCACTACATTTTACAAATCATTGCAGTGCCTTACAGACTAAAATTAAATGTACAGCAGACAATGGTGGCCACTTATCTTGTGAAGAATCATTTTATTCAACATACCCAGGTGCTGATGTTGGAAATGTGCTTGTTTCATCAAGTCAGAGAAAGTATGGCAGATTTTTATGTTTCCTCTGCAATGCAAGAGTGAACAGAAGGGAGAGTGACCTCACACTATTTTATCTGAACATCCTCAGCTGCACTGTTATGTAACCCTGGCCTATTACAGCTTTTAAACCCATGCTTAATTTTAATCGTAAGAGTAATACCACTGACTTCAGTTCTCAAGTGCCTTCACAATTTGAGGTTTCAGACTGAAGAATCATTATTATTGGTCAAGCACTATTAGAAGGAGTAGAAAAAAAAATCTCTTTTATAAAATTCAGAACATTTAATCTGGGACTCAACAAAATTTAGCAAGAATTTTTATCTATCTATACAAACTCTACAGTGCTATTCACAGAACTGCTTTTCTGAGCAGAACTGCATCATTCTGTTCTCTTTTTGCAGGTTTCTATTTTTATACTACTCCCCTATCTGCAAAGCCTTTCACACTTAAAAATAAGCTTATTTTGTCATTTAAGTCTCCCAAATCTCCATAATTTCCTCAAGTAAATAGTATTGGTTCACAGCAAACCAGTAATTTTTACAACTACGATCAATCTGAAAGCTTTTCCTTTTGTTGCAAATTTAGAGCAGATAAACTTCTAATAAATAGAATGTGTTTTAAAGGAAGGCAGAAAAAATAACTATTTTGAAGAAAAAGATTTTTGAGTCTACTCCAAAGCTTAATTTATTAAAAGTTCTATGATGGCCATACAACTAATCAGAAAAAAAAAAAAAAAAAAAAGAGATCCATTTTCTACAATGTTTTCTTGGTATTGCTGGGACATCCAGAGCCTCAAAAACTCTTGTATTTTTCCTGTATTTATCCACCTCTTTTCAGGCTAAGTCCAAAATTTCTCTGAAAGTACAGCTGAACAACTCTGACAGCATGAACATGAACAGCTTTAGCCTCTGAACGTATTCCTAATTAATCCTTTGCCATCTGGGGGTTACTCTGCTCCATGCGTTTTTAGGACCTCAGTCAGCATTTCAAGACATTATGAGGAAATTACAAACTGAGGGCACTTAAAATCTTACTAAAAATATTTCCAGTGTAACAGACCAAAGAAATAAATGTATTCTGAGAGCAGATTTTTGAAATTTACTAACTCACCTATCTGCTGTCTGTACTTTCTCAAGTGTTTGTATTTGCCTTTTTCTGTGCTTCAATATTAAAGAATTTTATATCTTCTCACAGTTAAAATCAGACCCTCACTGAGTAGAGTGTTGGAATTGCAGAGAATTTTGTTGCTTCAAGTGACAGATTTATTTCAAATGCTGTTCAATAGAAATATCTGTGTATTTCAGAATATGTGCTCCTGATAAATCTTTTAAGGTAATCTTGATTGTGCAGCTGTCTGCTCTTCATGTTGATAAAACTGGACAGCCACCCAGTGACTACTCTGAAGTTTTATTTATATTTTGAATGAACGGACTCTTTCACTTCACTATCTATTTTACTGAAATGTTTAAAATGTGTATCTCATTTTCTTGATGCTATACTTTTATGAAACCATATGAAAAACCTAATGTGTTGTTATCAACATTCCTAAATGTTTTTCACTGCATATCATACCTTCCTCTCATCTCAGGTGAACTGCTGTTGGACTAGTAGCTTCTACTTGTGTATAGGCCAATGGGAGACTCCACAACAGATGCTAGCTTTACACCGAATTTATTCCATGCATGCTTGACAGCTGCATCACAGCAACAGCCACTACAGACCAGGTAATGGGAAAGAGGAGAAAGCAACTTTCACAGCTTGTCATAGCTGCCATTATTTACTTATTAACAGTCCTAACTAAAGAAGTTAATTTCTTGAGTAAAGGAACACAAGCACACATAGGTTTGAGTGAAGCTAGCTCACAATACACCATACCAGCTTATGAAATTTCAACTGAACCTAAACAAGTTTACTCAGTATGAAGTCACTGTTCGAAAACAGATCAAGACAGATAGTTACTCAGATCTCCACAATACAAATAAAATTAAAGCCTACTATTATGAACCACTTAGGGTTTATTTTATATCACCTATAGCCAGATTATTTCTGAAAGTAAAAGTTGATATAATTAAAGTGTTCAGCAGCACCTTGCAGAAAGAAAGGTTACTTTGGAATGTGCATGGATATTGCAGTCACATACCATTATCCACATGACAAAGAATTAACTCTAAGTATAAGCAGAAGTTTATATTGGATTAATTTTTGGTGGAACCCGAATGTCTGAAATACATCAACCAATACATCTACGCTGAACATGTCAACAAGCTCTCTATACTTCTTTTGTATAGCATTTTCTATGAACAAAACATAGCTATTGTAAAGCACTGATGTAAACTGGAAAACTTTGTCCTTAATGTTCAGATGCTAACGACATAATGGTATTGTAGGACTAGTCACCGCTGCATTAGCAACTTCAGAATATAAAAGTAAACTCTGTAGATGTCATAGCACTTGCACTCCGGTGGCACCACTTTAGGATCACCTGTACAAGTATTGCATAGTGTTCCTCCAGAAATGTCTCCTTCCTTAAAAAATGAAGGTAATAGAGCCCCCCTCCATTTCTGGTTTCCTTGTTAAAAATCTTTTATCTAGATTTCTTACAAAAACACTTTTTTTTTTTTTCTTTCTTAATATTTAGAGCAGAAAAAGGTCAATAAATGTTAACTTTCTCTGAATTACAGACAGTAAAGTTTGTTTCTATGTTCATGGAATTAGAATGACTCAGAAAAAGCTGTGTTAAAAGTTCAAGAGACTTAAATCTTATATTCACAGTTTAGGGCAGAAACACCACCTTAAACCAAATTAGAAGCTTCTAACATAACCCTCATAAAAGGATTAAATTATGTTTTGAAAGATACTGCATTTTTAGGACAGCAAGCCTTTTCACCTCCCAGAATTTTCCCCACCTCTAGAAATGCAATAAAGATATTAAGTTAATGCCAAAGAGAGTAGTATTTTTGTCAATTTCCAATTTGTTAGAACTTTTAATTGTTTCCCTCCCCAAAATCTCTAGGGGGGGGGGGAAAAAAACAAAACATCAATTCATAAATTAAGGCCTTAAAAAAAAGATGTTAAAGGTCTTTTCCAACCAAAAGAATTCAATGATTCTGCAAGAAAGTTTTTAATCAAAATTACTGAAGAATATTCTGAAGGACATGGTAAATGTGCATCCGAACTCATAATAACAATCATTACTCTAAAACAGCTGTGGAATAGTTGTGTCTCATCTAAAAAGTGTGAATTTGGCTTTCATAACATGACAGCCAATTAGAAGTGCCTACTCAAAAGAGACTCCCAGACCTTAAAATGGACAGATTTTGAGCTAGATAAATGAGCATAAGTTAAATATTTTTTTAGAAAGATTAGAATTACACACACAAACACTGTCAGTTTTATAAGATCCAAAAATCTAGTATGCAGAAGCATCTGATAAAATGAAAAATTTTACGTTCTCAATGCTATGACTACTCAGACTTTACAAGTTTTTGTTTTTTCTTCTATAGTGTCAGATGTAGATACTATAACTATTTCACTCTTAGGTTTCAGCCTGTCACAGATGAAACATAAAGCACAAATGATTATGTAAATTCTTAAGGATTTGTAACATCTCACAGGATCTGGAATTCTTTCCTGTGAAATAAAAATTATTACTCTATTCTGTTTAACAAATTACTTTTTTAACAGGCCCAAAGAAATACATTACCTCCGTGCATCTCCCCTTTCAGACAAGGAGTACAATTAGACCCAATATCTTGTGGAAAAGAAACATAAGGCTGTTAAGATTGAACAAAACTGACAGCACACTCTATGCAAAAGATACTAACAACGTGTTTTACCTTTTTATGTTTATATATAGTCCCTATACAATCTATGTTTCTTTTCACAGAAACTAGTTCCCTGAATCTATTCAGAAAACTCATCTGAATGAGTGTAGGTATACAAGATACCTAGCATAATTACTAACAGACTGCTTAGGAATGGAGGCAAATCTCCACATTTGTCCCTTGAGAATGATAAATATGATAAATAAATCACTTAACTATAAAAACTGATTGCTATGTATACACGCTATGTGACTTAAATACTACTATACAAAATGTTTCAGATATGAATGCTACAGCAAAGGGGTTAAGCATGTGGCTTCAAGGAAGAGGGCCGTAAATAAATACATAAATAAAATCAAAAAGGAAAGAAAATACAAAAACAGAGCAGTTTGTCTATAACCTACATTTGTTCACTGCTGGAATACAATGCGGTTTTGAAAAATCACCAGAAAACAAACACGTAGTCAGAGGGTACAGGCTGTACAAGCTGAATTGGGTTTCCTTTTTTGAAGTCAAACTCAGAACCAGTAAGTTAGAACTCAGGCAAATGTAAGGCAAAAGAGCATTTAGGACAGTTGTCAGAAAACACAGCTACAAGAAGCAGTGCAAACTATTCCAACACAGCACAGGGATGGAAAGTGTAACAAAAGACCAATGAGGCAAACTGCACTCTTCCTTGACCACACTGAAGAAAAAGCAGAACAGGAAAAAAAAAATCAAAACAAACAACAACCACCCATCCTACTCCCTCAAAGTAAAACAGGTCATGTTACTAAAGATAATTGCAAAAGAAAATAAGGGCTTGCAGAAGCAATCTGAAAAACAAGGGCAAACAGTGAGACTTGTAAAGGCAAGGGGGAGTTACAAGGAAACTGAAAGCAGCGTTGGTCAGCTAACTTGGTCCAGAGAGAAAACAAAAAAAAAACAACCATAAGACCTCTTACAAGGCACAAGTTTAATGCCCTTCTTCCACTAAAGGGTCAGCTTTGTTCAGATGAGCAGAAGTATCCTAACAGCTTTGTAACAGCTTAAGACTGGGGATAGAACATAGCAGAGTACCTAGATAAATTACATGTTATTGAAATTGCTGGCCATCGTAAGTTTTATCTCATACTATTAAAAGAGTGATCTGAAGAAATTTCAAAGCCACAAGTGGTAATATTTGATAACTCAGAGGCAATTATGTGAGGAAGTAGAAGACTATAAGAAACTGTCACTGACTCTAAAAGAAAAAATATAAGAGGAAAACAGACTCCAGACAGCTTCACACCCTGAAGGCATACCAGGGGGGAAAGAAATTAGGAAAACTGTTTGTCAGAACCAGACAATGAGGAGGAGATGACTGGTAGCCAGCTTCCATTTTTCAAGAGCAAATCATTATCAAACTGAAAATTTTCTCCTACACTGTAACAGCCCTCATTACTGGTAGATGCAGCAGATGTCACACACTTCAGCTTACAAAATTGTCTCACCCGACCTTCTCAGAAATAATACAGGACAAGGAGTCAGTCTAGGAGAAAATGCTATAGGGTCAGTGAAACATGGGGTAAACACATTGAAATAGTAGTTATAAATGGTTTGATAGTTAAAAATTGTTACAATTTGTTCAAGTGGACAGATGTGTCATCAGTCCTTTCTCTGTTCCTATGTGATGCTGCTTAGTGTTTTAATGAATTACCTAAATAAAATAGGTCATTAATTGACAGATTAAAAGTGGTTTAGCAGGATAAAAATATATGTGTTTTAACATGGACACTACAAAGCTGGGAATACACATGGGAGAGCACACAAGAATCAAGTGATCTTGACAAACTAGGGAAACTAGCCAGGAAGGCCCCTCCCTAACGAACTTTAAAAGACACAAATACCTTCCTGAACAAAGATGAACCTTTGTTCTCCAGATGGAGCTACAACACACGATTAGTCTCTCTGCACCCACATGACCTTTTCAACACAGAGGTGAATCTTGGCAAATCAGAGACAGCTGAACCAATTTTCTGTTATTTCATATTTAGAGAGAAGTCTACCTTAGTCTCAGCAGTTTCCTGCAAACTGCTGCTAGAATGAGGAGCCGCTTGGTGCTGTATGCTAGTGTACTTTGAGCTGGTATTGGTACTCTGGGGCACCTTCGATTATTCCCTATTTTTTAGAAACATGATTTGTTAGTCTTCCAGGCATAGAGCAACATGCTTTTCCTTCTTTCTATGCGAGCATTTGGTAAGGGTATGAAAGATGACTGATGCAAATCATTTATTAATGGTGTCAGTTTATTCTGAAAAGGAAATTAAAGACAAATAAAAAGTAAAAAGAACGTCTTTTGTTCTAGTCTAGTTAGGCCCAGCTGAACAGCTGAAGGCAGTTAGTTGTGTTTTTAAAGAACAGAGCTTAGCTGTGGTCACTGGCACACATTCAGCTCTTATATAAGCAACCTGGTGAGCCTCAAAAGTCACAGCACAGAAGACCAGCAAAAACCATAGTGCTCAATTCCTGTGAGATAATGTAGCTCCAGTACAGTCAATTACAGTCAATTATGATTTCCATTTGATGCTTTTTCTTCTGTAAAAGCCCTGCCTCCAAACAGACCTGTATGTATGTCTGAGGATATAGTTTATCAGTTCAGCTTTTGTTCAGAAGTATCTATAAACAGACCTTAGCAACTCACAGAAAATGTCTGTCCAAGAGTTAAGGCAATAACAATAAGCAATGACATAAAGATCTGAGTCCATGCAAACACCACCTTAAGGACAGTACTCATACAAAGCAGTACCTTATGGAAACATCTGAAATACTCTCCTTGCAACAACGGAGCACAAATGCTAGCAGGAAATCCAGATAATAGCATAAAAAACTAGAGAAATGTCCTATGCATTTCAGAACTACGTATAAATATCTTGCAGATTTCACTACAAGCCCTGTATGAACATGGTCTCAAATATCACACTGCAAGTTACCTTAAGAAAAAACAATCTTATGGTCCTGAAGTACTTCAGGGAGAATTACCACACCTAAATGAAAAATGAAATACCTCTTCCAGCCATAGAAATTCATTAGCATGGAGCATCCCTGATGTATCAGACTTTCAATATTTTACCACAGAACATGCCCAGTTTCACTCAACAGGTTTTATTCAAATTGACATAATTAGCACAAAAGTGAATCAAGAACTTATTGCAGTCTTTTTTACCATGTGAGTTATTCTTGTAGCATACCAGATGAAGGGAAATGATAAGAAAGCTTAAAGAAATTGTCTTCTTCCACTCTGTGACAAATGCACAATATTCAGAAACTGTAATTTACACAGACTGGGTCGCATGATGACACCAGGAATACACAATCACAGTTGAGCTCATAAAAGTCCTTAGTAATGGAACTTCAAGAAGCAGACAGGGAACAGACTGGAAACTTTCCGGGTTGTCATAATGAGACATAAATAACTTGTATTTGACATAGGAGAGTTTATTTGCTAATTGGGTGAGAAAAAAATAATGCCTTGCAAATGTTAATTCTTTGGTTTGGAACACAGCTAAAGGGCTGTAAAGTGTCTCAGTGTTAGGTGGTAAGAATGTTCCCCCTAATACTTCAGGAGTGTTAGCCAGTAGTTTGAAAAAAAATAAAAATGGGGGACACATGTTTGCTGGTAGAGGTTCTATTAGCTTTCTGGGGAAACAAGCTCTGAGTTCTACAAGAAACAGGGTTGAAAGCTTGGATTTTCATCAAGCCACCTTCCAAGTTTCAGTTTCAGCGTAAGATATTTGGCCTCCACCATTCTCTTCCAAGCTGCTGCTTTTGTGTCAGTATGAGAATAACTACATGAGGACCTTCAGTACCTTTAAGTCCCCTGATTTACTCAGGGTCTTGAAGAAGTCTCAGCCTTGGCTGATCAATGCAATTAATTTTTTTGAAAACTAAATACATGTTATATACACAAAAAATTGATACATATATCTTAATGCATGCATGCATATGAAGCACTCAGGCACCTGCAGCCGCTAAGCACACAGAATGGTGCTGAAAGAGGCAATAATAGTCCCTGTCTTTGCCAACCTAGGCAAAACATCACTAGACCATGGAAACTCTCCAATGACTACCTCATTAAAAGCCACCTTGTGAAGCTTGTTAAAAAGAGCAGAGGATCCTTTCATACTCGACATTAGCCAAATTTTAGTTACACAAAATAGATTGCAAGAGGTTTATCCATGCACCTGTGTAGCTACTGTAGCCTCAGTGAAAATTAAAATTACCAAAACTCACAAGTGCTTTCCAGAATCAAAAAAAGGGTCTCCAGATTTGTAGTGGTATATATACCATTTCTCATGGTATATTTTCATTCCTCATTTCAGCTCCCTGAAACAGACATCAAGCCCAATCATTCCCAAGAGGCCAGGCACATCACCATCCTGGATGAGGTTCAAAGCAGAAGACAAAACAATCAGCACTCCTTGGGTTATGGGTGGTGGCTGCACACTGGGGCCAGCACTGCTGCAGGGTCACAGAACACAAACCTGAAAAAGGGCAGAAGCAGCTTCTGCCTGGGCCTCTGATTCCTCAGTCCCCCAGGGCTTCTGAACATCTTGCTGAAGGGAAAAGACAGAGGGGAGCAGCAATAAAGGCAAGTAGAAGCGTGCATGGGGCAGAATATAAGTATTAGGGAACTGACTGAGGACACAGAGGCTGAGGGGTGTGGGACAGCAGAGAGGAAGAAGAGATGAGCATCTGAGAGGCCCACTGGTGTAGACCACTCAACAGAGATGTGCCAACTGCATTCCTGGACCACCTCATTACATCTACCCTGCACTTTCCCAATAGTTCATCTAAATCTTCCTCACTGCAAGTTAAGCCAATGACTTGTCCTACTCCTTGCCACCAGTTGTTGTTATTTTCAAACCTTTAGAGATTGTGCAGAGCAATTACAAGGAGTCATGTCTGTAAAGATCTGTATGTATGATAAAATAACATGTAGATTCTAATACCCAATCACAACTGAAATTAATACATTTTTCAAAAGGGATGAAAAAGGTTTTCTGACAAGACTCTGAAAATTCACTCACCATTTTGAAAGTTAATGGAATAACAACAACAACAACAACAAAAAGTAGGGGTGTGTGTTTGTGTGTGTATGTGCACACATTCTATATGTGCCTATATTCCTGATGGTCTACTGTTTTCTGAAAGTTCCTTCCCCAAAATATTTGAAAAGACGGAATGAAAGACCTGTCAGTGATATGCAGAAAGATACTTTCAAGATAATACATTTTTGCCTGTAGAAACAAGCATGAAGACTAAGAAACTATTGGATCCTTATCAAAACAAGTGATTTGGAATAAACAAAGCTGTGACATATTCCACACACATTCTTGAATTCAAGTCTGTAAAAAAGACGGTTTTGCAAATGTGAAGTTAGCCAAATTTCCAAGTTTCAATTACGTTTCAGGGTGCTGTTTGGATGTAGATACATTTAAGTGCAGATCTGCCATAAGAAAATAGCGGGTAAAACACATACATCTTTTATATTTTCTAATTCAGGTTTCAGAAGCTGTTCCTAAGAAACTCTCTAAGAAGTGTAATCACCTGTAGTGCTTAGATGTTCAATTTCACCCATGCTTAACTACTTTATTAATGCAGCTCTCCCACTTCCTCCCTTACTTCAGACAATCTTTTTCTGATGTATTTAAAAAAAAAAAAGAAAAACAAACAACAAAACTTGTATTTAATTAAAAATAATTAAAGAACTGAACAGTACATTAAAAACAGATCCAGTGAAAGACTCTTCCAGTCAGATTTAAATGATACATCATTCTATAAACAGAATTCCATCTGTCTGCTGGCAAGATAGTCCACACAATCTACATCCAGAACATTACAAATGCTGTTATTCAATAATTTGGTGATAGTGCTTAGTTTTCAACTCGAATAGCTAAGATCTTTTATCCTATTATGTATAATATTATTCAAGTTGCGATGACTAGCCAGGTAAGTTGGCCTGACTCGCTTTATTGATATTCTTGAATGCATAAAGCCGCATCCACATACCCACCATAGCCAGGCAGATAGAACTCATCTAGCACGAAACAGTTTACAGCAAAGCTCTTGCAAAGGTGCTGCACAATTTCTTCAGATATGAATCTCTTACTGTTAGCTGTGCAAAAGCATTTGTTTTAATCCTGCTGTCAAAGCATCCTCTAGACTTAATGGAGGCATTTTCAGAAGGCGACCCATCTGTTTGACAAAGAGGTGTGCAACACCAGCAGGGTGAATTAGTAATTACTTCTTTCTAGTGATAACAGCCAGGGTCTGTATGGTTTGAGAAGCTAAGCACCTTCCCAAGGCACTTGATAATTAGCAAGACAAAATTTTGGATCTCCTAAATTTGATCCAACTATGAGCTTAAAGAAAAACTGGCATATTAAAAAAAAAAAAATCATACTTTATTCCATGGTCTTCCTTATAACCATCTTTTCCTTTGACTTACTTCATGTTTTTACATTCAAACCCTCCAATGAATGGTCAGTACTAAAGGTAAACTAATGTCAGTTAGTGGCATACAAATGACACCATATATTTGTTTACTTCAAAACCACCACCATTACCACAAATAAAACCAACACTCAAATCATACTGAAAAGAAAAAAACAAAACAAAACAAAACAAACCCTCAAACAACAATAAACACTTTTGTGGCCTCATACACACAATTTTATATCTCTGAGGTGTGACTACTGTATATATAGGCACATTTATGACTGGTTTAATTCAGCTTGAGAAGGCAACTCTTGTAGTAGCAAATAACAGCAAGAACTTCAGTGAATAGTAGATATCCATGCATCTGTTCAGAGGCTCCAGGAGTGTGATACCTCTATGCCTTCCCTTTGTCAAAGGTAAAACAATGAGAGCTTTACAGCAATATATATGCATTTTGACTTCCCCAGAATTATCAGTGGGACCCTTGTTGTGCATCTTCAGTTGTAACTACCTTTGCACTTTGAAATGCCGAGGGTACATGCCAGATCTCCAAACAGTTTTCAGAATCATCATTGTTTGAACTTCCCATGTACCCTGCACGGTGCTCTGTAACAGAAACAACCACCCTTCCTCTACAAGAAATCTGCTAAGTAGGAGGAAGAAGGACAGAACCAATCAATGCATAGAAAGAATCATCATCCTTTAAACATGCAGATGGTGCAATAAAGTTCTTACTTGATGAAGTGGTGAGCAATGAACTTACTGTAGACTAGCAGGCAGCCAAGAAAAGTCTGTTTTCCAAGCACTCTAATCTCGTTTAAATATGTGCTTTTAACGAGAACAACTGTGCCTACCCAAGCAATCATTTGAATGAAATGAAGACAGGTTTCAAGCTAACATTTTACCTCACTGACTGATGGTGAGAAAGGAAAAAAAACAGGCTTAAGCCAGTTTTTAAAGCTGAACTTTAGGAACTCTTAAGACAGTTTATGTTATGTGAAAGCATATTTTGTGTTATTTTTGCTGTGTAGCAAACTTTGCACATGCTATTAGCGGCAAAATTTCTTAAATACAAACAAAAAAAAAGGTGTTTTATAATAAAAGGTTCCCTTTTGTCATTTAAAATAAACCCATTTTTATCTTAAATGTATTTTAAATGTAAAACACATCAGCTTTGTTTCATAATGATTGTAATGACAGTTTGACCTGAAGAGCCCTCTCCAAGTGGATGAAGGAGTACTTACCTATCCACAACTCTTCAGACTTAGAAGTCATAAAATAATGGTTGCAGTGGCAGATTCGGTGTATACTTGGGGAGGGGAGGAACAAAAATCAATGAACAGCTATCATATTAGTCATCCCAATCCTGTCAGAGTCCAGTCCTAAGAAAGCCAGAGGCAAAAGTCTGCATGGCCGACTAATAATTTTGATACTTCCTGTTATTCTTTCAAGACTAGTTTAAACAGCTTTGGTAGAGAATCTGGCACATGAGAATCATTTGAAAGAAAGGTACACTTAAAACATGCATTTTGCATTGCAGTTTGAACTGAAATCATTGCCAGGATGTCCTACCACTACCTCACTTTAAATACATGGCAGGGCAAATCCCAACATGACTCCCCCTTCAAGGTAGAACCCTTCATGAAACTTGACACTATACAATAAATGAACAGTTTCTGAGTTACATAGAAAATTTCATTTTCCTGTCTCCAAATTTCTGAGGTCAGTTCATTTTACATGAGTAACTTCTTTTGGAGCAAATGAAAATGTTTGTTTCTGAATGACTGAGGGATGAGATTGAAATATATTGCTTCCCAGCAGCATAAAGTTCTAACAAAATTCAAGGTTGTGGAAACAGCAAATTCAAGGATAATGGACTTCTGGATTTTGTTTGAAAAAACTTGAAAGTGAGGAAGAATATTCTCACAGTGGCTTTCCTCTCTGCACTGCTCACAGAAGTATGGTTTGGCAGCTAGGGAAGAAAGGAGTCTTTTCTTCTATGTCATGTTATTATAAGAGTGACCTAAGAAGATGCACAAAAGTAGAGTTTAGCAGGAGAAAGATAAGACATTGTGAAGCGACCTCTAGCTATTACTAGACATTTACAGGCAATTGTAGACTGCAGCTGTTGTCAGAAGTTTGACAGTCTGAGAAGAGATCTGGAGTCAGCAAAACATAAGCATGAAAGAAGTGGATTTAATCCCAAACATCTCTTCTGAGCACCTCTGTACTAGGTGGAAAAGGAAGGAAACATCAGGAGAGATGATGACAGAAATTTCTGAAGCCTGGAGCATCTCGGGTATGGAGAAGCACACATAGACCCTGAGAGGCTGCTGTGCACAACCACTGCAGCAAAAGATACCTTCAGAATCCTTCACGTGATGAGGCACAGAATAAAGCTGTTCATCCCCTGCAAATGCTGGCTAGTGTCAAGAACACTTGCCCAGATAAGTTATCTCGGAGTACCCAGACTGCTGAGATGTAAGACAGATGGGGAGCGGAATGAAGACGCTGTAATCCAAGGGGAAATAGTTAGCCACTTTCTACACCACTTAAGACATACACAACTCTACGGGGCCAGATGGGATCCACCCAAGCGTACTGAGGGAGCTGGTGGAAATGCTCAACAAGCCACTTCTAATCATTTATCAGCAGTCATGACTAACTGGGGAGGTCCCAGTTGACTGGAGGTTAGCAAATGTGCCACCCATCTACAAGGAAGGCCAGAAGGAAGAACTACAGGCCTGTCAGTCCAAACTTGGTGCTGGGGAAGGTCATGGAGTATATCATCTTGAGTTCCATCATGCACTCAAGTTGATCTGGCCCTGTCAGCATGGGTTTATGAAAGGCAAGTCCTGCTCAAATAACTTGGTCTTTTTCTATGACAAGGTGACCCACTTATTGGATGAGAGAAAGGCTGTGGATGTTGTCTACCTGGACTTTAGTAAAGCCTTTGACACCGTTTCCCACAGCATTCTCCTAGAGAAACTGGCTGTTCATGGCTTGGGTGGTTGTACTCTTTGCTGGGTAAACACTGGCTGGATGACCAGGCCCAAAGAGTTGTGGTGAATGGAGTCAAATGCAGTTGGCAGCCAGTCATGAGTGGTGTTCTTCTGGGCTCAATACTGGGACCAGTTTTGTTTAATATCTTTATCAATGACCTGGATGAGGGTATCAAGTTCGCCCTCAGTAAATCGGCAGATGACACCAAGGTGGGCAGGAGTGTTGATCTGCTTGAGGGTAGGAAGGCTCTACAGTGGGATCTGGACAGGCTGGAGCGATAAGCTAAGGCCAATTCTATGAGATTCAACAAGGCTAAGTGCTGGGTCCTGCACTTGGGTCACAACAATGCCACGCAGTGCTACAGACTTGGGGAAGAGTGGCAGGAAAGATGGCCAGCAGAAAAGGACATGGGGGTGTTGGTCAACAGTCAGCTGAACATGAACCAGCAATGTGTCCAGGTGGCCAAGAAGCCAAATAGCATCCTGGCTTGTATCAGAAATAGTGTGACCAACAGGACTGGGGAAGTGATCGTCCCCCTGTACTTGGCACTGGTGGGGCTGCACCTGAATACTGTGTTCAGTTTTGGTGTCCTCACTACAAAAAAGACATTGGGGTGCTGTAGTGTGTCCAGCAAAGGGCAATGAAGTTGGTGAAGTGTCTAGAGAGAAAGTCTTATGTGAAGCAGCTGAGGGAACTGGGGTTGTTTCATCTATAGAAAACGAGG
Source organism: Athene noctua (assembly GCF_965140245.1). Taxonomy (NCBI): domain Eukaryota; kingdom Metazoa; phylum Chordata; class Aves; order Strigiformes; family Strigidae; genus Athene; species Athene noctua. The sequence goes on from NC_134077.1 coordinate 34,993,568, forward strand.
CTGAGGGTAGACCTTATCACCCTTTACAGCTACCTGAAGGGAGGTTGTAGTGAGGTGGGTGTTCATCTCCTGTCCCAAGTCACAAGCAATAGCACAAGAGGAAATGGCCCCAAGTTGCACCACAGGAGGCTCAGATTGTATATTAAGAAAAATTTCTTCATTGAAAGTGTTACCAAGCATTGGAACAGGCTGTCCAGGGAGGTGGTTGAGTCACCACTCCTGGAAGTAATTAAAAGACATAGATGTAGCACTTTGAGACACAGCTGGTCTCAGCAATGTTAGGTTTAAGGTTGGAGTTGATGATCTTTGTGGGGATCCTAAAGGACTTTCTGGAAGATAATGGACATGTGAGCAATCCTGCATATGAGCAAGATCGATAGAGCATCAGCCTCAGCAAGGATGTGACAAGGAGATAACCCTGAAGGGAGGAGGAAAAACTCGACAGACAAACAACTCCAGGAAATGGGTTGGGCGGAGAAGGACATTAAGCAAGGCTGATGGGGCACTTACTATCCAATCACAAGAAGGCTTAAAGCGTGTGAACAAAGCTAACTATCCAGTCATAAAGAATTGCATCACATACCATTCGCGTGTACAGGAAAAAACATCATAAAGGGCTTGCTTAGCTACAATAAATTGGCATTGCTTGATCATATTGATCGTGTGTGTCTATCTCTCCTGCATCTGGCACCCGAACAGGGACCCTCAGAAAGGCACAAGTCTTTGCTTAGGATGAAGACTTGACGAAGTGCAATCTAGGGTGGAAAGCTGGTCGAAACTGATCCAGACACTGCCCCGGTGTCTGAAGGTGAGCAAAACCGTGCTGTAACTTTGTTTCAAGATCCACGAAGAGGCGGCGGCTGGCAAGGAATGGGGTCCATGCTTGCTAAAGACGAGCAAGTAGTGGTGAAACTCCTCCAAAATATCCTCTCAATAAGAGGGATAAAAATGGTAAGTCCGCCCTGGAAGGCTTATTAAAATGGAGCTGAGAAAAAGGACTTATACCCAGTGTAGGGCTCACGTTTGAGATATCTACCTGGGAATCCATAGGAAAACGACTTTGGGACTCGATTAGTAAGGGGGGAAGGTCAGCAAAAGAAGTGAGCGGCTATGCCACACTCTGGAAGCTGATCCGCGAGACATTACAAGAGCTGAGTGGCCACCACGTGGCTGTTGCTTCCGCCTTTGCAGCTGTCGGAGCGGCTTCTAACTCTGATATGCCACCTCCGGTGCCTGCGCCCCTAGCAGCTCCCGTCGCGTTAGGTCAGCCAAAAACCCCATTTGCTTCATTGACTGCACCACCAGGGCCGTGGTGGGCAACGGGGGTTAGACTGGGGACTGCGCAGTCAGGAGCTGGAGGTATCAGAAGTGTGCCCAGCACCGTGAAAGAGGAGAGTGAGGAGAGAGCAGGGGAGTCCCCGGAGTCAGCAGTGGGCGGAGCATGGAGTCCAACAGTGGGTGGAGCGCAGATGGGGACACAAGCGGAACATATGTATCTCCTCCTCTGCCTTCCTCGCAAGGCAATATTACGGGACAGCAGACCCCCACCTCACAAGTTGGCATTTCAAACACAGAAACCTTACTCCTGCAACTTGTAGACAAGCTTGAAAAATCGGCTATAACACAGGAGGAAAAGATGGAGCACAAATCGTGTACCTTTTTATCAGGCGCACAACCGCAACTGTATGCTCCTGATCCACCACTTGAGCATCCAGTTCCAGTACCTGCTACCAATCTGTTCTTGTCATCATCACAGGCAGAGGTTGTGCCTCAATCATCTCACCCTACAACCTCACATCTTTTTTCTTCACAGAAGCTGAGTGCCTCTGTGGCCACACGCCGATGGAAAGTGGTTATTAGAGATGCTGTAGTGGAGGGGTCTTTTATCCCTGAAAGCGTGCAAGCGTTTCCTGTTTCTAGTAATAGGGTTAGTGGTACTAATGAATGGAATTCTTAAGACTGGAAATTGCTTGAAAAGGCTAGAGCTTCAGTAATGCAAAATGGTCTTCATCATCAATTAACGAAACAAATCATTAATTATATTTTTTCATCATCACTGTTAATTCCAAGAGATATTGATCAAATAGCCGCAGTTATATTAACTCCCTCTCAAAAAATGTTGTTTGAAAGTGCATGGACTAAATTAGCTAATAATGAGCAAGCTCAGCCGCGAACACAAGGCGATCCACTTCATCTCATTTAAGCGCAAATGATGTTAGGCACAGGAACCTTTGCAGCAGTAGATCTGCAAGTGAATTTCTCTAATGAAGTGTTACAACTATCGCAGTCAATAGCTTGTCAAGCCCTAATGTTTGTACCTGAAACAGAAGGGAAATGGCAAGATAAATTTGTAACAGTAAAACAAGGCCTTAATAAGCCTTATTCCAAATTTATAGATCCCCTCTATGACTCTCTGCCCTGGTTCAGCTAGGATAGGGTTAAGTTTCCCCAGCAGAGAGGAGGAAGGGATCTCCAGCCGGGTTATTCATACCATGCTGACGTCAGGTCCAGCGCAGCAGCGCGGGAGGCTTTCCTTTGTGGCTTTGGTGGCAGGGAGCGTCATGAGCGAGCTGTCTGTAACCATTGTGGTATTTCTCTGTATATCTTTTGTCTTGTTTACTGTTATTGCTGTTTACTGTTGTTATCATTGCTACTGTTGTTCAGATTGTTATTTACCACATTGTTGTATTAAATTTCTTCTTATTTTAACCCGGGGTTTGTGCCTCACTTCCAGCCTGACCAGCTGAGGGTGGGGGAGGGGCAATGGCAACATGGTCTTAGGTCCCGGCAGGGCCTAAACCAACACAGCCTTTTTGGTGCCCAACGTGGGGCACAAGAGGGTTGCAATAAGAATCAAAAAGGGAGTGTTAGAGCAATCTGTTGGGTGTAATTTTTCTGTTTGTATTTGCACCGTTTGATAAGAAAATATTTGCAATACTGGCCCACTTGCTTGTGTGGTGGGGCTGGATTAACCCTTGTATCCAGTGTATGATCCCAGTGCTGGTGTTTGTTATCGGTGGAAAATGTATAAAGGGTCTTATGTTGATGTACTGGCTATTGACTGCTTGTGCTGCCTTTGTATCGCTGTGTGTGGGGGTGGGCCGGTACCTGTTTGCTGCCTGGGCTTTTGTTAAGGGTCTCATCCCCTCTATGGGTGAGCCAGGGGAAGAGATCCTCTCGGTTTTTGAGAGTTCAAATTATCCTTGGAGCCTGCAGGCCAGTGTGATTGTGGCACAATGCTTTCTGAATGTCTGCCTGATTTTGGTGTTGGCCATGCGGCACTTCTCTAACAATAGAAGTGCCCGGAAACCTGCCCCGAGGTCAGATAATAGTGAGTGGCAAGGGGTGTGGGAAAAGATGGGCAAAGGCCTGAGTCAGTGGGCACCTCCAATGCTTTGGAATTTCACTCCCGAACAAATGCAGAGCCCTGATAAGCTGATGCAGTGCTTAGAAAGGGTGTGTTACCAAGCTGGCAAAACCCAGGAGACACAAATCGCTGCAGTGTGTTGGGGACTTGCCCATGCCTAACGCGTCCTCTTCAATCCCACTCACTGTCCTCAAGGGGGAGAAAGGGCTGCAGGACCTGAGAGTGAACTTACTTGTACAGCAGCTGGGCTGGGGCAACAGGCAGAGCCAGTATCAGTTGCCTTCACCAGCACAGCAGCTGAGCCAGAGAGCCAGCCAGTGCCGGTATCAGTTGCCCCGATACAGAAATATAATAGACAAAATATACCAGAAAGTCAACTCGCAAAGTGGGGGATGGGGATGAGCCACGCCCAGCACGGAACAGGAGGAAGGGCCAGAGGTGATGGTCTGATCTCTATCCCCGACTGAGTTGCGAGATATGCGGAGAGATTTCAGCCACCTGGGAGGCGAGCAGATTTGCACCTGGCTGCTCTGATGCTGGGAAAATGAAGCTGAAAATGGAGGGGAGAGAGGCCAAGCAGCTGGGATCTTTGGCCAAGGATGCTGGCATTGATAGGGAAATAGGGAAACAGACTCAAACCCTCAGCCTTTGGAAGCGACTCCTGCTCAGTGTAAGGGAGAGGCACCCCTACAAGGATGACATCCTATGTCAGCTAAGCAAATGGACCAACATGGAGAAAGGCATCCAGAACCTCAGGGAACTGGCTGTGTTTGAGATGATCTGTGGTGATCTGAATGATGAGCAGTCACCCATGGACCCAGATCAGGCCCCTTGCACACACCTGATGTGGCGAAAGTTCCTGAAGAGTGCACCAGAAGCACACTCGAAAGCATTGGCAATAGTGTCCTGGTGGACAGACACCCACACTCTGACAGTGGATGGAGTGGTTGGCAAGCTCTGGCAATAGGAGGGAAATCTCCCTTCATCTCAACATTCCTGGGTCTCAGCTGTGGAGGAACTGTCTCAGAGGGTCCAGAAAATGGAAGAGGACATGTCCCACATTCCACCTGCACGGGCTGATGTCTCAGCCATTAGAAGTAAACGTTTCCCCACCGAAGAGAAAGGCAGCAGAAGGCACACACCACGAGGCACACTGTGGTTTTTCCTCCACTACCATGGAGAAAACATGAGGAGGTGGGATGGACAGCTCACTGCCGCCCTAGCTGCACGAGTAGAGCAGCTGAAAGGGAAGACCATCACGAAAGGGGAGTCCTCCAAGAAAAGAGCAGCTCCAGTGTCCAGTCAGAAATCCCCCAGACAGAATAGAATGGTGAACGTTATGTCTGAACCCTCTTGAGGGGACCAGTAAATCATTCTTACATGAAGTGAGTGATTCTGAGCAGGATTAGAGGGGCCCTGCCTCCAGCCAGGTGGAGGAAAGGGATAATCGGATTTACTGGACAGTGTGGATCCGATGGCCTGGCACGTCAGACCCACAAGAATATCAGGCTTTGGTGGACACTGGCGCACAGTGCACCCTGATGCCATCGAGCTACAGTGGGGTTGAATCCATCTGCATGTCCGGAGTGACAGGGGGATCCCAACAGCTGACCCTACTGGAAGCTGAAGTGAGCCTGACTGGGAAGGACTGGCATAAGCACCCCATTGTGACTGGCCCAGATGCCCCGTGCATCCTGGGCATAGACTATCTCAGGAGAGGGTACTTCAGAGACCCAAAAGGGTGCCAGTGGGCTTTTGGTGTGGCTGCCCTGGAGGAGGTTGAACAGTTGTCCACCTTACCCGGCCTCTCAGAGGATCCCTCAGTGGTGGGGCGGCTTAAGGTTGAGGAGCAGCGAGTGCTGATTGCTACCAAGACAGTGCAGCGGTGTCAGTACCGCCCCAACCGAGATTCCCTGGTCCCCATCCATCAGCTGATCCGTCAACTAGAAAGCCAGAAGGTGATCAGCAAAACTCACTCACCCTTCAGCAGCCCTATATGGCCAGTGAGAAAGCCTAATGGTGAATGGAGGCTGACTGTGGACTACCGTGGCCTGAATGAAGTTACGCCAGCCATGAGTGCTGCAGTGCCGGACATGCTCGAGCTCCAGTATGAACTGGAGTCGAAGGCAGCCAAGTGGTACGCCACGACTGACATTGCTAACGCGTTCTTCTCCATTCCGATAGCACCAGAGTGCAGGCCACAGTTTGCGTTCCCTTGGAGAGGCATCCAGTACACCTGGAATCGATTGCCCCAGGGGTGGAACCACAGCTCCACCATTTGCCATGGACTGGTCAATACTGCACTGGAGAAAGGTGGGGCTCCAGAACACCTGCAGTACATTGATGACATCATTGCATGGGGGGACACAGCCGAGGAAGTCTTTGAGAAAGGGAGGAAGATAATTGAAATCCTCCTGAAGGCCGGCTTTGCCATTAAGCAAAAGAAAGTTAAGGGGCCTGCAAGGGAAATTCAGTTCCTAGGAATAAAATGGCAAGATGGGCGTTGCCACATCCCAGTGGAGGTGATAAACAAGATAACAGCCATGGCCCCACCAACCTCTAAAAAGGAGACTCAGTCTTTCCTGGGTGCTGTGGGGTTCTGGAGGATGCACATCCCGAACTACAGCCTGATTGTGAGCCCTCTCTACCACGTAACCCGTAAGAACAATTTTGAATGGGGCCCTGAGCAACAACAATCCTTTGAACAAATTAAACGGGAGATTGCCCAAGCAGTAGCCCTCGAGCCAGTCCGGGAAGGGCAGGAGGTTAAGGACATGCTCTACACCGCAGCCGGGGAGAATGGCCCTACCTGGAGCCTCTGGCAGAGAGCACCTGGGGAAACCCGAGGCCAACCTCTCTGCCAAAGGCTCTGAAGCTCTGAAACTAATTATACACCAACTGAGAAGGAGATACCGGCAGCGTAAGGAGTCCGGGCTGCCTCAGAAGTGTTTGGCACTGAAACACAGCTCCTCCTGGCACCCCGACTGCCGGTGCTGGGGTGGATGTTCAAAGGAAAGGCTTCCTCCACGCATCATGCAACAGATGCCATGTGGAGCAAATGGGCTGCGTTGATAACACAACGGGCTCGAACAGGGAACCCCAGCTACCCAGGGATACTAGAGGTGATTACGAACTGGCCAGAGAGCAAAGATACTGGGATGTCACCAGAACAGAAGGTAACACGTGCTAAGGAGGCCCCACCATATAACGAGCTGCCGGCTGAGGAGAAGCGCTATGCCCTGTTCACTGATGGGTCTTGTCGCATTGTGGGAAAACATCTACGATGGAAGGCTGCTGTGTGGAGTCCCACACGACGGGTCACTGAAGCTGCTGAGGGACAGGGTGAATCGAGTCAGTTGGCAGAGGTGAAAGCCGTCCAGCTGTCTTTGGATATTGCTGAGCGGGAAAAGTGGCCAAGGCTCTACCTCTACACCGACTCGTGGGCGGTGGCGAATGCCCTGTGGAAATGGCTGCAGCAATGGAAGCAGAGCAACTGGCAACGTAAGGGTAAAACTGTCTGGGCTGCTGAGGTGTGGCAGGATATTGCAGCCCATGTGGAAAACCTCGTTGTGAAGGTGCGCCATGTGGATGCCCATGTACCCAAGACTCAGGCCACTGACGAACATCGACACAACCAGCAGGCAGACCAAGCTGCTAAGATTAGAGTGGCTCAGGTGGACTTGGACTGGCAGCGCAAAGGTGAACTGTTCATAGCCCAGTGGGCCCACGAGACCTCGGGCCACCAAGGTAGAGATGCAACATACAGGTGGGGTCGAGATCGAGGGGTGGACCTCACCACTGACACCACTGCAGAGATCATCCATGGATGTGAGACGTGTGCTGCAATCAAACATGCCAAGTGGGTGAAGCCCCAGCGAAATGGAGAGCGATGGCTGAAATATAGATATGGAGAGGCCTGGCAGATCGACTACATCACACTGCCACAGACCCGCCACAGGAAGCGCCACGTGCTCACAATGGTGGAAGTAACCACTGGATGGCTGGAAGCTTACCCAGCGCCCCAAGCCACCGCCCGAAACACCATCCTGGGCCTTGAAACCCAAGTCCTGTGGCGACACGGCACCCCAGAGAGAATTGAGTCAGACAAAGGGACCCACTTCCGAAACAACCTCATAAATGCCTGGGCAGAAGAACACGGCATCGAGTGGGTCTACCATATTCCCTACCACGCACCAGCCTCTGGGAAGATCGAGCGCTACAATGGACTGTTAAAAACCACATTGAAAGCACTGGGAGGTGGGACCTTCAGAGACTGGGACATGCATCTGGCAAAGGCCACCTGGCTATTCAACACAAGAGGATCTGCCAGTCGAGCTGGCCCGGCTCAGTCGAAACCTCCATGTGCTGTAGATGGGGATAAAGTCCCTGTGGTGTGCATGAGGAATATATTGGGAAAAACGGTCTGGGTTAGTCCTGCGCCAGGCAAAGGTAAAGGCAAACCCATCCACGGGATTGCTTTTGCCCAAGGACCTGGGTGTACCTGGTGGGTGATGCAGGACAATGGAGAGGTCCGATGTGTACCACAGGGGGACTTGATTCTGGGTGAGAACATGCAGTGAATTATGCTGTGCCTTTGTAAATTGTTATTTTGTTATTGTTAACTGCTAAATGGCAGCTGGGCATGACGCAGATGGTATAGAATAAAGGGGTGGATTATGTCCTGGTTCAGCTAGGATAGGGTTAAGTTTTCCCAGCATAGAGAGGGAAGGGATCTCCATCCAGGTTATTCATACCATGCTGACATCAGGTCCAGCATGGGAGCACAGGAACGTTTTCCTTTGTGGCTTTGGTCGTGGGAAGCACGGGGCTGTCTGTAACCATTGCAGTATTTCTCTGTATATGTTTTTTCTTGCTTACTGTTATTACTGTTTATTGTTGTTATCATTGCTACTGTTGTTGTTCAGACTGCTTATCACACTGTTGTATTAAATTTCTTCTTATTTTAACCCGGGGTTTGTGCCTCACTTCCAGCCTGACTGGCTGAGGGTGGGGGAGGGGCAACAGCAACGTGGTCTCCAGTCCCAGCAGGGCCTCAACCAACACACTCTCTTGAACAGCAACCAAATATGACCTTAGAAATGAAGGAAAACATGTTTAAATTAATGGCCTTTGAGAACGCCAACCCATCCACCAAGCGATTGTTAGTTACTCTCCCACAAGGAGCGTCTGTAGCTGACGTGATTGAATTAACCAATAGAAGGATGCAGCAAGCTAATGTTGCAGCTTATGCAGCTGCTGTGCGAGAGGTGGTTGCACCATTTTTCAAAAATAACAAGGGGGCGTGAGGGAAAGGGGGAAAGAAGTGCTATAATTGTGGCAAGGAAGGTCACTTTCAAGCACCATGCGAAAGTCCAAAGGTTCAAAAAAGGTGTAATAATTGTGAAAAGGATAATCACAATACTAAGGAGTGTAGAAAGAGTTCAGGAAACATGAAAAAGAGCGCAAATCCCTCTCGCACGCAGACACAAATAAGGGGTGTATGGGAAGCTCAGAATCAGGGACAGGAGGTGGTTTCCTGTCCAATCTCACCTCCGCCACAGCAGGGAGTGCCGGAGTGGATGTGGAAACAGCAGTAGACGTCACAATACAAGATCAGAAGGTCCACTTATTGGACAGTAACTTGAAAGGACCATTAGGATTTGGATTAAGTGCTCTCTTAATAGGGAGATCATCAATAACTCACCAAGGCATTCAAGTATTATTAGGAGTAATTGATGCGGATTATACTGGTGTTATAAAATAATGGTTCAAACACTAACCCCACCTGTTTATTCCCAAAGGCAGCAGAATTGCCCACCTTGTGCCGTTTAAAGCCTGTGTTCCAAATATAGGGGAAGGTAATCGAGGAACTGGTGGATTTGGATTAACTGGACAACCGCAAGTATATCTGTGTCTTGATATAAACCAAGGAAAACCACAATGTGAAATGGTTATCTAATTCCCTGATGGGACTTGGAAAAAATTTAAAATGTTGGTAGATACAGGGGCCGATATTACCGTTATATCAACACAACAATGGCCTGCCTCATGGTCTACCATTGCGGTGGCCACAGGAGTGTTTGGCATTGGGGGATCCCAAGCCACCAGAATTAGTAAAGATGCCATTGTAATTAAATTTCCTGATGGGGATCAGGTCACCATAAAACCTTACATGATGCAAGTTCCTATCACATTACTTGGACGAGATGTCCTAAGTCAAGTCAGAACAACACTGGTTACCGTGATGGCCATTGATGAGCAGCCTATCCTTGTGGTAGTTAGGGTCTGGTGCTCGGAAGATATCGCGTTGTACGGGAAGATAAGACATAGGCAGACGGATGTGATGTCATAAACCCAGGGTATAAAAAGCTGTGTTATGCAATAATAAACGCCATTTGCCATCCATCACATTGGTGTCTGTGTGCAGATGGACCGAGCGGCCTGGAGTTGGCTGCCGTGTTGCTTTTCCCTGAGCCAGGTCGTTAAGCATCATTAGACAACAAATGGTGCCGAAACCTGGGAAGCAGGAAACGGCTAGCTAGGGAAGATGCCCGGTGTTCCACTGCTGTAGGGAGGACGCTAACAGGATCAACAAGGAGGAGAGAATACGAGTTCTCAGGACCAACAAGGAGGGAGAACGTCCTTGTGAAGGTCGCCTTGTGAAGGTCGGATTGCAGTTCCCGAGGACCCGCGAGGACGATGGAAGCTCTCATGAAGGTCGTATCACAATTACATAAGCAGTGGGGAATTGAGTGCAAGTCTAAAGATTTTACTCGCGCTGTTGCGAGACTTTTACAACTTGGGGTTATTGACCAGCCAGTGGATATTCTCCACCCTGAAGTGTGGGATAAATGTACTAAAGCATTAGCCGAGGAGACAAAGTCCTCGGGTTGTGGGAAAGACCTTAAGTCACGGGGGAGGGTTGAATTAGCCCTTAAAAAAGCTATACAGGAGCAGGAAACTTGGAAGGCGGCAAAAAACTGTTTATTGGCCACTCCGAGATTAGGGGTTGGAGCGGCCACTCAGACTACTAACTTCTCAAGCGATAGTGAGTATATTGAACCGAAGGATTCGCAGGAGGGCGGTACACCCCCTCAATCCTCGGACCCCGATCCACTTACGGAAGGGTGAAAACAAGTGAAATCTTCCTGGGGCGGTTTGCTAGAGGAGGCAAGGAACGCCGCAGAAATATCAGAATCAATACAAACCTGGGACCGGCCACTGCCCTATCTGTCCCAAAATGGCGCCGAAAAAAGAGGGGGAGGACTAGATAAAAATGGTCCCGATGAAAAGAATGAGGAAGTGCCAGCAATCACGAACGAGGTTAAAGGGGAGGGGCGTACAGGTGAGGAGCACAGAGCTAATTGCAACACCCATCCCGGAAAATGCCCTTACAAGGCAAACAGACAGGGCGGGGATGTCCCCGGAGAGAACTAAGGGAAAGGTAGGGGAAGCATTTGGGGAGGGGTGGAGAGACCGGGCAAGGGGCGGAGAGTTAACCCGAGCAGCCACCCGGAAAGACACTTTGATAAAGCAGAGCCCTCCCCTAGCAGGAGGTGGGGCAAGCCTAGGGGAAGGGAGCGGCCCCGCCCGTAAGGGGAGCGGAAGGGGAAGGAGTCTAACAAAAAGGTACTGGAGCCCGGAAGTGACCAGCCAGTTGAGTTCCGACTTCGGGTCAGACAGTAGCGAGGACGAATGGTTTACAGCCGACTTAAAGGAAAAAGAAATGGGAGTAGACAGAACTAAAGGCCAACACCCCCCACCGACCCACTCTAAAGAGAATCCACGAGAAAAGCAAACCCCCCTCACGGACTGGAGAGAAATAAAAATGACATGCGCTGACTTATTCCCACCGGCAGCACTAGCATTCCCGGTCCGGGTGACAGATGGGGGACAGAGGGTTTACTCGCTCATAAACCCTGAAGACATACAGGCGATTGGTAAAGCAATTGCCGATAAAGGTCTTAATTCTGCCTTAGTCTCCACCCTTATTGATGGTGTTTTTGGGGGAGATGACATGCTCCCATTTGACATAATACAAACTTGTAGACTAATCTTTGACGGAGCAGGGATGATTGTTTTCAAACAAGAGTGGGAGGATATTTGTAGAAGATTATTGGCTCAAGTAGCAGGGGCAGACCATCCCTTGCATGGATCTAGCTTACAATGTCTGATGGGTACAGATCCAGCGATAATTAGCCCTCAAGCGCAAGCTCAAGGCCTACGAGCCCAGGAAAACATGGCAACTACTCATGCGGCCAGAGATGCCATTCGCATAGCTTGTAGGGTCATTGCAAAGCCGTCCTCTTGGTCTACTATTAAACAAAATGAAAGTGAGAGCTTTACACAGTTAATAGACCTCCTCCAGGCAGCGACTGACTCTTCAACATTACATGCAGAGGCAAAAGGCCCAGCTGTAACAGAATGCATATGTCAACAATGCGATTCGGCGACCAAAGAAATTTTACGATCGTTGCTGGCCGAGGCAAGCATAGCAGACATGATTAAACATGTCACAAAGGAAGAGCATCTAGCCCCGATTCAGGCAGCCATTTGTACAATAGCTGGGGTAATGGCGTGCTTTAAGTGCTGTCAGTCGGGACACGTTGCAGCGAATTGCCCCCAGTCAGGGCATCTATCAACAACAGTTCCCCCATGCCAAACACGAACTAGGGGGAGCCCGTGCTGTACTTGCAGGAGAAAGGGACATTTTGCCAAAGAATGCAGATCCAGGCGTCCGGGAAACGGGAAGGGGAGGGGGCAACAGGGCCGCGCACGACCCTCTCCCACTTGGGATGTGAGGCGGCCCAACTATGCCAACCCTGGATGGAGCGAAGCGCTCCTGAACCCGCTCCCCCCTCGAGAAGCGACCAATTTTATGGCTCAACCTATTATAGCCCAACCTGCGCCACAGCCGGTAATTCAACCAATCTCACCCATACATCAGAAACAACAGGAACCACCCTTGGGGAGCGAGACCCCTAGGTGGCCTTGGCGGTAAAGTGTGATAGGCCACCGACGGTATGGGGAATCTGCTCCCTCTATAATGCCTCTGAAGATACTACCATTAGTGTCCCCTTTTTAATTGATACTGGACCAGATGTCACTGTCATCCCTGAAACAAATTGGCCTCCCCAGTGGAAACTGGAGGATGCCCCCATGGTAAGCGGAGTCGGGGGTTTAACCCGAGCTCGGAGGGGCGTCCAGTTCGTAGCAATAACGCTCCACACCGAGAAGGGGCCAGAGAAAACTATTACCCTCTTTCCATATGTTATGTCAGGAGTCCCACCCCTGTTAGGAAGGGACGTCCTCACTCTGTTAAAAGCCAGAGTAACAAATTTACCATGAGGGCCACATCTGCACGCCCACACCCGCCAATCAAGCTGACATGGAAATCATCTGAGCCGGTGTGGGTCGAGCAGTGGACCCTTCCAAAGCGTCGAATGGATGCTCTTCTTGAGTTACTCGACCATGAACTACAACGAGACCATATAGAGCCTTCCACTAGCCCATGGAACACCCCAGTTTTTGTAACACACAAATGAAACGGCGAGGGGTTTCACCTCCTCCACGACTTGTGTGAGGTAAACAAGAGAATCCAGCCGATGGGTCCAGTCCAAATGTTATTGCCCATGAACTCTATGATACCAGAGAGACAACCTTGTGATGTCCTTGACATTAAGGACTGTTTCTTTTCCATACCTCTACATGCAGAAGAGAAGGAACGCTTTGCTTTTTCCGTTGTGTTTCCAAACAACCAACGCCCCAACCTACGTTTCCAGTGGAAAGTACTGCCTCGAGGAATGATTAACTCGCCCACTATTTGCCAAATTACTGTAGATCGGGCGTTGACACCAATTCGTAACAATGACCCAACCGCAACCATTATTCAATACATGGACGATATCTTGATTGCCGCGCCATCAGAAAATCAGGTGGACCAATTGGTGTCAACAATTTCAGAAACCTTGAAAACAAACGGGTTCAAAATTGCAAGCGCGAAAATTAAGAAAGGACCATGTGTAAGCTTTTTAGGAGTAGGAATCACAGGTTCTTATATAAGCCCTCCTCAGGTAAAAATCCGTCGGCACATTGAAACACTTCATGATATGCAATAGCTAGTAGGGTCTTTACAATGGCTCTGCAATATTGTCCTAATTCCCCCTGAAATCATGGCCCCCCTGTATGATCTTCTAAAAGGAAAAAACCCATGGGACAGAAAAGCTCTGACGACGGAAGCAATGAGCTCTCTCGATTTCATTGAACAACAGGTATCGTCAAGCACGCTCACCAGATGGGACCCGAATGTACCACTTGATCTGTACGTACATTTCACACCAGGAGGAGGAGTAGGAGCATTAGCTCAGGGCTCCCCTGAAAAAGCCCAACCAATACAATGGATAGTCCTGGGAAAACCACCACGTGCTTTTTCTCCAGGGGTTGAGTGCATTAGTAATCTCATCATGAAAGGCAGAAAACTTGCCCTAAGACACTTGGGCATCGAGCCCGCCAGGATATATCTACCCTTCCGTAAGCAGCTCTCAATGCAGTCAGTGATGACATCAGAGTATTTAGCTATAGCCCTTACTGGATTCGGAGGAGAAATCCGGTATGCCACAAAACCTCCCTGGACTCAAATGTTGGCGGTTGTAGACGTTGACCTCCCATCTAAGGTAATGGATCGACCTCAGGAAGGACCAACAGTCTTTACAGATGCATCTTCAATGACATCGACTGCTGTAGCAGTGTGGCAATCAGCAGACGAATGGCACCGTATCAAAATAACCGATTATGAGCTTTCAGTTCAACAGCTAGAAGCAGCAGCTATAGTACTAGCATGCAGGCTGTTCCCAATAGAACATCTCAATATAGTGACTGACTCCATGTCTGCAGCTAAACTTTGCCTAGCCATGTCAGGTCCTGGCGTGACAACATCCACAACAGCGCTAATGCTCGAAGAGGCACTCTCCACCAGGAAAGGCACCGTTTCAGTTATCCATGTCAACAGGCATAGTCCCGTTAAAGGGTACTTCCAGATCGGTAATGATAAAGCTGACACTGCTGCAAAAGGATTATGGATGCTAAGAGAGGACTGTCAATTACATGAATCTCTCCATATTAGAGCTAAAGCATTAGCAAAAAAATGCAAGATCTCAGTTACCGACGCGAAACATATAGTAGCCACATGCCCCTACTGCCAGAAAGCACCATTGTGGTCATGCGGCGTTAATCCCAGAGGCCTTAAGGCTTCGGAAGTGTGGCAAACAGACTTCACACTCTGTCAGTTACTAAAACCACGAGTATGGCTAGCAGTAACAGTAGACACCTATAGCAGAGTGATTGTTGCCATGCAACACCTCAAGACTGACTCCAAAGCAACCATCCAACATTGGCTAATGGTATGGCTAGGTGTCCCTAAACAAATCAAAATGGATAACGGCCCAAACTTTGTCTCCAAATCAGTCCAAGCATTCACTCTAAAATGGGACATCATTCTAACGCAGGGTATCCCGTATAACAGCACAGGACAAGCCACAGTTGAGCGAGCGAATCAAACTCTGAAATTGAAATTAGAAATATTAGCAAAGACAGAAGGCTTCACCAACGCCATTCCATCAGGAGACCAAACACGTCTTTTGGCAACCGCTCTGCTAGCATTAAACCAATTTCCCAGGGGGGAAGAGGTGAATAGCCCCGCCCAAAAAACACTGGACCACTCAAGCATTAGAAGAAGGTCCACCGGTCACAATCAGAAATGAATTGGGAGAATGGGAACAGGGGTGGAAGCTAGTTTTAACAGGACGGGGGTATGCCGCAGTTAAAAAAGAAGGCAAAATTAAATGGTGTCCTCTTAAGTCTATTAAACCTGATCTCCAGGATAAAACTAATGAGAATTATGAGTTTCTATTCACAGGACCAGATCATCGGGCGCCCCCGTAACCCGTATGTCCCTGTGGCAAGAGAGGAGAGTGAGTCGGAGAATACCCTGACTACAATGTAAAACTCTGCTTCACCAAAACCCGAACGACAGCCGAGATGCCACCGCAAAGGGCTGCTGCAATGTTTCTGTGTAATTTTGCTTTTAGGGTTCATAGTATCTTGTGGCTCGTATGAACACCAGCCATGGGAATGGGTATTAACGAGATGGGATCAAGAGATACTGCAAACAATCATCACTTTGGGGCCCCCTATCTTTCAGATAAATCTCTGTGACTTAGCCCCAGTAGAGTCCTGTTTACACATGTTGAGCTATTACATGTGTCCCAGCTCTAACCCTGGCAGGCCTTACTGTAACTACCCAATCAGTATCACTGTTCCCACTGGGGATGTGAGACAATTGCCTCAGATTGGGTGCCAGGGGCAGGACCAGACAAATATTTGAAAGTACAACCAGGACCTTATGGGTGTGTCATTCCTCCAAAAGACCCCTTAAGACCAGAGCTAGCAGCAACCCATGGGAAAATCAAGAATTGGTGTCTGTACCTTATGCTCAATGTCACCAATGAGGATAACCCGAGATGGATGATTGGGAAAACCTGGGGTGTCAGATACTATGAATCTAGTATGGACAGGGGGAGATTGTTTTCTATTAGAAAACGGGAAATACAAAGCAGCACAGCAATCGGCCCCTATGTCATAGTCAAAAATGACAATGATGCTGAGCAAGGAAGAGAAAGCTTGCCATTATCCACCCCTATCCTAACTACTCCCCTAGTAGCTAAGCAGATAACCCCTCCAAGCGAACCCAAGGTGGGCCCTTACCGCTGATAAGCCATTCCTTAATGTACTGAATGCTACCTTTTGGTCATTGAACCAGTCAGATCCACACCTCACGAGCTCCTGCTGGCTGTGCTACGATATGAACCCGCCCTTTTATGAGGGCGTCGCCCTCAATGCCTCCTTTTACTATTCGCCAGACAATAATCCAACTCAATGCAGGTGGGACACACCACGGAGAGGGATCACCCTGAACCAGGTCAAAGGCCAGGGCGTATGTCTGGGCAATACCTCTTTGGCAAACTGGGGTAGTTTTGTTTGCGCAAAAACTGTTAGGGTTAATAGAGCCTACAAATGGGCAATCCCGTCTACATCCGCAATGTGGGTCTGCCACAAGTCAGGAGTAACTCCCTGTGTGTCCCTTATTCTTTTTGATAATTCTAAAGACTTTTGTGTCCAAGTTCTAGTCGTTCCTAAGGTCCTATATCATCCAGAGGGAGACCTATATCACTATTCTGAAGAACCTCACCGGATTAATAAAAGAGCAGTAATAACAGGCATCACCATTGCAACGTTGCTCGGGCTAGGAGCGGTCGGCACAGCCACGGGAGTTTCGGCCCTCGCGACCCAGCGCCAGGGATTATCCCAGCTACAAATGACCATAGATGAGGACCTACAAAGAACTGAAAAATCTATCTCCTTCTTGGAAAAATCCGTCTCTTCCCTTTCGGAGGTCGTTCTGCAGAACAGGCGAGGGTTAGACCTGCATCAAGGAGGTCTTTGTGCCGCATTAGGGGACAAATGTTGTTTTTATGCAGACCACACAAGAATTGTACGAGACACCATGGCTGAATTGAGAGATCAGCTAGCCCAAAGAAAAAGGGAAAGAGAAGCCCAACAAGGACGGTTTGACTCTTGGTTCAAACAGTCTCCATGGCTAACCACCCTCTTTTCCGCTCTGATCGGCCCACTCACCATAATACTGTTGGTAATAGTTTTTGGACCTTGCATATTGAATAAGTTAGTGTCGTTTCTGAAAAGCCGCTTAGAAAAGGTTAACATTCTGTTTATCGACCATCAGCAAATGCTCTAAGGCATGCTCACTTGACACCCAACATATTACCTACTTAGCCTGCCATTTTTTAAGTCTGACAGTCTAAGTATTTTCTACAACCTTAATGTTTTATATATATATATATATATATATATATATATATGCTTTACTTTTATATTTACCGGCACTAAGAACAAAGAACTTGAAATATTTTACTTTTAGAAACTCCCTCGGTCTTCCCCCAGAGTGCTGGCCAGGCTCTGGGTAGAACCCAACAGGAGATTTAGAATCAGATGTTTCTGCTTAAAAGAATTTGCCAATCATTTTGGTCTGTTGATTTTGGAACGGGGCCTGCTTACAGCGATGTTGGATGCCTCTCCTATGGATGGACGCATCACATAGGGTTTCCAGTTTGTGAGGAAGGGCACTCTGATTCTCGCTGCACCCAGGGTTCCCTACCGATTGCAGGTCTGAAGGTTAGCATTCTTACTGATTAAGTGCACTATTTTATATTTTAATCACAAATAATACATTTAGTTTACCTTTTTATCAATGATTGCAGCTGCTATATAAATCTAGCCTTTATGAAACACTTTTTAGGTACGCTATATTTTTAAGGTTTATCTAATTCTGAATCGATATAACCTTCCAATAAATTTGACAGGTATTGTCATATCATTAGGATAGCATGGGGGCGGGGGGGGGAAATGTGGTAGTTAGGGTCTGGCGCTTGGAAGATATCGCGTTGTATGGGAAGATGAGACGTAGGCAGACAGATGTGATGTCATAAACCCAGGGTATAAAAAGCTGTGTTATGCAATAATAAACGCCATTTGCCATCCATCACATTGGTGTTTGTGTGCAGATGGACCGAGCGGCCTGGAGTTGGCCGCCGTGTTGTTTTTCCCTGAGCCAGGTCATTAAGCATCATTAGGCAACATATCCTCAAACTTAAATGGAAAACAGAAACACCTGTGTGGATAGATCAATGGCCATTGAAACAAGAAAGGCTGCAAGTTATCCATCAGTTGGTTGAAGAACAATTGCAAGCAGGACACATCGTCCTGTCACAAAGTGCCTGGAATACTCCAATTTTTGTTATTCCTAAAAGGAACAACAAATGACGACTGTTACACGATTTAAGAGCAGTTAATGCAGTGATGGAATCTATGGGATCTTTACAGCCAGGATTACCTTCTCCTTCCATGATACCCGAGCCTGGGTCAGTATTAATCACTGATCTAAAGGATTGTTTTTTCACCATTGCACTTCATGAGGATGATGGGGAAAAGTCTGCATTCTCTGTCCTACCTATAAATAAGGCTGAGCCAGCAAAACAGTATCATTGGATAGTGTTGCCTCAAGGGATGAAGAATTCTCCCAGTATGTGTCAAATCTTTGTTGCCTGGGCATTAGAACCAGTCAGAAAAAGGTTTCCCCAACTAATTATTTACCATTACATGGATGATATATTAATAGCCAGGGAACACATGCAATCAGAAGTTATATTAGGTCATTTGCAAAGGGAACTGTCCAATAGAGGTTTGAAAATAGCCCCTGAAAAGGTACAGTCTACCTCTCCTTGGAAGTATTTAGGGTGGACAATAACCAATGCCACTATTCATCCACAGAAATTAACACAGAGGTTCACACATTAAATGATGTCAAAAAAATGACTGGAGACATCCAATGGGTTAGAAATTTATGTGGTATTATCAATGATGATCTAAAGCCATTAATGCCATTATTGAACACTACTGTTGAAGCTGATAGCAAAAGAACCTTGACACAGGAACATAAAATTGCTTTGCAAAAAAATTACAGATAAGATAGAACCGTGTCATGCACAACAAATACAATTATATCTTCTGGTGCAATTGATAATTATCAATAGTGGAGGAAATAGACAATATCCATTAGCCATCATTATGCAATGGAACTCAGAACAGAGACAACCACTGTGAATCCTTGTCCTGGGTTGCAGTGTATTCTATTACCATCCTCATGAGCTGCTGAAATCAGGTGGGGCAGTGTTTCCTTGCCTCCTCCCCCCAGACTATCTTTCTGTTAATGGCCCATCAATGCCATGCAGCATAACTCAGAGATAACTCCCTCTGGACCATCTTCTGTTAATGAGCTTAGTCAACATTTGGCCTCATGACTCATTATCCCGTTGTGAGATGCTCCACCCAGAGGGAGGAACCAAGCATTCCCTCCTGGATATAATCTGAGATTCTGAATACCAGAGACCCTCCTTTTCCACTGGATTTCCAGAGGACAGGAGCTACATAGCCACCACAGGACTTTCTGAGGAAGAGCAGACCTGCTTTCTACAGGATCACTGCTTCAGGGGGACTGCAGCCACCGTTCTACCGGACTGCTACCACCACCCTGATTAACAGGATGTCGGGTTGTATCCTGACTCTGTTAGTTTAACCCAGTGTTATCTGCCTTTATATTTTTTTTCCCTCTTTTTATTTCCCTATTAAATTGTTATTCTGACTTGGTGTCTCCCACTAGTTTGTTTTCAAACTAGTACAGTCCTAGAGTAGGTTTTTACTGCGCATACCCCTAAGAAAACCATAACTACAAGAGTAGAGTTACTATCACATTTAATTATGAAAGACAGACACAGAATTATTGAAATTGCAGGCACTGATCCTCAAACTATTATTGTCCCACTAATACAAGAATATTTAGAATGGCTGCTTAGACATTCTGAGGCATTACAAGTTGCTCTTGAAGATTATACTGGCCAACTGTCTAATGTTTCTCCAGCACATCGATTACTACTGTTGTTAATGAACCAAGTAATCGAAAATTTTCCAATGCAAGCTGCATGTACCTTGCTTTTCCAAAGCAAGCTGCATGTACCTGGTTAGAAGGAGAGGAATGGAAATATCACCTCATTCAAGGCCAAAGAGAGGATTCCTTACAGACGCTAGAACTCCAAGCAGTTTTGTGGGCATTTTTGTCCTGGACAGATTTAGGATTAAATGTAGTGTCTGATTCACTCTATGTAGTAGGAGTAGTAAAAAGGATTGAACAAGGACAAATAAAAGAAGTAAAAAATGAATGCTTAGGAAAACTGTTGCAACAACTAGTTCACACTCTTGATCAGAGAAGCGTTTTCTACTTTATTACTCACATCAGAAGTCATCAATCCAAAGAGGGATTAGGGTATGAAAATGAACTATCTGATCAATTAATTGCTCCAGCCTGGTCTGGACCCACTCCAAATTTGTTTGCACAAGCTAGAGAATCTCACAAATTTTTGCATCAGTCAGCAAAAATATTGCATAAACAATTTAAAATTCCTTTTGCGGACACAAAGGCCATTGTTGCCTCCTGCCTGTCCTGTCAACAAATTTGGCCTAGGAACAGGAGTTAACCCACGGCACCTATCCCCTCTGCAATTATGGCAAATGGATGTTACTAACATAGCAGAATTTGGTAGGCTAAAATATGTACGTTGTTACCTTCTCCATGACTATTTGGGCTACAGCCCAAGCTGGCAAGACAGCTAAACATGTTGAAAAACACTTATATCGTTCTTTTGCTGTACTTGGGGTGCCAAGAAAGATCAAAACAGACAATGGTCCAGCATATATTTCTGGACGCTTCCAACGCTTCTGTATCTTATGGGGCATTAAACACTGCACAGGAATTCCACACACTCCTACTGGACAAGCGATCATCGAACAGGCTCATCAAACTCTGAAGCAAATACTTAAAAAACAAAGAGAGGGAATGTCAGGTATGATGCCAGCTGAACGATTAAATAAAGTTTTGTATGTTTTGAATTTTTTGAGGCTTACAGAAGAATGTCAAGAACCACCAATGATGATTCACAGTTTAGCAATAAAAGGTGATGCTGAGCAATCTATGGGCACACAGCAACCATTAGTTATGTTCAAAAACTTAAATACTGGGCAATGGGAAGGACCTGTTAAAGTACAATTAACCAGCAGAGGTTATATTGTTTGCTTACAGATCATGGCTTACGGTGGGTTCCATCTCGCTGGGTGCGGCCTTGGAGTCAAGCTTGCAATCCTAAGTCTTGTGATGGTTCTGACAGTGATTAATGCTCATCTAGCAAGAGTAGTGTCTCCCCAACCAGATATATGGGTAATTATAGCTAGTGAGACGAGTTAAGAATCCTTTTGCCTTTCGATGGCTACTCCTTCAGACCCATTCTGAACGTGTCTATTGGAATCACTTCCAAACCAGTAGGGGCCCATGTTACATAGGAAAGTTAACTATGTTTAAACCGAAGTTGTTAACTGTTGGAGTTGTTACAAGGGGGGATCATTGTAAGTATTGTAATTGTTATGCGCTTGCTATTATTTTTTCAATGCTTAGTTTCTTGTATTAGACAATCGTTGCAAAAGAGCCTGCAAGAAATTTGGTTTGCTCAAAAACAAAAAGAGGGATCTGTGGGGATCCTAAAGGGCTTTCTGGAAGATAATGGACATGTGAGCAATCCTGCACGTGAGCAAGATCGGTAGAGCCTCAGCCTCAGTAAGGACATGACAAGGACATAACCCTGAAGGGAGGAGGAAAAACTCGACAGACAAACAACTCCAGGAAATGGGTTGGGCGGAGAAGGACATTAAGCAAGGTTGATGGGGCACTTACTATCCAATCACAAGAAGGCTTAAAGCGCGTGAACAAAGCTAACTATCCAATCATAAAGAATTGCATCACATACCATTCGCGTGTACAGGAGGAAACATCATAAAGGGCTTGCTTAGCTACAATAAATTGGCACTGCTTGATCACATTGATCATGTGCGTGTCCATCTCTCATGCAGACCTTAAGGGTCTTTCCCAACCTAAATGATTCTGTAATTTTATCCAGGCAAAGCTTAACATGTTCCATTTACCATGTCTATTGGAACTTAAGAACTGTTATTACCTACAGCTTCCAACACTTTTTGGAGAGACTTTTTACTTAAATTCAGAATGCTATGTTGTCCATCACTGATACAAGCTTGGACAAACATTTCCAAAGAAAAGTAAATCTTACATTAGGCTTCTAAATACGTATCGTTCATCTAATTTTCAGCAGTACACTCTCTCTGATGGTTTCCACTCATCTGACAGCACAAATAGGAGTAATTACATGTGAAGAACCTGCAAGTTACCTTCTCATCCATCTGAGGTGTGCCTGCATGCGTGCATGTGTGTGCGCATGCATGCATTTAAGGCATCTACATGAATTATAGAGAGTTCACAACAGCAACTGTCACTCTTTTAGGGACAATGCTAAGCACAATTAGTTTCAGTTAACACTGTTACTTATCTGTTTTACATCCAAGAAGTTAAACAACATTGAGCTTTTCCTACAAAACCAATATTGTTATGTAAGGTCATAGATGAACACTAACACGATGAAAGCTGACAGAGAGGACTAACAAGCCAAGGAGCTACCATTAAAATTATTGATTAGTAGATACCAAAATGCTCCTTAAATAACTTAGTCAGGCTAAATGGAGGTGATTTAAGTGTGAGTTTCACTGTCCAATAATGACAGTATTTTTCCAGTCATTGTCACATGCACTTCTTTTACAAGATGAACAAACCAATTGTTAACTGAATCATTCCAGCTCCAATGGAAAACAGTAGATTTGATGCAAGACTTGTAATCTTCATTCACCATTTCTATACCAAAAACTGTGCCTATAACAGCAAATACATTTTCTCAATCTATTATCTAGGAATTCAACTTCTACCCCTCAACTTCCCAAACTGTTCTGCCCCTTGCATAGTTCATCAAAAAGACAGACAAACTGAGTAGTCAAAGCATGGGGATGTAGAATAATTTCACAACATTTTTTCTTATCTTTAGTCATACAGATTTCTCCTTGGCTGGACTTCAAGTAGCTAATGCCATGTGGACAGACAAAAAAGAACTTCACCTTGCTCAAACTGTATAGTAAAAGGAAGACGTAGGATCAGATCTCACAAAGATGAACAGCAGTCATCTTCTTTTGCCTCACTCTTCCCTCAGATCTACTATTTAGAGGCAGGAGAGCAAACTTTTACCCATTTTTCATTGAATTAAAAATATTCTGTATTGAAGGCAGTCGCTAAAGAATTCGGCAGCACAGAATGGCCATAATACAGTGAAGAGCAGCTGCACTGTGATTACAAAATTTTAATTCTGTGAAGAGTTTGTCCCTACTGAACTGTCAGTGATAAATCTGCTGTTGAACAAACTGAAGTTTTACCAACGTTAGAATGTTTCTTTATTCAAAAGATAAATGGAAAAAAGTCTTCAAAGCTCCCAAAATGAAGACAGAGAAAAGAGACAGAAGAGATTATGGAACAAAGAGATAACACATTATGGGCACTGGTTGAGACTCAATGGGTTAACTTGAACTCATCGATGAAACAGCTCAAATTAAGGTGATATGTAACCTCTTGTACACTACTTACTTAGCCTTTTTAGAACAGAAAGAAACAAATGGGACAACAATTTTAAAAAACACTTCAGAGAGACATCTGGAGAAGTGGAAAACTGTATGCTCATTTTGTATTGCTGAAGTCATTAAAAACTCTAAGAAGAGGATCTGTGTATATACTGATACATATGATAGCCTGGGGAAGGATCAATGTGGCTTCTATAAAGGGAAGCCATGTCTCAAAACCACAGCACCTCTTTGAAAGTTTCAGCAAGCATTTGAATAAAGGAGATTCAACTGGTCTACTTGGATTTCCAAAAGTTATTTGACAAGGTCTGATACAGAGAAATTATCAGTTTCCTTGCAAATTATTTACTTATAGCAACATATGATGACTTCCGAATGTTGCTTAAGAATCCTGCTTGCCCAGACTGTTCTGTGGATTCAGTGTAGCCTAGCAGACAGTTAGGGGAGTAGCTAGTATGGTAAGAAGGTAACAGCTAACCTTGAGTTTCAAAGCACAGAGATAACACAAACATCTTGGAGACTCAGTTATCTTTGGGAGAGCAACTATCTGGTGGAGACTGGCACTGTGAGTTGGGGCCCTACCAGCTCGGCATTCCACTCAAAAGGTGAAAATTACATGACAAGGAAGACTGCGGGCCTTCCTCCAGAAGACCCCTGAAGGCAACTACCAAGAGGCAATGCACAGGTGCAAACATAACATAAACTGTCGACACTGACCTTTTGAACTAACCCCACTCGACTTATGCATAGGCATGTTTGTATTGTGTAACCCGATGAATATGTACGCTTTGGTGTAATAAATATTTGGCTGCTTGCTGAGATGGTGTGCAAGCTTTCTGGAGAAATCCCCCTGCACCCTGGCTGGAATAAACATACCTGCTTTATAACTCTCTCCGAGCTGTCGAGTTCGTTTCTGCACGTCAGTCCCTCACCAAAGGTTCTTGAGAAAGCCACAGGAGGCAGAAATGAACTAGTAGTTGGTTAAGAGATACAAAACAGGGAAGGAATACGTGCTCAGTTTTTACAGTGCTCAGAGGTCATAAATAAGTCTGATGGACCAGAGCTGGTGCCTGCTACCCAATGAGCCAGTGCAGAAGCTGAGCTGAAAAATGAGGTGACACTAGTTGGTTGGGGTTTTTTATAGCCAAAGTTCTTCATAATAGTAAGTTTCTGCCCAACTGAAGAGCTGCAGCAGAACTCTGCTGAGATTCAGTGATGGAGTATTACATAGCAGATGAAATTCCATGTGAAAAAAAGCAACACAAAACCCAGCAACTGTTAAGAAGTATTAAGCATTTTATCCCCTGTATAAATTCATTGTGTGAGTATCTCCACCTGTGGAGGTATTGCAAATTCCACTGGACACATTCCTGTGAAACCTTCTCTAGCTGATCCTGCTGAAGCAAGGAGGTTGGATTAGATGATCTTAAGAGGTCCCTGATAACTTTATTGATTCTGTGATTCTGTGTTATATCTTGAGCACTGCATGCAAATCTGCATTACTATTGCAATATGAGGAACAAAGCTGAAGGTTCAGATTTGGCCTCAGATTGAAGGCTGAGAGACTGCTCCAGGCAAGTATCCTTAGAAGCTTGCCCTGTTCTTAGACTTCTTTCTAGGTGTGTGCTTCTCACTACAGATGGAGACAGGCTACTGGCCTAAACAGACCTTTGATCTGACCCATTCTATACTATAAAGACTCAAATTGTTTAGGATGACCAGTTAATTTTAAATTTATACTGCAAACATATATGCATATATCAGTCAGTATAGAGAAAACAGGATTTTCAGATGGGATATTTTTTGAGATTTTGAAATGGCTGGAAGTTCTGAAAACAAATACTGTTTCCAAACGAGATGTCTCCACAAGTGGAATGGAAAACTTACCCATGCTATCTTTAGAGTTGATTCTTACTGAAAGGCAAATTTAAGTTTCCTCTAAACACAATAATGCACACATGTAGTGTGCTGCATGATCATCTCTGAGAGCAACAGCTCCAGTTTAGATAAATTTTTCACTAGCCAGGCATTAAGGATGTAGAAGACCACAACACCAGCCCCCAGAGATATTTTTACTTCAATTTAAGATAGGAATGTGACTAGGAGAATTTGGTTGATCCCTTGGTGATGTCAGCAGATCAATATTGAACTTACTGCTGTCATCAAGTGGACACTGAAAATCAGTGCAGGTATTCTCAGTATAAGCAGGAATAACTCTCCCGAGTCATCAAGACAGTTCCTGTCACACTGTCTCTTTCACTGAATGATCAACACCAACTTTAGGCACATTTCTCGTCTCTCCTGCTCACATTGAAAAGGCTGTTACAGATAGTTAGATACCTTCTAAATTACAATTTTTATTATAATCATCGTCAACTTCTCTACACCTTTACATGCAGGAGGAATCCTTCAATTTAAGTGAATTATTCTACTTTACAGGTGTGGTTCTCTGTTGGAGAACTATCATCACCTTTCCCCAGCACCATCCACTGGACTAAAGAAACCCAATTCCTCCACAGTATACTGACAGATGAAAAATGGGACTTTTCGTGTTACATATGAAGGCAAGCATTTTATATCACTGTTGCAGTCACTTATCACAACTGCAATTATTATGCTGGCTGGATAAAAACTGAGGACAAATCAGGTCCTATAATTCACAGACCCTCTTAATTTTCAAATGCCATTTAAAAACATGCTATTTCTCATTTTTGCTTGACAGAGTTACTGGAGCTGATTCCTTCTACATTCAGGAATCATTAAATTTATCCACAGTTAATCCACATCCCAAAAATGGGAGGAAGAAGGAGGGATGGTGTTAGAAACCTATCTCCATAATGAAATCTAGTCCTTCACTTACCCTGAAACATCAAGATTTCTGTCAGCTTTCTGACTAGCATACCAATTATACCCTGTTTGGCACTCACTGCAAGAAGATAGGTGTAGAATACTCAATTTTCAGCTTCCGAAGTTGCACCTATTAAATAAAATCCTCTTTGCATTAAGACAGTTGAAAGCACCTTCTAAAGAAAGCCTAGGAGCTGGGAGGGAAGGAAGGTGAGAATAGCCCTAGATGGCCTTAGCTAAAGCAGCAAGTCACCAAAAGAATATAAACCAACAGATTCACCCCTGGTATGGCCAATCAGTTTCAATTTGAGTGGGATAATGGTATAGAGGGGTACAGTTTTATAAACAATTTGGTTTTAGGATATTTTTCTCCCTCTCAAGAAAATTTGTCTATGCAATCTAACCTTCATCAAAAGTTTGCCAGAAATATACTGCTCTTTACTTCAGTGTTTCTCTTTTTTCCTAACATGCATGTGAAAGGGCTCAAACCAATGAATTTCTGATTAAGACTAAACTGTGACATATGAAAGCTTTGCTTGTGTTTGTTTCCTAAGGACTCCTCAACTGTTTTCCCTAGGCCTCTTTGTCTAGACAAAAGTAAAATGCTCCCTATATAACTCACTGATAGGAGACCCAAAGCCTTCAGTGGGGACTTGGGCAAACTAATGTAAGGGGAACTCAAAGAAAAGTACACTTTTCTTTTGGATGATCTTGCCAATTTAGGAAGAAGACACCTGAACTTTACTTTGCAGTGCATGCTCTGGAAAGAACAGACACGGTAACGAAGACCACTGAAGATCCTCACTCTATTTTTACTACCTATGCTCGGACTATGTAAACGAATTCTGGGAACTCATTATCATAAGACCTTTCCATACCCCTTTCCAGGAAATCTAATGAATATGTATGATTTGTGTGTATGTATGTAAACTGTTGTCCCTTGCTAGTGCTTGGGAGCCCTTATGGTGGACAATCCCCAGGACAACCTCAGCACTGCTAATAAAGAATACCTGCTTAACAGCTATATTGGATTCCAACTGCTGAATTAATTTCTTTGTTTCACATGTCTGAGCAATATTCCTTTGTTTTGTTATAGTTTTATTTAATATTTTAATTATTGACTTTGGCATAAACTTAGAGGAGTATGCTGTCTCATTTTGCTGCTAATAAAGGTGGGGAGGCATTGGCAATACAGGAAAGGGCAGTCATATTAAAGAAAAAACTACTTACTAGGGAAGCAGGAGCAAGACAAAAGGGATAAAAATTAGCTGTATTAACTGCAAGGTCATGCATTACAGACAAATAACAAGAACTTTCTTATAAAATATAAGTCTTATCAGTTACAAACAGAGAAGGAAAAAAGAAGACATACAGTTTGGGCAATAAACAACCTGCAACTACAAACAACAAAGCAGCAGCTGTGAGAAAGCCAAATGTGATCACTTCCCATTCAATAACATTTACTGTTCTTACTAGAAAACTCCAAGAATTTTATAACTGGAGTCAGCAGCTAAACACAGCTTCTGAAACCTCCCTATGTTCCAGTAGGGAAATATATCACACAAAAGCTGCACCACTTTTGGTGTAACATGTAAAACACAGCCCAAGGAGGAACTGAAGTCAGAAGGTGAAAACAGTTAAGAGAGGGTCCTGAATCAAAACTCTCATAAGGCACCATGGTACAAGAGATAAATGTTCTTGCAATCTGGTTACTTGACTCAAAAATATCTTTAATTAATACAAAATGTAAAATATGAAAGTGTTTGCAAATTTTAATTGGAAATTGTTGAATTGTTGAAAAATTCCATGCTGTGAAACTGTCCCTTATACACATCATGACAATACTTCAATTACTCATCCTAACTCAAAACAAAATATTGAAATACTGAAATTTATCATGGGATGGAAATTCTGGAGTTTGAAATCTGCCAATTAACTATTGTAAAGATATGAATACATGGATAAAACAGACTAACAGACATGACTCTCAGGCATGAAATAATATCTTCCAATGCCCACATGCCACTGTGGATGACTAACTCATCTCGCTAACCATTATTATTCTGTCTTATTCATGTGCTGTGACTAGGGCAAAACACAATAAAATGGCCTTACTAGTTATTCAATGAAGTTAAAACACATGGTTTGTAAGAAGCACCATAGCAAACTATTTAAACAGGCTATCTGGTAAATATTTATTGTATTCATTTGCAAATAGCAAATATAACCAGTTCACAAAATAGGGACTGAGAGGAGGAAGAACATTAGATTTGTTGGGCTACTTATTTAAAGACTAAATTTTAGCAGCTCTAATTTAGATGGTCATCTGCAAGGGAACTACATCTAATACTGTTTCCACCACAAAGAATGTTTCATCTTTTTTAAAGTCATGCAGAAAAAGAACATGAAGATGTTAAAATATTTTGGTTTATTTTTTTTTTAAATACATAAATGTTGCAAGAAAAATAAAAATACGCTAGTATAGATCACACCTGCTGAAATCACTTTGGGCTACTGTCTTTATTAAGTAGACAAGCTAAAGATTCAAATGGTCAAAAAGATACTGTTGTGTGGAGGAGGAGGAGAAGGAAGAGGAGAAGATGACCAAGGCTGGTTTGTCATTTAAAAGGAATGATTCTTTGGAAATAGAAGAGTATTCTCTTGAAGCTACTGCCAATCAAATCAACTCTGTGAGCAAGTTTTTACATAATGAATAAAACTGCCTTTTTTAATCAGTTTTATTCCTGTTCCACCTACTTTTGCGCACATATGATATGACTTATGCATAGAGATGGGATTTGGATATAAATTCAAAAAATAATTTACCTGCACAAATATTATGGAGGTATTATGGAGATGGATTTAATTTCTATGAGAGTAAGAGCAGAAAACATGACAGTGAATTTTAGGCCACCTCTTTCATTGCAGATTTTCCATTACACACTGACCCAATCTGCCAGTTGATTACTGATCTTACCTAGTATTCATCAATTATTGATTTTAATTGCCAATTCAAATTCTATTCTTCTTTGCAGCTAACATATTACTGAATTAAATTGCTGTAAAGAGAGAATCAGATGCAATAAATTTACTGGCCTCCCCTTCCCCTGCAGCAAACAAAATACATTTATTATTGCCTTTTCTAGTGTCAGAAGTGTTGCTCCAGTATTACCAGTCACTTGCTGTTCGAACAGTATTTTGTTAAGACTAGACCTGGCTTCCTCTTTCAACTGAAGTTAAGCCCCTGCTGGTTAGCTAACAGACAGGTATATAATGAGTAGTGTGCTCTGTAAGCATTTGCAGCTTCCATCAGGCTGCAGAAAATCCCAGGAAAGAAAAAGCAAAGCGCTGCAGGGGCAGGGTGGGGGGGGGGGACGGGGGACAGACACCCACCTTTATTATGTTTCTTCTATCTGATCACCTGAAACCTAAAGTCACTGAAGAAAATTAGTCATTTCCTAAATGATCATCACTATCTACACCATAAAGTGTTTCTTCCCATAACAAAATCAACTTTGCAGTCCTTCCAGTTTTAATCTTACTAAGCTAATCAGCCAGACCATCATGAAGATTTGAAGAAAATGTAAAGAGATGGAACACTTGCTGTCCCTACAGCATAAGGTGATATGGGGTGGACATCCAATGAAGCTAGCAGTGAAAAACATTTATGCACTCCTTTTTGCAGAACTCTGCGCTTAGATGCCAATAATAAAGTCAGAGTTCTCAATATGTTTTGTGTTCAGTTTCAGCAAATCGTTGTGCACAATATGAAAAGCTGACAAGCAAATGTTCTCCACCAGGAAAACAAATTTCTGTAAAGCACTGTATATCAGATCAGAACTGTTGTTCATTAATCGAGAGAACATGTCAATAAGCTAAAACTAAGAAAAAAACGAGTACTCATCCATGGCAGACTTTATCTTGAGGACTTATGAGCCTGCAAAAGTATAAAACCATGTAATACCACTACATTTGAAAAAATATCTGTGTGCCAAAATAATTGAAATAATTTCTGGCCCAAAGCACGTTCTTAAAACACTCTAACTGGTCCACAATGACACCAGTGTAGGACACCTAATCACAGAATCATTCAGGTTGGAAAAGACACTTGGGATCATCAAGCCCAACCATCAGCCCTACTCTGCAAAGTTCTCCCCTACACCATATCCCCCAACATCTCATCTAAACGACCCTTAAACACATCCAGGGATGGTGACTCCACCCCCTCTCTGGGCAGCCTATTCCACTGTCTGACCACTCTTGCTGTAAAAAATTTTTTCCTAATGTCCATTCTAAATGTTCCCTGTTGTAGTTTAAAGCCATTCCCCCTTGTTCTGTCACTAATCACCTGTGAGAAGAGACCAGCACCAATCTCTCTACAATGTCCTTTCAGGGAGTTGTAGAGAGTGATGAGGTCTCCCCTCAGCCTTCTCCTCCTAAAACTAAACAGTCCCAGCTCCTTCAATCGCTCCTCATAGGATCTGTTCCCCAGGCCCTTCCCCAGCTTCGTTGCCCTCCTCTGCACTCGCTCCAGCACCTCGAGATCTCTCTTCTACTGAGGTGCCCAAAACTGGACACAATACTCCAGGTGTGGCCTCACCAGTGCAGAGTACAGGGGGACTGTCACCTCCCTCCTTCTGCTGGTCACACTATTTCTGATACAAGCCAGGATGCCGTTGGCTTTCTTGGCCACCTGGGCACACTGCTGGATCATGTTCAGCTGCTTGTCAGTTCGAACCCCCAGATCCTTCTCTCCCAGACAGCTCTCCAGCCACACCTCCCCAAGCCTGTAGCCATGCAGGGGGTTGTTGTGGCCAAATGCAGGACCTGGCACTTGGCCTTGTTGAAGCTCATCCCGTTAACGTTGGCCCATGGATCCAATCTATCCAAGTCTCTCTGTAGAGCCTCCCTGTGCTCATGCAGATCCACACTTCTGCTTAACTTGGTGTCATCTGCAAACTTACTGATGATACAAATTAGAACCATAATAAATCAGAAACAGCAACACCATCTTGCATATATAGAGAATCTGGAAGAAGTACTTTCTCAAGTTTGAATAAAATTCACACAATGAATGTCCAAATAATATAAACAGCTAGAAGGTCTCATTATCAACTGAAAGTTGCAAAATTTCTGGTCAGTGTTCCACAGAAGGGGTATGAAAGTCCACTCCTTTCAACAGAGTATTAAATTTTTTTTACAGCTAAACACAAAATAAAATCACATAGCACATTCTTTGCTACCGGCAGAATGCCTCCATTAACAAGGATTATTTAAAGAAAAATGAATATGAGTATTATTTCAGAAATACTTTAGATAATGCCAGACTTTTTATTCCATGGATATTCATTAAGATCTTGCACATTTTTTAATTTCCATTCATTTATGAGTGCAAAATTGTTCACTGAAAGTAATTTATTTAGATTAAACTGGAATTTGTACACTTCATTTCTGTGCTAATCACAACTTCTTTACAAGAATTTGTTATCTACTGACGTCAGCGTTTGATTTTTTTAACAAATGAACAAATGTCAACAAGCAATTTACAATTTGTGGTGACTGATCTAATTGACTGACACCCCCCCCTTAGTCACATGATGCTATGCTGACTCATTAGAAAACATACAATCAAGACAACTGTAGAACATTTTTGTTTATGCAGTACTCAGTTCTCCTAAAGTCTGTGGAGCAGTGAGGGTCATCTTCATGAATAAAAACACAACCAAGTATTTTAAAATGCAGTATCGGTTACCAAAGGCAGTAAACTTGACAGACATGGATATGCCAGGCATGGATATGCTTTAAAGATCAAAAGACTGAAAATAAGTAACAATATTGGTGTGTCTGAATTAAGAAGAAAATATGAATACATGCAAGAAGGAAAAATTACTCTCAGGAGGGGGGGGAAACCCTGTTTTAGAATGATGCCTCTTCCTTAAATCCAAGCAACTTTTTTTTCAGGATGCCTGGAGAGAGACCAGAGGAGAGATGCATCATGTGTTTCTACTGAGGAGAGTTTGGGGAAAAGGACTGTGAAGAAGAGATCAGTTCTGAGGTGAAGTTGCAGTTCCAGCATCTTATCCGTGGCATATGGATGCTCAAAGTGAGGTATGCATTGGACTATACATTTGTTGAAGGGCTTAAATGTTAACGTTGTTGGTCTTGAGGCTGTGCCTTAAAAATCTGGGATTTGCTTTTACCAGTGCTTTAATCTCCCCCAAAAGTCATGATAAATAAATAGCAAACTGTCAAAGGGCAGCATGCTTTATAGGGTTTTTTTCCTCAAAAGCGTTCCCATTTTCCTTATCTTTTATTTTACAGTTCTTGAGTTACAGCATAGATAACCACATATGTGAAAAGAGGCCAACTTATAAACTACAGTATTATGTTGTTCACGTGATTACTTCACTTGTGTCAGAATTAGCACGCAGTTCTGACCATGTAATTTTGTGGTTCACACCAAATAATTTCCCGCCTGTTATGCCCTGCAGATGAATTCAAAGAGACAAAAACTTCAGTTGCTACAGACTGAATGATCCCTTTCAAAGTTACATTGTTCTAAGGTCTCCTAACTTAAAATTACTTTACAAGGAAAGCAACAACACCTCAGTAATCTGTCCTCAGGGCAACAGATGCCATTACTGATGGCCCCCAATAGTTACTGATAGTAACTCATGACAGTGTGGAGGTTTGAATTCAGGCAGCAGCCAGATGCCAGGTGGCTGACCCTTCGCCTCCCCCTTCCCCCTCTGGTAAGATAGGGGAGGGACAAGAGAAGAGAATTTGTGGGTGGAATATAAAGAAATAATTTACTAAAAATAATAAGAGAAACAGTAACAATAGTGAGTTCAAAAGAAAACGGGTAAAATGGAACAGTGGCTTACCGAACGCAGCGACCGCCCCACCCAGCAACAAAACTGAATGATGAGCAGATAGCAGGTGGTGAGAGAGAGAAAGTCCGAAAGCCAGACCCACCACATCTGGGCATGACATCACATGGTATAAAATACTCCGATGAAAATTAACTCCATCCTGGTTGAAACCAGGACACTCTCCACCCCTTATTCCAAACCACTGACGTTATGATCAGGTTTCCAAATATATCTTACGGAATCACCACCACATTCTTTTTTTCAGGTCTCACTGATATGATTCCCTTAGTCTATGGCCCATCCTTCCACAATGTTTGCTGAGATTATTTGGTCCATAACTTTGGTTTCCATCTGTTATGACAGTCTATAAGGCTGAGGAATGAAGCAGAGTTGGCTCAGTTGGTGGAACAGAAGGCTTTGGACATGGCACAGGGATATTGCAAGGCACTAAATGCATTAACAGGGTTATTTGATAGTCCAGTTCATTGGCTATTCTCACCTAAAATCAAATCTCCCTGAGGTAGACATCAGACCTCTCCATCCATCTGCATTACCCAACAAGTGCACCCAGGTCCCTGGGCAAAAGTAATCGCACACATGGGTTTACCTCTACCAATGAAGGAGTAACCCAGATGGCCTTCCCCAACATATCCCTAATGCGCACTATGGGGGCTTTATCCCCATCCACAGTATGCAGGAGGTTTGATTGAGCAGGGGCAGCTGGCTTGGCAGATCCTCTGGTATTGACCAACCAGGTGGCTTTTGCTGAATGCACGTCCCAGTGTTTGAAAGTTCCAACACCCATGGCTCTCAGTGTCATTTTCAGCAATCCATTGTATCACTCAATTTTCCCAGAGGCTGGTGCATGGTAGGGAATGTGATATATCCACTCAATGCCACGTTCTTTGGCCCAGGCGTCTATGAAGTTGTTTCAGAAATGTGTCCCATTGTCTGACTCAATCCTTCCTGGCGTACCATGCTGTCGTCAGACTTTCTCCTCAAGGCCTAAAATGGTGTTCTGGGCAGTGGCGTGAGGCACGGCATGAGTTTCCAACCAACCAGTGGCTGCTTCCACCATTGTAAGCACATAGTGTTTGCCTTGCTGAGTTTGTGGGAGCCTGATATAATCAATCTGCCAGGCCTCCCCGTATTTATATTTTGACCATCGTCCTCCACACCAAATGGGCTTTAATCAATTGACTTGCTTGATCGTAGCACATGTCTCACATTCATGGATTACCTGTGCAATAACATCCATGGTTAAGCCCACCCCTCGGTCACAAGCCCATCTATATGTTGCATCTCTTCCCTGATGGCCGGAGGAGTCACGGGCCCAGCGAGCCATAAACTGTTCACCCTTATGTTGCCAGTCCAGATCTACTTGAAACACCTTAATCTTGGCAGCCTGATCTGCCTGTTTGTTGGTCTGATGGTCTTCAGTGTCCCGGCTCTTGCGTACATGAGCGTCTACACGGCGTACTTTCACAACCAGATTCTCTACCCGAGCAGCAATATCTTGCCATAATTCAGCAGCCCAGACGGGTTTGCTTCTGTGCTGCCAGTTGCTCCATTTCCACTGCTGTAACCACCCCCACGGCGCATTTGCCACCATCCATGAGTCAGTACAGAGGTAGAGCACCGGCCACTTTTCTCACTCAGCGATATCCAAGGCCAGCTGGATGGCTTCCACCTCTGTGAACTGACTTGATTCACCTTCTCCTTCAGCAGCTTCAGTGACCCATCACGTGGGGCTCCATACTGCTACTTTCCACCTTCGAGGTTTCCCCACAAGGCAACAGGACCTGTTGCTACACAGCATATATCGCTTCTCATTATCCAGTAATCTATTATATGGTGGGGCCTCTTCAGCACATGCTACCTCTTCCTCTGGCACCATTACAAAATTTGGAACGTGCAGTCTCCAGAAACCCACAACACCCAAGAAAGCTTGTATTTCCTTTCTGTTAGTTGGTGGGGACATAGCTGTTACTTTATTAATCATCTCCATTGGAATCTCACAACATCCATCTGGCCATTTTACTGCTAAAAACTGGATCCCTTGTGCAGGTCCCTTGACTTTACTACGCTTTATGGCAAAACTGGCTCTCAGAAGGATTTGGATTATTTTCTCCCCTTTCTCAAAAGCTTCTTCTGCTGTGTTACCCCATATAATGATGTCATTAATGTACTGTAAATGTTCTGGGGCTTCACCCTGTTCCAGTGCAGCATGGATCAGTCCATGGCAAATGCTGGAGCTGTGTTGCCACCCCGGGGCAGTCGATTCCAGGTGTGTTGGACACCCCTCCTGGTAAAAGCAAACTGTGGCCTGCATTCTGCTGCCAGAGAGAAGGATGGAGAAAAATGCATTGGCAATGTCAATCGTTGCATACCACTTGGCCACCTTCGACTCTAGTTCATATTGCAGTTCCAACATGTCTGTCATGGCAGCACTCAGCGGTGGCATGACTTTATTCAGGACACGATAGTCCAGTGTCAATCTCCACTCTCCATTAGACTTTTGCATTGGCCATATGGAGTTGTTAAAGGGGAGCACGTCTTGCTGATGACTCCTTGGCTCTCTAGCTGAAGAATCAGTTTATGGATACGGATTACAGAGTCTCAGTTGGTGTGGTATTGCCATCAGTGCACTGTTGTAGTGGCAGTTGGCACCTGTTGTTCTTTAACCCTCATCAATCCCACCACAGAAGGATCCTCTGAGAGACCAGGCAACACAAGACAGCTGTTTAATTCCTTCTGTTTCCAAGGCAGCTATACCGAAAGCCCACCAATACCCGTTGGGGTCCTTAAAATAACCTCGTATGAAACAATCTATGCCAAGAACACATGGAGTGTCTGGGTCAGTCACAGTGGAGTGTTTTTCCCACTCTTTTCCACTTAGGCTCACCTCAGCCTCCAATACAATCAGCTGTTGAGGCCCCCCTGTCACTCCTGAAATACAAACAGGTTCTGCTCCTTTAAAATTTGATGGCATTAGGGTGCATTGAGCATCAGTGTCCACTAGAGCCTTATACTGCTGGGGGTCAGATGTGCCAGGCCATCGAATCCACACAGTCCAGTAAACTTGGTTGTCCCTGTCCTCTGCCTGGGTAGAGGCAGAACCCCTCTAATGTTGGTCATAATACTAATTATGTGTACACGGGTTTCAGCCTCACCCTGATTACTGGAAACCGGAGCAGCATTTCTCCTGAAAGGACGACGTTCAGTACTTGCTCTTCTTTCCAGCTCACACACCTGCTTTTCTAGGAGGTAGGTAGGTTTTCCATCCCTTTTCTTCATGTCTTTTCCATGGTCACACAGACCAGAGCTTCCCCCGTGGTGTGTACCAGTTCTCTTGAGTAGAGAAACAATTGCTCCTAATAGCCGAGATTCTGGTCCGTGCAGGTGGGAAGTAGAACATGTTCTCCCTAAGTTGCTGGAATTCTTGAGATAATTGCTTCACAGCTGTAATAATGGGGGAAGAGACATTTTCTTCATATTGTCATGGTTCGTGAACCAGTTCATTCACTGTTGGTCCCTCTTCATCTGGCCACTCCATTACTGCTAATGCACTGGCATATGATGAGGGTGTGCTCTGTACAAAAGTCCTCTGCATGGGCCGGGTGCAACAGACTTCATCTGTGGGTAGCTGTGCATTATCTGGTTCATAGTAAACTACCTCCCGCACAGCTAGCTCCCTCAAGTATTGAATGCCTCTCTCCATAGCGGTCCCCTTACTTGGTCGACATGTCAAGTCATCCTTGAAGGGATACCTCTCCCTCACACTTGACAGAAGTCGCTTCCAGAGACTAAGATTCTGTGTCTCCTTTCTAATGGCTTTGTCAATGCCCCTTTCCTTAGACAAGGATCCCAGCTGCCTCGCCTCCCTGACCTCTAGTTCCATGCCACTGGCCCCGCTATCCCAACACCTCAGCAGCCAGGTAACAAGTTGCTCAGCTGGCTGGTGGCTGAAATCTTTTCTTATGTCACGCAACTCACGCAAGGACAAGCACTGGGTGACTATCACTGGCTCTGCCTCCTCCTGTTCTTGTGATGGGCCTGGTTCATCATCACCCTGTACACTGTGAGGGGATTTTCTTGTGTATTTCTTCTTCTGTATGGGAGCAACTGACACTGTCATGGTTTGGTTCTCTGGTTCAGCTGGAGCTCCTGTGGTCAGGGTTGTAGTGGCTGCAGTTTCCGTTATTTGGTTAAATAGTAGCTTAACCATAAACAAAACCTGAACCACATGCAGGAAAACACTAGCTCCTAACAGCACGATAACCATGTTTAGACCAACATTCTACAGTTATCTGAACCCCCCAAATTTCTCAAACACAGCTGTAAATCGCCCCAGGACCAATGACTGCATGCTATCATAGATGAGCAGTTAACCCACCTCTCACGGAAGGGGAGCAACAGCATGGGAAACACGTATTGCATATCAGGTGAAAAGATCTTAAGAGCCAAACAATCCACATTTTACCCGTTTTTTTGTTATCTCATACAAAATGAAAAGACTCCGTTCCCCACACTGAGCACCAAAAACTGTGGAGGTTTGAACTCAGGTGGCAGCCAGACACCACTTGACCGGCCATTCACCTACCCCTCCCCCCTCTGGTAAGATAGGAGAGGGACAGAAAGAAGAGAATTCATGGGTTGAGTAAAAAGAAAGAATTTATTAAATATAACAAGACAACAAAAGTAACAATAGCGAGTTCAAAAAGAAAACAGGTAAAGTGCAACAGTGGCTTACCGAGCACAGCGACCGCCCCCCACAGCAACAAAACTGACTGACCAGATGTCCACGGACCAGCAGCAAGGGAGTGAGCCCAAGAGCTATCCCCCACCCCACCTGGGCATGACATAACATGGTATGAAATACTCCAATGAAAATTAAATCCATCCTGGTCAAAACCAGAACAGTCTGTAATACCACAATTTTTGCAGTCATTCTATAACTAAAATATACATTTGAAGCATGTACTGGTATAGTATTATATCACCACTACTCCATCTTTCTGTTTTAAACATTATGTACTCTAAGAAATTGAGCACATATAATGTACATGTTGATCAAAACCCCACCCTTGAAAACGGCCTTGGATATCTCATTCTCAGTGATCTTCCCCATTGCATTACACTAACAGATCTTTTAAAAAAAAAAAGCAAAGCTAACAAGGAAAAAACCCAAAGGTTTCCATGTGTAAGACGACAACCTTCCTACACACTCTTGTAAACTCAAGGGAAATGTCAATCTGTCCTTAAATCATATAATCCTGAGAAGTTATAGTACATTTGGGCTGTTTCGAAGCACACTGTCAGCTGAGATACCATTCTGACCAGAACCATCCCTACTAACACCACTACAGCAAACCATCCATTTATCTTCTGAAACACATCTTATTTCCTAGGTCAGAGAGAGATGGGAAAGTGTCCAGGCAATGAACCGCAGTCTTGGAACAGAGCAAGGAAAAAGTATGCTTTTCTTGCCTTGTTTGGGTGAGTTTCTAAAGGTTTAAAAGCTAACACAGGTAGAGGCTGAGAAAACACATCCTGTGCACTTTTGTCAAAAGACAGGTCACTCTGACAGACCTTTCTTAATGCTGAGATACAAAAGTAAGGCAAAGGCGACAATGAGAAAACAATGTGCTTCCACAACACAAAAATTACTCAATTAAATTCTTAATGATTTGCCGCCTCAGATTTCACAGAGCTTCTAGCTCAGACTTCAAAGAACAAAGACTTTTTTAAAAATTCCTCTTAAATTAGAGATGAGTTTAGTTTTTAAGAACAGTAACCAACAAGTTAAAATGCATTTTCTGGTCAGATTACTGACTGGCTGAGGACACTGACAATGTGAGGCCAAATGAACTAACAACAAATGTAAGAGTATTCCCAAAGTATCAACGACTGGTTGTAAAAGATGCCATTCTTACCCATTTTTTTAAAATAGAGGAGATAGAGAAACCATAAATATTGAAAAAGGCATGAGACAAATCAAGAACCAAAACTAACATCACTATTTGGAAATACGCAAAATATCTGGTTACCCTTTTTCAGAATGAGCATCACAGTACCGTAAAAGTAATACCCCTTGTGAAATTAGTGATTGTTCAGATAATAAAGGTTTGCTTAATGTGAAGAGAGGAAGCATGGTAAGAATGACTAAATGAAGAATTCAACAGAAAATGTGCAAGTTTAAATGTTTAAATTCTGCTTCATTTTAAAAGCACAAAGGAATACCTGTTCTTTCTTTTAATGCAATCTTAAGTCCTGCTAATGGTTCATATGTATCGTACATATACAGATGAAAATGATATTCAAATCTTTGCACTTCTTTCCACACAACGTGCGGTGTCAGAAGATCGCCTTCCAAAAGCCTGGCCAACCTTCTGGCTAGCAGAAGAATCATTCGGGATTACTGAGAGAAAGCCAGCTCCATTTGTTGGTCTCTAAATAAAAGTAGGGCTGGGGATTACCATTTTATTTATTTCTTGATTGAACTTTTCAGACAATATTCGAGAAGGTAAAATTTTTTCAATCTGAGTGCCTGAAGAGTACTTGGACTTCCACAGATGGGGCACATACTACAGCAAACAGTGAGTATTTTTATCACTGACCACCATTTATAATTGGCAGTCTTCTCAAATGTGGCTGTTTTCTACATGACCAAGCACTTAGACTTCTGTTACTGGCAGAATACTGCCTATGAAACTGTGTCCCTTCCACAATACTATGCACACTTGGACACACACCTAAAGACACTGTGGATTGAATACATACTTTCTTCTTACACCACTGGGCTTCAGTAAATTTACCTGCCCTCTACCCAGAATCATATAGGCTTAATACACAACCACACTTAGGGAAATGCTTTCAACTGAACTTGAAATTACTTCTTCAATTTGAGATGTGCACTGACTTGGTCACAGCCTAAAAGAACAACTTTATTATACCTGACCTCTTGCAGACTACTGCAATGTTTTTCCAAGTATGACAATCCTCATATTAACACAAATGATACCATTACCTTCAAATCCTAAAAGCTCTATGTGCAAAAAACTTTTTCAGTATTCTTAAGACACTTACTTCAAGAGCTACTCATTTTCTCTATTAGAAATACAATTTTTTTTAATTAAAAAAGATAATCAAAGCAAATTACAAAAATGCATAATGGCTGACAAGAAATAACTTGAAAATAAAGACATAATTCTCTATATAATTTTCCATTATTAATAGCTCATTTTTAACTACAAGAAAGCTGTGAAAACCACACAGAATGATCGCCTATTCATTCCAGCTATTCAAAACTGGTCCAGCACTCTTTTTATAGAAAAAAGGTAATGACTCAATTTATTGACAGGACAGTACATTGAGTACACAAACTAATAAGATTACAGAAATAATGCAGTACTCTGCAACTAACTACTCTTTCACTGCCCATTCTAAGTACTGAATTTTGATTCCTATAACATATATTCCCTTTAGATTCCAAGTTATTTAAAACTTGAGCAGACAAACATTGACCTGTGCATTTGTTGAATGCATAATATCACAAGCATCCTATTAATCAACTTGCAGATTCAGTACAGTTAGATTCAAATACAGTATCACTAGGACATATAATCCCGGTATGTACTAGCAAGTAGTGCAGTGCAGGTTGGAGCACACCAGTGTTACAGATGGTGGCAATGTGCTGGTATCAACACACAAACTTCTTGCGGGTTTTGCGTCAAATGAGCCCTGATCTGGTCCTGTGAACTGATTGTTCACAAAAGGTTACAGTGGATTAAGTGTTCCTGAACTGTATCTTCTGGTTCAGCTACATTCAGGGTGCTATGTGCACTCCAAGAACCACCCTTTATGCAAAGCAAAGCAGTCAGAGGGCATCACTGGGACATTTGTTTCACAAAAGTCACTCCCAATCCAAATTTAAACTTCAGTGTAGATGCACCCACCAATTGCTTTTTAAAAATAGGAATGGTGCAATACAACATTACAATTAAAATCTCGTTACTTTTGTATTTTGA
This sequence comes from Athene noctua, assembly GCF_965140245.1. NCBI lineage: Eukaryota > Metazoa > Chordata > Aves > Strigiformes > Strigidae > Athene > Athene noctua. Next base: position 35,034,889 of record NC_134077.1, read on the forward strand.
AACATGTAAATATCATTACCACCATTATCAGTTGTCCATTGAAGTTCACATTTAGAAGAAGAAAAGCTTGTTTCAAACTATTTTTTATACAATACAGTTATGACTTAGATATTACTGATTGTACTAAAAACCAAGTAATCTGTTTATTTACAGAGGTAGCAGGGCAGTTTCTTCCACAGAAACAAGCATTAGTATATTCCTGGAAGAAGGTGGCTACAAAAGTATTAGCTTCTCTGATGTGATTGTCCACAAGTGTTGACAGCTAAACACTTTTCCATAGCTGATTGAATCAACAAATCTATTTTCCATCATGACAGAAACAGTGCTGCAATATTAATAGGAATTAGATATATACATAAGACACTGTGAAAAATGCATATTTTATCATCTGTTTTCTGAGACCTAGTGAAGCAGGTACTGAGTTAGCAGTTTGATGCAAAACTCCTGGCTGCAGTTGGGCAATGGTTTTGCCATAAATCCCAACTGTAAAGGGATTTGAACTTAAAACTAATTTTCTAACAAGAATGGAGTGCTAACTGTGCCAACAAATACTCAAAAAAAAGCTTTCTTCTTTTCTAACTGAGAAACATGCAGAGCAAGATAATGTTTAGGCAAGTAATTTAGTGCCTAAGAAAGGCATTTGGACAACTGAGTCAATAACATCTCTGGAAAAGTTCAGAATATCTACCCTCAGAGCCTATTTCTCTCCATGATTAGAGAGCCTCAAGTGAAATGGTATGTCTACTCTCAACTGTTTTTTATTTACAGAATGGTAGAGGAAATTTTATTTTCTTGCTTTTTCAGCACCAAGTAAAAAAATTTAGTTGTCAAAACCCAGGCTATACATTGCAAGTTCAGGTTCCTGCTATCCAAGTGAGGAATTTCATCCAGAACACTGGGTTAATAAGCTATAGAGCTTCCACAGAAAACATTTGCTGCTTGGTATTAATTTTTATTTATGACTGTCTGTAGATCAACATGCATCCAGATAGACTGAGTGCCCCCCCCCCCCCCTTAGAGCAGTGTCTTGCTTAACAAAAATGTCACATCCTCTTTCTGGCCAATTTAGCATTGGACTGTCTCCTCCACAACAGCATGGCTTCAGTAGAAGCAGCAAAGAGCATGTTCACCACAGAAGAGCCTGCTTAGGACATTTTTCAAGGGGAAAGATGAGGTGGACAGAACCCCTTCAAGAGAAAAAGGAAGTGAAAATCTTCAACTAGGGCTTTGCTGGCTGGTGCAATCCATGAAGACAACCATTGTCTACATCTACTTGCCAGATTGGCCAGCACAAAAAGGACATCATGCCTTCTGTATCTCCTATCTTTCTACCTCAAAGCAAGGTCCAACATATCTACAACAACAGTGACAAAGGCGGCCTCAGACACACCTCTTCAACAACCTTCCCTATCAACAGGAACTGCCTGCATGAAAATGCTTGCTGCTTGCCCGAAGGTGTGAGAGGAACAAACAACTTGCAGTTCATGGCATGGTATGACCTGGAGGATAGGTCGATTTACACAGGCAATCCCTGCTCAAAGATAATTCCTATCCTGGTTCAGCTGGTCCATACTCATATTCAGACAGCTAGCATAATGCGGTGTCAGCAGCCTGCCTGTATCTCTGGAAAATCCTCAGGACCAGTACAGAAAGTCACAAGCAAGTAAGCAAAAGTGTAACTGAAGAAGAGATTGACCTACTTTAAATACACCCCAAAGCAAAATGAGCAAGTGATTTTCAAAATAAACATGGCAAACAGTCTGTATAACAAATGACTCTTGAGATGAACAGAAAAAAGGCCCTTTTTTTTTTTTTAATGAAGGAATGGAAGGGAAAATAATTGGCATACTTTCAAAGCAAAAACTGTTTGAATTTCAAAGCATCAAGTGCAAAACCAATCCATTTCTATAAAATTATGCTTAGACAAATGAGTTATCTGATTTCATCTACTACTGCCATTACAAAAGTAGATGCTATGACAGCACTCATAAATAGGACTGACAGAGTAAGACATCATTCTGCACACTGAAATCTTGAGTTCCAACCACACACTGGATTTAAACTCTGTGCTAAGAACTTCAGGACAGAAGCCACCTATGATTCAGCTCACACTGTCAATTCAGGGTAAACTGCAAGTTATGAGCGTCTTTTAGTTTCAGATCCTCAGCAAGGATCACACAATTGAAAGGCTGCCCATGAAGGAAAAGGTAACCTTGGAACATCCTGATTTATCATTCTTACATAAAGAAAAATGCCTGTAACTTGTCTGTTTGTTTAATTGTTATTATTTTATTTAACCTTTGAAACGGAAAGAAAGCCCTAAGGATTTGGTTGGAAGTATGTCCAGCTGCTCTTGACCATTTAATAGAAGTGCAATATGCCTCCAGTAACATTAGACAGTTTCAACACAAATGGTTATGTAGTTTGGCACAGTTAGTCAAGACAGTGCATGCTAAGTAAAATTCCACAACTAAAATTCCAACAAAGATAAATTCCTTTTTTGTAATATTTCTGATTATTAAAAAAAAAAAAAGTTACTGAATCTCCTCTTCACTCAAATAACATTTTTAGACTAATACCTAATTCAGAGTCTCCGTACCAAAAGATACATGTTATGTAAGGCTACCAAAAGGCCTTAGTCTTTAAGGAACATGTAAGTTTAGAACCTAAAGTTATTAAAATCTTTTTCCAAAGGAGTGTGGAAAATATGCTTTTAGATTAAATACATTCAGAACAAAATTCCAATGTCCACAACTGACCAGTGTTGGCAATCTTTAGAGAAGGAACAGATACTCTGTAAAACAAAGACCAAAATGTCATTTTTACAGAATTTTGAGCTCCAGGTATGTGGTACACACAAAGCCCACTTGTCAGAAATGGACTAAAAGGAAGTTGAACTAGACAGGCATGCAGAAGAACATAAAGATAGCTGTCCTGTGTCAGAATAAAAGTATGTCCAGCCCAGAATACTGTCCCTAACAGTGGCCAAACACAGATGCCTCAGAAAGAATATAAGAATAGAGCAAACCTATCTCAATACTGTCAAAGAATATTCTTGTAACAAACAACTTATAGATCAATAATTATTATCTTCACGTTTAGTCAGTCTTAATGGATTTCCTGAATGTAAACTTGACTAGTTGGCCATTAAACCTATGTAAGCTTTTAGCATCCATAGTATCTAGTGGCCAGGACTTCCAACACTTAACTACACACTGCAATGAAATGGTGCTACTTCGTGTGGTTCATTTTTGACCTGGTAACTTTGTCAGATGTCCTGCAGAGCTCTCACCAAAAAAACCTGCAAACAAGCATCTCTAACCAGGTGTTCTATCCATGCCACATGTGTCCCTAGAGATCTCTGTCTTAATCTCGCTATAGAATTTACTAGGGAAATAAAACAATCAAACGGTTTCTCCTCCACCCCCACTTTATTTATCTAAACTGAATTGCATCCACCATTTAAATACTTTTACCAGTCCAATAAGGTCTTTCTACAATTTTTCATAGGCAATGCTCTCTTTATAACCTTCAATAATTTAGTAAGACCAACAAATATCACTATTCAACCCCTTTATTTATGAGCATGTTCAGCAGCACAGGCACCTGAACCCTGTGGAACTCCACTGTTGAAAGACGACTGTTTACTCTTATCCAAGCTTTTACGCATTTATTCTTTTTCTTGTTAGCAGTATCTTCCCCCTCCTCTCCCATGACTCCTTAGTTGGTCATACAAGCAAGAATTGGCATGATGGCTTAAGGATCTGCCAGACATACTTTGCAGAAAAGGTACTCCTTCCAAAGGGGAACTCCCATACTTGGCAACAGCTGTCCAAATGGAGTTCTTTGCAGTCTGATAAAAGACATCTTCCAATCCCTGTATTTGTTAAAGATATTTTAGGATAATGTCTCCTGTTGATTATTTTAGCATATTATTTTGATTTATTGCATCTAAAGGAATCACACACCCACATGTTTCAGTCTCACCTGATATACTTTCACCACCACTAAACTAAGCAATGAATACTTTTCTGTGGACATACTCAAAATCATCTCCAAAACTAAAAGGTTGGAGACAAGGTACCAAGAGAAAACAGTACGGTTCTATATTACATTGAGAAACCAAGAGGGATTGTTTGATCTCCCTTATAGATTTGCCAAGATACACGTGAGCTATCAGAGGGTGTTTGAGAGATGCATCAGCATTCTGGATGCTGGCTCTCAAAGGATCTCAAAGTTAGCCTTGAGTTCCCTCACGGCATGTACCCCTCCAAGTTCTTCTCTCTCCCTTCCCTACATCATGGTCTTTGATTAAGATAGTTATCATCTCCTGTTTTCTTTTCCGCTTTTGTTTTAAATCTTGCTAGTTCCATCCAACAACAGAGCAGACTTAGTGGCTCACATCTCTACACTAGTTGGGTGTGGTTATCTTCCTTATTCAAACCTTTTTTTAGGGTTTCAGAATCTACTGTCTCACCCTGTAAGTAGAAAAACCCACTGCACCTTAGCTTTCATTAACCCTTCCTCAAACAGGAGAGTTAACATTTTAAAATCCCTTCCCAAGCTACACAATAAACCCATGATGTATCACCAGTACAGACTATTCTTAAACGAAGCCCACAGTCACTATCACGCATGTTGAAAGGATTCTAAACAGACCACACAAAACAGTATTAATCCAGGTGAAAGAATTACAATCAACTGCTGTTATTCAGCAGTACACACCTTTTCTTTTTGTCAATTCCCAACACAAAACTGACACAACATTTCCTGCTTTACATTTTTATGTTTCTGCATAGCTGTACAGTAAAGTCAAGTATAAATGTGGTAAGTATACATAAACCTATGCCTATTTAAATCTAGTTGGCATGAGTAGCAGTAGTGGCAAAAAGGTAGCAGCTGATGCTTAAGACCTAACCAGCAAGCCAAGAACGATACTATATTGTACTTCTACAGTCTTTCTTGCCCCTCTCAGTTACAGTACAGCAAGCACAGGTATGCTTTGTAGTAGTAACTTTCATTGCATGCCCCTACTGTGTCAAAGCAACCATGCTATTACCTGCAGATTTCCCACAGTCCTCCAGGATTTTAATTCTCTATCATCTGCAAGATTAACAATTGCTATTTGTTACCTATGGACTTACAGATTTAAGTCATCCACTGTAACCCCCTAGAAAAGCTAATTTTTTGTGCTTTTTTTTCTACATGTTATTTTCTACCCACAAATTCAACATGAACCAATAGCTGTATTTAGAGAGTAAAAAATCACACATTAGATAAGGCAACAGCATTGTACAATGGACTTGAGTTTTTTTTAAAAACTGAACGCTTGAGACCTTCAAGTGTCCAGGTAAAACCATCAGGGCAGTAGTGCAGAATTCATGAATGAACACATACCAGCTCACTTGTCTGCACAACACTCCAATGAACAGACTCTGCTTGCAGAGGCCCATTCACGGACTCCTGTCTCGGGTGGGAGTTTTTGTCAGTGCAAGGTCTGAATGGCGATAATTCTAAAAGGCCTCGTATAAAGCGAGGCTGCAAATAAACGGGCATTTTAGTGCTCTCAAAATTATGTCTACCATTCAGCTGATACAGTACTAGGTCTAGCGTCTGCAAACAGACAGGTAACCTGACTGATGTAAAGCTGCTCATGTAGACCAGCATTCACCGAGACGGACTGATGCCTTCTCGTGAAAATCACTCGTTTCTTTTGGGGATTCGCACAGTTTGGCTCCCGGGAGGTGTAATTTTCCTTCGAAAGCCTATATCCCGTGAAAGCCAGCACGCTCTCCCGATGCCGTTCACACAGACCAAAGTTTTGCCACTCTCGCCACAGCGACGCAGCGCCGGCCGGCACAGCCGACCCCAGCAACCCCGGAACCGCCGCTCCGGCCGGGGAGGCGCCGCAACGGCCGCGCCCCGCGCCCCGCGGCCGCCCCGGCCCGCCCTGCCCTGGCCCGGCGCCGCCTCACCGTCCCAGCTCGGACTCCAGCTCGAAGTAGTGGGCCAGGGTGTCCTTATTGGAGCCGTCGATCCAGTAGTCGGGCACGGCGGACCCGGGGCAGTTGGCTGCCGAGGAGCCGGAGGAGGAGGAGGACGAGGAGGAAGAGGAGGAGGAGGAGGAGGACGAGGAGGAGGAGGAGGAGGAGGAGGGCATGGTGACTTTCAGCATGCCGGGACGCCTGCCGAGAGCTGCCCTCTCCTCCGCACGGGCTGCAGAAAGCAGAGCGACAAGGCGGCTGGCAGCAGCGAAGCACCTCAGCTCAGCTCAGCTCAGCTCAGCTCCGCTCCGTTCCGTTCCGCTCCGCTCCGCTCCCCTCCCTCCCTCTGTCTCTCTGTCTCTCTCTCCCCTTCCTTCCCTCCCTCCCTTCCTCCCCTCCCCCCTCTCTCTCCCGTCCTTCTCCTCCTCCTCCCCTCCCCACCGCCGCGCCGGGCCGGGCTGAAGCGGCGGCGGCGGCACCCCCCAGCCCTGAGGGGCGATGGGGTCGCCTCTGACTGGGCGGGCCCGGAGCTCCGTCGGGGCGGAGCGGGGGGGCGGGCACGGCGACGGCCGCCGCAGCGCAGGGCACCGCCCCGGGCGGGGGTCGCACCTCCCCCGGCCCTGCCGAGCCGGGAGCGGCCGGCAGCCGCCTGCCCGGGGCCCGCGGGTGATCCGCGCCGTCATGCCGCGAGCCCCGACGCCGGCCCGGGACGGCGGGCACCCGGCGAGTTCACTAAAGGCATCCTGGCACCAGCGGTCACCGGGACCGCAGCCGCCCGCAACCCCGTGAGCGGCGGGACCGAGCTCCACGGGGGGACGACTTCACGAAGCGAGAAATGTCATCCCGATGTGGAGGGACCGCTGCGGTTTTTGCCGGGGTCGGGAGGCCCAAGCTAGAGTGGCCGGCTGTGCGGCCGTGAAGGATGCGTGGCCTGTAGCGAGATGGGCACCTGCCGTTATGGTGCACCGTTTTGCCAGTTCCAGACCTGAGATCCGTTATCAAGGTGCAACGCAGGAGTTCAGTCTTTCTTTCTCGGCATTTACTATGAATTTGGCGATGAGGATGTGGAGGCAGAGACTGAAGAAGACAAATAGTCGTGGGAAAGAGCCTGACAAATGCTCAAACATAACCAAAAATCAAAAAAATACAGCTTCCCTTTCCACCACGGAACTAAAATCCATAAAGAAATAAAACTGCCATGCTGCAATGCCAGTCTTAACAGGTTATGAAATCTGCAGGTTATGAAATGCATGCAATTACAATAAAATGCATTGTATCCCTGTCTGTAAAAACCTTAGCCAGGAGTGTCTATATAAGGGCAGTTTTTGTTGGTGTACTGGTGAAATAAAACAGCAGCAGTTGTGTGTGCCTCGCATGCATAGCATGCCAGATCAATCCTACTCACATCCTCTCCATGCTATTACACCCACTCATACTGTCATGCAAGCACAGGCAGGAGGTAAAATGGACCATGTGCAGCAGAGGACATAGAAATATTGTCCTGTAATAATCAAACACAATCCACTAGCCTGTTTTTATAACAGTGTATTCCTTTTTCAGATAAAGCACAGTATCCTGTTCCGTGTTTTGTTAATTCAGGTGTATTAATGTTTTCCAAGATGGTTCTTCCCCCCCCCCCCCCCCCCCCCAAGTCTCTCTCTTACTGTTCCCTAGCTTCTTTACAGTACCCAGCAGGGACCAATAATCTTACCTCTGAATCTCTTAATTTCTCAAAAACATTAAAAAGGAAACGCTTCTCTCTCTTTAGCCAGATAATAGAAGAAATATCTGCTAATCTGGTCTTTGTTAATGGTAGGAAAGGATCAATGTGATAGATAAAACAGAGATAATGCCCTTTCCTCTCAGTTTTATGTTTTGCTGTTACAAAATTAAAATGTAGATCCCCATCATGATTTGAGGTGTTATCATTTTCAAATCCATATTTGAAAGTCAGAAAGAAGTAACCCCAAGCCCTATTTTGCAAACGAAGTTCTATGCAAGCCAGTTTGACAAAAGCTCCAAACTTCTTTTGAAATGAGCTTTGTGCCCAGAGCACCTATTGTAATAGGGCTGAGATCAGCACTGGAGCAACAGACAAGTATCCTTTTCAGTGTTGCTCATGCCTCTTCTCAACTCCCCAGCTTACTCTGTCTCTGCTGGTCAGTGTGGAACTTTTCTTCATAGAAACTTTGCTAGGTGACATTTTTTCCCTCTTTTCCTATGACTTTTTCTGACAGCATCTCCTGGGAGAAGAAATGGTCACTAATGATCAAAATCACACATGCACACAAGATGGAAAATCAATACACTTAAAAGGCAGTGGTATTCCACAACTTATTTTTGTTTAGTCAAATACCTAACATACTCTGTAATGCAAAGGACATATATATATATATATATATATATATATATATATATATATATTTCTGTTGTGGTGGCATTTTTGTAACAATTATTTTAGTAAGATTATGTTTATCCAGGCACTTGCAATCTAATTCACAACTCAGATGATCTAATATGCTTACCATAAGCTTCTTGCTAAATTACATAGTACCAGGGATTTTTTTATTTTATTTTTTTTTTAACTGGGCTACCTATCTGAAAGACATTTGACTTTCCTTAAAACTCTGTCTTAAGGTGATCTGGATCGCACCATGCTGACAACCTAGTACTTGAAAACTGACTGAAACTTATTCTCCAGGACCTCCACTTCCTTAAAAAAATAAAATAACAGTATCAAAATATGTTCATATGGAATTAAAGAAAGTCTTCAGGTTGCACACTGCATATAACCAGCACATGAATGCCTCTCAGTCTCCAGGGAACTACAGGCAGCATTTCAAATGTGTGGTGCTCGACTCCTATCAGATCTATGTTAACAATGTGAAATTTGCACTGCTATTATTGGACATGAAACTAAATCACAGATAAAACTTCAGTTATGTATTCATGACATACTATGTGGGACATTTTATTATAGACCTACAATATCAAGATTTTCCTGCCAACAAACCCAGGTTACAAATTCAGAGGAAAATGGCAGGTCAAGGAGGCATGCATCTTTTGCAGAGGAAGCTGGTTTTATGAACAAAAAATACATGCGAGAGATGTCCAACTTCTGCCCCCCTCCTACCACCCATAAATTTAAACCCGAAGCAGGAAGTTGATCTGGTGTGTTGGCAGAGGTGGGATCCGTAATCTTTTTGCCCTCCTAGTTGCTGTGGTTCTGTTTTGTGAATGCTCTTGTCCTTTTGTATAGACATCACTGCATTCACAGTGCAGGTTAACTTAAAAAGTAAGTACCAGGTAAGAACCTTTTATACTTGACTTCTGAAATTTTCATACAATTCTAACAGCTAGACCTTGGGTAGAAACTTGAGAACAAGAAAATTCTGTCCAGAGTTTTGAATAAGTCATCCTAGTTTGTGGGCATCATTTGAAAGAGTAGCATGTTAGTCCATTGCAGGCTTAGGCTAGTATTTCTTTGTGGACAAACTGCAGCACATATATTCAAGATACTTAAATAAAAATTATTCATTTGTCCTGTACTGCTATCTTTTTAAAAACAAAATAATGCAGCTTCTTACTGAAGGTATAAGGTGTCCACACCTATATTAGAAAAGGTAGTGTCATCTGTGAGGACCAAACTGTCAGATACTGTCTTCATTAAGGAACACTTGTCTCAAAATAGTTTGCAGATACTAGAGCTTCCCCCTCTGCATAGACGATCCAGTCTGATTCCACACTTACACCCATGTTAGTTCTGATGCTTATTTGCTATATGTGTAATGTGAATTAGGTCTTCTGAAACGGAAGTTACCCAAATCATGTCACATAAAAGTCAAAGAAGTCCAGATCAGGGAAAATCCCAAAAGCTTTCTCTTTCCTTACCTGTCACTGATTTTTCTCTGCTGAATACAAAACCTTGCATTACATTTTATTTTCTGCAAAATTCATCTTGCACTCAAGTTCCAGTACCTCTGGATGACTATGCAAACTTCCATTGAATGCCTGTCAGTTAGGATGCCAAAGCCTTCTGCTGTTTTGTATTTTTATTTATGAAGAGGAAACCCTATGACTTGTATCAAACAAGTTCATCACAGTTTCTTAACTTGACATTTTCATGCTGGTTTATATGTAAATCTAAGCCTAAATAATGATGTATAAAGGTGCTGGATAAAGGCGGACTCTTTCATCAGCTGTGTATGTGAAGAGATTAAATCAAGTAAGAATGAACACTGCAGGGAGAGGCCAGCAGAAGAGTGGTGGCAGTGAGGAGATGTGTTTGTACAGGAAAACAAAGGAGAGTAACAGAGATCCTTTGTAGAGTGTCAATAGGGGAGGACAGTATCAACACACCATTTTTCCTCAGTCCTTACTCATATGTTTTGAAGTCAAGACCATTTATTTCCAGTGTCTGGGAAAAGCAAACATGTAACTGGGCATAAAAAAAGTGATTGCCCAAAGATGAACTGTTAGAAAACTATGTGATTCAGCCACCTCTGAACCACATTATATGAGCCCCAGGTATCAACAGTCATTGCAGGAGGACACACAGAACAGTTATCTTTGCAACATAGTCACAGCACTTATCTTTCCTGTCCCTCTTCAAGCAATCAATCCTTTGATTTCTAGAATGTAGAAGTATACTTGAAGCATTCCCTTTCATTTTGCAGGATCAAACAGCATCTTTTGGTACACTAAAGAAAACAAAGCTGATCCACAAGCCAACATGAGTCATTAAATCCAAATAAACTAATTCTTTGAAGACAGGCTTCACAAACCAAAAGTCACCTTGTAGGACCCACAGAAGTTACACATGGCCCTTCCTCAGTGAAGCCCACTTAGTTACTTCTGTGTCTCTAATCCCTGCTCAAACAAAATCCAGCGGGAGGTCCTCTGCCATTATTAACAGCTCAAGAAATTTCTCTAGGATAAAATGCTTCCTTGTTTCTAATGCAGAACTTTTTTTTTAAAAAAAAAAATTTTTCCCCCTCTTCCTCTCCCCTGCTATTATGCAGTTTAAACTCACTCCATCACAGGGTAGTGGAAAAAGAACCCCCTCCTTGCCTCAGCCCCCCCCCCCAAAAAAACACATGAAGTAAAGTCTAAAATGTACATGTAAGAATACAAACTTTCTGCCAGGGTTAAGATGATGCCAGCCATACAGACAGTTGAAAACACAGAAAATATTATTAAAACAGACATGAAGTGTCCTATTTATAGCCAAGCACTCCTAAAATAAGAAGTTGGCAATGTTTCCTTTCAAGAAGGAAAAGACAATTTTGTCATTGTTTTGGTTTGTGAAAAGGCATCTACATACAGGGAATTATAGAAAAACTCTAAGAGAAAGGCAAAGTTGAAGTGGAAGTTTGCAGTGGGAAATAGTGATTTGTATGAAGCAAACTCACTTTCACAGGGTAGGCTGGAGTCCAACCTCAATTCAGTGGTAAATCTGTCATTTTAGAGGAAGGTTAGGAGATTTAGGCATAAGAGCATTAGCAGCTTGTGTGGATATGCAATGAATTGAAGAACTAGGAAACCATACTTTTTTTTTTTTTTTTCTTAATTCCTGCAATTTATATTTTGTCCAATGTCAAAGCAAAGATTAAGGAATCATATGAAGGGAAACAGCTGCCATTCACCTCATTTTAAAAGTTTCTCAGTGGTTGTGCACCTCCTTTTGCCGATTTGTGAAAAAAAGCCAGCTAAATCTTCCATATATCCCTCTGTGTCACACTGTCCATCAGAGAGAAGAAGTCTAAGCTATTTACTTGATTTTTGTATACAACTGTATCCAGATTCAGCACTGCAAGATTTCTCACTACAGAGGTAAAGCAAACTCATCACTGACAGCACCTCAGCACCTTATCTAGCAGTAAAGTGGGTTCTGTAGCTGGTCCATTAATAGAGAAATAAACAGCCACGGCTATAATGATAGAGTTAGAATTCAAGGTTCACTCCTACTGCTGTTCCATAAGGCAGCTAGTTTACTAGCTAGGCTAGTTAGTAATTCTTGCCTTTCCAGTTGTATCATTTTGCAACTTCCCTTTATCCCCCCCCAAATAAATAAAACCCTCCACTGTGTTGTGAAAAACAAATACAACCATCAGTTCTGACTGTTTCTGTCCAATATGTCCATTTCACGCATTTGCCTCATATTTCAATTGCTACAAGTTGAGAGGACTTTAGCAGTAGTGTTGTTGTCATGGGATTTCTTGTGACTTGGGTGCCTGTGAAAACAGTGGGAAACACCAACTGCTTTTACCTAGGACATGGTAGAGAAGAGGAGAATTAGCTGTCATCATTTATTTCAGTGATTTCTGATTGGATTGCTTCCAGTTCTGTATACTCTGGAAAACTGCAGCTTTTATGCGCAAGGAAATGGCTGTGGTTTGTTGATATTGTTTTGTACACCTTTCTGATTAAACATCCAGATATGGCCTTGCACAATTGCAGTCTAATCTCTTTGAATGCCCTGCCCGATATTGATGATAGCAGATTTGCTATGTATTAGCAAAAAGTTTTCTAGAAAAGATCAAACTCTGTGGGAAAAAACGCCAAATATTACATCATCCAATTTCAAAGTAAATGTTAACTATTTAGCTACAATTTTTGGTCCAGGTACATCTTTGGTCTTCATGACAACAGTCAGATCAAGTGGCAGACCTGATGCTTCCTCACAATGAGACAGCAGTCATGGGGAAAAGCCTATGCAGAAAAACCAAGGGAGCCAAAATGCCTACACTTGAGTATTTCAGATAATAATTTCTCCATTTACTCCCTTGTAGGCTGAATGTCTATGTCCTTTTTTTTTTTTTTTTTTTAACAGGTCCCTTCACCGTTTGGATCCACACAGCCATCATCACCACTGATACCTCCCTGACACAGGTTGACCAGAGACACACAGTAGAAGAGCACCTTTGTCCCAGGAAGTAACATTTATATGCTTATCTGCAGACAAATGCAGAGGAAAGGATTAGGAAAACACAGTCTTAAACTCATATCATCTCACCTAAATGGGGTGCTGATTTCAGGTCTGCTTGAGGTTGCCTCCACTTTGCCTCCTCAGACACATAACTCTTACTTAATTGCTTAGCTCTTCAACAACTCTTGTACAAAAGCCCTGGGGCTCCAGGATAAAACTTTCCTCACTATGATCATCTTTCTCCATCTCGTCCCTGGATTTGTCCACAACCATTCATTTTTGATTCTAGAAAATTCACTACAATTTACTCTCAGGGACAAGAACAAGTTACTGTTAGGTAAAAGGAGGACTGACAGTACCTTATCTGCTCTCTGATAAGCATCCACATAAAGACTTTTACCCTGGATTTATTACAGTTCAAGAGTAATTACTATAATTCAAGAGTGTACACAGGGATACCCTTACACTAAGCTGCTGATGAGCTGCAAAGTCTTAGCAACTCACTGTCATTAAACCTACTGAAAGAGGTGCAGGATTATATATATATAGCATAGATAACATCTGCAGTTTTCATAAAAACAACTTTATTGGAAATACCTAACAATTCAGTCACGACGCAGGATCATATGAGATTATACTTTCATGGAAGATATGCTACATCTTGTAAAACAAAACATCTGAATCCCTCCAAGGCAAACCAAAGTTTAGTATTTCCAAGTCAAAGCACTGGATTATATACATATATTTTCAAACAAGTTACATCAATAAAATTGTGCTTTTCTAAGCACAAGAGATGAGTTTTATTTGCACTCTGTGAAAATCAGCTGCAGTTCATTTTGTGTAGATTCTGATTTAGCTAAATTTTAAAAATCTGTTCCCCTCATGTAATTACAGTAGTGGAAATTAACAATGATGATCACATTTGCAGACTGAACAAATATATTATTCTATTATTATGCTTGCCCCTTCAACTACTGTTTTTCCAATAAAATTGAACAAGGACTAAATGAAGAATTATAAAGTAATCTGGTAGAATTTCCAGTGGGGCTAGGTGGATATCATGTTTAGAGATTGTATTTCAGAATCTCCACCTTCATGTCCTAGTATGACCTCCAACAGTGTGGTGGGTTGACCCTGGCTAGATGCCAGGTGCCCACCAAAGCCTCTCTATCACTCCCCTCCTCAACTGGACAGAGGAGAGAAAATATAACAAAAGCCTCATGGGTCAAGATAAGGACACTCACCAATTATGGTCATGGGCCAAACTGACTCAGCTTGGGGGAAAAAAATCAATTAAATTTGTAATGAATCAAATCAGAGTGGTATAAGAAAATAAAAACAAAATCTTAAAACACCTTCCCCCCACCCCTCACTTCTTCCTGGGCTTAACTTCACTTACAATTTCTCTACGTCCTCCCCCTGAGTGGTGCAGGGGGGCAGGGGATGGGGGTTGTGGTCAGTTCATTACATGTTGTTTCTGCTGCTCTTTCCCCCTCAGTGGGAGGACTCCTCACACTCTTCCTCTGCTCCAGCATGGGGTCCCTTGCACAGGAGACAGTCCATCACAAAATTCTCCAATGTTGACTCCTTCCCACAGGCTGCAGCTCTTCTCAAACTGCTCCAGTGTGGGTCGTTTCCATGGGCTGCAGTTCTTCAGGAACAGACTTCTCCAGTGTGGGACCCCCATAGGGCACAAGTCCTGCCAGAAAATCTGCTCCAGCATGGGTTCCTCTCTCCATGGGCCACAGGTCTTGCCAGGAGCCTGTTTCAGCGTGGGCTGCCCATGGGGTCACAGCCTCCTTCAGTCACAGCCACCTGCTCAGCGTGTGGTCCCCCACGGACTGCAGGAGAACCTCTGCTCTGGTGCCTGGAGCACCTCCTTCCTCTCCTTCTTCGCTGACCTTGGTGTCTGCAGGGCTGTTTCTCTCACATATTCTCACTCCTTTCTCTGGCTGCAATTGTCAACATGCAGCAACTTTTCACCCTCTGAAGTCTGTTATCACAGAGGCATTACCACCATTGCTGATGGGCTCAGCTTTGGCCAGCAGCAGGTCTGTCTTGGGGCTGGCTGGAATTGGCTCTCTTGGACATGGGGGAAATTTCTAGCAGCTTCTCACAGAAGTCACTCCTGCAGCCCCCACTACCAAAAACTTGCTATGCAAACCCAATACATAAGTCAAAAGCAAAGCATAAAGCAGAACAGTTTCACTGCTTATGTAAAACTTTTTCTTGTTTATTTCTCACTCCGTAGTTTGCTACTATATAAACTCACCATAGTTTAGACTCTTGATTTATGTAATGTATTTAAAAGCTTTGGTATCATCTGACTTGTATAAATCACTTTGCAAGGACTTATAAATTCCTTTTGTGGCCATTAAAAATTTTAGACATATAATTAGGAGCATTCTGGTTTCTTCAAGTAGTATTTCTTATGTCTTTTTAAAATCTGAACTGAAATGCAATCAGTGAAATACTGAATTCTTCACTAAATCAAAATGCTATGATCACAACTCAGTATATTGTTCAAATGAATCTTTTTTTTTTTTTTCCAAATATTCACTAATGTTCAAAATATTTAAAAAAAAAAAAAAAAAAAAAAAAAAGCTGTATTGGGCCAGTCTTCATGGTAAAGCTGAGTTCACCCAGAGGATATAAATGATCCTTCAGCCTTTACAAGAGTAAATGACAAGATATGTGTAGGTTAAAAATCATGCTTAATTTGAATGCTGATCTGCACGTAATTACTGTAGGTGTACAAAAATATTTTCTACTTCTAAAACAATTTCTCCTGCTTCCATAGAGCTCCTGTACAGGAAGGCAATATTAAAATCACTAACTAGTATATGGAAACAAACAAACCAAAATATTAAGCACTCTCCAGGCTTCTTGCTGCATATGTGTCAATGCTTCTTGCCTTCTCTCTCCTTGATACTTTTTTTTTTTGGTCTTGTTAAGGGTTAAACAATTATTTGTATGATTTAATAATAGATCAGAAACTAATGTTAGTTTTCTTTATACTTATGCAATGACAATGAACTCTAAGAGTATTAGTAAAATCAAGTATTTGGCCCGTCACCTTGCAGGAAGTTTGTCCCCAGTTCCCTTCCAGTTGTACAATTGATTTGGAAAAGGATGGGGTTTTCTGCAGCACCAGATGAGAAGTGCACTGATACTGCTATATCTATCTGCTAACCAGCTAATCTTGCCTTTTTATACACAAAGTTTCTGGAAAATACTCATACAAGACTGCTTCCATTTTACTTATCATTTTCACATTTCTCTAGGAGCTATAGAAGACACTGTTACAAAATGTAAGCTGTTATGTAGATAAGCATCTTAACTCATATGGGGAAGGAAATGTGAGCTGTCTAAAGTGAGCTGAGGAATAGCAGAGCTCATTATGTTTTGCTGACTGCATTTGGAAAGAAGTGCTTTCAATCTGAAACAAGAGACAACAAAAAGTCTCTTCACTCTCCACCAGAGTGGAGACTTGTGTGTGTGTTTGCTCTTTGTCTGACACTAGCTCTGCAAGAGAATTCCTGGTTGATTGGCCAAATCCCACAAAAACTGATTCAAGGTAACTTGAAATCAGTATTTTTGTGTCTTGCAGTAAAACGCAAATGACTTATTTCAAGTAATCCACATACTTCGTTTGACTCAGTTCTGGTTATCTTCTTCAACAGAAAAACTGTAACAACAAAAGTTAGTTCTGAAGCAAAATCTTTAATTTCAAAAGTACCTATGAAAAAGGTTTGATCATTTGAGTACACTGGGTTCCTACCAAGTCTTTTTTGCTGTGGAGAAGGTGTTGGTTAAAGAAGTCCCCAGTTCTATGACAGACAAGCAGCAGCACGGGAAACAAAAAGAAACTTTATTCCCAGGAATGTAGAATTTAAAAGACAGGAAAGTGAAGAACCATCTCTTCGGTACATTTATCTTGGCTATGACTTTTTATGTCTTTCAGAGTCATGCAACTTAACATGGCAAAACACAACATGGGGAGCACTTAAAGTTATTTTCTTGGGTAATTCTTCCCTGTTGGGATGCCAGTGGGAAAACTGTTCAGCAGGTGATGAGAAGAAAGACCAAGAAAGCCTGCATCAGCCACTGAAACATTCAAACTAGAGGAAATAATAAAAAGAAACATAAGTGTAAGTGCTGTGAAGGGGTGAAGGTTTTCCAGGAGTGGTGACTTTTAAAGTTTAAGGGCAGCACAGCTAGCTTAGCACCTTGTCATAAGGACTTAGTGAAATGGATGCTGTAGCATCACCATAAATACTACATCCCCAGATGTTGTTTTTCTCAATAGACCTACAGTTATTGAGTAGGAGACCGATTTACTACTTTGAAAACTACACAGGTCATATATATCTTGATCCATTACTTAGCCTTACTCTGCGCCTAAAATTGTGCAGTATTTCTGAGACAAATCTTTAAGTTCTTACAGGCAGATCCAAGATCCACTAACACCAGTGAGAGTCTTTGCTCTCAGAAGTAAAAATTTAAATTGTGTATTTCTCTGTGTACCAATTTTCAGCAGCCTCACCTGGGACCTGATGCTCCACCAGAGGAAAAACAGTTTCCTAGTTAAAAAGGGGTTAATGGCAAATAAAAACAAGACATAAGTGCAAGATCTGACTGAGCCATACTTACCATTTTCAGGCACAGTAATGAATGAAGAGAGTGTAGCCGCCAGTATAACTGTTTCTAGTATCTTCTGCCTGTATCCTTTATGTATTGTGTGTAGTTTTTGCATTAAAAATGTTTTTTTCAGTACCTGGCCTGCGTTTTGGCAAACTGCATGTAAGTGACAGGAATAGGAATTCTAGAAAATTAATAAAATTAAGTTAACTTGGAGGGACACATCAGTTTACCCTGTTGTTACAGGAGAGAGCTAGACCAATAGAATACTGAAATTCAGGGTATGCTTTGCTTTGTAGTAATTAATTCTGTATGGGTTGTTTTTCTCAAACCTCCAAACTTACATCAGGGCTTCTTCTACTTAACCTACCAAACCCAGAATTTTTCTATGTAAGGCACTGTCATGTGTGTAGAATGTTTAAAACAAAGCAATAAAGCTAGGCTTGAAGAATAACACAACACTGAGGAAGGCACATAAGATGGTCTTTATGTTAAATATAACTGGACCGTGCTAGGAAGCAAGTTTCAGATACAGTTTTAAAAGTGCATGTTGTGTTTATGATTAGCTTCTCTTAAAGAATCTGACCTTCCTGTTTACTATTGTCAAATTGGTAAATGCTCATCAATTTGATCAATGTAGGTTTTTTGTAAAGCAACATGCCAGTTTATACACCTAGAATGGCACACTTCTGCAGAACTCTAATATTGTTATCAGATCTTGGCAAATCCCAACAATCTCAACCCAAACTGTGTTCTCAATTTAAACAAAATAAATACCAAGGCCAACTATTGATTTAAGACTACTTAAGGAAGTACTTTTCCTGTAGAATTCCACTCACCATGACATGTGTATTTTCAAGGATACAGGTTATATCACTGTTACTAGACTAGTGATAGATTTTCAGAGAAAAAACCCTTTTCTTTTTCTCCAGCTGAACCCAAGAATCACTCCCTCAGCAAAAATATAAATTTTCTACCACATTGATATATCTAGAAAACGACAGTGCCAAAGGTTGCAAATGAGAAGAGCAGAACAAATTTCTGACAGTCAGACTAGCATTAGAGAACAGAACAGAGAAAAAGAGGAGTTCTTAAACACCCTGAATTGGACTTGTGCCTCTGACCAGTTAGACACAGGCAAGTAGGAGGGTAAGTGCCTGGTCCCACTCATGTCAGTGGAATTTGTTGCCATGGACTAACCAAAATAACGTGTAGATGGTGTCCTCACAGATAGTTTCACAAATACAGGTGCACATGACCAGCTCTTGTAAACAAGCTTATCTGCCTTCCATTTGGTCAGGGCAGCACAGATTGTACTAATCCACTGAAAGGACATGAATTGGTTTCAGCTGAATTTGGATCGTGAACCAATCCATGGAACTCTAAAAGTGCATCTGTGCTCCCCTCCCTTATAATCACAAGCAATTTTGTCATGATCCATTCTTCCTGGAAACACTTCTTCGAAGCTTTTATTGCAGGAACAGGCAATCAGGTGCTTCAATTCCTTCTGACTGATTACAGGTGTCTAATTAGCATGTACCACACCAAGAATAGGGCAAGTTCCCCTCTTGTAAGCTCCAGTTCACTTCCATTCCAGATTCATGCTGGAAAACAGATTCTCAGTCTAGATTTAGTATCTTTATTTAGCAAGGCATAAAAAGGGCGTTCAATTCATGCTACTGATTTTATTGGAACTTAGATATGTGTGTACATCTTGCTGAACAAAGTCAAAGGCTAAGTGGATTGGTGAACACAAACTTGGGTCCTGACAGCCATAGCAAGATTGTAAATTTTAAAGAAACAGACTTAGTTCCATGACACTGGACCATCCAGCCTCCCCTGTCAGCCTCCTAAAAAATGCAGTTTGTTTAAAACAGCAGCTAAATAAACTGGAAACTTTTGCAACGAAAGTGTCACACACAACCAGCAGTCTCTACCATGTTTTCTTAGATTAAAGTGACCAAAGGATCACATATGCACATTTAAAAAAAACAAACAAAAAAAACCAACAAACCACAACAACAAAAAAACAAAACCAAAAACAGAAGCCAGGAAAACAAAAGTGCTTTCTGCTTAAGTCACCTATACATATCACAATTTTCTGCCACAATCATGTTTACATACTGAATTCTTAAAAATGCTGATTTTAAAATGGAAACACTGTCAACACCTAAATAGGACAGCAGAAGCAGGGGGTCACATATATTCAGTGAAGAAAGACTCCATGGACTGGCTCTACTACTTATTGTATATTTTTTATATTGTCATTCTATATAATGACAAGATTTAATTATTTCATAGTAGTCTAATTCATTAAAATAAATCTATGAACAATCAGCCATAGTTCACATACATGGAAGTACAGGCAGATTTGCTTTTTCCATGAAAAGAATAACCAGCTGACAAATAAAAAGCTGCTTCTGGAGAAGCCAAATTTAGAACGGTATATTCAGCATATAAATGCAAGACAATTATTTTTCTCTGCAGTACGACATAGCAGAGATGTGATATATCGTGTGGACCATGCTGGCTACATTTTAATTTAGAAGGCTACTGATCTGCAGACTGAATAGGTCCAAAATGGAAACTGGCTGAGGAGGCAGGAGGAACAGACCATTGCAAGGGATGGAAAACCACTTTCAAGGCCTTCCCTTGCTGCTGATGTCCTCTGGCTGCCATACCAGAAAGAGCATCTACAGCTCAGAAAGGCAAGCGCAGCGTGGCCAGCCCCACTGCCACACACCCTCGCAGGGCCCTGGCTGCCCCGCACAGGCAGCACTGACACACCTGCCCCTCGGGAAAGAAAATGGGAAAGAGGCCACCTTGGAAGGGAGCCAATCTTGACAGCAGGAAGGAGAACTTTTTTGGTGGAGGATGAAGAAGGCTGAGACACAGGCACGGAGACTGCTGTGATGCTCCATAGGGCAGGGGAGAAATCTTCATCAGGACCCTTATTTGGGAAACGAAACAGACACTATACCAGACCAATTCTAAACTTCCTGGGCCTCAGTGATTTCAGGCAACTTCCAACTGCTGAGAGTATATTCCATTTGCTCTTAAACTGCTTACAATATATCCAAGCATTTTATAACCAGAATGCAAACTAGGAGATGAAAACAGAAGGAAATAATGAATACATATGACTTACAAAATTACCTTCAAGTGGTATCTTGTTTTCTCATTAAATGGTAGGGCAAAAATATCTGTTGCCTCCTGGCAATATAAGTAGAGTACCACCAGTTAGATGCTATCAACATGCTCTTTTTTCCCCCCCTTTCCCATCTGGAGCTTCCTGATCAATTTATCACATACAGTTTATCATTAAAATGTGGCAATCTTCAGCATCTCAAGCCTGCTTAACTTCCTGAAAACTGTAATACTCACACAGTGCTCAGATCATTGCGATTACCAATATAGCACACACTTGTTTTGTAACATTTTGAGCCACCATGGTATTTTATTCCCACCAGGGGTCAAATAATTTACCATGTGAAATTACCAAAAACTATTTCAGACCACGAGATAGCAGAGTTGCTGAAAATGTTTTCTAGCCTAAAAAAGATAAAGGCAGAAAACAGTATGACTTAATATGGCTGTAAATCTTTTCTGCCTTGCAGTTGGTGAAGTTCCCTTCATTTGAAGATCCAAACATTTTAAATGGGTGATGCTCTCCTGAAGTTCAAAACCAAATCCTGAACAGATTTTAATCTGTGAACACGTAACAAGAATCAGCTAACACACTGCACACAGCATACAGAGCATTATTAAAAACTAACTAGGTACACGGACTTGTCATTACCAGCACAAATTACTCTTGTGGTATTTTGTCATTTCCCTACAGCCCCAGAATCTGCCACTGGACTGTATCAGAATTCAACTTTCAATTTCAAAAAGAAAAAAAAAAAAAAGGCATTTTTAGGACTGTGAATGACATTTATGGGAGAAAAAATTGAAAAGTTAGCATCTTGAGTGCCAGAATGAAGAAAACAAATAATTCAACAGTTGTTTCACAAATCTCAGTGTTTTATAAATCTCAGAAGCCTTCGCTGGGGAATTGCACTTATTTCTCCTCCCTCTGCTACCTCATATTGAAATGAATGGCAATTTCCTATTGACTTGGATTAGTTATCCAAGCATGAAGTGGGCTGCCAAAGAGACCATGTTTTCTTATTCATCATTAGAGACTGCCTTCTGCTATTATTATTAATAAGTCCCTTTTAAACACCAGCTTCATGAGTGAGTAAGTTTTTTGCATTCAATATCACAGTTGATGTGTGACCTTCAACTCCACTATATCTTACATCAGATTTTCCTTTTCTTTCTCAGACAGTATCTCAGGAATGGTGAAGTCATTAGCTTTTGCAAGGTCATCCCATTCCTTCACATTGCTATAAAGTGTAATAAAAGTATTCTTAAAGCATGATGATGCTTACAACAGTGGAAGAATGTCTGGACTTTTTTAAGACTAAGAAATTGATCCTGAACTGACTGACCACATCTCCACTGAAGTGAATAACTTTTGCCCCTGAGGCTCTTCCGGACTGGCTATACTGAAGGTGGGGAAGTTGCACAGTGATTCAGTGTTGTGGCCAAATATACAACAGCAACTTGTCTTAATCATCAGAAGCTCCAGACGTAAAGGGGGAAGGGGGAAGGTGACAGCAAGTTGTTACTGTAAGGCTTTGTGTGTCAAGAAGGAGGAGTGGAGCTTATGGAAAGTCATTTTAGCTTTAAATGGGTAAGGAAGTGGATGTGATTTTTAACACCTGATTTGAACTGATCAAAGCACTTTCAGATCAGTCGCATTTGTAGATACCTTCTTCCAACAACACCACATCTACTACCTGCTACCCGCTACTAGATGCCTACCACATCTGCTTGCCCTCTGGGTCTCATCCATCATCCTGATCTTCCTGGCCACAAAACAGACTGTGCCTAAGTCTTGCAGATTCTTCTCAGATAGTATTTTTGTATATGTTTTTTTCTACCTATCCATGAAACCCAAACTATTCATATCTCAATTCAAGTTC
This sequence comes from Athene noctua, assembly GCF_965140245.1. Lineage (NCBI taxonomy): Eukaryota > Metazoa > Chordata > Aves > Strigiformes > Strigidae > Athene > Athene noctua. The sequence goes on from NC_134077.1 coordinate 35,057,472, forward strand.
TGTTCCTGAGCTTCAAAAAATCCCTACTCAGAATGGTGCTGATAAAAATAATTTCCCTCCCAGACTGTTGGTTTGTTTATATAACTCCTCTAGTTCAAGTCATCAAACATAAAAATTACTTGTTTATGCCTCTGAACCCTTTCATAACCTACGACCACAGTCCTCACACCTCTCACTCACCATGAGGATGACAACTCCCCCATTCACTAAACAGAGATGGCCACCAACATTCCCTTGTTACATCTGTGTAGAATTTCAGTATTCTTTCATGTTTTGCATGGGACGGCAGTCTTTTAACTACCTGCCATCAGAAGATTATTTTACTGTCCATAATGCAAAAGGCTAAATATTAAAATAGTTCAGGAATCTTAATATGCCTAAATTTGACACTTATGATCAAGAGCTGCCAATATAAATTTGTAACAAACCATATGCTTGTCTGGTTCGAGTCAAGTTCAGTAATGTTTCCACCAGTTCCTGTAACAGAAATTCCTGGCAAATGTTTCTCTCTGCAACACACTCAATCTGAAACAATCTAGGTTATTGGGAAAAGAAGGAGCCTTGGAAGGCATCCAAATTATTCAATCATTCTGACAGTTATGGGAGGCCAACTGCTGGAAAGATTTTGTGAAAGCTAAATGAAACTGTTCTAACAAGACATGTATAAGCACAATATGATACACATATGCACAGAGCAGGCTACAACCTTTAGGTGCCGAAGTATTAATTGCATGTTGAGCAGGATGTTCCGTTCTAGTCTGCCACTTCGTTTTGCTCATTTTTTTTTTTATATTCCCTTGAATTCCTGGTGACAGTAACACACTGAGCATTACTTCACTGTTGAAAGAACTCAAGAATACATTACTGATTTATTTATAGATACTGAGAGATGGTGACAAATCTGAGAACAGAACTTACAACTTTCTCTTCCAGTTTTGCATGCAACAGAAGAAAATTTTGATTTTCCACGACCCCAGTCTTAACTGCAAGTTTTTATCTTTTCTTAACTTTGCTCCTTCTTGTGATCCCTGTCTAGTGTATTTGTCCTTACAGGAATGGAACTGATCATGGACATTAGAAAGACTTTAGGCAGCTCAGGCTGCTAAACAGATAAAAAGATCAGACAAGAGCAGCCTGAAGTGCCACTGAGAACAAGTGCCCTTAATGGGAACAGGCCATAGTCTGTAATTTCCATTAGTTCTGGGTCAGCACACAATCTAGCATAATAAATGTCACATATAATTTATCAATACCCAGCACTCACTTTACAGCACTTTAACATTCACATCGAATATGCTTTTTAAAGTTTGTACAGAGTCCCAGAACAGTTACTGGGTTCTCAAATACTGTATGTGATCCCATTAAATAATAAAAAACATTTAAATGTATATGTAAAAGAGAGAACACAATAAACTATTTATATTCTCAGTCATCTTTCTACCTGTTGTCCTGGTTCAGCTAGGATAGTTTCCCCAGCAGTGGGGAGGGAGCTCTAGCCAGGTTATTCAATACCATACTGATGTCAGGTACAGGCACCCAAGCACGGGAAGAGTTTTGGGACAGCTTTTGTCCAGGGCACTGCTGTATTCTGTGTGGTATATCTCTTGTTCTGTTCATTGTTATTACTGTTAATGTTATTGCTATTGCTGGTGTTTGGTTTATTATTTGTCACACTGTTGTATTAAATCTTTCCTTATCTCAACCCTGGGGTTTGTATCTCACTTCTGCCCCATCCGGTCCGAGGGTGGGGGAGGGACAACGGTGACGTGGTCTCTGGTCCCAGCAGGGCTTAAATCACCACACCTGTTTAAGTGTTAAACACCAGGTCATACTCTGCAACACAGGTGCTCAGAGATAACAGTCCATGGCCAAAGATGCTTCACCAGCTGCCAGCTAACTCCTCCACAGTGAAGGAGAGAAAGAGCACTTTGATCATGACATCCCAGATGGGGCTGTCCACCATTACATTTGCAAAGAACCTGCAAAAACACAGTCTCTCTCTTAGATGGTCTGCAAAACTTGAATATCTGTCTCTTGGACCAGGATCTCATCCAAAGCACTGTTTACTATAAAACTTCCAAGGAAAAACAATATTATTGTGAAATGGTCTTCCCTGTAATAAAATGAAATGGAGATTTTTGAGTTTGACATTAGGGCATATTACTGATAAAATTCAGATACATTCTGAATGAGCATTTTTTTTAATTCCAGATGTGGCACTGAAGTGTTCATAAGTATCTGAAGTGTTCTTGAAGTATCTGAAACCAAGAATTTAGTTTGTTACCCACAGTTTGTCTCTCATTTGCTGCTTAGTGAATATTTCTTAAAGATATACTTAAAAACCAGGATAGGGATTCCAGAAGGTTTACCTGTGTTTTCTTTCCAGATTAATAATACACTGCCAGCTAACTTAAAGGATGATGCAGCCAGTGACTTTAAGTTATATTTAAAGTTATCCCAAGCTGCCTACAACTCAAGAAATAATCAGTCTTCACAGTTGTTTATCACAACATGAAGCATTCTAAAACATAAAATAATATTAAAATTTTTCATTTTCTAAACAAGAGTGCCTACACTTCTCAGTGTTTATATATACCCGTATCTACCTTGCTTAGGTAAAATTTTTTCCTTCACATTACAAGATCAGCTTTAAAACAGTTTCCATTTTAATTTTACCATAACTAAAGACCTAGAAAGTCAAGAGGGGGCAGGGAGGTGGGAAAACACAGAATGTATAAGTATTAGTTGTTTGCTGATTTTTTTGGCCAAAGAGCTAAGGGGAAAAAGTTAGAATTAGCAAGCAGCCAGCCTCAAATCAACCAAGACGAGGTAACTGAGCTGGCAAGCTGTGGAACGCCTTGCCTTGGGATACTACAGATGCCAAAAATGTAGATGGATTTAAAAGAGGCCAGGCAGATTCATGAAAGACAAATTCACTGTTTGATATCCCAGAACAGTTAGAAACCATCTTTCACTCAGATAGTCCATTAATTTCAAATTGGTTGTTGTGGTTTGAACTCAGCCAGTAGCCAGTTGCCACGTGGTCAGTTGTTTACTTCCCCCCCCCCCCCCCCCCCCGCCCTGGAAGGGCGAAAAGAAGAAAATTTATAGGTTGAATAAAAATATTTAATAATAGTAATAAAAACAACAGTAACAATAATAAGCCCAAAATGGGTAAAATGCAGCAGTGGCTTACCGAGCACGGCGGTCCATCCCCAGCAACATTCCTGACTGCACCAGAAAATCCCATCATGCCAATCCAGAAAACCAAAATGGGGTGGGAGAGAGCACATGCCTGCCTATATACTGAGCATGACATCACATGAAATGGAATACTCCAACAATTGGTTGGGATCCAGCCCTCCAGCAGTGCTCTTCTTAGCCCAAAGCAAGTTAACTCTATCCTGGCCAAAACCAGGACAGTCTCCACCCTTATTCCAAACCGTTGACACCATGCTGAGGTTCCAAATGCATTCTAAGGAATCACCATCCATTTCCCAGGTCTCACAGATATCATTCCCTCAGTCTATGGGCCATCCTTCCAAAATGTCTGCTGAGTTCATTTAGTCCATAACAGTTTCATTTGTCCATGACAGTCTTTAAGACTGGAGAAATGAAGTGGAGTTGGCTCAGCTGGTAGAGAAGGAGGCTTTGGATGTGGCAGGAGGATGTTGCGGGGCACCAATTACAGTAACAGGGTTATTTGACAATGCAATTCATTGGTTATCTTAACCTAAAATCAAATATCCCTGAGGCACACATCAGAATTCTCCATCCTTCGGCATTACTCACCAGTTGCACCCAGGTCCTTGGGCAAAAGTAATTCCATGCATGGGTTTGCCTCTACCAATGAAGGGGTAACCCAGACGGCCTTCCCCAACATATCCCTAATATGTACCACAGGGGATTTATCCCCATCCACAATATGTAGGAGGTTTAACTGAGAAGCGGCAGCTGGCTTGGCAGATCCTCTGGTATTGACTAACCAGGTGGCTTTTGCTGAATGCACGTCCCAGTGTTTGAAAGTTCCAACACCCATTGCTCTCAGTGTCGTTTTCAACAACCCATTGTATTGCTCAATTTTCCCAGAGGCTGGTGCATGGTAGGGAATGTGATATATCCACTCAATGCCACGTTCTTTGGCCCAGGTGTCTATGAGGTTGTTTCAGAAATGTGTCCCATTATCTGACTCAATCCTTCCTGGCGTGCCATGCCGCCGTAAGACTTTCTCCTCAAGGCCTAAAATGGTGTTCTGGGCAGTGGCGTGAAGCACGGCATGAGTTTCCAACCAACCAGTGGCTGCTTCCACCATTGTAAGCACATAGTGTTTGCCTTGCTGAGTTTGTGGGAGCCTGATATAATCAATCTGCCAGGCCTCCCCGTATTTACATTTTAACCATCATCCTCCATACTAAATGGGCTTTAACCATTTGGCTTTCTTGATCGTAGCACATGTCTCACATTCATGGATTACCTGTGCAATAACATCCATGGTTAAGCCCACCCCTCGGTCACAAGCCCATCTATATGTTGCATCTCTTCCCTGATGGCCGGAGGAGTCATGGGCCCAGCGAGCCATAAACTGTTCACCCTTATGTTGCCAGTCCAGATCTACTTGAGACACCTTGATCTTGGCAGCCTGACCTGCCTGTTTGTTGGTCTGATGGTCTTCAGTGTCCCGGCTCTTGGGTACATGAGCGTCTACGTGGCGTACTTTCACAACCAGATTCTCTACCAGAGCAGCAATATGTTGCCATAACTCAGGAGCCCAGACGGGTTTGCCTTTGCGCTGCCAGTTGCTCCATTTCCACTGCTGTAACCACCCCCACGGCGCATTTGCCACCATCCATGAGTCAGTACAGAGGTAGAGCACTGGCCACTTTTCTCGCTCAGTGATATCCAAGGCCAGCTGGATGGCTTCCACCTCTGTGAACTGACTTGATTCACCTTCTCCTTCAGCAGCTTCAGTGACCCATCACGTGGGGCTCCATACAGCTACTTTCCACCTTCGAGGTTTCCCGACAAGGCAACAGGACCCGTCGCTACACAGGGCATACTGTTTTTCATTATCTGGTAGTTTATTATATGGTGGGGGCTCTTCAGCACACGCTACCTCTTCCTCTGGCACCATTACAATATCTTTGCCTTCTGGTCAATCTGTGATCGCTTCCAGTATTCCTGAATGGCTGGAGCTCCCTATTGGAGCCCGTTCCGTGATTAATGCAACCCATTTGCTCCACATGGCATCAGTTTCATGGTGTGTAGAGGGGACACTCCCTCTGAACATCCAGCCCAGCACTGGCACCAGAAGGAACTGTGCTTCAGTCCCAATCACCTCTGAAACAGCTCAGACCCTTTCGTATGCTGCCAGTATCTCCTTTTCAGTTGGAGTGTAACGGTCTTCTGATCCGCTGTATCCCTGACTCCAAAACCCCAGGGGTCAACCCTGAATATCCCCTGGTGCTCCCTGCCAGACTCCAGGTAGGGCCATTCTTCCCAGCTGCAGTGTAGAGCACATTTTTAACATCTTGCCCTGTCTGAACTGGCCGGAGGGCTACTGCATGAACTATTTTCCGCTTAATTTGCTCAAAAGCCTCTCGCTGCTCCAGGCCCCATACATAAAATCATTCATTTTCCAGGTCACTTGATAGAGAGGGCTGACAATCTGACTGTAATTTGGAATGTGTAGTCTCGAGAAACCCACAACACCCAAGAAAGCTTGTATTTCCTTTCTGTTAGTTGGTGGGGACATAGCTGTTATTTTATTAATCATCTCCATTGGAATCTCACAACATCCATCTGGCCATTTTACTGCTAAAAACTGGATCCCTTGTGCAGGTCCCTTGACTTTACTACGCTTTATGGCAAAACAAATTCTCAGAAGGATTTGGATTATTTTCTCCCCTTTCTCAAAAGCTTCTTCTGCTGTGTTACCCCATACAATGATGTCATCAATGTACTGTAAATGTTCTGGGGCTTCACCCTGTTCCAGTGCAGCACGGATCAGTCCATGGCAAATGCTGGGGCTGTGTTGCCACCCCGGGGCAGTCGATTCCAGGTGTGTTGGACACCCCTCCAGGTAAAAGCAGACTGTGGCCTGCATTCTGCTGCCAGAGAGAAGGATGGAGAAAAATGCATTGGCAATGTCAATCGTTGCATACCACTTGGCCACCTTCGACTCTAGTTCATATTGCAGTTCCAACATGTCTGTCATGGCAGCACTCAGCGGTGGTGTGACTTTATTCAGGACACGATAGTCCAGTGTCAATCTCCACTCTCCATTAGACTTTTGCATTGGCCATATGGGGCTGTTAAAGGGGAGTATGTCTTGCTGATGACTCCTTGGCTCTCTAGCTGATGAATCAGTTTATCGATACGGATTACAGAGTCTCAGTTGGTGTGGTATTGCCATCAGTGCACTGTTGTAGTGGCAGTTGGCACCTGTTGTTCTTTAACCCTCATCAATCCCACCACAGAAGGATCATCTGAGAGACCAGGTAACACAGACAGCTGTTTAATTCCTTCTGTTTCCAAGGCAGCTATACCGAAAGCCCACCAATACCCATTGGGGTCCTTAAAATACCCTCGTCTGAGACACTCTATGCCAAGAACACATGGAGTGTCTGGGTCAGTCACAGTGGAGTGTTTTTCCCACTCTTTTCCACTTAGGCTCACCTCGGCCTCCAATACAATCAGCTGTTGAGACACCCCTGTCACTCCTGAAATACAAACCAGTTCTGCTCCTTTAAAATTTGATGGCATTAGGGTGCATTGAGCATCAGTGTCCACTAGAGCCTTATACTGCTGGGGGTCAGATGTGCCAGGCCATCAAATCCACACAGCCCAGTAAACTCGGCCGTTCATGTCCTCTGCCCGGCTGGAGGCAGAGCCCCTCTAATGTTGGTCATAATACTCGCTAACAACAAATGCATTAGTGGTGTGCACGGGTTTCAGCCTCATCTTGGTCACTCACTTCTTCTGAATACAAATCAGAAGTTCTTCTCATAGGATCATGAGCAAAGTCAACCTTTCTGGTCTGTTTCATCACTGGATTACTGGAAACCAGAGCAGCATTTCTCCAAGAAGAACCCCATTTTTCAATTGTTCTGCATTCCAGCTCACATACCTGCTCTTCTAGGAGGTAGGTAGGTTTTCCATCCCTTTTCTTCATATCTTCTCCATAGTCACATGGGCAATGCCACAGCTTCCCCAGTGGTGTGTACCAATTCTCTCAAGTAGAGAAACAATTGCTCCTAATAGCCGAAATTCTGGTCCATGCAGGTGGGGAGTAGGACATGTCCTCTTTAAATTGCTGGAATTCTTGAGATAATTGTTTCACAGCCGTGATGATGAGGGAAGAGACACTTTCTTCATATTGTCATAGTCGGTGAACCAGTTCATTCACTGTTGGTCCCTCTTTGTTTCTCCACTCCATTACTGCTAATGCACTGGCATATGATGAGGGTGTGCTCTGTACAGAAGTCCTCCACATGGGCCGGGTGCATCAGACTTCATCTGGATCTGTGGGTAGCTGTGCATTATCTGGTTCATAGTAAACTACCTTCCGCACAGCTAGCTCCCTCAAGTATTGAATGCCTCTCTCCATAGCGGTTCCCTTACTTGGTCGACATGTCAAGTCATCCTTGAAGGGATACCTCTCCCTCACACTTGACAGAAGTCACTTCCAGAGACTAAGATTCTGTGTCTCCTTTCTAATGGCTTTGTCAATGCCCCTTTCCTTAGACAGGGATCCCAGCTGCCTCGCCTCCCTGACCTCTAGTTCCATGCCATTGGCCCCGCTATCCCAACACCGCAGCAGCCAGGTACTGAGTTGCTCAGCTGGCTGGTGGCTGAAATCTTTTCTTATGTCTCGCAATTCACGCAAGGACAAGCATTGGGTGACTATCACTGGCTCTGCCTCCTCCTGTTCTTGTGATGGGCCTGGTTCATCATCTCTCTGTACACTGTGAGGGGATTTTCTTGTGTATTTCTTCTTCTGTATGGGAGCAACTGATACTGTCATGGTTTGGTTCTCTGGTTCAGCTGGAGCTCCTGTGGTCAGGGTTGTAGTGGCTGCAGTTTCTGTACTTGGTTACAAGATCCAGAGCCCTTCTCTTGCTATTGAGGGTGCTGAACAGAGTTTAATTGCACTCGGTAGGCATGGGCTATACCCCAGCATATTGCAGTGAGCTGTGCCTCTCTGGAATTACCCAGGTGACAACATACTTTTTTCAAATATTTTACTAGTTCTTCAAGATTCTGCACCTGTGCAGAAGTGAAGTTCCAATACACTGGAGGTGCCCACTGTTCTAGGTATTTGCCCATGCTAATACACTCCCTCAGCCACTCATCATTCTCCAACCTTGGAGTAGGTTTCCAGGTGGTACTCTTAAATAGTTGCTTAACCCTGAACAAAACCTGAACCACATTCAGGTACACACTAGCTCCTAGCAATAAGATGACCATGTTAATGTCAACATTCCAAAGATATCTGAAATTCCTGAATTTCATAAACACAATTGTAAATAGCCCCAGGGCCAATGACTGCACCCTATCATAGATGACCATCACATAGTACTGCAAAAACAAAATCTTAACCCAACTCTCACAGACTCACAGCAACAGAATGGGAAATACATATTTCAAATGAGGTGATAAAATCTTAAGGAGCCAAGCAATCAATATTATTACCCCTTCTGTCCTTATCTCAAACCTCAGGCCCCAGGTTGGGTGCCAAAAACTTGTGGTTTGAACTCAGCTAGTAGCCAATCACCACATGGTCAGCTGTTTACTTCCCCACCCCATCCCACCCCACCCCACCCCCCTCCCCGGTGAAATAGGTGAGGAACAAAAGAAGAAATGTATAGGTTGAATAAAAATATTTAGTAATAAAAACAACAGTAACAGTAGTAAGTCCAAAATGCAGCAGTGGCTTACTGAGCACGGTGACAGGTACACAGCCCGTCCCCAGCAGTGATCCAACTGCACCAGAAAATCCCATCACACCCATCCAGAAAAACAAAATGAGGCATGAGGTAGCACATGTCCACCTATATACTGAGCATGACATCACATAATACGGGATACTCCAATGACGGATCTGGACCTGGCCCTCTAGCTGTGCTCCCTCTCAGCCCAAGAAAAGTTAATTCTGTCCTGGCCAAAACCAGGACATTGGAAAAAACAGAGAAAGTATTTCAGAGGAAGTATCAGGTATGCTTGCTCTGTTTCACTTTTCCTTGGCATCTGTTTTTTCCACTTCTGTCAGATCTAACAGAGCCATTACTATTGTTACATAAAAGTCTCACATTTGTTAGCATAAAGCAAAACTTAGACAGCAAGTCAGATAGAAATATGATCTTACTGAAGTGATTTTTCTATAGGTTATTTTCCTAAATAACTTTTCATCACAACAGAGGAAACCTTTGGCCAAGAAAATCTGTGCGCACTTCTGAAGACTGATGGGTTTGATTCATAACACAGGTGTTTGCACAGTTAATTAGGTAGTTAGTAATTGTTTATGTATATATCCTGAAGCTCACCAAGTTTGGAACTCCATATGGTCTCAGTATGGCCTAAGTCTTGCAAAGAACTCTGACATGGATTTTCTGATGCCATGCAGGACATTTGTGATTGAAGTTATATGCAACTAAAACCAGAAACTTAGGGGAAATGTTAGGCCATTTTAATAATGGATCAAAGTACTAGATCCACATATCATGAATATCATGAAAACTAAGCACACTAGAAAGTCAGGCATATGAAAAAAAGTTTATTGCCTTTTTGTTGCTCCTCCATGTACCTTTACAAACTTTCATTATATGAACTTCAGGGATATAATTTTTGGGCTCTAAAGCAAATAGCCATGGCCCCATAGAACAGGAAGGGAAGTAAATGCATAGCTGCACTTCATCTTCAGCTCTTTGTCCCCATTGTTTAAATGTAACCAGGGTCTCCACTCACATCAAAACCATCGCCAGAAAGAACGTGGCGACCCAGACGGCGCTGCCACGCAAACATGCAGCGGCCCAGGTCCCGGGTGCAGGGAGTGCCTGGGCCTGTCGGTCCTGCCGGAGGGCAGCAGGGACAGCACCCGTGTGTGCTGTGATCAGCTGGGTGACCTGCTCACATGGTGCAGGGACTCAAAGGAGAGGTCACAAGATTAAGAAGTGTTAGCGAGAGTGAAAGGGAGATTGATTGGTGGAGTGGCACCTTGGCACCCCTGAAGCAACAGGAGCAAATGGAGGCTCCAAAAGAGCCAGGCGATCCCTCACCCTCTTGCTACCAGGCAGAAGGAGGGGACTTAAGAGGTGGGGGAGACTGGAAACAGGTCCCTGCTCAGGGAGGCAGCAAAATCCTCTCCTCACCTCCCTCACCCTCCATGGTGCCCGTTCACAATAGATTCGATGCCCTGGAACTTTTGAATGAAGAAGAGAAGGAGGAAGAAAATGAGACAAATGAGAAAGACCAAGGTCCACCAAGGCCGAGTCATTCCAGACCAGGTATTAAAACCAGCTCTGAAAAGAACCCCAGAAGACTCATTTGTGGGTGACTCCATTCTGAGGGGTGTTGAAGGGGCCCCATATGCAGACCGGACCCATTTCATAGGGAAGTCTGCTGCCTCCCTGGGGCACAGGTCAAGGACCTCACGGCAAAACTCCCCAGTCTAGTGAGACCCAAGGACTACTACCCACTCCTGGTTTTTCAGGTAGGTAGTGATGACATCACCAGGTGAAGGCCTAAATCAGTGAAGACAGATTTCAGGTCCTTGGGAAAACTGATTAAGGGGTTGGCGGCACAAACTGTGTTCTCCTCCATCGCTTCAGTTGGAGGGAATGGATGAGGAAGATTACAGGAGAATTCAGCAGATGAACGGGTGGCTCCAAGACTGGTGTTACCATCAGGGCTTTGGATTCTTCAACCAAGGGTTGGTATACAGGGCACCTGATCTTTTGACATTAGACGGGATGCACCTGTCCCGGAGAGGGAAGGGGATTTTGGGGCAGGAGTTAGCTGGGCTCATAGACAGAGCTTTAAACTAGATTTGAAGGGGGAAGGGGGAAAAACATCGGCCCATCTGAAGTGCATGTATACCAATGCACACAGCATGGGTAACAAACAGGAGGGGCTTGTAGCCGTATTGAAATAGGAAAATTATGATGTAGTGGCTATTACAGAAACATGGTGGGATGTCTCCCATGACTGCAGTGTGCCAACTGATGGCTACAAGCTCTTTAGGAGGGACAGACAGGGAAGGAGAGGTGGTGGGGTGGTGCTGTATCTTACGGATTGTTGTGATGACTTGGAACACAAGTGTAGTGATGACAGGGTTGAGTGTCTTTGCATTAGAATCAGGGAGAAGGCCAACAGGGCAGATGTTGTAGTAGGAGTCTACTTACAGGCCACCTAACCAGGACAGAGAGGTGGATGAGATATTTTATAGGCATTTAGATGAAATCTCATGATCACTTGCCCTTGTTCTTGTGGGAGACTTTAAATTCCCAGACATCTGCTGGAAATACAACACAGCAAAGAGAGGTCAGACCCGGAGATTCCTGGAATGTGTGGGAGATAACTTCCTGACACAGCTGGTGAGTGAACCAACAAGAGAAGGTGCCCTGCTGGATCTCCTCTTTGTGAACAGAGAAGATCTGGTGGAAGATGTGGTGGTTGGAGGCTGACTAGGGCACAGCCATCATGAAATAGGAGACTTCTCTATTCTTAGAGAGGCCAGGAGGAGCTAAGCAGGACTGACATCCTGGACTTCAGAAGGGCTGACTTTGTCTTCTTTAGGCACCTGCTTGAAAGGATCCCCTGGGAGACTCTCCTGAAGGGTATAGGGGCCCAGGAAGGCTGGGCACTCTCTAAGAAGGAAGTGTTAATGGCTCAGGAGCAGGCGGCCCCCAGGTGCTCTACGAGAAGCCAGCAACAGAGAAGACCACCCTGGCTAAACAGGGAGCTTTGGCTGTAACTCAGGGAGAAAAGGAGAGTTTACAGCCTTTGGAAGAAGGGGCTAGACACTCACAATTATTACAAAGATCCTTTGAGGCTATGCGGAGTGGAAATCAGGAGGTCTAAAGCCCAACTGGAAATTAATTTGGCCTCAGCAGTCAAGGACAACAAGAAATGTTTCTATGAGTATGTCAATAGCAAAAGAAAGTCCAGGGAGAGTCTCCATCCCCTGCTAGAGACAGGAGGAAACATGGCAACAAGTGATGAGGAGAATGCTGAGGTGCTTAATGCCTTCTTTGCCTCAGTCTTTAATAGCAAGACTAGTTGTACTGAAGGAATCCAGCTTCCTCAGCCAGATGACAGAGACTGGCAGAACGACCTCCCCACAGTCAGTGACCGGCTGCATCACACAGACACACACAAGTCTATGGGACCAGACGGGATACACCCGAGGGTGCTGAAGGAGCTGGCTGGGGTGCTCGCCAGGCAACTTTCTATCATTTACCAGCAGTCCTGGCTGACTGTGGAGGTCCCAACAGACTGGAAATTGGCCAATGTGATGCCCATATATAAGAAGGGCCAGAAGGATGATCCGGGAAATTACAGGCCTGTCAGCTTGACTTCAGTGCCCAGGAAGCTGATGGAGCAGCTCATCCTGAGTACCATCACACGACACATGCAGGACAACCAGATGCTCAGGCCCAGTCAGCATGGGTTTATGAAAGGCAGGTCCTGCTTGACAAACCTGATCTCCTTCTGTGACAGAGCAACCTGCTTATTGGATGAGGGAAAGGCTGTGGATGTAATTTACCTGGACTTTAGCAAGGATTTTGACACCATTTCCCAAAGCATTCTCCTGGCAAAAATGGCTGCTCGAGGCTTGGATGGGCACACACTTCGCTGGGTAAAAACCTGTCTGGATGGCCGGGCCCAAAGAGTTGTGGTGAACGGAGTTAAATCCAGTTGGCGGCCGGTCACGAGTGGTGTCCCCCAGGGCTCGGTTTTGGGGCCACTCCTGTTTAACATCTTTATTGATGATCTGGACAAGGGGATTGAGTGCACCCTCAGTCAGTTTGCAGATGACCCCAAGTTGGGTGGGAGTGTTGATGTGCTCGAGGGTAGGGAGGCTCTGCAGAGAGACCTGGACAGGCTGGAGCCATGGGCTGAGGCCAACTGGAGGAGTTTCCATAAGGCCAAATGCCGGGGGCTGCCCTTGGGCCACAACAACCCCCAGCAGCGCTACAGGCTTGGGGAGGAGTGGCTGGAGAGCTGCCAGTCAGAGAGGGACCTGGGGCTGTTGATTGACAGCCGGCTGAACAGGAGCCAGCAGTGTGCCCAGGGGGCCAAGAAGGCCAATGGCATCCTGGCTTGTGTCAGCAATAGCGTGGCCAGCAGGGACAGGGAAGGGATCTGACCCCTGTACTCGGCACTGCTGAGGCCGCACCTCGATTCCTGTGTTCAGTTTTGGGCCCCTCACTACACAAAGGACATTGAATGACTCGAGCGTGTCCAGAGAAGGGCAACGGAGCTGGTGCAGGGTCTGGAGCACAGGTCGTACGAGGAGCAGCTGAGGGAAATGGGGGTGTTTAGTCTGGAGAAGAGGAGGCTGAGGAGAGACCTCATCGCCCTCTACAGCTCCCTGAAAGGAGGGTGCAGAGAGCTGGGGATACTCATGGGGAGTATGGGGATACTAACCAAGTAGTAAGCGACAGGACAAGAGGGAATGGCCTCAAGTTGCACCAGGGAAGGTTTAGACTGGGTATTAGGAAACATTTCTTTCCAGAAGGGGTTGTTAGGTGTTGGAATGTGCTGCCCAGGAAGGTGGTGGATTCCCCATCCCTGGAGGTGTTTAAGAGTCGGGTTGACATAGCGCTGAGGGATATGGTGTGGTTGGGAACTGTCAGTGCTTGGTGAATGGTTGGACTAGATGATCTTTAAGGTCCTTTCCAACTTAGATGATTCTGTAAACTTCCTTTCATGATATGTAGAAAGAGTGAAATGGCTGAGGGACAGCAACACATTCTTTACTATCACTTTGGCTATCCATATGGTAGTCTTCATAGGGGGAAATGAGAAAGAGAGGACAGTTTTTGTAATAACATTATGACATGACTACCTTTTTCAGCACTCACATGACAACACCATGACTCACATGAAATGGTTTGAATTCACTGAGCAATTCCTCATTCTTTGCATTTCTGGATAGAATGAAAACCAGAGGTTGCTGTCTATTCCTCTATGAATATGAACTGGTCTTACTAGGAGTCAGACTTGACCATTTAATAATCTTGCTAGAAAGAAATTGGCTTGAGTTGAAGTAGTATAAGGCTGTAAGCATTTGACTGGGTAGGTAACTTATTTTGCATAATGGTGACATATCACTCTATTTTCCCTATAAACCTAGAAGTGCTGTTTGGAGTTAATACAGGCAAGCACTGCATGATGAATAAAGCAAGAGATAGCAAGCTAGCACCAAACTAGGCCTGGAAGCCACAACTGGGAAGCCAACCTCTAGATAACAGTTCTGCATGACAACATACAGGTATTTCTACATGGTGCTGTGCTACATGGTCCATTTCCCTACACGTCACACAGTTCTGATAACACCTATATTCATGGGTTGCTGTCAAGCTAAATTTATTCAAGCCAAGCACTTTAAGTCTTTGGATGAAAAGACCTCCCACTGAGCAAGCGGAAATTACTACCAACATTGTAAAATGGCAGGTGCTGCTTATGCTGAGAATTACCTCTTCAGAACGTGGTTGCTAATGAAATAACAATGGGAAAAGAAGCATTTGCCTTTCAAGTTAGTTTCTAACAGGAATAGAAGCAGATTGTAACAAAGGGTAATTGTTACAGTTTGAATACTAGAGTAGAAATTAAAGAGATTAATGGAACAAATAAGCTTTTTCCTTTATCTTAGTACAATCTGAGGAACAATACTGTCATTTTAGTAAGACATGCTCCCTTTTGGTTACAGGAGAAAAGCATAAGCAATGTAGAGTCTTGTTTACAAATATGGAACATAAATGAGAAAATGCTGAATTGACCAGATGTGTCCACAATGTTTTACTCAGCTATTGAAATTTCTGTAGATGATACATGGAAGCAGTGGGGTGAATACTGCAAGGACAATTTCACAGAAACGGAGAGGTGATTGACAGAAAAAATAGGGAAGGTCATCCAGTAATGCTAGTAAACCTTTGCTTTTCTGATTTGGGGAGGATGATATAGCTAAGAAGATCTTTAGTTTCTTTTGGGCTAAAAAGTAAAAGCTGATTGGAAAAGGAAGAAAATGATACAATTCTCAAGCACAGTTTTATATCCTATTAGATTTATAATCTGTTTTCATTTGTCTGTTGTTATCTATACATATTTCCAATAACTAGTTAGATTAATATTTGTGAGAGGCATTTTTGCCTCTCACATTTTGCCACATGCCTGTGGCCATGTAGATTTCATTTCAACAGAACAACAGGGATTGGAATATAATTCAAAACTGTCAGTTGTCCTATTTAAAAGCAATGGATTATTACACTTAATATTCTCCAATGCACATATAACAGTTACTTAGCTTTTCTGATTGTGGTTCTCAGTCCTGACTAATTAAGATTCAAGGGCTTTATTTAGTAATCTTGTCTTCATAAGCTTTGCAAAACTCTCTCTTATTTAATGCTTTTAGCCCAATCCCTTTAAAATTAACATACTATTATGGAAAGACAGTAGAAAATTCATTTATGACTTATTATAATTCTTTTTTTTGTGTTACTACAGCAGGCTACCTAATAGCATGGAAGCCTGTTTCTTGTCAGTGGCTAGAGATTCATTGTAGGTATCTCTGATCAACAGGAATTTGTCCTTTTAATTGACAGTTCACTTAGGGCTGTCAGTAAGTGGAGTTGGGGTGATAAATGTTTAAGATTATGGGTAACATCTGTAATGATATGGGGCTCCAGGATTTCCTCCTTCAACATATCAAGATGATAAATAAGCTGAGGAATGAGTATCTGAGCTGTACTATGTTCTGCTTGAAAAAATTTACGAGATCTTTCAAAGCCTCTCCTTTCAGCGTGAAAGGAAATTGCATGTGCCAGAAGAACAGCACCACCTCAGTCATGCTGAAATAGTCTGTTTTATACATGTATACTATAACCAAGATTTATTCTTTAACTGCCAGGCACTAGGCTTAAGAAATATTCTCATAGGCATGGACCAGAGAATTTAACGCTGTCAAACTTTGATTAGCACGTACTGTTTTCAGTATCATTATACCTTAGGATTAAAGTTTACTTCATTATTTTACATCTAGTATTTCACATTTTTTCTTTCATTTTGACAATTTCAGTATTTTCTTTCTTTACAAAGTAGATTAATTCTTTGAAAGTAGGTTACCAAATTTTCCAAACACAGAAATAGATATTTTCATGAAAAAAATACATCTTACCTTAACCTCCTACTTTGTAAAGACAAATCTGTTCAGGTCTTGATGACCCTTAGAAACATTCAGTATTACCTCACTAATAGGTTTCTGTCGGAAAAAAATCAGTACATTTCCACATAATTTTATCAAGGAAATGCTTTGGCAATACCTCTGTATTTGCCCACTACATCATTTCTTTCTATTGCCCTTTAGGATCTTGACATTGGCAATGACAATACACAGGCACGAATTCAATTTATATAGAAAACTAGCTACAGTTCTCTGAGAGGATAAATTCCAGCTTTAGTTCTTCTGTTCATGAGGAAATCATTGCTGTCTGGTACCCCGAAGAAGGCAGCAGACATCTTGCAACTTGGGTACTATCACACATATGATATCCTCAATGTTTATTAGCCACTTTTGGACTTGGTGACCCTATCTAAATAGAATTGCCCATAGGCACTCTGTAAGGCATAAAGGCAAGATCCAGCAGTCATCTTGCTGTAAAGGAAAAGAGGGCTTCTACAGCATGGCCACAATGCTCCCACTGCTAGGCAGGGAAGAGAAGGAACATGTGGATGCCCATCTCTACCCACTATGGGCTCTTCTCAGCAATGAGATCCTTATTTCCCTGCAGGATCACTGCTACCTACTTCACCGCTCTCCCATTTCTCCTTCTGTAAAAAGAGGCTCTCTGTTCCTCTCTTTCAAGCATTTTTTTGTTGCAACTCCTGCTCTGGTATTTGCATATCCGCTCTGATATCTTCATTATTGAGGGAGATGCTGCAGAGGACAGCATCACCAGAGACACATCCTCTTCTGGGCCCAGTACTGCTGTACTGGGGTCCATACACTTCCTACGGACTGACAATCTTTCATACTTCTGACTGCACAGGTTCTTTACACCACCTCGGGCGCTCTCCTTGCTGAAGTGAGATTTAATTGCAGTAAGTCTCTAGCTCCAGTAAAGATACATCCCAGTCTACTATTTTGAGATTCCTACTGTCTCCAAGCTTAAGCAGCAGTCTTTGCTCCATAAATACACTTCTAGACGCTACTTTTGCCCTAAGAGAACAGCAATTTGTGTCTCTTTCTCAGCTGACTACATGCTCTTATTCTCTCTTAACAGTGTTTCTTGAACCTCTCACCATTCCCAGGCTAAGAGCCTTGTTGTACCCTAGAAAGACGGTCTTCGCTCAAGCACAAATTGTGTTACCAAATATTTATAAAAGTCAGGCTATAGAAACTATTATAAAAAGAATAATATATCTATAGTTGCAGCAGGGGACATAAATGATGGTGACAAACGAGAACGAAACCTCCACGGACAAAAGGCAAGAACTTGTAAAACAGTCAAATGTGTTGTGGCAGCCATCAATTTTCAAATAATTTTTCTCATCAGACATTCACTTGAAATACTTTCAACTCATTTGGCAGTCTAATTCTTCTACGCCTCATTGCCAATCTCTCAAATGCCAGTAGCATAATTCAACATTGTGGCAGCTAATTTATTAAGCTTCTTTGCTATGGGATATTTAACAAAATAATAATGTATTAGGCATAATTAGAATGTGACTAAATTAATTTCTGTAATGCCAATTATACTGGATTACTGCAAAAGTAATTCACACCTCTACACTATAGACCCTGTATCACAGTATAAAAGGTACATGGCACACAGAATGCAATGAACAAGCACCAAAATGTGCAAAATCTTAACTGACAGCATGTTGACTTTAATGGTAGCAATTTTCAATTTTAATAACAGACTATTAAATAATTCCATACTGTTATACTTGCATCAAATTTTATCCTTTGTCCACCTAATTAGTCATTGCATCCTAGAAGGCCAACCAGCTTGGTCACACACGATTTACCCTTATGACTCTCTGCTGTTTGTTCATCATCTTGCCCTTTGTGTACTGGAATATGGATTCCAAAAGCACATGCAGAACATGCTCCATGGTTGTTTTGGAGACTGAGGTAAGTTTGATAAACCAATAGTTCCCTGGATACTCCACTTCACTTTTAAAAATGGGCACAACAGTCTCAATCCAGTTGTCAGGGACCTCCTCAATCACAATGCTTTCTGACAGATAGGCAATGCTATTACATTGAACAGCATTTGTGCAGTCCCATGGTTATAAGGTGACTGCAAAAGCACTGCACTCTAAACCATTGCTCCCCAGTTGTTTGCAGTTCCTCTCCTTCAGAAAGCATGCTGGTACACACAGAAAATGGAAGCAGGCTTTGCCTGTGAAGTCTGAAGGAAAAAACCGGCATCAAGTTCACATGAAGTGCATTTCATTTGCAGCAGTAGGAGGTCATCTTCAGTCATAAACATGAAGGGCGCTGCAGGGATTTCTGTACAGCTGATACTGTTTATTCTAGCACAATGGATAAACCAGCCCAAATAGGCAGGTGCAAACCCTGCTGAAATAATTTACATTTATCCTGATTTTGTTGAAATGGAAATCTTCAGAGAGAATTAGGCAGTCATCCCTCACCCTTTCATCGACCCCAAACAATGAACAAATACAAAGGTTAATCTCAAACATGAACAACAACCAACAGCACAACCCTGTGCGATCACACCTTATGTTCAATACAAAATGTGACCTGGTACACTCTGGGAACACATTTACTTGGGCTTTAAACCTTGCCCTGCCTGACAGGAAGAGACGTGTTGCATTACAACAGGCTGATGACTTTTCAGTTCCAGCCATGCCAAAGAGATGTTAACATTTCCAAAGCAGTAAGTAGCGGACATCACTGGTTTTAGGAGAAGAATGTCCTAGCACTTTTTTAGTGGGATAAGTTTACAGGTTTCTAAGTTTACAAAATCCTTTTGAGACATGTAAGTCTGAACAACTCTCAAGGAGTTTGGGGTGCTAATGGATGGGACAAATTGCTAAATTCATGTCTTACACTGAGACCAACATCAGGAAACTCAAGAGACAGAAAGTGCTAGACCTTCAGCTAGGTATCTGGTAAGGCAACTAGAAACTTGGCTAACAGGATGAATCCTCTGGACCTAATTTAAGGAGGCAAGTTTCTTTCTATTTCCATAGCCTTTACAAACATAGCAACTGAGGTTTCTATAAACACATTCTTTTATTCTCCCTTATTCTGATTTATTCTATGGGTAATTTCAGGTAACTGCCAATCACCAAAGTCACCCTTCAGGGGGATGACCCTTAACACTGGCATACTCTAAAACTCACAGAGCCACCACACCTCAGTCATTTTAACGCACAGTGAAGCATGATGAAAGATGATGAGATGTGCTTGAAAAAGGATCACTTCATATATGACCTTTTCGTTAGACCCCTTGCATCTGTTTCTTGCTCCACCTGAATACAGGACCCTAGGCTTGACAGAACCTTACTCTGATCCAAGAGGAAAGTTCTTTATCCACTGTGTTCCTTCTTACTGAGGCAGGTCTGTAACGACTTACTAATCTTTTAATATTCTAATGTCTTGGTCCAAAAAATGATTCTTTGAAATCTTCTAACTTAGGTTTTACTGTATCTGTAAGATCAGAGGTTTATTATATATTACATTGAAGTTTGAGGGATTTGGGAGTGCTTCAGATCCATTCAAGAAAGTAGGAGTAATGGGTTCTTGAGAACTGTATCCCCAGAAGATACTCATTCTATGGTACAAAGGATTTTCTTAAATCTCAGTAGTGAACTTCATAAAAAAACCTCAGGTGTATATATCATTCCCATGGACTCCACATTCTCAATCCTAATTTGCTAGAATACCAGACTGTAAACTGTCGTAGTACCTGCTCTCTTCAAGATTTAACATGAGCCAGTTACGGATAAAGAACAGTCAGAACAACAGAGAAGCTGTAAAAGGTGACTTCCCATCACCTCTGCACTCCTTTGATAACCCTGATGACTTTTATTGCAGATTTGAGCAGCCAACAGGATGCTGATCACATGATGCATGTGGAATTGTTGCTTGTTTCAGGCAGTATTCCATACTCTACACTCCATGTACATGTTTGCAGATAATCTGTCCCAGGATACACAACTAAAAAGAGTTGCATAAATAATGGGATTTTAAAAAGTATCACATGCATCGAACAATAAACTCACGTTACCATTCCAGTCTTCTGCCAAATGCAACGAACCCATCTTTCAGGTTTTCTCACCAAAATTGCATACATTTGTATTAGTTACTCTGTTAGACTGTGTCTGTAGCTGGAGCATGTGAAATGGAGCAAAGACCTTGTTCAGAAGATTCTTCTACTGTGTGAGGCAGTACTCTCAAGCAGCAAAGTTTAAGTTTCAAGGTAATCCGATTCAAGAGTTCCCAAACTGTCCAAACCTTACTATTTGAAACCTAAATATCAATTCATAAAAATAACACCTGATTCAATTAAAAATTCCCCACAACTCAAAGCTTTTATTCTGGTAACCTTTATTTCCTTCAGAAAATAGTATCAATTTTTGTAAGAAATTGAGACTCCAAAATTAGAGCAAGAAAGCTTGTTATAAAAAATGCATGGGGTTTTTTTGGTTTAAGTTTTTTTTTCGAGCTCCATAATTTGTAATGCAGCTAGAAATCTTTACCTTCAGAAATAGGTGCCTGAGGCAAAATAGTGAACACAGCTTGCCAAAGTGAGAAGAAAACTTTGTAAGAAAAGCATTCTGAATGCAAAGGAACGCAATTTCTAAATTCATCTGCACACTTTTTTATTTTTGCTTCAACAATAACTATTTATTAAGCATAATATAAGTTTTGGTCTTCTGCACAGAAATTACATTTTCACTTTTTTTTCCCCCCAAGTAATTTCTTCATTCTGATTTACATTTTCAGTCAGGAAAGTATAAGGTAACTAATTAGCTACATTACCTATAGCCATTCTACTGTTTGTTCACCAACAACACAAACTAAAACAACATGAATATTTAAGCTGCACATATTAATTTTTGCTCCAACTGAACACTCAGTTATGCACATTCTAAAATACTTTGCCATACACAGATGTATAAAATACAGCACCAGAAGTCCCAGTATAATTCTTGGAATCCAGTATTTTTAGTAATAAATTGTACTATTATTCCAAGCGAATTTTATGCAGACAAGACCCTTTTTTACAGCAAAGCACTTTTCACATATGTTAACACACAGAGACTCTGATTGAAGAGAGTCTGCAAATGAATCCAAGTTTCCTCGAGTTGCACTGACAATCTGGATACTTCTTCCAATAGGTTTGGCTCTGACGAGAGAACCTTAAGATGTAACTGAAAATGAAAATAGTTAGTGAAATAAATACAAATAACGAAAAAATTTTAAAAATTGGTTTCCTCATTCAATTCCAATGCTTTGCTTTCAGAAATGTCCCAAGTAAAGGAAGGACTCTTTTCCTTCAATTAATTCCCTCCATTTAATGCTGCCTCTTTTTGCTGATCTTTTACAAGTCATTTTACTCCCACTTATATATTAGATGGAATAAGGTGGCAAAATGTCTTAAATATGTTATTGCTTTACTACATCATCTTCTGCCACTGCTGCTGAATCCATCCTAATCAGGCACTTCTCTAGAGGGTACCTTTCTTCTCTTTCCAACCTGCCTCACAAATTCCCCTTTAGGTTAGAAAGGCTTAACAGATGCCCTGAGGTCAATCAGGACTATTATTTTAATTATCCATGTTACATAAAGCAAGAATAATGATGCCAGGACACTCTATACTGATACAGGGAGATTATGTCTCTTATATGTAATAAACAGTAACAGTGGTAATGCATAAAGAAAAGAAATCTCTCAATCTTGTAGAGAAGAAAAACATTATTCTCACTTAGTGGATGTAATGGTTATTTTCCTGACTACAACTTAAATCTACAAGTCTTGCTAACCTCAGAGCTGTTTTACCCATAACCTACAAAAAATGGTATCAGTGTTCATGTGTCACAGGGTGAGCTTGTATTATTCTGCTGTAGTTCAGATCAGGAGTACATTTCTCAGGCAATCACCTAGCTGTCCCTAATCTGCTCTGCAAGAGCTACATTTCTTTTGTATGAAGCTAAGCAGAGAGATGAATTCTAACATCTAACATTGCAACTATTAATCATACCATGGGACCAGACTGATAAAACCCAGACTAATAATAAAGACATGATAAAAAGCCACTGGAGAATGAAGATCAAGACCTCAATCCTAAGTGTTTCACTCTACAGATCTACTCCTATTCATTTGCACTACTTGTTCTGATGGAAGCTGCCCCATGATTATATTTAACACTAACAAAAGCAAAAGAGCAAGTCATATTTGTTCAGCATTACACTTTATCTTTAAAACCAATTCCTGCAATATTGCTATTAAGAAATATGCAGTTAAATAAACAGTGTTACATGTGTCTGAATGTTTATAACAACTTTTTCGTAGTCAACTGTAATTAGTTGCTTTCCCACAGTTTCATAAACCAGAGTATCCCGACACCAATTTGTACATCAGAAGGGCTTCAATCTTCTGCAGAACCACCTTCTCTCCCAGAGTAACTGTATTTTATCACAGTAACTTTCTAACTTCCACACATCTGGGAATAATTTCACTATCTCTGTGATGCCTAACAGGTAACACAATAAATAAAGCCAACTAAGATGGAAAGTGTATGTCAGGCTTGCAATGTCTAGTCTTAGTCCAACAAAATGCCTATTTTACTTGCCCAAACACTGCACAATGAATTCTTTTCTTACATAAGACACAGTGTATCTTCACTTAGCAATTAACAACCAGTAAGAAGTCAGGCGTGTTACAAAAAATAAACAGTTCTAAGTAATGAATACTAGAAGTAAAACCGGTCTGGCATGGTCCTCCTCACAATATGTGGGTTTTGTGTTTTTCTTGACTGTGACCATATGAGTTGTCAAATTATCCAATATATTTAGTCATTTAAAACCACCACCCCCCAAAAAAATAAGATAATTCTTTTGAGCACATAATTTACATCTTTTATGGACAACCATCATTTTAAACAGGACTAACATAAAATTCCATAAGAAAATTGTTACCTTTAAAAATAGTGCAAGGTATGCTTGAGCAAGTTCGAAGTTGTACTTCTTGTTCAGCATCATCTCAATCATTCTCAAAAAGCTTAGCATCACCTCCATTGATCCACCACCTTCAGGGGCTAAACCCCTTAGTTCTATCTCAATATTAGATGGTCCCAAACTTTTCAGTAACCTCAGTGGAGCTGTATCTGTGTTAAAGCATTGACAGATACATTATTAGTAACATTTGCAGAAAATCTTACAAATCCTTCATGTGGACAGATTCATTCCAAAATTCATAAGCAGTGATTGTATGTTTCCTTACTTTTTTGTTTTCCATGAAATGCCACCCTGCCTTTAACTTACTGTCCCATCACATACTACAGAGAAGTACATCTCTAATAAGACAGTTGTATTTTATTTGTAAGTTCACCTTGAAAAATACAATTAACATTTTTGTATTTCTATCATTTTTTCTCCATTTCTGTCTTTTAAGCTGAACAAAATTTCTTATTAATCACATAACGTGATTTTATATCTCTGGGTAGAAAGAACATATATACCTGGGACTTCCAAAATATATTTCCAGTAACAGTTTGAAGACACAGGGTACTACTTTTACTAGAAATCTTTACCATATTTGTTCTTGTTGACATTAAGCTAAATAGAGGATCATATGGTGCCTTTAAGGTAATTATTACTTTTGTTAAGTGAATTCCTCCTGCTTTTCCTGGGATCTCAGGGGTGGTAAGCTGGGGGAAATACATGCAATTTACCAACTCTTTCCTCCTCCTTATAAATGTCCTTCCTCAGGATTTCTACAATCCTACCTGATCTTTGAGAATTCCAAGCACTCATTTTAAAAATGCAGAAATAAAAATACATACGGTTATAAACACAGCTGCTGATAAGAACTGTTTTAAAATGACTTCTAATTAACATTGCTTCTGTTAAGAAGAGCAACTCTTATAACATGGTAACTAATGGTATCAGGCATTAGCAAATACACCCTAAGTGGTATAAATCTGTTTCCATCTGTATTTGATTCTCTAATCTCAGTATTTGATGAAAATCATGAGCTAGTTTTAAACGTAATTGTGATACTAACAGTACTAAACAGATGCAATCACTCATTTTTCTTCTGTGATGTTAAAAAACCAAGCACTGAACATACTATGAAGTTGGTACACATACAATACAGAGAAGGTGCCCAGCTCAATCTTTGTTTGACAGTCCTGATCTGAGGTACAAAACTCTGTCTCCATCCCAGTGGTAAGCCAGGATGGCTTCTAGTATACTACTATTTCTTTGCATAGCCTACTCACCTTTACAAGAGATGCTTGTAAAATAGGAAGCACCGAGCCATGTTACACATCAGCAGTGTCCTGAGACAGGATCAAAAGGCTGCCTGGATTGGATCACAGCACAGATCCTGAAGTACACCTGCCTTACAGCAGAGGTGGCCTGAGGGAGGCCCACAGGACTGCAACTGCAATACATCAAGGAGTGTACTTGCTCCCAGTATAGCCAGCTTCTAGGTTTCTAAATATTTACCTGCTGTTTCACTCTTCTCTGAGCAGCTCTGGAGCAGCTTAACAGAATTGACAAGAAGCTCAACATGAACCAGCAACATGTGCTTGCAGCCCAGAAAGCCAACTATACCCTGGGTTGCATCAAGAGAATTGTGGCCAGCAGGTCGAAGGAGGTCATTCTCCCCTTCTACTCTGATCTCATGAGATCCCACCGACAGTACAGTGTCCAGCTCTGGGGCCCCCAACACAAGGACATGGACCTGCTTGAGCAGGTCCAGAGGAGGCCACAAAGATGATCAGGGGCTGGAGCACCTCCCTTATGAGGACAGACTGAGTGAGGTGGGTTTGTCCGGCCTGGAGAAGAGAAGGCTTCAGGGAGACCTTGTAGGAGCCTTCCAGTACTTAAAGGGGGCCTACAGGAAACTTTGGGAGGTACTCTTTTATCAGGGAGTGTAGCAAGAGGACAAGGGCTAACAGTTTTAAACTGGAAGAGGGTAGATTTAGATTAGCTGTGAGGAAGAAATTTTTTACTGTGAGGGTGGTGAGACACTGGAACAGGTTGCCCAGAGAAGTTGTGGACGCCCCCTTCCTGGAAGTGTTGAAGGCCAGGTTGGACGGGGCTTTGAGCAACCTGATCTAGTGGAAGGTGTCCCTGCCTGTGGAAGGGGGGTTGGAACTACATGATATTTCAGATTACTTCCAACCAAACCATTCTATCATTCTATGAATACTATCAATTGAAATACTAAAAACACACCATAAAAAACACACCTTCGTTGTGATAAAGTTCTGTGCACAAAATGTTTTAAGTGCAGTTGAGTAAGCTGGTCCTATCTCAGAAGAGTTTAAGAAGGGGTAGAAAAAGTTCCCAGAAGAACTGCTTTGTGGACAAGGTACCAGTGATACTCCATTTACATTTCCAAGCCAGTTATATTAGCAATCATTTCCAAAAATCTAAATTTCAATGATTCTGTAGTAGCACAAGTTGAACAGGGAAAACAGCAGGCGAATTCCACAGGCAATTTAACTGAATAAATTTCAAAATTAATTGAATGTTAAAAAAACCCCAACAGCTTATTTTTACATCAATTATTTATTCTTAGGCTTTAAATTATAAAGCAATGAATTAAAGCTCTAAGTTTGCTGAATGCTTAGTGAAGTAGCCCTTGAAAACAGAATTTGCTAGACAAATTATGATTTTAATGTTTCAATGACTCACCAGACTATTTCTTAAAAGATCATTCCTTTCCTACCTTAGCATCTTTTCTGGGTGAGATCATCACAATCTCCAAAAAAGCCTAATAATCTTAAGAACATTACCTTCTCTCTATGGGTTTTAGCCAGAACTGATCTCCATGCTGTAGGTAAGGATCTTTGATCTAGATGGGCTATCTATATCTCAGACAGCTTTATATGTAACAGGTCATTTTCTTTGCCTTTGCTACTGTACTATGCATATTTTTTTCCTTGCACATGTTACAATTCTGGTATTAGAAATCACATGTATATATAAAAATATTATTAGCATCTACATTTTCGGTGAAATGTCTTGTTAACTTACATTCATTAGTGCTCAGGGCTTCTTCAAGATGAATGTAGAAATCAGACTTCTGCGCCAGTACTCCAAGGTTTACTACCTTTGACTAGACCATGAAAGTATAAGAGAGTGTACATGAATATAGAAACATATTTTTACATCTCAATTAGATTTTTTTTCCTTCTGACAGAATAAAAGACTTCAAGAAAGAAAGTATTAATATGTTAGAACTGGTACTTTAAAGTCTTTAGCAAGATTTCACTCAGCACTAAAAAGCATTTAAGAATTTTCTTTTAAAATACACAAAATAAACACTGTTATATTGATTCTTGTTTTTACCTGTGTAACATTTCCTTCCTCTGGAGCAATGTATCGGGGTATAAGACCAGGAACTGTTGGGATGAAGAAAGGGGCTGACTTGGGAACTTTTGGTGGCTCTCTTGGTTTGTTTCTTTTCTGTTATTTAGATATTTGAATTAAAATCATCATCATATTAATAACATGTGGAAATTTTTGTCCAGAATTTTATTTTTAAAATACTATGAAAACTGTAAGGACCAACTGATAACTAAAAACATAGGTAAAATGTTTTACCACTAAATATGAAGCTACTATTTAGAAGAAAAACAGCCCCTCTCCCAAATATCAGAAATTGTGAAAAGCACCATATAGCTGTCTACTGCTAAAACTTGAAAAATTATCAAATTTTGTGATTAGGTGAATGCAGCTCATAGAATAAAGGCAAATATATCTGGCTGTATACTAACATTTTTTGCGCATTCCCTCTTTTTGCAGTTATGGGAATGTCCAACAGTGACTTGGAGGCAGAACCTACAAGAGCTTTAAAGACACTTACTATCTGCATTGATATGGAAATATCTGCCTTCAGACAGCTATTCTGCACATTGCAGAAATAGTCATGGCAACAGTTATGAAAAAGTTCCTCCTTCTCAAGAATTCTTGAGCATCCAAGAGAATAGTTAAGATATCTGTCTGTTTTACATTACAGGAGGAACAGCCCTCATTTTACCTCCTTCTTAAAAAATACAGTCCAAATACTACAGTAGTTAAGAAATGGTGTGCCTATTATCATTACCTTGATAATATCAAGACTGAGAAGATTTTTCCACCTTGATTCTGGTAATGAGGAGAGGGTCACCAGCTGCTCTCCCAATTGCTCCGGTGAGACATATTCTATCATTTCATCCCATGTTTCTTCATCTCCTGCGACATCCACATCTTTCAAGAACACATATATTTTATGTACATACGTCACACTTATTTTTTTAAAAATCAAAACAACATGATTATTTCTTTTTTAATTTATGAAAAACATACTTAACAGCTGTATATAGGGGTGCTGAAAAGCTACTGAAGCAATCCTTATTAACCCTATGAAATATTAAATTTAAATTGTGAACAATCCAGAATTGGATTTTAGCAAGATTTTGAAGATTTAACCACTTAGGCAGATGATATAAAAGCAATTTATAGAAGTCCTAAAAGAATAACAATGGATTATTTTAAAAAAAATTATTAACTGTTTTAAAATATATACACAGCAATTTTAGTTCTAAGTTATAAATGTGTAAAATCTTTGCAACCTGTTCATAGGTATGACTGAAGTGGCACATGAAGATAATATCAACATTAAAGGACAGCATCACACAACAAAAGCTATGCAGTCTGTCATTAGTTTTCGCTAGATATCCTATGTGGTCTTGACCAAACACCTCTACTTCCTCTTCCTTTTTGCAAAATACTACATAGCTGAAACCATGAATGTGATAGAAATGCCTAAAACAACAAGGAAATGCAAACCATTAAACGCTCTAAATATCTAAACAGGAACTTTGCATTTGCTGAAGACAGAAAGTGAATTTAAATGTTCAGACAGAATTCGTTTATAGGATTAAGACATTCAAACTTTTGGGATTAAATCCTGTCTCCCTAAAAATAATTATGTGTCTAATAAAGCCATCATCAAGTATGTGCCTTCCTCTGTTACGTGGTCAATAGCTAGGTGTGTTTCTCCTCCAGATGGAGATCTAAATGCAGGCACTGATAAACTTGAGTAGACAAGACCTCCATCTAGAGGCCTTGAGAAGAACAACTACTTCTATCAAACGTATCAAAAATGCTATTTAGGCCTTTCTAGCACAGGTACATCGCAGGTCAGCTGAACCCAATTCTCTTGCCAACAAGACAATACACAACAGTGAAACTACCATGGCATACAGGCAGACAAAAAAGTTAGAGGAAAGTGGAACAAAGAACAATCCCCTTCCCTCCACCAAACAGTAACATTAGTTTCAAACTGGCCTCACAGGTGTCAAAACAGAAGGTATTATAAAAGTCTGGGATTAAATAAAGTCAGCAAACAGCACAGATGTTTTTATTACCTACAAAATCTCATTGAAGATGTGGAGAACACAGAAATGTAATTCTTTAGATCATAACATAGAAACATGACTAGATTATAGTAAGTAATATTAACATACGAGTAAGTATGCCAAAAATGGTAGAAACAACAGTTCAGACAAAGAATGCTAAAACCCAATGAGTTTTTACCAAGGAAGCAAACCATATTCTATTTGAAATATAATACCAAACTGAAAATAATACTCTTTCATCTGAAGATTACCTTGCACCGGGCAAGTGCTAGGGCGTGTCACCACAGATGGTTCATAATCTGCTGGAAGGGGCCGTAAAGAGACAACTGAATATAGAGAACGATTTGACCTGAAAAATAAGAACAGGCATTTTAAACACAATTTTCAGGTGACTGGAAACAAGATTTTAGACTTAATTTTCACTCCAGTCTAATGCTACTACACTATGGCAATTCACCAGGTTCTATTCCAGATTAATTTCCCTAATCTAGCAGATAAACAAGAAACGGAACATAGTGATACACATAAGCTGAAAGTCTGAAATATAAAAGCTATGCCCAAGTATTATTGCCAAGAATATTTAATACACACATATAAGAACATTTAACACATACAGCAGTATGATTACTTCAATCATTATCAGTTACTGTAAATTGTCTATCTAAAAAGCTTGCTTTGTACTAAATATGTACGATACATTATGCAAATATAAATGATTCATCCTGCTTTCACAGAATTTCAGAGTAGCACTATTAGCAAATTTTCTTCAGGTTTGGAACATACATACAATTTTTTCTGTCAATATAAACCAGGTCTAGGTAAACACACGTCATTATTCACAATGAAGCACTTTTACTTAAGCATAGAAAGGTCTAACAATTGAACACCCCTTGGACAAAACTACAGGCGACAAATGTAACCTGAAAGGTATAAAAAGATGTAAAAATCAGGAGGAAACAGAACTGAAACTTCTTACATCTTTGCTGATCTATCATTAATAAACAGAAATAATTGCAGCTTCCAAATTCTACTCAGAAGTCTCAGAGAACATTGTATAGAAAAAACCTTCAGAAAGTAACACTACATGAGCACTGAAATGTCAAAAGTGGTAAAAATTAGTAATACTAAGAGTTAAAGAAAACCTAAAAATTATAGAACATGATTTTTTTTAGAAACATTCAGAGAAGAGAGATAATTTAATTACCAGAATATGTATCTTAACTGCAAGAGATGTAAAGATCTACAAACCACAATATAAAATACCTGTTTTAACTAGAACCAGAGAAGACAAAACCATGGAGACAATACTTTGCAGAACCATTTTCTATTTGCAATAAAGGTCATTAAAAGAATTCTTGCTCATCTGAAATTCTGTGTAGAAATAGATATATTACATACTTACCACAAATAAATTCCAAGATCATCCACATGTGTTGAAGCTAGAAAATCTCCTGTAGGAGACATAGTAAGGCTCACAGCTGCTGAGTCTACCAAAAAACAATCTATGAGGCTAAGGTGAGAAAACACAACAGAGAAATTCTCAGCAAGATGAACTTGTTTATCTATGTGTATCTGAATTACAGCACAAATATGATTGAATGCAAGCAAGACACTGAAATTATGCATACATATTAGCGTATTAGAAGTATTCAAATACGACACACAAGCTTAGCCAATGAACAGCACTGTGTAATAAACCACTCACCTCTATAAAAGTCTCTAAAATCAGCTAAAGGTCATACATTTATGCTCCCTTCTTAGACACCTACATTCTGTAGAAAATATGATGAACCATTCATCCACATTCAACTCCTTATGCCTAAACACTAACCTTCTTAGTGGCCATAAATTTCATACCTCCAATCAGGCTTGTGCTGCTCTGACCTCATCTTTTAATGCTCTGACATTAATTGTCAACTCCCTCTCTCAAGATACTTCATAAACCTGGTTAACATTAGGACCTAATGTTCCTAAAGAATGAATGGTACACTGCAAAATTTGATTATCTGCCACAGTTTGACATTACCAGATCTTCAGTCTGATATACCATGCCTTGATTATTCCTTTCACTATTGCAGAAAACTGAAAAAATGCTACATAAAAAGAAAGTTAAAATATTCAGTAGTATGTGACTATTTTAACAATAAACCACTTTTCACTTCTGGATGATGCTGCAGATCCTGCATGATGCACACCCTAGTAGTTTTCCACTCAAGCCTGTATTCACAGCACTGCTTGTCACTTGTTGAGGTATAAATTTCAGTTACTTCCAACTGTAAGAAGCAGTTGAGTTTGACAACTAACAGTTCACTGAGAGAAAAAAAAAAACCACCAGAAGTAGAGCTTTGTTCTTGTTTAGAGTGCAAAATAAAAAGCAAAGTGAGAAGTGGTAAGAGCAGCCAGGTTCCACACCCCTGTTCTGTTCATTAAGCACAGAGAAAATATTGATGTAACACAGCAGTTTAAAATATAGAATCTTGTAGGCATGTGTTTTCTTGGGTACTGAGCACTGCTGTGATGATCTGACAAACCATGTTAAAAATAAAAGCCATTTTTTAACTTCAACAGAACGTTTCATTCTTTTTGCGTGCTCTTAGACCACATTACAAGTAAGAAGTAATCAGGCAAGAGCCACATCATTCACAGAATCACAGAATCATCTAGGTTGGAAAAGACCTTTCAACATAAAATATAACATGTACAATAATTATACATTAGCCTTTCAACATAAAATATAACCTGCTTTCAACATAAAATATACAAACACTAAATCCATAAATGCCAGAACATGTAACAGTTACACTAATATATTTTGCACACACTGCATAATAACTAGAAAATTTACCATAAATACTGTTTTTAGTTCAAATCCATCTTTTTACCACTATCTTTATCAGTAACTGAGAAATAAAGCAACTGTAAGGAACAACTGCAAAACAAAGTTAACATTAAATTAAATTTTTCTACTCACAGAATTTAAATCACAACTAAAATTACAGATTTGGGGCAGGGGGAGATCAATCCAGTATAGGAGAATGAGAGACATGCTTGTAATTTTTACACAAAATGTACAGTAATTGCCAAATGAATCCTACTGAGGTACTGAAGGCATTCACCTTTACACTTCCTACCTAACTACAAAAGTGGGACAATTGGCAGTATAAAACTGCTGAGCTCACAATATCAGTATATTTCTTACACAATTCTGTCTCAAGTACTCCATCCAAACTATAAAGAGTCAGCTGGTAACCTAATCTTGATTCCTTAATTTGTCTATGTAAGCTGTGCTGCAGAAAGAAAAATTTGCATAATGCCAAGGCTCCTGCTTGTAATTTTCTCAACACAAATTGGTAATTTTTTTCCCCAATTGTCAAAAAAGCCCTACATAAAAAACTTGCACTAGGAATACTTACTTTATGTAAGAATAGTTAAGCAGCATTCCCAAGTAAAAAAAAAAAGTTGTTCAATAAGTAAATGATATGACATCTATTGAAAGTCACTCAGTAGTTTTTGTAACCTAAGATTTAGTAATCTAAAAACATGTTTCCTATCCTTTTATAAGGACAATATCAAAGCTGAGTCTTTAGAATGTACAGTTTATAATCTGGTTCTATTTATAAGCAAACATACCACAGTAGAAATAAACCAAACATCTAGCTTTTTATTAAATATTATTCTTTTTAATACACTCCTCTGCCTACAGTTATGGGAAAACTTTTCCTTTAAATTCTGGAAGAACAATTTCACCTAACTACTTTCAAAAACAGGGTTTGTCATGTACCTGTCTAGATTTCAGCTTGACCAGAATTTCTTGTAGTTACTCAGAGAGAAGAGGCAAAATATTTACTTAGGTGTCACATGCAAACAGGAACTACTTTTAGATTACTTTAACACCCCCCCACTCCCACCCCCCGTATTAATGGATTCTTATTGCAAAGTGTTATGCTGTTAAAGAAATGAAAGATACAAGTAACATTTCTGAAGTTTTATAATTAATATCACAATTTTTTGTAGGCATATCATTTTGGAAAGGAAAGAGGGTTAGAAAGGTCAAACAGTGTTAATTTCCCTCCCATTTATACCGGAAAGAAGACAGTTACTGGCCATCTTGTCCCATTTTAGACTAGTGTCATTCATCATGCAAGAACGGGTCAATTGTTTGTTGAGATTGAACACACTTTTCACAGTAAAATGAAAACTTTTACAGTGTACAAGATTATTTACCAAATCACTCAAAAGAAGTAATCAATCCAAATGAAACCATTCAGTCTCAGGTATGACCAGAGCTGCACACTGCATAACACTACTTTAAATTACTAAAAATCTATCTGACATAACGCTAAAAGAATACACTGGCAGAATTCAGTTACTTTACAGCCTGTTTTTTTCTAGGCTCCTCCTGAGCTTCTTATGTATACTTGTGTACTTCTTGGCCGAATTTCGTTCTGGGAGAATATTAATCACAGTGGATCATAAAAGAGTATTTTTGGCAATTGCAAGCATGCACAAATGAAAATTATAAATGAAGTAAATCTTTAGTGTGTTGCTAAAACAAATGGAACTGAGAACAGGCTTCTATTTACAAAACAACTGGAGTACTGCATCCAACTCTGGGTGTCCCAGCACAAGACAGACATGAAGTTAGAAAAGATCCAGGAAAACAATCAGAAGGCTGAAACACGTTTCCTATGCAGAAAGGCTGGGACAATTATGGTTGCCCACCCTGGAGAACAGAAGGTTCCAAGGAGACCTTCTTGTGGCCTTTCAATACTGAAAGGGGGCTTTATAAGAAAGACTAAGAGAGACATTTTAGCAGGGCCTGTAGTGACAATACAAGAAGCACTGTTTTTGAACTGAAAGAAGGTAGGTTTAGACTGATATAAGGAAGAATTTTTCTATGATGAGGGTGCTGAGACACTGGAACAGGTCACCCAGAGAACATGTGGATGCCCCCTCTCTGGAAGCATTCAAGATCAGGTTGAATGAGGCACTTTGAGCAAACTGCTCTAGTGAAAGACATCCCTCACCAACTCCAGGGGAGTTGGACTAGACCTCTGAAGGTTGTGTCTAACTCAAACCATTCTATGACTCTATGAAAATCTCAGCATATCACAAAACAATCTACCTTAAGCAATCTCTTGCCATTTAGATTACAGTGCTGCTTCCAGACAAAGAAAAAATTCACACTCATTTACACTACATGAAAACTCTACGTTTCAACATTAGATCTTCAGGACAGTTTTCTTCTGTATACACAGTAAAAGGCACATATTGGTAGCATGACACGCAACTAAAATACTGGGTACTGAGTTGATACTCTATGGACAACTTTGAAGATCAGTCAGTACAGACTGGTGACAGATATTGTAGCCAGGAGGCTTTTTGCCACAACAGACAGAAGAGGGATTATAATAAATTTCTGCTCCATGTTTAGCTGACTCACCATCCAGAGGGAAGGTCCCAAGTCTTAATGGTACAGTCCATTGATGAAGTTACTAGCCAACGACCATCAGGACTGAAAGTCTAAAATAAAATAGTCAATTTAATGGCACAACTGTCAAGTCAGGAGGTCCTGTTTTACACAATTCAAGATTAGACTGCAACGTAACAGCAGGATGAAATGGTCTGTCCATAAAACGTAACTGACATCACCATACTGAAAACAAGACAAGGACAGAAATGGAAATTATTTCAGAGCAGGTTTAAATACATGACACAGGATACATCTGGCTGTTAATAAAAGCATTTTGGTCATCACTTTTACATTAAATGATGAAAACCACTGATCATAAAACTAAAAAACTCAAATAAATACTTACTAGCATTTAGAATTAAATCAGAAGCTAAAATGAGCACTACAAAGCACTACTACACAAGATATAAAATAAGGAATTATCAGTGCATTGCACAATCACAGACCCATTTACGCATTTTATTTACCCGGCTCAGCTTTTCCACATATGCAGTTAAAACTGTTGCACAATTTTGCTCCTCAATACTCTTTTCATTACTCTTAATGCTTTATTTTCTTAAACCCAAAATTAGCTTGTTGCAAAGTGTCCTAGTTCAGCTAGGATAGGGTTAAGTTTCCCCAGCAGAGAGAGGGAAGGGATCTCCAACCTCAGGTCCAGGCATGGTAACACAGGAACTTTTTCCTTTGTGGCTTTGGTGGCGGGGAGCATCATGAGCGAGCTCTCTGTAACCACTGCGGTATTTCTCTGTATATTTATTGTCTTGTTTACTGTTATTGCTGTTTATTGTTGTTATCATTGTTACTGTTGTTGTTCAGATTGTTTATTACACTGTTGTATTAAATTTCTTCTTATTTTAACCCGGGGTTTGTGCCTCACTGCCAGCCTGAACGGCTGAGGGTGGGGGAGGGGCAACGGCAACGTGATCTCCGGTCCTGGCAGGGCCTAAACCAACACAGCCTTTTTGGCGCACCAACGTGGGGCACAAATTGGGTTGAAATAAGATTCAAAAACAGACAGACCCTGACCAGAGTGTGTTAGAGCAATCTGTTGGGTGTAATTTCTTTTTCTGTTTGTATTTGTTTGATAAGAAAATGTTTGCAATGCTGGCCCACTTGCTTGCGTGGTGGGGCTAGATTAACCCTTATATCCAGTGTATGATGCCAGTGCTGGCGTTTGTTATCGGTGGAAAATGTATAAAGGGTCTTATGCTGAGGTACTGGCTACTGACTGCTTATAATGCCTTTGTATCGCTGGGGAGGCGGGGGGAGGGCCGGCACCTGTTTGCTGCCTGGGCTTTTGTTAAGGGTCTCATCCCCTCTATGGATGAGCCAGGGGAAGAGACCCTCTCAGTTTCCAAGAGTTTCAGTTATCCTTGGAGCCTGCAGGCCAGTGTGATTGTGGCACAATGCTTTCTGAATGTCTGCCTGATTTTGGTGTTGGCCATGCGGCACTTCTCTAACAATAGAAGTGCCCGGAAACCTGCCCCGAGGTCAGATAACAGTGAGTGGCAAGGGGTGTGGGAAAAGATGGGCAAAGGCCTGAGACGGTGGGCACCCCCAATGCTTTGGAATTTCACTCCCGAACAAATGCAGAGCCCTGAGAAGCTGATGGAGTGCTTAGAAAGGGTGTGTTACCAAGGTGGCAAAACCCAGAAGACACAATTTGCTGCAATGTGTTCGGGACTTGCCCATGCCTACCGTGTCCTCTTTAATACCACTCACTGCCCTCAGGGGAAAGAAAAGGCTGCACAATGTGAGAGTGAAGTTACTGGTACAGTATCTAGGCCCGGGGAACAGGCAGAGCCAGTATCAGTCATCTCCACCAGCACAGCGACTGAGCCAGAGAGCCAGCCAGTGCCCGTGCCAGTTGCCCCGATACAGAAAACAAAATATACCAGAAAGTCAGCCACAAAGTAGGGGATGGGGATGAGCCACGCCCAGCACGGAACAGGAGGAAGGGCCAGAGGTGATCATCTGATCTCTATCCCTGACTGAGCTGCGAGATATGCGGAGAGATTTCGGCCGCCTGGGAGGCGAGCAGATTTGCACCTGGCTGCTCCGATGCTGGGACAATGGAGCCAGTGCTTTTGAGATGGAGGGGAGAGAGGCCAAGCAGCTGGGATCTTTGGCCAAGGAGGCTGGCATTGATAGGGAAATAGGGAAACAGACTCAAACCCTCAGCCTTTGGAAGCGACTCCTGCTCAGTGTAAGGGAGAGGCACCCCTACAAGGATGATATCCTATGTCAGCTAGGCAAATGGACCAGCACTGAGAAAGGCATCCAGAACCTCAGGGAACTGGCTGTGTTTGAGATGATCTATGGTGATCTGAATGATGAGCAGTCACCCATGGACCCAGATCAGGCCCCCTGCACACACCTGATGTGGCGAAAGTTCCTGAAGAGTGCACCAGAAGCACACTCGAAAGCATTGGCAATAGTGTCCTGGTGGACAGACACCCACACTCTGACAGTGGATGGAGTGGTTGGCAAGCTCCGGCAATAAGAGGGAAATCTCCCTTCATCTCAACATTCCTGGGTCTCAGCTGTGGAGGAACTGTCTCAGAGGGTCCAGAAAATGGAAGAGGACATGTCCCACATTCTACCTGCACGGGCTGATGTCTCAGCCATTAGAAGTAAACGTTTCCCCACCCAAGAGAAAGGCAGCAGAAGGTACACAACACGAGGCACCCTGTAGTTTTTTCTCCACGACCATGGAGAAAACGCGAGGAGGTGGGATGGACAGCCCACTGCCGCACCAGCTGCATGAGTAGAGCAGCTGAAAGGGAAGACCATAACGAAAAGGGGAGTCCTTCAAGAAAAGAGCAGCTCCAGTGTCCAGTCAGAAATCTCCCAGACAGAACAGAATGGCCAACGTTATGTCTGACCCTCTTGAGGGGACCAGTGAATCATTCTTGCAAGAAGGGAGTGATGATGAGCAGGATTAGAGGGGCCCTGCCTCCAGCCAGGTGGAGGAAAGGGATAATCGGATTTACTGGACAGTGTGGATCCGATGGCCTGGCACGTCAGACCCACAAGAGTATAAGGCTTTGGTGGACACTGGCGCACAGTGCACCCTGATGCCATCGAGCTACAGTGGGGATGAATACATTTGCATCTCCGGAGTGACAGGACATGCTGTCCTGACCCTACTGGAAGCTGAAGTGAGCCTGACTGGGAAGGACTGGCATAAGCACCCCGTTGTGACTGTCCCAGATGCCCCGTGCATCCTGGGCATAGACTATCTCAGGAGAGGGTACTTCAAAGACCCAAAGGGTACCGGTGGGCTTTTGGTGTGGCTGCCCTGGAGGAGGTTGAACATTGCTAACGCGTTCTTCTCCATTCCGATAGCGCCAGAGTGCAGGCCACAGTTTGCGTTCACTTGGAGAGGCATCCAGTACACCTGGAATCGATTGCCCCAGGGGTGGAACCACAGCTCCACCATTTGCCATGGACTGGTCCATACTGCACTGGAGAAATGTGGGGCTCCAGAACACCTGCAGTACATTGATGACATCATTGTATGGGGGGACACAGCCGAGGAATTCTTTGAGAAAGGGAAGAAGATAATTGAAATCCTCCTGAAGGCCGGCTTTGCCATTAAGCAAAAGAAAGTTAAGGGGCCTACAAGGGAAATTCAGTTCCTAGGAATAAAATGGCAAGATGGGCGTTGCCACATCCCAAGGGAGGTGATAAACAAGATAACAGCCATGGCCCCACCAACCTCTAAAAAGGAGACTCAGTCTTTCCTGGGCGCTGTGGGGTTCTGGAGGATGCACATCCCGAACTACAGCCTGATTGTGAGCCCTCTCTACCACGTAACCCGTAAGAAGAACGATTCTGAATGGGGCCCTGAGCAACAACAATCCTTTGAACAAATTAAGCGGGAGATTGCCCAAGCAGTAGCCCTTGGGCCAGTCCGGGAAGGGCAGGAGATTAAGAACATGCTCTACACCGCAGCCGGGGAGAATGGCCCTACCTGGAGCCTCTGGCAGAGAGCACCTGGGGAAACCCGAGGCCGACCTCTAGGCTTTTGGAGCCGGGGATACAAAGGCTCTGAAGCTAATTATACACCAACTGAGAAGGAGATCCTGGCAGCGTACGAAGGAGTTCGGGCTGCCTCAGAAGTGGTCGGCACTGAAACACAGCTCCTCCTGGCACCCCGACTGCCGGTGCTGGGGTGGATGTTCAAAGGAAAGGCCTCCTCCACACATCATGCAACAGATGCCACGTGGAGTAAATGGGTTGCATCGATAACACAACAGGCTCGAATAGGGAACCCCAGCTGCCCAGGGATACTAGAGGTGATTACGAACTGGTCAGAGAGCAAAGATTCCGGGATGTCACCAGAACAGGAGGTGACACATGCTAAGGAAGCCCCACCATATAACGAGCTGCCGGATGAGGAGAAGCGCTATGCCCTGTTCACTGATGGGTCTTGTCGCATTGTGGGAAAACATCGACGATGGAAGGCTGCTGTATGGAGTCCCACACGACGGGTCACTGAAGCTGCTGAGGGTGAATCGAGCCAGTTTGCAGAGGTGAAAGCCGTCCAGCTGTCTTTGGATATTGCTGAGCGGGAAAAGTGGCCAAGGCTCTACCTCTACACCGACTCGTGGGCGGTTGCGAATACCCTGTGGAAATGGCTGCAGCAATGGAAGCAGAACAACTGGCAACGTAAGGGTAAAACCGCCTGGGCTGCTGAAGTATGGCAGGACATTGCAGCCCGTGTGGAAAACCTCGTGGTGAAGGTGCTCCATGTGGATGCCCATGTACCCTAGAGTCGGGCCACTGATGAACATCGACACAACCAGCAGGCAGACCAAGCTGCTAAGATCAGAGTGGCTCAGGTGGACTTGGACTGGCAGCGCAAAGGTGAACTGTTCATAGCCCGGTGGGCCCACGAGACCTCGGGCCACCGAGGTAGAGATGCAACATACAGGTGGGGTCGAGATCGAGGGGTGGACCTCACCACTGACACCATTGCAGAGATCATCCACAGATGTGAGACGTGTGCTGCAATCAAACATGCCAAGCGGGTGAAGCCCCAGCGAAATGGAGAGCGATGGCTGAAATATAGATATGGAGAGGCCTGGCAGATCGACTACATCACACTGCCACAGACCCGCCACAGGAAGCGCCACGTGCTCACAATGGTGGAAGTAACCACTGGATGGCTGGAAGCTTACCCAGCGCCCCACGCCACTGCCCGGAACACCATCCTGGGCCTTGAAACCCAAGTCCTGTGGCCACACGGCACCCCAGAGAGAATTGAGTCAGACAACGGGACCCACTTCCGAAACAACCTCATAAATGCCTGGGCAGAAGAACACGGCATCGAGTGGGTCTACCATATCCCCTACCACGCACCAGCCCCTGGGAAGATCGAGCGCTACAATGGACTGTTAAAAACCACATTGAAAGCACTGGGAGGTGGGACCTTCAGAGACTGGGACATGCTTCTAGCAAAGGCCACCTGGCTAGTCAACACGAGAGGATCTGCCAGTCGAGCTGGCCCGGCTCAGTCAAAACCTCCACGTGCTGTAGATGGGGATAAAGTCCCTGTGGTGTGCATGAGGAATATACTGGGAAAAATGGTCTGGTTTAGTCCTGCGCCAGGCAAAGGTAAAGGCAAACCCATCCACGGGATTGCTTTTGCCCAAGGACCTGGGTGTACCTGGTGGGTGATGCAGGACAATGGAGAGGTCCGATGTGTACCACAGGGGGACTTGATTCTGGGTGAGAACATGCCGTGAATTATGCTGTGCCTTTGTAAATTGTTCTTTTGTTATTGTTAACTGCTAAATGGCAGCTGGACCTGACGCAGATGGTATAGAATAAAGGGGTGGATTATGTCCTGGTTCAGCTAGGATAGGGTTAAGTTTCCCCAGCAGAGAAGGGGGAGGGATCTCCAGCCGGGTTATTCATACCATGCTGAGGTCAGGTCTGGGCATGGGAGCGGGGGAACTTTTTCCTTTGTGGCTTTGGTGGCGGGGAGCATTGCGAGCAAGCTGTCTGTAACCATTTGCAGTATTTCTCTGTATATCTTCTGTCTTGTTTACTGTTATTACTGTTTATCACTGTTATCATTGCTACTGTTGTTGTTCAGATTGCTTATTACACTGTTGTATTAAATTTCTTCTTATTTTAACCCGGGGTTTGTGCCTCACTTCCAGCCTGAACGTCTGAGTGTGGGGGAGGGGCAACGGCAACGTGGTCTCCGGTCCTGTCAGGGCTTAAACCACCACACAAAGTTACAGTAAAATCCCAAAGCACACTGAAAATACATGGCCATTTGAACATTATACATTTTCACTTGAAAGCTAACATGGCCAAAACTACTGTAGAACTACAACTTTACTATTCACAGCTGAACATAATGCTCAGTAAATTACACAGAGAAATTCGCCATCGTTAAAATGAATTAGGTATTTGTCTATGTCATCTGTTACAGAAAATGAGTTAACAATTACCATGTCATTAATCCGTCCATGGTGTCCTGTGAATGTCCTGACAATCTTCCTGGTTTCTATATCCAAAACCTTAATACTGAAGTCATCCAAGGCAATTCCCAGAATACCACTGCCAAGAATCATTAACATGTATGATAATGATTAGAGACAAGAAATAAAACCAACACTCTAACGTTGCTCCAAAAATCTTTTATCCCGAGATAATCTCAGATAAACAGCATTACATTCCTTCAGTCTAATGAAATGTCTGGTAGTCGTTTTGTCAACTAGAAGTCAGTTGTATTTCAAAGCATCAGAAATTTACATTTTATTAGAATATCTGGTTGCCATCCTAGACTTACATACTTCCAGCAAAACAACATGCACATGAAATAGCTTCAGTTTCTTACCTGTCTCTGTGAAGCAGGAGTTCACTTGGAGAAGAAGAAAGCTCAGTGGAGTAAACAAGATGTTTAGTTTTGAATTTCCAAAATTTAATTAATCCTTCACTACCAGCTGTGATTACCAGCTGGTTTAATCCATCCACTGCTACCCCCCTAATGGCCCCCTCATGTGCTGCAAATCAAGGGAAAAGAAAGTTGTGTTTCAGAACTTAAACATAGCATAGAAATCAGCAGAATGTCAAGCACTATTCTCTATGTATTTGCCTAAC
Organism: Athene noctua; assembly: GCF_965140245.1. Lineage (NCBI taxonomy): Eukaryota > Metazoa > Chordata > Aves > Strigiformes > Strigidae > Athene > Athene noctua. The sequence continues at coordinate 35,098,906 of NC_134077.1, forward strand.
TATACTAAATGAGAAGTAAGCATGTGACAAAATTCTAAAGCCACCTGACAAGACTGCTCAAATATTAGAAGTTTCTTGAACAGTACAGAAACCAAATTGTTTTGAAGTAAGCACCTATAATACAATAAAGAGCTATGAGTAACTGAAGCAAATACTAGCTTTTATTTCTGTTTTCAGTTTGGGGGGATTTTTCTAAATGTGAGATTTGAGGGACTTTTTGAAATCACTTACGGAATTCCTCCAGGGGGCCTGACCACTCCAAACAAAATTTAAAGCTTCAGTTCTGGCATGATGTCTGGGAGTTTCCTATGTTACTTTACATTGCAATCTAAAGATAAGGCATAGCTCCTCTGGTTTTGGATCAATTTTATTTCTTAACCTACACCTAGGGCTACTGGCCAGTAACCAAACTTAAAAAATTCATCCCACTATCAAGCAATTATGTTATTAGGGGACCTTGTGGCTTTTAAAAGCCCAGTAAGATTTAAGGATTCATGTGGACTCTCTCCTTGTTTCTACAACAAAAAAAATTCAGATCGCAAGGGTATTAAAAATTGCAGACTTACAAAGCAGCAGCAAACACACGTGACAAAACATGACACGAAATATGTATGCATTTACTGTCACTTACATTAAGTACTAAGTTTGCAGCTGGGTAATCGAAAATAATAGCATATGCAAAGAACTACGCTTGCTTATGATTTCCATTTCCCAGGCATGTAAAGTATTATTTCATTATTAAGCAGGGAGCACAAAACAGATGGTAAAATTTATCTCAGACATAGAACCCTGTAACAAGAAGCCAAGTACTACAAATGTGATTATTTCAAAAGGAGCTGAGACCAGAGGATCTCATTTTAGTGCTAAACATTTTGGTTACTGACAGTTTTGTGTTAATTAAAACAAACATATGCTAACATCAGAGCTGTTAAAACTAGTAGGGATCCTGTTCTTCACAGTAGGTTTAAGATTATTTCTGATTACAGTGCAAGATAAGACAATTAGAGTAATTAGAAAAACTTTAAAAATTCCCAAATTCTATGTTGAATTTCCTAGATGACAGAACACCAGGTAGTTACTGCTCTGTTAAGAGTTAGTATTTTAAAAGTGTAGCAATTCTTACCTCTTTCTTTGCCGTAAAGACCTCTGTGAATGCCAGACTGCATGTTATACACATCTACCCGTCCAGTTGACAGCCCAATTACAGCAAAGTTCCCACATGAGGTCATGTCAACTGCCTTTCAAGGGGGGAAAAAAAAAAAACAAAACCAAAACCTATGAAAACAACTTTTAAGTGTATATCTAATTAGCAAAGTTCTTAGCAGATATGTAACGTGAATACAAAAAACTAATATGTTTTTATTAGATTTCTTCACAGAAAACCGCACAGAACAAACAACAGAATATCTCAAAAAAGTAGAAGGGAGCTTTTAAAATAAGCAAATAGTCAACAAGTAACAATACGGCAGTGCATGCTTATGAAGGGTAAGGAAATACACTTAGTGACATCCATCATAAGTTGTATCTAATAATATCAATACTGTAACCTAAAAGACTAACCTATACAATCAAAACATCCACAAATTCCATCTCTAAGATAAAGTCCAAGCATGACAAATTAAAGCAAGAGTTTAAATAGCAAGAAACAAAGAAACAATGGTCTAGATGTCACTGTAAAGATACAGTCCTAAGAATCTACTAGTTAAAAGAAAACCAGAGATTTTTAACTCCACTGACCTCAGTCTACCACTAAGCATAAGGTCTGAAAACAATTTATCACAAGGTACAGCAGCAGTATGAATGCCTAGCACATGAAGTATGCTACAGTAATTACTTGTCTTGAAAGTCTGTAAGCCTCAATAAACATTTATATCTCTTTTATTGAGTGTTTGACTTTCATTGCATCCAGCTCAAGTTGTAAAACATTTTAGAGGGAATATCCTGCCTGCAATTTGGAAATACATTTTTCCATATTGCCCAAAAATAAAGTATCTTCAGCAATTTGTATTCACAGAGTTAAGTTTATCATCACAGGCATATAGTCAACTCTACATCACTATGACAGATTACAGGCAAACACCAACTATCTGAATCATAAAATAAAATCTGCACTTAACCTAGGTGTTTAAGGAAAAAAATGAATGTGGCATTTTTCTTAAAACCATATGCATTACAAAACAGATAGTAGGACACACTGAGCTGGCAGAAAGCCTTTTCAAAGCAACTAAAACTCATCTAAATAATGTAGTAGCATATACTGTAATGTTGAAAAAGCATTATCCAAAATAAACTTACTGTTGCATATATATCAATAGGTTTGTGCTTGCTAAATTCTTCTGGCCTCAGTTTATGAGCACCCATGGAAGTTTTCTGATAGTTCCAGGTTGTACAGGTTATGTACCCTTGATGGCAGGCAACAATATTATCCCAGTCACTCTGATGTGCCACCTCTGCAATGTAACACTTGCATTTTAGAAACAATAATTCTAAAGTCAAGTAACTTCTGATATCACAAGAAAGAGTACTTTGAAATACCTTTAGGCAGAACTGTTCATAGTTAGCGTTCTTGTTGGAGAGTCAAAAGGCTACTATTCAGAAAAAAACACACAGCAAACCCTTGTGCACACGCTAGTGTAACTAAAATGCTAACAAAACCACAAACATTTTTTGGGTGTATTTCATGTCTTTGTATATTTGAGTCTATGCAGTTTGAAAAGCGTATTTATAGCTGAATAGCTTAAATTTCTCAACCTGTATACATTTCCAGCTAACTCTCTAAACTGTTTCTTCAGCTGCTGAAACAGCAGAAGTCACTAGATTAACAATTTAAATAAGTGTTGAAGAGTTAAATCTGCTTCACATAATAAAAGACTTCTGCATTTGCAGGAAAATCATTCTTCAAAAGCTCAGTATCCAAACTTTGTAGTCAAATATGGTATGTGAGGATGTAAATAATGAGTAGGTTTGAGTTCTTTTCTGGAATTAATACATTAAAAAAGATTGAGAGCTTGAAACTGAAATTAAAAAACAGTCAGGTACAAACTGGTTCACTTCACCAAAGACAATTTACCTACCACACACACCCCAACCCACCCCCAATTAAATAAACTGTACTTAAATAAATGTTTTCTTACGTTTCTAAACACATTTAAGGTAGTTCTACCTTAAATCAACCAGGAAGGTCTAATATTAATTTTAAAAGTGCACATATACACACACACACACATATTTGCAACATGTACAGATAGTCTGTATCACTGAAATCTGCTATATAAATGCCACGCTGCCAAACAGCTACAAATGTTTCAACATATGAAACAATTAACCATCCTCAGAAGACAAAGCAATAGCTACATTTACAACAAAACAGACTTCAAGTCTGAAAAGGACGTCATTGATTTAAAGAAACACATTTTGATGAAGTAAAGGTAACTGCAATTCTGCTTCAAAAAGTTAGGCTCACTATCTGCTCACTACATTACAAATGAACAGAGTAACTGAAATTTGACTTTGAACAGTGACTCAAATAAAAGAACTAAGGAACCAAAATCAAGAAGTGTAACTACGATTTCCTCGGGTGACAAAGATTTTCATCTCACTCTTTAATTCCTGGTTCTCCAGCCTGGAATATGTACACGAGAAGACTCTGGCTCCCATGCTGGAGATTTTCAGGCCAAGAGGCCATTATACAGAAATACATATGAAATAAAATGCTCTCTTTTGAAATAATACAAAAGTTTAAGAAGTCATTTGAAACTGTCACTCAACAGCTCATGAAGGGCCACAGAATCTCAATAGTCTGATCCTGATACAGCATGGGCTTTCAAAACAGTACTGTCTTGAGGGTTAAAAGACACAATAAAAACATGATGAGCTCTGTAAAGTATCTCAAAGACTACTTACCTGAAGCAAAGACTGTAATTGGTGGAAGAACCATCGTATCAAGCTTAAGACCTTTCTTTTTTGATTTCTTTTTGTTAATTGAACCTTAAAAAAAAAAAGTGTTTCAGTCTCATGGCTAGATCTGAGAATAATGGTTTAAAAAGGATTGTTTACTACATGTAAAGTTCCTATTAAACTTTTAAAAAATTGGCTTACGTTAGCACTGTCATTACCTAGGATTTGAAGGGCTAAGAACGATAGAGTCCCTATCAAAATTCATGTGATGCTGAGCAAATCACTAGCCTACTACATTCACTGATACACTAGTTAACCCATTTGTTCCAGGATCTTGTGCTGACATCCTGGGGCAGAGATCTCCTCATCACAGCTAAAACCATGGTCATACGGACATGAGTATATAAAGCAATATGACACCCTGCCCTTTCAATAACCAAAGAATCAGGAATTTCAAATTTATGCCCAAAGGATATATATAATCAATTAATCTACGTCTGTCTAGTCAAACCTATCTAAATACATGTATACTAATATATATATAGATATTTAAAACTAAGAATTATTTTAGTCTTTCTGAGCCTTGTTCTCTTGAACTGTACAAGTGCCCCTTAACCATGGCACTGTGTGGAAGGTATGTTTAAATTAAACCACATTAAATCAAAGGAACTACAGTCAAGAAATATGAACTAACTAATAATTTAGTCAATTGAATAGAAGCAGAATGAGGTAAAAGGTTGTAATTATGCACGCTGAAATGTCAGCTACTGCTTCACACATTTTTAATACAAAAGTCATGCCCAAAATTTCTCATGGGGAAATAACATACACTGCCAGACTACAGAAATTACTTAAGTACAAACAAATCTGAGAGTACACTTTATACACAGCAAGAAGGACTGAGTCTGCAGAACAACTACAGCAAATAGCTTTCATACAACAGTTACAGTGAAAATAAGGCCTACCTAATGTTTTAGCTCCTGTTTACATAAATACTTTTCAGGGCTTTTTTCACCAGTACTTGTATTTTCACTGAAACACTTACCACGTCCTAAACTTTTATTGAACTTTTCATGAACTGTTGAAAAAGACTGCAGTGTCCCATCTTGACCTGACAAAATATTAGCAGAGAGAAGAACAAAAATCAACTTTCTGTTTACTCACAAGCTATCTGAACAAGAAAAGCAGAAAATAAGCAGTAAGAAACCTCAAATACCATAACCAATTCTTTACTAAAGGTTTTGGTTCAAGAAAAATTACAGACACACTATAAGCAGCAGAACTAATGGAGCCTAATTTTCTATGGCCTATATTCCATTCCTACTATTTTGCCCCACACATCATCAGAATGACACCTCCTTTATGGACATCTTCTCCATGCTCAATTCCTCTGTCCCCTCTCCTTTTTTCACCACAATATCCAGCTGTTCACAGCTTTCCATGATTAAAACCTTAAATAAACTGTTACATTCTCAGGTACCTCCATAATACTTCCAAAGTTTTCCAATGACCTTATATACTCCCTCACCAACTATAATAATTCCTTTCTTTATCCTTTGTCTAATCAACACACCCTGTGGCTGTTTAAGAACTACATCTAGATAGGCCAGTAAACTAACACAAACAAGAATGACAAAGGCTGAATTGTCCATCTTTCCTGTAAACCAGGACACTAATGAGTCTTCCCTCCTCTACCCAGTGAGCAATATTCACAGAACTGATAGGAATTTAGTTTAATGGATGGAGAGAAAGCTCAAATTTGAAACTAGTAAAACTTTGTGGGGGACATGGACAAGGCAGAACCAGAAACGAACAGAAAATTAATTGCACAATGCAAGTAAAATTAAAGGCACTGAGATGATTTTTAAAAATCAGAAGAATCACAAAACATTTTTACTAGGCCAAGCAAGTAAGGAAGCAGAAAATTAGTCGAAGCAAACTTAAAGAATCTGAAAGACATTGGAACAATTTTAGTATTCAAGCAACCTTTACATGCTGCTATGATACAGAAGTAAGGATGTATATACTGGGAACTGGGAGAAATGTTAAGCAGGATGAAAGCCAGTGACATTAGTGAAATTTTACGAAGTTAATATGTGGAGATGCCTGTTTCTGCCTCTGTACCCTCTCCATATGTTTTAGTACAGTTAACAAAGCAGTAAACCGCAAAAGCAAATGTGAGAATTTGTTAAGCTGTCCTCGATTGTTACTGTGGTTCATCTGGTGTGAGCTGAATTACTGTCAAGTAACTAGTTACTTGAATCCAAGTTACAAGTTGGACAACCAGCAAGAGATCTTACTTAGCCCAGGTGGTTTTAGTGCAGTGTATCACTGTGCCATATTAAGTGTAACATTCTTCAAACTGTGGTGTAATGTTTCCAAATGTTGTCTGTGTAGACGGTTTCATTACTTCAGAGCAGTTAAAGATTAGGTGAAGAGTCTTTATCATTCCAGTACTGAAGTGTTCTGGGCCACAGAACAGTCTGACCCCTTCACTTCCTAAGGGGTCTATTTATCGATTTTTAAATTTGCTAGTTCCTAATGAAGAGTACTCATTTATGCATTTTTACACTTTTAGATGAGTATCTTGGTAACAAGCAACCTTGGGAATATGTATTACAGACACCATTAAGCTGTAACAAATTACAAAGACACTGCAAAGCCTGTTCAAACCAGTGGGAAAAGCAGAGTGGATGATTTTTTTCCCCTCTCACAACAGGATTTCCCTAGTTGTCAGAGGTTTTCATTTTGATCAGCTCATAGTTCCTTAGCAAATAATGAAATAAATTTTATTCATCATGCATATAAATGCGGGTGACAAAAACAGCTCCTAAGCTTTTCTGCTTGTAACTACTTTTCAGCTTACCTGCTGATATATGTACCTCTGGAAACTACGAAACAATTTGATACAGTAACGATACTGTCTACACTAATCACTTACTCTGTTTAATAAATATACATACCTAACACATGAAATATAATCTATTGTATTAATAAAGCAAAACCACTTAGCCCTGCATGTTGTCTTTATCACAGCAGGAAATTAGACTGAAGAGTAAGAATGAGAATTCATACCTGCACTAAGAATTTGCTCTCCATTTTGCCCATGGTATCTGATTTTTGTTGGTGGTGCACTATGTCCCATTCGGCTTCTCAGTATACGTCCTGTACCACCAGGTCCATCAAAAATCCACACCTGCCTCCCCGAAAAGAGCAGAAAAACAAAGCTGATAAAACATGTGCTCTGTCAGTAATTACATCTCTTGACAGTGGAAAAGGCTTAGCTGGGCGCTGGTGCAGCAAACTTCACACACTGGCTTTCATCCCCACTCCTAAAACTGTGAAGTTTCCACCACAGCAGTTGATTGTTTCCCACTGTTCATTCTGCCCCTTCAACTGACATCAGAGGACAAGCAGCACAAGGGACTTTCATCAGCAGTAACTGCCCATGACCCAGAACATTCTAGAAACAGATCAAGATTTAAGATAGTGCACCAGGATCTAGAAAAGTGGATCTGAAACTTTGTTCTTCACGGCTATCAGGAAGCAATATATGAAGCAATGACATCCTGGTATTAAACCCTTAAACTGCCCCACTACAGATCAACCGAGAGTTCAAATTCAGTAAACTGAGTTTTGTTGTATTTGTTTCATTTGAGAACTGCTACTTCAATCCAAACTAAACATTTATACTTTGGAGGTCAAGAGAAAAAAAACATAACAACAGATAGCAGCAATTATTGTAACTCACCCGTATAGCATTATCAGCACCATTAGTAATAAGAAGTGGCTCTCCAGGGACAAATGACATACCAGCTATTGCTGTGGAATGGGCATCTTGCATTTGACACATGAGCTTCTTCTCTTCTAAATCCCACAAAGCAATATGCCCAACTGGGCTACCAGCTGCCATTACGGGGTGTCCATCTGCTCAAAACAAAAAAGTTTAAAAGGTTTGTTTACCGATATTCAGCTCATCCCTGTTGACTTCTCACATCTTAAAACCGATGCAAGAAAAGGCTACAATTCTCAAGCTGATTCTGAAAATAGGATATGTTTTAACTGAAATATTCTAGTATTTCAAAATAGAAAAGAAACAAAGCTCACTGATAATAAAACCAGTATTTTTTTTTCCTATCTGGTAATATATCTAAATCCAGCAGCCGATGTCAGAGGTTTTGCTTGAAAGCACAGGATATATTGTACCTGTATCATTTTCAAAAGTTACTCTATACATCAGATTCTACCCCAAACTTATTAGCCTTCACACTTCAGGATGAGAGCTGCTGTATTACCACTCTAGAGGTTATCAGTCCTTTTTTAAAATCCTCTCAAGTTTTTGGCTTGCAACAGCTTACAAAAAATAAATTCCAGAAGTTGATTACATTTTATCTTATCATTCTAAGAAATAATTACAATTCAGAGAATTCCTGATTTTGTTCTATTTGCTCTACCCTGTCTAATATCAAGGAGATAAACACATCATACTAACTTCTAAAAACATACAATTATTCAAGTAAGTTTTAAAACTCATCATATCAAAATAACATTCCAAATATCTTGCATAATTGGTAACTAATCTTTTTGCTCCAATAAGAGAAAAAGACAGTTTCCAATTTGTAATTACACACACCATAGACAACTAAAACCAGACAGGTGTAGGGTTTTATTTTTCAGTACAGCTTCACACATACGAAAAGTTGCTAAGTTCATTCTAATTTAAATAAAGAGCAGTATACTCAGACTAAAATACATGAGTTCAAAACAACCGTTGTTATATTTACACCAAACTTCCTAACTATAAAGACAGGAATACAGAGACATTAGAGAACATCTTAAAGCCACACATTCAAGCAGTCAGTGGAAGCTATTTAACTTTATTGAGTTAAATGGCTAACACAAAAAGGGCACACTTTCCACTTCTCCCAAGTCTCCCCACAAGTCTCTCCAGTGGCATTCTTCCTCAACAGGGTCTGCATCAATCTATACTATGTTAAGATTCATAAATTTGTCTCTTCAAATGAGCGATTAGATTCAGTATCAAAAGCTCTGTAGGCATCATCAACATTAAAGAACTAGCTTTCATCATCAGTACATTCTTGTTAGGCAAAAAAACCCAAAACCTGTGAATATAAACGGTGTTCCCCCAGTACCATCCAATCAGTACTCACCCAACTATTATCATTCTAACTTTGTTTTGGAGGGGAAAGATGCTACTGAGAAGTAGGTTTGGATACTAATTTACAATGTACTGACTACTCTGCACTAACTCTGATAATTCTGAACTGCATTAGCTCCTGGCACATTGTAAACATAAACTCTTATTTTTCCTTGAAAAAGAAGTATTGTATGTCACAATTCCTGTGCACTGAGTCAGTACACAAGAAGATGCTATAAAACAGCCAGTATGATGAAGATGCATAATCTCCCTTAGTTACTGGTAACTTTTCTGTATTACCTGCAGCATTTGAAAACTAAATCTCAACTCAAGTTTTGATTCCAAAATGCTTTATCAAAACATTTTTTCCTATCTTCCACTTCGTTTTAGTGATCTTATACATATCTTCACTAACAATGCTAAGATTTACCTGTACGAAAAGATATTGCTGTGATGGGACCCCAGTCTTGATGAAATTTCATCAGAGTTTCATCAAACTTAATATTATGTACAATGATATGACCAGATACAAGACCAACTGCAACAACATCCACTGCTGGAGCCTGCAAAAAAAAGGAAAAGCTTGCTACACTACTAATACCAATACATACAAAACAATGTATCTAAGCCCAGAATAAATAGTAAGTAAGTCATCTCACACAAAATCTATCTGTATTACCTTAAATGCACAACTGAACATCCGATAAATCTAAACAAAAAATGAGATGCAAGATTCTGTGCTTAGTCTTCCTTGGATGAAACAACTCTGTTTCCAGCAAAACACCTCACTTTAGATGTTCAGTAGTTGTGATAGGCCATTATACATCCTACCACACTCCCCCATATTTACAAGTTTTATCCAGGACAGCTGCAGACCATTTTCAATGCTGTTATCAATGCTACCAATAAGTTTTAATTAATTTTTATATCTACAAAAATGCAGCAAATACAATTACAAAATCTTTTCTTTAATAAGCAAAATCTACATTTTATTAATCTCCAAAGCAAAATAAATTTAGCAAAAAGCTACTAGTGTAAGATACATGATACGCATGCATCTTGCAAACAAACTCTTTCTGTGAATTCATTACATCACTCAGTGAATAAATACTATGGACATGACGAACACAGAACACCTAAGACACTAAATACAACAGAACTAGGACTGTGGAAGGGCAGATTATAAGCCTTCAAGTCTACCTCTTTTCAATGTCTAAAATGGTCAAGAGAGGATTATTAAAACTACCTGAGAGAATACAAGTCATCCTTATTGCTGAAATTTTAAACAACAATATTTTGCCTGCTATTCGTGACGAGTTATATAAGAAAATAAGATAAAAATACTAACTTGTTCAAGAGTTGTGACTGCAAAGTGCCATCCTGGAAATGAGTATAACAGTTTGCTGAAAAACAAACAAAAAACCCCATAAATCAATTAACTCTTGGGAACTTTCTACAACAAAATGGATGCTTTATATGCACTTAGACAGAAAAGTACATCAGCTCTCTGGCCCTATAAATCAGTTAAAAGAAAAACAAAGCTGTGATACCAATAAAGTTAAGAATAAGACATGGTTAATTTTTACTGAAAAAGATAGCGTCATGCATTAATAACTCAAAAGTGACATAATTACATCACATGAACAGGGATGAAGACTCCTTCTGTGCCAGCTTCTCCCCATGCATTTCTGCTCTGAACACATCTCTTCAGAATTCTCTAACACCAACAGAAAAGCCAGTTTTTGTCCAACTGCCAATTAAGAACAAATCCTTCATTTGCAGAGTAAATGAAAACACTAACACATATTACAAGCACACCCCATCTTGTTTCTTTCAGAAATGGTAACAGCCAAAATGTGAGGCAGGACAAGGCAGTCACACAGTACTTATTAAAGGTGAAATTATTAAGACAGTATTTAAGAACAGACATGATTAAAAATTATTCCGTCATCACAGCTGTAAGTTGTCATTTGTAAAAGACTGCTTGCAGCCATGTGTTACCACCTCTCACTTTGCTTTCTTGTCAGAGACCATCAAATTTTCCCCTCAGTTCTTCCAATTTAGTTTTTGTCTAATTGTGCCAATACATATCTACAAAATATTCCATGTAGGGAACAATCAAAAATGAAAATTGCTTAACTCAGCAACACTGCTAAAAGAGCAGTAACAGCCCCACCAGTTTTTACACAATGAAAAGACAAAATAAAAGACTAAATCATCTAAGAACTGTTTGTCACCTAGGATGCACTGCATCTCTGTTGCTGAGACAGGCATTGAAGAGACGTCAAGAGTACTCTAAGTAGAGACATTCACTTTTTTGTATTTTTAGGTTATTCCTATTTCCCGATTTATATGGTGTATACAGTATCTCCAAAAGAATGCAATATGAAACAAAAAAATTAGCAGTGATATCGCTGAAAGTATACAGTAGTTATGAGAATAAAACACTGAACTATGCAAGCTGAGTTAAAATGTATTTGAAGTATGTACATTAACATGTAGGGAAGTTCATGTAGCTGTAACTTTCATGAGTTAGAAAAGTAGCTGATCATGGTAGGCATGAAATACTGCCATTGCATACAGTGCTCTACTGGGACATGCTCAGAGACAGCTATATGTTTACACATCTCTTATTTGAGTATAAGGATTAAATGCTAGTATCTACCTTCACACTACCTGCCAGAACTTCCTTGGACCCACAACAACTAAAAAATTAAGCTTGGAAGAAGGGAGGCAGAAGGCCTGAACATGCATTTACTATTATTTTAATTATTTTCATAGGAAAGCTATGTGATTCCAAGAAATTTAAAAAAAACCCTAAACAAATGCGTTATTAAAAAAAAAAATCCTGAACAATCTCTGCCATTTTGCAAGGAGAGTAAACAACACGCAACTTGAAAGGCATCAGCATACAGGGAGCAGCAGCATTCTTTCTTCCTGGAGATAGACCAACTGAAAACTTGTGCCAAAGGATTCAGTAAAAGATTCCATGTTCAAAACCTACTGTACTTAGAAGTATTATTAGTTGCATATGAAACTACTTGGAGCATGAAGTATATCCAAGTTATTAAGAATCTTACTTGGATCTTATATTCCATAGTTGCAAGCTCCCTTGTTCACTCCCAAGAAGAATTTTATTCAAATAGGTGCTGGGATGCAGAACTGCAGAAACTGCAAAAGTGGTCTTATCAAAATTCACTTGAAGATACTCCTCTGCAAAAAAGTAAGAAACAACATTAGGGTGGCTACCCCTACAAATCTGCAGGCTTGTCATTCCTTGGCAAATGTAAAGCTAGAACTGATGTTTACTCTGTACAAATCCCATAACTGGTGTTTCTTGCATTAAAGGATTACATTTAGCGTAACAGGACAGACCAAACTTGTTTACATTATAACATCTGTTGGCTTGAAGGTATATTTTTTCCCTATAAGCCTACCTAGCACAACAATGCTGGCAAAACTGCAGTGATTTATATCTTTCTGAAGGATTCTTGCTCCTGCCTGAGCAAAACACCTCATCTGATTAGCATGCCTTTTGTTTGTTATAGCAACTTCAAATCTCTAAAGCCTGCCTGTGGCCACTTTCGAGACCCAGCATCCAGGGTATGACACTAGTCACACCAATAAGAATGCTTTCTAAAGAAAAAACTTCAGTGCACTGAAGCAGGATTTCATTAGCCACTTTACACTATAGAGAAGATGCTGACACAATCAGAAGATTACTCATAAGAATTCAGTCTTACCCAGACTGATAAATATACCAAGGAACTACAGGATTTCAGGGATAGTGCCAAAGCTGCTGTACCATAGTTTCTACCAGAAAATGGAACACTAAAATGCAATTTCCATATAAGCGTATCTCTTTACACCTATGTGGAACCTTACTGGGTCACTGCATATGATGCAGGATCCAGTGATAAAAAATTACTGCAGGATCAGAACTCCAGATTACCATTTAAGTAGCAGTGCCATTTAAGCACTTTTTTCTTTTTTAAATATAAACTAATTCTGAACATGTGCATTAAAAAAAACCTTTTTAAAAAATTACTGAATGTTTAACAATGCTGTCTTATAAAGCAGTAACAAAAAAAAAAGTGTCTTACCTTCTGATTGGATATTCCAAACAATAAGAACGTTGTCAACATCCACCGAGATGACATGATCACCAAAAGGCTGCAGAAGGTGTATCCTTGCCTTGTGACCTCCATATGTATGAACCACCTATAATTTCAAAATAGAAATGTTCTCAATATAAGCAATTCAAATATCATATAATGTTAATGTAACACTTGAGGACAGCTACCACATCAGCAACAAGTTTAAATAAAATACATGGAAAGGCCACACAACTTTTAAGTGGAAGATACATCATTTTCTCTGATATTTAAAAGTGTTAGCAAAGATATTTTAAGTAAATATTTTTAATTATTTGGCTTAATTTTACTTCATTTAATTTATATGAATTAAATTTTTTCTCTTTAACTATTTAATTATTAATACATAAACCACAAGTCAGCCATTACAGAGTTTGCACTTATTCTCTTATTTTAAGCTTTTTATTCCTCCTTCTACATTTTTTTTTCTTTAAAAATGAAGGTACTAAACATCTACGGAAACAGACATTTTAGAAAATTAACAGTCTTGAAAACACAAACACTACACAAATGTTTTGTATTACTAAGCAATAAGTAAACTAATAAAAACCTCTTTGTTCCTGGCAAAAGCATGGAGAATATTGTCGTATGAAGCAAATATCAACATGCGATCTGCTGCCAAACATGTAATGTCTTGTGGCAAAGCATTACCTGTTAATCAAACAGAAGAAAAGTTCAACAACTTTCAAATTCATAACAAAAGAGAAAGCCTATTTATTTAGCATGGTGCCCCTCAAGAAGGCTCTCCTGTTGAACGTTCTGTTGAATTTCTTAGAGAAATGCACACATTTTATATGAATGCAAATATTAATATAAGTAACAGCGCACCAGTAACAGTAACGTAAGTAACATCAGATTAATAGACTACAAGGTGGTTCTTTTTGAAAAAACCTAATAATACATTATTGAATTATCACGGTAAGTTAAGGCACACACTAGCTTCATGAAGGCTTATAAAGAAGTTACCTCAACATAAGACTTCTGTAGATTGCCAGAGTCCCACAGCCCACTGGACAGGAAATGCAGATGATAAATGATGATAAATCAGTCTCAGTATTAGCAGTGCCTATTAGGTTAAGCCATTCTACAGATCTGGAAGCTAGTGACCCACTCCCGCACTCATTTCCTGATTACAGCTAAAGATACCAGGAATTTACCACTCTAAGAATACATCTCATTCCCCACCTTGTGACTGGGTCAGAGAGAGTATTTACTATTGTGACCTGCTACTTTACTAGCTCCAATTGTAAAAGAGTGAAAGGTCCAGACCACACTGAGAAGCTGCTGGTGTGGTCCCAAATGGCAGAAAACTAAAAAAGTACTTTAGGGAAAAATACTCTCAGCCTAGGGAAAAATAAAAATGCAAATCACAGCGCTTAATGGTACAGAGAAACATCAGATCAAAAATCAGTCACTGTGGGAGTGTGCCTACGATACAAACTTAAATGACCAGACAACAGCCTTCTCCACTACATTGCTTTGTGTTCTGAATTATCAGACACAAATAATCCTGTACTCTTTGCTGTACCACAAGGAACTAAGCTAAGAAATAAAAAAAGTCGCACTTCATGAGGTTTCATTTGTTTGTACCCATTAGACATCTTCCCATACCACCTCTGAAGTGACTTAGGCCTACAATCAGGTTACAGATACCTAGTACTCCACATGAGCTGTATGTGAGTCTGCTTTTAGGCCAGGACAGTTGTAGGCACACCACAATTAAAAAAGTTCAGAGCACCAAACGCATAACATCAATAAACCAGTGACACTGCACAGAGGCACATTGTTTACCTTTTTCAATCCCAACTTTGTATGTAAACACCCCAACAAAAAGCTTAAATTATTATGTCTGTAAGAAGATGTAGCTCACTGAAAAGGATTTCACAGAATATGCAATGTTTTTCAATTTTGTAAGCTGAAAACATGTTACATGGGTTTTTTTTACTGCACTGATGATCTTTGAAATCTAGTCCCATTTGTGTTGAGCTACTTATTCTTAGATTTGTAAGTGCTCTGTTAATGAGAAATATTTTGCTTAGGAAGTCTGTGTAAAAACTTTGCAGTATACAGAAGCAAAAAACCTACTTTTCAAGACAGTGTGCATCTCACTGCATCATCTAAATGCTGACCTTCGGAAATCACAGGATCAGAATGGTTTGGGTTGGAAGGGACTTTAAAGATCATCTAGTTCCAACCTCCCTCCTTAGGCAGGGACACCTTCCACTAGATCAGGTTGCTCAAAGCCCCGTCCAGCCTGGCCTTCAACACTTCCAGGGAGGGGGCATTCACAACCTCTCTCAGCAACCTGTGCCAGTGTGTCACCACCCTCACAATAAAGAATTTCTTCCTTATAGCTAATGTAAATCTACCCTCTTCCAGTTCAAAACCATGTCCTATCACTACGCTCCCTGATAGGGAGTCCCTCCCCATCTTTCCTGTAGGCCCCATTTAAGTACTGTAAGGCTGCTATAAGGTCTCCCCAGAGCCTCCTCTTCTCTAGGGTGAATATCCCAACTCTCTCAGTCTGTCCTCATAAGAGAGGTGCTCCAGCCCCCTGATCATCTTTGACCTACTTGAGCAGGTGTGTGTCCTTGTGTTGGGGGCCCCAGAGCTGGACACAGTACTGCAGGTGGGATCTCATGGGATCAGAGTAGAAGGGGATATTTACCTCCCTTGACCTGCTGGCCACACTTCTTTTGGTGCAGCCCAGGACACAGTTGGCTTTCTGAGCTACGAGCACACACTGCTGGCTCATAGTCAGTTTTCCATCCACTACTACTCCCAAGTCCATCTTCACAGGGCTGCTCTCAATCCACTCTGCACCCAGCCTGTATTTGTGCTTGGGATTGCCCCAACCCATGTGCAGGACCTTGCACTTCGCCTTGCTGATTTTTATGAGGTTTGCATGGACTCGGCTCTCAGGCTTGTCAAGGTCCCTCTGGATGACATCATTTAGTTCAGCCCCTCCACTCAGCAACTCCCAAAGGTGGAGTATCACCAGTACTAGATTGGGTTAACTGCAGCTATGCCCAGCTGAGTCTTATAAACTTCTGGGGAAGGAGATCACTCAATTTCTACACTGAACTACAATCTCCTCTTAGTCAGGGCCATCTTTCCTAACCTCCACTGTAACCCCTTCGTGCTGTAACCTGTGACTTTTTCCCCCTGTTACTCTTGTTTACCAATACCACCACAAATTCAGCTCTGCCATCTTTGTAACTGCCCTTCAGGTAACAGGCTGCCTCTAGATCGCCCTGTATTTTTCCCTTTGCAAGACCAAACAAATTCATTTACTTCAGTGTCTCTTCTCATACTGTGTGCTGTTGGCCCCTGATACTCTCCAGTTCCTTAGCATCCCTCCTGAAAGGGGAGCAGTGGAGCAGGGAGGGGAAGAACCACACTGAGTAGTATCACAGTCCAGGTATGACCTCATCAGCATGAAGTATGAGAGAATAACAGCCTTCCCTGATCCAATGGCCATGTTCCTAATGTGGCTCAGTACACAGCCTGTCTTATTCAGTTCCCGCATTGTTGGTCCATGTTCAACCTGGCACCAGCACAGCCCCGGCTCCTTTTCAGCAGGATGCTATGCAGTCAGTCAGTTCCCAGCTTGTTCTGTCCCAGGTGCAGGATTCTGAACTTGCCCTCACTGAACTTGGCAAGGTTCCTTTAGGCCCACACCTAGCATTTTGCAACACCTCCCTGGACTGAAGCTCTGCCATTCTGGGTGTCAGCAACTACTCCTAACACAGTATTGTCTGCAAATTTTTACTAAGAGTGCACACCGCCTCATCACCCAAGCTGTTGGTGAAGATGCTGAACAACATTGGCCTTGCTGTCAACACCTAGGGTGCTACACTTTGTTACCAACTGCCAACTGGATGTCAAGCCTCCGATTCATATCCAGCAGTCCAGCCAATTTTTGAAGACTTTTAGTCCCATCCACAACTGCTCTATCCCTGTAATGACTTTCCTTCTACAATACAGTCTTCTAGTAATCACAAAAACAACAAAAAGAGGGATCTGGAATTAACAGCTGTATTCACTGCTCAATCCTTAAGGCCTAGTGATGTTCTTGGAAAAACATGACGACAAAGATAGAAGGTTCACAAGGTATATCCCTAAGAGAACTACATTACAGCTGCAACAGCACTCTTATTTCCAAATCGATATCCCATGTTTCTGAGGCTCCTTTCAACATATTGCGGTATACAGATCAGTACATAAAATTAATTTTCCATTTCTGAGTCAAGAAGCAAGTGCCAATGTCAGATGTGGTAAAAACCAAACAACCGGGAATGAACAATCTGTGCATACTTACTCACAGCAACAATACCAAGCTTCTTCACCTGCAATGAAAATGTTAAAAAGGCATTTTTAGTGATTGGTTGCAATAAATTTGCTATAAAGAGAAATTCAAAATTCTAGGAACCAACCTGGATGAGATAATGGATTTGCATGCCTCACAAGACAGAAAGATGTTGTAAACTATGATGAATAATCATTTACAGGAAAACCCACAGACAGCAGGTCAAAAGGAATGGGACAATGCATTTGCCAAAAGACAGCCATTCAGCAACAGTAAGCTGTGCTTCTTGATATACTTTACCCTAATTCACAGGAAACTGAGCACACGTTTAAACACCTTGCAGAGCTTCAGCAAATTTGTTTTCACATTATCTCTGCTTCTACTTTCTTTCCACTGCAACCACACTATGTTATTATCTACCCTTCCTCACACAGAATTTGCTTCACTTACAGTCATCTTTGCCCAGTGATGATTGTAACTAGTTTGGTTCGAAGTCTGTGCGGAAGACTGGCAAAAGTGAACGCTAAAAGACGACCATAAAGGCACTGGAAGATCTATGCTGTCTGCACTCTGCAGTTCACTATAAACACGCTATTCAGATCTGGTTTGTTACTGTTTCTGTATGCTGAAAATGCTTGCATCATACAGTAAGAAGGACTCAATACCACAGGCTTTCATCTTGCACAACTGAATTATGCTCACCTGTTTCCATGAGCCTAACGGATTGCCCCCAGAAATTGTAGCCCTCAAACGTTAAACTGCAGCTATCCAAACTGTAGGTGAGCTTTGCTTTATCTAGCAACAAAGGAAAAGCTTCAGCAGGTGGCCGCTCCGCCACTCGATAGATGGACTCTACAGCACCCGCGAGGGCATACCGATACCCATCAGGGCTGCCCACACGGCTAAACAAGCCCGCCCCGGCCTGTTTGACCAGCAGTCTCCCTCCCTCCCTCCCTCCTCGCCCGCCAGCGAGCAGCCCCTGCTATCGGGGCGCCACGGCCCTCCTCGCACGTCCCGCCTCATGACAACGAGGCCGGGGCTTGGGGGGCGGGAAGGCAAGTGGCGGCGGCCCGGCCCTGCCTCTCGCCCGCACGGGTGCCCCCACGGTGCCCCGGCCTTCCCCGGGCCCTACGCCAGGCAGCGGCGAGGCGGCCCGGCCTCCCAGCGCGGGAAGGAGGCCGAGGAAAGGAGAAGGGGGCCAGGGGCCGCGTACTCACGTTGTACGTGTGGACGCTGCGCCCAACGGCGGCAGCCAGGTAGAACTCGCGGTGGCGGCCGTGGTAGCGCAGGACGTGCGGAACGTGGCCGCTGAAACGGCCGAGCACGCGGAACCCGGCGAAGAGCCCGCCACCCTCACGCGCCATCTCCCCACATGCGCCCGCCGGAAACCGCCGCTGCCGCTTCCGGCCGGTCCTCCCGGCACTCCCCGCGGCGGCCCCAGTTCCGGTACCGGGGCGGGCGCGCGCTCCGCCGGCGGGGCGCTGTCCGCAGCCGCGCTCCGGTCGCGACTTTGCCCGGCCAGGCGCAGAGGAAAGAGTCAGCGCCGCCAACCTGCGGGCCCCGCAGCGGACCGTCACCCGCGAACGCCCCTACAAATACTACCCACAGCCACCACTGCTCGTTTTTTTCCTTTTATTCTTCTTTCCCCCACCCCGCTTTCCCCTCCCAAAGCACCAGGCCGGGCTTCGGCTCGGGTGTGGAGCAGCCCCGCCTGTGCTTGGCGAGGCAGCAGAGAGCTGGACGAACCGGCCTCCCGCGGTGCATCCCGGCGGGCGGTGGGACCACGGGGCGTGCTGGCCACTCGCGCGAACAACCTCTGTACTTCTGATGGTGTTTGTTTGGTTTGTTTTTTTAATAAATTATATATATTTTTTAAATATCCCGCAGGATGTTTTCGTTGCGATGGCTACGCGGCGGACAATAAATATTCAGCAAAGTCCGGCGGTGTGAGGAAAAAAAACATGCCATCCGCCAAAAGCCACCTATCCCAAATTCATGTAGCTTCTCCACACCGCCATCAGCTCCCGAGCCTTGCTCTCGTCGCACGGGCCTGGGCTCGCCTCCCCGGCAGCGGCCAGCCACCGCACACGCGTCAGCGTCCCGCCGCCGGCCGCGGCGGAGCTCCTGGCGCTGCCCCCGGGGCTCTGCGCGGCAGGGCTGCCCCGACGCCCCGGCCTCGGTCCCGCACCTACCTGTGGCGGCCGGTAGCCGGGGCAGTGCCGCTGCAGGACGGAGAGGGTGCTGCGCCACAGAGGTGGCCGCTGGCCGCAGCCCCACGCTCTCTCCAGGACGCACTCCAGCAGCCGGCCCGCCCGCGCCGCCCGCCGGGAGCCCTGCGGGCAGACGGCCGGTCACGGCCCCGCTGGAGCTGTCAGCCCTCAACCCTCTTTCCCTTCTGCGCGCCCCCGCGCATCCTTGATTACACATCCACCCCTTCTGCCGCACTCCCCATCCCCGCTCCCTTCTCCCCGCTGTCCCCCCTTTTTCCCCGTTTCTTCCCACCTTTTTCCCTCTTCCTCCCCTCTTCCCTTGTTTCCCCCCTTTCTCCCCCCCCCCCCCCCCCCGGAAACGGAATGCCACCTAGCCGCCGGGGGATGCGTGCACCCGGGCGAACCTCAGACTGCTGCGGGCCCGCCGGCTGGGAGGGCGCGTCCTCGCAGGTGTGAAAATCGAGTTGTAGCTCCTGGAGGGAAATAACAACAGGGGATGCTCATTAAAGCCATGGCCCCTGGCGTCGCCGGCTGCCAGGCTGCCTCGGACACCCCCTTATAGCTGCCTCCCGCCCCCCGGGCCCCCTTTCATCCCGGGGCCGCGCGGCTGCGGGACTCGGGGGGCGGCGGTGTGGGGCAGCCGGCTCTGCGCTGCTCCGCCCGAGAGAGCGGCAAGGCTGCTCGCACGCTGCGCCGCCCCGAAAGCCGCCGGCTGATCTTTCCGCTAAGCGTCGGCTGCGCGTGTGAACCATCCGCGTAGCTTCTGAACCACTTATCACCTTTGCAACCGTGACACCATCTTCAGCGCCGGTGAAGCATTACACAAAGCGACTTTCAGTCCTACGGGTCTGCAAGGCGCCGGGAAGAGTCGGGTAGCGCTCTGGCAGCAGCCGCCCGGGCTCCTGCTCTCCGTCCCTGCCAGTCCCAGCTTCAGCGAAGCACATTTTAGGAAGGTTTCCGGAGGAGAGTAGGACATAACTTCCCCGTCCTGTTTCACAGGCACTGGTTCCTAAACTAGCCAACTCCCGGCTTGCTAATGGAGATTTTCAGAAAGTAGCTGCCGGCAGTCAAGGGTAAAATCGTGGAGGCAGTGCCGTCCCGACAGTTCCCCTCCGATGTCACCAGAGAAACCACCAACCTCTTGTTTAACGGTCATGTTTGGATCCAAAACGTTTAGGAGATCCTCTTGTATCTCGTCGTGGTTACAGAGGCTGAAATTGTAGGTGAATCCCCGCGGTAAGTTGGCGATCTGAAGAAAGATGATCAAGCCACAAAAGACTGTGTAAGAAAAAGCCAAAGGTTAATTCTCCTGCATCGCAACGTGACCCGACAAGGTACGGAAGACAGATCTGAAGAGAGGGATGCCGGTGCTTCGGGAGCACTAGAAAAAATGGTTGGTTACCCTTGTGATTATTCATGGTCTCGTTACACGTTGTTTTTCTTCTGCTGGGCTTCAGATCGTTGCTGGCTTCATATATGTACCTGTACGCCTACGGAAATGAAGGTTTCCAATTCCATAACCGGGGCTCATTTGGACGTCTCATGAACCTCTTTCCAGAACTGTAAATAATTATTATTCAGACTTGAAGTTATGTCACTGATTCGAAAAGAAAACCGGAATAATGAATAATAATCAAACTCAGCATCCACACCCAAGACAAAAGAAAACAAAAAACTCCACACAGCCAATCTTACATGAAACAAGTGTGAATAGCCCTCCCCATAAGTGCGTGGGATCCACCTCCACCGTGGGTTATTGCAGTAACACACAATTTTCTTTCAAAGGCGAGACAAAAAGCTTGAGGGCACCTACAGATGGACTGCCCAGAGACGGACGCTCACACGCTCCCTACCGAGATCGCAGGGGCATCTCCAGCGCATCGTTTTAACGCGCTAGCGCGGGATCGGGTAGAGAGCACTGGTAATTGCCCTGTGCCGCCTACAACTTTATCTCAGAAATGAACGTAAAACCTTACAAACGTCCCCGAACACCTTCACTTTCACAGGCTACAGGGAGTGCAGACGAGGGGCACTTGCTCTGCCATGGGGACAGTCTAGCTGAGAGGGCAGCCGGCTGTCCCGGACACTGGGGACCGGGATGCTCAAGACGTCGGAAGCCAGGCTTCCCCTGGTACTGGCGAGCGGGATGCGGTGGAAGCTGGCGAGAGGCAGCATGACCCCGCTGTCTCCCTCGCCCCAAGGAGCCTCCAGAGCCCTTTCTCGGAAGGCGGCCGGCATTGACGCCTCTGCCGCCCTCCCCACCGGGTATTCCCTGGTCCCGCGAAAGTTGTTCACGGAAAGTGCCCTGGGACCCGCTTGCAGAAACCCCCCGGCCGGGGCGGCGCGGCCCTCGGGACGTGACGGGTCAGGTTGCACGGGGCTCGCACTGCTGAGCCGAGCCCAGCTGAGCCGCACCTAGCCGTGCCTCTCGTCCTGCTGTGGAAACGGCTGCGGACGCTTTAAGCCCAGCCTCAGCTCAGTTTCAGAGAAAGTTCCCGTCCGTTTTCGGGGAACCCTTCTCCGGCATGAGTCATTAGGGAAACCCAGGAGGACTACCACCGTCGCGAAAGAAAGGGCTTTTTTGGCCAGCTGAGCGGGGGACGAGCCAAAGCAGATTAGTCAATACTGCGTGCCTGTCCGCTTAAGCGGGTTCTCCCCTCTCAGATTTCCCTTCTCTCTCTTTGTCTTCCTGTCCTTCACCTCGCAGCCTCGCCGGGTGCTGCCAAGCCGCCCGGCCCGGGGCTCGGAGCGGGACGGTGGAAGGTGCCCGGCTCCGGTCCGGCCCCGCCCAGGGAGGTGCAGAACGCGGCGGGATGCTCCTTAGGCTTCGCCGCTGGCAGCTCTCGGCCGCTGGTTCAAACTGGAGCATCAGTCCTTTGACCCTGTCTGTGTGTGGATATAAATCTAACTCTAGTCAAACCCGGCGTTTTAAAATCGGTTCCTTAAAAGCTATTGCACTAATTGAGGTGCAGATGCAAAGCAGGTGCGCTGAGCTTTAGCAGAGCTCGGGCAGCCCTTAGCACTCTAGAGGGTCTTATCAGGGTGCTTCCCTTCATCACTCTCACAGTGTTGCCAAACAACCAACACAATCCTAATTTCCTAAAGGATGTCTTGTTCTCATATTCCAGAAACTCTTGAGGATTTCTTAACTTGCAAAGCCGTGTGTCTTCTTCTTTCTCCGGATATTTTTTGTCTGAAATTGTTAATGGGCTTCATAAAAGTTAGCAAGTTAATAAAAATACAATTCTTCCAAATACCTTTCAGTTTCTGGTTTTACTGCTGCATAAACAGACGTGCACGATAGCATAAAGGAAGTCACTCCAGGTGAGTTTCTTTGTATTCCTGAAAAAGAGCAGCATAACAGACGAAAAACCTGTTCCTGCCATGAATTCAGTGTAACACAGGAGCAGGAACACGTTATTTTTTACTTTCCATTGTTCATTTGTCTTTACTGAACAGGACACAACCACCCTGTGAATAGTTAAATAAAGGTGTTTATTTGTCCTTGATAAACAGAACATAGTAATCCTGTGTATAGATAGGTAAAGGCTACAACTTGTTTTAACCCAGATAACACTAGGTTGAAATTCTTTTCCATCACTGTTAATATGTACATGCTTTTATTTCTGAAGTTGTATCTGAAGTTAGCAGTAGGACAAAGTGGCAGCAGACACTGGAGATAGATGAGCGAATGAAGCAGGTGTTTTTTAAAGGAAGCAGAAATGCATATGGCTGTAAAAGACAATTTGACATTGAAATCATGGTTG
Organism: Athene noctua; assembly: GCF_965140245.1. NCBI lineage: Eukaryota > Metazoa > Chordata > Aves > Strigiformes > Strigidae > Athene > Athene noctua. The sequence continues at coordinate 35,122,401 of NC_134077.1, forward strand.
CAAGTAAGTTCAAATGAAAGACTATTCGGAAAAAAAGAATTAACTTTTTTTTTTTAATCACTTTTTTTTTTTTTTTTTTTTTTTTTGTGTGTGTGTGTGTGTATGAAAAGTTCTGTGAATTTGTATCTGTCAACAATTTTGGTAGTCTCTAATTTCTACCCAGCAGTAACCTCAGAAATGTCAAATTATAATGAATAATTTTTAAGGTTTGTTTTCTACTTTAACTTCTCCAGAGGTACAGGCTCAATTATTGACATATGTACCAGAAAGTCGGGGTGGGGTTGGGGGGTGGGGTGTTGGGAGGGGGGAGGAATTTTGAAAAATCTGTCTATTTTTATAGCTATAGCAATTCAAAACTTTTCTTATTTGCTGCAGCTATAAGAATGCTGTGGCCTCACTCCTGACAGTAGCTTTTGAACCTGATCTATTGGCTAGATTTGAGGGATTTGGAAGTAGTTTCCATTAAGAGAAATAACTTGTGACAAGAGGCATTTTTTCTGATGGAGCTTTATACTTCCAGCACTTTACTTTTTTCTCTAATTCCTGCTTTCTTCTTGTCTTGAAGACCTCATATTTATGACCAGGTTTGAGCAACAGAAAGATGGGATTGAGAAATAGCTGTTGCTATTTTGCTGCAGGTTGAGATGATATCTGTGTGGATGGGACTGCTGCCAGCCCTCAGTGGGAGAGGAAGAGTTTGAAGCCAAGAAGTCACCGTCTTTGGTAGACATTTCTATTCAATATTATTATATTACTGGCATTATAATTTCTTAGTTTGACTTGTATTTGTTGAGCCGATTTTTTCCTGTTACACCCTGGTACATGCAGCTGAAAGGCAAGCCTTATGTTTTTTTCAGTACACATGAGCAATATATTACTTCCTAAAATACCTCCCTGCTATGGAAATTATGTCATATCCAGGCTGTTTAACATAATTATATGTCAGATGTGTAGGATTTGGGAATTTCTTAAATTATGAAATTATGTACTTGAAAATGAGAGGTGGGGGGAGACAGTGATTACCTGAAGCAAGCTGGGGAAGTGGGAAGGAAGTGAATCCGTGGTTGAGGACATGCATGGTGTATGTCACAGCCTCAGTGCCCAGCACAGGGTGCCCTGGGGCAAGGCAGATGCACACAGCCTGTCTGTGACATGCCCACCCTTCTCAGCAGCCACATACGCAAGAGATCCTCCATCTGGCTGGGCAAACACTGCTCAGGTTTCTATTTTCATGGATCAGGCTGTAGCTGAAGAGTTCCTTTCTGGCCACTCCGTAGGTGCAGAAGGTACTGCACACATCCATTGTGCCCATCACCATCTAACTGCTGGTGACAAGCTAGCTAAGCTAGCACCAAGCTAGCTAAGCAAAAATGCCCTGTGCTACCATCAAGAAACTCCCACAAGGGAGCATGGGGGTAAAAGTACAAAGACCTCACATTTTTTATATGTTTTTTTAAAACCAGTTTTATTTCAGAAAATGATGTAAATTTTTTTTTGAAGCATCATAATTTCAACATAATGGAAATTCAATGTGTTGGCCACATTTTTTTCCACATTCCCATCTGATGTCTGGACACTTTCTCTTCCTGATCCCAGACACACAAGCCTGACTAGTTATCTCTGCGTGTGTTTAGATTACCTTCTTGAACACAAGTAGCAGCTGAATGCTGGTGATGACCTCCACATGCCACTTGGAAGAAGTGTGTGTATTGCTGTCAGGAGCGCCTGAGGTTGGCTGGTGACTGGCAACTTACAAAACAGCTCTGAGAGAGTGTAGCATTTGTTGCCTTTGATACTTCTCAGCTTCCCCCAGAGATCAAAAGACCTGTTGGCAAAGCATAGGAGTATGTCCGCATTATTGGAAAAAAAGATCTAATCCTTTTGATCGGATAGGCCTTGATGATGGTATTAATTTGTGTAGCTGCTGACTAGACATCCCCTGTTGTCTTGCCATCTCCATTTCATCGTATAAGCATCTCCTGCTTTCTCCAATATCAGACCCTGAGCCTTTTACCCTCCTATTCTTATCGATTTCCAACCATTTCCAAATTCACACTTAAATGCTTATTTGTAAGCTTTATCTTTCCTAGCTAGAGAAGAGTCTACCTGATGTCAGATGCCTCCCTTGCTTTCTCCTACTCCTCATCTTTCGAGATCCCATGAGATGTTATAAACAAATGTCTTAAGACATCATTTACATCTACTCTGGTCCACAAATGCTAAAATACCAGAATTGTAACCATGTTATGATTTTGGGGATTCTGAGCTTATCTGAGTTAAGGTCGTTCAGATACTTTAGTCTTGCCTGTTTGTACCTTATTAACATGTTTAACTTTCTTTAGAGTGTAGGTTGCATTTCCCGAGTTAATGAATGGTCATTATAACAGTGCTTTTTTTACTTCATTATTTCAGTAGTGCTCCAGTTTAACTCTGCTATTCTTCACTCTCAAATTTAGTATACTGTTACTTACTGTCCCTACACTTTGAAATGTAGTGTTTGAGGAAAAATTGAAGAGAAGCATGTGGAAGTACTTCAGTCAAGTTCAGTGTGTATGCAAAATCTGAACAAATGGAAGACATCACTTCAATAACTCATGGCATGCTGCTGCAGTAAATGAACCTGCCTGTAGTGGTTTGAGCCCAGAGGACAACTGAGCACCATGCAGCTGCTCACTCACCCATTCCCCCCTCAGGAATGGGAAGGAGAAATAAAGCAAAAGGCTCAGAAATCGAGATAAGGACAAGGAGGAGTGGCTCACCCATTACAGTCATGAGCAAAATACAGACTCATTAGGGGAAGAAAAAGAACATCAATTTAATTCAGACACTAACAACAACATTTAATAGACAGAATAGGCCAGTTAGAAGCATTAACACATCTTAAAAACACATCCCCTTACCCCTCCCTTCTTCCCAGGCTTAGTTAGTTTTGCTCCTGATTTCACTGCCTGCTCAACTCCCAGTGGTGCAGGTGGCAGGGAGTGGGGGGTGCAGTCAATCCCACTGTCTATTCCTCCTCAGCAGGAGGACTCCTCACATTCTTCCCCTGCTCCAGCATGATGTTCCTCTCACAGGAGACAGTCCTCCGTGAATTTTCTTTGGCATGAGTTCTTCACATGGACTGCAGTTTTTCATGAGGTGCTCCAACATGGGTTCCCCCCACATGCTGCAATCCTCCCAGTGCTGAACTACAACACTGGGGGGCTTCTTCTCATAGACTCCAAGCCTCCTTCAGGCACAATCACCTGCTCCAGCATGGGAATGTCCACAGGCTGCTTGTCAGCATTTGCTCCACTGTGGACCTCCATGGGTGGCAAGGGAGGTGGCACTGCCATCACACCATGGGCTGTAAGGGAGTCTCTGCAAAGCCACATCTCCCCAGCTTCCTCCTCCTTTTCTTCCACTGACCTCGGTTTTGCATAGGTGTCCTCCTCAAAACTCCTCCTCAAAACTCCACCTCCTCCTCCCAGATTCCCCTTCTTAAATACATTATCGCAGAGGCACGGCCACTATTGCTAATTGTCTCGGCCTTGGCCAGAGGTGGCTCTAACTTGGAACTGGGGGAGCTTCAAGAAGCTTCTCACAGGGGCCACTGCTGTAGTCCCCTGCCCCACTAAGGGGAAAATGGGGAAAAACTCCTGCCACACAGACAAACCCAGCACACTGCCTTGCATCAGAATTGGTTATCCACTGGCTGTCATTACGACTGGATATGCCTGATCATATCAGAAAAACTTTTTTAAATCACCAAAGCAGAGTTAGGAAACTCAACTGACCTTTTACTCCTCAGACATTTTTCCTTCAAACTCTAGCTTTGAATACACCACATTTAGCTAGATTGTTCAAAGATTTTCCAGCTAGCAAAGATCAGGAAACATCATTCCTTATGTTTGAAATATTTTACCATATCTGATGTTTGTCTCATCCAAGAATTATTTCAGTAGAAACCCAGTTGGATTATTCACATGGTTTATCAAGGGAGAAACCCTGAGACCCTTATTCAGCAAGGTTAATTAAAAACTCTGAATTCTTGAGAAAGTCAGTGTCACCACTGTTGAAAGCAGTGAAACTGAAAGGACATCCTTGTCCTTGATCAGTCACTGAATCCACAACTTCTGGAGAAGCTGAAAAATGATATCTATCCAACTGGAAACTTTGATTGCTAAATAACATTTCATTTTTCTGATACACAACTGATATCTTTAAAAAAACAACAGCAGCCTGTTCCTTCTCCTGTATTTCCTCTTCCATGCACTTTGTGGCTTGGTTTAACTTTATGCAATGACAAATGCTTCTGAACATTTCAGTTGCACACTGTTTAACAGGAATATAACCAGACAAACACTGCTATGAATTTAACATTATCGGTGTAATTAAAGGGTACTCTAAAGAAAAAAAAAATTATTACGATTTTTTTTTTTCTCACAAGTATTAGTAAAGTATGTAATTGATTTAAATCACATGTGACTGAATGAGAAGCTCTAAATTAAGCAGTAATAATACTGAGATATCATGCTCACAATTAGGAGGAACATAACCTTAATGTTACAAACAGCTTCAGAGAATCACAGAATCATCTAGGTTGGAAAGGACCCTGGAGATCATCTAGTCCAACCGTTCTCCTAGCATAGTTCCCACCTACAGCGTATCCTTAAGCTCCAAATCGACCCTACTCTTGAACATCTCCAGGGATGGGGACTCCACCACCTCCCTAGGCAGTCCATTCCAATGCCTAACAAGCCCTTCTGGAAAGAAATGCTTCCTAATATCCAGCCTAAACTTTCCCTGGCACAACTTGAGGCCATTGCCTCTTGTCCTGTCACTTTCTACTAGGCTAAAGAGACTCATCCCCAGCTCTCTGCACCCTCCTTTCAGGTAGTTGTAGAGGGTGATAAGGTCTCCCCTCAGCCTCCTTTTCTCCAGACTAAACACCCCCAGTTCCCTCAGCCGCTCCCCGTACGACCTGTGCTCCAGACCCTGCACCAGCTTCATTGCCCTTCTCTGGACACGCTCGAGTCATTCAATGTCCTTTTTGTAGTGAGGGGCCCAAAACTGAACACAGGAATCGAGGTGCGGCCTCAGCAGTGCCGAGTACAGGGGTCAGATCCCTTCCCTGTCCCTGCTGGCCACGCTATTGCTGACACAAGCCAGGATGCCATTGGCCTTCTTGGCCACCTGGGCACACTGCTGGCTCCTGTTCAGCCGGCTGTCAATCAGCACCCCCAGGTCCCTCTCTGACTGGCAGCTCTCCAGCCACTCCTCCCCAAGCCTGTAGCGCTGCTGGGGGTTGTTGTGGCCCAAGGGCAGCCCCCGGCATTTGGCCTTATGGAAACTCCTCCAGTTGGCCTCAGCCCATGGCTCCAGCCTGTCCAGGTCTCTCTGCAGAGCCTCCCTACCCTCGAGCACATCAACACTCCCACCCAACTGGGTGTCATCTGCAAACTGACTAAGGGTGCACTCGATCCCCTCGTCTAGATCATCAATAAAGATGTTAAACAGGAGTGGCCCCAAAACCGAGCCCTGGGGGACACCACTCGTGACCGGCCGCCAACTGGATTTAACTCCGTTCACCACAACTCTTTGGGCCCGGCCATCCAGACAGGTTTTTACCCAGTGCAGTGTGCGATTGTCCAAACCTTGAGCAGCCAATTTTGCCAGGAGAATGCTTTGGGAAACGGTGTCAAAAGCCTTGCTAAAGTCCAGGTAAATTACATCCACAGCCTTTCCCTCATCCAACAAGCAGGTTGCTCTGTCACAGAAGGAGATCAGGTTTGTCAAGCAGGACCTGCCTTTCATAAACCCATGCTGACTGGGCCTGACCATCTGGTTGTCCCGCATGTGTTGTGTGATGGTATTTAGGATGAGCTGCTCCATCAGCTTCCGGGGCACTGAAGTCAAGCTGACAGGCTTGTAATTTCCCAGATCATCCTTCTGACCCTTCTTATATATGGGCGTCACACTGGCCAATTTCCAATCTGTCGGGACCTCCCGGTCAGCCAGGACTGCTGGTAAATGATGGAAAGCGCCTTGGCGAGCACCCCAGCCAGCTCCTTCAGCACCCTCGGGTGTATCCCGTCTGGTCCCATAGACTTGTGTGTGTCTGTGTGATGCAGCCGGTCACTGACTGTGGGGAGGTCGTTCTGCCAGTCTCTGTCTTCTGGCTGAGGAAGCTGGATTCCCTCAGTACAACTAATCTTGCTATTAAAGACTGAGGCAAAGAAGGCATTAAGCACCTCAGCATTCTCCTCATCACTTGTTGCCATGTTTCCTCCTGTCTCTAGCAGGGGATGGAGACTCTCCCTGGACTTTCTTTTGCTATTGACATACTCATAGAAACATTTCTTGTTGTCCTTGACTGCTGAGGCCAAATTAATTTCCAGTTGGGCTTTAGACCTCCTGATTTCCACTCCGCATAGCCTCAAAGGATCTTTGTAATAATTGTGAGTGTCTAGCCCCTTCTTCCAAAGGCTGTAAACTCTCCTTTTCTCCCTGAGTTACAGCCAAAGCTCCCTGTTTAGCCAGGGTGGTCTTCTCTGTTGCTGGCTTCTCGTAGAGCACCTGGGGACCGCCTGCTCCTGAGCCATTAACACTTCCTTCTTAGAGAGTGCCCAGCCTTCCTGGGCCCCTATACCCTTCAGGAGAGTCTCCCAGGGGATCCTTTCAAGCAGGTGCCTAAAGAAGACAAAGTCAGCCCTTCTGAAGTCCAGGATGTCAGACCTGCTTAGCTCTCTCCTGATCTCTCTAAGAATAGAGAACTCTATTATTTCATGTTCGCTGTGCCCTAGTCCTCCTCCAACCTCCACGTCGTCCACCAGCCCTTCTCTGTTCACAAAGAGGAGATCCAGCAGGGCACCTTCTTTGGTTGGTTCACTTACCAGCTGTGTCAGGAAGTTGTCTCCCACACTTTCTAGGAATCTCTGGGACTGGTCTCATTCTGCCATGTTGTATTTCCAGCAGATGTCTGGGAAGTTAAAGTCGCCCACAAGAACAAGGGCAAGCGATCGTGAGATGTCACCTAAGTGCCTATAAAATATCTCATCCATCTCTCTGTCCTGGTTGGGTGGCCTATAGTAGAATCCTACTACAACATCTGCCCTGTTGGCCTTCTCCCTGATTCTTACGCAAGAACACTCAACCCTGTCATCACTACACTTGTGCTCGAAGCAATCATAACAGTTCTTAATGTACAGAGCCACCCCACCACCTCTCCTTCCCTGTCTGTCCCTTCTAAAGAGCTTGTAGCCATCAGCTGGCGCACTGCAGTCATGGGAGACATCCCACCATGTTTCTGTAATAGCCACTACATCATAATTTTCCTGTTTCATCACGGCTACAAGCTCCTCCTGTTTGTTACCCATGCTGTGTACATTGGTATACATGCACTTCAGATGGGCTGATGTTTTGCCCCCCTCCCCCTTCAAACCTAGTTTAAAGATCTGTCAATGACCCGAGATAACTCCTGCCTCAAAATCCCCTTCCCTCTCCGGGACAGGTGCATCCCGTCTAATGTCAAAAGATCAGATGCCCTCTATACCAACCCATGATTGAAGAATCCAAAGCTTGCTACAAAACATCTTCTTGTCTTGGTGTTTCTGACTAAAGTGCAGTGTTGACAAGCTTGTGCCTTTGTGCTGATTCAGTAAAAATTTGAAACAGAAATAGCTAGTACTGGAAGGTTCAGATGAAAACAGGATTAATCTGTTGTATTTCTAGGGCTGCAGAAATGATCAAAATTAAGCTTCTTCATAATTGCCTTATCAGTTTCATATCCAACTACAATATGCTTTATTTTTTATTAAAGGAACCTGGCATTTAGCTGAATTTTCTCTCCCCCTACACTCAAAAAGAACATTGTGCCAGAAATCTCATTTATGTAAATAATATTGAGTTATATTTTTCCAGGAAAGATTGTCAAGTAGAGTAAGGGACAGAAGTAGTACAGCCCCATGGAAAACAAATGGGAATTCCTGCTAACTAGAACCAAGGGGATGTCTAACTCTCACTTTACCCCTGGTTTAAAGTATCTTCACCCAGAACTGCAACCCTCAGTGTGGCTGTTCAGTCGTTGCATATCCCAGGCATTCTCACTTCATATAGGAAGCCTCCACCCAGAAGCCTTCCTTAATAACATCTGAAATAATGTCAAGGACTCCTTGCATCTCATGGCCTTGGATTTGCATCTGGTGCTGCAAATGACCCCTGGTCTCAAAACAGCCCAGGAAAGCTACAACAGATGTCAGCACCTCACAGGACACTATTTTGGGACAGGACACTGCTCTACTTGTCATCCTGAGAGAGCTGGAGGAATACCTGCACTGAAGGCATATCAGTTCCTTTATTCATTGTTGCATTCATAGCTCCTTCCCTCCCTCACCAGCCCAACAGCAGAGAGAGGCATGCTGCTTGTCCTGCACCTGAGGAGGGCAGCAGCATTTCCCACCCACCCTGGAGCGCGGGGCAATGATGCAACGAGCTGCTGTTTCCCCTTCAGACATGATGGCTTCTTTGGAATCACTCCTGGGGGAGATGGAGCCTGGAAATTGAGCTTTTGCCTCCTGCCAGACACCCCCCCACACCCCCCCCACCCCCCGCTCCTCCCCCTGCTGGTACTTCCTTCACTAGTTGACCTGGTAGTGTGCTCCAAGATATATCTATCCCAAAAGGCACCAGAATATTACATTGGATCAGGTAACTTGTAGCTTGTGTAAGGCTGACAAACTTGGAGTCCAGGTGAAATGTGCATATATCCCTTTCATGTTTTTCACATATTACATCCTGTTTGAAGTTTCATGTCCCTGTTGATCCCTGGGCATGCACCACATCTCCATGCAGTACCTGCCTCATGGCCCCAAGCTACTCCCCAAGTCCCAGCCTGGCCACAGGCAGCCATGCTCTCTCTCAGCCCTGCTGCAACCCCTTCTTGCTTCCTCTAACAGCCTGCTTTCAGATAATCTGAATGTCTTCTATCTCTCTATCTTTAATGTTCCTCTTACTTTTCTGCTCATGCTATCTGTTAACACAGGTCAGGCTGGGCAAAGGACAGAGGGCTAGTGCTAACAGATGGCATGAGCAGAAAAAGTAAGGGCTTTCACACCCATTCCCAAGCTGGAAGCACCAGTTCAGACCTGCTGCTGGTGTGGGCCAGTTGCAGTCATGGCTTGACTGAAGCAAAACACTTCTCACAGGAGTTCTGTGTGATTAGGAAACATAGCATGTGGGAAAGGCATCCAAACAGAGCTTGAATGCAAGACGAGTTTAATTTGGCAGAGGGGGTGAACACTGAGCTCAGGCAAAGAAAAGCTGAGGTCTGTGCATAGTCTTGAGAGCTGCAGGGCAGAGGTGCCCAGCATTCAAATCAGGGTGTGAAGTGGGATGGACAGGAAAATGAGACCTCTGAATTTAGATCTGTGCTTAAGCAGGATAGGAGGGAGGTTCTTCCCTTCAGGAGGCAGAAACCTCATCCCATGGGAAGCAGGACAGGACCCAAATGACAGCACAGTATTGACTGACTGAAATGCAGCCTGAGGGATAGCCATGTAACAAAAACCACTAAGTAACAAACTGCTGAGTAAACCTGCATTCTCTGCTGTCACAGAGAGGGTGCTGTTTTACTTAGAATGAAGCGGGTAAGAGGGAGGTCGTAGGTGGAGGAAAGAAAAATCATGGGGATTTTTTCTGTCTCCTTCCCTATGGCACAGGAGATGTGGGATGCTTTACTGGGAATTGCTCTTTGGTGGTAGGGCCCTGACCTTCAGGGAATTAAAAACCAAATATTTGTTTGACTGCAGCTGCTCTGTGACAGCTCATGGGCAGTGGAGACTAAGAGAAAATTGGGACCCAGTCCCTGCTGCAGATGGCAATAGGGTCTGATAGGTTAAACTAAACTGGGAGACATTTTTCTTACAGCCTCGATGAGCAGGTTTTGAAAGGTTGCTGCTGGAAATGCCTGCTTACTCATTTAAGTGTATGTCTGTTTAATGTCTTGACAAAAATTATGAGCAACTGGGACCAACTCACTTTGGCATTTTAAAGCTATAACTATTTGTAAATTGTCAACCAATTTCTTAGTCACACTTTTAAGGGTGATTCTGAACAGAATGTGTAGCCCTCTGACATTGACATTGGTGTAAACCCAGATATTTCTGTGGCTTATGATATGAAAGATTGGGCTAACCTTTTTCCTGGTCTTGTGAGTCTTGAGTCACTGTGTGTTACGTAGCATGAAATAAATCAAAGCTGCTGCTTTCAACTCCAGCATTGTTTTAAAAGAGCTGCACTCTGATTTTTCCAGTTGTGGGAAGAAGATGAAGAAACAGAAAAGCCATGATTTGTGGAATTGGAAGGGAGTCTGCTGTCTGAGAATCCACATCAAGCAGGTACTTAACATGCTGTGTGCCAGCCTTCAGTGTGCACCACACAACCATACACACAAGAATAGCTTGGTCAGAGATTGATTGACAACAGGTCTTTTGGTTTTTTTTCAGCTCAAAATATACTTTTAGTATTAAAAAAAAAAAAAAAAGAAAGAAAAAAACCCCCCCTGAAATTCACACCTGATCCTGTTATATTCTATATGCACGCATGGTCTCAAAATAGATAGCTACTGAAAACCAGGCAGAAATATTCATGGCAATAGCCTTTGGAAAGATTAATGCATAAGATGAATTTATATAATGTGTATGTATAGGTGTATGTATATAATAAGGTAATGTATAAGGTGAAATAGCACAAAGGAAACATTAATAAATAGAAGTACAGCATATAGATTTAATAGCTTAACTTAAAAGCAAAAGATACTACAAAGAGTAACAAATGTTGTCCAGAAAGTAACATATTTTACTGGGAAAAATAGACTACAGAGTACAAATTTAAGTACACATTTCTAGTAAAATATGGTAATATATATAACTTCAAGAATAAAAAACTAGGAAGCATTAGGGAATTTAGCTGTGGTAAGTTTTTCAGACAGACACACTCTTTAAAAAGTTAAGTTTTTTGAAGGATGAGCCATCATTATCTATGAGTATTTTCTAATTTCTCAGTTTACAAGGTACTATCTTTGTGCTGAAGCTGAACAGTATATAACTTCTATTTAGATGAAAACATTTGGATGTTAATTGCCCAGAAAGATTTAAAACAGATATTTTGCGTATTGAAATGTAATATTTCTCATGTATATAATAGCAACTGCCTGAATGGTAATATTTGTTTCCCTTAGGAGAAGAAACTGATGGCATGAAAAAATTATTCCTTTTGTGCAGTTCTATCTAGTTCCAAGGAATGTATGTACAATCCCATTTTCCTGGAGGCTGTGGAAAGAAGGTGTGGAAAGAAATAAAGAAGAGCTGGTGCTTCTGTTCTTATCTCATAATAGGTGTCAGAGCAGGACCTTGAACCCATTAGGGTTCCAGCTGTCTCAGAACTTCCTTTTTCTTCTCTAGAACCTTAGAGAAAGGTGCTCAGGCAGGTCTCCCTACTGGATTTGCACTAAGAACTACCTCTGTAGCAGAAATGGCTATAGAGTCATTGTAATATCATACCTTATACCAACTCTATCCATCCTTCTTTCTGTTAAAATATAATGCTGACATGCCAGGTGTTTGTAGATCTGAAATTTCTTGAAAACATAACCGTGTGCAGATTTAGATTTTAATCCTTCTACCAACTTGAAACTTTGAAAATAATTTCATCCTGCTCAATTTCCTTTAGAAATTCAAGTATTAATCTAAGGGTAATTAAGAAGACTATTTTTAGGTTTTGAAATTATAAAATCAGAAGTAGTTTTGAGCCATTAAAGCAGCTATTGAGACCCTGTGCAAAGCTTTTGCAGCAGGAGCAAACATTATGAATGGGCTCCTGTAAAAATTCTATTTCAGAGTGCATGGAAAGCCAAGTTGTACATAGCTTCAATCCTCTTTTTATTAATAGACATACATCCTCTCTTCAGTACTTGCACAGCAGATTTTATTTTGGAACCATTCTTGTAGATATTGAAATCTCTTGTTAGTCCTTCTCTCCTTTGTTATCCTTCCTTATAGAACATTTTATGATCTTTTTTTCCTCCTTAATATTTTCAAATTGCCAGAAAAACTCAGAAAACTAATGACAATCTGGTTCAAGTACACAAGAATGTTGATAGCTAAAGTTCCCCAAAACAGTTGTTAAGTGGGTTTTAAATACTTCATCCCTCTCCCTGCTGAGTGCTGATGATATCATATTTTGTCTTCAGCATTAGAGCAATTTTCTCAGTGTGAATCAGCTTCTAAACTATTTCATTCACTTATGATTGGAGAGAAAAGAGCCGTATACTTAATTTATAAAAAAACCTTTACTGGTATTTAATACATTATCTATTAACTGTATTTAAGCCCAGACAATTATTAGCTCAAGTAGCATAAACTCTGGCATTTTATACAAATTCCAGAGGGCCAGGTTTTGCACACAACTTTCCCGTTATGAACAGATACAAATGTGCAGTCATGGGGAATATTTCATAAGAGCTGTTGGGAGGTCATTTTCAAAAACCTGATTTTCAAACCATTTAAAATCTTTTCCAAACCATTTTGCTGGTTTGATATTCCTAGTTTAGAGTGCTTTTTTACGTCTTCTTCTCAAGTTTGCTCATCTTTTCGTGTGGCCTTTTTGGGCCAGCACTGCATTTATCTAAACTACTCTTCCTATATCTGCATCAGACTCCCAAACCACATCTAATCTTTCTGAAGCTCCAGCAGAGCCATGAACAAGAACAAAATTTCCCTTTTATGACTAAGTTTTGAATATAAACCTGGATTCTTAGAGTTCAGACCAGTCATCTTCCATCACATGCATTGGAAAGTACTTCTTTCTCTTCCTGGCTGATAGGAGGAAAAGCTTTATGTTCCATGACAGGTTGTATAGCCCTCCAAAAGGATTTTGTCCCTGATCTTTCTCAGCATCTCAGCATCATACTTTGCAAGGGACAGTTTTCTCTGAAATATTTAATGAAATCTGGAAAAAACAGAAACACAGGTTTCCTTATACCCTCAGCTATGATATGTAATTAGATTTATCTTCATTCTCCAGATAGCCCTTGAAGAAGTCAGATGGCTCATGGATCCCAAGACATTTCTCATATTCTTAACATAAGTGTCACTGTTAATCTTGCTAAAGTTTTGGCAGTTCATTAACATGTAGCTTTATTGTCTGGACATCTCCAGTGTTTTAATAACTCCTTCATGTGGGCTTTCTTGAAGTTCTGAAGGAAGTATGAAATACCTGCCTGGTTTGTTTCTAGGACACAAACTGAACAAAGCATTAACATGTTAGTGAAACATGTCAAACACTCTCTTCCACAAATGTGACCTTGTAGCAAAGGCAGAAAATAATATCCTGTTGTATGTTAGAACGAATGTTGCTAGCAGGTCAGGGGAGGTGGTCATTCTCCTCTTCTTAGCACTGTTGAGGTCACACCTGGAGTACTGTGTCGAGTGCTAAGATCCCCAGTACAAGACAGATATGGACTCAAGAGAGTTCAGTGGAAAGCCATGAAGGTGATGAAGGGACTGGAGCATCTCTCCTAGGAGGACAGGTTGTGTGAGCTGGGACTGTTCAGCCTGGACAATAGAAGGCTCAGGAGTATCTCATCAACATATATAAATGCCTGAAGGGAGGGTGAAAAGAGGACAGAGCCAGGATCTTTTCAGTCATGCCCAGTGACAGGACCAGAGGTCCCCTCTGAACATCTGGAGAGAATTTTTCACTGTGAGGATGATTGAGCACTGACACAGAATGCCCAGAGAGCTTGTGGAGTTTCTATACTTAGAATCATAGCATCATTTACGTTGGAAAAAACCCTTAAGATCATTGACTCCAACTGTAAACCTAACACTGACTAACACCAGTATACCATGTCTTGCAACACCATGTCTATATGTCTTTTAAATACCTCCAGGGATGGTGACTCAGCCACCTCCCTTGGCAGCCTGTTCCAATGCTTGGTAACCCTTTTGATGAAGAATTTTTTCCTAATATCCAATCTAACCCTCTTCTGGTGCAACTTGAGGAGATTTTCTGTTGTCCTGTCACTTGCTACCTGGGAGAAGAGACTGACGCCCACGTCACTATAATCCCCTTCCACATAGTTGTAGAGGGCAATAAAGTCACCTCTTGAGCCTCCTTTTCTCCAGATGAAACAACCCCAGTTCCCTCAGCTGCCTCACATAAGACATGTTCTCCAGACTCTTCATCAGCTTCATTGCCCTTCTTTGGACACGCTACAGCGCCTCAATGTCTTTCTTACAGTGAAGGGCCCAAAACTGAACACAGTAATTAAGGTGCGGCCTCACCAGTGTAGAGTACAGGGGGATGATCACTTACCTAGTCCTGCTGGCCACGCTATTTCTGATACAAGCCAGGATGCCATTGGCCTTTTTGGCCACCTGGGCACATTGTTGGTTCATGTTCGGCTGACTGTTGACCAACACCCCCATGTCCTTTTCTGCTGGGCAACTTTCCTGCCACTCTTCCCCAAGTCTGTAGCACTGCATGGCGTTGTTGTGACCCAAGTGCAGGACCCAGCATTTATCCTTTGAACCTCACACAATTGGCCTTGGCCCATTGATTCAGCCTGTCCAGATCTCACTGTAGAGCCTTCCTACCTTCAAGTAGATCAATACTCCAGCCCACCTTGGTGTCATCTGCCAATTTACTGAGGGTGCACTTGATCCCCTCATCCAGATTATTGATAAAGATATTAAACAAAACTGGTCCCAATATTGAGCCCAGGAGAATGACACTTGTGACCAACTGCCAGCTGGATTTAACTCCATCCACCACATCTCCATGGAATTGGTCATCCAGCCATTGTTTTACTCAGCAAAGAGTACAACCACCCAAGCCATGAACTGCCAGTTTCTCTAGGAGAATGCTGTGGGAAACAGTGTCAAAGGCTTTACTAAAGTCCAGGTAGACAACATCCACAGCCATTTTCTCATTCACTAAGTGGTGAATCATCTTGTCGTAGAAGATGAGGTGAGCCAAGCAAGACTTGCCTTTCACAAACCCATACTGGCTGATCACCTCGTTGTCCTGTGCATGTCATATGATGGCACTCAAGATGATCTACTCCATAACCTTGCCCAGCACTGAGGTCAGGCCTGTAGTTCCCCAGATCCTCCTTCTGGACTTGTAAATGGGTGTCACATTTGCTAACCTCCAGTCAACTGGGACCTCCCCAGTTAGTCATGACTGCTGATAAATGATTAGAAGTGGCTTGGTGAGAATTTCTGCCAGCTCCCTCAGTACCCTTGGTTGGATCCCAGCTGGCCCCATAGACTTTTGTGTGTCTAAGTGGTGTAGCGGTAGGCTAATCATTTCCTGTTGGATTATGGGGGCTTCATTCTGGTCCTTGTCCCTGTCCTCCAGGACAGTGGGCTGGGTACCCCAACAATAATTGGTCTTACTGTTAAAGACTGAGGAAAAGAAGGCACTAGGTATCTCAGTCTTTTCCTTATTCTTTATCACTCTATTTCCCCCTGCATCCAATAAATGGTGGAGATTCTCCATGGCCCTTCCTTTGTCGTTGTATTTATAGAAACGTTTTGTACTGTCTTTTACAGCAGTAGACAAATCAAGCTCTGGTTGGGCTTTAGTCCTTCTAATTTTCTCCCTGCATAACATCACAACATCCTTGTAGTCCTTCTGAGTTGCCTGCTCCTTCTCCCAAAGGTCATAGACACTTTTTTTCCCTGAGTTCCAGACAAATCTCTCTGTTCAGACAGGCTGGTCTTCCCTGCCAGCTTGTCTTTTAGCACATGAGGACAGCCTGCTCCTGTGCCTTTATGATTTCTTTATTGAAGAATGTCCAGCCTTCCTGGACTCCTCTGCCCTTCAGGACTACCTCCCAAGGGACTTTGTCAACCAAGCCCCTAAGGAGGCCAAAGTTTGCCCTCCAGAAATCCAAGGTAGCAGTCCTGCTAAAATAGCTCCTTACTTCTCCAGGAATTGAAAACTCTATCATTTCATGATCACTGTGCTCAAGATAGCCTCCAACCATCACATCACCCACAAGTGTTTGCTAAGCTACAGGTCCAGTGGGGCACCTTGCCTAGCTGACTCCCTCACCAACTGTGTCAGGAAGTTATGTTCTACACACTTTGGGAACCTCCTGGACTGTTTCTGCTCTGCTGTATTGTATTTCCAGCAGACTTTTCTAAGTCCCCCATGAGAAAAAGGGCTAGCATTCGTGAGACCTCTCCCAGATGCTTACAGAATATTTCATGTCTCTTCATCCTGGTTGGGTGGTCTATAAGAGACTCCCACCATGATATCTGCCTTGTTGACCTTTCCCATGATTCTTACCCATAAACACTTGACATTTTCATCACCATCATCAGACTCTAGACAGTCAAAACACTCCCTAACATACATGGCTATCCCATCGCCTCTCCTTCCTTGCCTACCCCTTCTGAAGAGTTTATAGCCATCCATTGCAGCACTCCAGTTGTGTGAGTCATCCCACCATATTTCCATGATTGAAATTACATTATAGTTTCCCAGCTGCACAATGGATTCGAACTCCTCCTGTTTGTTGCACACGCTGTGTGTATTGGTGTAGATGCACTTCAGTTGGGCTATTGATCCTGCCACCTTTTTTGAGGGAGAAATCCTAATTGCTATGTCACGGTTTTCAGGTGTTTCTGTGCTTTCTAATGCATCAACGAGTCTTTTGTCTTTGCTGCTGTGTGGATCTCCAACCCCTACCTCCACTGAGATGACTAGGGTGTTGCATGCATTAGTACACAGACCCTTCAAATGTGCTCCAGTGTACATAGAACACTGTGGAGCAGGTTCAAGGACCTTGCTAAAACTGTTCCTCTAAAACTGGTGTGCCACCCCTGGGCTTATCTCTCGTGAGCCTGGTTTTATTCCTTTCCCTTTCCAAATTTAGTTTAAAGCTCTTGCAATGAGTCCTGTTAACCCTGTTAACTTCTGTGCAAACCCTCTTTTTCCTCTTTAAGACAGGTGTACCCTCTCTGTCGCCAATAGGCCTGGTGTCGTGTAGTCCAACCCATGGTCCCAAAGCCTAAAATTCTGTTGGTGACACCAGCCATAAAGCCAGATATTAATGTGCTGGGTCTTCCTGTTTCTTTCCTCACCTTTCCCTGCAAATGTAAGGATAGAAAAGAACACTACTTGTGCTCCTGTTTCCTTAACCAGTCATCCCAAATCCCTGAAGTACTTCTTGATTGTCCTTGGACTTCTGACTGCAATTTCATTGCTGCCTACATGAAAAATCAACAACAAATAATAACCCACGGGCCATATCAGGATATGAAGTTTTCTCATCACGTGTTAAACCTGGGCCCCAGGGAGGCAGCAGATACTCGAAGATATTCAAAAGGCATCTGGAGACAGTCCTGGGCAATAGGCATTAGGTGGCCATGCTGAAGCAGGGAGTTTGGACTAGATGGCATCTGGAGGTCCCTTCCAGCTTCAACGATTCTGTGATTTTGAAATTCTGTACACCCTGAAAATAGTGACTTCATTTGAGTTTGTGACATATTAGTTTATGTGGTTTTGGCTGATTTTGATAGTTGTCATCTTCGTCCTGATTATAACACAGACCTAGAAACCTTATGCTTCACTCTGACAGAGAAATCAAAAGTGCTTCAGCTGCCCACCTAGATTGTCAATAATGAGACAAATATCTTTAAGGAAAAAGTCCTACCTAAACCTTAGGGCTAAGACAAAGTCCTAGTTGCGGGCAACCAAAGTGCCCAAGCTCTTTCAGACTGAGTAGGGTAAATCACTCAGGTCCTCCCACCTGAACATCACATGCAAACACCATCTGCTTCCCGCTCTGCACTCCTCCAGCATGAATGCTGGCCTGATTAGCAAGCTCTTTTCAACTGCATTTTGAGTGAGACTAGTAAATCAGGCCATCTCAAGAACAGTGGAGAATTTTGATTCCTATTTCCAGTTTTGGACTGGTGGCAGGCTCTAACCCCATCTTCCCCACTCTGAGCACACCTCCAAGCCAGCATTAAACATGTAATGGATTCTGAGCTTCAAAATAGGGAGCCTGACTTCATTAACTGCCTTTAGTTAATACTTAATCCCAGGCAGTCAAATTATTCTCTTAGGGGTGGGCATATAACAGTGCTACCTGAGTTTGCTGTCTGATCACATTGAACTGTACTTTTAAAGCTTGGCTTTTTGAGACTTTTCAAATATTTTGAAGTAAATTGAGTGAAAAATTCATAAGAAAACCAGGAAATTAGAGGGTAAAATTAATTCCTGGTATAGAAGATCCCAGTCTGTTTCCAATGGTTATAAACCCCCATTGGTCTTTAGAAAGGACTCAGTTATATATTATATCTTTCTGACAGAGACAGTATTTGTTGTGGGTTTGGTAAATGCTTTGTTAAATTTGATAAAAGCTGGCAAAACCACTTTAAGTGTATGCAGGTTATGTTTATACAGTGAGACACTAATTATCGTAGCAAATGAAAAGAAATATATACATTATTTTGATGTGTCACTGATCACAGAAATGTTTCAGATAAATTGGCTAGAATGAAAAAATACTTTCCAAAATAATTTTCTGCACTTAGCTTTTAGAATTAAATTCATTTAACTGAAAGTATAATTTTTCATCCTTCCTTTAGCTTTTAACCTTGAAGAAAAAAGTGTGTGCCTTAGCCACCACTGGCCTTAATGCAGCTATATGGGAGAGAAAGCACACATTAAAATTTTACACATTCCCACGTTGGGACAGACATCCAAGTATATAATGCCAAATACTGAAAATAAATAAGAAATCTAAAAAGTCTAGATGTTGCCTTCCATCACTTTCCAGATACAGCTGCTTTTATCAGAAATAAAGATTATGAGTACCACAACTCCTAGAGCTAGACAGGGCAGATGATCTGTGAGGTTGTGAAGACTATGATACAATGTTGTTTCATGAAGTTTTTCAAAGAAATTGAGATGAGCAGTTTGAACTTCCTAGATCCACTATTTAAATTGTGCATCCTACACCTTTGGTTAACAATTTCTGAAGGAGATGTGCTTTCTAACTTGCAAGGATCAAGTCTAATGGGGAATTACTTCAGTGAAAAGGACTTAGTTGCATTTTTACAGATAATTCTAGATAAGGTTTGTTGGCATTCTAGAGGACTTTCTGCGAGAGAATGGACACGTGAGCAATCCTGCGTGAGAACAAGACGGATAAGAGCCTCAGCCGAGCAAGAATGTGATAAGGATTTGACCCTGAATTAGGGAGGAGAAACTCAACGAGACAAACAACCCCCGGAAGGGGTTGGGACCGAAGAGGAAGTTCCACAAGGCAGGAAGCCTGGCAAGGCTGATGTGGCACTTTTTATCCAATCCTAAGAAGGTTTAAAGCGTGGGCTAAGTTAACTGTCCAGTCTTGAGGACTTGTACTGCATGTTATTCACGTGTGTGGGAGAACATTATAAAAGGGCTTTCTTAGTTGTAATAAACGGGCATTGCTTGATCACACTGGTTGTGTGCGTGCTCAGCTCTCCTGCAAAGGTTCTTATGACATTTTTACTTTGTAGTTGCACAGAAAGGGAAAGAAAATGTTGATATCATACATATAGAAATAACAAGGTATCTTACTGCTCAGCCACTAAATCACTCAAAAGACTGTGTTCAACACCTCTTGCTGACACTGCACAACAGATAAATCAGCTATTTGGAAGGAGATTTAGGTCTTATGAAATTTATTGGGAAGACGTAACAAAAGAAAGCAAATAATTCTTGAGCTGTCATTTGTTAAGAACAGGAGGAAAAATAGCCCCCAATGAGTACAGATTATGAAATAATTCTGATTACAGATCTTCCCCAAATTGTAGTGCATAAATTTCAAAAGAAAGCATGCCATTTGAACTTTAATGTTTGGTAGGAGTGGAAACAAAATATGTTCTAAAATAGCTGAGATTATAAAATCGGTCAGGTTATCTGTAGTAAAGAGGTATTAGGAAGGCATCCATTAATTTCTTCAAAAAGTTATTTTCAACATACGATACATATATGATTAATTGAAAAGTTTCTTCATGATACTATTGTCCTTTTTATCTTTAATTCTAGGTGAATTTGCCATATGTTTTCAATTTAGATATCCCATACACGGGCTAAAGCCATGCGAATATATAGTATACTCTATTCTTGCCATCACTAAGAATAAAACCAGTGGCAAGTACCCTGTTCAATCCTAATAATAGCTATTGCATTTTAGAAAGTGTCAGAATAAGGCTAACTTCATATCCAGTGGAAATCAACAGAAGTAGTAGTAGTAATGTAAGGAAGTATATACAAGCCATTCCCACCCCCTCCATTCTTATTTCTTGTTTTCTGAGGTTAATACATTAATTTTCCACCTTTTTGACAAATCATCTGAGCAGTATGTTATTATACTTAGCATGTATGGCTCGATATATATTCTGTGTAAAGGGCAATGGCTCGAATGCATGAATCTTTGCTACGAGGTGGCTGGTTGAGAGCTTAGAAGTTAGAACCAGAAGGAATGACAACATGATGGGTGTCCCTTAGAGACTATCCCATCAAGTAGTGTTGGATGAAACTTTCCATAAACAGCTGGAAGAAGCCCCAGGATTACAGGCCTTGATCCTCATGGGAGACCTGAACTGCCATAATATCTTCTGGAAGATGTGTATGCCATGTCCAATGCATACATATGTAACACTTAAGATCACTGTTCCTGTGGGTTGCAAACTGACCTTATTCACTGTTGCTTGCAGTGCTACTATGTAAGCATTATTTTATCTGTTAACTTATAGCTAGCTTGGGTATAGTCATCCAGACTGTAGTGACCTCAGGGTAGCTGCAGCCTATTAACACATGTATTATGCTTTCAGCCATAGTCATAGTCCCTGTGTGTTTTGTTTTATTTTTGTTGTTTACCACAGAGGATGAGAGGCCAAGCCCTAAAAGTAAGTTGACTTTGCTCCTAAGACACAGCTGAGGATATAGCTATAGCACGGGTTTAAAAGGTTTCAAATACTACCATTCCTGAGGTGGCTGCAGAAGACAGCAGGACTGAGCTGGATTTAACCTAACTCCGTTGGCTACTTGCAATAGCATCATCACAATGTGTGCAGCTACGGCAAGGACTGAGATTTTTAAGCACCACTATGAAGTTATTATTATCAAGGCTACATAGAATGAGCACAAAAATGAGAGTGTTCATACTTATGCTTGTTTGATTTAGTGAAGTACTTTTGGTAAGTCTGATTAGATCACAGTATCAAAATGAAAACTGAGAAATTTGCCCATCAACAGAAACATCAATTTTCAGCCTCCTAATTAAGCATAAAAAAATTCATTAGGAGCAATACGGTGAATCAGAGTTAAAAGTGAGGAGAAAATTCTTCATTCTTTAACCACAAATTAATTTCTGTATAAACATTTTATCCTACAAAGAGAAATGTCATACAAGCTTCAGCCACACACTCTTAGGTGTTTTTATTCTAATTCCCAATTTTTTGATCTAGTGGTGGATGAGTACAAAAAGTAGAGAAGACATGCTACCTCACATAACGTTTGAGATCATTATTGACTATATGTTAAGAAAACCACAGATGGAATACCACAGATTTTCCAATAATCACTGTCTCATGTCAAGGCAACACCACCTTGCCTGCAGGGAATCCTGTTTTCCAGTGGGAGATAAGCACATTTGTGGGAAACAGAGGAAAACCCTGAAAAGGCCTAGAGCCAAAGCCATATTTAATACAACTTTAACATGAACTGTCTGCAACTCTGATCTTCAGCATTCAAAAAACTAATCAAATCCAGAAAGCTAGTAGGTAGGGGGCTTGTGATAGTCTCCCTCTGTAAATATTTCTCATATTACAAGTGTGATTTTCAGAGAAATCCCTTGAGACTGCTGTCCCATTCTGAGAAAGCCTTTTCCCCCATTGCTGAATCCTGGCAGAGAATAAGGTATTTACCTAGAAAAAAGACAGTTAACTTTTGTCAAAGAAGATTTTAATGCAGGAGCTGGGATAGAAGCTGTCTGGAGAGAAAAAATCAATGGCAAGTCAGGACAGTAGTGTGGTATCTTCCCTCTTTTGATGGTAATACTTACAGCAAGAACTCTGCCTTGGTCTCTCTGGAGCTGATACCTATCATAACTAAGGCCAAGTATAGAGGAATAAGATTATTTTTAACAATTAAATCTTAATGGGTGAGGTTCCAAATGAATTACGACTGGCAGGTATTACAACATGCAAAGGGGGCTGTTTCTACAAATCTATTAGCAGTTAGTGAATGAGGGAAAGAAGCACATACCTAGTACTTAAGAAGGGAATATGAACAATGGCAACACTTCATTATCCATAAAAATACATACAGCTAGAACAGCTGTCAAGAGATAATCTTTTAAACCCTTCCTCAAGGCACAATCAACTATATCTACACTATTTCTGACAGAGGGCCTGTCAGCATGTGCTTGATTACATCAAGTTATGAAAATAACATTAATGTTCAAGACAAGCCTCTGTAGTGCTACTATTAAAATGATGTTTTCTAATGCCTGTGCTATGCCACCTGTAGCATAGCTTAAAGCCATTAAACGTTATCTTCCCTACCGGGAAGAAAGAGAACACATCACTTCTTTGCTCTTTGCAGATGTTTTCTATACTCTTGAGGGATGTTATTTCCCTCAGGGTTCTTGTATTTGGACTGAAAAACCAAAATTTGTCCAAACTACTTTTAAAGGTCAGCTAGACTTCTGACCATTTGTGGTCAAAATTTCTCTTTAACAGAAACTAGACTCATCTTTGCAGCTGAGAGATTATCAGTTTCATTTGTCTTTGAAAATGACATCTGAGTTTAGATTACACTGTTTGCTTTTTCTTTTTCCTGTAGTCTTGCATTACTGAATCATGCTGTTTTAATAGCATTTTTTTTCTTCAGTCCTAAAAGTAAAAGTTAAACTGTGGCTAGATGTTTAATTTAATTGAAATGAAGATAGAACCCGAAGCTAAAAAAGTTCAGGTAATTTCCAGGGGTATTTATAAATAAGTATTATGTTTATTAATTTCCTTCCCTCTATTGAAAGGATATTAGTGGAGACCTGTTTCAGTTCATTAGAAAAAAAGAAATAAATTTTGGGGATTTCACAAATTTTATAAATGTTTCTCTTTGCTTTAGAAATGAGACACATCTTCCTCTCCCAAATCTTGTTTTTTTCTCTTATTTTCCAAGTAGATGTTTAATTTGATATTTTCGTCTTCAAACACAAAATAATTCCATCATTAAAATGGAAGTGTAAGAAACTTTAATATTGGAGGAAAATGCCTCCAGTATTGGAAAGTACAAGAAAGACAAATATATAAATGTCTCTGAATAATCTGAGGAGAAAGATAATGTTTAGTATAACAAATCCAAACAGTAGGGACTGTGAACAGCAGAATGGTCAAGAGATGTTATGTGTGAAGATAAAGGTCTATGACGCTGACACTCCTCTTGTGAGTTATGATCATACACTTTTAAATTATGGTATATAATTCACTTATGGAATGGACTTAATTCATATAGACATACCTGTATTTTGAGCTTACTCACATGGTCCTGGAGGTCTGGCTGTGCTGAGAGCTGCTTTACTTCTTACTTGGACCAACCCCTTTGTGTCTCCTCATGCCTGTTGCTGCTTTAAGAGTTCATTTTGTGTAGGAGGGCAAATCCCCATTTCAGGAAGGTGCTCCATGAGTTGTACACATGAGCACAGTGTCAGTCAGGCTTTGTGCTTCCCAGTGGAAAAATCCTGGGATTCATGGGCTTTTGGAGAGAGTGGATGGCCTGGTTCTATCTTAGCTGAGTCATGTACCTGCCAAGCTGAAGAAGCTGGGGAGGGCAAATTCCTGTAATGGGAAGAGCTCCAGGGAAGTTGTGGAGGTGGAAGAACAGCAGTGACACCTCCAAAAGTCATTCCTCTACATCCATCATGAACTAGACTATGATCTTGCCAGAAGACTTACTACCAACCTCCAACATCTCATGAATGGCAGCAAGGGGCTGAAGACCAAGCCTAATCCCTGGGAGTGCCCAGCATAGGCCTGAAACAAACCTAGAAGAAGAGGAGATCAAGATCGAGGTCCATAATGCTGCAATTATTCTATTATCCTGTCTCAAGTAATTAATGCTTTGGAAAAGAGCACTAGAAAGAAATCATGTAGAAAATGGATGTTGCCTAAGCTTACTAACTCCGTTTCTGACAGTCAGTGGATCAAGGACTTCCTTGGATGGAGGCTTCATTCAGGCACTGACATTCAATAGGCCCCAGTGGACCTACCCTGCACAAATTGCTCTAAGCCGTGTCTGAGTTCATTCCTATGTTTGATTTCCATGGCTCCTAAGGTAACTTATGCCACAGCTTGACTATGTGTTTTGTAAAAAAACACTTCCATTGTCTGTTTTAAATCTGATGTGTGAGAGTTTCATGTCCCTTTCGTTATAAGAAACAGTGCATATTCATTCCCTAGACATCCCTTTTCACATCCCTTGGGAATTTTATGATTTACCCTCCACAGCTGTCTCTTACTGGTGGAAGAGCTGTTAAGTCTCCTGTCACAGAGACTCCATTATCTGCTCTTTTCCCATCTGTCTTTTTTCAGATGTAGGAACCAGAACTGAACTTGGTATTTATGATGAAGTTTGTGAATATATACAATTGTTCTTTTCCAACTCATGTTACTGTAGCAATAATTTTGCAACAAACAAGACCAGGTGACCTATTGAAAGACGTTATGTATAAACCTTGCCTTCTTAATGGGTCCCAGTATTTTATTTGCCTTTTTGAATGCTTCTGCATATTGAACTAACAGCTGTAACATCTATGATCTGAACAATTATACCTAACCTAGAAAACACAGGTAGGGAAATTTCCTCAGATATACATTATGTTTCGTTTAACACTATTGAATGGCACCTGCCATTTTAGCACTCTGTCACTCTATACTGTGCAAACCTTAGTCAAGCATAAGACTAAAAGCCAGAAGTTGCTCTGAAAAATGTCAATTATTTTTATACCATTTGTAAAAGCTGTCATCTCATCATTCAACCCTTTCTTCTAGGTCATATTTGAGAGGGCCAACATGAATTCCTGAGGGATCTTGCTGAAAATGTCCTTTTATTGTGAAACCTCACAGTTTATTCGTGGCATTTATTTCTCAACATTTAGCTGGTTGTTAATCAACCTTACTCTGCCATGACAACTTATTTTCTTTAAGAGACTTTCACAGGAGACCTTGTTAACAGCTTTTTGTAAATCTGTGCAATATGAACTGACTCACCTTACTTACATGCTTGCTTCAGAGTAAACTACTATGCTGGTGAGGCATGATCCTTCTTACGAAACCCATGATGTTTCTTCCTGAGTATAACATTTGTATCTGCTGTCGGCAGATTCTCTTCTTTATTATTGTAGTTACAAATTTACCTGGCATTGCAATTAGACTCACTGGTATTTAGATTTTTGGTCCACTCCTGTAGCCCCATTTGAGAATCTGGTGTCATGCTTGACAGCTGCCACTTCTGTGCAGTCTTATTTGATCAGAAATTGCACACTGCTGCTGCTATCTCAGCTATTTCACATCTTAGTTCTTTCAGACTCTTGGGTGACTACCAGCTGGACCTGACAGTTTGTTGCTGTTCAGTTTCTCATTCAAAGCATTTTTTTGAGAAAGCTGAAATTTTATTTTGAGCCAACTTCTTAAACTTTTCCTCTGCAAAAATTGCTTTAGCATATGAATCTGCATTAGACAATGGCACAATACTTAATTGCTCTGGGTTTTTTCACTAGAGCACTCCTTTACATCTTTTTTTGTCTGTTAACTCCACAGCTTCCTTGGCATATTTTGATTTCCAGAATACATGAAAAATATTTGGTGGTGGTTTTTTCTTTTTTTTTTTTAAATGTTTTTAGACGGTTGTTCTGCTCTTTTTCTGCCTTACAGAGTTTTTGTGGCTAATTTCTGAAGAGTTCACTAGTGACTATGCCTCTCATTTGGGCTTGATTCCTGTGTTAAAGAAGTCCCTTGTCTTACAACTGATAACCATTCTTTGGCTGTTGAACCCAGTTGCTTCCGTGTGTGCATGTGTTGACTTTAGAGTCCTTCTTGATCTGACATATACATTTACTTGGTTTAGTAAATAACATACATCCATGATGGTTGCAAGTGTCTAACAATTGACCCATTATTTCAATTTCCCTCTAACAAGTTTCATTAATTTTATATTGATCAATGAACCCACACCCAGCCCATTTAAATAAAATGTTAACTCAGCAGATTTCTTTCTCCTCCTGTAAGAATACTGCACTTGAACATCCTGTGGTAAGTTCTACGGGAGTCTAAGACATATATTGAGTCACACCGATTTTTTATATCTAATCCAACTGTTTCACTTCTTGTGTGTTCTCTAACAAGTTGATTCAAGAAGTAACAATTTATGGTGGCTAAAATTACAGTCCCTGCATCATAATATGATATTTCTGTTGTTCATACAGTGGCACAGGAACAACTGAAGTATCCCATTGCTAGAGCATTTCTTCAATACTATGAAACTTCATGAGAAGTAAATCATTCAGTAAGTAGCCTATTATCCCTTGCTGAGACTTTCTGCTTTATCTATGATCTGATCTGTTAGTTGTCTTCTCAGTGAACCACAGTGTGTAGTTTTAGAAGATGATATGGACAAAACTGGGATCTCAGAAGCTCTGAGTAAGGAGTGGAATCATTATGAAATCATAAAGGTAGGTCTCAGACTGCCCAGAGCCAGCAGACTGCACCATACTCTTGAAGCAGCTGTTTTTCATAATGTTAAGAAACACACCAGAGAGAGGTATGTCAGACTGGTAATAACAAATCCCAGTGGATGAAAACATCATGCCTGAAGGGAAGGGAATAACATTAGGACTGTAGTACTGCTGATCCGACTGGGATGCAAAGAGTAACTGCAAGATGTTAAGAAAGAGCAGAGAGGCTGCTGGTGAAAAAAAGGTGAAAAAAACACGTATAAAGTAAAGAAAGAGACGCAAACAAATTTTTATACTGGTTAAATCATGAGGAAGCATTCTTAAAACAAAAAGTGTTCTTGAGCTGCAATAATACTGTGCTTACATCTCCAAATCTAGTGAAGAACTACCTGACACTTTAAAAAAGTTTTCTTTAATTTTTGATTATTTAAACATTTTGCATCTTCTGGCATTAAAATTAAATGGGAGGGAAACAAGCACTTTTGAAAACTATTATTTCATTAAAAGAAACACACTACATTGGACATGACTGTTTATAGCCAAGCAGCAATGAATATGTTGCTGCTCACACTGGTATTTGTTATGGAGATCTCAAAATTATTGGAGGTAAGAGCCAGAAAACCAATCCTGTGAAAATCTGTGTGACTCTATGCAGACTTCCAACAGACTTCTAGAAACAGCACCATCATGTCACTTTTTGGGATGTTTGCTAGGATAGGCACAATGCTAGACTGACAGAGCTGTGCATTTTTAGGACCATATAACCATAGAATAGTCATACTTCAGCAACAGGAAATACTGAGAGCACCCTTATGCTCTTCAAGCCTTGGATTTATGTGAACCTTAATTTCTGTGAACTGACTGTTCATTTTATCACTTAATGCTGTAGCCCTTGGTCTGCTTAATGGTTGGCTCCTTTTGCTGAAAGCCGAACAACAGAGACATTCATAGCAGTGCAGTAAAAATCTAACACAAACTATGTACAGTAATCCATGGTCTGTGAAAGAAAGAATAAAATGGTTATATGAGCATGTTTGTTGGCCAGAAAAGGTCATCTTTACTTACAGAACTTTATTCTCACTGAGGGCTTAGTGGTATTTGTAGACTACTCCAGAGTAATGGTTATGGTGGGAACTACTTTTCAAATGGAAAAATTGAGGTAATATTTAGTCCAAGTTTAGAAGCAATAGCAGTTCTGGGCATAAATCTGTAGTTGGAGTCTGAAGCCTGTTTGATGACAGGATCAACAAATAGAAAGTCTTGATTCTTCCACTTTTTCTTCTGAACATCCTACTTGTAGATGGGTACTCCTGACAGTTTGTTAATAGTTCCTAGACAGCTGATTTTAAAGTTGGCTTGATTAGTAGACCATAATCAGTGTAGCTACTTGAGAAGCAGACAAACAAGGATCCAGATTTCAAGAAAGGAGAAAATGTGATAACCCTGTTTCCAAGTCAACCATCAATATCATGTTTATGCAGTATATGGTTTCTGTGGAAACTCAAGTGCAAAATCATACAAAACGTAGGAACAGATAATGCAATTTCATATCACGGAGAGTAACAAGAGAAAAGTTATTCTAATGCACATTATCCAGTCTGGAAAAGAGAAAGTCAGGTAGAAACCACTTCCTTTCGTGAAATGAGCAGGAGGAAGCAACATACCACATCTATGACTTTTCCTAATCTGTGCAAGCCTGAACAATATTTCATTTGCATTATCTTAAAAGAACTAGTCAGAACTACAAATATAAAATTAAAGATTAATATTTTAATTACTGATTTCACAACACAGTGAAAGTGGTTATTTAATGAAATACAGAGGCTAACACAGCAGGACAAGTCTGCTCAATTAATATTGTAAGAGAGAAAGTAAATTTCTTCTGCAGAAAATCCGAGGAAATATGTGGGAAGAAGAGGGGAAAATTTTCACTGGCAGAAACAAGCAAGTTACCTGAAAGATTCAATGGAGGCCTTGAAGTTATACTGAAAAAAACCCCAAAACCCCAAACCCAATAAAAAACCACCACACAAACCTCTAAAGACATTTCTTCCAAGAGTGTTTATGGTGAACTGATAAAGAAATCAGTTTGGAGGGAGATCTGTGCAAAACTAAGTGTTGAACTGGGATGAGCTCTGTCATCTATGACCCATATCACCATACAAGGTGTATAAGGGTACAAGGAAGTGGGAATTAGTGTCTTCAGGGTGGCATAAGAAATGTTCATGCAACATAACATGTGCGTAGCCGGGACATAGTGTCATCATGACAAATTAAGAAAAAAAATAGTAAAATAGAAAGGAGTAAGATAATCTTTTTGCAAAAAGGCTATGAGACAGTC
This sequence comes from Athene noctua, assembly GCF_965140245.1. Taxonomy (NCBI): domain Eukaryota; kingdom Metazoa; phylum Chordata; class Aves; order Strigiformes; family Strigidae; genus Athene; species Athene noctua. The sequence goes on from NC_134077.1 coordinate 35,151,527, forward strand.
AAACTAAAAAAAATGAAAAGGTTATTACCAATTACATGTTGTGCTTGTGAAAGGTTTAATTCTTTGAATCATGCTTATAACTCATGCCATAATCAAAACTCAATACAGTTCAACTTCTCATCAAACTAACAAAAAGTACAGCTAAAGGAAATACCAATCAGCATCGGGGTGCAGCACAGATTGCCATGGCACCAGCATCATGGGCTTCTGGAGAATATAATAACAATGAATCATATATATTTTGGTAAGTCAACTCTCAGACCAAACTTTGAATTCAATTTCTGTTAGGCTGAATGTCATGCTCTGAAACATTACAAATCTTGCATTACAAGGTTCTAAGTTTGTAAACACTAAGAGGCAAAGTCCTAATACATCAAGGAACTGAATAATGCTTTGTAATGGCATGTCATCTTCCATCCAAGGAGTTCAGACTTCTGTATTTTTGACAGCTGAAACTCATATCAATGCTGTGAAGAGCCTAGGCAAGGCTATCAAACACCTAGGTCTTCTCTAACACACCTTCTACTTTGCTCTGGTCTGTCTCAGTACCAGGTCTGGGAGCACACTAGAGTCAGATCTCTGAAGAGATCAAAGAGAACTGGTGTTTCTCTTATCACACTGGGAAACAAGTGTATTCTGGAAGCAAAGAACAGAAAAATTCTCATAATCTCAATTTCTGGACTCAGATCATTGTTTTTTTCAGATGTTGGTATGACCTTATATAAATTTGGTAAGGTCATACAATTTTTCATGTGTTCTGCTAAATGAACAATTTATTACACCCCCCTATGAATAATATAAAAATGCCCCTATATTTTGCAAGGAAGAAAAAAAAAGTATTAATTTTATTTGGCAGTAGCATAGAGCAGATGAGATGCTAAGAACAATGTAACAGTGTAACTGTACCTGAAAGTCTTCTGTCCCAGGGTATGTATGATTTCTTCTTTTTAAAATGCAAACTAGTCAATATATATCTTCAGAGAAAAAAAAAAAACAAAAATGCTATCACTCCCTCAAATCTAGAACCCATAGGAAATGTCTTGGTGGTATGCTTCCGTAGCATGCCTTGCTGACAAATGACAATTCTCATCATCTTTCTTTCAAATAAAAATAGCATGTACAGTACTAAATCAGTTGTCATTTCACTGGTTTTGGTCGATTTTAGGTTTACTCCTGTTCTTTCTTCTAGCAGACAGCAGAAGGCTCAGGTTATTTGCTATATGTTTTGCTTCTGGAGCAACTCAAGCACTGATTTCACTTGAGCATACCTGCCTCTTTAGAATAAGATGTAAATTTTACCCCTGTCATTGTTTAACGCCAGCCAGGGACTAAACCCCACGTAGTCATTCACCCAATCCCCCCTCAATAGGATGAGGGAGAGAATCAGAAGAGTGAGGGTGAGAAAACTCATGGGTTAAGATAAAGTCAGTTTAATAGGCAAAGCAAAAGCCACACACACAAGCAAAACAAAACAAGGAATTCATTTACCATTTCCCATCGGCAGGCAGGTGTTCAGCCACCTCTAGGAAAGCAGGGTTCAATCACGTGTAATGGTTACTTGGGAAGACAAATGCCATCACTCCAAATGTCCCCCCCTTCCTTCTTCTCTCCCCAGATTTATATACTGAGCATGACATCATATGGATGTTATGGAATATCCCTTTGGTAGTTGGTGTCAGCTGTCCTGGCTGTGTCCCCTCCCACCTTCTTGTGCACCCCCAGCCTACCACTGGTGGGGTGGTGTGAGAAGCAGAAAAGGCCTTGGCTCTGTGTAAGCACTGCTCAGCAAGAACTAAAGCATCCCTGTGTTGTCAACAGTTTTCAGGACAAATCCAAAACATAGCCTCATGCCAGATACTATGAAGAAAATTGACTCTATTCCAGCCCAAACCAGCAGAACCACTTACTTTTAGTTAATGTCTCATAAGTTTTTATTATTATTATTTATTTATCAACTCCGAGAGCTTTTGTATGTGTTCTTTTCAGTGAAAGTCATGTCTTATTGCTGCTTAGGAATGTAAAAATGGATATGTTTCCGCCCCAGCTCTTATTTTCTTCTTTAAAATTTTTAGCATCTGCATTTACCATCTTACAGGAGCTGACTCATTCCTGGGCATCTTTTGGTTCATAGAGAGTACATATTTCAGACTTTCTTCCTATCCTCAAATTTCCTTCATCTCAAGCACTTTTGGAAAGTCAAGTTCTTGTCATTTCTATGTGTTAGTCTAGATATAACCACTTGGTTCTGTATCCTCTGATCAGAAGTCATGTATGGCTGAAGGACCATGTCTACCTAACAAAATTTGGAGCACAGAAAAGACTGTGAACAATGGAGACCCTGAGACAAAGTACTGAGCTGCACAACCAAGTCCAACCGATATCTGCAGCTGCATGGATTAGGACATTGCTTTGCCATGCTGTGAGTTTTGTTGCAGAATAATGTCAAGGAGAACATAGGCAAAACTTCTTAGACAAAGAACATGCTGCCACAGCAGACAAAAGATTGCTGAGTAAGCAAAATGCCCTATCTGTCTTCCTACCACCTTCTGTGAAAGTTTGGCTTGTGTACATTATCTATAAAAAATGCAAGGCCATGCAGAGGAGATCATGGATTACACCACTGATTTTCTTTTCTTATGCATATTAGCCTGCAAGGTCCTCAGAACTAGGCTAAAATTTTTAGGGTTACATTTTAGGTCTGCAGAAATTTTTGTAGCCTGCAGTGTCTAGTATTGTATTAAATACTGCTATACTGCCATATCAGCCTTTCTAAATGTCTCAGATCTTTTAAGTAAGTCTCCAGAGAGCATAAGAGAGAAGCTAAGCACACTACCGTGGCACTGTCCTCACTTTAAAGCTACTGAGGCCAGATTCAGCCCTCTTGTGACACTCACTAGGAAGCTAATGCCTGCTTTACGCTGTCCTCCCTGTCCAAAATGCCCACTGTCACCATCAGGTTTCCTGTACTTGATGCCTCTTCAACAGTTCAGCATCTCCTGCGACCTGAACATTGACTGTGCTGCAGACCTGTGTTACTTCCCTGTTTCTTCGTATGTTTCTGAATGAGTTTCTTGATTATTTTTCTGTCTTTATTTCTTACACTACAGCTGTAAACTCCTGTGGAAGACAAGCTTTTTACTCTGTTTGTAGAACAGCTGGTCCAGAAGAGCCCTCTGATTGACCAGGGCTGAGGAGTACTCTCATAATGCAAATTAACAGTAACAACATGAAAGTTGACTGACCTGAAGCAGACACTATTTAACACATAGGTGGAAGCAGTTCTCCTTTGAATATCCAAAATCAGACAGGACTTTTATTTTCTTTGCTTTCACTGGTTTCTGATTTATGATTTCAAAAATTAATTCTGTAGCACCTGTGAACTCTTTTCAAACTGCTGAGAGTACCTGATCAGTTGCTGCACTTTTCTTGTCAATCCTATATTGCCAATATGGAATTAGCATTTAGATACCATGAATCTAAAATTATTGAGGATAAATTGGGATACATCAATAAGAACAATTTACAAGCAAATATTCTGAGTTTCGTAGTGTCACAATTAATTTCCTGATAAAATGCAAAATGCACTAAGACAAATCTGAGTCATCTTACTCCCTTCCTGTGCTCTTTACTTGGCTCATATAAACATAAAGGGCCTATTTAGTACTGTGTACAATTTGTTTTAGGTTATGATTATGCTTCCAGACCTCCTATCAACATCAGTGCCCCATTAGGCTAAGCAATAAAGAAATAAGCTGTCGTTAAAGAAAGTCCACATCTTGAAGAGCTCAGACTTGAATTGGTGCATCTGCAGACAAGAATGATTTCTGGTACTCTGAATCATTTCTCTGTTTATAATGTCATATGTTTCCACTTAAGTAATTTGTTTAGCAAATAGCCTACAAACTATTTTAATGAAATTTTAAATGACAGTTTGTAGGGATAAGTCTTGGTCTGCCTGGTTATAAAATAAATAGTGCAATGATTTGGTACCTACTCAGTCAACAAGAGAGCTGCCTCTGTGAGATGCACCCTGTGGGATTTCTACAGTGCATTTTACAAACCAATGCATTTTCTAGAAAGCTTAATGCAACCATAAAGAAGATACATTTACATAACACCAGCCGAAACTCAACCCAGTCTTTTGCTTTGAAGATTGCTGAATACATGAAAAGTTTTTATTCCAGTCGTCAAAAGTTTGATCTATAAGACCCAGCTGAAAACAAGAGAAAGGCAGCAGCTTGCAAAAACCACTACCACTCTCTGACACCGTCTGACCTTATTGCTAATTAACTTGGAAAAGTGATGAATCTGATATTATTTATATTGCTTCTTCATCTGCAGTTGTTTCACGAAATGGTGCCTCATTGCTGTGATAGCATGATACCTAAACTTGGGACAGATGTTTAGCCCTTTTGTGGAGGGCAAGATGACAGAAAGTACACCTATAATAGCTGATGTATGTCTTCACTTGGTTTTGGTTAATTCTATAATCTGATAAAGAGTGTTTCCAGTGAACAGAGGACAGAAATTAATGGAAGAGATAGACAGACTGTAATTCGAATGTAGTACTGTTTATTTCAGGTGGTAAATACTTTAAGTGCTAAAACTGAACAGTTTAATATATTGCCTAAAACTTCACAGAGAAGCATTGTATCTGTTTTTCATCCATTAAGGTACATGAGAAGATGAAACCGGTCAAGCCTTAATAAAATTTCTCATTTTCCTCTCAAAGTCAGTACCACGCTTGACATTACTATCACTAGACAATACAATCTTTTCCTAATTATTACAGAATCACATAGAGGCTGAGGCTGGCAGAGACCTCTGGAGATCATCTAGTCCAACTTCCCTGCTCAAAGTGAACACAGCTACAACAGGTTGCCTAGGGCTGTATCCAGCAGAGTTTTTAATATCTCCAAGAATGGAGATGCCACAATCTCTCCGGGTAACCTGTTCCAGTGTTTGATCATTCTCAAAGTAAAAAAGTTTCCTTCTAGGATCTCATGAATTTCTGAACATTCACATTAAAAAAAAACATTCAACACATGAAATAGTCTATTCTGATGTGGATTGTTTTGTCTTGAACATTGAAAAAAAATCTTACTTAGATGTAATAACACATTACATAACATCAAATGCTCAGATCAATTGTTTAGCTTAAAGACATACATACATTTTTGGAACAGAACATGGACTTTTGTTTCCTTTTACCTGATTATTTTTCTCCTCACACCTTAAGTACAAGTAGTTTTTACTGATCATTATGGAGCAGTTGTCAATGTCCAGTTTCCTAGCAGGGAAGAAGGATTAGTGTTTTGAGAGGTTGATTTTAAATCTATCAAAATGGAAAACATTTATATTGAAACGTTCATACATGATACCCTTATGTGATACTCTTCATTATTATAATTTTTACAGAAACTCAGAGGTATGCTAGCTTCAGCACTGACTAACAACCTTATCCAAGATCTTAAGTCTGTAAGAAAACCAACAGATTTTGCCATAGTTTTCTTTAAACTTGCAATTTTCATAACATCTGCAGTAAAACAAAGCTAAGTCTCTTTAAAATCCCTGTGAACCTAAAGGCTACACAGATTAAAATTAAGAGCACAGGTCACCATGTTCAAGACATCCCTCAAATATTTTTTTTAAACAATCTAAACTGTAAATGTCAATGCCTGTAAACCAGGGTATCAAATCTTCCTGATAAGTGTATTTATGCAAGCAGAACTGAGTTAATTTTATCCCTTATGGATAAAGCTATTCTTTTCTTCCCAGTTATATAACACAAAAATAGAAACATTATAATAACAAGTATTTCTTAATTATGGTGAGTCAGCCTTGCATAAAACAATAGTGCTATGCATTATTAGAAAATCCTAGGTGACTTTTCTGTAACTGAAGAACACTGTAAAGTCAAGTAAGTTTGCTTTTCACACTCAATTCATGTTTCACAGTTTCCTGCATTTCTTCAGTTTTTTTTGTGATGAAGACCAGAATCAGAAAAGTGCAACCAATTAAGAGAAGAACATCAGTGTATGCTTTTGGCATACATTACCAGAAGAAATTTCATAATTTCAGTGGGAGAAAGGTTGCTGTTGTTTAGATTTGAACTAACAAATATGAACTAAACAAAGAAAACCCCAAACAAAAAACAAACTTCCAATCATTCAAAGTTTATATAAGCTTCAGTTAGAAAGATTATCTTTACTGGAAGAATAGTTCGATCTTGGTTTTAAAACATGAACAGTTACACCCATCATCTCATGATGCTGGTGTCCTTAAAGGAACTTCTCATACAATACCTGGATTTTGTCATTAGAGATTTTATTAAATGTTCAACTATGCCAAAGCAGACCTATATGCTTCATGGGTAGTGAAGAAATGTATATTTCTGTGTTGTTTTAAAAGTAAATAGAGGATTATGAGTAATTAGCCAAAGAGTCATACCCTTAATGCCTGCAGTGCAATGAAGAGAATGATTAACAAAGTACATTGAAGGGACTTTGAAATTCCAGTTGCAGCCTGTTTTGCTGAGGAGAAAAACCAGGCTACCAAAAGCTTTTAATTTCTGTGAAAGTTGTGCTAATACATGCTGCTATGCGCAATATTTAACCCCTCCCTTCCCTCCCAGGTGTTTTGACTTCTGATACTCTCCACATTACCTGTCCACAGAGCATTTGATTAATTGCATGCTACCTGCTCCTTTTTAATTACTTTTTTAAAAAATTGATAAACTGCATTAAAAGTCAGCAGAACCAACAAAAGACCTTGCACAGTTTTCCCATGCTCTGCACTCACTGTAATAGTATGTGGGCGACGTAAGTCGAGCCTGTCAGTCTCCTAGATGGTTTGACTGATATCTGGCCTCCAGAAGGCATTGGACCATCAATGATTTTGGGAAAATTAAACTAATCTAGTTAAACCATCCACACAGTATTTAATAAAAAAACAAACCGATATTAAAATAACAAAGCATATTAACCTGTTCCAAAAAGTATAGGCAATAAGATATAAACCAACCCCCTCACTTAGCAATACTGCAGTTTGCACACGGGAGCCAGGAACAGAGGGAGATCCCCAACTAGTTGTCTGCTGGTCTACTGAACTAGTTCTTATCCTGCAAAGCCCCATTTTTTTCATGACCTTGCCTGTCTCCAACTCTTATTTTTTGCAAGTTGTCTGTAGACACAGTCTACCAAACATTTCTTTTTAAGGAACAGTTATTTTCAAAGAAGTTCAAGCTGTTCAAGGAAGAAAAAATATTAAAATTGTAAGAAGTCATCTAAGCAGCTGGACATCAACACAGGGGTATGTGTTTCAATGGAAACCTTTTCTCCCCACTGATTTATTGAAAACATTTAATTCAAACAGCTTATCTCCAGATTCACATTGGACTTTAGACATGTAAGTAAAGCTGCTCAGAAAACTTACATTTAGCTGCTGACTAACTTGGAGGCACATGAGCTTCACAGGCACACAAAATTTTGTTATAAATACACCTAAAATCCAGTTTCTGTGTTGGTCCAGGAACATCTCAGCCTCAGCCAATGGAAAAGTGCCTACCCCTCATTTATAGTCACAAAGAAATAAATCCTCCGTCTGTTTCCACATAGGGATTGGTCCTACAGTTGCTATCACAGCAAATAATAAATCAACCTCTCTGCAAGGTGCAGAAAGCAAACACACTCTGTAAAACAGAGGAGAAAGCACAGGGTCTAAAGCATTCAGTTCTCATCAGCTACAGTTTAAAACCACCTTTCCTCATTTTTTTAGCAAGTACTGCATCCAGCAAATGATTAGCAAACCTGGGTGAGCCATTTGCTAACACTCCCTGTAGTTCTTCCTCTTAGCCCAAAAGGAGAGAAGGACCCTTTCTTTGAGAGAGTCTGGGAGTGTGAAAACTGCTTTCAGGTTGTCTGACAATAAAATGCACTGCATGCAAGCTAGCAAAACAGTATTCCGTAAGCAGAGGAAATGAAATATTGACAGGCATCTGGAAAGCTAGCATGCTCAGCTATGGAAGCAGAAGGCAGGAAGAAAGGAAGAGGAAAATAAAATACTTAACAAACCACTAGAGAAAATAAGTGTCTTGACACATGACGGGGAACTCCCTGGCACTTGGTTCTTAGAGTTCGTGATTTTTGAAGCACGTTATTCTACCTTCCTAGGACAAGTCAGACACATGACCTATCTTGAAGTAAATCATGTAACTTCTGTCTCACTCTTGAAAGGCATAAACTTGAGAAAAATGACCCCACTTTCCCTAATAACTAAAAAAGAGAGTAACTTACACAAAGACTGTATAAAATATCCAGTCATGTAAGGAGACAGTCTGGCCTGATTCTGTGGGGACAGGCTTGAAGAGGCATGTACACGAGCCTAGTGGTCAGCCAGTGCAGCAGATGGGAACCCGAGCCCTGCAAGGAGCAGGGAGAGGGACCAGCACAGCCCAGTGAGGAGAAGCCCTGGTAGAAGCTCACACTGCTGACCCACATCTACAGGGAAATTACAGAGGTGGTGGAGGCAGATCCTGCTCAAAGGAAAGCAGTGAAAGCACAGGAGGCAGCAGTGGTAAGATGCAACAGAAGGAAGAAATCCCTGTGGAATATAAGGATAGATGGGTCAGATAGATGCAACCTGCCCCTCAAGGTCCCAGGGTGCAGGTTTGAAGACTTAACTGCAAAACCTCCTCCTTTGGTCCACCGCGGTCCAGTTCATCTCTGATAAAAATTTTCTCTAGCTTGAGTTCTAGCAAAATCAAGGTTGGAAGCATCAGAGAACTTGCTCAGTTTAAGAGCTAAATGCTGACAGATCTACGTTGAAACCCCAACCAAGGGACTTCTCATCACAGCAACACCAAAAATTGTTATCAGATGTATGATAAACATTTTATAAACTTTCTCTTTTCCTGATGTAAACCAAATGTTATTCCTCTTATCAGTGGGATATGTAATGTGATATTTTTCTTTTGGAATAGGACTATATCAGATGTATACTTTATGAAATTCATGTTTTACTGCAGAAAAACTTTTTTTTTTTTTTAACTTTCCCTTCATGAAATCCATTACAAATATAAATGCAGAAATTGCACAAAATGGCATACAACACAAATGTTTCTTCTCAGAAATGGCTCAGAGATGCAGTATAAACAGGAAAACAAGTTCTTTAACACAACCTCTCACATAATTTTTCTAAACTAAAACCACTTTGGAAACCTGTTTTCAAACATGGGTCTTCTAGCAGCCCAAAATTTAGTCAACATTTCTTATGCATTGGTATGTCAAGTTTCTCTTTTGCTCTCCAGGCTGCCCAGCTCTCTAAATAAAGTGGCCCTCCTCTTTAATACTACCACCCCAGTATGTTTGACCTGTCCAGTTGTGTTTTTGGAAAAAATCACCAGTTCCAGGTATTAATTGTAAGTTTTTGTAAGAGAGGTTTTAAAAAGCATTGGGAGGGAAGGGACAACCTCAGGGAAACATTAATTTCTTTGTCTATGTCTGTTTCTCCCACAGGTCTGAAGCTATGGGCACTCTGTTTATGATTCAGCGGAGGATTTATTTTTAAGGTATTGGCCACAAATAATTATGTGCTTACCAAGGATTTCTCTGTTTTTTACATGATCTTGGTGTCACATTAACCTTCCAGCCATCCCCTAGAGAATACTACTGAGATGACTTCTAAAACCTCCAGCTTCCTTCTGCTGTTTAAAGTGTTTGGGGTTTGTTGCTTGCATCTTTGTGGCTATGCCTGGTAAAGGCTGTTTAGCTGAGGGAACTACCCAAACTGGCTGTGGGTGAAAGCTGCCAAATTGCAACCCAAAGGCAAACAGATGTGTGGAACCCAAGGCAACACCCTGCCTCTTACTTGAGTATTTCATGGTGGAAAACTAAAATCATCACTTCAGAGTTTCAAGGAAAACTGTGTTGTCCTCTTGGGCTCCCACAGAACTAAGGAAAAACTGACATTCCCATCTTCCAGTGTTCATCCCATTGCAGAAGAAGGTGGTCCTGTCTGGTAACTTATGCCAGCCTCTCTCCTTTCTCAGCCTGCATGCATGGGGGAACCTGCCAGCCATTAGAAATAATGTCACCTGGTTGCCTGAAGACCACTTCACTGGGAGCTACTTTACTCCTTTTCTTTATCAAATTTTGAGGCATAGCTGTGTGCATATTTATGTGATAACATAGGCATGTGATTTCATATTAACAAAGAGTTGATAAACTCTGACGTGAGGGTTGAGCAACAGTCTCTTTTTCCACATGGGAAACCTTACAGTCAAAAAAAGTGTGGACGTGTAGAAAAACCAAGATACCCAGAAGCATAAAAAGTGGAAACTGCAGAGGTCTCAATGCTGCTTTCAGAGCTGAGGTTGTCTTCTGTCAGCTCTGCTGACTTGCTGTTAGTCTGACGTTTAAGGGATGTTTAAAACTGAACAGCAGCGGAATTTCTGAATTGCTTGGATTAAAATATGTCAGCATTGACTGTTTCTTTACTTAGCTACTTTCTCTGTGAAATTTAATTATCTGGTAATTCAATATACATATGAATCCAGCCATATATTGACTAAATTCTAATCATCACCAGAATTTGAAAAATGTGGTGTGTCATTCCTGTTTTAGTGGACGGTCACAGCAGCTGGTGTTAGCACTGACTAAGTCCAGACTTGTTTGTTTCTTCAATTTGCAATGAAACATGAAATTAAAACAGCATGGCTTTTTTCTTTCAGCTTCTTATCTCAGATCAGTCCAGAGATTTCAAAAATGAAAGTCTTTTGGCAAATATTTATACACATGCACAACATGTTGTCTCTGGCCCTAATTTTAAACTCGGATACTCAGTTTTTTTACCATAGATGCTTTGTTTACATTACCCAATTTGTCTTGTTGCCTTAATATTTATAAAAAGAGCAATGAACCTTTGAAAAGGAAAAAGGATTTTATGATCTCGTTAAAAGAATTGCATAATGAGGTGATTTCCTCAGAACAGACTATGACACATTCATATTTATTTTCAGTGAATCATGCTGTAGAGAAAAAACGATTATCCAAGAACTGGATCGGGGTTCTCTAGTAAGTAGTATGTGAATAAGAACAAAAAAGGTTAATATGCTGATGCTATGATGACATGGCTGGGTGATGACCTTTGTGGGAGAGGTCCAGCTAGACAACTTGCTGGCCAGCTGAGCACACATCTGGACACTGTAAGCCACCAGTTAAACACATAACAGTTTTCAGCAGATGAGAAAGGGGTGCTGAGAGCTTTAAAAAGATACTTGATGATTCAATATGAGCAAGTCAGGATCTGAGATACTGGTTTTTATTTACATGCCTATGTTCACAATAATCTACTGTAAAAACTGTGGGTGACAAATCAATCAATCAATCAATCAATCAATCAATCAATCACAACATCCTCAACTTATATAATGGATGAGGGAAACATCCACTTGACTTGAAGAGACTTTGTCAGCACCAAAGCATGACATCTCTGGTCTCAGTCCTGATTCTGCAGGGAAATCTACAAAACACATTCAGATGAGGAGCCTGCAAGCTTGTACTGGGAGGACTGCAGAGGTGGCTTCTGTGAGAAGACACCAGAAGCTTTCCTCATGTCTGAGAGAGCCAGTTCCAGCCAACTCCAACATAGATCTGCCGCTGGCCAAAGCTGAGCCCATTGGTGTCAGTGGTAGTGCCTCTGTGATATTTAAGAAAGGCTAAGAAAGAGGTGCACAACAGTAGCTGTGAGAGAGAAATGAGAATATGTGAGAGAAACAACTTTGCAGACACCCAGGTCAGTGAAGAAGGAGGGGGAGGAGGTGCTCCAGGCTTTGGAGCAGAGATTCCCCTGCAGCCTGTGGTGAAGACCATGGTGAGGCAGGTTGTCCCCTGCAGCCCATGGAGGCCCACAGTGTCGCAGATATCCAAGCTGCAGCTCATGCCTTGAATGAAGCTGTGACCCAGTGGAGAACACACCAGAGCAGGCTCTTGGCAGGAGCTGCTGCCCATGGAGAGAAGGCAACCGAGGAGCAAGTTTTCTGGCAGTATTTGTGACCCCATGGAGGACCCACTCTGGAGCAGTCTGTTCCTGAAAGACTGCACTCCATGGAGAAGACCTACACTGGAAAAGGTTGAGAAGGCCTTTCTCCCATGGGTGTGACCCTGTGCTGTAGCAAGTGAAGAGTGTGAGGAGGTAGCAGCAACAGAGACAAAGTATAATGAACTGACCACAACCCTCAATTTCCTGTCCCCCTGCACCGCTCAGGGGAAAGAGGTAAAGGAATCAGCAGTGAAATAGAGCCCAGGAAAAAAGGGAGCGGTGGAGGGAAGGTGTTTTTTAGATTTGTTCTTCTGTTTCATTCTCCTACTCTGATTTGATTGGCAATAAATTAAATTAATTTTCCGCAAGTTGAGTCTGTTTTGTCTGTGACAGTAACTAGTGAATAATATTCCCTGCCCTTATCTTGATCCATGAGCCTTTTCATTATATTTTCTCTGCCCTCTCCATCTGAGTGTCTTTGGTGGGCACCTGGCATCCAGCCAGGGTCAACCAACCACAATATATATATATATATATATATATATATATATATATATAAATTAATTTATTTAATATATACTTTTGTGGTAAGTAGGTTTTTAATTAGAAAATCTTTGAAGCTGATACGGTAATAAAATGAGGAAAAAATGATAAATTACCTTTAGTGAAAAAGAGACATGTTGATCTAGAGAAATATACCCAAAGTACAATTTTTATCAGCTTTTGTAGCAATTATTTTGAAAGGTTCTCAGACATAGCTCTGTTAATTCTTTAGCAAAACAGTCAAATCCCTTGTGTAGGAGAAAAATTATTTCTGCCTTAAATTTCAGTTTCCATCTGGTTACAACACATAGATCTAAGCACACATAGAGCATCTGAATCTAGCATGGGATATAAATGAGACCTAGGTAATGAGAACTTAATCTGTACATAGAAGAGTCTTTCAAAATACGTTAATTGATTTAATTCATATTGAATTAGCATCAGCATTTTTTCATAATTAAAATTCTGTGTAATCGCCAAGAACAGAGTGGAATTCCACATTGCTTTCTGAACAATTTTATGAATTGCCTGAAATAATCTTTTCTCAGACATCAGAAGTTGGAGAGGTGCATGACTCTGCTGAAATTTGTTTCAGGACAGTTTGTGTCTTTGTTTCATTTGGAAAATTCCTGGCTTCAATCTTGCCTTTGGAGAACTCCAGCGGACACTTTGCAAGTTTGTTTTCAGCATTTCTTAACCTTGAAGAGAGCTCTCCTCTGAAGTATTTATTAGAATGACTTTTGTCACATTTCATTTTGTCAGAAACTTTAACTGAACAAAGATAAATTTATTTCTTAGTATTACTAAAAATAGAAGCTAGCAAATAAAATTCTCCATAGATCTCACTATCTCAAGTGTTCCTTTTTTTTTTTTTTTTTTGAGAGGCTTAATTTAAATCTTAGACTTAATGAGTCTTAATTATAAATGGGTTCTTTAAAGACCAGCTTGCTGGTGGTTTCAGTCTGAAGAAGACACAAGACTTTAGAGAATAATTAAGATATAAAATTTTCTTAGCTTTTAAATCTTTTTACACTGAGAATTTTTCTGGAAGGTCTATCTATGCACTTAAAAAAGGCACACAGGATCATATTTTATATAATAAATGATTTCTTATAGCTACATAGTTTGGGGTGGGGCTTTTTGGTGACTTTTTTCCTTTCAGTTCTTCCAAATCACAGAAAGTAATGTGAGCAAATAAATCAAATTAGGAATGGTTTAAATGTTAGAGTGAAATAAAAAAGGGCTTCTGATGCTCTGGCTCAATATCCACCATGTTGCAATTCAAACAGTTAGAACAACTTTCCCAAAATAACTAAACAACTATGTTATGAATGCTGGAACAAAACTTCATATTGCCTGTGTGACACACCATGAGATTGGGAAGTGTGTTTGTTGTCAGCTCCTCAACAATAAATCTAAAAATTGTTTATGGGCAAAAGCTGGTGATTAACATTAGCAGATGGAAAGGCTATCTGAAAGAGTAAAATTTTAAATTTACTTCTTACTGACTGTGCCCTATTTATTCTGTATAAACTCATATTATGTTTTTTTATTGCATAATATATGTCACTTGGAATTACACTTCGAAGTGTGCCAAATTCTTAAGAAAAAAAATCTAGAAGTCAACCAGAGAGGAGTAATAAAACTTATTAGATGTCTAGGAAACAAAATTCTATGTGGACTGATCAAACAAGTCAAAAGAAAGCACTCACAAGGAAAGGTTGTCCCACCTTGCAGAGAGGAAGGTGAGACATGAGAACTGCCTTCTATGAGAGGCGGCTGAAATACAATGAACTCTGCCTGCACATTGCCTGCAGGCAGCAGGGGAAGGTGCAGATCTGCATTCTCAGGAGGGACCTCAGATTCAGACTTCAGGAACCCCTTGCAGAAGCCACTAGGCACGAGAGGTGAGAGGAAGCTGCCTGGAAGAACAGCAGCACCTCTGCCACCATCGAGATCATAACAAACACGTCTTGAATGATACTTCTCTGTGATCCTGCCACGGGACAAAGGGAACAGTTTGGGGACCATGTGACCATGCTGCTTCTGTAATTCAGTGCTGTACTGATGTTTAGCAGTAGTCTGAGAAGAGAATCACACAGTGTGAGATTTGTCTTAAAATGTTGCAGTGGTAGGCAGGGGAATTTTGCAATTATCAGGCACAGCACCCAGAAAAGCTGCACCTACATCAGCACAGTCTATTCTTCACAGTAAGGCTCAAGCAGTGCTTCCACTTCTGTAGCAATACAATCACATCCTCTAATAATTAGAGGATAGAGGTTGTATTGTATTGCTTTAACTGTAGCAGGACCTTCGAACCAAACTCACCTCCCTGAATTACACTACAGAGCCTATAGACAAGTATCCGTGATTTATTCCCCACAAGCAGCCATGCACTTCATGTTTGCAACTAGTTGTCATTCACATTTAGATGTCTAAGTGTCCCCCACTATCTAAGGCACTTTTCCTGCTTATAAGTCTTACATTACCTGTGACATTTTGCACTTTTAACTCATGGGTTAAGCCCCCTTGCAAGTAGCTCCCACATCTTACACACTACCTAGTGGTTGTATGTAGTCATGCGCTGACCATGATCCAGCCATCACAAGAAGGTGCAACCAACACTTCTGACCATGCAGCAAGTCCCAGGGGCCTCAATGATAGCTGTGTCTCAGCACTCATCCATCTTGTGCCCTAGATAGCAAAAAGCAGGAGTGAAGAGAGGCATGAAGTAGTGGAAAAGGAAGATATCCCATGGGGCCTTTAGATGTAATTAACAGGGACAACTGGCATAGCAGATAAGCTTTGGGCAGTGCAGCCACTGTGGATTTAGGAGGTTAGGGCTGCAGTGGGCAGCTGCGAAATAGCTGAGTATCTCTATGCGAAGGTAAGGACTGCATTTGGCAGTGGAGGAGCACTGGCAAGATGGGGAAAGGTCTGTGCTTGTGTGCACACCAAAGGATTTGCCCTGACAAGAACACTGTACCATGCTGTTTAGGGAAGAGGGCTCAGAGGACACTACCCATAGACTAGCCTCTCAGGCCTTGGAGGCAGGGCTTGCTTCCTACTGTTCAGATGCTGCTCAGAAGCTCAATAGTCTTGCATGGGACTGGCTTGTTCCTGCTCGTGTAACTGGCAGCATGACTTATCAGCACACATCACTGTAAGCAGATGGCCACTGTCTTCTTTCAGAGCATGGCTGAGCCACCAGCTGACGTCAGCTAGGACATTGCCTCCAAGAGCCTTCAGAGGTTATTTTTGCCCTATGTGAATATGCCAGAATATACTGAAATACGCAGTATGCATGAGTTGATTGGTATTAAACCCTGTTTTAACCAGAAATAAGACCATGTAGCTGGGCTGAGGTAAGATAATGGACCTTCCTCAGCAAGACAACTCTACTCAAAGGCAGGATTCTTATCAGGTGGCTGGGGAAACACAAAGGCAGCAGCACCACAGTGTTGTTTTGAATAACCCCTGTGGATGTAACTGTCTGACAAGAGCTAATAGACTAAGACAAATTTTCCCTTTATTGATTCACATAGTCTTTGCAAGTTATCTGGGGTTTTGCTTTTCTGTCCCATGAGACACCTAGTTAGGCTGCTTGCTGTGTGATTCTCTTCCATTTCTTTACATTGCCTTTTCTTTGGTACAATGTAATACTCAAGTAGCTTCTCTCTGCTCAAAAATGCAACAGTTATTGACCTGTCTGGCTTTCTCTTCAACTGTATAAGTAGTTTGCTTTACAGTGATTTCCTTCTGAAATACCATTATTTTTATCTGCAGTATCAGTCACAGTGATTTCAGATGTCTAGCAGATTAAAAGAAAAAAAACCCCAAACAACCAAACCAAAAACCAAAGAACCAAACCCCACTCCTCAGGCATATTCAGTGAAATGAAGCCCAAGTTGTACCAATCTTTGATGGAAAGAGAAGAAACTAATTGAAAATCAATAGAATTTCAGTTATGAGTTACATCACTTCTCTGATTTTACATTGATCTCACAATTTACACAGAAAAAGGATCAGGCTCAGTTAGGCACCATAAACACAAACATGTAATGCTGTCAAAAAGTGACTTCTAAAGGGCACATAATGGCTTCATGAAAAAATTTAGTTAAGGAGAAGGTATCAAAATATCCCCGAAGAAACCCTCCAAAAACTTCCTTTAATTTCAAAGAAAGCTACAAGGTTTATTTAGAAGGTTTTCATAACAGATTCTTGAGCTAATAGATGCAGCAATCTCAAATAAATTCTACATAAGACCAATTCACTAGATGACGTTATTTTAAAAATAACCTCTTGTAGTGTTGAAACAATGCTGTGCAAGTTACTGAAACAAGGCATTAAATATGGAATTGCCTTCCACTATTTGAACTATTTATATTTTACTGTTCTCACATGGGACATGGATGTTTTACAGTGTTGTTCATAATAGTGGGAGTGCAAAGCATTCACTTTTTGAAATGAATATTGGTGTTTGATCCAAAACCCCATTCACACCATAAACACTCTGTGATATCTTTCTTGAATAACTAGTAAGTTTAATAAGGTATATTACTTTCAGAAAACAAAGTTTCTCACTTGAGATCTTGGAGAGAAGGGATTTATCAAACCTGAAAGCAAACATGCTTAATTTCTACTGCAGTTGCTTTATGTAAATGCAATATGGGAAGAGTAAAGGAGGGAGAGAGAGAAATAGCTGCATCCTGGCTCACATAAGCCTTTGGACAAAGGCTGAAGAAGTTTGAAAGAAAAAGTTGAATATTTTCTATATTTTCTTAATTTTTAAGTTCTTTCATCTTTCCCTAACATGTACTCTTCCTACAGCCCGATCCAAAAGTAATTTGATATCAAAAGGGAAAAAAATGACAATTTCTGTAAGTTTTGGAGCAGACTCCCTGGAAAGAACAAATGGGGGGGGATGACTGATACAGCCTGTGTACAAAGCTGTCAGATGAACACATTCATGAACCTAGTTTTACTAGTTTTACTCTCAATATTTTTATCAGTGATTGGGATGCAGGACTTGAATGCACCATTAGCAAGTTTGCTGATGATAACAAAATGGGAGGTGCTGTTGACTCTCTCAAGGGTCAAGAGAGGCTTTGCAGAAGGATCTATATAGATTGGAGCATTGTGCAGTCATCACTGGCATGGAATTTAACAAAAACAAATGCTGGGTTGTGCAGTTAACACCAGGCACAAGAATAATTGGGAGAGGAGTGGCTGTGGAGCAGCCCGGCAGAAAGGGGTCTGGGAGTGCTGGTTGACAGCAAGCTCAACATCAATCAACCATGTGCCCTGGCAGCCAAGAGGGCAAACCTCTGCATCCTGGGGTGCATCAAACACAGCGTAGGCAGCTGGTCAGAAAAGGTGATTACCCTCCTGTATTCAGTGTTGGTGCGGCCTCACCTCAAGTACTGTCTGCATTTCTGGGCCCCACAATTTAAGAAGGGTGTGAAGATCCTTGAATGCATCTGGAGGTGGGCAACAGAGCTGGTGGAAGGGCTGGAAGGAATGACCTGTATGGAACAGCTGTGGACTTTGGGTTTATCTAGTCTGGAGAAAAGGGGCGACCTCACTGCTCTCTACAGCTTCCTGAGGAGAAGTGGTGAGGGAGGTGCTGATCTCTCTGGGATCCAGTGACAGGACATGTGGGAATGGCTCAAAGCTGTGCAAGGGGAGGTTCAGACTCACCATTAGGAAGCATTTCTTTACAGAGAGGGTGATCAGACTCTGGAACAGGCTTTGTGGAGAGCTGGTCAATGCCCCACACCTGTCAAGTGTTTAACAGACATTTGCACAATGCCCCTAATAACATGCTTTAACTTTTGGTCAGCCCTGAAGTGGTCAGGCAGTTGGACCAGATGAGTTGTTCGTCCGTCCCGTCCAGTCGCCCTTCCCCTTCCCCTTTCCCTTCCCCTTCCCTCGTCTCAACATGGCCAGCAGAAACACTCTTGATATAACTTGCTTCTGGCCCTTATATTTCATTTCAGAGACAATATGTCTTTCTGAAAAGTAACTCTCCTTCTTAACTTAAAGATTTCGTCTAGTAAAAAATTCACATCTGCATTATGGAATACTAATTAATACCCTGATTCTTGGGAGAAAATTTGTCCAGTTATTGACCATAGACCTGGGTCATGTGATGAAGATTTCTGGCTGGTTAAACAGACATCATCTGTTAGAAAGCTTTGGGGATTTTTTTCAAATTTTTTCTACAAATGAAAGTCTCATAAGTCTTTTACTACCAAGCTGATGAGGCTAAACATGAAACAGTGACATGCTAGATGTATTTAACCTCCCAGCTTTATGCTTGCTAACACACTGACGCGTTCCCTGTATTTGCAGCAGCTGGGCTTACATTCTCTTAGTTATTCTTAAACCCAGGGTCTAACTGGCATAACACTGTATCCTAGGATAGATTGGAGCTCTTCGGCAACATTTTTTTCCTACCATAATCAAGTAGAAATTGTAGAAATGAGACTATCTTCCTGCACAAAGTATTCATATGCACTTTCAGATTGTGTAACAGTCCTCTGCCATTCTAAAAATGTATGATTTAACACATTCACCCAGGCTTTTGCTAAAAATACAAAATATCTTTGGCCAATTTTGAATTATTTTCTTCTTACTTTTTTTTTTTTTAAATATACTTTTTACATTTTTCCACGTTCTTTTACATTTTTTGTGGTGATTTGAGCTTCCAATTTATTTAATATCATCTGCATCAGTCAATATGGTGCTATCTCAGTAAGAGTTTTATAACAGTGGGGGAGGGGAGTAGTGGGAAATATGTCAACTGTCTTAGAAATTCAACATCATACTAAGGATTTTTGTATCATCTACATTTGAAAATTTGCCTTAGGAATCATGAACTTCACTAAGTAAGAAACTCACAAAATCACAACACCTTAACATTAATCAATTAATTATCAACAGTTTTTCATCACTGTATTTAGGAACATTAAAATAATTTTACTATAATTAAACACATTACTGCATTGCTATTTGCTTTTTAAATTTAGAAAAAAAGTTGTCTCAAAAGTTTTTTCCTAGAAATCTTGGACTGACTATGTAGTTCAGGTCAGACAACACAGACAAATAGAATCAGATAGAACCACTTTGATAAATACGAAAGATTTTTTTTAAAAATGTACAGTTAAAAATTAAATCAAACTTGGAGAATTTCTAGTAATTATTGCTGGGTTTTCTTTCAAATGCTCCTCTTGCAAGACATTTCTTTGTGTTTTGACAGAGCAGTTCTTGCAAGCAGTATGCTTTGCCAGCATAAGGGACAGAAATTCTGTGTAGAATTCAGAGATGTGAGCATCTCTTTCTTATTCATTACTACTATGATTCTAGTTGTTGTAAGGTGTTACAAAACTCTAAAGAAAAGTTATATATTGGTGTCTACTGGATTGCCTCAGGACTATGAAACAATTACAAAACTGGCATGTGTAGTTACAAATAGAATATACCATTGTATGCATATAGTGTAAAAATGCAAATTTCACTGAGGATAGTGCAGGTACAGTTTGATTATTCCTCTCTGCCAGCTGTTGTTCTTAAATCTGCACCCCTCCAGAGCACAAGGAGAAGTAGAGCAGGAGATCCCATTTTTCCTCACAGTAACCATTTCATGTTTGCAGGCTTTTAATGCATTTGGCTTTCATGAAGGAAAGACCTAGTCCTTTGCTTACTCCATGGAAACCTTCCTGTTCTTTTAGGTTCTTGATCTCCCTCCACTCTAATTTTGCAAATAAAAAACCCCATATTTGTGGGCACATAGAGAAATTATTGTACACTTTTTCATTTGAAAATGATGACAGCTAGATATGGCTTCTTGAAATGAAGAGTGAGTAAAGTGTAGAAAAGAATCTTTTTCAGCAGCAGGCATGCACTATGGGCACTGCCATGGAAATTCTACTCCTCAGGTAATGGCCATCTAAACAAGGCACAGATAAGATGATGAAGGATCAGAGTAAATTGTGTTCCACGTAAATGTCAGAAGTCTAAAAGATAAGGTGGGGACCTGGAATGACTAACTTTTAATGAGGAGAT
This sequence comes from Athene noctua, assembly GCF_965140245.1. NCBI lineage: Eukaryota > Metazoa > Chordata > Aves > Strigiformes > Strigidae > Athene > Athene noctua. The sequence goes on from NC_134077.1 coordinate 35,172,176, forward strand.
CAATGTAATTATCATACTGGAAACTTAAAGATGGTATATGGGGCATTGTGAGACTAGGGATATAAAGTGTGCAGGAAAGACTGAAAATGCAAGTGTAGTGCTCTGGGTAGAGGACAAGCAGATCAAGCGGGATTGGAGGCCTGCTTATGCCAGTGAGTAAAGTGGAAACCCAGTAGGTTGAAGTTCTTAGCCTCAGCAGAGCTCTGGATTGTACGTCACTAACTGGCCCTCCAGGACACTACACTGATGTCCGTGTGCTAAGGGAGACCAGGAAACTACACGGCAGAGAATGGAAAAGTAACATATTAATACAGCCACCCCAAATTTATAGACCAACATCACCACTGAGCAAGATGTCAAGAGATCATTTTTAAACACAATCAATGACCGTTTGTCCCCAGGAAAGAAACACGGGAAAAAACATGCTATAAAGCAAGAAAAACTCAATGAAAGGGGAGAAAAAAAAAAAATGTGACCAAATGGCACAGTAAAAATAAAGAAAATTGTTTAAAAAACACCTTTTGAAAAACTTGAGTTCCATTTCAAAGAAGATTAGATGACATCATAAACAGAGACAGTAGAAATGTGAAAAACATGGTATGATGGGCTAGGGAGATAGAGAAATATGTCACAGGGGGCTTAAGAAATAATAATCAGTCATTAACCGAATCCACCTGGAATAGGAAGCCAGTCAGAGAATATATAGCAGCAACAGATTGTCAGGATGTAAAAGGGGTAGCAGAAAGCATGGCCTTATGGGAAGACAGGTAAGTTTTCTGTGTATGTGTTCTCAGTGGAAGGGCTTGCAGAATTTTCAGGAAGAAACTCTTCTCTATGGGAGGAAATATCAGAAGTGCCGTCTCAAAAACTAAGGTAGCTATAAGGAGCTTACAGAACAAGCAAACAAAATAAACAGCAACAATTACCACACTGTTAACCCCAAGATTAAAGAAACTCAGGCAATGAAATAATTGAATTAAATGGCTTCAGTACATCACCACTGAAAAAAATATTTGGTACCTAAAGATTAGAAAGTGGAAAATGTGACCCTAAAACTTTTTCAAGAGTCTTTTAGGGGAGATCCAGGAACCTACAAATGTGTCTACACTGGACAAATGAATAAAAAACCATAACAGAGTTAGTGTTTTTGATTTTTGCAAATTTAATTAATTATTTAAAGAACAAAGCCTAATCCATCACAATTTCTGGAGAAAGTCACCATGTCAGCATAGGTTTCTCAGATTGCCAGTTGATGGGTTGCAATGTCACCACGCAGAAAGCTAGAAGGCAGGTTCCCTCTGTAGCAGTGATTAAATGATGTACTCACACAGAGAAAAGACAGTGGCTCTATAATATCAGTGTAATAGTCACATTGCCTACTTCTGGGCCAAGAAACCAAACTATGTAAGTGTGCTAAGCACAGTGTTAGAGCTGTTTTTCAGGAAAAGTAGGAGGAACCCACCTGAATATAGGTATAGACTGATACTCTTCCTTACACATTTGGGAAATGAAATGGAAGGAAATGATTAATGCTTGCACTGGGATGGAAAGAGAGAGGGGTCAGAAGAGTGCAAGAGTTACTATGATAGATTGATTTGTTTCACAATGGCTTATCTAGACATATAGAATAGTATTTTCCATACCAACAAGAGTGGAAAGATACAAATTTGAACCATTAATCTAGTCTGGGCACTTTGAGGAGCAGATCATGGAAGATTTTATCTTGATGTCAGAGAAGAAACTCACTGCAAAAGTAGAGTGGCAGATGCAAAGCCACCTCTGGGTTCATGTGCTACTGCTCTCAGATAAAAGCAAATGCCACTCCTATTCTATTCTCTTGCATCTAAAACCGCACTTCCCTCACTTCCACAGAGTTAATCATACCAATATTTCATGCAGGACATCCCACAACCTGCCTCTCCCCCTCCACCAAAAGAAAAGAAAAAAAAAAAATTCAGAAGCACTTTTGCCTCTACTGAACTAGCAAATTATGAACGCTACACATTACCTGCTAGGTAGTAAGTATTCCCTTTGGCACCAGACAATCACCCATTGTGGAAAAACTGTGAATTGCAGATCATTGATCAGCTGCTTCTCCTTGTGATGGTAAAGAAGGACCTATACAAATCTTTCTTTCCCGTTTCTAGTGTCAGCCTCTCCTTCTCACCCGAGTGCTGGCAGCTCTGCTCTCCAGCAGATAGCTATTGACCGACTGTGTTTCAGAGCAACAAAATAGCCCTTCCCCAGGGCTGTCCTTGTTGCAGCAGTTCTCATTCATTATATAGCAACCCATGGCTATAAATACTTGATTGTCCATCCCTGCTTTTGTATCATTACTGTACATACCATCAGCATATTACCTATTTAGTGTACTGCCCACAGGTTTGGTCAAGGTGCTAGGTATAAAAAAGAAACAAAAAATTAAGCTTCCGTCCTGCCCCCACTCATTACAAAATTTTTGAGTTGACATCTAACTAAATAGTATTTTTTTTATCGTTATGATTTGTGGGGAAAAGGCAAAGCCCCAGTGAACGTATGTTTGAAGGTGTGTTGATAGGTCAGAAATTGTTTTATGCTGGAAAATCTGTCTGTTTTGGATGGAGATTAGCATACACTGATTTTCTTGGGGTCATGGTCAAATGATGGCTTGATGCTGCATGGCTCCCATTGCAGGGGCTCATGATGAGATGTATGGCTGTAAGGAAGAGTACTCACAGTTAAGTTCTGATGCTGGTGTGGTTCTGTAAAAGGTAGCACAACAGCAAGAAGAAAATTAATCTATCTGTTCAGCAGAGAGCAACAAACTAGCATTGCAAAACAGTTGTCTCAAACTCCTTTTGGAAGCCAGTAACAGGACAATCAAGCAAACAGGGACATAAAAGGAAGCTGTCACTACAACAAGAAGCAAAGTGGCTCTTCAATCACAGTCTGTCCAAGCAGCTAACAGAGACTATCTAAATGATGACTACAGTACAACTGCTTGCAAATTCACCCTTCTTTGTCACTTTACTGTGAAAGTCACTACTCTCAATTCTGCTCACACCCTTGCGACATTTGAAGCCAGTCCTGACATGCAGGAGCAGTCAAACTGTTTATAAGGGACCAAAAAGGAAGGACATGAAATGCAGTTTGAGGAGACAGGTAGGTCCAGGTAATGTATCTATAAAGCAGCTGAGTACCCAGTTCATCACTGGCCATTTTGAAGAACGTGAATACTGAAATATATCCTTCTTGGTGTATTATTGAGGGGACATGCAAAAGGATTAACCAGAAAAACCTTCAACAGACTTACTCACCTCACACCTCACAGCCTATGGTTTGAACTCACTCTTCTATCTGTTAAAGTTCAAGGTAGCAGCACCAATAGCACCATCTGTAGGAATCAATCAGAGATCACAAAAGCAGACCACAATTTTTTAATGCAGTCAGGATTTTCCCTGAAAGAATTTTTCCTTTTCCCAAAGTCAATCTGAATCACAGTCTGACAGTTCTCACCTAAGTTTCAGGATGCCTGATAGGAAATTTGGCACCTGGTTCAAGTGGCAGCTTTTGCAGGCCCTATGCAGGACTGTGCATAGACACATAGTTGACTCTAAAATGGATCATCAAACATAGTTTGCATCTGCAAAGAAATTTTGGGCATAACCCAGGCTACAGTTAAGAATGCATGTGAGAACACTGCCTCCTAGACACTGTGGTGAAAACCATGATGACACAGGTTTTCCCTCTGGAGCCCATGGAGGACCACAGTGGAGCAGATATCCACACAGCAGCCTTCGTAGGGACCACACAATGAAGTTGATGGAGATACTGTGAAAGAAGTCATGAACCTGTGGAGAGTCCACACTGGAGCAGGCTCCCAGCAAAAGCTGTGGCTTGTGGAGAGGAGCCCACATAGGAGTAGGTATTCTGGCAGGACCTGTGACCTTGTGAGGGACCCAAACAGTGGAGCAGTCTGTTACTGAATGATTGCACCTTGCAAACAGGATCCATGCTGGAGCAGTTCCTGAATGGGCTCGTGGGAATGACCCACACTGGAGAACTTCATGAAGGAGTATATCCCATGGGAGGGATCCCATGCTGGAGCAGAAGAGAGTGAGGAGGGAAGAGCAGCAGAAACAATGTGTGACGAACTGACCACAACCCCCATTCCCTGTCCCCCTGCGCTGCTGGGTGGGTGGAGGTAGAGAAAATCAGGAGTAAAGTTGAGCCTGGGAAGAAGGAAGGGGTGAGGGAAAGGTGCTTTAAGTTTTGGGCTTTTTTCCCACTATCCTACTCTAGTTTTAATTGGAGATAAATTAATCTTCCCTGTGAAATGTGTTCATATGATTCCTGTCAATGCGGGGAATTGTACGATGAGTGATGAACTGTGACCGCCCTCTACACATGGAATTCTTAACTATCCTGTTTGCCCTTATGTGGCCACAGGCTGAGGGGCAGCAGGGGGTGTCCTGTTTGCCTTTACATAGCCACCAGCTTAAAGGGAGCGAGACAATATGTGCATAGTTCTTGCCTTTTTCTTACAAATGTTATTTAGGGAACGTTAGAGTATGTTAGCAACAACGCGATTCCTGTTATGAATTTGATCAAGCGCATGCATACTCCAGTGACCACTGGGCGAGAGTCAAGAAGATTCCGGTAGATGAAGAGGGGATACGCTAAAGAAGATATGCCTTTTCATGAAAATGTAACAGCAAAAGAGATAAATACCAAAACCAGGAATTGTATGGTGTGCATTCTGGTAGAGCAGAGACTCCCGGTGCACCCAGCGCTGTTTGCTTGTCCCTATTCACTTAATAAATTGGAAACTTTGTTTGAAATCCTGTTTGGAACTATATTATTTATCACATTCCCCAAGTCGAGTCTGTTTTGCCCATAATGGTAATTGGTGAGTGATCTCTCTGTCCTTATCTCAACTCACAAGCTTTTTGTTGTATTTCTCACCCTACTATCTGGAAGGGGAATGATAGAGTGGCTGGATAGGGACCTGGCAGCCAGCCAAGGTCTATTTACCACAGAATGTTACACCATCCATACATACTCATCAGTTTTCAGGCATTTCTATTCAATCTGGTCTGAACAAGTCTTGCCAGATCTTGATATAATGGTTTAGTTACTGTGTAATAAAACACAGAGGGTCACAAGAGAAACAAATAGTACTGTTTCCAAATCTTCATGACATGCATGTACCCACTATTCTTCAGTGAAGATTATTTTCTTTTTCAATGTAACCATTCTAATTCTGGAGATCTTAATTTAGCCTTTACTGTCTTTGAGCATGCACCCCGAAGCTCAGGAAACATCAAAGGTTGGTGTGTATGTAAGTTAGTGCAAGTAAAAACCTATTTCAAGGTATCCTCTCCAGTCTTATTTATATGCAGAATCCCAATAAGGGCTTTCTGGTTTTGGGGGTGGGAGAGGTTATTAAAAATCTAAATGGAAATCAGACATTCTACTGTTCATACCTCAAAGATTTAGCAGATTTTAGGAACACCTTGAAAAGTCAGTCATGTTTTGAACCACTTTGGCAGGCTTGTAAAAGAAATTACAGCTGTGCTGTCTTACTTATTTCAAAGCTTCCAAGCCATATAATCCAGAGGAAGGAAATAAATGAAGGAGTGAAAGGGAAGAGGACTAGGAAGATGTATGCATATCTGGAAAAGTGAGCAAGCAGTACCATGCAAGTACTGGATACAAAGAAAACAACCTCACATTAGTGTCACAAGGCAGAGCAGGAGGTACCTGAACAATACAACATTCTTCCTCCCACAATGCAAAACCACCCTGTTGTATAGTTGTTGCATAAACACTTTTTTCTTTTTTTCTTGAAATGTATTCTGTATTACTTATTTGTTATAATGTAATCAATCACCAAGGCTACATTACTTTTAAATGTAATTACTACCAGCCTTTTCATAACTAACCAGAAACAGAGTTGCCCCAAAATTATCAGTGTACCAGCATTATGATGTTGCTCTTCTTGGCTTGGGTAGCCTATTTGATTATACTATTATAGCCCTTCTGGTACTTCTCCAGAAGTGATTTAGCCTGGACAAGTGCTCTGTTAATGGTGAGATGTTGCTTCTGGTGCTTGAAGAGGAGCCAGCTGCAAGGTGCTGCACCAGAACTCCAGCGGGAAAAAGAGAAACAGACATGGAGGACAGAAACACTGACTCAGCAAAGCCAAGAACACAAACCACCTGTGACTACAATGCAAGCAGCAGTAAGCCAAAAGAGATTCTGTACTAAATACACTCATGAACAAAGATATGCCCACTAGAAAGTCACACAGACCTCAAAAAGCAACTTGGGACCAAAAAAATACTTGGCATTCTAGCTCCTCTCAACCATGTTTGTTTTTTGCAGCTGCAGTCACACAAAAAGTAACTGCTCATCCTTCTGTTGATTTTAGGAGTAAAACCTAAGTGCAACAACTTCTGGCAAACAAGAACTTTTATCTTCATCACCGAGGGCACAGCAAATATTTTGATGCCACAGCCAGATTTTTACAATCCTAGGCATGAATCTGTTTCTGTGATGGCTATATGCATGTTCTTGGAATGCAAATTCCCTTCCTTATGAGCAGTTCTTTTGCTTCAGCTATTAAAGTAAAAACTATTGCAGACAAACACCATAAATATAGAAAGTTAGGCACCTTTTAGAAAATTGCCTCAAGAACTACAAAGAACGAGAAACAAACTTTTTACATTTCAACATCTGCACACTTATCCCTACACAGTTGCGATATTTCTACATATTTTCTGTTATAGTTCTAATGTATGTATATATGTATGTAAAAATATAACAAGAATTGCCAACAGAACATTGCAGACTGTTTGAGCTACATGACTTTCAATCTTATCCATCTGAAGCATTAAGGAAAGATTAATCACCCTCTAAATTCACCAATGCAGAGTATAAATTACACTCTCAATGTAAAGTTCAATGCGTATCTGCTGGTGATAACTTTTGGCAAATACTCTATAGCATGCAATGGGCAGCATTATGCACAGCACCTAGAGTGACTGTCTGCTACAGAAACACAGAAGAGAAATTAAGAGGGGATGAAGATTTCACTGGAGAGATATAAAGGACAAAGACAGAAAAGGCAGATATAAAAACCAAGGAGAAAGAAAAGACAAATGAGAAGTGAAAACAACGTAAGATAGGGTAGACAAGCTATTACACGAAGAGGCACAGAAACGATGCATGAAGCCAGGCAGAACATAAATAAGGAACCCTAAAAAACCCAGGAGAAATTACTTTGCAGAAAGTGTGTCCTGTCAAATAGAAAATACTCCCCCTAACAGAAGAAAGTCAGTCAGGAGTAGTTTGATAAATCTGAGGCTTCTTATACAGACATTTTCCTGGGATCTTAAAGATCAAAATTTAAGCTTCAATTTTTTCCCTAGAAATTCAACCTGTTGAATTTTTGCTGACAAAATACTACACCAAGCCATCCTGTACACTTTCATGGAGTAAAGAAACAAAGGTGACTCCTGTGGAAAAGAACAGGCATCACATCACTGCAACTGCATGCATGCTATATGGAAAATACAGGCCCCAAATGCCTGGCTACAGAGAGTGTGCAGGAAGGACCAAGGGAGAAAATGTAGGGTTTGTAAACTCTAGAAAAGGTATATTCTCATTCCTTTGGTAGTTCTGCCTCACTGGGAGACTAGTGGTAGCACATCCTACCTCATTCTCCACATCACACAGCTCTGCAGCATTATATGGAAACCCCTCCAACACTCCCAGTATCATTCTGCTAATGATTATTAAACCTGGAATAATCCTGACCTGGTAACTCTTCACAATCTGCACAGAGTTTAAAGATTTGAGAAGTAGCTATTGACATTTTATTTGACAGAAGTGGGAAAAAAAAACATGATAAATGACTGAAAACTTGCAGCTATAGAGAAGAAAGAGGAAGACATGCATCAGAGCAGAATCATCACGCTTTGTATCTCCTTTTGCCTCCAGGTATGAGAAGACTGCAATGCTTATAGCTACCCTACTATGGAAGCAGAAGCATTAGTTTCCCAAGCAGTGTCAGTTACAGAGCTCCCCCATTAGCCCTTAAGTATAAGACCAAGTTTTTATACTGCATTCTGTAAGGTTTTCCTAATACTGTATTTATTAATAGAACAAGCTCACATAGATTGTTTTAGGAAGTTCAAAAATTTTTAACTTTTTACATGGCAGCAGCATATTTTCTTAGTGACCTAAAATGTCTATTTAGCATTCCCCTTGAGAAAATTGTTGAAACTGTATTTAAATACACAATTATCTTCCCTTTTTTGGAGTAATTGGAAAAAAATTTTAACAGCAGTCTATTTATGAAGATTGAAGAGCATTATGCTGAGGAAACTCCGTTATTAGAGAGCATTTATCAGTCACAAAAGTTTTAGAGGGAAAAACACGTGAGTTTCTATAGGATACATTATGTTGGCAAATCAATGAAATTAACTGGCCAAAGACAACATGACACATTTTCTTGGTAAATGGAGGCTTTATAAAGACAATGAGCATTAAAAAAAAATTTATTAGCCAAAGTGAATGTAATTTAGTACATTTCAAAGTCAGAATGGTTATGCAACAGTAACCTGCACCACAGCAGCCTTTTTGGCAGTTTTTTTGCTTGTAATGGAAAGAAATATACCCCTACCCTTGAAAGAAAACACTGTGGGCATTTTAAGCTCCTGAAACACATGTAGCTACATGAGAAGTTGTCTCCTTCCCTCCACTGTGCTCAAATAGCTGTTAAAATTACAGGTACCTCCTTGTCAAGGTGCTCAATTGGTAAACACGTAGTTTCAAGAATCATCTCTCCCATTGCCTTAGTTTGTTTTCTTCTGCCTCATTTTGCATACATAAAGTTAGGCCATGGGTAAGAGTCTCCAAAAGTTCTGCTTGTGCTTGTATTTTTCAACAGGTTTAGAGTGATAACTGTACCTGTAGAGACCATAAAACACATCAGTGGTCTGTACAGACATCAAAGGTGTCACACCCATTTTGAATGGTAGCGAATAGAGCTGATACCAGCTAGAAGCTGGGAATCGAGGCATATTTGTGCTTCTTCCTACATAATGTGCTTGAAGGCTCAATAGATTCAGAATTCCATTTCAGGGATCAAAAACTTCAGTGAGTTACACTCATTGCACTAAAGTAAATCTACTGTTTCTTTTCTGGAAGTACCTTAAAACCAAGACTCAGAACACAAATTTGTAAGTCTGTTGTCCCTAAAAATTCATTTTAGGCAAAGACATGAACTGCCTATGCAGAACAGAGTCAAGCAGTGTCTAACAAGTCCTTTTGTTCTGGACTTGCCTCAGTGTCAAGCTTAAGGCTGTGAAATAAGAACAAGACACGGAATTTCAGGTAACAGCTAAACCATCCCTTCTGACTTTATTACTTTGGTGGGCACAAGTCATATTCTGTCCCTACACTTTGAAAACAAGAGGAAAGTGATACAGTATCTCACCCAGATCAAGCTGCCACAGGCAGTGTGTACTGCAGCCAACTCATTAGCAGTTTCAATAACAAAAAAAAAGGCAACTGCAGTGTTGGACTGAGGTATGATGGTATTTACACCCATTGAAAGGGTGCCTTGATTTGAAGGGAAGGTGTAGATTTTTTTTTTCCTGTTGATAAAGCTGAAAGAACAACTGAGGTTTTTTAGCTGAGTTAGTTTCCAAGTATCAGAGGAAAAATGGGTTATGTTGGGCTTACAACATTTTATGACTCTAACTTATCTTTAAAAACACCTTTTGAAAGATAAAGACAGAAATAGACAAGCAAATGAAACCCTCCATAAATACTACCATTTGGACATTTCTGCTTTATCTTATTAATTTGTTGCTATTGAGAACATTATCAACTTTTGTTTATCTGCATTTTGGGGCAATTTCTACAGACCATTTTCAGTATTGCTGCTTTCCCAACCTCAAATTTTGTTCGCAATTTGTCAGAATGTCTGTGGAGACGCTGGAGTGCTGAAGGTAAAGACTGGCTTATCTCTATTCCCTTAAAAAAAATCCAACTCCTTAAAATCAGGTTTGCTTTTAAAACACAGATGCCATGAGTTCTTGATTAAATGAAGATCTGACCGCCTTCTACCCCCACTGGAGATATGTATTACATCTTCTAAAACAAAACTACACAAATGGTTTATTACTACCTCTCTTCCCATACAGGTAAGGGAATGCTGCCATTATAATCCTACTCTCAAATCTATTAGCAACAACCATTTAGTCGAAAAATGTACTGTGTGACCTTGTCTCCTCAAATATCACTGCATGGGACAATGGTTTGAAAGTGACCACCGCTAGCCCTGATTTATACAAAAAACACACCTACCTTAGAGCACAGCAAGAACTTGCATATTAATGCAGAGACAGGCTTCATTTACATCATGTGGACTGATTACATTTGTAGCTGAAGACGTATATCCAGTTGAATGACTGTCTCAGAACAAGCAGCAAGGACATTAGCTTGCATTTGCTTTGAATTTGCTGCTAAATTCAGAAGAGCTAAGAAAAGCACGTAATATGATATTGAGTCTTGTGAATTCTCCATAAATCTGTAAAGCACACTGCAAAACTCAAGTTTTCAGACACGACCCAGAGCTAGATGAACTTATGTATGCCCCAAAGTAGATCTGTACAGTAGATCTGTACTCACACCAACGCTAGATCTAAAAAGCTCTCTTCTAATAACCAAAAGTCAAGTCTGATCTGTAAGACAGTCTGTGAAGCAACACAGGCAGATAACTGCAATGACTTCCAGAAGGCCTCATATCTCAAAGTTTCCTTCCTGGTCTATTCTCAGTTATCACACATCAAGGCTTTCCTTCTAAGACGTATGGGTAAGAAGACAAGTAATTCTTCACTGGGTGGGAACATTACACTGAGTCTGTCTTTCTTACCTTCTTGAAATCAGCTCTTTTCTTTAAAAATGGAAAAAAAAAAAAAGACACAGAAAAACAATATAGAAAAAAGTAATTGTTTGTATGAGGAAGACTATAGTGCATAACAGTTTTTCATATGCCAGAAAATTAAGAACTTACTTTCGACAGAAATTCAGTATCCTGTAGTTTTCAGTGGTACCTCCTGCTAAAGCCACCTATTGATCATTTGAGCTAAAAATTGAGTACCCAGATTTAAGATCCAAATGAAAACCAGAAATAGGTTAACAGTACACTTAAGATTAAAAAGGTTAAAAAAGGTTTTTTTCACCCCACATTCATTTACATTTTTGCATGGCAAAAAATAGCAACTCTGGAGAAAGCAGAGTATTACTTCTTTTGGAAGGTAATGCAAGTATACATGAAGAATCAAAACATGTTCATTCTAACTGATGGGAAGACAACCAAAAAAGAATAGCCCAAAGCAAATGGCTTTTCCACCACAGTACAGTTGCCATAAATTGACAGCATTCTTTTTCACCCTGCCTAAAGTTACAGATCTGAGACTTCAGCATGGACTAGAGCTGTAGAACTCTCAGCAATGAAAGCAACAGTGTTTGCCACAAGTTAATATTCTAGCACAGTGCCTAGTGCTGAGAACTCACTATCTTCCCTTTTACAGAATACATAAAAGTACGTCCTCTATTTTGTATGACAAAATGCCTTCCCTAAAATTTTATTCCTAGAAAAACATTATTGCCAAATTTCACTGATACACCTGCAAGTGTTGGTCTCCAACATGCACTTAGTCACTGCTTCAAGGAAACTGTGATGGAATAGTTGGCTTCAGTTGAATTTAATACCTTTGAAAAGGCCAGTTTAGTGTATTAGAAGTTGGAATTAAAAACTTGACTGGAAAAGTGCCTGAACAATCTGGTCTGAAGAGAGTGTTGTCCTTGCTTAGAGCAGGAATTTGGACTAGACAGCCTGCCAAGATTCTTTCCAATCTGGATGATTGTCTGATATGGATCTCTTCATACTCACAGAAACTTCAAAAATATAAACCAGGAATTGAATATTTTACCCAAGTTCTTACATGTAGTCTAATGCAACATATTCTTGCACTCAGGAAAGTTGAGAAACTTGAAAAAGCCACTCTGTAGTCTATAGAATAAGCTATAACATACAAATTGAGATTCCTTTACGAGCCTCTTCAGTGAATTACTTCAAAATATTTACAGTGAATTCTTGTTTTATTTCATTGCTTCAATTCTATACACTAAATCTGCAATTAACAGTATTTGAAAATAAACCCAGTTCCCAAGTTCACTATACTTTTCATTTCTACACGTATGCATTTAAAATACATGAAAGTTAGACTAATAATAGCAAAATAGACCTGCAAATGATTTAAAGTCAGGATTTATGAACAGCAACACCTTTTCATTATTTTGCCATGACTACTTTCCATATGTGGTAGTTACTATACAATGATTAATACACACATCAATTTACAGTGTTCACAAATATAAGACTTGCTACATGAAAGTGTGAAAAATGTAGAAGCCTCTCATAATTTAAAAGCTACTCTACACATGCTTGTTTTATTTGTTAAAAATCATTCCCCCCAATTTTCATGATATTTACTGATGAAACCAAGGACCAAGTTATTTTGACTGCTCAGAACTCATTTTCAGACAGAAAGTCTTGATTTACTATGGGAAGAGGGGAAAAAATGGTACATTTCAGTTGTTTTCTTGCACATAAACAAGACTAAATTTTGCTCCAAAGTATTTAATCCAACAGAGACTTTAAATGAAGGACATCAGTGCTAAATAGTAAGTAAATACATCTTTGATCTAACAAAAGAGAAACTCTAGAAATAGCCAATTATTTTTTAAGCTTTCCATACACTTTGAACACTGATACTACATACATTTGTAAGATTATTCTACTCTTATACAAAGTAGCAGAGTAAAACTAAACCCTGAAGTTATGAGTGGAATCAACTAAAAATGGCACTTACACATGCATATATCAGTTTCTAATTTGCTTTATTCACACCCTTTAGTTACTGTAAGCCTTGCAAACAAACTGCAAGACAGCCAAATCTGCATTCTGTGCAACTTTGCCCAAACCCGAGTTTTTGTTATTTTTGTACAAAGCAAAGGATTCTTCTTCATCATCTTCTGTCACACTGTAGCAAAGAAGTCTTCTATGTAAATTATGACATTTATGTCTACTTAAGTTACTTCTACAGTTTCTATTTTGCTCATGGCTCCATTAAGTGAAGTTGAAAACATTTTTTAGAAGACCAGCAAGCCCTTCAGTATTCTACTTGCAAGTTCCTACAATTATGAAAATAAATTCCTTTGACTGGCTAAGAGTCCAAATTAAATGTCAGATCTGATGTTTATAAAGCAAATATTAATAATTCATATCCATTTCTTAAGCCAGTTAAACTGGTAAGAGGAAAGGTAAATCCTCACTCCAACCACATTTGAAATCTGATTCCCTTCTGTGTGACTGCATATTATATATTCAATTCACATCTATAATTTTAAACAGTACTTTAATTACACTTAGGAACCTATATCCCCATTTTTAAAACAAGTTTTTTAAACAATAATTAAGTTAGTAAGTCAATCACATCCACTGTGCTAAATCCACACCTGAACAGATTAAGAAACGTTTTGAAGCAGTGTTGAGTAAATAATTTTGGTAAGCTGTAAAACTGCCACATGCAAGGTATACTGTACTATAACAGCTCCAAATCCTTTATAAAAACCTAGCATTCCTTCTTCCCGTTTTATAGTATTTATGCAGTCTCTCATTCCCTCATACTGAGTATTGATCGGAAGCACTTCATAGCCAAGGTCTGTGTTGTCAATTATTGTGCGTGTCCCCTGAATATGAAGGCGGTGTAAAACGGTCTCCAGTGGGTAAAGCATGACATCAGCACAAAGGCTAGCAGCAAAGCTAGCAATGAGTTCTGGAAAATACGCGTCCAGCATGCTCTGCACAGAAGTGGAGCTCTCAGTTGGAAGGTTGTGAGAATTATCCCTTTTCAGAACAAATAAAACAAGCTTCTGGATGATGGAACTGATGATGTAGTGAAGGACTCCATGTAGAGCAGTTGGAAAAGTCAAGACCATCAGAGGAAGGAGACGCTTGCTATGGGGTACTCCCATGCCTACAACTCTGCCGATTCCTTCTTTCACACAGTCCAGGATGCCAGGATTATCTCGAATTATTTCGCTCTACAAGCACAAAGGAATAGTTACAAATCGTGCTGTCTATTTCATAACCCTGCTGACATCCACTGACTCTATCACTACTGAACTTTATAAGAGTTAAACATTTGCATGCTATCATACAGCTATATTGATATAAATTCTTTGCTCTAACACTCTTCATAGCATTCAAGTAAACTTGCTTTTAAAAAAACGAACCCATCTGAAAGAGTCATTATTTAATGTACATTCCAGTTTTCTGTGTTACTTCCAAAGAAATTCTGCTTTCAGACTACTGCTGGAAGTATCAGTTGACAAAACAGTCATGTACTGAAAATGACTACTTCTGAAGTAAAATGCCAGGAAGTATTTACCTAATTTAAAAGTTCTTTTCTTTACAGTCTTTTCCTTTAAAAGGACTGTAACTCTAGTCTTTGAACTTGAATATGCATAATAAAGACTTCCATAACTTGCATTGAAAGATCAATTTTTTAATATGAATTTAATAAGTTCAGCTCTGAACATTTCCGTTTCATTATCTGCATCTAAAATAGCTCTCTTTACCCCTGCTGTCTCTTAGAAAAGAGATATTTTGTTCATGTAGTGAAAATAAAGAATTCACTCAGTAATTATTTACTCTGTTATACTCCACCTCCGACTGTAAGATTAACCTAAAGACGTTTCCCCTTCTAACGCTTATACAAACTCAGGATTTGGGAGTTCTCCTCAATGCCCAAGTCTCTGAGTCCATGCTGGTTGTGTCCTGACTTCATGCCAGGATAAACCACCAAAACGTTCCTCAGTATTCTGGGGAACGACTTACACCTGCAAAGTCTTAATGATCAGTCTGTGCAGAAGAAAAATCAGTTCAAATACTTCAGAACATAATGTTGTTCCAGGTTTTAAATCCAGATTAAGCATTATAATCCCTACTGACTCATCTTCTCTCCCCTACTATTATAGTCACTGCACTTCAAAACTGTGCTTGCTTTTGTCAAACACGCCACCATGTGGTTTGAAACGTTAAAGACAAACAGTAATACGACAGCTACAAATTTCTACTATTTGCAATTATTTTGATGAAATACATTTACTTGGAGAAGTGTGTCAAACTAATACTGTTGAACAGTATGGTTTATCAGAATTAAGACAATCAAAGTTAATATAAACCTGTTGGTAATAAATCCCACAACCTAACTTTTATAGTTTGTTACTGGTCATTGTCCTCCTGCAGCAAAGGAATATAATGTAAACTTGGTAAGTCAAGTTGCCTCCCTGCACTGATTAATACAGCATAAATAATATCTGCACAAATGCTATCATTACCTCTGTTGTGTTTCTAATAAGAAAGCCCATGAAGATGTTTCCAGAAACTGGAAAATACATTTCATACAGTATATACACACTTATTCAGTAAAATACTTGCAGACAGCTGCTTTACAGAGATTGTCGCCTCTCTATAAGACTGAGGGAGATGCTGGTTTGGGTTTTTTATTGCTTCGGTATTAAACTGCTTTATAGTAAATAATTATTACTTATTTTGCAAACAATCTAAATTGTGTTTTCTTTTATCATTTATTGGTGTCCAACAACACAGATAATATCCTTTCAGACAAAATACAACCAGTAAGATACGTGAATAAAACATTCCATTATGTGGCCTGCTATGAACTCAAAAAACACAGATAGTGTTCTACTACTGTTTCTAGTTTCAGGGTTACGGCACAGTCAGGGTAAACCTGTTCCCCAGGACAAAAGTTTCCTCAGTCAGCTTTCCAGTGTAAGACCAGTTAAATCTTCCCAAGGGATCCACGAACTCAGTGACCTGCTCAGCCTGGATTTATGGAACATTATTTTCAAAACAATTCGACAAGAGGAAGAGGCTTTCTTAAATACAGAGCAACTTTAGAGAATATGAGTTTGTTTGGGGGAGTCCATCTACACACTCGCATGTACAGATGTTTATTTTCATCTGTCCTATTAGTCCATAATGTGGTCAGTTCAGACAGAACAGCCTTCCTAGTACCTTCTGGCTCCTTTAAATTTGTATCCTCTGCACAGAGCAGAATCCTATCCCTTAAGAGCACCTGCTTTTGAAGTACATGCTGAAACTAAGAAACTGTACAAGTCAGCCTTGTTTGCCTCTTCTCCACAGAAAAAGTGTGATTTTGTAGACTAGCAGTTGAACTGTAGGTTTAAACAGCTGGATCTAAATCAGTCTTGACAGTACTTACAATTTGTCTATGCTGTGGATGAAATTTATCATTCTGATGACCGAATGAGCGTGTCTATCCTGCACCACCCTCCACATGAGAGCTCACTTTACAGTAAGAGTTCCATTAACTGCACAAAGATACTATCATGTTAATTAAGAGCAACTCATTATAGAGAGTGAGCTGGAAGAATTAACCTGGAGCACTTCTGCATAGCTAAACCCTATCTCTTTCTACAGAAAGAGATGCAACAACTCACTGAAAGGCAATCTGCAATACAGTGTATGGGTTACTCTGTACAGTTACAGAACAAGTAAAGGTGTATCCTGAGTCCAGATATTTACTTATTTTTATGGCTAAGGAAGAACTACACAAAAATTTAAATGCAAAAAGTTGACTGAATGAAAGCAGTCCTGAAATAGTAGAGTTTGGTATTTTAGTAAAAAAAAGCTGAATAAATGGAAAAAGCTTTATAGTTGTCACAGGGGAATGAGTCACTGCAACAACTTGCCTAGAAAGTCTTTTAAAATTGTCACATGAGAAAAACTTCTTTATGGTTTATCTGCTAGAACATACAGGTGTAACTTGTCCTTATTTCACAGCCAATATATTCCAACTACCTGTATTAAATCTCCTTTCTTATTCTAGCTTTAGACAAGATAGTACAATTAATATATCCATCATATTAGCTGAGATGAAGTATTTACAGTCATATAGCTTCAAGCAAAACAAATACAACTACTGCAACGTAAACCCGAATCCAAAGCCAAAGACTCACTTCTCCACATAATCTAACCTATAAAGAGCATAACAGTATCTTTTAAACTGTTGTAAATATATGTAAGTTACCTGCACAGTTTCAATCAGGCTCGCAGAATAAAAAGGCATTGCTATCACATGTGTTAAACTGTAGAAATTAACAAGATAAGAATTAAGGTCATGACAATACTACAATTTTAGCCAAATATGCATCTGAAAATTGATAAAGTTATCTACCAAGTCATGTCTGAGAGAAAATTAACAAACTATAACTCAATTATTAAAACGCACATCAACATGTGGATATAAACTTCAATCTGAAGTTGTTAAATTTTATTTCTCTGTGACCAGACTGAATCAGGTCTCTCAGATATCGTAATTACTAAAAGAATCTGATCTTTTAAATTAGTCAGGTTCCATACAGACACAGGGGTCTAGTAAGAGAAAATCTGTGAAACTGCTGTATTGCAATCAAGATTGTTCAAAAAAAATCAAAACTTGAAAATTATTATTATTATTAGCACCCTGTCAAGTAACCGTAGCTGCAGATTAAACTAATGTACATTTAGTAGTTTTATTAATGTTTAGATAATAAGACACAAGGTAATTTCACATGCTCTACCTACCCTTTGAGTAGAAGGTGTCCACCTATCTGCTTGAGGTTCCATTTATGCGAAATCTCCCTACAAAGAAAAGTATTTACCTTACTATGTGTGCTGGGTTTGTGTGGCAGGGTTTTTGGTAGTGGGGGAGAGGGCTACAGCAGTGGCCCCCATGAGAAGCTTCTGGAAAACTCCCTTAGCTTCAAGTAGGACCTGCCTCTGGTCAAGGCTGAGCCAATCAGAGACAGTACCTCTGTGATAACGTATTTAAGAATGGGAACTTGAAAGGATATTGGGACCTGTGAGGAGGCATTACAAGGACACCTATGCAAACACCGAGGTCAGTGGAAGGAACAAGGGAGGTAGGTGTACCAGCACAGAAAGCCCCCTGTATCCCGTGGCGAGATGACAGGGCTGCCCCCCTGCCACCCACGGAGGTCACCAGAGGAGCAGAGATTCACCTGCAGCCTGTGGAGGACCCCCAGGGCTCTGTGGGAAGGAGCAGCCCCCGCTGTTGTAGTTCAGTGATGGGAGGATGCAATACGTGGAGGTGACCCGCACTGGAGCATCTCGAGAAGAATGCATCCCGTGGGGAGGAGTCACAGCAGAGAGAGTTTGTGGAGGACTGTCTCCAGTGAGAGGGACACCACATGGAGCAGGGGAAGAATGCAAAAGTGTGTTTCCCCCCTACCTTGGAGGAAGAAGCAGTGGACTGCCTGCACCCCCCATCCCCTGCCCCTGTGCTGCTGGGGGAGGACAGAGAGATACTGGGAACAAAACTGAGCCTGTCAAGAAGGGAGGGGTGGGTGGGAGGAGGTGTTTTCAAGATATGGTAATGCTTCACTGTCCCATTCTGTCCGTTAAGTGCCGTTGTTGTTAATGTTTGATTCAAAGTGATGTTCTTGTTTCCTTCCCCTAACACACCTGCCTTGCTTGTGACCACAATGGGTGAGCTACCTCTCCATGTCCTTATCTCCATTCTTGAGCCTTTTGATTAATTTTCTCCTTCCCAGCACTGGTAGGTGGGAAGGGTGAGTGAGTGGCATGGTGCTCAGTTGCCTTCTGGGCTCAAACCATGACACCATGGATTAAGAACACACTACTCTCAAGCATTTCTTAGATGGGTGTCAACATCCAGTTTTTGTATTGGTGTTCCACTATCGGTTTATGTTGCAGGATCTCCCACAGTGGAAAGACATCAGCGACACATTTAATAAATCATGCTTAACTTTTAAAAGTTATTGGGCCTGTTAGATATCCTATAGAAAAGCTTTCAATTATTAGTACGGTTTCTGCAGCTCTCACAGCTTCTGGCTTTAGTGTTTTGCATTTATTTTGCCTCCTTATGTACTCCTAAAGCCATTCTCAGGAAATATTGAATTATTTTAAAATCTCAGTAGTGTTCCTTTACCAACATACATTATGTTTTGGTTTGGTTATGCTTTTTCTGTTCTTTGAGATTATGTTTACCCAGTTGTCTTTTTTTTCCTGAAAACTAAATCGCATTCTGACAGTGTTAGACAAATCAAGCACAACAGCTTAGACTAATAGCTGCTTAGTAATTCTGTAAAGACTTAAGTCAAATCTTTAGCATATCCTGGTAAAACAAAAGAAAACCCCTGAGTTTAATACAAAGGTGACTCTAAAAAAATCCCTTTAAAGTAGTATTTTCTAGTTACACACTTCAAAATACAAGCAGTAAATGTTAACTAAACTTCACTTGACAGAAAATGCAATCCCACCTAGCTTAAGATAACAAATACCAAATGTATTTACCATACATTTGGTAAATAGCTATGAGGTAAAGATATTTCTGTCTGAAATGCTGGACACACTAGTCTATGCATTTTTAATATCAAGGTATAAAGTGTTCAGCTTCAATTCTTGTCCAGGAATTACCCATACTGCCTGTAGTTAAAACAATAACTCTAACTCAAGACAGGAAACTCTTTACTCTTTCTGAAGAATTGTGTGCTACTAGTAGCTGTCACTTTCCTGTATGTCAGTCACTAAAGAGGAAGGGAAGATCAATTATCATTATGTATTTCAGACACTTGGATTACATCCACTGAGCCATAATACTTAAAAGATGTGGAAAATGAAACCAGTCAAACAAATGTGTGAAAGCCTCATTCTGTCAATCCACTAGGTATAACTATTCCTGCAGTGGAAGAACAATTACAGAATGAGTTTGTCTAGTACAGAATCACATTTAACTCACCACAAAAATGTTAACACCCATTTCTGGGCCCCTCTCCTAAAACAGAGAGATTCTTTTATTGTATTATGATAGAGTTGGAATTCACATCTGACTTCCTTGTGTCATCTGGAGCTTGATAATGTAGTTAAATAGCCTTCTAAACCAGATTTGCTGGTACTGTCTGCTATAAGCAATAACCTTCACCTCCCTGTGATAGCCCAAACATGCATGCTACCATTAAAAAGGAAGTAAAAGCATCCAGTAGAAAACAGCACGTATGTACACATACAAGAGAACCATTTTACCCAGATCACTTCCCCAATACAGCTCATTTTGTGACTGTGCATATACTGTGTTGGTACTAGCACTGAGGGAGGAATGAGCAGGTACTAGCAGAAAGGCTGGCTTCTCATGGCAGCATCACCAGCTCACTTTTCAAACTTCTGAACAACTGGTCCACAAGAAGAAAATCGTTGCTCACATTGGTCAGAAATCAGAACTATCAAAATATAAACACTGTATCACATCTCATGAACTTAAGCAGCCCCTACAGCAGTGTTTGAAAACATGAACAAGTCACAGGAAAGTGTACACCTGGAAATTTAATACATATGAGACAGAACTGACCAAAAAACTTAAACACACACTCCACATTTAACTAAAAAATGCTTTTGCTAATACTTTTGATGAATGCCAGAACCTGCAAAGACTTGCTTTTATTAGGATGTATGCATCATAATAGTAGTTTGATTCAGCCTGCCTACATTTTTTATCTTTAAAACCAGGTCAGTTTCTACGTCCCTTAAGTACTTGGTCTCTGTCCACACATTAAAAATAGGCACTTGTCTTTTCTGAAAGCTTACACAATTCTCAAGCTGACTGGTCCATTCAGCCTTAACCAGCCTTAAATTCAACTATTTGCCTGCCTCCCTAACATATTTTCCAAGTCAGGTCTTCATCATTTTACTGGCTTTAATGCATGCCCTGCAACTGTTAAGTATCTCTTCCTAACTTTTGATTATCTCACAATCTCCTTGCATTTCACTAAGTTTTAATTACTTAACATAATAAATTCTTTCACACAACTTGCTTACTCTTAAAATATCTATAACAAAGCTGACAATATATATTATTATATATTATTATAATCATCATTTACAATTATAAACCAAAACACTGATAAAATCAGACAAAAATTCTTTAGAAAACTTGTATCTTAAAGCAGAAAGACATCACAATGTTTCACCATAATCCTGGAGTTATATAGTTCAGCATAAAAAGTAGGCAGTCACAAATCAAAATAAAATATTATTAAACTACTATAGCCAAAGATGGACACAGTGAAGTAGAATGGTGCATATTTCTTTAAATGAAGGTACTCATTTTTAGTTGTAAGCCCTTTATTATAAAAATACTGAACAATGTACATATCGTTGTTGGCAAAGGACAGAAGACAAATCTGACAGCCACACAGACTCCTGTTTACCATGTCTTCTCATCTGTTAATGCATGCCATTCTCTTATCTACCAAAGACTGAAAATGTTCAGCAGGATGTCAGTGCTGGCTCACCAGACATGCAAGTTTTCTGTATTAAGGAAACCAGGTTTTTTTACCTTAGACATGGTATTTGCTAGAACCACACAATACAAAAAGAAACATATGAATTCTTTTATTACAGTAGAATTATACTTAAGACCAATTTGCTATGTTATTTCTATGCTTAGACCAGTAGGCAAACATAACAAATATACAAAGCTCCCAGGAAGAGTCTCTCACTATTTATCAGGTTGTCTTTGTCAAGACAACCTCACTGTGCTGAAAATCCCTGTTCAGTGTCTGACAATTCTAATTAGGTAAATTTTTTTCATTCCTTACATTCCCAACACTTTTAATGTAAGTCAACAACTGAAACAATTTATTAGAAACAGTAAAAAAACCATGCAATACCTTGGCAAAGGTGTAAATTCACTGATGATGCCTTCTGTTCCCAGGGTTATGCCCTGAACAATGAAAGTGCTGCCCATTCCTTTCCAGAGAGCTCTTGGACCCTGTGTTTTGAAATATGCAATAGATTTTGATCCATGCAACATAAAACTCAAAAATCTTATTATCTTACCAATTTTTATAAAATTTCAGCAAATTCAGACTGCACAGGGCTACAATTCTACCATTGAACTTCAAATTTAGGGGCTAAGTAACTTTTCACCTCTGAAAAAAAATTTGTTCTTCAATAATTTCAAACTGTTGTCAACAATTCTGGAGGCCATTGTTAATGCTCTGTATTATAAACTTAACATAATTTTCTAGGAACAAAATGAGCTCAAGACATTAAAGAACATCCATACGAAATCCAGAGTGTCTTTTTCTTACTGTCTCTGATCTGAGTTTCAGGATTCCTATGCAGGACTAGAAATTCATGCAATACTATCTTTGGAAGCAGTCATCTGGATAATCTCTTTATCCACACAAAGACTAATTTGTTTCATTAGGATTCTGAAAAATCATTTTCAAGGACCTTTTGTTTTCTAACATCTGCAAATCTTCCCCACTGAATACTATACTACTTAAAAAACCTAATTGACAATGATCTTCTTGAAACACTTCGGCACCCATAAAAATAACAAACCCTTACAATGGCCATGTTTTTAACCACCAGTTACATATAGAGTTAAAGATGTCAATGTACCTATGTGCTATAGCAATCTTCACTGCTCAGATAAAGTCTGACACCAAACACTGACCTGTGTCTTATTGATGCTGTACATAATATTGACAATAGTAAACGGAGTGAGATGATAATTCCGAGCATGATAGTTAACCTGTTAAAAACATAAATGGCTGTTTTTTATAAATGGCAGTATTTAATAAATAATTGCAAATGTTTTAACTCTAAAGGAAAAGCCAATTCCAAAATAAGGACTTTATCCCTCTGAAGATCAGCTAAAGTGACCAAAATATGAATAAATTATTCCTGAAATTTATGGAAACAGGCAGAACATAAGTATTTGTATGCTGAAAGTGTAAACAATAAAGCAAGCATAAACCAGAAAATATTGGAAACAAAGCATTCTGCTTGTAAGTGGGCATCTGGAAGCTGTTCTGCAGACTCAAACATTTATTTGCTGTAATTAATTTTCCACTGTCCAAACAAAAATGAGTAATAATGTTCAAGATAAGTTAAATTTCAGAACGGAAAACATGTACGCTACAAACAAAAACACCTTAATGTGGTAGTGTCTCCCTGGGTTGTATAGCTTCCTTACAGTTTACAGAGTATGAAAACACAGAACTATGACACTACACAGATCTGTCTGTACACTACAACAGGTCTGACTGTAAGGGATAACATACCTGACACTGACGACGTAGAACAATGCAAGGATGTGCCAACACATTTTCTGTAAACAGGCTTTAAAAGAAAAGTGTATTTAAAGCATGGGAAATCATTGTACGTTTATTAGAAAATGCTTGTTATTATTGTCTAATATTAGATCAGTATTCGGAAAAACTATAATTATCTAGTGAATTAATGAGGCATTTTGGATGGCTACGTGATAGCCTGCTAATACTATAAAGGAACAAGTATTAAAAAAAATGACACATATACTCACTATGAAAAAACCCACATATATATATATATATGTGTATAATGTATGTATTTTTGTAGGCAAAACAATGTACCAAATTTCTTAAACCTTCCCTGCCCAAAATATAAGGAAATAAAACAGGACAGAGCCATAATTATGAAAGCATTAGTTTCCAGTTTTATGTCAATTCTGTGTACCCCATTATTAATCAAGACTCTCCTTCGCAGGCCCAGAGGATTGTTACTAACAGCTGACATTTTTTTCATCAGAAAATGCTACTGCCCAAAACCAACTCTCCCTCCACCACCAGAAATGGTATTGCAATCAAGCCTTCATAGGATGGTTCTCTCAGTTCTAAAGTAGGATTCCTGGTCACAGTCACGCAGAGAAACTTCCCATTTAATCTCAAAGTGCCTGAGCGATCAGACTGCTTACTCTATGTGGCTCAAACCTGGGATATGGATTAGAAAAGTGAAACCTCAAGGCTTTGTATAAGCCCCCCAAGCAACAGCTCTGACCACCGACCTACCAGATCATCTGGCGTAGATCTCTTATGGGGACTTACTGGGTAAACAAGTACTAATTGTCACAGAAAAGTTCTGAGTCTGTAGCTTCATAACTACTGAGCTAATTAGTAGTTTGCTACTACCAAAAGAGGTGAAACTTTCCGGGGACTCTAGCTGCTATCCATTAAGACCTGCTAGTAGCCAACTCAACTAGCCTCACAAAACCTAAACTTTTATGTCAGGTGTTTTCTGCAAGATTTTCGACTTGAACCATGTATGTCTGACAAGTGATCTGGTACAAATTCAAAAGAAAAAGCAGGGAGAATTTCTCTAGGCACCAAGACCATGCTGATCAGCTCTCTTTCCCAAAACCACATGCTCACTTTAGACCCAGTCGTTACGGTGCTCATGGTGTGGAAAACTCTGTCATGCTTGATTAAATCAAAGCATATAGTTCAAAGGGACAACTGAGCCATGCTAACATCTCTCTGCTTCTGAAGATGATCAACATGTTCCCACCCTATGGCTTCACTCCTTTGCTAGTACTCTCCTGAGCTCATTCAGCTTGATAATGTTGGCAATTAATCAAACAACTCTACACGTTCGGGGTGGTCTAGTTATTCCCCCTCTCCCCCATTAACTCTATTTGAGCAAACAACAGGCTCAGCAAGGGGTCTGAATGAGCAAACTGAGCCACTGCAAGAGAAGCACTGGGAGAACAGGGACAGGCAGTTTCATGAGACAGGACGATCTAATTTAAGCAACTCACTGCTTGCCAAAAATGGTCCTTCTAGTCCTCCTCCTCTCTCTGGGCCAGTTAGCTGGTGTCTGCTGGCCTTCACAGCTAGTCAGTTCCCAGACAAATCAACCTAACTGAAACAGCAAAAAATAATCCAGCTCCTTCACTGACTTTGACTTATGTTTCAGTGAGTCAAACTGGTTAAAAGAGGTTCTGATCGGCATCAAGGCTGATAACAATGGGCTAAGGAGCAGGACAGTCTGGTAGTCAAGTAAAAGGTCCTCCTCTTTAAGTACATTATAAGAACCTCAACTGACATAGCTTCCCACGTTGGTCTAACTGGCTCAGTGACAAGTAGTCTCATGTTCTGAAGAGAGAAGCACTTTGAGAAGTCTCACATTCAGGTTAATAAAGAGTAAAACTTTTTACATTCCTAACTTTTTCAAGACAAAAATCCCCACGTGCTACCTTTTCAGAATTTGCATCAATACACTATGAGAAACCTAGTAAGGTGAGTATGACTGAGTAGGCATGCTACAAAAACCCCTAAATTTATCATGATCCTTACAACTGACTCTGAAAACGTTAAGCATGCTAAAGTACACCACTTTCCTAAAAATACTATCAATAATCAGTGCCACCATAATAAAGAATAAAATGGTCATTAGACCACTTGGCTAGATCAACATTACTATTCCGGGATACTTTGATAATATACTTGAAGACATTTTCACCTTCTTAGGAAACAGTCACATCACCTAAAAATATTAATAAGAGTGGTAAACATGGAAACAGTTTTCTGGTGTTATTTTCAGATTGCTCTGATAGGGTACACATATCATATGCATATGGCATAACATATGAAAAACTGTTTCTTATATTCATTGCTGATTAAATAATTTTGGGAAACACTTCAGTTAAAGAGAACAGAAACCTACATGGATTTCAGGTAGCAGGTTTCTAAGGGCATTTCAACTGCTTAAATCTACTGGCATAAAACCACAAAAGTGTACATAGGGATGATAAAACAACTATAATTTTACTACTTCATTATCATTGAAAATCACTACACAACTCTTACCTTGCAAGGCCAATACCAAAGCCTGCAAACCTGTTCAACTGCTCTGAAAAAAATGAAAACAGATTATACAGCAGGGGTAATCACAAAGCAGGAGAGAATGCTATGCAGGAGATCTGAAAAACTAATTTTATACTGTACTTGCTTCAAAAAATTACAAGCACTGAAGCACAACATTTACGGCAACTCAGCAAGAGAGGATATAAAAAATTATTCCCCCAGGAACATTTGCACTTTGAACTGCATTTGAGTTTGTACATACTTCTATAAATAAAATTACTCTTGTCTTGAAACATCTAGACAGGAAAAAAGAAGTAACAAAGTGAAAAGTAAAACAGAGAATATTTTATCTAAAAAATCTAACTGAAATTAACCACTGAAAAAGTTAGCATGTATGACAGTTTACAATAATTCTGAAACATATTTAGATATAAGCGAAATTAATGTTAAACCTGAAAATAGTAAGAAGAGAAACACAAAAGCCATTGATGACACAACAAACATCATGATGTAAATTTTCAAGTCAGTTGTCTACCTCCACCCCTTTGCAAAAATCGTTACTAGAGAAGTATTAGAAATTGCAACAAGAGTAATTGGTTCAACTCTCTCGTCTGCTACCAGACACACATTTCCTGGAAATTATCAGAAGAGATTTTAAGAAGAATATGAGAACTGTAAAGGCAACTGAAAGTTAATGCTCAGTGATACAATCTACAGGGTGTAAACAGGCTGTAGGTATGGGTAATACCACTAACTTCGGTGGAGCTTCACAAAGACGTGGCAGCCCTCATTAAGGGGAATAATAAAACTCTCTCCATTTGCAGAAGCTGGACTTCAGTGATTCAGCAACCTTACCTGTCCTCCAAAATGCAGAATCTATATACCCTCCATGAACAATAGGACAAAAAAAGAAAGGTAGAGTACAAGTACCTAAGAATATTTTTAAGTAGTGCTTGCATGGATGGAAGTCCAGCTACAGGTTGTATTCGTAAGACCTGAACAAAAGTATTGCACCACGGTTTAAAAAGACTCACTTATTACTACAATTTTAAATAAATTAGTATGTCATAAAACTTTGATACTGAAGTGTACATCCAGAACATCCTTTTAATTAGAGACAGTGTTCAGTAGGCTAAATTTAGGTTTTTCTTACTTCACCTCAAATTCACAAGGACATAATGATACCATACTTCCGCTGTTTCCCAGCAATTACTGGAAAAGACTTGCTTCCTCAAATTCTACCAGTTCCATGGTTCCTTCCCTATCATGCGGGGGTGGGGGAGGGGTGTGTTTACTTCAGCAGCTCACGCCATACTCCTCGTACTTTTTCAGCATAATACAACAGCCAGAAGACACAAGTCTGAAATACCAATACTGACTAAATACCAAAATATACTGTAAGACCCAGAGGTATTTCCTGCCCTTAGAGAAGACGGGAGTATTTCTGCAGGATACTATTTACATGGGCAATGGGGGAGATGGCCACACGCTGCTTAACTAGAAGGTGCAGGGTGCGTTCCGGCACTCTCGATCGCATTTGCGTGCAACTACATGGTGCCTCACAGCAAAGCGGGTGCTAGAGTGTAACTGGCGACGAGGATGCTCTGTTTCTTCTAAAGGACTATTTTCCTGGCGCTTCAGCATCGCCAGTCCGCGGCTGCAAACGCGTCTCTGGGCCCGGCGCTGTGAAGTGAGCGCCAGCAAAACCGGGCGGCTCGAACGGGCGCGATCAAGCCGCGGCACAGCCCATGGCCGCGGGCTGCTCATCCCGTCCCGCCTCGGCGGGTCACGCAGTACTGGGCAGCTGGAGCAGCGCCCCGGGAGAGCGAGGGCCGGAGACAAGCGAGGGACAGGCGGAACGGCGAGAAGCTGACTGCCCCACCGGGCCAGGCGCTCCCTTACCGGCGCCGGGGCCGCCCGCTCCGAGGTTGGGCTCCTCGTTGAGGCCGGCGCCCCCCTGGGGGGTTCCCGCCCCGTACGGCGGCGTCTTCTCCCCCCAGTGCAGGTTGCGGCTGCCGGGGATGTCGGGCGGGCTGGTCACCCAGTGGCCCAGCTCCGCGGCGCTGCTGAAGGGCCTGGCGCCGGGGCCCGGCTCCTCCCGGCCGCCCCCGCGGTAGCCCAGGCCGTCGAAGCCCTCTGGGCGCCGCGGGTGCATGGCGGGCGGGCGGGCGGGGGAGGGAGGGAGGGAGGGAGGGAAGAAGGCAGGAAGGGAGCCGCGCGCGGGCCGGCACGGGCAGCACGGGAGCGCACCCCCAACCGCCCGACCGCCACTTCCGGCCGCGGAGCACGGGGCCGCACCCTGCGGGGGCCGAGCGTGCGGCCGACCGGCGCCACATGATCGGGAAGAAGGCGGGGCCGGCGGCTGGCTGGACCAATAGTGTCTCTCCGCCTGTCCGGCTCGGGGAGGAGAGAGGCGGGCGTTGGGCGTTTTGCTCAGCGGGGGAGGGCGCCCTCTGCAGATTCGGCGGGCCGGTCCGGTCGAGCGGCTCCGAGCCAGGGAGGAGAGGAGGAGCTTCGCGGGGTTCTGGTCTGGGCTTGGTCTTTGCGGGGGGGTTAAAGAGCGCGCTGGTATCCTCCTGGCCCAGAAGTCCTCTGCCAGCACAGCTCTTGCCCCTTTTCCCTAGTGAACTCTCAGCCTAGCTGAAATGGGTCAGACGCAAGAGCAGGGGTCACCCGGCTCCCTGCATGTAAACGGGGCGGTGGAACTGGGAGCTGAGGCTGTTAGTTGTGCTAACGATGCTCGATGCTCGCAGGCCTGAGCAAACCTCACAGGGGAGACAGGACAGGAGGGGTCAGAAAGCAGCGTCTGCCTGCCATAACCCCACCACTCCCGTTTCCTGTGCTTCCCTTCCTCTCTTTTAATCTCCTTCTCCCCTAAAATGCTGGTTTGCCGCGCAGGCTCCTGGCCAAGGAGAAATGGGTAGGGTTGCTGGCAGGACCGCAGGTGTTTCTCCTTCACCAGCCAGAGAGGTTTCTGATGTAAGGCAATCGGGGTCTGACACTGGCTGAAGAGTTTCCCTGCAGGCTTGCTGTTCTCTCAGGCTTTTCCTGCCTTGAGAAGCCTGCCTTGAGAAGCTCCCACAACTAGGTCTCAGTCTGACCCACAGCTTTTCCTGTTTTTATACGCAAGGTTAAGCCATCGTTGGTCTGTTCAAGTCTTAAGTATAGCACGGGCTATACTTACAGGAGTCATCCACTGCTGCATTCTTTTCCACTGTTACAGCCCTGTCTGGCTCTGCACAGTGTGATTGCGAATGGTTTCTTCTTCTGCTGCTCTTAAATGATAGTTTCATTTTACCAGTAAAGCTTCAGGTGTTTTCCAGTAACCAAGTAAAGAGCCAGTATCCGTGTTTGACATGGGAAGAGCGGAGGTCCAGAGAGCACCAGCACTTTTGTCCCACAGTAAGACAGTGCCCACACGGAGCCTTCTACTCTCTACCTCCATTTTTGTCAGGGCAGGACATTTTCCTCATTAACTGAAGGTCCACTGGGAATGTTGTGTTTTAATGCTGCGATCTGAAAAATATGGGCAGAAGAGCCAACTGCCTCTAAAGGCAGGGGCCAAAACACATCATCTCTTTTTTTGGGGGTAAAGATAATTAGCTGTATTAAAACCAACCAGATTTCTTTGGTTTCTAAAAGAGGTTCAGCCTGGATCAGGTCAATATTGGAATATACATGTCTTTAAGGGTATGTGGTGATCTGGTCATGAAGGAGGTGGCTCTGAATCCTACAGGAATGGTGTATTTGAGAGAAAATTAGATGCCCATATAAGAGCAAAACAGTGTATTATCGGTAACACAGCCTGCAGTAGGAAGATGACAGCATGAACAATGAAAATGTCTTACACACAGAAATAAAGGTACAACATAGCTGTACATGTGTTTGTTACACACTTTGAGCCCCCTGTAAAGCTGTGGAAGTCATAGAATCATAAAATAGTTTGGGTTGGAAGGGACATTTAAAGGTCATCTAGTCCAGCCCCCCTGCAATGAGCAGGGACATCTTCAACTAGATCAGGTTGCTCAGAGGTGGTCCAACCTGACCTTGAATGTTTCCAGGGATGGGGCATCTACCACCCCTCTGGGCAACTTGTTCCAGTCTTTCACCACCCTCATTGTAAAAAATTTCTTCCTTATAACTAGTCTAAATCTACTCTCTTTTAGTTTAAAAACATTACCCTTGTATTGCAGCAGGCCCTACTAAAAAGTTTATCCCCATCTTTCTTATAAGCCCCTTTTAAGTATTGAAAGGCTGTAATAAAGTCTCCCTGGAACCTTCCTTTCTCCAGGCTGAACTGTCCCAACTCTCTCAGCCTTTCCTCACAGGAGAGGTGTTCCTTTCCTCTGATGATTTTTGTAGCCCCTCTCTGGTCCCACTCCAACAGGTCCATGTCTTTCCTGTGCCAAGGACTCCAGAACTGGACACAGTACTCCAGGTGGTGTCTCACCACAGAGGAATAGAGCAGCAGGATCACCTCCCTTGACCTTCTGGCCACACTTCTTTTGATGCAGCCCAGGATACGATTGGCTTTCTGGGCTGCAAGTGCACATTGCTGGCTCATGTCCAGATTTTCATTCGCCAGTACCCTGAAGTGCCTTTCCACAGGGCTCCTCTCAATCCCTTCATCCCCCAGCCTGTACTGATCCTGGGGTTTCCCCAATCTGGATGCAGAACGTTGCACTTGGTTATGTTGAATCTGATGAGTTTCACATGAGATCACTTCTTGAACTTGTCCAGGTCCCTCTGAACAGCACCCCATCCCTCAGATGTGTCAACCACACCACTCAGCTTGGTGTCATCTGCAAACTTGCTGAGTGTAAACTCAATCCCATTGTCTGTGTCATTGATGAAGATATTAACCAGTACTGATGAAGATATCAAACTGTACTATTAAACAGAAATTCAGGTGTGGGACCTATGCCTTCTACACAGTGTCCCCAGAGCAGCCCCTGGTGTTAACTCTGACCATGCTCCCATGGCACAGAACATATTTTCAAATGATTCAGCAGAAGTCTGGGCTGATTTCTTTCGTTTGAAAGAAAATACAAAAGAGAACAATTCAGAGGTTTGCTTTTGCAGTGAGAGTGAACTGGCAGCAGGTTAACTGCGTTGAGCAGTAATTACAGTAAGAGCGATTCTGTGCTAATCATCACTTAAATTAAATTCCCATGTCACCTAATATAGGGCCAGGCATGCTTTGTTGCTGCCCCCTCTTGGAAACATAACCAGATTCCAGGAAAGAAAACAGAATGAAAGTTATCAGAAAGAGAAAGCATCAAACTACACTCACTCAGAGAATATGGAAGAGTTGTTCCAGAGAAAAATGCAGTCTTTTTCCACATTGGAAAAGAAACCCGGATCTACTGTCTTTTCTAAAACAAGGCTCATTGGCTTGGTATGTATGTGAGAAAGACATTTGATCTGGCTGAGGAAACTGTTAAGTCACAAACATCACCTGTTCCAATACATCATTATATATATGTACCAATACTATACCCCTCCTCACCCATAAAAACAATTTTCCAAAAAAGAGTGATTTTTTTTTCCCCAGTCCCTACAAAAATACTTGAGCAGACTTCCAAGGCATTGTCTCACTTTTCTTCTACAAAGATTTCTATCTGTAATTTCAGAAAGGCTGAGAGAGAACTGGATCCTGTGAGCAATGGTAATTCTTTGTGGGAAATACGAGCTCCACTCTTCAGGAAAAATCTCCTAGCTTTAACATTAAGAAGGGGAGACCATGTCATTTAGGATCCTACATGCAAGGTAAAGGAATGTATCCCACATAGCAGTTTACTATCAACTCTGTGTATACTCACATAGCTTACTATAAACCTGCGTGTTCACAGGCCGTGCATTCAGGGCATCTATTCTCTAGGAAACTGCAAACAAGCATCCATCAATTCCTCATTGGGGAATGCTTTCTCACATGCAAACCTTCAGTGTTTGTCTTATTTGATATCTCACCTGCACATAAGAAAACACAAATTACCTTTTCTGTCTACACATACCCAACACCTGGCCTACACTGCTTGCTTGTACCAGCATCTGTCTTTGGACTGGTACTCAGAACTAATTTTTGGGGTACTTCCTGCCCTTCTTTTTCCTTGAGTCTTCCCTGCCTCCATGCACATGAATGCTGTCACACATGATTACAGGTGGAAGCAAATTACCACAGTGGAGAGAGAAGCTCTAATGCTGCATGCTCAATCAGTAGAGTGGATGTTCTGAGCAGATTTTACTTAGCTTTCTGTGGTAAGTCCTGCAGAATTAAAATCTACCTTTCTCTTAGAAAACAAGCTGTGTTATCCAGTTAGCAAAGGACTAGGCTGAAAAGCTGCTGACTCAGACCTGATTTACATCACTTGTCTGAGATCCACACAGTGTAGCGGCCCTCTGGTTCATATAATTGAAGAGGGTGTCTGTGCTCTGAGGCAGCCTGAGTTTTCCAGCAGCACATCCTGAAAGAGATTTGAGTCTATGTATTGGGTTTATGTGACTACAGGAGTGGCTTCTGTGAGAAGACACCAGCTGCCCCTACACTGAACACAGCCAGTTCCAGCTGGTTACCAGGCAGAACATATGCTGGCCAAAGCTAAGCCCATCAGCAAAGCTGGTAGTGCCTCTGTGAGAATATATTTAAGAAAGGGTAAAAAAATGATCCAAAGCATTTGGGAGAGAGTAGTGAACATATGTGAGAAACAGCCTTGCAGATACCAAGGTCAGTGAAGAAGGAGGGGGAGGAGGTGCTCCTGGTGCCAGAGCAGAGATTCCCCTGCGGCCCCTGGAGGAGACCATGGTGATGTGACTTGTTCCCCTGCAGCACATGGAGACCATGATGGAGCAAATAACCACCTGCAGCCTATGGAGAACACAGCAGTGGGGAGGGAGCTCCAGCTGGGTTATTCATACCATGCTGATGTCAGGTCAGGGCGCCCAAGCGGGGGAAGTGCAGGGACAGCTTTTGTTTGTCACCGCTCCCCTTTGCTGCTCTATCCTTGTGGTATATCTCTTGTCCTGTTTACTGTTATTACTGTTTATTGTCGTTGTTATTGCTAATGTTGTTGTTCTGTTTATTATTTGTTACACTGTTGTGTTAAATTTATCCTTATCTCAACCCCTGGGTTTGTATCTCACTCCCTGCCCCATCCGGTCCGAGGGTGGGGGAGAGACAACGGCAGCGTGGTCTCGGATCCTGGCAGGGCTTAAACCACCACAGGGGTCTAGCCTGTCAGTGGGAGGAAGCTTTCATAGAGGAAAGAGGGGTTAACGAAGATGGTTGTATGTTTCACTGAAACTTGCCAACTCCGTACTCTGAGTTTTACCTCTCTTGTCTTCTTAAGAGTAAGGCTGACTCCCAGAGCTAACATGATCAACATGAAATCCACTCTCCCCTTTCTGAGAGCCGTGTAGTTCATTGCATCCCATGCTTTCCTATGGCTTGATCTGCATACATGCTAGAATATTTGAAGCATCTCTGTTAAAGGAATAGCCCTGATAGAGAAGTCCTAATGGATACTGGAAATTTGACCTTGGCTGGTAGAAGAACATGGAGAAAATTGTGTTTGCAACTAAACACTCAGAAGGTCTCTCTTCTGTGAAATTCTCTGTTTCCTTTAGCTGTTTTCCAAGGCTCCCTCTGGCAAGTAGCAGGACATGAAGTTGTGTGAGTCCTCAGCAATAGAAACATCAGCCATACAAAAGAATGGTCCAGAGAAGTCACAAAGCTTTGAGTAATGGTTGGGTGTGTTAATACAGTCTCTTTTAGGGTTTAAGTGAGGGGGTTGAGGATTACTTTGTTCTGAACCACAGTGGAAGTTGTTGCATAAAACAAGATGTCTTTTGAAGTCTTGGGAAGGTTTTGTAGCTGTCCTCTGTTTTTCTTTTCACATCCAAAGTCAGAAATAGTGACTCCCATTACAGCTTGCTCTCCCAACGGACAGAAGCAATCAGGGCACAACCTCGTTAATTTGATGAGTTGATTAATAAGTCACTCATAAGGGCATGCTGTGGATAAGAAGGTTTGATAAAAATAGATGTTATGGATAAAGCAAGAATTTGTGGGATAAGTGACATCCCTGAAAATTCCCCATACTTGGTGCCATGTGCAAACAACTGGCGATGACAATGCTTACCTGTTCCATTTAGGGCTTTTGTGCAGGTTGTGTCATTATTTACTTTTAACGAACATTCTAGGGGAAAGTAACCATTGCCAAGCAGAGCATACAAACAGTTTAGACAGATTACTGGATGAAGGGGAGGCAGTCGTCTTTAGGGAACTGCAGGCCACTGAAGGTTTGCATCTAAGCCTACAGTAGGATCACTGCCTTAGATGACTCAACTGTGGCAGTTTCAAAGTATTTAGAGTTTGTATGTCATTTAGGCTTACAATGTCAAGAAAATGCATGTCATCACGTGGATTCATACTGCAAAGTGTGCAGGGGCAGCACTGATGTAAGGTCTGGCCTGCTCCCCCTAACCCCAGCTACTCTTTCCTGTTTCCAGGCTAAGGCAAGATTTATGCTGCTTCTTAGCTGTATCAGTGCAACTGTTTGTGTGATTGTGGTATGAACAAGAGCAGAAAACTTTCATCTGAAGTTGTGGTGGTGCAGATCTTCCTGGGTCACGTTGTGATGTCAGGACCAGCCAACACTGTGTTCTCGTATTGATTACAAGTGCAGTGGGCTGCAAAAATATGGCACTCCCTTTTCTTGGCTACAAGTGCTGTGAGTTGGGAAGATTAGGTGCTTCCTAACTGCAACTGAAACTCCTGTTGCCTGGGAACTGTATCTAAAACTCCTGCTGCCTTGACTGTAGCCTGCTCTGGAAAACACCAGAATTGCCTGACAAGAATTGTGGCTAAAATGAAAAAAAATACTGACCAAAGTCAGCCATCTTGTGATCCTGTAAATAGCAATCTTAAGTGAGATCCTTTGAGCTCTCCAGGACTGCAGCAGGCAGAGACCCAGGATCTCCCTCTGAGTTAGGATGCCTCTCAGCATAGATTTCATAAGGATTTCAAATAATAGATTTTGTGAAGATTTTAAGGAATAAATTTTGTGAGGATTTCCAAGATTTTCCACTGATAGATGCTGACAAAGTGTTCAGAGATCATCTGCTGACAAATGCTGACATAGGGAGTAACTCGCAATTAGATTTCACAGAGCTTCAACAATCATTTGGTACCAATAATTTGTTATCATAGGTTAACCTCTATATCTGTATGTGTGTGTTTGTGTATGTGCATTCAATTTAGGAAACTTTGTAAAGTTGATTATAGCAAATTTTATTAAATCATTCTGACGCCTGGCTGATGATTAAGTATTGCTAAAAATCATATAACCTAATCTTGTGATTTACCTAACAGTGCTAATAAATCTTAAATTGGTGCTACCCCAAAGTTGTGTAGAATTCATCATCACTCATTCTCAACAAAGTTGCATAATAAAAAGATATTTTCCTTACCCTTTGTACCTCTTCCATTAGGCCTAAACCATTGACCAATTCTGGGACTAAGATTCGATCTAGCTGCACCTAAGCTCCGTCAGGAGTTTAGAAAGCAAGGGGGTCCAGTCTGAACCTCGTGACTCAACAAGAGGGTCTCCTTTACACTTTCACATCTCTAGCCTATGTATAAATTATTCTAAATAGATTATAACTCAATTTTCCTTTGTATACGTCTTCCATGTAATAAGTAATAGAGTGAACCAAAAAAAGTCATACTTTAATAAATTCACATTAAAATAACTTTTTGCTAATACCTTTGACAGTGATTCCTTAAGTGACCTAAAACACTCATCCACAACAGAGGTAGAACAGACATTAATTTTGGAAGTAACATTGGAGGCACAAATACAGCTTTTTAGCATGGCTGAATATGAACATGCTCTGTAGATCAGTAACAGAAGTGCCATTAGGGGACACAGGCACTATATGACCCCTTGTGAACTCCAGTTTTCAAACTATCATTTCAAAAACTTCAAGCATAGTGAGGGAAACACTAATTTCTCCATATTCAAAACAAAAAGAGAAGAAATCTGGGCAATTTATGTGACAAAGATGTGCATGTTCTTATCTTCTCCAGATTACAGTGCTTTTCTGGCAAGAAATTTTCTGAAGCTCTACAATATTTCATGTTTATTTATGGTGAGGCCTGTACTGATTAGTATAGACTTTTGAATTCAGTCAACTGAAGTGATAAAACTGTACTCAAGAAAAATGCTTTTTGCTTAATAGCGTTTCTGGTAGGGAAAAAATGATGCCAAATAAAGAAACTGTCTGTGTCAGCCTTATCTAAATTGTTTGATCACGCTGTAACATATATTTGAAAAGCACTTTCAAGTCATAGAAGGAGAGTAATGGTTAAGTATCAGCAACAATGGGCAAATGCAGCTGGTAATGTCATACATAGTTAATGACATTATATGGATGTCATGCTCTTCCAAAGTTATTACCACTGTTTTGTCTTCAAAATATTGGTGAATTTGTGATGGGCTTGACACAAAATGTCACTGAAATTGAAAAAGAGAAATTACAATTCTGAAGGTGGTGACAGATGCAAGAAGCACTTGCAGACTAGTATTACCTGTCCAAATCAACAGAAGAGTACAAATGATACATTTTTCCTGGCTTTTTTCTTACTTAATTAGTCACAGGCAAGCTTGCAGCTAGGAATAACCCCACACACTGAAATGAAAGGAAACAGAGGGACCACTGGGACTTTAAAAATATCAGCCTTCTACCCTTGGGAATTAAAAAATATTGGTCGTCTGCTGTAGTGCTTAAGCTGCTTAAATGACAGATAGGGACTAGCCTTTTCTGGTCCTGATGAGAATGTTGAAGGCAAAGTAAAGCTAGTTGTTTAATGTGCCTACTGCCTTTCTCATTGCTTCTTGTCATAACATGAATGAGACTGTTGTATGAATCAAAGATTCATACATGATTTTGGACTCATTTTTTACTACAAGTGCCTTCCATATTTCCATAATCCACAGTAAAACAGTCCTGAATAATGAGGTGAAATCAGTTCTCTGTGGGCATATTTCATCCCTCTCTAAGGATGACTTCTTATGTGAGGAGGTGAAGGAATGAGACAGAAATCCTCCCAAACTGCTGGCTATCCTTCTCCTTGAACTTTCTGTCATCCTCTGAATCCCTGAAGAGTTTCCCGCTCCTATGGACATACTATGGAAGGAGGTCACACCTGGTGCTTTACAATGGGAGAACCCACAGGAGGCAGAATATTCATGGACAGGAAGGGGTGCCCTGTAGATGTCCCTGCTGCCTAAGCCTTTCCAGGCCTTTCCCCATTGCTTAAATGCTTCTCACCCCAGCTGAGTCTTGCTTTCTCATTAAGCTTATGATTTACCCACATTCCTACTCCCCATGCCCTACCCACCTAGCCTCCAGCCTGGCAGCATTCCTGGCCAGCACCTCATCAAAGTGAGCTTTGCTTCCATCAGAGCCTTGACCATGGTGATGTGTGCAGGGGAGAGAGGGCCCACTGTAGTTGGGTGCCTCCTGTAGGTTCTTGCTTCCTCACCTTGGAGAAGTTTAGTGGAAAATACTGTAGAGTAGTGTAATGTAGCATAGCACACCATGACACCTGTGCCACCAGATTTAGTGCTACTAACTGCTTCTGTGATCATCCATACCCCAAGAGCCTGTATAAGGGGAAATCGAGACCATGAACCCTCCTGCCTCTCTGTGCAAGAGGTGAGGGAGAACTAACTGCTTCACCACACCTGGGTTTAGTGTTCAGGTTTTCTCCCCTTACTCTCCAACCGGTAACTTCTGAGTCAGTCCTTGGCTAGTTCCCTTTCAATTCCTTCACAGAAGCAGGGTAGCCTTAGTCTCCCTGCTTTCTCATGCTGTCTCCTTTTGGTGGCTACAGTTCAGCAGCACAAGGTCATTCAAATGTTTTCTTCCTGATGTGGAATTGTGCTAAACCCTCCTGAAACCTTAGCTCCCTGTTATGCCTCTGATCCTTGGGCAGCATTTAAGCATCATTACCTCTACTTTTCCTACCATTAATAATCTGATTTTTCTAATCAGTTTAGGATGGAACATTATTTACTTTATGTGTTAAATGGGTTTAAAATGCTATTATCATAGTAAGAAACTTAGGTCTAGAGATTAAGACAAATAAATTGCTTTGGTAGTTGCTTTTAATCTCACCAAGTCAAACTATAATACAGCTATCATGGGAAGATATTTGCTAGTTAATGTGGAATTACTTCAGAAGGAAAACCCAGACTTCACTAATACTCCATCTGACAGCTTCACAGTCTTCTCACATCATTTGCAATGCTCTGTAAATGCCACTTGTCATCTCCCCCTACCTCTGCTTAAACATCAGACACCTGAACTTTTGCAAAAGTTGTTCCTCTAATGACTGTGTGGAACAAACTTGTGCTCCACTTCATTCATAGAATTCTGAGTCTGTAAAAATGTACTTGCATAACTTCACACAGACCTGTAGTCTTTCTGAAGCCAAAGGATTTGCCTATTCATGAGCATAAAGCCATATACATCAGTGAATGTGCACAGACTGTGAGCATTCTAATCTGACCTGTAAAATGTTCATTTGTCATGTTGCCCCATTCACTTCAACTTCATGAAGTCCTTCAGGATAACAGATTGACTGGTCTGTAGATTTACAGGCCTCCTGTAAATATCTAGGGACATAATTA
This sequence comes from Athene noctua, assembly GCF_965140245.1. Taxonomy (NCBI): domain Eukaryota; kingdom Metazoa; phylum Chordata; class Aves; order Strigiformes; family Strigidae; genus Athene; species Athene noctua. Next base: position 35,210,695 of record NC_134077.1, read on the forward strand.
TCATTTTGTGAGAACCTTTGTAATTAATGGAATTGTTCATAGTAAAATGAATACATACATAAGGCCCCAAAAGTAAATTTGAAATGGTTTTCTGAGTTTCTTGTGTCTCTGCTCTCTTGTACTCTGATTTTTTTTAAAACTAGTAGGTCTTTTAATAGAAAAATGATTGAAATAGAGGATAAATAGAGAATAACAGTATGTGAAACAACCTTTGATCCTTCTATATTGAAGTATTTAAAATTTATTGAGTGCCTTTAGTGCATCAGCTTGCAAATGCTGATTCCTATTAGCAAGATTACAAATATACATGTATTGAAATGATTAGAGGGTCAGAATTTGTTTTTTAAAACTTTTCTTCTAAAACAGAATGTACATTTTATAGCTTGTGTACAAGGTGCGTGGTGCACTTTGGAGTTAGTCTGACCAGCTTTCTGAAAACTCTGTTAAAACACTGTAGATCTGGCTGTAATAGTAGACAGCTGTTATTTCAGTGGCACTGCATGGTATGAACTTTGGAGAATTTAGACTAACCTTGCCTTGACTATATGTCAGCATTATTTGCTATGTATCAGAAATGATTTAAATTTCTTTAATGTGGCCCACTGTAACATTATAGTAATGTCATTCTCACTACTGTGTTTCTATGGGTTATTACAGTTCATCAGACCTAGTCTTTCATAGGAACTGCTCTCCCAGGACTAAGAGCAGCAATCAAAGATCAAATATGTATCTATCTATCTGGTCTGTTTTTAGAGAACTAAAACTCAGAAATTTGGAGGGATTTTGAGAGAATAAGACCTCTTGAGGATCTGAGTTTCTTTTTGCTCTGCAATGTGATAATTTTGTAATTTTTTTCTTTCCTTACAGAAGAGAAAGATAAGAGGCAAGTTTAGTGAGTTTTCTTTGACTTTTCCCATAGTCCTGTGATTGTTTTTTTAAAAACCTGGAAACAGTTGATCACGAGGAATCTTAATAATTAAGTGCAAAGTAGTAAAGTTTAAAAGGTAGCTACAATACTGGAATACGTGGAACAGTCCTAAAATGACTACGAAATTAAATAAATTCTGTAATAGCTATCTTTTGTGCTATGGGTTTGGTGTTTTTGTTTGTTTGTTTTGTGGTTTGGTTTTTTTTTTTTTTTACAATTGACATTAGTCTTATTTATTTCAAGAAAAGAGCTTGAAACAAAAGACATTCTGCACAGAGATAACTGAATATAAGTCCTATTAGTGTTGCTAGAGTTAAGCATGTAAACTCCATGTTTTTTCTTGAATGAAGAAAAATAATGTGTGTCAGAGAGTAACACAAACTAGCAGAACAAAGACAAACCTTAGTTAAAACTAAAAATGGCATTTCTCCTATGATAAGTTGAGCTTAAATTTAGGAGTGTGAGACCATTCAATATGACATTATCTCTGCATGACACAGGTGTGAAAGGGAGAATAAAAAAACCCCAGACTAACCACAAATATCCTGATTTGTTTTATTAGCATGTTCAAATCTTATATTTGCTTACCAACATTTTTTTTTTTTTTTAAATTCCTCGATAAGGTTTCTGAAAATTGAAATAGTGAATATTTGTATACCCTTCCATGTATTTAACCATATAGGTCATAAAGGCTTTACACAGTCATTGCACAAGTACAGAAATACAAACTTATTTTGCTTTTATGTTTTAATAACAGTGAAGATCCTAATTCTTTAGCATGTAAATATCTATTCATCTATCTGTGTAGAAGTTTAAATACTATAGACATAGGATATTTACACTTTGAATGAGAAAATGTGGTGGTTTAGGCCCTGCCAGGACCTGAGGCCACGCCACTGTGGTCCCTCCCCCACCCTCAAACCAGACGGGGCAAGAGTGAGATGCAAACCCTGGGGTTGAGATAAGGAAAAGTTTAATACAACAGTGTGACAATTGATAAACCGAACAACAACAATAGCAATAACAATAAACAGTAATAACAGTAAAGAGGACAAGAGATACACAGAGATATACTGCAAGGATAGAGCAGTCCCGTCTCGGGTACCATCAGGGACTAAAGCAACACAGAAACTGTTCCCACGCTTTGGCCCCTGGACCTGATGTCAGCATGGTATTGAATAGCCCTGCTGGAGCTCCCTTCCCACTGCTGGGGAAACTTAACCCTATCCTAGCTGAACCAGGACAGAAAAGAACAACATTTTGATTTTGGCTAGGTTAGGTTGATAGGTCATTACAGTGCCTGAGGTGAAATAAAACCATGTTTAGCAAGATAGTATGATCCTTTACAAGAAAAAGAAAAATAATCTTTAGATTCATTTGCTTTTAGCATAGTTTATAAAAATTTAAAAAAGATTTTTTTTTTTTCCTTTAGTGTAGGCAGAAGTTTGATTCTTGATCAGAGAATGAGAAAATCAGAAAATGCAGGTTAGCTCTCCCTTTCTGTGGTAATATTATTCCTCCTGCTTTTCTCCTAGCTGTAGCTAAGTAAGTTTGTAGTTTATATTGCAGAGATTTATGCATTTTGGTATATTTATTTTAAATTTATTAAAACTAACTACTGATAACTGGTTTACAGTGCACTCGGGCACACTGCATGGCATTTATATAGTGCATCAGTCAGCACTCTCTATTTGCTCCAATTATTTATATTTTTGTTTGATTTCTTGTATAAAATCAAGAAGGAAATAAAAAATCACTATAAAATACATATCTTGGACCAAAGAACCTTCCACTGGAAAATATGTGACTGAATAATTTTCATCTCCCCTGACACTTAAGGTTTTTATTGTGATGCTGGTCACTTCCCTTATTCCTTTGTACCTTTCTAGTCATGTTCTAACTTTTGCCTTTTGATGATATCTATTTTCATGTTTCCAAAGTTGCATAGTTAAAAAAACCCATTATTTCTGTTTTTATGCTCACTTCTAATTTCATTGGTCTTTTACTATCTTCCTCTCTTACATTTTTTTGAGGAACAGAGGCAGTTAATTCTTCCTTTGATGACTGTCAGATTCACTAATTGTTTTTTGCCTAATTTTTTTCTTTCAGTAAGTGGAATTCAGTAAATTCCACTCACTATTTTTCTCAATGATTAAGATATTTTTCGTACGGAACAATTATAGCCATTACCTTATTTATTCCCATTGAATGTAATGAAGTCATAACTGCTCCTCCCTATGCAACTACTGTTTTGTAGTCCTAGTCATCATGGTGAAATCCAGAATGTTTGGAAGCATATCCCCCCTTTTTGTCCCCACCCCCCCGAACTGAATGATTTTTTTTTAAAGTTTAAAATTTTTAGGATTTTTACCAAGTGCAATAGGCACTGGGTTACGCTGTTTATACAAATTACTATTTTAATCATCCAACAGAGAAACTGGGATCATGTCAAACAGGGTTCTTGTACACTCACTTCTAAAGGAAACCTGTCATACCAGGCAGAATCTTGAAAACAAACTCAAATGGCACTTAGTACAGCTCTGACTGATGACCACTGACTGCGTGCAAATACTTCCCACGTTACTGGAAACATTATGTCCAAACCATTGATGCATTTGTCAAGGACACAGCACAGAAGTGCGTATTACCCATTTGCTTCTCCTACACACTCATCACAGCAACTTGTCAGAATCTTTGAAGATAAATGGCCAAATATTTTCTCCCACAGTTGGCTATCCCATAGCCAGAGAACAGGATTTTGGATTGTGCAGTCTCTGGTCAAAAGAGGATGGTTCTGGGATTCTGTGGTAACCTTACCAAAATGTTATTACTCAGGCTTCGTAAGTCTGAGTAGTTTAAAACCTTTAAATTACCAAAAGTTTGTATCGTGGTTATTTATGTTACTATTTATTTCTGTTTATTTTCTAATTTTGAAAGGGTAACGTTCATACACTGACAGTGTCTTGATACTATAATGGGTTGCCTTGACATTGCATGCCTTTATAATTAGTCATAAGAAGTTGCCTTACTAAATGTCAACTGACAGATTCTCTTGGTTTCTGAAGTTGTAATGCAATGTCATTCAAGTACTTAAGAATATTTCATGAAGTTAAGAGACTTGTGAAAAGAAAAAAGCACATCCCAAAACCAGACTGAGAACCAGACTGCACTTGTAGGACATTAACTGCAGTGTTTCCCCAAACAGAATATACTTAACCATTGTTAAAAAAGAAGACTGAAATATCAAGAGGTCTGTGTTAAATGTCAGTTACTGTTAATTTTTTTAAAAAATTTAACTTTAAAAAATGCCTCAATCCCAAATGCTTTTCTATTTGGATAGTCCTACAGGGTAGCTCAAGGATACTTTTCAGGAATGGCTTTTTCAAAGGGTAAGAAGGAGTGAAAGACCTGACATATAACGCTCCTGGACAAGACCTACTGTCAAGCATAAGGCTGATCTGTTGCCTTCTCCCCAGGGCACAAAGTCCTGCAGATATCACATCAATAGATAATTCAGGGTAGGAAGTACTTGAAGGCACGGATCTAACTGAGCTTGGCTGCAGAAGTTTAACTTTCTATGCAGAAAGATTAGGAGTTTCCCATTTTGCAATAAAGAAGTCTAATACTCTTGTTGCAATTTAATCCCTAAATCCTCAAATCTCCATTAGTCTGAAAGGATGACTCTTAAAGTATCATACAGTAAATATTATAATTTTATAAACCACTAAGCATTTGATTCAGTCTTTCAGTTCTGTTTTAATACATTATATTGTTGTACAAAGGCTATTTTATAAAAACTTTTTTAATGTCAAAGCCTTAATAGTTTTGTGCGTTTTACTAGTATTAAACACAAGTGTTTGAGACTGAGAGAATATAATAGTTTCTTTATATTGATCCCTAAGATCGCATTCAAAAATAATTGTTTCTTAGGAAAGCTGTGCAGGATACCAGTTTAACTTATGCTCTCAATTATGGCTGCTTCTAATATTATAGTGAATAATTGTATGATTTTTAAATATGAGTGTTGATAATTCTATTTGATTGACCAGAAACAAAGTTTTACAGTATCTCTTATGTTATATTTTCAGTGATACAAGGCGCTCTAAGTAAGATATGCTTTCCAAGGAATTATATAACTCCACCTACTATTCTAGTTGCTTATCAGTTGTGAATAACATAATCCAAAAATTTCTCTTCCCTTAGGCTATTTCCAGCTTTGCTATTAGTGACATTATTTCTTCAAACTTAATATGATACTAAAAATTTGTGATTCATTATGGCCAGGCATAGAAATGTATTGTAAAAAGTTTCTGATTGGATGTATAGGTTTCTCTGTTTGATATGTCCAATTCACTTTCAATTCTTTTTATTAGTTTTGAATACAATATTGTAAACTTCATGTTGTCATAACACTCCCCTCAATGGTTACAGTCTTAACATATAACAGATGCCTGCAAAACGCAATGACCAATTTCACCAGGCTTCTGTGGATACGCAGTCATTAGATCCAGTGAATCAAAGCTTGAAGACTTTTGTTTTCAGAAGGACAGATGAACATATGGAGAGTAAGTTATTTTCTACATTCTCAGCAAAATCTTTTTGCGTAAGTAAATTAGTGACTTGAAGATAGCAAAAGGGAGTTTTATTCATTATGGCACCTCTGTCTTTTTTTTTTGTTTTTCTTTTGTGCCAATGGCATAACAGGGATGTAAAGCAGTCTCTAGATTTCTGTAATCATTATATATTCTTCAGAATGTGCAATTAGTATATAACAGCCAAAATTTGCAAACAGTAATGAATAGTGACTAAATATGAGCAAGCCATGTAAAGACTGAAAATTAAGCCAGAAGTTGTCTAGCAGGTTCTTCTCACCTATCTAGCTCAAATGTTTTTTTTCTCCTCTATTGGTTGATATTGAGTAATAGACGAGCCTTAAACATCAACTCAGTGCAAACTGGAGATTGGTCACTACTCATGTGAAAATGATACAATTTATGAGGATGCTTGATCCAAATTCTCTAGGCAAATCCAACAGAATTTTTGTTGTTTTGTTTATGAGTTATGAATAATATATAATATGCCTTGATGCAACCTTCATCTTTGCATTAGAATAAATACATACATGACACATTATGCAAATCATACAAATTAAGAGTTAGAAAAAAAATGCCAGTGCATGAATCATTTCCTAATTGTCAAAATTTTTACACTTCTGAAATCTGATTGCAGTTTGGTGATAGAGACATGACATTGAGCCACATGTAATTAAGTAGAGTAAGGTAGCAATTCCTGTGTTCGGAAAAGACTTGTCAGATCAACACTAACCTATCTCCATCCCTAGCTGAAGTGGTTAGGAGGGAATGGATTGCTTGACAACTATGTTAGCCCTAGGTAATTTTCACAGTATTTATGAACCCATGTTCTCTTTGCATCCATTCATTACCTACGCCTTTCAAAAGGGAGGAGGGAAGACATGGATAGCTGACTCCTGCTGATCACCACAGATGAGTAAGTCAAGACTGTTTAAAAAACCCAAAGTGTCAGGGTGGAGGGTAAAAAATGGAAATTGCAGCAGCTGCAGAAATGTTTCATGTATGTGCGGTAAAAGAATGGCTGTAAGCACTGGATCCAGTCATCTCCACCATACCTCACCTCCTCCTGCACCACCTGCAGTCTATCCAGCTGTTACTAATGGCCTTTGGACTGTTGGGGTCACATGTTTTTCTGCAAACAGTCTGGAGCTTTTCAGTGGTGTGTCTTTCCAGACCTGGGTTGAGAAGAGCAACAGTCTTTAGCTGCTAATGTAACCAAACCTAGAGAGAAAGAGAAAAGGAGGACTGGGCAGTTTGGAAAGAAGACAAAATACAGAAGGATGGGAAGAAGAAAATCAGATTAAAAGGATGCAGAAATAAGACTCTGGTTGTTCTAATTTTGGTAACCACCTCACTTTTCTTCTAAGAAATACATAGTTAACCAAATTATAGTTAACATTATAATGTCTGATAAACCATTAAATCAACATACCACGGGGTAATAAACATGATGTGATTCTTAATAAATCTTAACTGAAAATTGAGTTATTACAGATTTTTTTTTCACCATTAATATTCCTGTGGCTGGTCCTCATATGGGAAAAAAAAGTATATAATAATGGTTTTAAGTGACTTTTCTTTCTTTGCGGATACTTGCTCATGTTTTTGGGTTTGTGACTTTTTTTGGTGGCAGTGCACTGTATTGAATTCCAGTGCCTGTATTTGTGAAGCTTTCCTTTTTTGCTGCAGTCAGCTATTGGTTAAAAATAGCTACATTATATTGTTATTAAATATTCATTAAATTGAGTTGTGGCAGCCTGTGAGAAGCATCCAATTAAGCAGTTCACTTTCTACACATAAGGCTACAAATGAGCAGTCTTCCTTCCTTTCAATAATGCATCACAGGCTGCTATTAGTACCTGCAAAATAACTGATAAGGCAAAAGTAATTTGTAAAATACATACTAGAAATACAAAAGTATATTAGAGAGGATGATTTTGCCTTGGGACTTTCCTTTGATTGTGAGAAAAGTACAGCATACTTTGATTTAATTTTTACATAGCCTGGGAAAACCTGAAATGCCATATCTAATCATTCAATATTTTCTGTTTCTGACATGTATTATGTATTACTAAATCTTAAAAAAATCAGGGATGAAAAACACATCGTAGACTTTACTCACCCTGAAGCCATTACAGGACAGTAAATATGACTGGGTCATGGAAAAGGCTCTGACCTTTTGGATCTATCGTTTACCATATTTTGTTGCTAGCACACTGATATACTCACAGACATGTTTGAAGAATGTTCCTAGGGTGCAGAGGCATGACTACGCTCTGTGCAGGGAGAGCTGAGCTGGTGTGAGCAGCAATGGCAGCGGAGATTCACTGGCTCAGGCTTCAGCACAGGACAGAACATCTTTCTGATTCCCCAGGAGCAGTGCCACAGGCGAATGATGTCAGCCTGCTGCCAATCTCCTGTTGCCCAAGCCCTGGGCATGTCCAGGGACTAAATTAGGCTTATGTGTAAGTCACTGTATCCCAAGTTATATATTACACGCTTCTTTTGTAGGAACTTTCAGTTTCAATTTTGCCTTGTAAGTATCTCACTTGCTGATTATTTCTTACCTGGCTTCACTTACAGATGTTAGTTTTAATTCACCACTTTATTTAATTGCTGATTCCAGCACACTGCTTCAAAATGTACTTCCTGGTTATTATCAAAGCTCTGTGTATGACCTGGGCCTAAACTCCATGGGATATTGGTTCAGCAAGCTGTAAATGGTTTGGTAATTTTATTTACATTTAAAATGTAAGGTTTGATTGAAATAAGTATGAAGCAAAGCACTACAAGATGTATGGTGGGGTTTTTTTCTTTCTTTTTTTTAAACCTGGGATAAAATTACAATTACACAGAATCACGGAATCACAGAATTGTCTAGGTTGGAAAAGACCTTGAAGATCATCTAGTCCAATCGTTCACCTAGCACTGACAGTTCCCAGCTACACCATATCCCTCAGCGCTACATCAACCCGACTCTTAAACACCTCCAGGGATGGGGACTCCACCACCTCCCTGGGCAGCCCATTCCAATGCCTAACAACCCCTTCTGGAAAGAAATGCTTCCTAATATCTAGTCTAAATCTTCCCTGGCACAACTTGAGGCCATTACCTCTTGGTCCCTACAGTGTAATATTTAAGGAGACACAAAATTTTGTACTGACTATGCATTGATGTCAAAGGAGGAAACCTATGGATTTGTCAGCAAGCAGAGGTCACCTAAGCCACTTGGAACCCTTCAAGGCAAAGGAAAGAGCCTGGCAAAGGCCCCAGTGCTGAGAAGAAAGGCATGCTTTGCAACATGACAGGGGACCAGCTGCCACTGCAAAGTGTTTTCGTGCTCATTCCTTCCTCACCTTCCACCTCCAGTCTTGCCCTCTTGCCACTGTGGCAGGGTCAGCATCCATCAAATCCTACAGTGAGGTAAATGAGGTAGCTAAATGGGCACATAACCAGCCCTGTGAAAATGTGAAGAATCGGAATAGTGCATCTCCTGGGTACTTTTAAGGCAGGGGCAGGGGTGGCAGAGCACATGGCTGGTAGCTGTGGTTGGGCTCTGGGTTCTGAGGTCTGCTGAGAGGCATGCAGCAAAGTGAAATGATAAGTGTTACTGCTTTAGTCAGGTTGTTGGTTTTCAGAGTCAACATCATAACGCAAAAAGAGCTATTTGCAGGACCACCAGTAGTGATGTTTCTGATCAGCTGCAGGCTCAAAAAGTCAGTGCTTTGAACCATGTTATCAATATTATTTAAATACTGATGCAGTTCTAACTCCCAACAAGAACATCAACTATAGGATGATCTTATGGTGGGAAGAGACAATTTACAAGTTTGTACATGACCAGGATTTCATATATGATAGAAATGAGTATACATCTAGAAACTCAACAACGAGCTAATTCTTTGTTAATTTTTCAGCTTGCCCTTGCAGCAGTTTACAAGCAAAACATTTTTAAAAGGCTTAAGATTGTTAGTACAATATTGTTAGGAAAGTTTTATCTCAATTAAAACCTTATTTAAAAATATTATAATAATGCATTTGATATCATAAATGCAAAGCACTGCAGTTAATTCAATAAGAAATAAAAAGTAAAGCTGTTTTCTATATTCTATATTTTTATATATTTTCCAGGGTATAACTTGGAAATTGCAGACATTGCAATGGATTCAAAAGTCCAACCTGTCAGAAAGTCCAAAAAATAAGAATTAGCTAGAAAAATTCTTGCTGGATGCACAATATGTACTGAAACAAGAAATCAACTTCTCTTACATATATATATATATAATATACATTATTTATTTCCCCATGACTTTTTCACATTTATTGACTCTTTCTGTAGAAGTAGAAACAAAAGTTTAAAGTTTTAATAATTAATATACTAAGACAGTAAAACCAGTAACATAAATGAAACCAAATCAAATCAGGCTGTACATATTGGTACATATGCAGACAGTGACATTCTTAAAAAAAAATCTTTCACAGTTCTTATTCTGTGAAGCTTGCTATTATTGTTCCTGGGTATCAGAGGAAATCTTACTGCCAGGCATAATAAGAATTGACACCTTTTGAAGTTTATCTTAGTATTTACAGGGATCATCTAAAGGCCAGTCAAATCAATGGAAAAGCTCCTGGGATACATCTCCGCTGTCCAAAGCAGAGCAGTATTAAGCAGTGCTTGGCTTGCTGCTAAAAGTAGCTGCACTGTGCAGAGCCATGCAAGAGGCAGTAACTAGGTGCTAGAAAGGAGTGTAGCGACAGAGCAGGTTAAGCCCCAACCAGACTCCAGGTCCAAAGGCAGCTTGCTGTCTGCCAGTGTATCACCTCCCTGCAGCTATACAATGCACAGCATGGGCAAAACTCTGTTATATTATGAAGCCATGTGTAGTTTGGCCTTAAACTCAAATAAATGCAGGCTGTGCCTGATAATTGGGTGTCTTACGGTTTATGTGTTTCTCACCACATTATTTACCCAGTAATCTGCAGTAGTAAGCAGAGGATGTTTTAAACTGTAATCTACTGCTTTGTTGCTAAACAGTCAGGTAATGTAGAATGTCTCCCCCTAAGCTTGATCAAGGCAGAACACTTCTTACAACTACCAGAGAGGTCTTGAGGATGGAGAGGAGGTGAGACTTATGGCAGCAGGGTCAGGAGTTTACCTCAGGTGTTGAAGGCCACATTTCTTCCCAAGGGCTCTAAGGGTGCAGTTGCACAGCAACATCAGTGGTGATGTACAGTCAGTCCTATTGTGCCCTCTGCCACTGTCCACCACCATTTGTGGGACCATGGATTCAGCTCACTGAGACAGCTGATCTCTGTGATAAGTAAACTTTTTTCCCCCCCTCCCCTTTGATGGAGTTACTTTCCAAACACATGACCTTCCTTAGCCGATTTATGATACAATCAATCACATGTCCTCAATGCTGTGGTGGGGCTGAGCCCATGCCACCTTTTAAGAGCATGATACCATTTTAAAGTGATTGGCTTAAACTGCTGTGAAACCACTGCCTGAGTGGGGTTTTCCTAAAATCAGTAAAAACTGTTAGTGATCATGAAGTATGACAGGGACTACTGGAAACTCCTAAGTCTACCTCAATAGTATTTATTTTATACGACATAGTAATGGAACGTCAAATCAGTAAATGCTTTACGTATAATCAGAAGGATGACCTTGCTTTGAGGTCCCAATCCTAATACTTCCATAATACTTTAAAACATAGCAAGAAAACATACAGATTTTAACTAGCTGTCACAAACTGTTCCTAAACAAGAAACTGTTCGTAAAGAGGATGTCTCAAATAACTGGAGTGGGACACCCTGTGGGGTAGAAGCAAAGCAATCTCTGCGGAGATGGGGCTGTGGGCTATTTCTCTTGCCCTCCCTCCTGTTGTTGCCCAGAGACAGAACTTGCCTAACTGCACAAGTACAAGCCAGAAAAAATGAGAACCTCCTGGAACAACCTACTGTGCATGTATCAACACCCTTCAAGTGTTTCCACCTATGGACCAAGCTCACTACTCTACCACAGTGTGGGATCCACGGGTGGCGATTTCCCTTTTCCTATTCTCTCCTCTCTTTCCTCTTACTGCTCTCTCTTTCTTACATGTATTCATGTATATGTTCTGTTCAATCAGCTGGTCATTGACGGGTTGTTAGGAAAATAGTCTCATACCCAAAGTCCCTATATTTGCTCCCCAAAGTTTATCACTTGATTGTGCCGAATTGTCTCCATTCACTCACTAAACTGGTTAGTTAATAAAGTTACCAACTAAATAGTTCCTCTGAATCATTGTCGTGACTCAATCAGCCCTGGGGCTCTGCTGAGCAGAGACCAGCTCTTCCACTACCACTCAGGCTCTCTGGGAATTCAAGATTCACCCCTCCTCATAACACACCATGCAGGACAAGACACTAGCTTATAGTTGTATTATATAAATTAAATATGTGCAAGAGAATTTTTAGTAATATTGTGAGAAGCAATTTAGCTGAAATACTGCTTTGATAAATTTTGCTTTATTTTATTCTCTCCACTAAAGTCTTTGCAACTGTTTTGAAAGGAGAAAACAGTAAACACCATATTCAGCAACCAAAATGATTTCTTGTGGGCTTCCTAAACCAGAAATAGATAGTGCATAGAAACAGAGTGGTCATTCAGATTGGAAGATACTATGAAAGCAATACATTTGGCATTTAGTAAACCCCAAGGAGAAGGTTGTGGTGCTAATGTAATTTGTCCTACATTTTGAATGGAAAATGTAGAAGTTACAAAACACATTTAAGGCCTTATTTGCAAATTATGGACTTTCATTTTGAGTGTTACCCTTTGTGTTACAGTTCTTAAACTTGGCAGAAAAAGAGCATGGGCTAAAGAGCTCAAATAACTCTTATAATTGGCACCTTAGAATGGGCATTGGGTGCTTTGGGTCTTGATTTAGCAATCCATTTTTGTCCAGATTAAGCCTGGATTAATTACAGCACCAGAAGAATGCTTTACCACACACTCAGTAATAAAAAAGCAGCCCCCTTTAGTGAACCAAAACGTACAGATGAAAAAAACAGCCTCAGCTTACTGCATTCACTTGCAATGTTAATTGTGCAGTCTCCAGTCAGAAGTGGCTCACACCTTCTCAGCAGTGTAGACAAAATTGATTTTTTTTGCCTTAAGGATATGAAACAAAGAAATTGATTCATCAGTCAGAATCCAATATAACTGTTAAGCAGGTGTTACTGATTGTTATTGATTTGTTATTAATTTGAGTTGATTTTTGGTGATTTTGATAAGGAATGATTAGGACTAATCAATTAAATGGAATCTCACAGAAATACTGTTTTTTGTAAAAGATAGTGGTGTAAAGTTTTTAGTAGTCATAGAGCTGTTGTATTTAGTTTAAAGTAACCATACAACCAGTTATGGTTAGGGCCTCGAAGCATGTTAAAATTGCAACATGAGTCAAAGCCCTTGAGTCAGGGGCACTGGGGGGTCTTTCGAGTCAGTAGTCTGTGGTGGTCACAAAAGCAGCCCCGCGACTCATTTCAGGACTGAAGTGCGCATGACTGGAAAGAGGTGGGAATACGAAAATGCATTACAGGAATGATCATGTTTATGTATGAGAAGATGATTAATATGTATTACTGTATACAATATAATCAGCATGTTACGAGTTAGGTGTTCATTGTTGGTGAGACGACTCCCCTGTGCACCCAGCTGTTAATAAAGGAGTGTCTGCTTATCTACATCAAATTGGTGTTAATAAATTCTTTTATCCCGTTTTGGTGACACAGGTATCCTTTATTAGCAGTGCTGGGGTCACCCTGGGGATTCTCCACCATAAAGGCTCCCAAGAACTAACAAGGGACATCAGTTACATACACACAAACCCCACATATTCATTATATATCCTGGAAAGGGGTGTCTTACAATAATGAGTTTCCAGAAATCATTTACATAATCTGAGCATGTGTAGTGAAAATAGAGTGGGGGCCTTCAGTGGTTGAGGTAAGAAGTACATGGTCTTCTTCACGGTGTCTGCTCTTCCCAGAGCATGAACTGTGAAGTAAGGTCCTAAATCGGTGAGATCATCCTTCCTAGATGGTATCTCTGTGTGCTTTTGAGTTCCCCTTATGTTAGCTTGGCCAAGTGCCCATTGAAGGCTTTGAGTCTGCTATCAGTGAGTTATATAGGGAGCTTCTGACTTTGGTCTAGACAATGAGGCCTAGGGAAAACAATTGAGGAGTCCTTGGGAACAAACACAAGAAGAACTTTCATGTGTCACAGTTTAGTCCTAATCAGAAATTTATTGGTTTGAGCCCTTTCAGATAAGAAAAAATAATTAAGACCTGGACAACTATGCTTCTTGTAACTGTACAGAGGTTTGGAATTAAGATGTGGTGCAGCTATGAAACTGTCCTCCTCAGTGACTCTGCTCTGTCAGATCTCTTTCTTAGGATCACCAGCAAGAAAAGCTTCTCGAGGGTCTTGTGCAGTCAAATTAGTCGGTAAGACCTTTTCTGCCCCTTTCTGGGATGATTTTACACAGGTTAGTCTGCCACTGCAGACAGCCGCCTAAGCCTGCAGCTGATTTATCTTTTGTGTCTGAAACTGCTGCCTTCTCATTAACTACAGCATTGTTGAGAAAGGAAAGGCTCGTTTTCATTCCTCAATGGTGAAATTACTGTGACATGAAACCATGCCAGCGCCCAGCACCACTTCAAGAAGGGTGGTAATAGTAGAAAGGCAAGAATGTTTCAGCTCTTCTGTTTTTCATAGGAATTGCTGAATATATGCAAAATATTAACAGATCTAATTATTATGTATTTTCCTCATTTAATGACCAGAATGTGACAGCATTTTGCTGTTAAACACCCCGTATGGTTATAAAACACTTCATAAGTGAATATCTGTTGAGAAAAAAGTGTTTTGATCTCCAAATATGTGAATGACAAAACTCTAATGTAGTACAGGATAATGCATTTTCAGATTTCTCAGTGATTTTACTGTTACATTGGTTGTCAGTAGTTAGTATCCTTGCACTACCTTGGCTGGAGTTACAGATTTGTTAACAGAGGTGTCAAATAATTGTTTTTGTTGGCACTTGTTTAAAATGGGTAGTAAGACTGTAAGTATAGGTATGAATGCCGTTCTTACTTAAGTGCTAACTCTAGAGATTTAACACTGATACCTTATAAATTCCTACTCTTGACATCTGCATCAGCAAGCTCATTTAATATCTCTAAAATATGCACTTTACTTTTAAACAAAGTTGGTTTTTTGCTTGTAAGAAGGATGTTCCATCAGCTAAATGAAACAAAATTTTTCTTTACCCTTTTACTCTTTTTATTCCAGAGAAAATTAGGTCTTAGCACTTTAGGTTCTGGGGAACACGCAAATCTTCTAGTAGTAGGAATGAAGCAATTATGTTGTCTTAATGCAAATGTGATATTCAAGAAGGTAGAATTTTCTTAAATTATATTTCTGTTAATTATTCTGTGCCTTTCTAACTAGACAGTGAAAGCTAACTTGATTACTCTCAGTTATGAAATTTGGAATAAAGGAAAGATGAAAATGGCTTCTATGTCTTACCTGCAGAACAAAACTTTAGAAAAATATACTGACATTATCAATGACATAGCTATATTTTCTTTTTGAACCTTCTCTTTTTAAGTGTACATTGTCAAACTGTAAAATCATTTCCATTTAAGCACCTTTCGTCTTACACTTTTTTATGCATAATTTCTTTATATCCTGTCAGAATAACAATATTATTAAAATATAATTTAATGATCTCAAACTGAAAAGCTTTAAATAACTTATTTATACTTTTTCTTAGTAAGACTTACTAGCAAAACTAAGATTTTGAAGGATCTTTTAAGGTAAACATGTTAACTATTTTTTGGCTTGGTTTTCCAAGCAATGAATGATTATGTAGTGATTATATTACATATATATGTAGAACAGTTTTGAGTCTGCCCCTCAAAAACCTTCTGGTTGCAATGACCTACTGTAAATCAAATTTAATGTTTCAAAACATGAAGCTGCTGAAGTTTTCTGAAAATCAGTACCTGAATGGAGAAGAATAGTGCTCAATAGTGTGCACTGTGGGAGAAGCAGTTAAAATTCAGAGCCCTATCCATTTTAAGAGACAGGATCACATGATCAGCCAAGATGTATATACTAGGTAATCACTCAGCACTTTGTCAGCTCCAACCCAAAACTGGCATGTGCTGACTGTCAGCCAGTCAAGGAGGTAGGAACATGAGAAGAAACAGGGAAATACTGTGTGGAATAAGAAAAGGCAAGGGCAATAAGATGGTGCTGAGTGTACTAAATGTATACAGGAAGTGGCTAGGAAGTAACAGATATAAATCCACAAAAGGAACTCGCAAACAGTCTGAATCATGCTTGGTAAAATCAGATAAGGGGAAAAGCTATGCACTCATCTGTACACTAAAACATCTTTACTTACACATACAGCTTTAGACAAAGTAAGATTTATGTAAGTGAAGCTTTATTAAGTAGTTTGAAACGGGCTTCACAAAGGCTTTAAATTTTTTTATGACAGCTGAAGCGCAGACTAAAAAAAGTGTGATTTAGTCCTGTAAAAAGGAAACGGAAACGATGGATCAACATGTATGCAATATCTGTGATGTACAGTCCACAAGGAGGATGTGTAGGACAAAGCAAAGTCACTTGGTTTTTATTTTGTAGAAGAAATAATGCTCTGTGTTATTTTAGTCTTAGGTGCAGGGTCATTCCCCAGCAAAATGGAGCTTAAAAGGTCTTGGGACAATGGTTTGCCATATTGTACCTCATTCAAAAAGTTTTCTGGCAGCTTCTTTTAGTCTTTCCAGAACTGCTGAGGGAGATTCATTCTTATCTTGTCTCACCTCATACAATTTAGACTGGTTCAGAAACATAGGCATGGCATATTTAACTCTATATAAAATCCATTTCTGATACCGACTCATTCTTTCTCTGTGCTCCACATTATTTGGATCCCCACTGTGGATCCCCAGACGGAAAATTCTGCTCTAATATTCCACCTGTTGTCCCACTCAATACAGTCACTTCTGCCTGTGCTTTGCCAGCCTTCAATACCATCTGTGTTTTTGTATGATCTAACAAATTAGCTAAATTCACCTGTAAATCACTCCAATCCGGACTCTGTGTTCTGATGATAGTATCTACTACTCTGCCTGTTCTCTCAGGATCCTCTCTATACACTCCTGCTGCCTGCTTCCAAGCCATCAAATCAGTCACTGAAAAGGCACTTTCACATACACCGACCCATCACTGCCAACTCCCTGCCGCAGGGAAACTATTGTTTGTACCTGCTGCCGAGTTCTTTCAAGAAACAGGGGTATGAATTACAACCTCAGACGGCCCTTCATCCACATCCTCTATTTCACTACTCTCAGGTTCCTCTACCTGTTCTCTATATTCTCGCCCCCAATGCCATTCTCTCTGCGGAGGGGATATATCTAATTCCGGCCCTTCATCTTTTTCAGCAGAAGCAATTCTTTTCTTTAAACAATCTTTTCCAAGTTCACATGTTGAACAACACTTTTTCACCTTTTTATCGTCAGAAGTTATAGCCATTACTAAATTATCCCTACTAATCAACTTACATTCCTTCTGCCAATCCTCTTTTGTCTTAAATAGAAGAATAAATCAACATACAGCACTTCACTCCATTTCCCTTCCCTTCTGCAAAACAGCACTAATTACAGAATGGTGATATAATTCAATGTCCCATTCATGGGCCATTTTTCCTGATCATCCGAAGTATACAGAGGCCACCGATGATTACAATATTCAACCATCTGACTCTTTCGCAAATCATCATGCAAATCTTCCCAATGTGCTAACAAACATCCTAATGGAGAAGTTATCGGAACTTTGTCATTTGCAGCCAGATTACTCATACTTTTACTTTTAAACAAATGAGTCAGCTTAGATGCCATGGTTCAGTTACTTTGTAACAGAATATACAATCACTCAGGCTGCTTTGTTCTTCTCCAGCTGCACCCCTTGCAGGATAACAGAACCGCAGATCCGAACTCCGCACTCGCTTCGTGCTCAATTGCACATCTCACACTTACAAACACACTCACACTTTTCCACAATTACTACTACAAATAAAGGTATATAACACAATACAACACAGTTCTTAACTACTACACAATATTCAATTGATGAAACAGCCAATACCCCAATTAAGTGCATAAAAACTTTCAACTTCCCGTCAAATGCACTACTTGTGAGAACTCTATAGCATATAGGTTCTCTTATTCGAATTCCACAATTGTCCAACCCTGCAATAGCTTTCGCCTATGTCTTATGGGCAGACGCCTAGGCTTCCAATACACGAGGTACCTCTAGCCCAACCCTGCGCAGCTATCGCTGCATCTGACAGGCAGGCTTATACAGTGGGACTCTAACCCACTGAGTGGGACTCTAACCCACTCGTAGTGGGACTTTAACCCACTTATCCCAATACAAAAGAGAAGTGTCTTACCAAAATCCAAGGGATGTCGTGAAGAGCGTTACAGATCGGGGATCGATGGGTGTCCCTGAGAAATCCTCGGTGCCGGCTGGAACCAATCAGGACCCCGACTCCTCCTGTATCTCTCAGCAAGGTCCCATCTGGGTCGCCAGAAACTGTCACTGAAAACTGGGATAAAAACTTATCAACACCAATTTGATGCAGATAAGCAGACACTTCTTTACTGATGGCTGGACGTGTAGGGGAGTGCTCTCACCAACAACACTTGCTGGGCACCAGAATCATACACCTTATATAGAACTTACTCATACATATTCATTAAGTCTTCGTACATAAGCATACAGCTTCCAAGAAATCATTAACATGTTCCCCTCCTATTTCCAATTCTGCTCAGTAAAGGTTAGAAATGTCTAGAAATGGGTCTGGGGTGTAATGGGAGTAGGTGGTCCATGAGTCGGTGGTCGCGATCTCCCCCTGCCGGAATTACCTTTTGCTTAAGGACACAGTTTTCTCAGCAGGTACCTGCAAGCTGTTACAGTTACTTCCCTCAGTTCCCATTAATCCTGGACCTTGACAACTACTTGCATTCTTCCAGTCCTATGTATGAATTATAAATCAGCTTACAAACCATCTTGTGTTTTGCTACCTAGGTTCTAACCATTCCTACTAAACAATTATGACCAATCCCTTCAGCCTTGGTACGGGGCTGTACAGGGGATTTTAGAGTAGCAGTCGGTTGCTAGATTCAAAATACAACAAATGTAAAATAAATGATTTTTACTAAAATATCTCTTAATTCTGTACTTATATTAAAATCAAACACAATTTAATTTCAGTTGATAATAAAATCAGTAACAAGAGTGCCTGGAGTGGTGCCAAGTCTGCTTCTGCTCCATCTCAAGGAGAGGGACCATCCAAAAAGAGAGCACAGCAAATGGCCAATGAGATAAACAAGGCAGTCATAAATTCTAGATTGTTTTTTCTCTTTTTCTGTTATGTCATTTACATCCTGCATCAGTTTTTCAGTCCATAGCAAATCTTTTTCTATTTCTATCAGATCTATCTGTCTGTGCTTTCCTTTGATGAGAGGATTCTCATCTGCTCAGTCAGAGTTCCTTGGATTATGGTAACAGTATATGACAACAATATCTTACACCTGATAAACCACTACAGTTCCTGTCCTGCCTTGGTGCCTGTAATGCTGGAAACTCTCTTGGTGTAACCGTGGATTAATCTGCCCCACTCCAGGATCTCCATCGAGCTCCAAGTCAGTTGCTGCTCATTTGACTAACTGTAGTCCATTTTTCCCTCACCCTTCTTTACGGTGGCTGCCCTCCCTCACATTTTTGGTCTGCAGAAAAAGTCAATGGTACCTACAGGCAAAGCACAAGTATGCCCTGAAGTGTTGTGTCCATGTGCTCTTTCTCTTCTTGCCAGTGGTATATGACAAGAGCATGTTGCTTGGTGTCCCGGTTCAGCTAGGATAGGGTTAAGTTTCCCCAGCAGAGAGGGGGAAGGGATCTCCAGCTGGGTTATTCATACCATGCTGATGTCAGGTCCAGGCGTGGGAGCACGGTGGCGGGGAGCATCGTGAGCGAGCTGTCTGTAACCATTGTGGTATTTCTCTGTGTATCTTTTGTCTTGTTTACTGTTATTGCTGTTTATTTTTGTTATCATTGCTACTGTTGTTGTTCAGATTGCTTATTACACTGTTGTATTAAATTTTCTTCTTATTTTAACCTGGGGTTTGTGCCCTCCTTGTGCCCGAGGATGGGGGAGGGACAACAGCAATGTGGTCTCCGGTCCCAGCAGGGCCTAAACCACCACACTTGGCAAACATGGGGTCATGATTTGGGATGTTGCCCCCAGCCTGTCTTTACTGTCTCTTTATCTGTTGCTGCTCACTAGATGGGGCTTTTTGAATTGTCCTGGAACCTGACATGCCTCATGCTAACCCAGCTGGGTCCACTGCTAAATGTAAACTTCCCCTTTCCCTATGTACTGTCTCCCACCAAACTCTATATAGCCTTTCCTGCTTCTATTTTTTTTTTGCCTGATCTGGAGTATCTATGAAAGTCCAGTAGATTTCTCTCTTTATTGTTGCTGCTTATACCTTGTCTGAAGCCAGGTGCATGAACAATCATAATTTACTATTGCTATCAGCCTGAGAGGTACCGTATTCAAGAGACATCCAGCTGGTGTGTCCTGGCATTACAAAAAGTAATGGTCAGGTAAAGAGCAAAAATGTTATTGCAGCTGTCAGTAAGGAAGAGCTGAATTATGAGCAGTTTTAGCTATGGTTTAAATGTCTAGGATAATATGGGTGTGCACAAAAAATCTATGCAAAAGAAGCAGTCCAGATCCACATCTTCCTGTGGACATTGGAATATAGTTGCCTGAATGCGGGGAAGACAGCAAAATGGTTTCTTGATGGTAGAGGTAGAGTTCAGGTGAATAACTTCCAAACAGCAAAACGTTTGAATCAGTGCTAGTAATCCACTTTTAGAGATAAATTGCACCCTGACTTCCTGTCTCCCTTGAGATATCTAGGTGTTACTGTGCTATAAATAATAATAGCACTTATTTTGATGTGAAGGAAGTTGAGAAATTGACTGGAAGAAAGTCTGAGTCTTTCATCATATAACATATGGGTGATCAAGATGAGGGAGAGGATGTGCTGAACTTGGAAGATTTGTGTCAGGCTGTGGTTCCACTCTTCCTTGCAGGATTTGTGAGATTTCTTTTCCTACACAGAATTTGGCAGATAAAGTAAAGTTTAAAGCACAATGACATGTGAATTTGAAGAGATTTGCATAGTAACTGCCTGGCTAAATTTTGCCTGTGAGATCTACAAATCGGTCGCTTTCATGAACACACAAAACATTAGCCAAAATCAAGAAAAGCCATCACTTATTTTCACAGGAAAAATAGTTGAAGGAACAATTTAACTATCTTTTCAACCATGAAAAGCAATCCTACCTTTTCAGCCAAAATGTTGTATGGCTGCTTTCACTGACAGAAAAATCAAGACATCTAGTAGAAATTCATATTACACAAATTTTTAAAAGATGAAATTATCTTCAGAACAGGTTTTATTATACCTTCTCAATAAATGCTTTGACGTTAATTCAGACAATTTTGCATAAAACTCTTAGCACAAAAAATCAGTGGTAATCCAGTCCAGTTTCTGAAGGAGAGTACCTCACTTCTGAAAGAGCCTGTTCATAATTTAGCTACTATTATATATACTATAAAATATACCTACTATAAACTTACAAGGCATTCATGATTGATATTAATGAATTAATTTTCCATTTTGTTTCTACCTTAGTGATCCTTTTAATTTCTTTGGATCATGCTCTGATGAATCCAGAACCTGTCTCTGCTTTACTTTTCTTTGCAGTCTATTTTGTTTAAAACCTGCTGTGATGTAGCACAGAAATCACACTTATATTCACGAAAACTCAAGTTAGCAAAGATTATTCAATTTTTAAAGTTGTCATTAATTTTCCCATATACATTGTAATTATTCATTGATATTGAAAAATGTATACTGATTTTTGAAAACTATGTACATACATTGGTTTTACACTTTTAGAAAGTGAATAGAATCCAGTCAATTTGCTAAAGTATTTTCATTTCGGTACTTTAATTCTTCCCTCTGATTTGCTCACATAAAGTTTATTATCTATAGTGCTAAATAGTCATATTCCTGAAATCGTACATGAAAACTGGAAAAAAAATTCCTCTTTGACAGAATATTTGGAAGAGCAATATAAAATGCATGCTACTGTTTGTATGGATTTTACCTTGCCTTTAATGATGGTATGTCTTCATAAATTATTTGAACTCTTTATTCTCACACCTGCACTATCCATAACCAAGATGCAGAGTGTCAGGATGCATTTTTAAAAATTCATCAGCAAGAAAACTATGCATTCAGAAAGAAGAATGGTGCTGTGGATAGATGCACATCCAAGCACATGGGATTAATCCAAATTAGAGCTTCTGACTCTCAAATTCTGAGCAAATATTCCAACCTAATTTAAGACTTTCTTTATGCTTATCTCTCTATCTTCTCTTGAGTCCCAGAATCATTCTTCTTTCTACTTTCCCTTTAAAGTCTTTCTCCAGGGTTCTTTTGGCAGGTAACATAAATCCAAGTAGATGCAAATACACACTCACTGTCAATGAAGGAAGAGTTGGTATGTGAACTATTACAGGAGCTTGACCCTTACAAATCAATGAGTCCACTTCACCTTCATAAAAATAATTTTGGCTGAAAGCATGCTTATAATTAAAATGAAATTAAGTTGTAAGATATTCCAAGAGGTTTAAGCAAGAGAAGTTCTGCTATTTCCTATTTGTCCTGAGGAATAAAAAAGATATAGTCTCCCCACTTGTCTCTGGAAGAACAGTTTTCAGACCTGTCAAGATTGAAGTTCAGACAATTCTGAGAAATCTATTTTGAGTAGTAAAATACGGAGAATAAAGTATCTCTCTCTGCATACCTATAGAAACAGAAAGAAGTATTTGTAGCATGGGTTCATGCAGACTGAATTAACTTTACCCAAACCTTTAAAAGGACATTCACCTTTCAACATTGTTTATGCATGGAAAGTTTCATCTTATAAGAAGGTTTTACACAAAAAATGGACAGCTGCAGACAAACTGTTCTGCAGTCAAAATCATAGTCAAAGATTTAAACCAGCTGGATTTAAATTAACGGGAAGATTGCTTGAAATTTCCGGAATACATTGATGCGGAATTCAGTGGAAAACTTACTGTGGCAGAACAAAAGCATGTAAAAGTTCCAGTGGATCATGAGGCTAGTAAATATTGTGGAAAAATGCATCATTTCCAGGAATGGTGAAGAATCACTTAGTGTTTGGAGTTTTTTGTGGTATATAGTTCTTGCTCATTTTGTGAAGTCTGAAGTTTCTTCCCTATAGAGTTTAGCTCAAGCTTGCAAGATCAACACATATTTTAGTACATTTTTCCACTTCCGTAGGTTTTAAAAATTCTGTTAGAGGGGCCCATCGGGACCAACAGCTGGTTAATTGATAAATTTTTCTTCCTCCTGTGAAACCTCTATTTGCAATGAAAGACATCTACCCGGCATTCTGCAAGAAAATCTACTTTTTTAAAGTTTCTTTTTAGTAGTATGAATAATTCTGCAGGCCAAACCTGTTTGGAGGTCTTCAGATATTTCCTCTTTTTAATATTATACATGAGGTAGCCTCTTTGAAGTGGAATGTATTCTCATTCTTCTGTTTAAGATATGAAAGGAAATTCATTCGTTTTCTACATTTTTGTGTCAGATGAACAGCAAGAAAAGGGACAGGAGTGCCTAGTCCTGTTCATACTGAAGCTGGTGAGAACTTCTGAAGGTGAGCAAAACTGAAAGCTGCAGAATATCTCCCTTTACAGTCTTGAATCTACTCTCATGTTAATTGCTGTGAATCTGAAAAAGATGAATAGTGGGCTTATAAACAAAAAATAAGTGAAAGGCAAATCAAGCCCCGTGCACTGATCCCATAGTCTGCATGAAGCCTGCTGCTAGACTGAGCTGCTTCTACCTTAGCATTTTATCAAAATTTACTCCCATCAAGTAACTTCAATATTTTCAAACTTTGGGATTATTGGACTAGCAAAAAAATAACAGCTCTTCTGCCTTACGTACACAGACTATTACTATAATAAAAAAGTGGTCATTGCACTATCAGTAATGGGAGAAAATAGAAAACAGAAAGTGTCCAAAGCTCAGGAGCAGTCAGTCTTGGGACCAGCCTCTCTCTCTCATACCCTTGGTTGTTTATTTTGCCTTGTAATAGTTCTCCAAGCTGCTGGGTACTGATAGCTGCATTACATAGAGCAACTGTAGGAGTGCAGTGGGTGGCTCAGGACAGCAGCAGCAGCTGGTTTCTGCTGTGTGTTTGAATTTATGACTGCAAGTATCTTCAAGTGGAAAACAGCCTGTAGGGAAAGAGAGGCAGCTGGGGAGACTAAAGTTCATGCTGAAATTTGCTGGAGAGATCCAAGCAATGCAGAGAGTTAAAACAGGAGTGTGATTGTTGCTGAAGAAAAGGAAGGAAGTTGGAAGAAATGTACACCAGTAATTATATTTTTGAAGGATTCATACTTGTGCCATTCAAGGATAATAGTGAGGCAAATTATAAATTTTCAAAGAGAAATAACAAAGTTTGCTTAAAATACTTGGTAAATATTTTATGCTGTTTTGTAATGCATAAGATCTTTTGCTCCCATTACTGTCTAAATGGAAGTTGAATGAATGAGAAATCAGATACTGTAATTTTTATTACAAGAAAAAATTCTTTCACTTTGTCTTTTTTCCCAGGCTCAGATCTGAGGCTGAAAAAAAGAATCTCCCAAGATGTTTATAATAGAAGATATCCATTACTTTCCCAGTTACAGCCAGAATTCTCCCTGTCATATACATTATTTATCATGTAATATTAGTATAATTAGTTATTATGCGACACATTATTAATGAGAACTGAGGACTCAAGCAGAATAATCAATTTGTTCAAAACTGTACAATATATGTAAACTTTAATTAGATTTGGGGCTTTCTTACTCTAATTTGAAGGTGTTATTTACATACATCAGGTGGTTTGATGTATAAGCCTGAGTTTTTTCATTTTGGTGTTTGAATGGCTGTTTGATAAGCTGGATTTTTAGGATTTCTTGTTTTCCACCTTCCGGTCATCCAAAATGTGACGAATGTGTATTCAAGCTTTATACAGAATTAAAAGGTAAAGCACTGTACATGATTGGTACAACCTACATGTCTTCCTGAAAGTACTTTTAACTAAATCCGGAACCACAACTAACACAGGAAAGCAGTCAACAGTTAACATGTTAAACTAAGTTCAATAGAAAGGAAAACACAGAAGTGTAGATGAAAAAGAGAAAAAAACAAACCTACTTCACATCTCTGAACTATTATCTTGAAAAACACAGTAATGTAAGTAGGAAAGGTAAATATTTTAAAAAGTTTAACCAAATTTAGATTATGCTTGCAATGTCATTAATGTTAGTTATTTGTTAAGTCAGTTCTGAAAGTGTTACTACGCATCACCATGTATGAGTGGTCACTGTTATAAACAGGGGAAAAAAAATGACACTGCAGTATCCTTAAGCTTCTCCTAGCTTTATAAATGGCATATAGACTAATCCTTCAAGGTGTTAGATACCTCGTTCAGGGGACTCAGTAACTTGGACTGCATTAGAAACAGAAATGTTGTTGTTTCTGGTTTCAGCTCCAATGTATTTATTAAACTAGCATTTCTGATACAGACACCTGATGGCAGGTGTTCGCATGGTATTTCATTGCATGCAGTGCATCAGTAGGCTGCTGCTGTGGTAAGACTGCAGAGGCATTGCAGTCTTGCCACTATTGTTGGTTGTCATGGCCACAAGTAATACACAATATGAGGCAGAAAGATTCAGACAATTTTTTAAAATGATACCAATTTTTTTCCTGACGTGTTTTGGTTTTGTTTTGTAACAAGCTTTATGCATGATTATAGAAAGCACCCACACACAATAACAATACCTTTGTAACTTCCTGTGATGTTTAAGGAATGCCAGTATTTACATTTATATACAACATCCAGTGGCTAATTTTGCAAATAGTTAAATTTCTTTTATCCATTTGCTATTGGCATGCATGTATTAGACTCTCAAAGATCTATGAATTCAAGCAGATTCAAGAGACTTGTTAATTACTTTATTTCTTCAGTGCCAATCATCATTAATGACAAGAATTAAGCTATGTTTTTCAGTACCAGCATCTGTATATTACTGCTGAATGTGGAATTTTAAAGGCATATCAGAAATAAAAACAAATTAAGAATACCTTTAGTTTATGAAAATTAAATTGTCTAGCAGTTATACAAAAAATATGCACCGATTTAATGACTGCCATGAAGGGAGATTTTTACATTGTGGTTCATTGTTAATTGAGAGTTTCATAGGCAATAATTAATCTTTGGTTAATAGAAATCTAATCATCAAGGCAGATGGGCTGTTGGTAGATTGCAGGTTGCATAAGCTGTTATTCATGGCTCATATGTGTAATATTTTATTATACCACAAGAGGTCACACAACATTTATAAATCTGTGCAGTGGAAAAACTGATAATGGTTCTGTCTGCAAAACAGTAAAGTTAAATCTCATGCACTAAGTAAAAGGCAAGCAGAACAAATTACAAAACAAAAATAATATTTTTTTTTCCTGTTAAAACATTCTCAGCCTGTGTGATCAGCTATGAGACATATCCAAATATCCTCTCAGGTGTACATTTTATGCTGAAGGCAGGGGAAGCCATATGCTGTGCTGTGGTACCTTCTGAATCATTATCAGTATATGATGTAACCTTGTAAGAAGGACAAGATCAGACTCTCCTTGGCATGGTGGGTAACATAATCAGATGATTTATGATGCATCGGATGGGATTACAGTGATAAATAAACATGCTTGGCAGCTCAGTAAAAAGTATTAAAGCTGAGTTTAGCTGGACAAATTGCGGATAGTTCAGCAAAATGTTAGACACAGTATTTTAATTTTGCAGAAACTGAAGCCTGAATTTGTGAAACAAGATCATCTCATAATGATACCACCTAGAATTTTCAATGGAAGGCTCAGTGTGATACAGTGATGCAGTTCCTGCTATCTCGTGTGGCAATAATACCCTGCAATTCCTGTTTGCCCTCACTAAGCAACCAGAGGCCAGTGAGCCAATGTATGGAAGAAATGTGGTGGGTGAAGAAAGCTGGGGAATTAGTGCCACCGCATGGCAGAGCAGGACTGGAACAACATTGCTGCCATGGGAAATACCTGTGAAGAAGTAGTTTTGGGAGGAAGTATAAAGGAGCTGATTTTTCAGTGTCTGCCCTAAATTTTGCAGGACATCACACTCATAGGGATGTGAGCATACTGCCTGATGCCCCTGTTTCTCAACTTCTTCCACTACTAACCCTTCCTTCTGGAGGGATGATACATCACATCATGTGAAGGTCATTTCTGAGCAATTGTTTCTACTTTCCAAACTGTATCACTAGTAGGGAAATAATAAAACCGTAATTATCTGACACACAGTAGCCTATCATTTGTATAATTAAAAACTGCCTAATTATGTGCCTAGATTACAGGCTATTATAACTTCAATAGTGTCTCTTGGGCAAACAAGTCTTCATTCATTCAGGTAAATACATAACTAAAGAGGAAGGAATAACATCAAGCAGGAACTGCCCAGTATAATTTCTTCTCAGAGTTTAAATACAAATGCCGTTTACTGTGTCAATAATTTTTAGTACTTATATTTTTTCTCCTAGGAACTCGCAAAGCTTCTCAACAAAAGGCAAGTGTATTTATTTCTATTTTATAGATGGAAAAACAGAACTAAAGTCTTAAACTGTCATGAGGAATAAACAGCCCCAAAAGACAAAACCTATTTCAAATATATAGCCTGAAATAGCTTACTCAGCTTCTTTGGTAAGTGCAGTACTCTGTATCTTAGGGAAGGTCACACTGAACTGACCTCTAATGTCCTCTCTTTTATATAGTTGGTTATGTTAGCTTTCATTTAAGTTTGTGTCTTTTGTAGAGTTGTATAAGCTGTATGTTTTACTTTTCAAATAAGCATAAGAGAAGGACTACAATTAAATATGTTTTTCTGTTTCATTTTCTAAAGTACCTTCTCAGGGCTGCAGACTCTTAGGCATTTATTTCTTACAGCAGAAGGATGTTCTTTTCTGTAAGTACCTGATACTCAGAAAACCTTAATTTGGTTGTATGAACTCTTTCTGTGACCTTGAACAAGTTGTTTAATACCTTTACACCTCCATTTCCCACAGAGAAAAGGCATGTGATACTCCTATGGTGGTTGGGGGAAGGAGGGTAACTGGTAAATATATGAAAGAACAAACAGCCACAATGACAAAATTAACACTCCTCTCCAAAGCCAATTTATTCCAAAATCTTAAAAAAAGGGAAGAGAGAATTAAATTCCTGAGGAGGAGGATTGTTTTTTAGAGAAAAGCAAGGGGTTGAAACAGATGGGAAGAGGGAGAGTGTGGTACATCCTACAAGCCTTATGTCAGCATGAGGCTATAGATGGAGACTGTGAATATTCCTTACTGCAGAGAGCTTGCAAGACCAAACAGAACAATTTAAACTTAATTCTTCACTTAATTTCAAATCTTCTATACAATGAGGAATGGGCATCTGTAATATGATCACTGTCACTTAAAAACTTTCAGGCAAATGTTGTGCTTTGTTTTAAGTAGCCAACAAGCAGTGGAGATACTTTCATGGGAATAACTGAGGTGTGCGGATAAGGAGGCTGTGTGAAGTGTTTATGTTAGGATGAGAAGTACAGCATAAACAAATTGCACAACAAGGTAAAGACTTTACTTTTTGCATGGGAAACATGAGAAAGTGTGTGGTTCCTTCCAGAACAGGTGAGAATAATAAGGACTTAAGCAACTATTTCTGTCTGTACTCTATACTGTTTCAGGGACTAAAGTAAACCAGAAGTAGTGTGACCTGTGGGTGATAAGTTACTCTGAGCCAGCAGCACTGCTTGGGGCTGCTCTAGCAGTGCCCGTTACAGTGTGCCAGCTGCTGTGAAAGTTCTCCAGGACCGCCTGAGAGGAGGAGTCACACCTGACTCAGGAAGGGCTGTAGGGGTTTATGGCATGTCTTTGCTGCACTAGCAACTGCCTGGAAGCAGACACCCTTCACCTCCTTTGTGATCAAATCCAATATATGAAAAGGTTGCTAGCAAAAGTGATAAAATAATACCTAATTAGACTAATTCATTCTGAACTATTTTTCCCAGTGAGTATAGAAAAAAAGAACAGTGGAACTCTCATAGTTGTGACTTCTATTCATTAATAAGCATGTCTTGAATACAGGGATGGTTAGAGAAAGAAATCAAGGGAAAAATGAGTGGTCTGATATCAGCACATTCTGGACATCCTCTGAAATCCTTCTTTCAGACAACAAAAGTGCAGGGAATGTCTAGCACACTTGAGTGACAGCCCATTCCCAAACTTTATTGAGACATATAACAATTTTTAAGAATAAAATAACATCAGTACCTGGCACTTGAAGGAACCCTTTCTGAAATTTAGATATGTCTAAGGTTTTTGAATGCAACTAGTTCTCTAGACACTGCTGCTAATAGATTATAGATGATACACACCTACACTTTTCAACAGCATATTGCAACAGCTTCTGTGCCTATTTTTATTTTCCTTATTCAAAGTCTACTGTTCATTGTTATAATCATGAATTCATAAGTAAAAGTAACAAACATGAGTAGAATTCAGAATATTAGACAAGTTCAGGACAGACAGATAAAGCATATCATAGAGGTGAATCAAATAAATAAGCTTAATTTTTGTAATATTTAGAAGCATGCTGCATAATAAATTACCCCTCACGGTTTACCAGATTAGTGAGTAGGGTCTTCTGGCATGCAAGAATGAATGACCCTTGAATTGCTCTAAGTAAGCAGTAGATAGAGTTCATGAAGTTGTTTTGCCATTTGCATGAACCTTATGTTCTAAGCTCTGCTTTGGATTTATTTTAAGTGGAAACTTCAACATGGTTGACTTTTCCTATGAACAGATTCATCTGACAGCATAGGAGTTCTTTAAGGACAAGTTCCTGGAAGTATTGGTGGTAGATTGCCTTACTTGCCCATGCAGAGACTGCAAATGTATAGCTGTTCTGAACTATTTTAGTTCAAAGTCATTTTCACAGTAAGAAGGCATTGGACATTCTAAAGTTGTAATAATTGATGATACTTTTCTGTAGAAGAATATTCAGTCCCATGTTTCAGGGCTAGAACTAATTTTCAGCTCTTTCAGAGAAGGATGAGACCAAAGCTGGTGGAAAATTCCCACTTCTGCTATCAAAGGACTCCAGGACACCCCAAGGACTGAATGATAAATATAGCCAGAAGCAAGATACTAGGCTAGCAGGACTTTTTGAACCCAGTGTGGGAGATCATCTAACAGATACCAATAACCTTACAGAGAGGGTAGTTACACAACACCACAGGCATGCACCTAATTCATTTTTAAATGCAGTTTTTCTCCCACTGGTAGAGTTAAACACTGTTGAAGGTGCTTGGAGTGTTGCATCTGGCCATGTAAATCCTCAGGCATTGATGAGTTTTTGTTTGACACCGTTTATTTATCCTCCTCCACTTAAGCACACTCCTTGTGTAGGCAGCATGCCTCTCTTGAGCTGCTGCAGATCCTTTGCAGAATAAGTGGTAAAAAAATTTTGACACAAGAAATAATATTACTGTCCCATGTATTACATATCTGTAAATAAAAGTTCTTTGGTCTGTATTCGGTAGTCTCGTAAATGCAATCTCACAGGTATATATTGACCATAGAGGAGGACTCTGCATGAGCACAGGGATGTAAGAACGGAGATCTGATTCCAGACACTGAGACCTGAGTCAACTTGACAGGCAACTGGTCCACACTACTGATGCCTAACTATACTACGTCATTATGTAAGATATCAGAAGCACTGGTACTGTACTAAGAATTGGTAAAAACTCCTAAATAACCCTGTCTTAAAACTTTATTTTTGTAAGTTCATATCTGGGTAAAGCAAGATCCCATACTGGGTAGACTAGTAACACACACTCTGTAATAAAAACTTGTCCATAGGAAGGTAAAACTTGATGCTAGACAAAGCAAGAAGAGAATGATCCTGAAGAAACAGAGTGGGTAGGCTTTTCTGAGACAGTGTGAAAGACATCACATTCAATTGCATTATTTTATTCAAAAAGCGAACACTGTACATTTAGAATGCTACATTGATTGAAATTCAAATATAAAGACTAGATAAAGAAAAAAGATCTTACCAATGAGCTTAATTTTCCTTTTTTTTTTTTTTTTTTTTTTTTTTTTGTTTCCTTTGAATCATGACCCATAAGTTTCATCAAAGCTTCAACAAGAAGGGTTTGAAACTGAAGATTTCCCTTGACATAGCCATGTTGTTTGGGTTTCTTATGCAACATATCTCCTCAACTGCCTGAAGCATCTTCTGCTCTATAAGAAAGAACTCCACCCACAAACCTCTAAGGATCATCCACTAACTTGATATAATTCTTAAAGTAACAGCTTTTGTGTTTAAATGTTAATCATAGTTATATATCCTATGAAAAAGATTTATAATCTCAGCAACAAAAGCAGATACACTGTAAGTACTTTGTATGCCTTCAATATATCAATAAATTGTTGCTATTTTGCTTTGCTCGAAGCACATACAAATCTCATCCCAGATTATTTTTATTAAATTAAATTTGTTATTGATAGGAACTTTTCTCCAGCACTTTAAGTTGCCTTTATTTTCTGAGTACTTGAACAGCAAAAATAAAATGTACTGTTCTTCAGGGAAGTTCATTAAGCTTTGACTTTTTTGTATTCTGTACTTGTGAAATAAACCTAAAACTAATCTAGAATGATTACAATTAATTTTTCATTGGAATGTTTTCCTGTATGCTTTCTGTTAATTTAATCATGAAACATATATTGTCAAGATTTAAATCTGCGTTGTTCAACAGAGTTACTGTATGAAAAAAAATAATTAAGCAATTAAAAAACTCTACAGAACACATACTATGTACATATTCCTTTATAGATGAGCTGTTTACAGAAAGATAGAAGACACTGACTTCACCACTAATTTCAGGTGTCCCAATGACCAGGGATGTTGATCTGCAACATTTTGATTTAACTGTGAAAGCTCTAGCAAAACGTGTCACTGAAAATAAGAAATCTCACTCAGAAGTGGATTTTACTTCATTTTGTTTATTTTGTGTGACAGCAGTGACCCTGTGTAAGCAAAGGATATATCCAAATAATTTATCTTCTTAGACAGAGGCAAGGAAGATAGGCTTGCCTTTTTTCCATTCCCTTTTTCCTCCTTAAATACTGTAACTTGTATCCACATTATTTTTCTCTTTTTGTTCTTATGGAAACAAAGCCAAATAGGAAGTCTGGGCTTTCAGTGGTTGTGGATTTTCTAGGACACTGGCGGAAGAGGAAGAGAGAGGGAGAAAAAGATGTGCTTTTTTCCCAGCAGAAGCAAACAGTCCAACTTGGTTTCTCATTCGCAGGCGTGGGGGCAGAAGGCTCAATAGCAACTCCAAAAGCCCTATACCAGGAAGGAGTGTGGTGTCATAAAGCTGTGCACCATGCTCCATGTGTGTGTCGTGGCTTGAACCTGCTGGCAGCCGAACACTACACAGCTGCTCACTCACCCTTCCCCTGCCTGTAGGATGGGGAAATGACTGGAGGGGTAAAAGACGACTTGTACGTTGACATAAAAACAGTTTAAATAAGAAAATAACAATATTAGAAGATACAATTGGGTAATGCACAATATGATTGCTCACCACCCACTGACTGATACCCAGCCCATTCTCAGCTAGTGATTCCGAAATATCAATAACCTGTAATCATAATTCCAGAAGTGAGAGAGAACCCCCTCCTTCCCAGCCACCTCTCCTTTATATATGGAGCATGACATTACATGATATTAAATATTCCACTGGCTAATTTGGGTCTGGTGCTCTGGCCGTGCTCCCTCCCAGCTTCTTGTACACCTGTACATGGACAGGACATGGGCAGTTGGAGAGTCCTTGATCTCTTAGCAACAGCCATAAACACTGGTGTATTATCAGTACTCTTCTCATACCAAATCCCATACTGAATCCAAAATATAACACTATTCTATCTACTAAGACGAAAAATTAACTCTATCCCAGATAAAACCACAATAGTGTGGCATATGCCTCTTACAGCGTCAGCTCTGTCAATGCTCTGTTAATCTGAGATGTGACATCATGAAATGATGTCATCTTGAAGCCAGGGGGAAAAGTGAGAATATGGCTCATTGATGTGAAGTTTTTACCACAAGGGCATATTAGTGGGATTGCTTGACTGCAGGGCTAGCTGTCACACAGTCACAAATTCAGAGACTGAGCATGACTGTCTGCCTGTATGAAGATGTGCCCAAACCTTCTCCGACCATGTACATATAGCACTTCAGTATCTCATACAACGTCTCCTATTTCACAGCAATAATTGTATTCTTTCTCTGTGACGTGTATGAGTGGCATTCACTGCAATGTATGTAATGTAGTGTTTTGTTTTTACTCTGGAATTGAGTTACTATATGATTTAATAACTATTTAAAATCTTCCTAAGTCCCAGTGACCTCCAACCTTCAGTGCAATAGTACTGCTTAAGTCAGCTAACCTGAGTGTACAACTCCATTCTCAATGTGTGACTACTTTTAGAGGCACTGACAACCCTGGCAAGATTCAGGGAAAAAACCCACAAGCCCGATCAAGGTTCAGACTTAACTTCTTTCTTTTATTCCATCATGTCTGGGCCAACAACTGTGAGCAATTTCAGATTCAGAAGAAACTGTCCTTCTTTGACTTACATCAGGGATGATCCAGCCTACACACTGGCACACAAAACAGCTATAAACACCTTCTTATGCTTTGGCTGTACAAATTCTCTGCTGTGTAAGAACATCTGCCAGCCTCTGTGGAATTTCTTGCATCTTTTTATAGCTAGGTTTGGCAAATAGAATGCATATAATGGATTAGGGCACTATGTTACATGCCAGAAAAGTCTGTAAGAATTGTCTAAAAACAGTGGTATCCAAAGATTTATAGTGTCTGCCCTGTTATTAGGTTTTAACACTTCAGTACTAGATGGCATTTGTATCTTAGGCTATAACTGATGACTCCTGTAAAGCTACTAATTAAAAGAAGCCGTATTCAGTGCTTCTAAAGTGAAGTCTGTTAGATATTTGTTCAGGTCTTGTACATGACCTTTGAAGGGTAAATTTATCCTCCCAAATTTTCCCTGCTAATTTAAATTATTTATTATTAGTGTATGTTAGTGACAGTTGCATATTAAGTGTCCTCCCAGCTTTGAAAGAAAGATGGTCTGAGAGTATATTTGTACTCTGTGGAGCTCAGAGTATAAAAAGAGATAAATCGCTAGGGCAATTCCAGTGGGAATAAAAAACTGGTTGGATGGTTGGGCCCAAAGGCTGGTCACGAGTGGAACCACTCCTGTTTAACATCTTTACTGATGATCTAGATGAGGGGATCGAGTGCACCCTCAGTCAGTTTGCAGATGACCCCAAGTTGGGTGGGAGTGTTGATCTGCTCGAGGGTAGGGAGGCTCTGCAGAGAGACCTGGACAGGCTGGAGCCATGGGCTGAGGCCAACTGGAGGAGTTTCCATAAGGCCAAATGCCGGGGGCTGCCCTTGGGCCACAACAACCCCCAGCAGCGCTACAGGCTTGGGGAGGAGTGGCTGGAGAGCTGCCAGTCAGAGAGGGACCTGGGGGTGCTGATTGACAGCCGGCTGAACAGGAGCCAGCAGTGTGCCCAGGGGGCCAAGAAGGCCAATGGCATCCTGGCTTGTGTCAGCAATAGCGTGGCCAGCAGGGACAGGGAAGGGATCTGACCCCTGTACTCGGCACTGGTGAGGCCGCACCTCGATTCCTGTGTTCAGTTTTGGGCCCCTCACTACACAAAGGACATTGAATGACTCGAGCGTGTCCAGAGAAGGGCAACGAAGCTGGTGCAGGGTCTGGAGCACAGGTCGTAGGAGGAGCGGCTGAGGGAACTGGGGGTGTTTAGTCTGGAGAAGAGGAGGCTGAGGGGAGACCTCATCGCCCTCTACAGCTACCTGGAAGGAGGGTGCAGAGAGCTGGGGATGAGTCTCTTTAACCAAGTAACAAGCGATAGGACAAGAGGGAATGGCCTCAAGTTGTACCAGGGAAGCTTTAGGCTGGATATTAGGCAGCATTTCTTTCCAGAAGGGGTTGTTAGGTGTTGGAATGGGCTGCCCAGGGAGGTGGTGGAGTCCCCATCCCTGGAGGTGTTTTAAGAGTCGGGCTGACATAGCGCTGAGGGATCTGGTGCATTTGAGAATGGTCAGTGTTAGGTTAATGGTTGGACTAGGTGATATTCAAGGTCTTTTCCAACTGGTATGATGCTGTGATTCTGTGAATTTAAAACATATATATGTACCTGTGCATGTGTATATGAGTCAGCTAGGTCAGTGAAGGCTGCAGAACAGTGTAATGGATTTTGTTTCAGTAAGTGAAAAATGGTTTAGAAATATTATTATTCCACTCCTGAGTAAGGCTGTTTTACATTTTTGGTGTTACTGTCTTTAGTATGCAATCAGTCCTTAGAGAAAATTTTCTATGTCTGAGCTGCTGCATTTTCATATGTGCAAGTAATGAACTAGCTTGAGTTTGCTGCTCTAGTAAGATTTGTTTTTAATGTGTTCTTTACCATGAACAGTTCTCCACTTATAACTGTATTTTTCAAAGTTTTAAAAATTAGGAGAAATTAATTCAGAATTGGAATAAACACAGAGTAGACAAATATCCCGGCTTTTAGTCCATTAACTTCATATTAGAAAACACTTCTTGAAAGAGTAATCCTGAAACAGAGCACTTTTATTCCCTACCCATGGCCTCACATGCTCTCTATGGACTTAGTAGCACTTGAACTTCCATTTGCATCTAGTAGCATTAAGATCAAGTGAGTTTCCATTTCCAAGGCATGTCTTTAATCACATGGGCTTTCCATGTACAGTTAATAAATACATAATCTGAATTGTTTTCCTTTTTTATCAGTTTCCTATGCTTCTTTTCTGTCCTGCTTCCTCCATATCTGGGCAGGATTTTTCTCCTGGTGCTGGTATTGTTAGCAATGTCATTTTGGGCCCTAATGTTGTCCCTTTTCTGACTACACCTGTGACTACTATTTATTCTCTCCTGGTTGTCACAAACCTGTGTTGTCAGCCTGTTCCTGCCTTTTGGCTTTGATAAGGAAGAAAAGACCAAAAAAGTTGAGATGATTAGTCAGTGCCCATTATGTCTGTTTTTATTATCCAACACTTTATATCATGCAGGCCAAATAGTAATCTCCAAAATCTCCTTTAAAATGTATTTTGAATGATGCTTTTCAGTACCCAGGTCTGCCAAACCTGGTGCAGGATAACTGTGTGTAGATCTCCATCTTTGCCCAATGATTACTTTAGTATAAGATCTTACTAAACCTTCTATTGATCATAAAATAAATTTCAGTCCAGATTCACACAAGGATATCAGTTACCTGGTTAAATATGAATCAGCCAAAGCAACAGCTAGGAAGAGAAATGCTGAAAGCTAGCTGTTCAGAAATGCCAAAGAGAAGTAGTATTTGATGTGTCAACTAAATGCAGCCCTTAGTGATTTGCATATATGAGATAGAGACTCACAGCCAAAAGCCTCTTGCAGACTTGGATCCATAAAGAAACTTTTCAATGACAACTTCAGACCTGAGAAGCAGAAGTTTAAAATGCTTTAAAAAGAAAATACCATGAGCAGGATCAACTGATGTATAAAACCAATAGATTTTTACAATTGGGCATACTTTCAAAAATTTACTGAATCTAAAACCCAAAGATGCTGCCTTACATCATGGACAGTAAATGATCTAAAGATCATCTTCCTTCTCCCACCTACTCTTCTCCTTAGGCTTACTACTTTCATTGCTATTTCTGTATCACAATTTTCTCTGCATATGTGAAATTATTTATGGTTTCTATTTTTTTCCTTCATGAAAGCATTTTCTTTTCTGGAAAGTTCAATATGTAATTGATTCTGGACACAATGCTGCTGTGACAGGAATGGTTTGTGTGCAGCTAAACAATATTGGGATTAAAACATTCATTTTTTTCATCCGTGAGCGTCAGGTTACACTAGTTTCTGTGAGGGTCTGAGACAACAGACAAATCATGAAATGCCTCCAACCCATCCAGTTCTTAAGGCTGACAAAACTACATAAATTGTCTTCAGTGCTCAGGGACTGATCTAATCTGTGATGACAAATGGCCCCATAACCAGTTATTCATATGTATGCTGAGTGGAAATAACCTAAAATTTGTGATATAAAATTTAAACACTGGTAGGAAAGTGCTAAAACACATAATGGAAAATAAAACTTGCCTGTGCTTTAAAATCAAACCTAGAATGACACTGAGTGTTGTTTTCTGTATGCTGCTGAAGTATTTTTAACAGAACATTAATTTCATCTCACATTAAGTCTATACAGACTTTTCCGTTAAAACACATTTTAAGTTTGAATCTCAGAAACACTTGCTTGCATCATCTCTCAGCCATACCTCTTAAAAACTGTAGGTAGTCCTATGGTTCTCAGTGAACTCTGACTAAAATCTCAAATCACAATGTAAATTAAAATTGTAGCTTTTAACTTAAATGTAATTTAATTAAAATTATAAAATGCAATATATGAAAATCAATTAGACATGTACTGTTAATTTAAGAAAAAATATGAGTGTTTATGTTATAGAACTGTAGAAGACACTGATATTAAGGAACAATAGACCATCTCATTTGTGTCTATGTGGATAATCTTTCCGTCTGACAGAAAAGGGCACTGTCTGGTCTAACTTCCAATGTCTCAGCTGGTGAGACATGCAGGTACTTCTTTGAAGAAACTTACTCTAAGATGTGTGGGTAGGTACCGCTGATAGAAAATTTTTTTGATTAATTACTCTAATTTCTCCTGTGACACTGCTGTGTTCTTTTATCTGCTTATAACACAACTTAATAAATCTATTTGCCTATATATAAAACTATGTTCTTATATAGCTGACAAAGAAAATCCTCACAAAAACTTCCCTAACATAGGCAGTGTAATGTAATTAGTTATAAATGAAATTCTCTCCAATGTAAATTCAAAAGCACTTTCTTGTTATTCCTAAAGCTTTAGGTGACATCAGTCCTATTCCTGTGGACTTGTATTCCCTTATTATTTTCTCATGTACCTCAGACTCCCAGCTTTTATTCAGCCTTGGTATTATATCAGTGCTCAAACTCAGGGTGTAATTTCAAGCTCAGAACCCCTGTTTTCACAGATGCAATAGTACAGCTAAAGAACAATAGCTTCCTGGTGAACAGGAGCACATGCCCCAACTAAGCCAGGAATTCAAAGGAATATGGGCATCAGGAATAACTGCAGGTCACAGTGGTTTGCCACTTCCTCCAGAAGGAACCAGATGTTTGGTACTATCTTTGTCCCAGAAGTGGTGGTGACTTTTCAGTCAGCCTGCTTTGTAGGGCTGATGGAATACAGTTGTCTACAAATACAAATACTTCTGACTCTCCACATGAGAAATTCTGCATGCGAGTGGAGATTTCTTAACTGATTACAGACAAACCACTTCAAACACTGCATTATGTGGTTCAGGCCTAACCTTTCATAGAATCATAGAATCATTTAGGTCAGAAAAGACCTTTAAGGTCATCAAGTCCAACCGCTAATCTAACACTGCCAAGTCTACCACTAAATCATATACCTAAGCACCACATCTACATTTCTTTTAAATATCTCCAGGGATGGTGACTCAAACATTTCCCTGGGCAGCCTGTTCCAATGCCTGATAACCCTTTCGATGAAGAAATTTTTCATAATATCCAATTTAAACCTCTCCTGGTGCAATCTGAGGCTGTTTCTTCTTGTTCTATCATTTGTTACGTGGGAAAAGAGACAGGTATCTACCATGCTACAATCTCCTTTCAGGTAGAGAGTGATAAGGTCGCCCCTGCACCTTCCTTTCTGCAGGTTGAACAACCCCAGTTCTCTCAGCTCCTCATAAGACTTGTGCTCTAAATCCTTCACCAGCTTTGTTGGTCTTCTTTGGACACACTCCAGCATCTCAATGACTTTCTTGTAGCGAGGGGCCCAAAGCTGAATACAGTAAGGTGGTGTGGTCTCACCAGGTGCTGAGTACAGGGGGACCATCAGTTCCCTAGACCTTTTTCCTTTCTGAAATGCAAGTCAGAAACATCATGTTCCCAAACATTCAATCACTACTGTTGCTCATGGTTGAATTCTTTGCTTTGTCGATTGGTATATTTTGACAGTGTTTTCCTCAACTGAATACAATATTTTTCATGAAACTTTGTCATTTCATGATTTCTTGACATTGTCATTTTGCTTTACCCTTCGCATCCATAACAGAATGCAAGCTACCTTTTAACTGAAATTGTTTCTGTCACATGAAACTTGTGTCTCATTAACTGCACATTGATATTTTCTGGGTACTTTCAACATATTCCTTTCCAGGTCTCTGCTAATACCTGTTTTATTTGTTTTTCACATTAGAGTATCTTCAATATAACAGCCTACATCTCACAAGGTGAATCATTTTGCTATTCTTCTGGCCATCGTGTTAACCTTCCCAATGAGTCTGTTTTATATGTCAGTCTTCACTGATGTTTGCTACATTTCTGGGTCATTAATGAAGATGTAGGCTAAAAGTAGACATAATATTGATTTTCTCAGTGTTTTGCTTGAAATGTGTCCAAATTGATTCATTGACAGTGCATGTTTTTCTTGTTTACTCCATAACAAATGATGACAAATAATTTTTCTTCCTTTCTAGTTAGATAAGTAACTTGTATGTTACAGCAAGGCCAGCCAGCATGCTGGAGCCAAGTTTGTCAAATTAATTTCTCCCAGTAGATGTTTATATTTAGTAGCCATAAGAACAGATCTCCTCTATTAGAATAAAGTAGCATAAACTGTAAGTTGGTCTGTCTGTGTGATGTACAAACCACTTCAAAATGGGATGCATACACCACTAGAATAGTTGGACATTCTCTGCCTGCTTCCAGGTCCAAAGATATCTCCAACCCTGCCAACAGTCATGGACCCCAAGTAAATTAAGTTTGGAGGCTCTTGCTATAATGGCCTGATCTCCACCAACACATCAAAATTGTCTGAATAACTTGCAATAGTATTCCTGAGCTCTAACAGTGAACCATTTATTACTGAAGAAAAACACGGTGAGTAGGGTGGGTAATGTAACTTAACAGACTGTCTTTTTAGCACCCTGTGTACGTTGTCTATTCCTGTAACTTATCTAGAAAGAACTTTGATAAATTAGAACTTTTCTAGGGCATAGATTTCGTTAGACCTTCACACTGAACCCAATATATCTCTGTAAAAACAGCACACTTTCACTTGCTCTGTAGACTTCGATATTAACAGATTCCAACAAATGTCAGCATTTCTTGAATTTAATTGTTTTTTGCAAACTAGGATACTAATTACCTCAATAACCAGTAGGTTTTATATTTTAAAAATCAGGTCCTTGGAGAGGTAGCCAAAATAAACTTCTACTGCTTGAAGATTTTAATGGACCTAGTGAGAGATTTTGTTTCCACCTCAGTGTGTCTTCAGAAGCGGGTAAAAGCAGTGCTAATTCAGAAGTAGGAGGAGGTGTTTGTTAGAAATTCTAAATCAGACAGAAACAGAGCATTTAGTTTATTTGCTGTGTAAAATCAAAGGTTATGCTGACCTTAGTACTTTGAGATGGAGGGTAGAATAAACAGGCTAGTTAATGCAACAGATTAAATGTCTGGGAAATACTTCTCTATTACAAAAAAAAAAATGACAGAATGGTTATTTCCTCTACTAAGTTAGTTGCTCAAGTTACTTTGGGGAGTTAACATAATTAAATGTGACATTAGATTTTAGTACGGTATTCAGATGCCACTATACAATGAAAAAGAAGGCCAAAGTCATAACCAAGCTGTGTTAGGAGAAGTGTTGCCAACAGGCAAAGGGAAGTGATCCTACCACTCTATTCAGCACAGGTGAGGTCACACCTGAAGTATTGTGTCTGGTGCTTCCCAGTGCAACACATGGAGACTGAGTTGGACTGGACAGTTCAAGGAAGGGTATGAAGAGGTTAAAGATCCCTCTCTTAGGAGGACAGGCTGAGAGAGCTGGGACTGTTCAGCCTGGACAATAGAAGGCTCAGGGAGACCTTATCAATGTATAGAAACACCTGAAGGGAGGGTGCAAAGAGAGCAGAGCCAGGCTCTTTACAGTGGTGCCCAGTGACAGGACCAGAGGCAATGGGCACACACTGAAACACAGGAGGTTCCCTCCGAAAATCAGGAAATACTTTTTCCCTGTGAAGCTGACCAAGCACTGGCACAGGTTGCTCAGAGCGGTGGTGGAGTCTCCCTCCTTGAAGATACTAAAAAAAACACCTGGGCATGGTCCTGGGTATCTGGCTCTATATGGCCCTGCTGGATGGAGCATGGGGTTTGGACCAAATGACCTTCACTGGTCCCTTCCAACCTCAATCATTCTGTCATTCTGTGCTTCTGTCAACAATAAAATTAGT
This sequence comes from Athene noctua, assembly GCF_965140245.1. Lineage (NCBI taxonomy): Eukaryota > Metazoa > Chordata > Aves > Strigiformes > Strigidae > Athene > Athene noctua. The sequence goes on from NC_134077.1 coordinate 35,252,027, forward strand.
ATTTTAGGTAGCTGAGATAAAAAATTATTTTGTGGGAGCTTTAATAATATAATAGATTTTCTAGATTTTGAACATTGAATATTGAATATTCTTTCTAACAGAGAGAGAAGTCCACAAAAAATCTGTCTTCCAGACCTGGGAAATAGGATGTGTGTACACATCTGTACTCCGAATTATTTGTTTGTTACTTCAGAGCTATAAAAATGGCTTTCTTGGGGTTCTGTGATTGTACAAAATCAGAAAGGAATCCTGCAGAACTAAGAAAGGCAAGTTTTTTTGAGCTTTTGCAATACCACCATCCAATTGACTGTAAGTATCTAAGTCAAAGCCCCATTTCTGCCACTTTTACACATGTGGTAATGTTATAAAGCAGATTGAGAAGAAACCCATCAACAGGAAACACACTTTGGGATTTGGGTTTCATTTCCCAGAGCATTTGGAGTTTATTTGTACAAAACTTCCAAAATACTGGAGTTTCTATTTAGTTTATTCTCATTAAAACTTCTGAATAATATCACCTGCTTTTAAATGGAAATTCTACAATGCAGTTTGTATTTTCAGATTTAATTTTGAATAAGTATACTTTCCAAGCCACAGGTTGGATGATTTTTATTTTTTTTTTTCAGCTTGTAGTAGAAAGAACCCCTCAACATGCAGAGAAATGATGGAATTTATGCACTCTATTTTTTTTTTGAAATAGGAAAATAATTCTGATCTTTTCAAGTTAGCTATTTTTCTTATTGCCAACAGTGTCATTTTCCAGGAGTAACAGTTTTGATATAGCTAAGAAAAAACATTTAAGCAGTATATTGATTTTTTTGTTAATAATTTAAAGATTGAAATTATCTGGCTGTTCTTTTAAATTACAATTTCAGCATGGTAGCCAAAGAACGTGAAGCATACCAACAGCAAGCACAAGGGCAGTAACATACAGATAGATTTCCCATTTCCCAAGTAACAGTCACCTTATTCCAAAACCAGCAGAAGTAACTTTCAAGGACAGGCTGTGTTGTGTGAGAAGAAAACTCTTACTCGATGTTACTTACTGCTTAGTTCAGTTGCTAAAGGAACTTCAGAGGCAAGCATGGACACATAAGGGCCTTCTCCAACATCTAATGAAAACAGTGAAAAGACTTCATCAGTTCAATGGATTATAAAACCATATGCAAATGGTTCCCAAATACTTAGTACCACTTCAGTAAGCATCCAGTTTACAGTGTCTGCTTTGTCTCAGTAAATGCAGAAACATTTAGATGCTTCAAAAATTAGGAAGAGAAAGGGAACAGAACGTATACAGAATCATGGATAAAATGTTTACTACAAGGCACAGTAATTATATTTTAGTTATTCACTGTCAAACTCCAAAATCAGCAACCTGATTACTATAACTTGTTGGCATATCTTTTAACTTTAATTATAGTTATCAAATTTTCATTCTAAATTTTATTAACCTTGGAATTATTCTCATTCATATGGTGTACAATCTACTTGTATGAATAATGATAATTTACAGGTGTGGAAAAGTGAACTGTAATTGTCCTGTAATGATAATTTAAGGAGACTTTATTTTCAGTGAGGTCATACATTGCAGGCCAGAATTAAGTGAATAATGAAGGAAAATCAGAAAAATAAAAATCCATTTCTGCATGACTTACTTTGTGCCAGTTAACCCCTTTCAAATTTTAACTGATCTACATTGAAAGAATGACTAAAGGTCTGAAACTGAATTAGTTCATACTAGAAGAGTCTGTATTTTAAATATTTGTTAGTAGAAAGAATCTAGATACATAAACTTTAAAGACATACAAGACCCCAAAACAAGCATAAAAAATCCTGCTTATTCTGCAAAGATTATGTATACCAGTCAATAGAGATCTGTCAGGGTACGAGAAAAAGCATTTTCAAAAGACAGAACTTCCATACACATGGTTCGAGAACATTACATGTGATGATAATATACATGATTTTAAGCCACTTATTCCAGATCCTTACTACCTTTAGAAAGCTCTTCTTGGTGTTGAATCTTATCTCCCTTCTAATTCAGGCTGCCTGCCTTTTTGGTTTAAATCTAGTACGCATTGAGAACAATCAACTTCCCTGTTCCAGATTCAACAACTCCAATTCCTTCAGTCTTTTCTCAGAAGGCATCTGTTCTAGGTCTCTGATTGTTTTTGTTTCTGAAAACCTACCACTCTTAAGTAGACTGGACAAATGATTTCCGATTGTATATGTTTACTGGTTTGTACATGTTTCTTCCTATGATAGTTGACTGTTTTGCAATGACAGGACATTGTTGAGTCAAGCACAACAGGTGACTATTAGTTAAGTACTAGTTATTTGCTGCAGAATTCATTTCCTGGCAGAGCAGCTGATTATTTCTCCTGATTCACACAAGCTGCTTCTTATTTCTTTTATCTGTCAATTGCATTCTGTATTCTTGATACCACCTGAAACTCTTTAGCAAACCTTTTCTCTGTCAGCCAAATCACTAATGGAAATATCAAGAAGTGTCACGTCAGATTCAGGACAGACTCCCAAACATTTCATTAGAAACATGCCTCCACTCTGACTCTCTGAGGAGTGAATCAACTCTAATTGCAATTGTACCTGCTAAATGTTATATTGCAATTCTTGTTACTCATCTGTTTGTATCTTGCTGTTTTCCCCGCTATTCTCTCTGTTTTGTCTTCCTAACAATTGTGAGCTCTTTCATTATGTCATACAAGTTGCCTTCTGTCTTTGTATTCTTGACTGACTCATGGTTACTGATCAGAATCAAACCTAGAAAAGTCCCAGCTGTAATTGCCATCTTCTGATAAAGTTGTGCTGTGTTTGTACAGTGTCTGGCACACTAAGAAAGGATCATGGCTGCTCTAAAATATCAATATTCTGCTATTGATGCAAAGTTTTAAGTTATGCTCCTCCAACAGAATATGATAGGCTGTTTTTAATCCCTTTCAAAGTTATCTGCATAACTTCAGCTAGCAGAGGTTAATCCAAAAGTTTAGAACACCTTATTTCCTATAAGACTCTTTCTGTGAGGGGGTTCAAAAATAATTCTCCTCTTCTGTCTGTCAGATATTCTTTAGGGCAACAAAAGAAAAGCTATTATTAACCTTACTATTTTCCTGCTGGTTCTGTGTCTCCTAAATGGCTTCCCACACAGCAATGTCAGTGACATCTGTCATAAGAGAAGATATTTGGTTTTCCTTTTAGAACCTTATTTCTAAAAAGATACACTAACTCTGCTTGTCAGGCTTAAGAAAACATTATAAAAATCAACTTCATAATAGCAGTCTTGAACTAGATTTGTAAATTTTCTTCTATTTCTTTTTAAGAAAGAAAAATATCATTAAAATTTGAAGCTGCCAAAAAGGGAAGGTAGACTTACTAAAATCTTTCTTCCTCCAATGCCATAGTATTATTTTGTGGTCTTTTGTCACAAACCTTTTGTTCCATTTTCCTGTGTGGTTTTTTTCCAGACCACATCACACACCTAAGATTGAAGAAACAGCTCAACTGAATGAGATTTGAAGTTGCAAACAACCACAGTATGGGCACTGGAGATCACTTGGGCTGGCAAACAGTTCAACAAAATCAAAAGGGATGGTGGAGAGGTCTAAGTGTGATTATTTGTTACTTATAGCAAAATTCTAGCTAGCTCATGCATATTTCTGAAATATTTCTAGTGAAATACAGAAAATGAAGGACATAGGTGCGATGAATTAATTGTTATGGATCCCAGGTTGAAACATGACTGGAGGGAGGAGAGTGAGCAGCCTGAACATGATTTGGGGCTTCACATTTCTGTAACCCCCCAAAAATTTAGTAAAACAAAACCAAAGGTAAATTAATGTTTCTAAAAATTATAACATTGTGATAGGAGATGATGAGAATAGGTTAAACTGTTTTAACTCAGTATATCATTAAAGTACTCAAGGCCTCACATATAGTTTTGCTATAGTGATTCATTAAGGTGCCTCCCACCAGCTGAGCTGTAGTAAAACGAATGTGTGCATGTTCCTAGCCTGCCTGTTTGTGAGAAAATGTGATCGGAGTTTAAACGTGAATGAAAAGCACATGTAGTCAGTTTACATGTCTGCCATTATGAATAACAACACAGTAAGATAATCAGAACAAGGAAATCTATATACATTTATTACATACCATAATAAATGAGACTGTGCCTGTCAAACTCTCCAGTACAGGATGCAGTGTTACAACCTTGCTGAAAAGCCTGGACTTAAGTTTTTTTTAAACTAGTATGGAAGAACATGATCTGCATTTTAACACCCTTTGGTAGTGCACAAAATAACTATGGAAGACAGGTCTGCCATCTACCACCACCTTTTCATTAAACACAGTAGTTGCAGAATTCTAGTGAATGGGTTATTAAAACCTAGCCCAAGAAATCGTTCTCTGAATTTATACCTGAATTACTATAGAGGAATTTTTCAAAAGATAAAATCGCACAAGCAGAGAAAAGTGTAATACACTTGACAAAATGTCACAATAATTTCTGAAGGTTAAAAAAAATGAATACGGCTTTTGGTACTACATATTCTTCCATTCTTTAATCCTTCAAGAGAAGCTTGGAGGAACAATAATGATAAAAACAATGCTTTTGTTTTTAACCTTTGATACACTATGTGAGATTACATTCAAAAATTCAATCACTTTGTTTTTTCTCTTCTTGTGGTAGAACAGATTGATATTCCTCCTAAATCAATTTTTGGTTTAGGATTTACAGAATAGGTATCAATTTTTTGAAACAAAACAGAACTCAAACCAAGGTTTTGTTTTAACAATTTAATTTATTATAAAGCTGTGAAGTAGACCACTGTCACAGAACATAGCTCCACAGGTGGCCATACAAAACCCCCCCCCCCCAATTATTTTAATACTCTATTTAATCTTGGCCTGGTTCAGCTAGGGTAAGGTTAAGTTTCCCCAGCAGGGCGAAGGGATCTCCAGCCGGGTTATTCATACCATGCTGATGTCAGATCCCGGTGGGAGCTTTCCTTTGTGGCTTTGGTCGCAGGGAGCGTGCGAGCAAGCTGTCTGTAACCATTGCGGTATTTCTCTGTATATCTTTTGTCTTGTTTACTGTTATTGCTGTTTATTGTTGTTATCATTGCTACTGTTGTTGTTCAGATTGCTTATTACACTATTGTATTAAATTTCTTCTTATTTTAACCCGGGGTTTCTGCCTCACATCCAGCCTGACCAGCTGAGGATGGGGTAGGGACAAAGGCAATGTGGTCTCTGGTCCCAGCAGGGCTTAAAACCACCACAAATCTCCACTGCAGTAAGAATAAAAATACAACGAAACTATATAATGAGCACTAGTGAAAACTTATATGGCCAGCTATACATTTCAGAAACATAACAACATTATCAAACAATAGAGGTACATACCTTTCTTACCTACAAGAATGGTAGCCAGAGGGAAGAAATTCAATAAAATATTTGTATAGACAAGTCCTAGTACCACTGGCAGAAGTAAGAGTGACATATAATGTTGGGGGAAGAAGTTAAAAAATTCCTTTTCACCTCACAATACAGACAACAAGGTGTACAGAGGGTCCTATTTACACTGTAATAATCTGGAGGAAAACAGAGCATGAGATCGGTTCTGGATAACTCTGAAAAGCTCTAGAAATGCAGAGTTAAACTAAATAAGCACAAAACCAGATATTATTTCTAACTGAAATAACTAGTCTCAGTGAAAATTAATTTACAGGACAGACAGAATCTATTGAAGTCATTGCCAGTATATCTGTTCCTGCTTTCTGTGTATTTCATGGTCTGGGTCATAAAAACTTGCATGGAGGATAGAAGGTAGATTTTGATTAAAAATCAACTGTTTCAGTAACATTTTTGTTTAAATTTGAGTATTAACTTTATTTTTTTCATGAAATGCAGTGTTGGATTATTTTTGTTGTATCCCTTGAGGTAAATTAAACATGTTTTTTCTTAAATATAAAGAGATTTAATGAGCATTGGAGACAGTCTTACTGCTGTAAGTGGTATTGCCAGGAGTCTGCAAGGATGTGCCCCGAGTCAGTACCTTACATAGAGACCTTGCACCAGCACCTGTCTTGAGAGCATCAGCATAGGGCGCCTCAGCCCGGGGTTTGGTTATACACCAGCATCATCTGTGTTTACCAAAAGTGGCTCCAGAAAACTAGTGTTACACTATTGCTACAAGATACGGTTTTCAAACTTTTAACTTGTAATGCTATTTTTACAACAGTACTTTCTCTCTTTCATACAAAACACAATTGGTAGAACCACAATATATTTGGTAAAGCATTAATATTATGTAGGATGTTATGGACAATATGGAAAACCAAAGTGCTTTCATGGATAACTTTTACTGTGAAAGGACAAATGGGTAGAAAAGCAGTGTATTTAACTAATGAAGTACAGAATACATTGGGTTAATTTCATTATTTATTGAAACTCTGCATAGTAGAATGTAGATTACAAGGCTTCTGGTTATGCAAACTAGTTACATTTTTCAAAACTGGATACACAAAATTACATTTTCACTTGTGATAAGTTATTTTAAAGGCCTCAGTAAGACAGAAATGTTATGTTAGGAGCTTTTTCATCATCAGCGGTTTACATATAGTGACACAGTAGATTACATGCTGAAGAGAGGCAAAATTTTATGTTTGCTTACTGACTGTAGTGCCTTCTGTCTTCTACCATTCTGTTACTCTCACATCCCTCCAAGACCTACTTCATTTTTTTCCTGTACCATTTAAATAAAATGTAACTAAAATACTTTGAGTGGGGGTAACAGGCATAAAAGTTAATTCCATCTGAAATTCATTCTGGGAACCAGTCATGAAGACAGAAAGAGTCAACTGCCATTTATTTCTCAGGTTTCAGACTATATGTAAGAAGAGGTCAGAATCTGCAGCACTACAGTCAAGACAGTTCATTTTCAGAAAGGTCATTGTGCAGAAGAATGTTTCTCAGTTAAAACTGGCTTGATTTAGGAATTGTTTTGGCTCTCATATTTGAACTATACTGATATGAAGAAATTATAGGCCAAAATTAACCTTTAGATTCCTAGCTTTGGAGCATATTAAATTAGTGATGATCTAACCAACCCAGAACAGAAAAGCAAATGGAAAACTCAAAATATTATTTCAAGTCTCTTGGATACGTGATGACTTTCCTATTTTACTTCACCACCACCACCCATCCCTCTCCCCACATAGTTAAGATGTCCTGATGCTAAGCTTTTTATATCTCTGCTGGGATATTATTTGATGAGATATCAGGGACATGTTTCTTTTCAGTATGTTTAGAAGAGTGTTTTTGATAGCTGCCACTAAGTCACTACAGAACAGAAAATTCCGATGTTGTTGGATGCATGGGAAAAGCAAAATAGCGAAAAATCTGCAAAATACAAATTTCCTTAAAACATAGTGCCCAGAACAAACACAGGATGGGATAGAGACCCACTGATTTGTGTTGCTGTGGCACCAAGATGGAATGTGAAGCAAGGTGGAGGCTGTGCAGTCCCGTTCTTCTACTTATCTCAAGGAACAGTTGACATGACTATGCAGATTTATCTCTTGCTTTTCCCCTTCCCTCAGGGACTGCTGTACTCTGCAGACCTTATCTCTCATTATTCCTCTTTTCCCACAAAAAACAGCACACACCTTGCACCAAGGAATGTGCTGTGTTGTTACTCTAGAAACAATAGCTTGTCCACAGTCCCACCCACCCACACATACATACTATGATAAATACTATCCAGAGTTTGTATCTAACTCGAGGGATGATAATCTGATGCTAAATCAGAGGGACAGATCGACAGGTTTGTGTTCCTCGTTCTCCCCCAGAAGGGACACTTTTTGGTAAAATGTGGGCCCTTGGCTATGCTGAGTGATTACCTGGGAATTAAGTGTGTGTGATTGCAATTGGGGGTTTTGTGTGTAGTGCTATATAGCCAACCTGCAGTCTGTGCATTTATCGTAGGCATCTCAAAGAATCTGTAAATGTTGCATAAGAATAAACCGTACTATTCATGAACCTGACTGCTTCTCTTGAATGCAACCAGACCTACAGCATATGGGCTGTTCGTGCATCTGGTGTCAGGCCTATAGTTACAGCCATAATTGGCATTCCTATTAAGAGATAAGTCCAGCCACCTCTAGCCCCTCTAATCTCTGAGGACCGGCTAGAACACAAGGAGATTCATCTCTTACCAAATTAAATGCAACACATGTGATGTTGTAGGGAACCTGGATGTAGTAGTTCTGAAACAGTCAAGTTTACAAGCAAATTTCTAGATATGGATCTTAAACTGCAGTCACTTTTTTATGACAATCCAACATATTGCCACCCATCTTTATAAACAGATTGAGAGGGGGCATGAATTAGCTGTGTGACATTTGAGCATGATAGGTTCTCTTCACAAATATTCTTCAAGAAACCTGTAGTTGAATTTAAATCAACAAGAGAAGAGCCATATGGCTCTCTTACTAAATCATCAATGACTTGCATAAGGAATTGTGACATGCTGGTACATAACTGAAATTTTTTATGACTTGCAATCACTCTAGTGGATTTTAAAGAAAATCACATTCAGATTTATGGCTTTTCTGTCATGCTTCTAATATATTCCTGTTCATTGAGAAAAGATTTAGAATATGAAAAGAGAAACAGCTTGTGTGAAACAAATTTGTTTCTTTTTTTATGAAAAAGAATATACTGATAATCTTCACAAACATATTAAACTTTGTAAAGCCACTGAATTTAGTTATATTAATACCTACAGTGACACAAGCTCAATTTTACATATCCTTCTCGTTAACCATATATATAATTTGCTGTATTTCCCATTCTCTCAAAGCAGCATAATCTTTCCAAACCAAGAAAAGAACACCTTCCTGTGTTCATAATAAGATATAAACAATTTCCCAGAAAATACAAGTTGCAGTTCATAAAATAGCAAAAGAAGCATATGGACATTCAGTATCGTTATCAGACTTCTGGTGCTTGTCACTTTAGTAGGCCAATCTCTCTGCCATCCTTACTCCTCTGCCAGCCCTCCCTTCCCATCCCACCTCGCAGTAACAACTTTGAAAGATGTATTTTGTCCAGTCTACTATGTTTAGATGAAATGTCCCTTATCATTTTAACAGAACTGCCTGTTCCCATGCATTTTGAAATTGAGCATAAAGTTTCCTTCCTGGAATTTAAAACCTTCACAGGTTAAACTCTTAATAGACCATGTATCTCCTCATCTTTGTGCAACTCCCTCCTCAGATTCTGTACTCCAACTCCTGTCTGTTCCCTCATGAAGTATAACACTGTGGGTGGACAGGCTTCTTCACAGTTCCTGCCATCTGGAACTAACTTCTGCCTCTCAGTTGCATTTAATCAGTGGAGTCTCCACTTGAAAACAGCCCCCGTTTTCAAAATACATTTATTGTACACTCCGTTGCCAGAATGTCCTGATTTTTGTTAACAGCTATTTTTGTCTATTACTTTTGGTGTTATAATAGTTTATTGAAAGCCTTAAAATATATTGCAGCATAGTTTCTATGTATATTTCACTAGCAACAGGACTGAATTGTGTACAAATCATGTCACACATTGCTTATTCTTATGCTTTCTGTGACATCTAGTTCCAAACAAATTAATCTTTCAATGCTTGTTTTGAGATCCCTACCTAAGATTATCTGTCACTCGGTAATTCTTTTCTCTATTTCTTCTGTTTGCAACTGAAACAAAGACATTGACTCAACAGTTGGAATCCAATATAGCTGTTAAGCAGGTATTCTTTATTAGCAGTGCTGGGGTCGCCCTGGGGATTCTTCACCATAAGGGCTCCCAAGACCTAGCAAGGGACAATAGTTTACATACACAAAATTATACATATTCATTAGATTTCCTGGAAAGGGGTGTCTTATGAGAATGAGTTCCCAGAATTCATTTACATAGTCTAAGCATGAGTAGTAAAAATAGAGTGAGGGTCTTCAGTGGTCTAGGGAAGAGGTAAGTGGTCTTCTTCATGGTGTCTGTTCTTTCCAGAGCATTCACTATGAGGTGAAGTCCTGGTGTCTTCTTCCTTAATCGGTGAGATCATCCTTCCTAGATGGTCTATCTGTGTTCTTCTGTTTGAGTTCCCCTTATGTTAGCTTGGCCAAGTGCCCATTGAAGGCTTTGAGTCTGCTATCAGTGAGTTATATAGGGAGCTTCTGACTTTGGTCTAGACAATGAGGCCTAGGGAAAACAATTGAGGAGTCCTTGGGAACAAACACAAGAAGAACTTTCATGTGTCACAGTTTAGTCCTAATCAGGAATTCATTGGTTTGAGCCCTTTCACCACTATATTATCTGTGGATTTAGTTCAGAATTTTATGACTGAAGGAACATATATAACTGCATCTGTTCATACTTCTACTCTCTTTATGTTTAATGTCCAATATCTGTAGTTGTATGTCTGGTTTTATAGATTTTTGGTAAAAACTAGTTACGATCTTACTAAACTTGATGTTGTGTCTTTCATGATTTCTTAAAGTAGATAGTCACCTTCAACTCATTACATATTTTGCTTAAATGTTCCAGGCCAAATTCTACTAGTGTGGCACTGGCAACGTACAATCCTACCAAAAGCTTTGTAATTATATTCATACTTCTGTGCACTGGAGCTTTATGTTTTCTTAGGTTGTCCCTCAAGCCACATGTGATCACAAGCAGTTGAGTAACAGAGCTGTTTCTTGGAAACTAATAGCTTTCAGATGGAATAAAGTACTCCTACCTTATTTAGAGCACCCTGAATATAAATGTATATACAATACTGCTCAACCCCAAATGACTAAGCTAAGAAATCCAGAAACAGTATTTATTAAAGTTAGTCAGAATGATTCGGTAATACTGTTTACATACATAAGTGTTTTTTCTTTAATTTAATTTTTCTTTTGCATGGATAGACTATTTTATGGGGCTGATGTGCAAGAGATTATATATGCAAATTTTATTTCCACTAGCTTTAAGCTATGCATGTTTTATATTTAAACTGGGTGTGTATGTTCCAAGTTCCTCTAAATTTGAACAAGAACAAATAACTCGCTCAGTTTATATCTCTAATCCTGAATGCTTCATATGCAAGCACCAAAAAATCTGCTAGGTCCTTTGTTTAAGTCAAACATGATTACACAGTGGCCTGCACTAATAGCTGTCTAATACAGTTCTCCAGAAAGGTTCTGTGTTCCCTTTCATGAATCATTAAGTCAGCCATAGTCAGCATGCTTTCAACAGCAGTGAATGCTGAGATTCTGTCTGAAGACATTTTAGCATGGTGCAGGCTCAGGCTGTTAGATGACTAATAGCAGCATGTTCATATGCAAAATACTCTCTTTGCTAATTTGAAGGGAACGCAAAAAAACCCCACTAGTTATTGTTTTGTAAGGAAACATGAGAAAGTGTTTATGATGGCTGCTCTGCTTAAGCTTTTTTAATGCTTTTGATATATGGAGTGCTCTAACAATTCACCTGATCTTCCTCTCTGCTTCAAATAAGAGGGGAATTGTTGTTTGGGGTTTTTTTGGTTTTTGTTTTTGTTTTTTTTTTTTTCCATAACAGCTGAGACAATTTAAAACTAAATATTTTCGAGAGCTTAGAAACTGGAATGGAGACTGATTTCCATCAACAACAGGCATAAGTATCATCTAATCTCCTTCTGAGTCTTTCCTCCCTTGTTCCATACATATATAACACAGTTTCCTTGGACAAACTCATTTTCAATAGCTTATGCCAACAAAATTGACAAGCTGAGATATTTGATTCTTCTGTTTCAAGATTAAATATCTCCTGTAGGAGGTACTAAATCACTAAGCTAAATTTTTTTTGCAGCTCTGCCCACAAAGATCTGAAAGCACATTTTACTGGTATTGTAAAAAAAACCTTTCACTTAATGAAAAGTTTGTATTTCTTTGTTACTCTCTGAGACACAGCTGATAGCAAAATTGTTGCATATTTCATGCAGCAAAATTAAATTATTTGCAGGTGAGGAGCTATTCTGAGTTATTCACTATGAACTAGTTTACAGTTTTATCACTAAAATGAGATAAAAGAACTTATCAACACCAATTTGATGTAGATAAGCAGACACTCCTTTATTAACATCTGGGTGTGCAGGGGAGTTGTCTCACTAACACACACCTAACTCCTGTAGCATGCTGCTTATATTGGATACAGTAATAAATATTAATCAAGTTCTCATACATAAACATGATAACTCCTGTAACTCGTCTTCATATTCCCACCTCTTTCCAGTCATGGTGCACTTCAGTCCTGAAATGAGTCGGGGGGGGGCTGCTTTTGTGACCACCACAGACTACTGACTCGAAAGACCCCCCAGTGCCCCTGACTCAAGGGCTTTGGCTCACGTTGCAATTTTTACATGCTTCGAGGCTCTTTCACAATACAACTTTTAAAACACCTGGTCTACAGGGCTATAAATCATCCTCACCAAACAGTCTAACAATGGTACCTCGTCTAGCAGGTAGTAACCATACTGGTTGTATGGTTACTTTAAACTAAATACAACAGCTCTATGACTACTAAAAACATTACACCGCTATCTTTATAAAAACTGGTATTTCTATAAGATTGCATTCAATTGATTAGTCCTAATCATTCCTTATCAAAATCACCAAAAATCATCAACTCAAATTAATAACAGATCAGTAACAATCAGTAACAGTTTAGCTGTGATCTGTTATGAACTCAGTGGGGATGTGAGTTGAGAAGGATTACAGCATGCAGTATGGATGGCCTTACAGCAAAGGAAGCATGGGGGAGGGGACAGCAGAGTCTTCTGTGCTGTAATAGTGACTGAGGTATGCTCATGCCTGAGGACATCACCCCTTTGGTATGCTGCTTGCAGTCAATCTATTGTTTTGGGGTTTTTTTTAATGAAAAAAGCATGTAGTTTCAATTAAAGGAGTATCCTCTGAGTCTTGCCTAGCAAGTGGTATACATGCCATTGGCCTATTTTGATTCTTGTTACAACATAAGGGTATTTTATTTAATGATTGGTGTAAAATAGTTACAGATTAGGTGACCTATTTTAGATTTGCTTTGTAGGAGAGTACTCTGGATTTTAAATCCCCAGAGAACTCAGCACCATTTTTAACAGAGGACAATGTTACTAAAAAATAGCACTAAACTAATGAAGAGTTTGTCTTACCTGCTTGCTGTCAAGCAATAAACTGTTGATATCTTTACATTCTGCTAATATTCATAATAGCAAGTGGACAGACAGGAGTAAAACCACTGTTACACAAATGGCTGCTCAGAAAGAAAATTCACACACATGAAGTGTTTCCTAAGGTCCAACCTAGCTGCCCTGGAAATCAATGCTGAACCTCCACTGGCCACAGTTCCATGAGGCTGTATATCACCTTCCCTGCAGTATTACTTGTAAAGTCCATTTGGATCAGAGTGCCTTTGCACTGGCAAGAGTACAAGCCCACAGGAAAAGAAAAAACTGTGTGTCTACATATACATATATGGAACACGAGGTTTATAAATGAAAAATCTTGCTATAGGATTCCAGTATGTACCAGCTCATTAGAAAGAGGTGTTGTACTTCACAGCACATTAAATTCTTTAGTCAAGTATGGAATAAGTCATTAACAATTTATCTAGGTAGTGTGAACCGTTTGGATCAGGCCCAGGAGTTATTAACATCTTTTAAGTGGATCAGTTTACTGGGAAGAAGGGCTAAAGCCTCTCCTTCTTGAATAAATGAATAGTAAATGAGCACAGGGACAAATTTTCATCTAAAGACCAAAGATTGGTCTGTATTGCAAAGAAATTACACACCCTCCTGGCCTGGTCTTCCTTCTGCAAGTACAGCCCAAAGTTGTAAGTTTTGGGAAAAAACAGCTAAGAATCTTTGAAACACCTGACAGTTTCATATGAGGTAAAAGAAAACTCTGAGCCAACAATTTATGTAATTTCCCTTTCTGATCACACATTTTAAGAACACTGCAATCATATTGTCTGTTTCGGGTATTTAAACACGTTTTATACTAATAACATCTTGAGGACAACTGAAAATTACATTTTCTTTCACAAGCTGGCCATCCCCTTTTCACTGCTCTCAAGGATATTTGCAGGCATGACCTTATTTTGCTACCATTACAGTTTAAGGGATAGTAATGTCAGTGATGAAGCAGCATTTTCCAGTAACCTGTATTAACATACTACCTGGTATGTATAAGTAAGATTATGGGAGTCATGTAATACTATATTAATTCCAAACAGATGCTAGCCTAGCTAACCTAGCAAACTGAGATATAAAGACTTCCTTGGGAAATTTCCCCAGGCCTTTGCTATACTTATGTCCTTTACACCTAACCTAATCCTTAATTGAATGTAAATATTTCTGACATTTAAAATCAGTATTTCTTATCATGTCCACCATAAAGTGGGGAGAATAATTTCTTCCCTGCTTCTCCTTAGGTTAAAGAACTGCAGTTTATTAAAGAATTTCTCATACAGCCTTTTTTTCAGTATCTCTGATAATTTTTTCCACTTTTCATGAAGCATTTTCCAAGTGGCCAAATTTTTCTTTAAGTGTAGTTGCTAAATACGGACACAACACGCTAACCAGGCTTTAGCAGCACTGAATAAAGGACAAGAATAATGTCATATGTCCTTTCACAGCAGACATCAAGACAGAAAAAAACCTCATACCCTGTCTTACAGATGGGGAACAGAGGCCCACAGAGATCAACAGTGTGGTCTGGGCAAGGCACAAAGGATGTGAAAATCAGGAAATCAGCGCAGGCTCTTGTGTCCCAATTAAATGCTTAAATCACAGACCATTCTTTTTCTCAAAGATTTCTTAATCTTTACTTCTTAGTAAGGAAATTCTTGATATTAAAACTGAGTTGACTGGAAGATGAGTCCCATATCTGCAGTAATCTTTGTCAATCCACAGTTGGGATTTATTCTTCAATGGATTAAAAAAATACTTTCTGAACTTCTTTATGAAAATAAAAGTGTACAAAGGAACACTGTATGTCTGACACATTTTACAGTTTCATGGCTAGGGTACTGGCCTAAGATGTCAGGCTTAACTCTCTGCTTCAAAATTTTTCATGCTGGAAAATTTCAAATTAAGCATAGCAATGGTTTGAGCTCAGGTCTACCATGTCATAGGCCAGCTATAAAGAAAGCCTCCTCAAAAAACATTTACCCTGAACAGATATATTTCAGCTCAAGAAAACAGGACATTTCACCAAAATTTATGTCACCATCAACCAAAACTGTGAACAGAAACTACGACAGTATGTTAAAGAAAAAGGCTGAGATCTGGATGGATAGAATCCATGGAGCTACATGGACTGATCTGAGAATAAGGATGGGATAAAAACCCCCATACACCTATTTCCTTTATGTGGAAGTAAGCACTCCTTTATTGTTAATTTGTATTTCTTCTACTGGTGTCCTCATCACTGTATAGAGAAGTTAAGGGAATATTGCAACACTAGATATTTGAGTACAACAGGTGTAATTTTAAGGTCCTTTCTTTTCGGGTATGGGAAGCAGCAAAACATGGACTGGCTGATGCTAAAAAGTCATCTGTCTTAAAAGATGACTTTGAATATCTCCAGACAGGGAGACTCCACTACCTGCCTTGGAAGCCTGTGCCAGTGCTTGGCCATCCTCACAGTGGAAAAGTATTTCCTGATGTTCAGAGGGAGCCTTCTCTGTTCGGACGGCTCATGCTTATTGCATTTTGTCCTGTCACTGGGCATCACTGAAAAGAACCTGGAGCCATCTCCTCTACACTCTCTGTTCAGATATTTGTACACACTGATGAGGTCCCCCTGAGTCTTCTTTTCTCCAGGCTGAGTAGTCCCAGTTCTCTCAGCCTTTCCTCTTAGGAGAGACACTCTAACCTCTTAATCATTGTGGCTCTTCACTGGGCCCCAATATGTCCATGTCTCTTTTGTACTGGGGAGCACAGAGCTGAATACCACGGTACTCATGTGATCATAATGCAGGAATTTCAGACAGCTTTATATGTTACAGAGGCTTGGACTCAGCAAGTATATGAAATGAAACAATATTAAAAATTTCAGTATCACCAACGTTCTCAGACAAACAAGTTTTCTCTTACATGTGGGACAAACCCAGCATTATACAAGTTACTGTTTGGTTTTGTCCACTTGAATTACTGTTTTTATTCAATCAGGTAACGAAATTGGGAATCTTATTGGGTGTAGAGGAGGCAAAAGCTTCCGTAAATGCCTCTATGACAACACTGCCTTTAACAGTGGGAACAGATTAAGTCCAAAGGAGATATATTTGGATCTCTATCACAGCATAACAATAATTGAACAGAAAAAAACCCATATATAGTGATAACTGAAGGCTACTGACAGATCACTTTCTTTCTCTTTCCACAAAAGAAAAGAAAACATGAAGGAAAGTATCACTAGAATTTACATACGTAATTTTAAAAAAAATTAATGTGCTTTAAATGGCATGAATCTTTTGAGTGAAATGAGGTGAGTTACAGTTAAGGAAAATAAACTTGCGAAAGCACTACCAGTGGAGGAGATATTCTGTCTTAAAAGCACTGGCCATTCCTATTACCTCAGAAAATTAGATAAGCACGTCTCATCTATTTAACCAAGATAGAAATAGCACAGAGAGATTCAGGGTTCAACTCCTTGATGGCCTAGAAAAAAGAAGACATCTGTCTTCCATTTGCCAAGTGTTCTTAGATATTGCCTTTGTCCAACAGAGCTACAGGATACAATTTACTCTCCCCTTTAAAAAGCAGTATGTATAGTGACTGAGAGAACTGTAAACAAAAAGAACAAATCCTCCTCAGCTACTCTGACTGTCCAGCTCATTTCCTGACAGCCTGTAGCCTGTAAGAGGAGACTGAAGAACTCACAAAAGAGCAAAGGAAGCACAGAGTAGTCTTTCTCCTCACATATCCTTCTCTCTTATGGGACTCACTGGCTTAAGAACCTCTTGAGCAGACATCCAGATGATGGTGTTTAAAGGAGCTTTCCTCTATAAATCTGTCTCATCTGTTCCTGAACCCATTTACACTGCTGACGGTCACAACACTCTACAGCACTAAGTTCCATAGTTTATGCATTAAGTGATAAAGTATTTCCACTGAGTGTTTTAAACTTCATGATTGATTGGGTGACCCTTAGCTTTTGTATTATAAGAAATAGTGAATAATCACTTCTTATTCACCTTCTCCAAACTATTCAAGATTTTATAGACCCCTGTCATCCAACTTGTTGCCTCCTATTGAGACTGAAGTCTCCTAGTCCAATGTGTCCCCGCATACAAATGCTGTTCCATGCATCTGCTCATCTGTTCTGGTCTTGTTTGTTTGCTTGTCTGTTTCTTTCTTTTTGTTTCTTTTTTCTACTTTGTAGCCTTATCATAACTTTCTGATTCTGAAATGAGGGTTACCAGAGTCACATTAAGTATTCAGGATATATTTATTGTACATAGTAATGGTTTCCACTTTCTTCTCTGTTCTTTTCCTAATAATTCCTGTTTTCTTTCTTGACTGCTGCTTGGCAGTGAACAGAGCATTTCTAGAGAAATATCCTCAGAGGCATAATATTCTTTTCCAGAATGATAATAGAAGGAGCTAAAGCAGGCAGCAAATGCTGAGACTAGGGCTCTTTGAGCACTGGTAGGTGACAGTCTTTCATAACTAGTAGCAGCTCTGAATGATAAGGAGTCTAATGATTGGGCTTGGGGCATAATCAAGAACCTTTTCACATGCATTTCAGCACTCAGCAGACTGAGCCTATCTGAGGACACACAGTCCCACCATAGTCTGTAAGGAGCACTGTGCAACCTGTGCACTGTGCACCCTCAGGCTTCCTCAGATACCCACTGAGGGCGAGAGTCCTTCTGCTGTGGGTGTATTTCCTCTGAACCTGAGTTTATCTCCACAGTGCTGGGAGCAGGAACAAAAGGTGAAGATGACCTCTTGCTCTTCCTGCAGCTTATCAGGCTGTTCTCAGGTATGTTAGGTCAAAGCTACAGACAGCACTTCATCTGCTTCCTAAAGATGAATCATGAACAATTTTATGCATCTAATTCAGACCTGGAATAAGCAGCTGCTTCCTTCACTGAAATGTGTCTGCATAGGTTAAACTTGTCCCTGTGGAATACAGTTTATCTTGGAATAATATTTTCAACTTCTGCAAGGAATTACAATGTGATTTTGGTTATAATCTTTGAAAGGAAAATATTTTTCCCAAATAACACTTACCTAGAGACAGAATATATCTTCTCAGTTAAGTGGACAGATATATATGTTTCTTCAGGCTTGTTGCAAAACAATGAAAAATTGAACTACTAAAACAAGGGACTTCCTATTGCCAACCAACAATGCTGCTCAGACCTGTGACAGGTCTACAGACCTGTCAAACAGGTTGTAGTAGGAGCTTTAAAATTGTTGCCAGGATATGCAGTGGAGTTGTTTCGTAAATTGTGGCAGATACACCTTTGCCACACTGTGAAAACTGAAAAAAAAATCTGTAACATTAAGACTACCATCAAAAGCTTCTCCAAAGAGGCCCATCAGATGCGTTACACAGAGGTCCAAGAAGAGACAAAAGATGGAGTAAATAGTGGATCAACTTGTATTGCAGAAAGGCATCTCTCTAGATATACAATAACAGTTTCTTACTCTGTTCCTAGAAACCTCCAAAAATCTCTGTTTCTAAAAATTTTATCCATATCTCACATCTAGAAATATCCAGTCAGAACAGTTTTCTGTTGAAAATGCATTTTCTGTAAAAATCTAAATGATATGAGGGAATATTTTGAACCTGCAGAAAATGTTTAATTTGCCATTTAGAAAATAGAAAGAAAAACTTTATTATACTTTATTTAAGTATAATACTTTATTGATGGGTTATTAGGAAAATAGTCTCATAGCCGAAGTGCCTTTATTTGTTCCCCAGATGGTTATCAGTTGATTGTTGCTGGATTGTCTCCATTCATTCACTGAAGTGGTCAGTTAATAAAGTCACTAGCACAACTGCTCCTCTGAGTCACTGTGGTGACTTGGCCCACCCTGCAGCTCTGCCGAGCTGAGACTCTTCCACCGGCACGCAGGCTCTCGGGGAGTTCAAAAGATTCACCGCCTCTGTGTGTGACCAGACACAGGGTTCACTAAGTTATAACTCTGGGCCATACAGCTACCTGCATTGCTTGTACATTGATCTCACAAACTCTGAGATCATGCCAACAAAACTGCTGCAGACCTGGGTTTAGCAACAAGCCTCAAACATTTAGATAGCTACAAAATATATAAAAAAAAAAAAAAAACCCAAACCAAAACAGAGAAAGAAAAGAGAAGTATAATTATTTAAAAATAGAAGAACAGAACCCTAAGTGCTGAGACTTTCATCTGGCATATCTGTCATCCAAACTAAATTGTGTTCCTAATGTATGAGAGGAAAATAGAAAATTGCCACGTACACATAGTCACATAATAAGCAAATGTTAATTGTTGTGCTTTGTTTGTGATAGCTCCTGGGAGATTTGCAATGAGCAAGGCTTTTCTGTATGGGCAATTCCACAGCATATGCTAGCCCATCTAGGAAGAGTCAGTGTGTCAAAGTACTTTCTACCATCTGCTAGGAAAATTGAAATATTGAAAGAGTTCTCTCTTTACCTCAGTAGAGTTATGTATGTAACAGTGACTTCAGTCCTGTCTTTTTTGAGCCACAAGGCTAAATGCCATGTTTTTAACGCTTTGTGAAGTTCTCTACTGTGAGTCTTTTATAGAGAAAAATACCTAAATGCATGCATTGATACACAGTAATACGTATGTATATACACAAATACAAGAAAATACACTGTATAATTTCCTGTGGGTAAACTACATTGGTAAAAAGGTATAGAAGAAACACCCATCCCCTCCCAATTCTTCTGACAAAGTCAACTTTCCAATTCTTTTGTTTGTATTCACATTTGCACTGTGTGGTTCAAGGGCAGTAATTGTTCTTTACTGACAGGGATTCATCAATCACCTTAGCTTTTAGGCTGCCTACCTCCTCCTCAGCCACCAAAGACAGACACTTCAGTTCTCAGCTGTGTCTGTCCAGTTGTTTTTCTTGTCTGTCCAGTTGTTTTTCTGGTTTAAAATGCATTTTTGACTTCAGGTATTGATTTAAGGGTCCCATAGCTGCTTCTTGCTACCCTTGGTGACAATGGCTCACCTATTAACTGAGGATGATGGAAACCAATGGTATTCTGGGTATTCTCTGTTATTGAGAAGATATCTAGCAGAACATGGGATGATTACTGGTGGATCTGCAAAAATACATAGTGTCCTAATGGAAGAGTTTCAAGGTTCAAATCTAAGATAATAAAAAAAGCCCCTTGCAGTTAGAAGCATGGCAAAAGATTTCCTTCTGACAATTTACGTCTCCTTTGACCATTGTAATATGTTGCACTAATGTACTTTAATGAGACTTGGCTAGGGTTCCCGTCTCAAGAAGGCTGTGTTATGGTAATGTTCACAGAGAGACACAGAATCTCAGTCAAGGAGGAGTTCAGTATGCTAACCCTAAATCAAACATAAGGGACATTCTTATCATGCAGAACAAGATTTCTGCATGACAAGATGAACTGTCTTGTCATGTAGAAATCATCTTTATGGAGATGCTGGATCTATGCTCAAAGAGTCCAGCATGACACTTAGCTCCTCTGTTTAGTTTTGGTGCAGGATTTAGATGCTGCAATGCTGAAGCCTGAAGCTCTTAGTTTTAGATATCCATCCCCAAGAATGGAATCTAAAATTCACAGCTGGGTTCCCAGAACACAACAGAGCCGATAAACAACACATCCATAGAGTAAAAAAAAAACCTGTACACTGAAGAGGAAGCCTTCATTATTTCCTTGGGCTGAGTCTGAGTGAAGTGCATGTGTCCAAACTCTTCTCTCTCTAAAGCTTAAAAAATTAGGGCTACATCTACCTGAGCTGGAGTTGTCCAGTAGCTATAAGCTTACGTCTCTTTAAGTGTCTGCCATGGAAGGTGGTGGTGCCATCCACCTTTCATTTAATGACCTCATGCCTGCACCTCACCCTTTTCAACCAGAAGGCAGGAAACCCTGTATCTTCTATCAGTAATGATATTCCTAATTCCTTTTAGGTGTGTAAGTCCTTTCTCAAATTTATCTTGGGTCCTCTGAAAATATGAAGGCAAAACAACCAAAAAGGAAGGAAAAGGGAAGACAGCTATGGTAATAACAGGTTTGCCATTAACTGCAGAGAATAAGCTCCTGTGTGTTTGGTTTGTGTACAGATTTCTCTTGTCAACTACATGAAGAGCTCTATAAAATCTTAGAAAAGTAAACATTTAACTGTATTTCTCAACTTTAGTGCATAAGAAAAGGGACACACAAACACACCCATAATCAAGCTCTTGTTTTGAAAGAGCAGATGAGAAAATAAATGCAAATTCTCAACACAAAAGGAATTTTTACAGCTGATACAAATGCTGGACAAATAGGATTGTTAACAGAAGTGCTGACACTGCTCTAATGATACAGTAATGCTAGTAGAAAGCTTTTATGAAAGAAAATAAAATGTCTAAACCTGAAGAAAATTGTAGAAATAAGTTGTACATTTAATTTCTTGATGGAGCTGATGTACCTGCAAAACAATATTAATAGTCACATCACAAAAATAAACAAATCTAAATGATGCTAAGAATGACTGACATACAAACACAGAAAAACATGCCTTCTTCCATTGCTTACTGTTACAAGGATTGATAGGCAAATAAAATGAATTCTGACGGACTGGTAAAGGGCTGCATAAAGATTTATAATATTCAGTAAATAGTTTGTCATTGGTATTTGAAAGTAAAATTGACAGGATATGAGACCTTATTTACTTCCAAGAAAGAACAATTATTTTATGTACATAAAAAGTGGCTGATTTTAACATTAAATGACATTTTGAAGCTGATTCAATTACTATATCTGAATTATGGCCAAGAAAAATATGCCTATGGGCATCTCACTTGCTGTTTCAACTTAGAGGAGAAAAGTAATTAAAAATAGGCAAGGACATCCTCACCAACCTGAGATGAACAAGAAAGGAAGCATGATGTTAGAGGCCTTATATTTTTGTTATGGAAAGTACACAAATAAATGGGAAGAAAAAATATCCTCCTCTTTCTCTCTCCCTGAAATACAGAGTTTGTAATTTGTCTCCTTATGAAGGAGACTGCTCCTGAAATGAAGGATGATTTTGGTCTTTTGGAGATCGGTTACATTGCACGTGTTTATAGAAGCCACTGTGGAGTTGTAGACCACCCTACTGACATGAAAAGAGTAAAATTTCCACTAAGTATATACATTTTGACACATTTCATTTGCCTATGTAAAGCCAACATTAGCAGTTTTGAATGTGATCACATCACAGGGGCCAGTCCTATACTCACAAAATGGCCTGTTTTCATAGTCCCCTGGCTGGAGAAGTCAAACGGCCTACACATGAGCTACCAACCAGCATGTGCTCCTTAAAGTCTTTAAATACCCTTATGAAAGATGAATTGCTTAGAGTACCCCACAAGGACCTTTTAAAATTAGAGAAAGTTAAGATTTAGTACCTTGGCTTAGAAGTAGTATTTCTAAATATGAGACAACATCCAAAAGGCCAACAATGTGAATTATTACCTTATGTTTGTGATTTTGTGTTACTGATAAATGAGTGCATTTTTTAAACTATATTGATAAAAACATTGGCATTGACAGAGAAGCAAGCTATGGAAAACAGAATTAAACCCTACACAATTTATTTATATTGCTCTGTAGATGGACCATGGCCCAGATAATTTTTGCCATAATCTCACTCCAAGCAGTTATTATGATAAGTCTGATTTAATGGATTTTTTTTTTTTTTTTTTTTTTCTTTTTGCTCAGCAGATGAGGCAAATCATCCAGCAAAACACTGCCTAAGCTCAAATTCAAAAGCTCTGTCAGCTCCTGGGACCCACCTTCACTACATGGGCTGGAGACTTGCCAGTATGCTCTCCCAGCTCTGTTTACCATTCACTGGTCCCAGCATGCCTGTACGGGCACACCATATGATACAGCATCCACAACATGAGAAGAGTGATGGAGGGGAAAAAGCTGCAAGCCCTTATCTGAAAAGGTACTTTCCTACCGCTCCATACAGTCTGTTCTCTTTCTGTTTGCAAAGACAGATAGAGATCATCTCATGGCAGTGATACTTACATTTAATAATGATACACATTACCCTGATCCTATAAATTCAGTGCTTGAAAAGGTTCAGCAAAATATGTTCTGAGAAAAATTAATCTGTCTGAATCGGGTCTGTTCTTTATGATGAACCATTTACATGCTTTGCATTTACACAGCCTTGTCTGTGCGATGTCTAGTCCAGTGCATTATCAGTGCAATATCAATATGGAAATATCCTACTTCAGATTAAAGTGCATTGCCAATATAGTTTGAAACAGGTGCTCTAGGAGTTCTGTTCCTAAGAGGGTGACCAGCAATCAAAATGAAATTAGATCTTTCAGTATTTTACAAAGGGTTTAAATAAAGATTTTACAGTTCAATCATGTAGTCCTTCCAAACACAAAAGTAACTTTAAGGATTTCAGCAATATTAGCAAACAGACATTTTATCCCAGGATGACTAGTAATAATGTTCAGCCACACAATAAAAAAGTTCTGTACCCAGAGTGTTAGCCATTTTATTTTCCCAGAATGAAGTGAGTTGCAATTCTATGTATATGACTGAAATCTTCAGTGTTATTTTAGAATAAAAAACATTTTAGAAATCACTCTAAAAATTCAGAAAAACCATTTGCAACCAAAAAGCTTTCTCCTTCCAAATACAATGGGAGCTCAGAAAGAGTTACTCTACTCAGTCACATTTCTAGAGACAGTATGTGCACATTCTACCTCTTGGCCAAATATGTAATTACTACATCTCTGTGAATAACATCGTGTTCAAACAAACTTGAGATGATATAAGAAGTATTAAAATTGAAAATACAGTTCAAACATAGTGGTATATGACTGTTTGGTTTACAAAGGGAAGACTGTACACAAAAGTTATGATCCCCTTAGTGAAGATGCAGTTCTCAGTCACGAGGATTAGCTACTGTCTCAATTTTCTGTGCTGCGATGATTTTCTTGTATCTTTCAGTGTTCATGCTACACCAAGTTGGTTCACATTTTGAGTCTCTTGAAGATGAAAGGCACAAAAAATTAATATTATAACTAAAAAATCACTTCCATTTGTAGATGTTCTCTTACTCTCAGCACAGAGGCCAAGAGGTACTCCCACTGTTCCTTCTCCCCATAATCTTTTGATGGTCAGTACCAAATATAACTTCTTGACTTGAAACAATAACTATCCAAATGATTTCTCATTAGACTAACATATCAAAGGTCAAACTACAATATGAACAGGGAATTTTTTCTTTCCTTAGTATTCGTTCAGTGCAACTAATCCTAAACCCTGAACCCTTTTCAGGAATGGCAAAATACTGTGCAAAGAGATAGCAACATATAAATGTACTAAAGCTTTTGGCAATAGATAAAGCTGCTTTTCTCCTTCATGTGCATCAAAACCACAATGTGTCAGATTCGAGAAGAAGCATGACTACAGTCTACTGCATAAATAAGGGAGAATCTAACCCAGAAACTCTGCAGTATCTTGGAAATCTGTATGAGGCTGCTTCGAGATCCAAAAATTAATGGCTTCTAACAACAGGAAAAACCTGTGTTCTGGAAGGAGTATGTAGGCTTAGCAGCTTGCTGACCTGGCAAGCAAGCACTTTCATGAAGACAAATTTCCAGACCCTCATAGCTGAGATTAGCATTATTCAATGAACAGATGTGAATTTCAAGTTCAGAAACATTCCATATATAGCCTGATCATGGGTAATTGAAATTAGGACTGCCAGCTATAGCTTTCACTGTTCTCCCATTTCTCAGTAACTTAATTTGACTGGAACTACCAGCCATCACAGCTGAACTCCAGCTTTATTTTAGTTGGGTCTGACAGCCACAGCCCTCTGGAAGTATTTGCAGCATCTAAGGATCATTTTGGCACATCAGCAAATGAGGCATATCCCTTTCTTATGACATACTCTGACACCAGCACCTGAAGCTGAAACTGGAGTACTGGGGCAGCCACATGGTTATATTCTTTTCACATTGCCAGCATTGTCAGAGCAGTGTGGAGAATTTGGAAGAGGTGAGGAAAGGGACACAAGCCAAGAAGGCTGTGATATTTAAATAGCTGAGCATCCAGCCCAAAATTTGCAGAAAATGCAGTGATGCTCCATTCAAATTCATCATTCGTTGCAGCCCTTCCACTGTGAAACCCTTTATTCTTTTTCTGTGACTGGGAAGTGAGACACTGGGGGGTATATGAAATTGAAATTACTTATGTACTTGTCTTTTGGGAATCCTCTAGTTGATTAAGGCTCTTTGAACAGGATAAGACAATTTGAACTGGATCCTGAGATACTGTTTCATCAACAGAGCAGGGAATCTGGCTCTCCTTAGTTGCAAGTAATGCATTGCTATAAACATGAAGGCAATTTTACTGGTTCAACCTTGCAATGGATCAGTCACAGCTTCAGCATTATAGGTTATGGCCTCCAGTCTGTATTCTTCTATGTATATCTATCCCAAAGGTTAAAAGGCAGCTGTTCCTCGTTACAGTGCTACTGACAGTTAAACTTCTGCTATTGATTGTGCTTAAGACAATGCTTGAACTTAAGGTAAGGCATGTGTGCAGCAAAGATTACAAATTTAAGGCAAATGTCTTCCAAAACACTACTCAGTCAGGTTATCAGTCCTAAACTGCCTTTCTGTACAACATGTAAACAACACAATATTGGTGAATCTGCCAAGTGACACTGTAAAATCTAGTCATAGAGCAAGTTCTTGCTCAGTGCCTATATCCTAACAGCTCATCAGAGATTGTATTTGCCAGGCTGTAGGCACAGTACACATTATTTGCTTTGGCAGACTTTTCATTGAAGAAATATGGCTTGCTTGTTAATAAATAAGGTATCTGCTGTATTCTGTTGATATCTTATTGATATATAGCACTAAGTTGCTTTAGATACAGATGACACTATCAATTTCTAAACAAATAAATATGCTGAACAGCTGCTTTAAGATTAAATTTTAGTCAAAAGCAGTTTATTTAGTTCTCTTTTTAAGTGATAGTTAAACCTTACTTAGGCTCTACAAAGGAGATGTCTGGAGCCTGGTATTCTCTTGGGCATCATCCAACAAATGAACAGCAGCTTCTTATGCTCTCTTCTTGCCCATTTCTTCTCAGATGCCTGTGACCTCCTCTGCCATTTGTGAGGATTCTCATTTTGGGATTACTTTTCCCTCTGTGTTTAAGCTCCTCTAGTACCTGTGAGAAACTTGTCTCTGTCTACTGTTGACCCTGCAGGCACCTGATGACTAGTCACTGCATCTCCAGCAACAGGTGAAACAGAAGCATTGATCTATGCTGGGCATGATGTACTCATGGGCATGGTTCCACTGTTATTGAATTCACTAGCAAAATTCCTGATTACCTCTGGGCAGAGGATCTGGTCCCACATTACAGTAGAATTTCTGTGAAACTCCTCTCATTCTGTTTCACTCACTTCAAAAGCTTTTTCTCCTCACTCTTTGCCAAATTACCTCTTCTTTTTGTTTTCCTTTTTTGTTTGTTTGGGGTTTTTTTTCATTAAGCTGAGCTGTGTAAAGCAATGCAATAGCCACCTCTAAACTGTGATCTCACTTATATACATTCAGTGCCCTTGCTCAGTGGAATTGCACTGTATTTTGCAATTTTTCTCCCTTTACACCGCTCAGAAACTGTACTTCACCATTTTTCAAAGTTCTTTTCTTACACTTCTTCAAGCTCTCCTCTCCCTCACCTACAATTCCTCCTTAAAAGCACAGGCTGCTTCTAGTGGAAAGTGTATATCTTTAATTAACTTCCATATTAATTTATCTTCTGAGTAGCTTCCTCCTTCCTTTCCAGCTGCACTACTTTAAAGAGCAGTAATTGTTAAACATCCATCACATACAAAGTGAACTGTTAACGAGAACATAGTGGCCAAAGCCTGTCATTTCCTCTATTTCTTATTTTGGTACACAGAAGTTCAAGCAAAGGAACAAATCCATTATGCTAAGATAAGCAAACAGAAAGAGAAATTTCTCTCCTTCATGGTTTCAGTGGTCAAGGCAGAAATACTTTCAGACTGGGGTGGGCAGGGCAGGACCTCACCAGCCAGGACGTGTCCCACCACTTCCTGCCCTGTCTGCCCCAGGAAGCCCCCACTTCTCCTTGGACATCTGGCCCATGCTGTGCTCTGACAACATGCAAGCTGACATTTTGGCTTGTTCTTTCTTCAGTTTCAAGTATAACACTATAAATTAATTCATCCAGTTAGATAAATTGTCCATCAGACACTTTTACATCAAGGATACAAAAGCAAAGTCAACAAAGACATTTCACAGGGCAAAGTATGTCACTGGGAGAACTGAACTTTCCCAACATCCCTTCCTTTTGTCTCTCTTCTGTCTTTTCATTGGATTTTGCTGTTGAAAAATCATCTTTATTCTAGATTACTATTGCCAGAGCAAAAAGAAAAGGTAATATGCTGCTTTCATTTTTTCAGATGCCATTAAGTTTTTTTCAGATGTATGATACCACTTATGTACACAGTACCCGACTGAGACAACTATCCTGACTGCTACTCAGTTGGTGATGGGGAACCAAAGATATTTTACTGATATGACTCAGACAGCAAAAGTTGGAGTCCACTCAAAGTCCAGTCAAAGAAGCATAAAGGACAAATGCCATTACAAGAACCATGGTAGAGTGTATCATTACAGTGAGATACAATGAACAAAGAGTCTTTCTGTGCAATAGGTCCATTGTTTAATCCATTACAGAGGATTTCTTATGTTTAAACCTTAACCTGATCATGATAATGGAAGCTTTACAGTATGGCAGGTAATGGCACAACTCAGGATTGCAGAGACTCAACATTGTCAGAGAGGTAGAGAAGTTTCTCATTCAGCTGTCTGATTTTAATCATGCAAGTGCAATCTTGCCTTGGCACACATCATATCACTGAACTAACTTGCTATGTAGCAGAAGCACAGCCATAAAAAATGCCTTCTCCAACTCCTAATTATTTTACTTAGTAGTCAAGAAATTACATTATGATCCTCACCATGCATCATAATGCAAAACCATAGCTGGTATTTATTAATTCTCAGTGCCTACTCAGTTTTCACAGAATCACAGGATCACAGAATCATCTAGGCTGGAAAAGACCTCGAAGATCATCCAGTCCAACCATTAACCTAACACTGACAGTTCCCAACTACACCATATCCCTCAGTCCTATGTCAACCCGACTCTTAAACACCTCCAGAGATAGGGACTCCACCACCTCCCTGGGCAGCACATTCCAACGCCCAACAACCCCTTCTGGAAAGAAATGCTGCCTAATAACCAGTCTAAACCTTCCCTGGTGCAGTTTGAGGCCATTCGTTCTTGTCCTGTTGCTTGTTACTTGGTTAAAGAGACTCATCCCCAGCTCTCTGCAACCTCCTTTCAGGGAGCTGTAGAGGGCGATGAGGTCTCCCCTCAGCCTCCTCTTCTCCAGACTAAACACCCCCAGTTCCCTCAGCCGCTCCTCGTATGACCTGTGCTCCAGACCCTGCACCAGCTTCGTTGCCCTTCTCTGGACACGCTCGAGTCATTCAATGTCCTTTGTGTAGTGAGGGGCCCAAAACTGAACACAGGAATCGAGGTGCGGCCTCACCAGTGCCGAGTCCAGGGGCAAGATCCCTTCCCTGTCCCTGCTGGCCACGCTATTGCTGACACAAGCCAGGATGCCATTGGCCTTCTTGGCCCCCTGGGCACACTGCTGGCTCCTGTTCAGCCGGCTGTCAATCAGCACCCCCAGGTCCCTCTCTGACTGGCAGCTCTCCAGCCACTCCTCCCCAAGCCTGTAGCGCTGCTGGGGGTTGTTGTGGCCCAAGGGCAGCCCCCGGCATTTGGCCTTATGGAAACTCCTCCAGTTGGCCTCAGCCCATGGCTCCAGCCTGTCCAGGTCTCTCTGCAGAGCCTCCCTACCCTCGAGCAGATCAACACTCCGACCCAACTTGGGGTCATCTGCAAACTCACTGAGTGTGCAGTCATTTTCACCAGGAGAATGTTGTGGGAAACAGTGTCAAAGGCCTTCCTAAAGTCAAGATAGACAACATCCACAGCCTTTCCCTCATCCAATAAGCAGGTTGCCCTGTTGTAGAAGGAGATCAGGTTTGTTGAGCAGGACCTACATTTCATAAACCCATGCTGACTAGGCCTGATCCACTGGTTGTCCATTATATGACTTGTAATGGCAGCCAAGATCACCTGCTCCGTGACCTTCCCTGGCACTGAGCTCAGACTGACAGGTCTATAGTTTCCTGGATCGTCCTTTCTGCCTTTCTTGTAGATGAGTGTCGCATTTGCCACCCTCCAGTCCAATGGGACCTCCCCAGTCAGCCATGACTTCAGGTAAATCATGGACAGCGGCTTGGCGAGCACATCTGCCAACTCCCTCAGCACCCTTGGGTGTAACCCATGCGGTCCCACAGACTTGTGTGCATCCAAGTGGTGCAGCAGGTCTCTGACCACCTCCTCTTCAACTGTGCTGACCTCATTCTGCTTCCCCTCCCCATCTCCCAGCTCATGAGGCTGGGTGTGCAGGGAACAGCCAGTTCCACTGCTACAGACTGAGGCAAAGTAGGCGTTGAGTACCTCAGCCTTTTCCTCATCCTTAGTTACCATGTTTCCCTCTGCATCCAGTAAGGGAGGGAGATTTTATCTAATCCTCCTTTTCCTGTTTACAAATTTATAGAAACTTTTTTTGTTATCCTTAACAGTTGCAGCCAAGTTGAGCTCTAGCTGTGCTTTGGCTCTCCTGATGTTCTCCCTGCATAACTTCATTATATCTTTATACTCTCCATGAGAGACCTGCCCCCTCTTCCAAAGGCAATAGATTCTCCTTTTGTCCTTGAGATCCAGCCAAAGGTCCCTGTTTAGCCAGGCCGGGCTCCTTCCCTGCTTGCCTGTTTTTCAGCACGCGGGAACAGCCTGCTCCTGTGCCTTTAAGACTTCTCTCCTGAAGTATGTCCAGCCTTCCTGGACTCCCATTTCCTTCAGGGCAGCCTCCCAAGGGATTTTGTCAATAATTTTTTTGAACAGGTCAAAGTTTGCCCTGCGGAAGTCTAAGGTGGCAGTTTTACTAACCCCTCTGTTTCTCCAAGGATTGCAAACTCAATCACCTCACGATCACTGCACCCTAGACAGCCTCCAACCTTTACCTCCCCCACAAGCTCTTCCCTGTTCACCAGAAGCAGCTCCAGGAGGGCTCCTTCCCTGGTCGGCTCACTCACCAGCTGCGTGAGGCAGTTATCCTCCACACACTCCAGGAACCTCCTGGACTGTTCCCTCTCTGCTGTGTTGTGTTCCCAGCAGATACCCAGGAGGTTAAAGTCCCCCACAAGAACAACGGCAAGTGACCGCAAGATTTCTCCCAACTTTATAGAGAGCTTCCTCCACCTCACTGCTTTGGTTGGGGGGTCTATAGCAAACTCCCACAGCAAGATCTGCTTTATTGGCCCTTAACCTAACCCAAACACTCTCAACCCCGTCATCACTGTACTTGATTTCTGAGCTGTTGTAGCATTCTCTAACATACAGGTCCACTCCACTGCCTCTCCTTCCCTGCCTATCCCTCCTGAGGAGCTTGTAGCCATCGACTGCAGCACTCCAGTTGTGTGAGGCATCCCATTACATTTCTGTGAGAGCTACTGTGTCATAGTTGTCGTGCTGCATCATGGCCTCAAGTTCCCCCTGGTTGTTGTTCATACTGCGTGCATTGGTATAGATGCACTTGAGTTCACAAATACAACACCCTTTTGTCAGTGTGGGCCCCATTCCCTACCAGACCCTTCTCAGGTGCTTCCATGGTTCCTAAACATCTTTTCCTTCTCTCAAATGGAATGGCAGAGGGAGAGCCCTCACCAGTCCACCATCCTTCAAGCTTTGGCATGCTTCCCTTGAGTTTATTCATAACAGGCCTAGTTACCTCCCTGTCCCCCCTCATATCTAGTTTAAAGCCCTGTCAATAAGCCCTGCTAACTCCTGCCCCAGAATCCTCTTCCCCCTCTGGGACAGCTGCATCCCACCTGTCTCATTTGTTGCCAGCAGACCAGGTAAAGCCTTATAAACCTTATTATGGTCAAAGAACCCAAAATTTCGACGGTTGCACCAGTCTCTGATCCACATGTTAATCAGATAGGTTTTCCGCCCTCTGTCAGTGTTTTTCCCTTCCACTTGAGGGATTGACGAAAACGTGACCTGAGCTCCTGAGCCTTTAATTAGCCACCCCAGTGCTTTGAAGTCCTTTTTGAGTAACTTATGACATCTCTCTACCACCTCATTGTTACCTGCCTGGATGACCAATAAGGGGTAGTAATCAGAGGGCTGCATCAGAGCAGTGACCTTCCTTTTAATATCTCTGACCCGAGCCCCAGGAAGGCAGCAGATCTCCCTACGGTATGGGTCTGGTCGACATACAGCCCCTCCGTACCCCTCAGAACAGAGTCACCCACTATGATTACCTTCCTTTTCTTCTTACTTGAAGAAGTCGTAAGTTTTATTGCAAACTGCAAAGCCTGGACCTTTACGTGTTTACCAGGTACCAAAGGCACATTTATTTTGCAATGTTGTTGAAGTGAGTGATGGGGAACTCTTGCTAGAGCAGAGTTAGTCAAGAAAGAGTTTCAATACTGCCATTGTTACTTCAGACTCTAAAAGGTTATGCTTCCCTTTGATCTGGCATTATCATTAATTATCCTAATCAGCAGACTATTCATTTTACTTAAAGCAGTAATATTTTAACACAGGCAGTTATTCTAATGAGTGAGGGAGAGCTATCTTAAAGCACGTAATGTAAAAAGAGATCTCATAAATGTGAGGAGCAGCTAGAAAAAAACTACAGCATGGGAGATACGAATGTAAAAACCCACCCCATACACAAAAAGAACAAATAATGCAAACTGTGTCAAGCTTGGTTCAAGTTCTGTCCTCACTTTTGTAACTTATATGGCAGCTCAGTGTGTGTGAGGAACTTTTGTATGGTTCCTGCTGTAGATCTTACAAAATTAGATTACAGTTTTCCGCTAGTGGCTGATAGTTGCAGTACAGAATAAAGTATCACCATAAACTTTCAGGTTAAACTTCTTGGGCTGGTTTTGATACACTGTTGGAGAATGCATATATGTAATTATTATTTAGTTTGCTGTACCACAGTTATGTCAATAAGATCTTTAAGAGTAACAGACATTCCTTTTTACATGCAGCCACGTGCACATCTGCTACATTCTTTAGTGTTTTCTATTCCACTTATGTTCACTTTCTGTGTGTGGCAAAAAGATACTACAGAGCATAAAGTAAAAAAACCCTAAAATTCAGCTGCTATACAAAAGCATTGCCAAAGACATTTTGTGCCATGACACTTTTTTTTTTTTTTTTTTTAAAATTAAAGTAATTTTGGGACTGCATTTGAGGGGAGTAAAGTGACAAAAGGTGTAGCACTGCTAAGTCAGTAAGGATCACTCTTCCTAAGAAGCTAGTATTGACTCATAGAGGTTCCAGGAATCAACATACCATCTTTTATACAGAAAGTTTTCAGGGTTTCTGGATCACTGGAGTAATTAAGTTCCGGCATAGGAGACTGATCATCATCTCCGTTGTCTTGAACTAAGTCCAGAATGCAATGAGAGAACTTAATAATGTTTTAGATTACGTTCATCTATGTGTGTTGGGGATCAACTTTTTTCCTCCTCCAGTTCATTTTAACCACGTTTTTTTTTTTCTCTCTATGAGACAAAAGACCTGTTAGCTAGAAAGTAGCAGAGAAGATGTCCTCTTCCCTGTTAGATGCATGGATAATGCATCAAGGAAGGGGAGAGGGAAGTGCTGATCTCTTCTCCCAGGGATCCAGTTATAGGATGCATGGGAATCATTCCAAGCTGATTCAGGGAAGGTTCAAACTTGACATTAGGAAACATTTCTTTATAAAGAAGGTGGAAAATCCCTGGAAAATATTTTCTAGAGAGGTGGTTAATGCCCCAAGCCTGTCAGTGTTTAAAAAGCATTTGGACCATGCCCTTCATAACGATTCAACTTTTGGTCAGCCATGAAATAGTTAGGCAGTTGGACTGTGGGATCATTGTGGGTCCCTTCCAACTGAAGTATTCTGTTCTAATGATCTCAACATTTTATATTATAGCTCTTGGGACTTCCACATGTCTGTCCTTGTACAATATTCAATTGCTCCAACTTTCATTTCAGGCTCAGCTACTGGACTGGGTTGGTACAAATAATTAGCTTTACATTTCTTGGTTTACAGTGAGGACTGGGAGACAAGTAAGACATGAAATGTTTCTTAGACCTGAGAAAGAGATCTGTCTCAGCCCGAGACAGATTTATCTCTCCATTTTGTCATATAGCAAGTACAGGTTATCATGGGCCTTCTCCGCCCCTTCTGGAAAGGATCTCTTTTCTCTCTCCCTGGCTCAGTTCTCTAGACAAAACGAAAAATTTAGATTAATAAAAAGTGAAGAAGAATAAATAACATTGTTAAAAGAAAGGCCTCAGGAGTCAGTGAAAAAATTCTTTTATTCTGTTCTTGTACTTAAATTTCAAAGTATTTTCCTTGCCTTCAACAGGGAAAATTACTAAGTCCTATCTCATAAAAGGCAGTGGGAGAATGATGGACAGAAAGAGCATGCCCGTGAGCATGAGAGCTGTCTACATATTCCTTTTATGGATCTTGGAGGTAAAATTAACTACTAATCTCATGCCTAAATATTTGGAGGGGCTTTCCACATAAGCAGAGACATGAAGGAATGAGGGAAGAAACTGCCCGGACTTGAAGACTTACCTTAAGGAAAAACGCGAGAAGGAAATAGACTGGAAAATTTATTCCTGGTAGTGAGACCAGCTTAAATCAATTGCTCAGAGTTTTTGTTAATTTCTATGCTTTCCATATTGACAAGAAAAATTATGGATAAATTCACATAGGTTTTCAATAGCTAGATACTTCCTGAGCTGTAGGACAAGTAACATAGTTGTGACACCAGTCATAAAGGAGTCCCAGTGATGAATCATGAAGACAATACTAATGGAGTACAAGAACTGGTGTACTGCAGAGATTCTGGATTGCTTCAAGCTCTGTAACATCCAGTGAGTGAGAGCACTGGCTTCTCTGTCTTCCAAGATGAACATCTCTAAAACAACTACAACAAAAAATAAAACAAACCCCAGAAACCTCAGAAACTGTCAGCCTCACAACGCTATCCATCTGGTCTACCTGCAGGCAGCAGAGTTGTCTCAAATCCCTTTCTACATCCACAATCTGTTGCTACTGCATATATTTTCCTTCTGAGGGAAAGAAGCTAATGTGGTTCATGCCTCAGCAGCATTAGCTAACAAATGGACTTCCATTCATAAATCTGACTGTGCTGGGGGGATTGCAGGCTGTACACAACAGCTGCTACAGAACTCTGCTTCCATCTGTCTTAATGATTCCCTTCTCTAGACCTGTCAGGACCCAACTGCACAGCATTTGTTGTGGGCTCTCCAAAAGGAACAAGCTGAACCCTCTTCCTGTTAGCCTTCCTTTTTAAAAGACATCACCAGGTGATCCTGTTATTTCTTCCCTCACCGTCATGGCACCGATAGTTTCACATTTAATACAGAATAAAGCTTGGTTTTTAACACATGAGTCTTTTGCAGTAATTGGAAGTGACACATGTAACTCCTAAAGACCTTACTCAAGGATGGGTGTGCAGTATGGGGTGCTTATGGAAGATGCCTGGAATGGAGATGAAAAGACAAAGACCTTTGTTTCTAAAATTTTGCCCTCCACCTTGCACATGATTATGCTGTCCTCTGAGAGCTCCCCTTCCAGGTGGAAAACCATGTTCCTCTTCCCCTTCAGGCTCCTAAAACTCTCTCAAACCAGCAACATGTTCATTTTCAGAAAGAATGGAACAGTAATGTTGTTTTTCAAGGACCTGAAGTCCAAAGCTAGACTCTTTTTTCTAGCCAGCTTTTTCCTCTACATGACACAGACCTACTGTACATAACGCTATAGCATAGTTACTTATTTAAAGGCTGGCAGCTATGCTTATATCTGAGCCGTGTGAACAACCTCTTTAGTAAAATCAGCAGCAATTGTGAAGTCCCAGGTGAACAATTACACACATCTGTCTTACTCAAAAGAATTTCTACTGGAAGAAGAGATTTGTTGAAGTTTAAGGTTATATTATTTATACACACAAAGTCTAGCCTTCTTGTCTCTTCAGCACACTGTTTTAAAGAAAAAAATCAATATTGTACAAACACTCCCAAGATTTTATAGTGTTGTTGGGGAAGCAGTGCCTACAGATTCTTTAGTTACTGTGAAACAGTAGTTTCTCTTTATAGAGTAAACCTTGCTATTCTCACATCATCTGTCATTCATATATGAGCAAAACTGGTTGAGTGGGGACAAATCTTTAGGACTAGATTATGTCACTCTCAAAGGGTATTGTTACAGCAGTTGGCAAATAAACATTTTCTATGGGAACCAGTTCATTTATAACACAGCAGAAATCTATGACAGCAACAAGAGACTATGTGTGTCTAAGAACAGGCTTTGTTTCTGTTGCCTAGAATAAGTAGGACTTGATTTTTTGAATTTTAGGCCTCCATGAGTATATGCCAAAACAGAAACACAGGTATGTCAAACTTGAATGTGGAATTCCGTATGGTTTCTAAGAGTGATTAATATTTATACTAGAAAAAATGAAGAACTAGAAAACAGTCATGACAAAGAGAACCTCTGGCTCGTAACATAAACAATAAAGGTAAGGTAGTCTAGAGAATCCATGACAATATTGGGTATTTATGTAATCAATCATACGAGTCTGCATTTAAATCTTCATCTAGGGATTATTTCCTTTTCGCTGAAGTATGTATATGTTGAGAAGATTTCAAACCCTTTCAAGCTTACTTAAAGAACAGGGTATTACTGTCAAGATACGGAAAGATCAGCTTCTCCTTTTCTTTCAACAACCGAATTTGCACCACAAGATGGCAACCTAGAGCAATCTTCTATGAAAATGACGTTGTGCACGATGTGTGCTGTTGGAAATGCCTTCAAAATACTCCTGCTAAACCCATGCTGTGAATCTGAATCAGTCAAGTTTCTGAAATAATGACGCCAACGTCTGCAAATCACGATACATATTTTGACTCGCACCAAGGAGTCAAAACTACAGCTATTTCTAAAATCCCCAACAAACTAGTCAGATTATTTCAACAAACATCCTCAGAAATGTCTGAATACAGATAAATTATTTAATAAAACAAAACTAAAAATGGTCGTATAGTAAACCATCTTTTTTTAAGTAGCAATAATGTTTATAATTGAAATATCCAAGAAATATATCTCAACAGGAATGTAAGGCTTGAATTATCCAGGGAACATTTGCGGTTTCCTAGAAAATAATTTAGCAGTTATTGTTTTCTATGATTCAGAAGTAATGCAAAGCCCCTAATAATGCAAAAAATCTGACATTTTGTCCATGTGCAGTATTTCAGCAATTTAACACATTTTAAAATTCCTGTAAAAGATTATAAACAACTATATTCATTGATGACTCTAATACACAGAGAGTAGTGAAATGGAGTGAAGATATATGCTGCTTTAGTTTACCTTATATTTTACCTTTATCATTTATCTTTATCTCAATAGGAGACTATGATTACTATGTGATTACTGTAGTTCAGATGAGTAGCTCATGAAGCAGAGCAGCCAGTTAAATGTCTAATAGCAAATTAATTCAGATTGTTCTCAAGATAGTACACCAGAGAGCAGCTGCATATTGATTCAGACCTTCAAAAATGCCTATAATTGAAATAACAGAACACCAGGAACAATACTTAGCATTGGACATTCAGTAATTAAGAGAGGGTGAATGTAATAATGAATATTAACTGAAAACTTACTAGATTTACTATGCCTGTGATTGTATACTTGGTGTCCATTCAGGCATACATTTACAAATAATCAGACCACAGAATTGTACCGAGAAATAATGAACGGTATGCAAACATTAGGAAACAAATCACAAATGACTAATATTGATCCTGCAATAGCTATGAATATTTTCAGCAGATATTAGACAACCAGTACTGTATTCAGTGAAGGAAAACAATCAAAAGTTGGCATCTTTACAGTGAGCTTTATGCACTAATAAATAAAAAGCAGAATTTCAGAATGCTGAATGCTCCCCACAAACCTGCTACTACTACATCTACAGCATGCAT
The DNA here is from genome assembly GCF_965140245.1 of Athene noctua. Classification (NCBI taxonomy): domain Eukaryota; kingdom Metazoa; phylum Chordata; class Aves; order Strigiformes; family Strigidae; genus Athene; species Athene noctua. The sequence continues at coordinate 35,289,542 of NC_134077.1, forward strand.
GCATCAAGGATAATGACAAATTAAGCAAAGTAATTTGGAACAAATATAAATATTTTAAAAAAACCCTCCTGAATAGATAGAGTAGGAAACAGAATACAAAATAGAGCCCTTGTTTATTCAAACTAGTTATTCCCTACTAGCAATTTACTCAGCAAAATAAGTTCATTGTGTAATAGTTCTAAGTAAACATCTTTTAAATGAGAAATTATATAGAGTCAAGCTGATAGCATACCAGACATCAGTATTCAGAAACCTATGGGCCTTTGTCTACAACAGTATCATTACATATTTTATCTATCTGAATGCTATTTCCATTTTAGTAGGCAATGTTCATTGATCATGAACCATTATATATTTTTACAAGGTAAGACATTATTTCAAGCATAAGACATTTTAGAACCAAATTCCTGCTTCAAAGTGAACTTCCTTTGTGGCTTACTTTAAACAGAAGAATAGGTTTTAAAGATCTTTATTTCATTTGCATTGATACTTTTCTGCAGTTTTCCATGAGGCATGCTACAGCTGTGAGGACAGACAGTCACCAAGGCTTCCTCAGCACTTAGTGTTCTCCCACCAGACTGATTCAGAGCTTTGCACCTAATCAGCTACTTCCCTCTTCTATCTTATTAAAGGCAAAATAGTTTGATGAAAGATTGAAGATGAGTATATGAGAACATATAAGGAAAATGTTTTAGGGGAGTTATGCAAATACCTGTCTTCTCAAAAGTCAGTAGAATAATGCAAATTCAGGATTCCAAAAAAACCACCATGCTTTGCAGTGAAATGTAAATCGTACAGCAAAGCTCTATTATCTGGGAAAGACATGGAAAATAGGATATTCTGCTACAGAGGAGGCAACAACATCTTATCTGAATGCTCTTTCAGGGTGCAATTCCTGTTGGTGCAGTCAGTGGGCATTCAGCCCCAAGACATAGGTCATTGGTCAAAAAGACAAATATGATTTGGGCCAAACTACAACTGTAAGACCTGGGACAGGATCTCTGCCTTAGTATGAGTTTCAAGACTGAAGCACAAATGAGAAAGGAAAGGCAGTACAGCTAAGGCTGTCCCCAGCATGCCCCAAAGACACATGATGAAGTACGGAAAAGAAATGACCATGTCTGTCTCCTTTCTACACACCAGCAAGTGTGAAGCTTATTATCAGACCAGGTGTAAGAACTTGATAAAGAACATCCCCTCCCCATGCATTTGTCACTCACAGGCAGAGTGCCTCTAGCTGCCCTGCCAAAGTCACATCTCTCTTTCCCCTGGTAATGAAGATTAGAGCTTTGGAAGAAAGAAAACCCATGAATATATACAGAATTTTCAAGCTGCTTTTCAACATTTAGATGGAGGTGACTGCAGTACCTAGGAACTGAGGATATATATTGAAGTCCTGCCTGCAGCATCTGATGTCCAGAATGAAAAGAGCTACCTTTTAAAATAATAAAACATTGGTAATTGCAGCATAACAGATTGCAAAAGCCTATTAAAGAGCTACCTAAAATGAAACCATATGAGACTAGTCAAGTATAAAATATATTAGAGTTAACACAGTTTTGGAATTTGCAGAGAGAGAAAACTGGTTAAAGAAATTCTAGTACTGTCCATTTTCTATAGGCCACCATAAAAAGGACTGTATTTTTTTTTCTTATCTTTTCCTTCTTTACAAAACCATAATGAGTCTGAAGGTAGAGAACGGCATCTGTCATGGTAGGTATGTGCCTCTTTCTTTCTCTCTATATATATGTATGCATTCCTGTGTGGAATTACAAGTATCAAACTAAATACTTAAATATGCAATGATAAAATATGTGCAATTATTTACATAAACACCACAGCCTGCATATTTCAAAAGCAAGTTTAGTTGGTTCAGGTTTGGGAATGTGAAGTGTTAGTGCTATGTAATTCAACATCAACAAAGTAGGCTGGTTTTCAAGCTGGAAACTTTAAAATTGTGATATAGATATTCTCTAGTCACTGTTGAACATAAAGACCCTTTTAATTCATTGTGAGCACTACCTGAGCAATTTGCCATAATATCAGTGCTTTAGCAAATATTTTTTGGCGCAAATTTCTGTGATAATTTAAAGAAGATAAGATAGTTCACAACAAAAATAGAAATGAATAGCAGAAATTATTTGGAGTCATAGTATCTCAGCAAGAATCACAGGCTGCCTGCTCTACTAAGTGACATCGTGCCTCTTGCCTCCTTCTCCAGAGGCACAACATATATTTCAGTCTGTTACAGACATCATACTGGGACATCACAGGCCATGAGCCTATCTCCTTCTCTTACTTTATAGGTGGTTTACCCTGGGATGTGAACAATTTGTTTTCCACAGACTGGAGAAATAAATGCAGGAACAAACATTGTGCTGAGTTCCCGATCCAGACTTGTACAAATATGCTATATGAACCACAGGATTGCTTTATACTTCTGTTGCCTTTTTCATACATTGTTGGAGAACGGCTTGCAGAGAGCAAGGCCATGGGTCTGTGCAGGAGCTGATTACAGCCATCTGAGGTAAACAAAGGAAAAAACCCAGGGTACAGTTATGCTAACAAAGGACTGTTATGTTAACAAAGGGAGAAACTGAGGTACACAATGGCCTTGAGTGTGATGGCAAACAACCTTAGGAAAGAAAGCAAATCAGAAGAAGGAGGATGTTGTGACATACCTGAAATGCCACAAGGGGTTAGGATATTATAATGTAGCCTTTTAGATGTATCCAATAGATTTGTGAGTAGTATGCATGAGTATTGTAGAGTGCTTATATAAGGTGTGATTTCCTTTAATAAAGTTGAAGCTTGCTTTATCATTCACATTGAATCGACTGCTTGCTTCCTCTGTCCACCGCAATACAGTGCCATTTTCATTGGTTAAGGAAAAAAAAAAAAAAAAAAAGGAGAAACAGTGGCACTAAGTGATGCTACTGGACTACAACAAAGAAATTGCACAACAGTAGAAATAAAACACATATCAGTGAACCTGCAGCAGGGTGGGCAGTCCTCTCCAAGATAACTATCTAGGTAGGCTTATACAGCACAGACTTCAGTTTCTCTCCTTGGTTCCTTGGGTTAGGAGGAGATTATCTGTATGCATCCATCATATCTGAAGTCTAGATTTATCTGAAGAGGAAATACCCTTTCCTCCTCATCCCAAAACCTTAACACCTGAACCACCTGAAAACTCTAGCTCTGAAATTCTACCATCCCAGAGACAGGCCGAGCTCATGCACTGTAAGCTGATTTTTTCCCAGGCTGAATATGGTGCATGACCTCTTTATTCTCATATCACCTCCTGTAATAATGCATTCTTAACATGCTGAAAAGACATTTTATTTTGCTACCAAGACTTTTAAAAATATGCCAGTAAGGGAAAGTTCCTTGAGGAGTTAGGTAGAGGGGAGTTTGCACTCATATAGACTTTTCTAAAATGTGGATTGTGAATTTCACTTGTGTAATATAAAATGAGATATATGGCTGCATAAACTTGTGTGTGACACTCACATAGAAGTGAATGTTTGTGGCACTGACCTTGGTAGCCTATACCGTTAAATTGTGTGTCCGTCCTCAGTAAACTAAGACGTTTCCATAAATAAATGCAAAGTAAACCTGTCTTCCTCTTTCAAAATGTGCTTTTAAAATTCTCCTTTGTTGCAGTGCTTACAAGAAGCCTGACAACAGTTCTTAGGATTCTGGTGATCTGAGACTACCAACTATCAGGTTGACTGGTGGTGTCAAAGAGTTCCTCATTCCATCAGTCTGTCTTTTTCCACCTGCTGCATTTCACTCCAATATCAAACTCTCATGAATAAGGACAGCTTCCGTGTTTCCTGATGTACACCATTGAACACAAGAACAGCTACTAAAGAAACAAAGGAAAAGAAGGAAAAAATATACTGTCCTTAGGTAAAATCTGAGAATTCAGAGAATTCACAGAATGTAAAAAAAAAAAAAAATCCACATGATATTAACAGAGGGAGGACAGTTTCATTCTTCATATACCAAAAAAAACCCCCATTTGTCTAATTTGTGTGAAACATTTAGTTCATTTATGTAAAGAGAAATCTCTTCTTGTATCTATGGGAGTTTGAGGCCAATGTGTCCCTAGCAATAGCTTCATTATCCATCAGCAGAGAAGGACCACCAAGCCAGTTATTGGGACAAGTGACTATTAATCTGCTAGGAAGAAGATCCTAACAGGCAAAGAGCTGCAGTTTTGACTACCTTGTATGCCATCTCCAGCATAGCAAGCGGATGCTGAAGCTGACATCCCAGCGCAGAAATTATGTTTGTCTTTGCAATGCAGAAGGTCATTTCATGTGATGCTGAAGGATCCACCATTAATAGATCTTTCTTGTGACTGAGAGGAAATGAGTAAGTGGCGTGTCATTGGGATAGCATTGCTTCTGCAAATAGCTCTGCAGCTGCCCTCAGTGAAAATATTTTACCTCCTCCTATTCAAGTGCACACTGTCAGCAGCTCAGTTCAGATCCTGGAACTATTTAAGCCAAATTCCCAGCAATTTCAAAGGCACAAGGGCATCATTGTGGAAACACAGAGTTCTTCCTGCTGACCTTTCTGCAAACCAAAAAGCATCCTAGCACTGCACCTTGAGTGCTAAATCAGTTGTAATCTTAAACAGTTATTTATTAAACACATCAAACAAAGCTGGAAATGAGGAACACATTTGCATAGCATATTGTACTCCATTAATCTGAACACTATTGAAAGTTAAATCAATGACAATTTATTAAAGTTTTTATTAACAGTTGACCACTACCTGCAAAGGTTTGATTTTTAAACTCTACTTACCTGAAACAGTTCATTCATGGGTGTATGATATTAACTTTGTAACTTATTTCAACATTATTAGTATTATAAAGACTCTTTTTGGGTTAGTGAGCCTTTTGACGCCAACTCACATTTGTTTCTTGAATCATAGTGTTGCTTTTTCTTGCTAGACAGATTAAGTTAGTTTGTTTGCTGTTAGACAACTGATGTAAAGTAATTACATTCTGGTTGGCTAATGAAGTGAGAGTGGATATTTTGCCTATGAATCATTATGGCAGAAGTAGAAGAAATTTGTTTAGCAGTAAAGTAACTTGTGTTTGTTTTTTAAACAACTTTAATTTTAAAGTTTTTAAAAACTTTAATTTCCAGATGGGAGAAATAAGAAATGTAAGGTGCCTTTTAGACATTTAAAACAACAGTGTTAATAAACAAAAGGGGTAGTGGAGACTGTCCCTCTGACTCTCAAGCAGTAGCCAGCCATGACTACTTTGTTCTACCATAATTCATAAGCAAGCTTCCCATCCAATTTTGTCATAACATGGTATTTTGGGACACTCAGGAATATGATTCTAAACTTCTTGAGATAAGTGAATAAATTTCCCAACATATTTCCCCCCAAATTTAATATTTTCAAATATTTATATAATTATGGGGTTTGACCCTTGAATTTTCAAGAAAAGATAGCCTGACTAAAACCAAAAATGAGAATGTAATTTTATCAGAATGCTATATAGCAAAATCTGAAAACTAAGTACACTTCTACATGACTGTTACTATGACAAAGCATTACTTATTTTGATTTTGGGACAAAACACCATTTGATTTTCACAGTTTTGTGGACCAATTTTTTTTAACTGTGTCTGTTTTGAAAGATGGTGTGCTTGTATTAATTTAAGTTATGTTGTTAATCAAGCAAACAGGGAAAAAGTCCAGTTTGGCTGAACAGGGAACTCCTTGTGGAGCTCAAGAGGAAAAAGAATTTGTATAACCTCTGGAAGCAAGGTCAGGCTTCACAAGAAGATTACAGAGCTGTGGTTCATATCTGCAGGGAGAAGACACAAAAGACCAAAGCTCACCAGTGAAAACTCACCAGTGTTGTGTCAGACAACAAGAAAGCTTTTTTTAAGTATGATAAGGCAAGAAGATGTCTAAAGAAAGCATCAGACCAACACTTGTTGAAGATGGTCACCTGACTAATAGGGATGAAGAAAAAGCAGAGGCATTCAGCAGGGTTTTTTGCTTCAGTCTTTAATAAAACTCACAGACCTTGGGCTTCCTGGTCCCCTGAGTCAGAGGACCATTAGTGTGGGAACAGTGACTTTCTGTTTGTGGACAGTGAAATTGTAGTGGACCAGCTATATCAGCTGAATGATCACAAGTCCATGGGGCCTGATAGGATTCATCCCAGCGTACTGAATGAGCTAGTGGATGCTTTGGCAAGACCCCTCTTGATCATCTGCCAAAGTTCTTGGGAGTCTGGAGAGGTCCACGCTGACTGGAAGCTACAGAGTGTTATTTCAATTTCCAAAAAAGGGTGTGAGGAAAGACCCACGAAACTACAGACCTGTTAGTCTAACATCCATTCTTGGAAAAATTATGGAGAAGATCTTACTGAATTCTACTGAAAGGCATTTAAAGACCAATGCAATCATCAGGGACAGTCAACATGGGTTCTCAAAGGGAAAGCCCTGTTTAACTGATTTGATATCCTTCTCTGATAAAGTCACCTGCCTAGTGGATGAAGGGAAGGTGGTGGATGTAGCTTTTCTGCATTTTAGTAAGGCTTCTGATACTGTCCCTCGTGGCATCCTTCTGGATGAATTGTCCAACTGTGGGATGAGCATGTTCATGGCACACTGGCTGAAAAGCAGAGCTCAACAAGTTGTAGTGAATGGCACAGAGATGTTCCTCAGGGCTCAATTCTAGGGTCAGTTCTGTTCAATATATTTGTCAATGATCTGGATGCAGGAGTTGAATGCACCATTAATAAGTTTGGGAATGATATGAATATGGGAGGTGCTGTTGACTCTTTCAGAGGACAAAGGGCTTTCAGAGGTATCTAGATAGACTGGAACACTGGAAAATCATCACTGACATGGAATTTAACAGGAACACATACCAGATTCTGCACCTGGGATGGAGTAATACCAGGCACAAGTATAAATTGGGAGAGGAGTGGCTGGAGAGCAGCTCTGTAGAAAGGGATCTGGGGGTGCTGGTTGACAGCAAGCTCAACATCAATCAGCCATGTGCCCTGGCAGCCAAGAAGGCAAGCCTCTGCATCCTGAGGTGCATTAAACACAGCGTAGCCAGCTGGTCAAAAGAAGTGATTACCCTCCTGTATTCAGTGTTGATGCAGCCTCACCTTGCATACTGTATGCAGTTCTGAGCCCCACAATTTAAGAAGGATGTGGAGGTCCTTGAATGCATCTGGAGGAGGGCAAGAAAGCTGGTGGAAGGACTGGAAGGAATGTCTTGTGAGGAACAGCTGAGGACTTGGGACTTGACTAGTTTGGAGAAAAGGAGGCTGAGGGGTGACCTTATTGTTCTCTACAGCTTCCTGAGGAGGGGAAATGGAGAGGGACGTGCTGATCTCCCTGGGATCCAGTGGTAGAACACATGGTAATGGTTCAAAGCTGTGCCAGGAGAGTTTCAATTGCACATTAGGAAGCATTTCCTTGCAGAGAGAGTGGTCAAACAGTGGAACACTGTTCCATTGACCACTGGAGAGGCGGTCAATACCCCAAGCCTGTCCCTGTTTAACAGACATTTGGACAATACTTTAAAAAACACACTTTAACTTTTGGTGAGCCCTGAATTGGTCAGACAGTTGGACTAGATGGTCATTGTGGGTCTCTTGCAACTGATTTATCAATTTTGGGTTTTTCAATCATGTGTTTGTATAAAGGTCACCAGACCTTATGGCATCAGATGGGAAGCACCTTCCCCAGAGGACAAAAAGGATCTTGGGACAGGAGTTATCAGGGCTTGCTGACAGAGCTTTAAACTAGATTTGAAGGGGGAAGGGGGCAAAACATCATCTCAGCTGAAGTGCATGTATACCAATTGACACAGCATGGGTAACAAACAGGAGGAGCTTGAAACCATGAAGAAACAGGAAAATTATGATGTAGTGGCTATTACAGAAACATGGTGGGATGTCTCCCATGACTGGAGTGCACCAATTGATGGCTACAAGCTCTTCAGGAGGGACAGACAAGAAAGGAGAGGTGGTGGGGAGGCACGTATGTTAGGGATTGTTATGCTTTTGAGTACAAGTGTAGTGAAGACATGGTGGTGTGTCTTTGCATTAGAATCAGAGGGAAGGCCAAAGGGGCAGATGTTTTAGTGGGAGTCTACTATAGGTGACCCAAGCAGGACAGAGAGGTGGATGAAATGTTCTATAGGCATTTGGGAGAAATCTCACAACCGCTTGCCCTTGTTCTTGTAGGAACTTCCCAGACATCTGGTGGAAATACAACACAGCAGAGAGGGACCAGTCCCAGAGATGCCTGGAATGTGTGGGAGAGAACTTCCTGACACAGCTGGTGAGTGAACTGACCAGAGAAGGTGCCTTGCTGGATCTCCTCTTTGTGAACAGAGAACGACTGGTGGAGGATCTGGCTGTTGGGGGACGACTAGGGCACAGCCATCATTAAATATAATAGAGTTCTCTACTGTTAGAGAGGCCAGGAGAGGGAGGAGCAGGACTGTCATCCTGGACTTCCAAAGGGCTGACTTTGGCCTGTTTGGGCACCTGCTTGACAGGATCCCTTGGGAGAAGATCCTGAAGGGTATAGCGGTCTAGGAAGGCTGGACACTCTTCAAGAAGGAAGTCTTAATGGCACAGGAGCAGGTGGTTCCCCCAGTGCTGTAAGAGAAACCAGCAGCAGAGAAGGCCATCCTGGCTAAACAGGGAGCTTTGGCTGCAACTCAGGGAGAAAAGGAAAGATTACAGCTTTTGGAAAAAGGGTTAGTGGCTCACAACGATTACAAAGATGCTGTGAGGCTGTGCAGGGCGGAAACCAGAAGTCTAAAGCCCAGCTGGAAATTAATCTGGCTTCAGCATTCAAGGACAGCAAGAAATGTTTCTATACGTACATCAACAGCAAAAAAAAGACCAGGGAGAGCCTCCATCTCCTGCTAGACGCAGGAGGAAACATGGCAACGAGTGATGAGGAAAAGGCTGAGGTGCTTAATGCCTTCTGTGCCTCAGTCTTTAATAACAAGACTAGTTGTACTGAGGGAATCCAGCCTCCTCAGCCAGAAAACAGAGACTGGCAGAACAACACTCCCCCAATACAGGAGGGAGACACATTCAGTGACCTGCTGCATCACACAGACATCACACAAGTCTATGGGACCAGACGGGATACACCCGAGGGTGCTGAAGGAGCTGGCTGGGGTGCTCGCCAAGCCGCTTTCCATCATTTACCAGCAGTCCTGGCTGACCGGGGAGGTACCGAGAGGTTGGAAATTGGCCAATGCGATGCCCATATATAAGAAGGGTTGGAAGGATGATCCGGAAATTACAGGCCTGTCAGCTTGACTTCAGGGCCTGGGAAGCTGATGGAGCAGCTCATCCTAAACACCATCATGCAACACGTGCGGGACAACCAGATGCTCAGGCCCAGTCAGCATGGGTTTATGAAAGGCAGGTCCTTCCTGACAAACCTGATCTCCTTCTATGACAGGGTGACCTGCTTATTGGATGAGGGAAAGGCTGTGGATGTTGTCTGCCTCGACTTTAGCAAGGCCTTTGACACCGTTTCCCACAACATTCTCCTGGTGAAGCCGGCTGCTTGCAGGTTGGATGGGCACACACTTCTCTGGGTAAAAAACTGTCTGGATGGCCGGGCCCAGAGAGTTGTAGTGAACGGAGTTCCAGTTGGTGGCCAATCACGAGTGGTATCCCCCAGGGCTCGGTTTTGGGGCCACTCCTGTTTAACATCTTTATTGATGATCCAGATGAGGAGATCGAGTGCACCCTCAGTCAGTTTGCAGATGACCCCAAGTTGGGTGGGAGTGTTGATGTGCTCGAGGGTAGGGAGGCTCTGCAGAGAGACCTGGACAGGCTGGAGCCATGGGCTGAGGCCAACTGGAGGAGTTTCCATAAGGCCAAATGCCGGGGGCTGCCCTTGGGCCACAACAACCCCCAGCAGCGCTACAGGCTTGGGGAGGAGTGGCTGGAGAGCTGCCAGTCAGAGAGGGACCTGGGGCTGTTGATTGACACCCGGCTGAACAGGAGCCAGCAGTGTGCCCAGGGGGCCAAGAAGGCCAATGGCATCCTGGCTTGTGTCAGCAATAGCGTGGCCAGCAGGGACAGGGAAGGGATCTGACCCCTGTACTCGGCACTGCTGAGGCCGCACCTCGATGGCTGTGTTCAGTTTTGGGCCCCTCACTACACAAAGGACATTGAATGACTCGAGCGTGTCCAGAGAAGGGCAACGGAGCTGGTGCAGGGTCTGGAGCACAGGTCGTAGTAGGAGTGGCTGAGGGAACTGGGGGTGTTTAGTCTGGGCAAGAGAAGGCTGAGGGGAGACCTCATCGCCCTCTACAGCTCCCTGAAAGGAGGTTGCAGAGAGCTGGGGATGAGTCTCTTTAACCGAATAGTAAGCGATAGGACAAGAGGGAATGGCCTCAAGTTGTGCCAGGGAAAGTTTATACTAAGTGTCAGGAAGCATTTCTTTCAGAAGGGGTTGTTGGGCGTTGGAATGGGCTGCCCAGGGCAGTGGTGGAGTCCCCATCCCTGGAGGTGTTTAAGAGTCGGGTTGACATAGCGCTGAGGGATATGGTGTAGTTGGGAACTGTCAATGTTAGGTTAATGGTTGGACTAGTTGATCTTCAAGGTATTTTCTAACCTAGACGATTCTGTGATCTATTCTATTCTGTGATCTATTTTATTCTGTGATCTGTTCTATTCTGTGATCTATTCTATTCTGTGAGCAAACATGCTAATCAAACCATTATTTCTGTGCTTATTCTCTGAATGGAAGTCTCTATATGCAATCTTAACTAATTTTTTCTAGAAAACTGAAAAATCATTAAAACATAAAACTGCTTCCCTTTTAGGCAATTTCCCAATGTCCTTCACCTTCCCCTTCTCTCCTCCCTCTCCTCTTACCCCAGTAAATCAGGAGAGGACAGTGCCAAACTTCTTTGTACAAAGGAAAAGAAAAACATGACAGAAAAACTAAAAAGCAAGTGTCAATGTACTTCCAATGTTCAAATGAAAATTCAGGAAGCTATGGTGAAAACACAACTGCTTTCAGTGATGCATGGGAACCTCACTGATAGGAGCATTTTTGCTAAACTGCCTTAAGTCCTCTGGAACCGATCTGTCCTGTGCTTACGTAATATGACCTCTCTGTTGCTCAGACATATGGAAAAACACAACAAAAAGGTCTAAACTTTTAACTTTGACATCAGTTACAAGGATAGTCTACATGGTTTCACATTTGAAATCTCACATGAATTCCATCTAGATCTTAGATTAAAGTGAATCTGTATCCTTGGAGCAGAAGATTTCTTTCAGGAATTAAAAAGCATGATATGGAAAGTTAAGTTTATCAAACTACTACATGAGGGATTCCTCTGTCAGGTGAGAAACCCAGCTCTGAGTCCCATCAGTCTTGACCCTGCGAAACATTTAATTCTTTTTTCACACTCATTAGCTTCAGAGCACAAAACAACATATCACATTATAAGGAGTCCCTCAAATTAAATGGATTGAATTGAATCGATGTGCCATGGTGGAAAGAAGTGCTTAGATAATATGCAGACTCATTTCAGGCAAGACGCTATCTCCTGGGACGCATGTGCCTTCTGTCACCTGTAACCTCCAGATTGTTATCTTAAAGAAATCGGAAAAGTTTTAAAGTGTGTGAGCACTGCAGCAGGCAGAAAGATGGCATAACAGTACGTAGTAAGAGCACACTTAAATCTGCAAAGGAACATATATATAGCAAAATTTCTCAGGTTTAATTAATATAACACTTAAACCCACAAAAACCAGATTTAAACCTAACAGAATTCACAGCTGAGAATATGGCCATCTACATGTATTTTAATATCTTCAGCATTGCCTTCTGATTCCAACAGTTTTAAACATTTTAATATGTTAAAATATCTTAGTTATATATAAAGTTCCTGTCAGTGCAAACTGGAAGATTTAGACACAGAAGAGAATTTTTGGTTCTGCCAGAAAAAGTTCTCACATGCAAACATAAGTTCAATTAAAATAAATTTTAGTAGTAACTATCCAAAAATATATCCATATTGTTAGAAATGTGAGCTGTCACCAGCCTTCATACAACACGTATGTTTAGAACAGGCCATAGAAACCTTAGCAAGCACTTCCCTGGGAACTCCAATAAAGCTTCAAGATCTCACAGAACCTTCTAGAGAAGATGAAGCATCACCTTTAGTATATCACATTTCCACTTTTTTCTACTGTAGTTTCAGTTTTAGAGGTGTCAGTCAGGTATGGGTTACAGCCCCAATGTAAATCATAGGGTACAAAACAATGTCCTTTCAAAGAAAGGCTTCTGTTATCCCCTAAAACTTTCAGGACAAATACTATGTGAGTAGAAAAAAAGAGTAGTTAACTTACTACAAGAAACTAGGCAAACCAGGTTATATACTAGAAGCAAAGAATTATCTTTTCAGGCATGCAAGTGCCTTCATATTTAAGAACTATGAAAGAGACATGGCAGTTTTATGCAGTGCATTGCATATGAAGTAAACTTGCCTAAGGAAGGTCCACAGCAATAACTGCACATTAGCAACTGAACTGATTATTACAGTTTGTGCAAATATGATTGTATGTAGGTGTCTGGTAGCTCATCACAAAGAGTATGGAAAGACTGATCAGTATTTGAAAACATTTCAGCTGTACTTCCTGGGATTTGCTGGCAGTGGTCCATACCCTGCAGCTATTTCTCTACTTCTGGACATTTTCAAGAAGTAATTAAAAGATGAGAACCCTGCAGTGTACTTCTGAACCATGTATCACTCCTCATTAAGTTTTGTCAGGTTTCATCATTCCTGTATCATTTGATGTATATGTATGCATGTCCAATACTATGTGTGGATGACATTACATTATTAATTTAAGGAGCTACCATCTAACATTGTCAACATGAATAAAATGACGGTAGTTACAAATACAGTACAGTCAGCAGAAGTCTTTTTCGAAATTAAGAAGTAATGGTTCAGCTCATCCACAGTTTAAAATGAGAAGTTTTTGTGGATGGGATCCAGCTATAATAACTCAGTGATGAGAAGACTGAGGAAACAATAACTTATAAGGGAATCCAGAGAAAACCAGGAAGCATCCAAAATAACCATTCATAAACAGAAAAGATATCTGGCCATAATTAAAAACACCAATTCAGGGAGAACATGTAAATTATAATTCTATTATAGATATAACACTAGAAGAAAAACAAAGTAACTCAGATTTAAGGAAAGAAATTAAACAGCCTGCTGGAAATGCAACAACTACATTATGTATACCACAATACGAAAGTTCTTCTAACTTACTCTATTAAAAATTATGAAATAGTTATCAAGACTCTTAACTACAAGTGTATGGAATATTTAACCTTCAAAAGATTCAAAACACTTGTGAATTCTAGGCTAGATTCTCCCTTGCATTACACCTTCTCTACAGCACTCAGTGGCTAAAAGTGGCCACAAAATCAACTTCTAGAAATATCCTGAAATAAAAAGAATACCTGCAATGGTATTGAGGCAGCCTAAGGACTCCTTATCATCTTGGTACAAGGGAGGTAGCTTGAGAAGGAAGGAGTGCATGGTACATTGTTGCAGTAGGCAGCCTAGCACTGTAAACTGCAAAAACGATCTTCTCTTCCTACTGCAGGTGACATATTTTGCTATTGGCCCAAGAACACAAAAATCTTTACCACACAGTTGCAGATTAAAAATATATGGGGACTCAGGTGAACACCTTTGGCTGAAGTCAAAAAACAACAAAAAAGAAATATAAAAACAATCTAAGCAGCAATGTTTTATTATATGATCAGAAAAGATGAGATCCCTGCCCATATGTGGAAAGAGTACAGCATCATTTATGAAGGGGCATTACAAGGTACTGTTATATCACTGTGGATTCTCTGCAGCTACAGGAAGGCCATTGCCACAGTCCTTTCCTCCTGGCCAAAGTATAATGTTTGATTTGAATCTTTTTGCACACTAAGCCGTGGTCCAAAAGTATTTTTTCTACAACCAGCTGGGCTTGCTTGAGAGCTGACACACCCCTTGTAATCATAACAAGGTGACAGGGCCACAAACAGAGGTGAGACAACATTCAGATGGAAGATACTTATACTTACACTCTACTATTCAGTATGCTTCTATAATTTTTCTCTGCTCACTAAAAAGAGGTTTCTAAAACCAGACATGTAGCAAAGCTCTGTTTTCAAACTTCCATGCACCATAAGTATGGAGGTGTTTAGAAGAATTCCTCCCATTTACAGTACAAGCCTGATTACGAAGCAATAGGTTCAATTATCACAAATCATTAGATGAGTTGGAAGCCTAAGAAATCAGAACAGTATCACAGAGAAATTAACCAGACAGGCTGGTCACACCTTCTTTTTATGGAAGCTTTAAGATTTTATTATTATAGATACCATGTCCACATAGGATGCATTAACAATATCAAAACATTAAGGATGCTTCAATTTACCTATACTTAAATATTACAATGTTATTCACTATGATGGCAGCATCTTGATTTTGGCAATAAATCAACATGATTTCAATAAGACAGTTTAAGCTTGTTGGCTGAGCAAACACCAGATTCACTCAACTTGGTGCTTTGGCCTTCTGTGTGAAGTTAGAGTGGTTTTACATTAGAGAACGCTGCTACTGGTGGAGATGGTTCATACCATGGTCATCTGTTGGGCAGCTAAAGGATGCAGTGCCAGTTGGCTCAAAATACTGTAGCTGTAGCTGCACCAATGCACTCAGATACTGTATCAAGCCCTTCTGAGGCTGTGCACAGTGGCAGTAATTTCACTTCCCCTGTTTGAAGTGTATGAATGTGTTACCACAAAATAAACTAAGAGTATCAGGCAGATTAGCATAATAGTGACTGCAAAAATCTCATTTACAAATGTCAGCTCTTCAGCATTCCTCAGAGACCTCATTGATACAGCATCTTGGCATTAGAGAGCTAGTGAATATTAGAAATTGGTAAACTGGTGGAACTGTTTTTTTCCTGATACCCTTTTCATGAAGTGTAAGGCACGATTCCCCCCTTAAAGTATCACAGCCCCAAGGAAATGTTTAGAAATGGTTGGATTCAGGTGATATTATCCATGCTATGGAAACAGGAAAGAAGAATCTGATACATAAATCAACATCTACTTTCTGGTTCTCTGTAATTTTTTAAGCCAGAACTTATATTATTCTTTCCAATAGGGTGTCACTATGCCCTGTATTGACCTACTCAGACCAGGTCCACCTTAAATCAGTTTTGGGTTATTTAGTGAGCACACTGAGCAGACTACCACTTCTACTTCAGATGTTACAAAACACATCCCAGGAAGACAGAAGAAATTTGGATGGTTTCTCCGTATGCGTTTTGTGGAGGTTTGAACTCAGCAGGCAGCCAGACGCCATGTGGCAGGCCCTTCACCTCCCCCCTCCTGGGTAAAATAGGGGAGGGACAAAAAGAAGAAAATTCATAGGTTGAATAAAAGAAATAATTTACTAAATCTAACAAGGGAACAACAGTAACAATAGTGAGTTCAAAAAGAAAACGGGTAAAATGCAACAGTGGCTTATCGAGCGTGGTGACCGCCCCCAGAGCAACACCACCACCACCACCACCCCATGAGCAAATGGCTGAGCCCAAACCCCAGCGAAAGGCCTGCCCCAGAGAGCCCGTCCACCTAAATCTCTGGGCAAGGCATCACATGTATGAAATACTCCAAGGAAAATTAACTCCATCCTGGTCGAAACCAGGACAAGTTTGTATTATGTTGAACAAAACAAAATTCAGAAGGAGGCGAAGTGGAGCTAAGGACAGGAAGGTCCTTTGCCAGGTACCGCGTGGCAGCAATGCTAAACATATGACACAGTCAATTGGGTGCCAGATTTTATTTTATATTTCTTCCACAGTTTATAACCTTTGTATCTGGAGTAAAGCAGCTACATTGACAAGGTTAGAAAACTCGAGGGTTTTTTTAAAAAAACACCAAACCCTCATAGCTTTATTGTTTCTTTTCAACCATTCATGCTAATATGACCACTAGAAATAAAATTGATCTTCCAGTATAAAGAAAATGTTGTTTTTGGGTTTTTCTTGTCTAGATAATGTTTTCATCATGTAATACTCCTAGACTGCAACTGAAATTCCTAGATTTTTCAAGCAGGCAATTATTTAAAGGCCAAGAACAGCAGGGAAAGGAGGAAAAATATCTTTCTGCATGAAGGACACTAAGATGGCACTATTTAAATGAGGAACAAAGTGTACATGATTCTTTGTCAGAAAGTCAAAAAAAGGTATTCCATTTTTTATCTCATCAGAAAAGTGATGGGTTTTAATTTACAAAGACACATTTTAGAGATAGCCTATTAAGTTGTAGAAATACAGATTAATCATCAACATGACAGAGGCAGTCAGGAATCTCTTAGAAATTTTGATACTTTGAACTTTTACAAATAGGTAGCTTCACAAAAAAACAAGTAAATAAATAATATACCTTTAAATAAAAATTCTTATCAGGCTATATAGCTTTGCTTTTTTGCATCCTTTAAGCACTACTTTGGTGGACACTAACAACACAAGAAAGACTCCACCTTTCCCCATGGAGAAGGTGGCCAGTCTTTTTCTGTTCTTACTACAAGTTTTCCATGTCCTACTATACTACAGCACAATGCACATTTCATGGTACGGATCTTGGTATTCCCCCCTTTGTTGGCTGCTTTCCCATAGACAGCTTACTGCTTGGCTAATTTTTACAGCAACCTTTTTAATGGGACAATTAATCTCAATATCTAGCAATAAATTACCTGAACCTGACCAGATGACAAAGTAAAACACGTATAGAGCTACTGTTGCACATCTACTTCCAGAGCAACCAATCTAGCTGGCCTATAGTCGAGGTTTCTTCCTTATGGACAGCTAGTTCAAACACATTGCAAGTTAACAGAAAGGCACTCAAAGGCCTTAGCAGTTACCATCTTTATATGCACTGAATGTAGTGATGTCAGTATAAAACATGTTCACCAATCAGCAGGCACTTGGTTTGCATTTGATTTTTGTGTGGAAATGTACCTTCTGTCGACAGAGAGAAAAGCTGATTTAAAACAAAGGAAATTTCGTACTGGAGACAATTACTGCCAGAACGCATCCCTGTTTAACACCACTGTGCATTTCAAATACGTCACAAAGATCACTATCATGCTGAACTTGCATTACTTTGTGAGAAGATCTGGTCAAAGATGACAATTCAAGAGAAAACACTTTTTTCAGTGCCTGGAAAATTTCTGACTCTCTATATTGAAGTTTTTATGACTACTGTGAAAGTCAAGTAAAGAGCCTTCTTAATTTCAAACAACATTTCTGCCCTAAGAAATTCTTCCTCCCATTTTCAAACAAGTTATGATATAAATGGTTCTCTGCAATAATGCATGCTCTTCTTTGTCACAAAAGGAAAACCTGTATGGGACTACCTATGAATGCTCCCTTATTTTATTTCATACCAAAAGGTGCAAGATGACTAATTCTTTCCAGTGCAGGATTCAACATGATTTTTTCCCTGACATGAGGTTTTCATTAGTTGGGGCACAATTAATAATTCACAGAAATCGAGAGCAAATCTTCCATATGAAACACTCCTGTTAACAACTTCTAAAGTGACTTAATTTTTCTTCGTCTGTTCACTGTTTCATCCCGTTAAGTACTTTCAACTCTGTAGTGGCTCAAGCCCAGAGGGAAACTGAGCACCACTCAACCACTTGCTCACTCCTTCCCCCCTGACAAATGGAAAGGAAAAAATAAAGCAAAAGTCTCAGGAATCAAGATATGAATAAGAAGGGATGATTCACCCATTACTGTCATGGGCAAAAGTCAAACTCATTAAGGGAAGAAAAAGAACACCAATTTATTTCAAACACTGCCACCACCACCACTTAACAGAGTAGGACAGTGAGAAGTATAACCACATCTTAAAAACACCTTCACCCCAACCCTCCCTTCTTCCTGGGCTCAGATTTGCTTCCAATTTCTCTGCCTCCTCCCTTTTCCCTGCCAGTGGCACTGAGGGCAGGGGATGGAGTTTACAGTCAGTCCCACCGCTCCTTCTTCCTCAGGGGGAGGACTCCTCACACTCTTCTCCTGCTCCAACATGAGGTTCCTCTCATGGTGGACAGTCCTCCATGAACTTTCTCCAACATGAGCCCTTCCCACAGTCTGAAGCTCTTCCTAAGCTGCTCCAGCATGGGTCCTTCCCATGGGTCACTGTCCTCCCAGTGCCAAGTATGGGCTTCCCTCAGTCTTGGCCTTCATTGGGTGCAGCCACCTGCTGCAGCAAGGGGACATCCATGGGCTGCAGGTGAGCACCTTCTCCACCATGGACCTCCATGGGCTACAGGGGCACAGACTGCCATGTCACCATGGGCTGTAGAGGAGTCTCTGCTCTGGTACTCTTCCTCCTCCTCCCTACTTCCACTGACCTCAGTGTTTGCATGGGTGTCTCCCTCACAACTTCTCACAACTCCCACTACTCCTCCCAGGTTCCCCTTAAATATGTTATTACAGAGGCATGGCCAGCATTGTTAATTGCTTGGCCTCGGCCAGAGGAAGGTTTGACTTGGAGGTGGGAGACCTTCAAGAAGCTTCTCACAGAGGGCCACCACTGTAGCCCCCTCCTGGCTACCAAAACCCCCCTCCACACACACACAAACCCAACACAGTCTCTTATCATAGACACCAGCTGTGCATTCTGTATATGGTGGTTTGAACAACATTCTGAGCAGGCACAGATCTACAGTTCTCATTTCAAGTGGTATCAATAATATAAAATTCAGTGTTTTCTTGTTCTAACTTATTTTATGCACACTAGTCCTTGGATAAAAGAATTAAGAGATCAATACTCTCAATAACATCCATTCACATACCAATATATGCAACTCCTACTATTTTCCTAATCATGCAATCAGTCAACCACAATATTTGAGCTACACTTCATACGTGGTGCTATGTAATAGCTATCAATGACACCATCACAAAGGCAGAGCAGGTCTAGATATTTCATTCAAAATACCTGCAAGTTCCCTCACATCAGAAGGAAACAAACCCCCAGAAGCAAACAAACCCTTCTACAGTTTGGGTAAAGGCATGTATAACAAAAGTTGTGTCTCCTTTTACTCAGCAGATAAAGTAGGAAACCCACCATCCAGGTAACCTTACCCAAATCAACATGGAGCTAAAAAAAGTAATACAGAACCAGGTATGACCTTCGTTTTCCAGTCTTGTTTTGCCTTTAGCAAACAACTTCTTTTTGCAGTTCTATAGATCTCTGTTGGCTTCAGTCAGCAAACTTGAAAAACATGTTCTCATATACGTTTAAATACCGAATATCACAACATTAGCCATTATCCTGGTTTCAGCTAGGATAGAGTTAACTTTCCTTGGGCTGAGAGGGAGCACAGCTAGAGGGCTGGGCTCGGATTGGTCATTGGAGTATTCCATATCATGTGACATCATGCTCAGTATATAGGCAGATACATGCTCTCTCACGGCCCGTTTCCATTTTATTTTCACAGTTGGTCAGCAGTGGGATTTCTGGTGCGGTCAGCATTGCTGTTGAAGGCAGGTTGTGTACCAGCTGCCAATCAGTAACTTACTGCTGCACTTTACCCCTTTCTGCTTACTATTGTTTCTGTTGTTTTGTTACTATTACTGATTTTTTTTTTTTATTCAACCTATGAATTTCCTTTTTTTGACCCTTCCCTATTTCACTGCGGGGGGGGGGGGGGGGGGGGGAGTCAATGACAGGCCACCTGGTGATTGGCTATTGGCTGAATTCAAACCATGACAGCCATTTAAAAATTTTCTACTTTTTCACTTTACCACAATTGCACATAGCCCACCTTTTTAACTAGCCATCCTGTATTAGCATCATTTTCTTCTGTCACAAATTTGATTTCTTAGCACAGAGCCCTGATTTCTGATGTGTATTCCTAAAAGTCCTTTGACTAAGTTTTCTGGTGACTGTCCTTCACCCTTGAAAAATCAGAAAGATTTTTAATCACTTTGTTCTTGGTAGAATTTAAATTAACTGTAGAGGTAGAGGGTCAGTCTATTAAAAAATGCACTACAGTACATTCAGGCAGCAATGTCTCTTTCTAAAAATATGCCTACACACTCAGGGTTTGGGTTTTTTTTATTGTTTATTTTAAAAGAAACTTTTAACTTGACCTTGAAATTTAATAGTTGGCCAAGATGTCAGTGACTTTTACTGCAGTTTACCTTGATAGGGAGATCAACTCTTCTTAGAGGTAAGAAGTTGCCAATATACTTTGGTAATACTGGATACACTCAGGAGGCTAAATGGCTGTCTATTTTACTAGTAATCTACATAATAACACTTAGCTGCATATAATTAATAAGTTGTTTCTCTTTCTTTTAACACACTTTACATAGTGCGCATCTCATTTCAAGAAGTATCCCTTCATATTTAATTCCACATTACAGTATTAAGTTACACCATGCTAAGCAAACTAGTACTTACTTCAAAAAGCAGTATAATTCAGTAAATGGTAAAGTAAATTTTAGTAAGTATATCCTTTTACCATCAATGTAATCCAGGAGTATTCATCGATTTCAATAACAGCAAGGTCCATCCCAAGTCATAAATATGCTAATGACCTTGTAAACTCCTAGTTCAGATATGATCTCTTCTTTGTAAAAAAAAAAAAAAAAATGATGCTGGCAAATCTGAATTCTGCACTGATGTGCATTTTACATTTCATGTGGATCAAATGAGAATAAACAAGACTAAAATAACAACATTAAGAATCTCATATCTTTTCCACAGCTGCAATTAACAAGAGGGCTTAACATGCACATACATTTCAATAATTGTAATACAGATCAAACTGATGTTTGAGCCTGGCTACTTCTAAGAAGATGACTTGTGACTCCAGACTCAGAAACACTGGCTTAAGAAGAATACCCTGTGCCATTTGGTCCAGTTCTCTGCTACTGTAGGCACCATATCAAATCATTATTTTCATAAGTCACCCATAATCTCAAAAGCAGTAGTTTTAGAATGAGTTTTTGTTTCTATTAGTCTGATTTGAGAGCCATCCTTAAACTTCAGTAATATTTTGGAACTCCTTTCTGTTTTGCAATTTACTTATTTTCAAAGGCAGTTCCACCTCTGAGTTTTTAAATAAGCAGTCTAACTTTATTAGTAGTTCTTGCTTCTTGCTATTTCACACGTACATTTACACAGTCCTGCTCAGTCTTCTGTTGACTAAACTAGCCAAGTGCTTTCATCACAAGCCCTCCTATGCTCCACTCTTTCCCATCATCATATTTATTCTATTTTCAGTCAGTCTTTCTTGAACTTGCATGTCAAGAATTGTTCATAGATTGCACATAGCTAATATCTTCAGCTAAGCTTTTCCTCTGTTAGCTGAGTATACCTTTCCTGTGCATACCAGAAGCTTGTCACCCTGTTATGGAGAAACACTGCAGAGAAATCATCCTTCTTACCCATTTCCAAGTGGTGAGCTTTAATGCATACCAGGTATTTTTATAAGTACATGACTCCACATTTTCTATTATTTAATCTCAACCCATTTTTGCTGCAGACTTTTAACCTTCCCTGTAACAATGTTTCAGCCATGGCTGACATAACATTTCTGCAGAGATGTAAACTATTCTTCTTGTATAATTTGTGATGGTGAAGTCTACGGAGTCCATTAGAGAAATCACCATAATTTTGGAAGTTTTTGAAAAGTGGCTATATGTCTTCCATAGTTAAGGTTATTTTATCATCAAAAAAACCCTGTAATTCTGATCTTACAAGCTTGTGACTTGAATGTGTTGCTGTCCCACAGTGTCCTCCCAAATCAGGACAGCAGGCAAAGAAAGGCTTTGTGTGAAACTCTTAGGATTACCCAGGACAGAAGACATAGTGCTATGTTAGGATTAAGTTAGTCAAACCTTTGATAGGGGCAGACTGGGTTTTTATCTCAGAATTGACTACTCAAAAAAGAACAGGAGTTTTTGTACTAATAGATCAGGTTTTATTTCAACAGAAATTATAATAGGCATTTTTTTTTAACTACAAAAAATAGTATAAAGAGAAAAAAGGGTTTAAAAATATCTCCCTCCTACAACTGTCTTTGCAAGGCACCTCTTTTTTTTCCAGGTTTGTTCTCAGACCCTGTTCACTGACTGTAAATTGTAACTCAGGTTACTGCCAATCTTATACAATTTCTCCAGGTTCATAGGAAACATCTCTCTTTCATTATTAGAGACCATTCATACTGGGTTATATGGAATGCCCATCCTGTCTTTGTCACTAACATAAAGAAGATAGATGTTAAAAAACAATACAATAGGGGAAGTCTGTGGTGATATTTACCCTATATACACCTCCAAGATCCAATCACATGTCATACTGAGACCTCCTGAAAAATCTTCTATATATGTTCAGCAACTCTCAATGGATTTTTCTGCTTGAACTTGAACTCTTGAAGCCTATTGTAAAGTGCCAACTTTTACAACTTCCTGTAACAAAGGAGATCTTCAGGTTAACCGTAAGTGTGAAGATCTGCGTCCTTTGTTTTGTCTCCTGTAAACTGCAAGCTTTATTTAGTATCTTCTATTAGAATAAAATATTGGAAGAGACAGTGAAAAGTTGATCTATGTCCTATTCTTCATCTGTTGCCTCTGTCAGAGTTGATAGTCCTAACATACTTTGTTGTTCCTTGTAAAGAAGGAAAACCTTTGCTCATTCTTGCTTCTCTTTTCTGATTTTTTTCCAGTTCTGTTACTTTCTAAGGACACATAACCAAAAGATGGAGTTCTAGTCTCTATTATTTTTAAAGTAATTTCTGACATTATTTTTGCTTTTTACCTGCTACTAAGCTTTAAACTGAGTTTATAATAGTTCCATGAAAATATCAAGGTCTCACCTGAGTAGTAATGGTTTGCTTGGATAATGTTATGTATGAAATTCAGACTGGTGTTATCTGCATGCATTACTTCACAATTACCTATGATAAATTTCATCTATTTTATTGCCTTATATGCAGTTCTTCGGAGCTGGCTCTCATGTATCATTGCAAAACTGTCCCTTTGTCATTCACTCCCTTTTCCAGATCACGTGTGACTGATCTAGACAGCACAGAAATTTGTTGAATTCTGCTTGAGACATTTAGTAACAACCTTTGATCTTTTATACATTCAAAGTCCTCCTCTTTATCCCAGGACTGCTTACAGGCCTTAAGAGTCTCTGTTGAACTAACTTAGGAAAACCTTTCATATACCCAGGTTGATTGCATTAATCAGATATCCTTTCTTCACTCCTTAACTGGCCTCCAAAGACAAGCAATCAAACCAACCAAAACCCTCCCGTAGATTCACATAACAGAATTCCTTCTTACAAAGCCATGTCAAACCTTTCCCTACATGTTTGACCCCATGTACAGTAGTTCTATACTTTACCCACTATAGATTTCAGGTGGTCTGCAGCTCAGCTGGTCTGTACTTCCTTTGATCTCTCCCACAACTCTTTTATAAACTACCAAAGCTTCAGCCTCCTTCTCTTCCTTTAGTACCAGGATGATTTAGCACAAGAGACTGCACTCTACTATCATCGTTCACACCACGTCTCCCTCCCTACCTGCAGCTTCTTTGAGTGCCTTTAGATCTAATGAGCAAATAGATGCTGTCCAATTAAAATTCTTGGCATTTACCTTGGCTACATATTGTTCCAGATCAGTCAGGCAGCATCAGGTTGTCCAAGCAATATCCACCTTTTTCTACCCATCGGCACCACCTTGGCTGCTGGAAGCTTCTGTTCCCTCCAGGCGTGCTCAGGTGCTCATTGGGAATGAACAATCACCTTCCCAGCCAGAGACATCCACCTGCTCTAATCTCGGTCAACTTGGCCTTGTACACTGTTTACATAAAATAAATCATATTCAAAAGATTTGCTGCCCAATTACAGAGAATGTTTTATGTTCTTAATCATTCAAGAGAACTGTTTGGAAAAGAACACAAAACAACATGGAAGTCATGAGAGGATGACCTGATTTTTTTTAATATCTGTCTAAGAGTCTGAGTAAAGAGGAACAAGAAGTCCAGTATCCAGCTCCTTCTAACCTGAGGCATTGCTCTCTGGGGGTTTTTAGATTGTCTCAGAAACGCAGATTCGCAGAATCATCTAGGTTGGAAAAAACCTTGAGTATCACCTAGTCCAACCATTAAATTAACACTGAGAGTTCCAAACTACACCATACCCCTCAGCGCTATGTCAGCCTAACTCTTAAACACCTCCAGGGATGTGGACTCCACCACTGCCCTGGGCAGCCCATTCCAACACCCAACAACCCCTTC
This sequence comes from Athene noctua, assembly GCF_965140245.1. NCBI lineage: Eukaryota > Metazoa > Chordata > Aves > Strigiformes > Strigidae > Athene > Athene noctua. Next base: position 35,313,957 of record NC_134077.1, read on the forward strand.
TGGAAAGAAATGCTTCCTGACACCTAGAATAAACTTTCCCTGGCACAACTTGAGGCCATTCCCTCTTGTCCTATCAGTTATTACTTGGTTAAAGAGACTCATCCCCAGCTCTCTGCAACCTCCTTTCAGGGAGCTGTAGAGGGCGATGAGGTCTCCCCTCAGCCTCCTCTTCTCCAGACAGAACAACCCCAGTTCCCTCAGCCGCTCCTACTACGACCTGTGCTCCAGACCCTGCACCAGCTTCATTGCCCTTCTCTGGACATGCTCAAGTCATTCAATGTCCTTTTTGTAGTGAGGGGCCCAAAACTGAACACAGGAATCGAGGTGCGGCCTCACCAGTGCCGAGTACAGGGGTCAGATCCCTTCCCTGTCCCTGCTGGCCACGCTATTGCTGACACAAGCCAGGATGCCATTGGCCTTCTTGGCCCCCTGGGCACCCTGCTGGCTCCTGTTCAGCCGGGTGTCAATCAACAGCCCCAGGTCCCTCTCTGACTGGCAGCTCTCCAGCCACTCCTCCCCAAGCCTGTAGCGCTGCTGGGGGTTGTTGTGGCCCAAGGGCAGCCCCCGGCATTTGGCCTTATGGAAACTCCTCCAGTTGGCCTCAGCCCATGGCTCCAGCCTGTCCAGGTCTCTCTGCAGAGCCTCCCTACCCTCGAGCACATCAACACTCCCACCCAACTTGGGGTCATCTGCAAACTGTCTGAGGGTGCACTCGATCTCCTCATCTGGATCATCAATAAAGATGTTAAACAGGAGTGGCCCCAAAACCGAGCCCTGGGGGATACCACTCGTGATTGGCCACCAACTGGAACTCCGTTCACTACAACTCTCTGGGCCCGGCCATCCAGACAGTTTTTTACCCAGAGAAGTGTGTGCCCATCCAACCTGCAAGCAGCCGGCTTCACCAGGAGAATGTTGTGGGAAACGGTGTCAAAGGCCTTGCTAAAGTCGAGGCAGACAACATCCACAGCCTTTCCCTCATCCAATAAGCAGGTCACCCTGTCATAGAAGGAGATCAGGTTTGTCAGGAAGGACCTGCCTTTCATAAACCCATGCTGACTGGGCCTGAGCATCTGGTTGTCCCGCACGTGTTGCATGATGGTGTTTAGGATGAGCTGCTCCATCAGCTTCCCAGGCCCTGAAGTCAAGCTGACAGGCCTGTAATTTCCGGATCATCCTTCCAACCCTTCTTATATATGGGCATCGCATTGGCCAATTTCCAACCTCTCGGTACCTCCCCGGTCAGCCAGGACTGCTGGTAAATGATGGAAAGCGGCTTGGCGAGCACCCCAGCCAGCTCCTTCAGCACCCTCGGGTGTATCCCGTCTGGTCCCATAGACTTGTGTGATGTCTGTGTGATGCAGCAGGTCACTGAATGTGTCTCCCTCCTGTATTGGGGGAGTGTTGTTCTGCCAGTCTCTGTTTTCTGGCTGAGGAGGCTGGATTCCCTCAGTACAACTAGTCTTGTTATTAAAGACTGAGGCACAGAAGGCATTAAGCACCTCAGCCTTTTCCTCATCACTCGTTGCCATGTTTCCTCCTGCGTCTAGCAGGAGATGGAGGCTCTCCCTGGTCTTTTTTTTGCTGTTGATGTACGTATAGAAACATTTCTTGCTGTCCTTGAATGCTGAAGCCAGATTAATTTCCAGCTGGGCTTTAGACTTCTGGTTTCCGCCCTGCACAGCCTCACAGCATCTTTGTAATCGTTGTGAGCCACTAACCCTTTTTCCAAAAGCTGTAATCTTTCCTTTTCTCCCTGAGTTGCAGCCAAAGCTCCCTGTTTAGCCAGGATGGCCTTCTCTGCTGCTGGTTTCTCTTACAGCACTGGGGGAACCACCTGCTCCTGTGCCATTAAGACTTCCTTCTTGAAGAGTGTCCAGCCTTCCTAGACCGCTATACCCTTCAGGATCTTCTCCCAAGGGATCCTGTCAAGCAGGTGCCCAAACAGGCCAAAGTCAGCCCTTTGGAAGTCCAGGATGACAGTCCTGCTCCTCCCTCTCCTGGCCTCTCTAACAGTAGAGAACTCTATTATATTTAATGATGGCTGTGCCCTAGTCGTCCCCCAACAGCCAGATCCTCCACCAGTCGTTCTCTGTTCACAAAGAGGAGATCCAGCAAGGCACCTTCTCTGGTCAGTTCACTCACCAGCTGTGTCAGGAAGTTCTCTCCCACACATTCCAGGCATCTCTGGGACTGGTCCCTCTCTGCTGTGTTGTATTTCCACCAGATGTCTGGGAAGTTCCTACAAGAACAAGAGCAAGCGGTTGTGAGATTTCTCCTACATGCCTATAGAACATTTCATCCACCTCTCTGTCCTGCTTGGGTCACCTATAATAGACTCCCACTAAAACATCTGCCCCTTTGGCCTTCCCTCTGATTCTAATGCAAAGACACACCACCATGTCTTCACTACACTTGTACTCAAAAGCATAACAGTCCCTAACATACGTGCCTCCCCACCACCTCTCCTTTCTTGTCTGTCCCTCCTAAAGACCTCACCTATTCTTCAAATACAGCCCCAATGTAGTTCAAGTTTCCCATTGGCTGTCTTGTCTTCCAGGCCTTTGGAAATACTTTCAGGTATTCAAATGGCACTAGCTGTATATGTGTACATGGGTGAATCAGTCTGTAAGTGCATACATCTTGGCCAGCAAGGCATTTATTATCACATGGATTACTTTCCTGACCAAGCCCAGAAATGTGCCAGATGAAAGTACTATAAGGCATGTGAAGGACTGCTTGAGAAATTACACTGGGGTTCACTAGTGGCTCAATATCTAAATGACATATATATCAAGGGGAGATGTCTACTTTTGCTGCTGTCCAAAACTACCATTACTGGTAGTGAACGGGACAATGAAATGGAAATATGCTCACTAAATTTACAGATACTTATCCCTTCCCTTAATGGAGGGATTAAAGTTTTGCTGGAGGACAGACTAGAGTTCAAAATGGTACTAAAAAGACAGTAACTTCATTCCGAAGACAAGGAAAAATAGAACTTTCTTCCATAGGGAAAAGTGAAATCCAACAGAAATATTTTATTGCATATATACAGAATATGGAACTCTTTGGGCAGCTGCTCCTAAGCAGAAATTCTGAAGATACAGTGAGTCATATGCTCAGTACTGTAGCAATGTCCTTCTGATGCAGGAGATGCAAGTTGTATACTGGAATACAGAAACAAAAGCAGAGATACTAAGTAATCCTTTTACTCTGTTGTAAATGGTAGGCCTTACCTAAAATACTGTATTTTGTTTGAGTGCCACACTTCCAGAAAGATTGTGGGCCAGCTGAAGAGAGTCCAGGGGGAGCAAGAGGCAGGATATTAGGTCTAGAAAATCTGCTCACCAAAGAAGATGGGGTGAATTAGGGTTGTTTAGCCTAGAAAGGAAGACTACTAGGAAAGCAGTTGCAGTAATCTTCAGATTCATAAAAAGCCATTGCAAAAAGGAAAGGAATGATTTGTTCTACTTCTCCATTTCAGTGCTGCAGAAGACAAACATAATAAGTTTAAATCACGACAAGGCAGATTCATATTAGACATTATGAAACATTTTTAGCAATAAGGACAGCGAAGGACTGGAAATTCAAGAAGCATTTGTCAGAGGGATAGGATATATGATCTCTTAAGATCTCTTCAAGCTTTTAAGTACCTTATTTTCATTCCTAAAGAGAATTACTTCAACCGGGATTGAACATAAGATAGAAGTTGATTCATCTTAAATAAAGCTTTACACAATATGTGTTTTTTCCCCCATATTGAATTTTTAGGTCAATATTCCACCTCCAGTTCTTTCAAAGAACAATAGTAAATAAATGACCTTTCTTTCTAATACCAATCAGAAGGTCTTTGTTTCTTTGGTCGTGCTAGCCCTATCAGTTTTCCTGTGTTCAGTTCCTCTAGTAAATTATATAACATTCATTTATACATTGTCCTATGTCATTCACTTTATTTGGTGACATTATTATTGCAGATTTTATAAAGGAAAGTTTGAAAAAATAAACCTTAGTGGCAGAATAAACATGGATTTAGAGTTAATTGTCCATCAAGTTGTCACTATGTGGATAGAAAATATACCCAATGAACTGAAAATTTTATGATAATACATAACATTTCCCTCAGCTGAGAATTACTGTAGTCCTGGAAGCCATGCCTACACACTACTTGGCTTTGGTTGGATTTCTCAGTAGAGGAAAGGGTTTTTTTAATAAAGTATGGCACTAGTGGCCATGATAGTGTTCCAGCCAGCTACCTAAGCATTCTCAAATGCAAAGTTCAGTCCAGACCTTACAGCAGTTGCTTATGTGCTTTGAGAGAGTCTTTGGCGTATTTGCAGAGGTGGGTGCAAAGACATCCATCTGCCCTGTCTGCAGACCACCTGGCCCCTTGCTGGAGCACCCTTTTGTGTGATGAATCTGAACTATGTTGCCACGTTGAAGCAGCAGCAGAATAAGGCTGGAAATGCCTTTAGCTGCTGGTGCTTACATCCATGTAGGCAGCTCCCCTTTATTTCTGTAGAAATGTAGCCTCTCCTCTATCCAAATTAGAAGATATCTTTATTGTGTTACTCAAGATCGAGTTTTCTGTGAGCAGTAGACTGTACCTGCAGGATCTCAAATAATGCAGTAATAACACAAATGAAGAAAAAGAGAAGAGCTCAAACTCTTGTTTCTTCATTGAAGCATTTTGCTTTTTCAGTTTTCATCCCAATGACTTTACTTCAGGCATTGCCTGTAAAGACTGAAAAAGTGAATACTGTTCATACACAGGTTTAGTTGTTTCATTAGCACACAGAGTGTAAGGAAGGCCAGCATTATGATGCCTAGGTTAGACCTCAGAAGAAACTGATGTTTTACAGCAGATACACACACATGCTGCCTTGAAGGTGCATGTGTTTCTTTCCTATGTCAGCAGCAAGAAAGTAAGCTTTGACTACCAATTCATAACAGTCTTCTACCAAGATGCAAAAGAATTCTCTAAACACTGTGTGCTGTTCTAGGCCCTGCTGGGACCGGACACCACGTTGACGTTGCCCCTCCCCCACCCTCAGCCGGTCGGGCTGGAAGTGAGGCACAAACCCCGGGTTAAAATAAGAAGAGATTTAATACAACAGTGTGATAAACGATCTGAAAAACAACGGTAGCAATGATAACAACAATAAACAGCAATAACAGTAAACAAGACAAAAAATATACAGAGAAATACCGCAGTGAACACAACCAGCCCACCACGCGTGCTTCCCTCGACCAAAGCCACAAAGGAAAGCTTCCCACGCTGCCGCACTGGACCTGACATCAGCATGGTATGAATAACCCGGCTGGAGAACCCTTCCCCCTTCTGGGGAAACTTAACCCTATCCTAGCTGAACCAGGACACACTGCCAATTCTAGAATACTTTATTTGAAAATAAACTTGTTTGTGCTGTGTATGCTGTATTTATTTCTGTATTATTTCTGTATTATTTTAGAATTTAAAAATAAGTTGTTTTATGAATATGATATGACATAAAGAAGAGGGCAATCTCCTAAAAAAAAAAGAGGAAAAGCACTCCAGAGACATTATGAAAAAATGAGGGAAAAAAAGTTCTGCAAGAAAACCAAGCTGTGTATGTTGCTTTTTAAAAACAAAAAAAAGAGATGAGGATCTCATAATTCAAGATCAGTCAACTGTTAATATTTCATGAACTAGCATAAATCATTACTCTAATGCATAAGTTCAATTTGATTCTGACATTTTCAGCATATGTAAAAACCAGCAATTCTTAACAATGACTGGTTCTGCTTTCCTTGTAGACTTACAGTGAGAAACTTACGGTGTGAGATCACTAGCCTTGAGGAGTTCTGGAGCTGGAACCACAGAAGGTGTTGCTGGGTTGCCAATACAGGTGTTGGTCATTTCCTCTCATATTCCAAAACACAGGTGCTTCTGCTGTAACGGAATGCGTCTGTAGTGTCATAGCCCTCCAGGCATCCGCACTCCACAACAACTCTGAAAATCATGAGCATCCCCACTAGCTGTGGAATAATCCAGACACTTACGTGATCTTGCCCTGGGAGTTGTGAGGAATTTATTGTCATGACACTGTGACACCTGCAAATGACCTGTTCACCCTCACTGTAGATCTTGGCTATAAGGTTTTTGTTCAGTCTTCCTTGAAACATAAAAATTAGATCCATTTTGACACATTTGGGAAGAACTTTCTTAGTCTGTATGTTTCTGCCCTTGTGAAACTTGGAAATTCCAACACCTTCAAACACCATATAAAATCCTCCATATATTACCTGTCTTTTGCTCCAACACAATAGAAATCAGTAAGATTTTCCTGATCTGCTCTCAGAGCCATCAACTGAGTTCATTTATCCTCCATGTTTATTTTGGACTTGTTAAGGCTTGTGTATGTAGGTGTCATTTGGATTCTAAACTAAGCTTGGCGAGAGAGTTCATTAAATAAGTGGTCTAAAGCGTTATTACCTAATAAAACAAATGTTGATGCAGTCATCATTTCTTGCTACTCTTTTTGAAAGAATAGTCAATATAGGTACCACAACAGAGGCTCCTACTAGAGTGCATTTTTCCTCATTGGATGTTTTCAGTGCTATAATTAGTGTTTCTTTCAGTTAACTTTTGATTTATGATCACACGGCATATTTTATCATTTATAAATAGAAGTTGTTGTGACTCATTGCTAAACAATTAAATATGAATTAGTTGTAAATAATTTATAAGAAACATATATCTCATAGTAAAAGCAGAAGCGTCAGTTAAGCCTCTTTATCACAAGGAATCTAAGAATGAAGTTGACTGTAACATCTGTCAAGTACATTAGAAATTAATTCAAATGTCAATAATTCTTGAAAGGCTGACATTTTTAAGGTATCTGTTACAGTGAACTAGAACTGCAAGGGTCTTTGAATCCATTCAGTTTCTCATTGACAAGAGGCCACATTTCCTGGGGCTGAATGCCTAGCTACTCTATTGCGAATTTTGTACATCATCACACATTTTCCTTACCTGAAGATCTAGGTTGTCAAACATGCTGCCTCAGTGATGAATGAAGCAGTTCTCAGTTCCCTAAGCATACATATTTCAAGTGACCCAACATAACACTACCCTCATGCCTTGAAGAGGGTCATATGCCATATTTGAAGAATAATTTTCACGGGTCTGTAACACCTAAGGTGTTCTCAAAGCCTGTGAGGAAAGCGTAGAAAAGTCTGTGAATCAGGGAAGGCACAGCAACTTTGCAGCATTTCCTGAGTTGCTGCCACAGTCTGCCTCCCCTCTCTTTGGAACACAGCATGACTTTGGCAGAAGTCAGTCTGTGTTGTACACTAAGGCTAGCAGCTGTCCCTAGCTTTGTCCTGGGGCACAGAGGGAAAATCTGTGGCCAGGATGAACACACAGGAGTTCATGCTGGCCGATTCAATTATTATAACACCAATCCCTCAGAATAAATCCCAGCAGGGTATGTTTGTAATGCTATGAAACGTGGTTAACACATTCACCTTGTCCTTTCCAGTCCTGCAGTTCTCATTCTCAGACACGCAGCACTGGATACTACCAGAATGATAATAAAGGATTGTCTGTGAAATGGGAGAAGGCAGAGTTTTACACCACACTGCTGCTGCAGTCACGTGGGTGAGTTAACTCCTCATTTGGTCTGGTGTTAGAGGAAAACTCACATCCTCTGGCAGAGCTAATAGAGGTTCTCCTTGTTAATATCAAACAGAATTACATTAAAACAATCAACCCTTTAAAAAGTCTCCCAGCCACTAGTGTATCTCCTTCTGTTATACATATAGCACAAGACCCACTTAACAGAGCTTGGAGTACTTTATCTCACTGCTGCTGCTGTACTGATACACCTTATCACTGCTCTCAGGAATTAAATGTTTGTTTATCAGGTTCTGCATCTCAATGTCAAGAAGGATTTTTTTCTTATGGATTCAATCCAGATTCACCCTGTAAATCATAAATTGAACACCTGAGGTTTAAAGCATTTTGAAAACTCAGTACTATAATGTTAGTGGTTTTAAGCTCTGATAGACTACCTACTTTTGCAATCTTGTTTATAAACATCAAAGCTAACTTTGAAATGTCAAATTCCCTACTAGAAATTCAAGATATTCACTGAGTTTTACAAATGCCACTGGTGAATCTTGCACTTCTGAGCAAGTTGCAGTTTTCTTAGTGAGGTATCAGGTTTGAAGGATCATTTAGCTTCAGTATTATTTACAATCACTTATAAAGTCCCTAGCTAAGGACAGATTTCCATATTACCTTCTGCTCTACTGCTTCTTTATTTCCTCTCATTATTGGGAAAACAATCAGAAAAATGTTAACTCTCTCGGTTAAAAAAGGGGTAAGTATGTTCTGAGGAAGATGTATGCTCTGATTGTTTACTTGACTACATACACAGATTTATAGCTCTGGACCTTTCCCTTTGTGCTGAATGTCTACAAATGCATTGGGCTCTTGTAGATGCTCCATCAGACTTCATCATTTCAGTAAGTTTACTATGGCAGTGTGAAGACGCCACAAACTGTGAATTTTGTTTCTGTGAAATTAGAATGGAAAGACCTTTTACCTTTCAAGTGTTTCTCAGACGCCAATAGTTTCTTTTGTTTTCTCACTTCTGACATAGCTCAGGCAACTTATCTACTCCTGTTTCAGACTGAAATGATAACAAACTGACTCTGAAGCAGCCACACAGCCCTTTGGTTGCAGCACTTGCTGGGAAAACGGGGCATTAAAACTAAGCCTCCTGAAGGGACTGTTGAACTTTAATCACCACTGGCAATGGCTTTAATCACCATGCTACTGATGGTTCAGAAGTCTCTCCCCATTTCTCCGGTTTTGACTAGAAATTATGTCCCAGGTCAAAGAGAATTTGCAAGTAAATGTTTCTCACAAACACCATCTGTGAAAAGTTGCGGACTGAGCAATCTCTCCCTCTGTGATGAAAAACTCACTCAGATAAAGCTCCTAACCATTTCTAACATATATTCACAGCAGGCCACCCAGAAACAACTGTATGTCACAGATCAATGCTGCTTCTATGCCTCGCTTGTTAGCTAAATTGCTCTGGACATGCTGGAGAACACCACTGTAGAGTATTCTGTTATTTGTAGTAATTATATGAATTTAACAATCAGCAGGAAATATATGTTTACTGTAGTTCAGATTCATATCAGGGCTCTTGATGGAGGCGGTGTTGGTAAACTCAGAACCCCAAATGAGTGCAGTGGAGCAGTGTATTTGAAAACGAAGCATATTAACAACTTGCAGTTGTAAACCCAAGCCAGATCAAAACAGCAGCAAACAATAATGACATCAAGATCACAGACACAAGTTGTTCAACATTTCTGTTTGCATGACCTTCTGTTCCATGGAAAGACAGGGTGCCAGCTGGTGGTACCATGTTGAAGGTTATCTGCTGTGAAACACCATATATTTTATGTGCTCTCTGTCATTTCTGTTTCACTCACTGAAAGTCATAGCGACTAAATCCATTTGTTTTTATTATTCTTGCTTCAGCAACTTTAGTACCATTTAGTGCTCTATGTCTATTAGCTGTTGGCCTTTAACACAAACATGAACTTGCTGCACCAGAGTTTCTGCCAATAAACTTCCTATAGGTTTCAAAATTTCACTTTAAACACTGAATTTTGAAAAATAGGCCTTTTAGTATTTTATGTGGTGACCCTGTGGTGACTTATGCAAAGGTATAATAGACTTACATCAACCTAAGTCTTCCTTGCTCTGCAGCAAAGCCATGTTTCTGCAGCTGCCACTAAGGCAAATAAAGGTTTTTCTTAAATCAGAGTAATGAATACAGTCCCTACAAATCTTTCCTTTATATAGTAAAAATACATCCAGAAAAAATACATCATGGAAAAGATGACTATTACTGAATTATAACTACTAGTTGTCTACAATCATATGCTTTTCATGGAATAACACATTAAAATAAAGCCAAATGAGTATAAAGGCAAGAAACTACATTAAAAATCAATAATCAGGTAGTTGATTACCAGTTGATTGAACTACCAATAATGGGTAGTTATTTGGGCTGAAGCAGACTAGGAAGGTAGTGGAAAAGTTGATACTAAAAGGCACTTTTTCCTGCCTACACCTGCACAGCATACTCAAGGGTCAAAAGCTGTGTAACTAATAACAATGGGAGTTGACAGGATGGATTTCACTCCTGTTTTTTTCAATAAATTCTGTGTAATCTGTGGCAGACCCCAAGAATCGCTTTGCATGGTATAGCTCTATATAATGCCCTGCATGGCCTACAACACATGGCCTAGTAGAGCTGTTCACAAAAACACCCATTATTATTTTCAGGAACGGTTTGAATTTTTAATTAAATATCTAACACTTCTTTATTTTCAAGTTTACTCTAGAAACTGTTGGATTTTCTTTTTGGTTTTAGAAAAATCAGTTGGTTCCATGAAAAATTCTTTAGTATTTTTAGTAATTAGTAATTTGCAAGGATAACCACAAAATTATCCATCTTGTATCTTTAAAGGTAGATTTGATATCTATAAATCTTATATAACTATTTAAATAAATGTTACATATAATGTATGTCAAATACAATCTGCGACACATTATATGAATATAAGTAATACAACTGGAACATATTTATACTTAAATATTTTTAATATAGTATATATTAAATAAATATACTATATATAAAAATATATGTTCCATTATTGTTTTGTTGAAGAATATGTATTCCTTATTGTTTTGTTGGAGAACTAAACAAAGTCTTCTAAAATTATGCTTTAAAATATTTTACCTGTATAAAGGCTGTCTGCATAGTCATTTTGGTACCGGTAAGTAACTCATTGCCTTTTTAAGCACTCTGGAATGTCTTCAGTCTGACAGGCTCAATATAAAACCAAATTCAATTCAATTTAATTCTTAATAGATCTGTATAAATCCCTTTGAGGTCCTATTATAATTCTTCCCTCTAGCATAAATTCTTCCTCCTCCTTAATAAAGTTTGCAGCTGTGTTACAAAGTCACAGATTCTAAATATCGTCTCTTGAGTGACTGATTGTCCCTCTCTCCCAGTTGCAGCACTGACATTATAAATGCTGACATTTCAGTGATAGATGAATCTGTGCAGATCAAAACACAAATATAAGACATTTCCAGTTAGCCTGCTAAATCCCAATAAAAGAGATTTTCTATATCTGGGGGCATAGTTACGGATTAGTAGGCTTTTATCTCATGGAGTAGTGTTAAAGGGGGAATTTCCACAAGGGGAAATTTACACTTCGCTGAAAACTTAGGTCTATTCCTCTTTCCCATACTTTGAACAATTTTTCTGGCTCCAACATCTTTATTAATTATCAGATTTGTTGTTTAAACATGAATTTTCTTTAGCAGGGTTTTTATGCTAGATAAGTAGTGTCTTATCTGCTAAGGATCCCTCACTGTATTGCAGTTAGAACTCAAACTAAATGAGAGTTGGCACCTTTATTCTGGGAATGTTGTTAATCTAGCTTTGTACATAAATACAAATATTCCCTTAAAAAGCTTAGTGCTTTAAGGTCTTTCAAATGAAAAGTGTCAGTCATTATGACATACTATTAGAAGTATTTTTCTTTTATTTACAGCATACATTGAAATAAATCATCTGCAGGTGTAAATCTGCCAGTGAAGTCAATGGAGCTATACTGATTTACAGTCCCTGATGATCTGGCCCTTTGATTTGAAATCATTACTTGGAAAGAATTAGAATGTCTGGGTCAATAAGTAAGTGGATGGATTCTTTAACACTGACAATTGGTTGATACTTGGTCAAACCCACATGTACTCTACAAAAGGCCAAGAACACCTACACATAAGTGACTCTGTTGAAATAAATGGAAAAGATCACTTGACTTTAGACAGGATCTAAGAAAGTAGGATCTTTTTTGTTTGTTTTATTTGTGGGGTTTGGACAATATCTGCAAAGGGACTGTCAAAAGACTCAAAGAAAGATTTTTTTTTTTTTTAATACAGTGGAATTACTGAGTATCTCAGGAGGTTTCACATCAGCTTTGTGAGAAGTGAGATTATTCTGATAAGAAATATACTGCTAAATTATTTTTCAAACTTCTTTACAATACTGAGTCTTTTCAGAACCAATTCATGCTTATGAGATCCACGCTCTCATGAGATGAATCTCCTTTTCATGTATGTCATAAACAAAGGAATAATCTCATGATTTTATCTACAACATGCTAATTCATAAGGTGTATTGCCTAGAGTAGAAGACTAACAAAAGGTAATTTTCATGAAGCTCAGAGTTCTTATCAGTCTCTGAACTTGAGAAGGTTGCTATTTTATTTGAAAGTTTTAAGTAGATTTTAAGACAGTTTTCAATATTTTAGTTTCTCCCACTTAAAATCATACAAGATTAAGCAACAGAGTTGTTGTTCAGTCTTTCTAGAACTACAATAGCATTATAATTGTCAAAAGAAATGTTTTTATGTATGCAGAATATTATCTATCAAGCACATCAGAGCCTATCCCATTCATGCACAAGTAAGTCCTAGAAAAATAGCTGCAGCCAGTTGCTTGTATTACTAATTCTAGTTAGTTAGTTATCTCACTTATTTCAGCACAGAATTTATCCTTTGATTTTAAGGGATAAAATTTCCAGAGGAGTTTCTTCAGACTAAATATTTAGAGAAGAAATTACAAAGCTAATGTCATTTGTCAGAATCAGGACTACAGTATTATTTAAGAGAAGGTCTCTGATAATCAGCACTACTGATTGTAGTATGCAATCAATATTTATGTCTCATGTTAAAAATTAAAAGGACATTGTTATTATGTAAGGAATGGGGACACAGGAACAAGAATAAATATATTTAATGTGAAATTGCTAGTGGAAAACAAATGTTTAAGAAGACATTTTTTCAGGGGGCATTAGTGTAATTAATTACTAATAGGATAACTGCACCAAAATTTTGATCATAACATCAATGTTATGATACAGATCTTACTTCTTCATTTTTACTTTTTTTTTTTGTTTCACTGACTGAATAACAAAGTACTATTTGGCTAAGAACTACAGGAAATCATCAAATTGCCATCAATTTATTTTGGAACAAGATGTACATGTTCATTCTTAGAGAACATTGCCTTAACTTCTTAAGTCAAGCAACAAAGCTTATAGCATGCCATGCAGAAAGCCTAGACCTTCACAAGTACCTGTGTGCTGCAGGAGCAAACACCCAGCTAAAGCCTGAGCCCTTGCAAGCTCCCAACCCCCACTCAATGCAAAGGCAACATTACGCACTTACAAAAGGGATATTCACAGACTGGGAAACTATCTAGGATAGCAAATGAGATACTGAGAAATGCAAAGGTGTATACACAGCTGGTGTGATCATAACTCTGCACTTATTTCTACACAGAACCCCGGGCTGACAACCCCTCCTAGAAAGAGGCATCTAAGTCTGACTGGTGAAAATTAAGAAATGAACCCATTTCTCCACAATACCATGGAGCAGACTATTGGAGGACTTTCACGGTAGGACACCTGGATTTAAAGCTATATCTTGCTGATCAGGAACAGAGATTATTTACATTTTCTCTGAGGAAGAATATACTTTCACAGGATACTGGCTGTTGTAAGTCAAGTTTCCCTCACTCCTTCCCTTTGGAACTTTTGCATTTCAGAGATACTTTTCATAATTATTTATTGTAGCAGGAACTTGAATCTTGGGCTCCAGCATCCTATTTGAATACTCCTAATATAAGAGCTAATCTTCCTTCTTGATGACCATAATGAGCCATTGGTTTTGAAAGGAGAGAGAGAGAAACTTTGCCCAATTTGGCCCTATCTGCCAACTAGCACAGGTTGCTTCTGGCAGCTGTTTCTTCATATACTAGTTTCAGCATACAGTGAGCTGGGATCCCTACTTTTGGGCTAATGTTTCTCCTGGTGATCAGGAGAGTAAGAGACAGAGACAGAGGGAGAGACGAGGTCTTCACTCACAAGACACTGGTAAAAGTAAGAGCATGCACAAAGGGAGTTACAGAGCTATACAGTCTAGAATTAAGAGGTATTTTTACTTGTTAGTGTACTATGTACTTTTTAATGTACTATGTGTTGCTGTTTGATCTGCAGTCCTTTTACTGTATGTGAACATACATAGCTGCGATCCTGTCTCCAATGCTTTATACAAAGTAGGACTCAGATAAGCATATGAAAAACATCGATGTTTAGATTAATGAGTTAAGCTACAGACATTTTGGAGACACAGTTACAGAACATGGTTATATTTACACACAATAGCAAGAAAACCACTTTTCTATCTTAGTAGACAAACTACAGTGCAGTGGTATGTGCATCCACCCATAGTCTACTACAAATAGATAGGGATTATAATATAGAAATGATGGTATAATTAGTGCCTAGGGTGCGGCCATCAACAGCTTTGTGTCAATAGGTGTGAATTGCACGGGTTTGCACTATATGGCCTCTTGCAAAGCTGATTCCTGGAAGATATTTTTGGGGAAAGAAATTTTATAAATTTAGTTTTATTTCAGAATCCAGCGGTAGTCATAGTACATTGCAGGTGGCTTTCTCCATTGTTACACTGTAACAAATTGCAATTAAAATTAGTATTTGGTGTCCAGATTTATAAGTTATTTCATGTTCATCTATTATGCTGCATAAGAGACATTGATGAGAGTCTTATAAAAACTATATAAAAATAAAATAAAATATTCACAGATAAAGTAGTTCTAACAATTTTTTCAAGTAGAAAATTTTATATTTAAAATAAGAATTCTTACATTTCTCTTCTGCCTCTCAAAAAACTAGAAGATACTTGGAAATAACGAATGTGGAGGGTTGTGATGGATTTTTTTGTTTGTTTTGTCATAATGCAAAAAAGCACAGGCTTGTGCATATTAGCCAAAACCTTATTTTCTTTACAAATAAGACATATTGCTTCAATAACATGTAAAATAACACCCAGTCCAAATATAAAATATTTCCAAATGACTTAAAAACTGCTACTCACTACAAGAAAAGGCATTCAGGTGCTGGAGCATATCCAAGGAAGAGCAATGAAGCTGGCAGAGGGTCTAGAGCACAGGTCTCATGAGAAGTGGCTGAGGGAACTGGAGTTGTTTAGTCTGGAGGAAAGGAGGCTGAGGGGAGACCTTATTGCTCTCTACAACTGCCTGAAAGAAGGTTATGGCCAGGCAGATGTTGGTGTCTTTTCCTGAGTAACAAGTGATAGGACAAGAGAAAATGGCATCAAGTTGTACCAGGGAGGTTTAGATTAGATATTAGGTAAAATTTCTTCACTCAGAGGGTTATCAAACACTGGAACAGGCTGCCCAGGGAAGTGATTGAGTCACCATCAATGGAGGTATTTATGAGAATTGTAGATGTGGTGCTTAGGTACATGGTTTAATGGGATATGGTAGTGTTAGGTTTACAGTTGGAGTGAATGACTGTAAAAGTCTTTTCCAACTTAAATGATTCTATGATTCTGTGATCTGATTATTTTAACTTAATATCTAAAGACAGGAAAATGATGAGTTACCAAGATGCTTCTGGATAAATTAGTGGCAAAAGTAACCTCTATACAGCCTATAAATCTATACTCAGCACATTTTGACAGCAAGGAAATTATGGGATTTATAAATTCAGTCTCATGTTTCAGAGGTGAGTTATCTTCCTGACCAAGAATCTAATAGCTTGTTTCAGTGAATATCAGTTTATTTTTCCTCATCATAAATATTGACTTGGTCTTCCCCTTGTTCCACTTTAATGTATTCCATCGATAAATAATAATATACATCTCAACAGAAATTAACATCTACTTATTAGAATAGATTTCCTAGTACTAATAATCAGAAAGTCTTTTTAATCAGGATGGAAAACAAAATGATTAAGGTTGTTCATAGGCCAATAAAAATGTTCTTTTTATTTCCTACTCAATTTTACAATAACCGCTGGTTGTGGAGATTTTCTGGTATAAGGCATGCAATAAAAAGGGACAAATCCTTTGCATAGTTCTTTGTTCAGAACTTCTCAGAATTGGTCTGGCCACCACATAAATATTATCTGCACAAAGATGAAGTCAGTGGAAAAGATGAGTAAAAGATTTGTCTCTATTCCTTCCAACATATAACTCACAATTTATCTCTTTATATATAGAACACAGTATCTAGTTCCCATAATTTCATTCATGTTGTAATACATGTATGGAAGTTGGAAGAAAGCCACTCTGAAATAAGCTTCACAGTTGTGTAATACAGTGATCATGTGTAGAATGTGGATCAAGAGGAAGCAACAGCCTAAGGAAAGCAAAGACTAATATTTCAGGTTGCTATTAATTAACAATAGATGCAAACTAGTTATGCTAGTGCATTGGTTTAGGCCCTGCTGGTGTCACCGAAATCCGGGATAAAAATAACTTATCGACACCAATTTGATGCAGATAAGCAGACACTTCTTTACTGACGGCTGGACGTGTAGGGGAGTGCTCTCACCAACAACACGTGCCAGGCACCAGAATCATACACCTTATATAGAACTTACTCATACATATTCATTAAGTCTTCATACATAAGCATACAACTTCCAAGAAATCATTAACATATTCTCCTCCTACTTCCGATTCTGCGCAGTAGAGGTTAGAAATGTCTAGAAATGGGTCTGGGGTGTAATGGGAGTAGGTGGTCCATGAGTCGGTGGTCGCGATCTCCCCCTGCCGGAATTACCTTTTGCTTAAGGACACAGTTTTCTTGGCAGGTACCTGCAAACTGTTACAGTTACTTCCCTCAGTTCCCATTAATCCTGGACCTTGAGAACAACTCGCATTCTTCTAGTCCTATGTATGTATTATAAATCAGTTTACAAATCACCTCAAGTTTTGTTACCTAGGTTCTAACCGTTCCTACTAAACAATTATGACCAATCCCTTTGGCCTTGGTATGGGGATGTACAAGGAATTTTAGAATAGCAGTCGGTTGCTAGATTCAAAATACAATAAATGTAAAACGATTTTTACTAAAATATCCCTTAATTCTATACTTATATTAAAATCAAACACAATTTAATTTCAGTTGATACTAAAATCAGTAACACTGGGACCGGAGACCACGTTGCCATTGTCTCTCCCCCACCCTCGGACACAAGTAGGGCACAAACCCCGGATTAAAATAAGAAGAAATTTAATACAACAGTGTAATAAGCAATCTGAACAACAACAGTAGCAATGATAACAACAGTAAACAGTAATAACAGTAAACAAGACAAAAGATATACAGAGAAATACCGCAGTGGTTACAGACAGCTCGCTCACGATGCTCCCCGCCACCAAAGCCACAAAGGAAAAGGTTCCTGCGCTGCCATGCCCGAACCTGATGTCAGCATGGTATGAATAACCCTCCTGGAGATCCCTTCCCCCTCTCTGCTGGGGAAAATTAACCCTATCCTAGCTGAACCAGGACAGCTAGTTTTAGATTACATGCTACTTGACACTGGAAAATAAACTGGAATGAAGAACATCGCCTCACAGAAGGGAAGTGAAATGGTATTGAAAAGATTCAGACAGTTGCCATGCTTAAATCATTTTATTTTCAACAGTATATATTTTAAGAGAATGGATCTTCCACAAAATGAACAGTGTAATGCTACTGAGGTGGAAAAACAAATACTGTAGCCCGTATCACAACAGGAGAGCCTAATGAAAATGAAACTGATCATAAAACATCATAAATAAGTTTAAGAACACCTTTTTCTATTGAATCAGATGGAGATGAAAGGAAAGATAAACTTGAAATAGTGATTTTCTTGCTCTAAGGTATTCAGGAAAAGTACCTAAATTATAATCTTCTTTTATTTTTTCACTATTTAGAAATGGATCCTTTGTCTGTGTTTGGTATTCTACCAATCCAGCTGATTGCTTTCTGAAACACTTGGGACACTTTTCTCCTGACCCTCTTGTCAAGGACAGAATTCCAGATCAGATTTTTGGGACATAATTCTTTCTGTCTCCAGTGAGACACTACTGTTTCAATACAAATCTAACCAGGGAGTTTAGGCATACGTACAGTCTAAGTACAAACAGAGTTTTAGTCCTTGTGGATGTTTTGTTCAAATAATAGCTTCCAGTTGCAACAGGCAGCAGTCCAGGCTCTGTGGAAAACTTTTTGCTGTATTGCAGTGGCTGGAAAGTTTACATGTCACTGTCACCCTTGTACCTAAAATAAAAAAGAAAAAAAAAGAAAAAAAAGAAAAAAAAAAGAAAAAAACTCCTCACTAACAATAATTTTTACTTTAACAGTGAAAAAAGGGACATAAAGAGAACAACACTTATTCATACAGATGGTTGGTTTAACACACACTGAACAAATTGATGCATAAATTGGCTGTGATAAATGCTTGTGTTAAATGAGGTTATTTATTATGTGTTCCATTACATAAATTAGTTGCAGAATTATAACAAATGCTGTTTATTAATCTTACCTTCCCTGTGGCTGGAGAATGACTTGAGGCAATTATCTTCAGTGTGGAACTCTATTATTGTTGACAGTCAGAAGAGACCAGTCATGCTCCTAATCCTGCACAGGCAGTTCAAATCCTCCTGCTTCTGCTTTTAAGCATCCTGTATCTCATCTTGACTTTCTGTGTTGACATGGTGTGTCATGGCATCTCTTTCCAGTACTATTGCCTCTAGTTCAGGAATTCCTGAAAATGCAGATTCAAGATACAAGAAATAAGAAGTGAAAATGGCTTGATAGCTATTCTTTTTACTATATATAAATTATAAGACAAGGGAAATTTGACTTGATCTCAGCAGCTTTGCCACATATTGAGTGTGGGCTGCAGTTTCATTTGTCTTTTTCATCACTATTTCACTCTAAAATTACCCGTGAAAGTCCTGCACCAGAAGAAATCTGGACTGGAGGTATGGCGTGCTGTGTGCTTAAAGAATAAACCCCACAAAACTTCTATTTATATTTTTATCATTTAGATAAGAACTAAGATAAGACCAAAATGTTATTCTAGACCGCTAGAATGTATAAATGATGTGGTTGAAGATTTAATGGCCCTGCTTCTACTCTGTGCCAGGTTGACAGGGTACAATTCCACGGACAGGAATGAAAGAAATTCAGATTCATGCTTTGCGAGAAGAAGCTATGGTTCTGCAGCTTCAACTTGCCCTTGAAGAGTGAGACTAGAACAAAGGCTCATGCCCTATCCTCATTTCACAAGCATAATGAAGAAGAGTTCTTCTGGGGAGCTGCTGGCATAATTTCCCCTACAGCCTCCTCCCCATTTTCTCTGAAGAGCTCATTAAAACAAGTTCCTTGACCACTGCTGTCAGATCAGAGAATGGATCATTTGTTCGTTTTTCTCCTCCATCTACATCTTTTGCTATTTTTCTAAGGTGAACAGGGTGGAATAACTATGAAGGCATTTCCATAGTGCAATTTCTAGAGGGGAGAAGAGGAAATGGTTTAGATAGATCTGTAAAAGGAAGGGAAGGAAGATGTAATTGAAAACTGATCACCTTTGATATATTTTTTTAAAAATGCTACTTTAAATATTGTTATTATCCCTTTAGAGCTGTGTAGCTTTCCATTGCAAACATCTTACAACCTTTGCGATGCCTAATGCAATGGGGTCCTCATACTACCTGTTTTCAGATGCTGGCCTAAGAGAATCTAAGGTATTATTCACACCAGTGCTGAAAACACAGCAAAGGGCTCCAAAGCAAAACCTCCAGCAGCTAGATCTAGACTCTGTGTAGTGGAATACCACTTAGGACAATCAGCTGCAATGCGGCCTCAAGGTAGGTAACAGGATATGTTTCCATGCAGTCAGGATGCAATAACAGCAGTGCTTGGTGCTTTCACCAAGCTGGCAACTGGCCTGTTTGACTGTGAATTTAAAAATCAAATGTTCTTTGACCCAGAAATAGTGTGAGAAAACCAATTAAACCCACACATTGGCTTAGAGTTGAGTAAAATTTCACTTTCAGGGAATACAAGATCCCAATATATGACTAGAAAACTCAACAGAAACTTCATGCTTACTTTTGCTTAGATGTATTTCTACTTTATATTATGAAAAACTAGGAATAAAAAAATAAAGAGAAAAATTTAGAGACCTGAATTCTAAGAGGTTTGACCTTGGAGTAGACAGCCTGGTGAACTCCTCTCTGACTCATTTTTTAACATTTTCCTCATAAGTGTCATTGAAAATTAACAATTAAACATGCCCAGTAGTGCACTGTTTTTAAATTAATTGATTTTTTTTCAGAAGGCTAATGCCACATGTCTCTTGGATTCTTGGCTTAAAGAAGGATCAAGGACATGTGATAGCAGCCCACAAATATACTGGTTAGCACTTCATAGTGTCACTGCATTCTCACACTTTTATTGCAGAAAAGCAACACAGGAACTTTACCGTAAAAATAACCATGAATATCTTCAAACACTCTACTATATTAGCATATCTGCCTGTTCCAGATGTCTGCAAATAATATCCTAAAATACTGAGTAAATTACCAGAGTTATCTTATGGTTGCTTCTCCAGACACAAAATGGCATTTGTATTTTACATAGCTGTAAAACTGCGGCACTTGTTAAAATATCAATAAGTGCATAAATATCAGCAAATGGAAGGAACTGAGGAGAAACCAGAAGTTTTTTACAGATTCAAAGCAGTGAGACATTTATATGAATCTTTTACCTAAGAGGTACAAGAGTCTGAAATGGAAATAGTGCAAATACACAAGGAGTACCTGTGGAAAGAGGCTTCTTCAGGAGCTATCAGTTATATGTCCCTTCTAGGTATTCTCCTCCTCCTGATTCTCCCACAGTCTTATTTCAGGTACATTTTCTTTGGACTACAAAAGTTTCTGCAAGAATCTTCCTTTGGATCACCCCCATTCCATGGGACAATTACCACTGCCTTTTCATTTTACATGGGAGCAAGGGAAAAATTAATACTAAGAATGCTAAAGAGGTGAAATGACAAGTGTAGAATACATAATTCCATGTAACCATCCTCCATGATTAATACTTCAAAATTCACTAGAGAAAGTATCAGCAAAAGAGCAATGCTGAACTACACCAGAGTCAGCTTTACAGGAGAACAACCTGAAGAACAAAAGGTATTCAAATAGATAAGATAGGTCTGAGAAGCCTGTTAATTTAATCAGGTATAGATATAGAGATGCTAAGAAGGTGTTTTTACTAAATAATTAGCTTTCAGCTTGTCTGTTCTTCATTGTATTGTTATAACAACATTTCAGAACTCTCTATTACTGTTTAATTTATATATGTTAAAAAGCATATATTATAAACTCCCCCATCTCATTGAATTTCAGAGGACAAAACAAAATATAAAATAAATTATGTAGAAATTAAATTCAAAAGTCCTGTCTAGAGGCATGATCACACAATCAATTAACCTTGAAGTAAGATGGAGTTTGAATTTAGAGCATATCACCCACTTCACAAAGACCACCTGAAGACACATTCACCCTATGGTAGGCAGAAGGCAATTTATAACACTCAGGGAAACTTCTACGCAGCTGAGCTTTCTGCCAGGTTCTGACCAATGGTACCACCTGGCTGAATGCTTTGATTAGAATGGATGCCGCATCTATTATTAAAATTATTATGTTTTAATATTTATGATACATCGAGGAGAGAAAACCAGAGTCTAGCAGCTGTTAGATGTCCAGACGCAGACGGATGCAGTGTGGTACCGAAGAAAGGTAGAGAGTCACATGTACAGACTCTTAACCACACTGTGGAGTTCTTTCAGCACCGGTTTCCATGAGGCTTTGAAATGACATATCAATTCCAATGCATATAATTAAAAACAGCAATAGTGAAAAGTGGCAGGTGATCATAGGAGTTTAGAGGTAATCAGTGACCGATAAAAACCTGTCATGTGGTCCTCTAAAAGACTGCCCCCAAGCAGCAGACTATTACAAGACTTTCTGTATATAAGATACAGATCAGAAATTTGTATTATCAGAAATGCATAGCAAGAAATCAGAGCCATGTTTAGCTACTGTGGGATCCAGGGAACGATAAGATGTACATTTTTGTTTAAACATATATATTTATAGTGTATTTTTATTTATTATTATTCCTGGCTCATCTTTCATCAAAAATTTCTGTTGTTTACCCAGTGCCTGTAATTTTCCCTTACTTTTATGTTGTCAGTTAAATTTAAAAAAAAGGGCCCTTTTTTTGTGTTTTCCCTCAGAGGGTGAATCCAACAGATATAGAAACTCTGATCCTTATTCCCACATAAGGTTTTATTCAACCAGTGGTCAATGGATCTTCATTCAGAGAAGGGTGGGTGCCTGCATAAGGAGGCTGTTGCTCTCAAGATAAATTAACAAGAGTTGAGAGGACCTCTGTAATGTTTAGCATGAGACCATTAATTTTAAATGCAACATATTACAATTTTTACATTTACAATTGCAAACATAATTAAATGCGAAATAGTACAGCTGATTCTCCCTTTCTAGTGAATACTCTGGCATTCATTCAGCCATTTTTCTCCCTTGTTCTGCAATTTCTTACCTCATAAAAAAGGGCACTTCAGCTACTGTCTACTCTGGAAAGAGGGAACTAACCACAGCTGAGGGCACTCTAGCCACAGATGTCCCTCCACTCTTCATGCAGGTAGTCCTCCTAAACTGGAGGCTGAAGGGTGCAGATTACTGCAGCTCTGTCAGTTGAAGAGCCCTGCCAGAGAGAGGGCATTCCCAGCAAAGAATTATGTCCATTTTATGCTTTCACAGTGCAAGAAAAGACATCCAGGAAAACATTTTGTTTCTCAGTTCTGCACTGTTATTCCCAGTATTTTAGGTTTTATTTTTGATAAAGTGCATTTACAGAGCTTGTTATGTAAAAATAATGAATTCTCTGATATGCACTATTTCTGCCATGAGGGGAGACAGGTACTGTTCTTGGGATTACTGGTATATCTTTTCAATCCTCTAGAGAGAGGTATTAGTTCACAATTTAACTCTACATTGTCATTATTACCCTAGAGCCTGTTCCTGAATTTTGAATGGAACACTTTATCCTGCAGTGATATATTTTACTCATACCCAGGCAATTTCAGGGATATTTGGTGAGACATATTGCATGCTCTTAGTGGGATCACATAAAAGTATGTCTGCTGTATAAACTTTTGCTGTGTGTTCCCTGGTGCAGCTCTATATATTATATTCCTGAAGTGTTCCTAGAAAAGAGAAAGTACATTTCCAAGCTTTAGAGAAAGTACACTAAACAGATTATTTTCTTTTATAAACATTCAATTTTGTAGCAAGCTTTGGGAAAAATTCAGCTTTAGCATCAGAGCAAAGAATTAATGTCAACTTTACAGAGAATTGTACTGGTCCTTTTTTCTCAGGATGCATTTTACCTATTAACGGCCATTAATTTCAAATCACTAAACCCTTTGTGGCTTGATTTTTGGCCAGTACTACAAGAGAGTATTGTGGACATCAACAGAATTATGGTGAGAAAGCATCTATAAGCCTTTTTCATAAGCTATTGAAGAATTTATAGAATTTCTAATTTCATAGGATGATTTTTCTGTGATTTCGAAGTGCAGAGGAAACACTGAGAAGATACAGAGCAAAAATTTGTGAAATGCAAAAGCTGATGATGATGTAGACTTTTTTTTTTTTTTTTTTTTTTTTTTTATGTTGCAGACCGTGAAACATAAGGGAGAAAAAAGGAAAACAAAACCAGGAATTTTCAAAATTCTGGAATAAAAAAACCCCTTCAAATTGTCATTTCTGTAAAAAAAATTACATTTTATGAGGAAATTTTCTGGTTGGTAGTTTTTTATCAACTCTTTAAATACACAAATATTACAGTAAAGGAGCCATATAAACAATTTTTTTAGTCTCAGTCTAATATATGCATAAGATTTACTCAAGTACCGGTCAAAATCAAAAGCACATTGTCTGAAGTTGCATTCTTTCAATCCCCTGTATTAAGCATTAAGTCCTTCTAATTTATCTGAGATATTTCCAAGGTATTTAGTGCTGTGGTGTTTAGGTGTCAATATCTGCTGTTTCTTTTTGCTGTAAATTGATTCTTTGTACCTTGTCAGATGTGTGAACCTTCCTACTGTGCATGTAAATACACCAAGAATGTATGTGAGGGATCATGGCTATCACAAGTAGCAGAAAATGTCCTTAAGTCTCAATCATACTCAAAATGTAGGGGGTTGGAAAGAAAATTGATTACTCCCTTTTTGCTCTTTAGTCTCTGTATGAAAATTAGATGGGGGACCTCTGCTCAGCCTTGAAAATCTCCCACTGTCTAGATCAATTAAGAAAAGGCATGCTTTGCTTAGCTTTAATTTTGTGCTCATTTTTTTTCATTTTCTCTTTCCTTCCAGCTTCATTTTATAA
This sequence comes from Athene noctua, assembly GCF_965140245.1. Classification (NCBI taxonomy): domain Eukaryota; kingdom Metazoa; phylum Chordata; class Aves; order Strigiformes; family Strigidae; genus Athene; species Athene noctua. Next base: position 35,338,407 of record NC_134077.1, read on the forward strand.
AAGCATTTTTTACTGCATCTTGAAAAATGTGGGGATTTGGAAGGGCCTTGCTTACCTTCATCCACATTTGTAGGAGTCCATTGCTTACTTTCAGTTACTCTTTTTAGGACTGATTTTGAAATGTTACTAGTATTGTGATAGTTTTCCTACATAAAGTTAAGACAACACTTTACAATCTTCAGTCATGGACAGTAATTTTTTCTTCTCAGTGAGGGCAACATTTTAGATTAACATGAAATTATAATATCTAAATATTAATCTCAGGCTAAATTAATTCTGCAATTCACTGTTACTGTCTGAAGCATGGTGGCAATTCTTAATTTTCAGGACAGATAGACTTTTTAAAGTTTTGTTACTGAATGTAATTATGTGGTAAATATGTCCAATTTACTTTGCTGGATGGCCTTTGAGAACCCGGTTATTACAAAAGAGCTTTGTTTGTAGTTTTACTAAGCAATGATTTAGACATAAGGAATTGTTAAAATAGTTGTTGCTAGCAAAACTCTGCCAGGGTTAAGACACTATAAGTGAGAATATTCCATATAAAATGAATGCAGTGTTATGGTCACAATAAATATGTTTGACATGATAAGTATAGTGAGATTTTCCCAATATAAATTATGATATTTTTCCTAATATAAACTACATATATATGTAAAAGCTTATGCTAACCATTTTTCTGGTTAAATCATCTTCCTAAAATGAAGAGTCAGCTTGTTTTTCTTGGACTGAAATTTTAGGAATCTGAAGGCTAGACCAGACTATTTCTCAGGTTCTGCTCCTAGTAAATCAGCATTTGGGCCTCCATGCTGCAAATTCAAATCTCTTAAGACGCTTTAGCAACAATTATTTCAGCTCATGCTTGTCTCCCTGTGTTAGCAAGACAAAGGAGAGACTACATAACAGGGTATTTAATGTTGAGTGTAGGAGAACCTACCATCAGTTTCCTTAGGACCAGCAATAATTGGCTGAGAGGGTAAAAATCCACTCATTTTTATAGGATGCCTGACATGACCAAAATCTTATGATGAAATGGTGATAATGGTCAATTGAAAGGATCTTTGTTCACAAAGAAACAAGTTTTGAAAATGATAAACCTGAGAAAAAAAGGTGAGAAATGTAAAGATCCATGTCTTTCTGTGAAAGACACTCTTCTGTGGATAAATGAAGAAGAATGGATGGGATGTCAGTTTGACTTTGATGTCATTAGCTATAATATTTTTCCTTTGTTTCCAGGCTCTGTACCGAGATGAACTTGAATTCTTGTCTGAATATTCATAACTGTTACATACTGGAGAAAATAATTCAGTAGACTTCAGGAGTTTTCAACCATTCAGGGTATTACATTTCCAGATGAATTCCTGATGTAAAAATGAACAAGAACACAACACGAAGGTTAAAAGAAGCAACAAAGGAAGCTGTCAGCAATGTCTTTTTGAACTCAGTTCTACTGGGGTACAGTACAGTGGTCCACAACCAACTCAGGTTTCTTGTCTTCTGTTGCCACAGGAAGAAGTTTAGTTTATGGATTAGGATTCACATGGACAGAACAAAAAAATACTCTGACCCGCAGAAGTTTGCAACTTTAATCCTACTTCTATGACCTAGTGTGAGTCTATGTTAGAAAAATTGCTTTCTAATATATAGCCAGATTCTAGTACTAGCTCAAGCCATGTTGACTCTAGTGACTCCAGTAAAAAAAATCTGTTTCTGCATCTTTCTCCATTTTTGTTGCATTGTAAACCTGAAAAAGAGTTTTGCATTCATTTTCTGATCTCAGGTGTGCTTCTGGATATGCCTGCATATGAATGAATGTCTCTGGAACAGTCCAAGTACATACATATATCCATGGTCTATTCTGGGTTTGCATATTGACAAGTATGTGATTAAAAACTTTTTCCTCACAAAAGCATAAAAAAAATATATTAAAATATTATGACTTCTCCTACTGCATATTTATCCTCTCTGAAGAAAATAATGAGACCAACTTGTCCTTCTCTAATTTCTCTATAGATAAAAATTTTTATTGTTAGAAAACACCAAAAACATTTGGAATCAAAAGATACTTAAAACTCAATAGAATACATACCTGGAAAAGCAGAAAGACCAATTCCTGACTTCTCAGCTGCCTGGAGGGTGTTAGCCGTGCAGCCAGCTTTAAGTAGATATTCATTCAAATTTTCAACCCTAATGGAATATTGCCAGCCAGATGCCACATATCTCTGAGCAAGGTCATTGTTCATTTTCATGGTAACATCAAATTTTAAGAAAAAAAGTAGCCATTTTCATATGCAATAATATCAATTTTGATTAAAATTGATCTTCATTTAAATTATTTAAATAAGGTAGCTCTTCTTTGATGATGAGTGCTCATTTCCAGACTGAAGACTGTTAATTGTGGTCTTGATGTCCTAATTATAGGTGATAGCCTGAATTAACATTCAGCTACTTAATATGTTTCTCACATCTTAAGCAGTAATGTATCACTCCTCTAATCACCCTGACCTCTCTCCCCTAGAGCTGGGAATTCTCACGTAAGTACAGAAAAACAGTTCAACAGATCAACTAGAGATTATTTCTGCTTAAAGACTGCAACATTTGTATGAAAAGCATCATCAAGGCCAGAATAGGGATAGCAATGTTAATTTTCAAAACCTTAAGTGCAAGGGAACAAGGACTTCCACAGCAGAACCAACTGAGTTTAAAGGACTATTTTTGGTATGTAAAGCTGGCAGTCAGCTTTTCTGGAAAGCTGCTTCAGGAGTTCAGCTGGAACTTGGCTGTTACATCCCACTGAAGTTTATGTCACCTAATTCTGAGGGGTTAACAGACACTGGAAAATTATAACCCTCTGTCATACGTCTTGGCACCGAGTGCTTGCTGAGTAGCACCCGGTCCCAGAAGTAAAATTAAAATATACAACAGTGGTAACTGTGCAGATAAAAGCCTAGCTCAAGGAACTCAGCAGACATACAACAGCTCATGGGAGAAGACCCAGGTGCAAGTACTGACTGCTACATGGCACTTATTGAAAATACCTGTTTATTAAATACTTGAAATCAAATAATTTTCATTTAATGCAGTAATAAAAAATTTCAAAGGTAACTGCACTCTCCACAGACACATGGATTATAAAGAATATGATAAAATATTATTTAAGGCTTTCTAGTGGTTCACTTTTGAATTTGTCCTGCAGATAAAGTCATGGGGACAAATATATTGTCTCCCACTGATTAGTGAGTCCACATGATTATCTTGGCAGAATAAGATGTGGAGTTCACACTGTTAGTGCTTGTGCTATAACTGCTGTGTAACAGACTGCTTTCTCCAATAGTCTCACTTTAGCAAGTTTTAAAGTATAATCTTCACAAAAGGAATTACAAATAGTTCTAGAGTCCAAAAGCTGAAAACAGAGGAAGAATAGGGATATTTCTCCTGCTGATAGCTCATGAAAAGGAAAGATGGTACTTTTGCCTGACCTTGAACTACTTGCTGGATAATGAGTATTCTTTAATTCCATGAGCTAAACAAAAGAATTCTGTTTTCAAAAGGAAAGCCAGAAGGATATTAAGAACTTTTTCCCAGCAGTAAGCGTGGAGGAATGATTGTCATGCTGTGAAAAACTTGCTTTAGCTTTTCACTGAAAATAAACGGAGAAACAAAATGGCCTGTAGCTAATATCTAATCAATTAATTAAAAAAAATATAAAGGCATGTATTTGTGTTTGCTATACAAAGCCTCATCGTAAACAATGCATCAGCAGCTTTTTGTTTTAATTGCTACCACAAGACTCTTCTGTCAATGTCTTTCAGGATAAAGGATTAAACATATTTGTGGTTTTTAAATTTATGTCAAACAACCTGGATTAAAAAAATTAAATACTATCCATCACATACACTATAGCTTTAATGTGTCTGAAGAATGAATACAAAACTGTAACATGATTGTATACATATTGCCCTGGATTGCATGAGAGTCCAAACACTGAGCCATCAGTTCCACTCCAAAGCTCAGTGTACATCCTCCCTGAACTCCAGAAGTCTTTGGGGTGTGAGAGTATAAACTCTATTTACTCTCTTCTATAGACAGCAGAACAGTAGTCATGATGCCATAAGTAACAATATGTTCATTCAGTTATCCAGAAAAATATCAAATAAGAAATACATTTGATTTACAGTCAAGAAATGTACAATACAAAAAGTTATTGTCTGTAAATAAACAGCTAAGTTCTGCTCCAGCTCAATTTTACTCTACCACTGAATAAAATTGAATAATACTGCACACTGAGTGAACCTTGTCAGAATTAGGCTTTGCAGGAGTGGGAGTTGAGGAGTATGGAAACCTTAATCCAGCCATCTTTTAGCTGTAACACTGGAAGAGAGTAACAGTAGCATGTATTCCTGATAAGAAATCCTTTATGTTATATAGCAATATTTCATCACACTGTATTAATGTTAATTTTACCAATCAAATTGCGAAGCTGAATTTAATTGACAGTTTTATTACCAATTATTCATTGTCTCTCATTAGCATTAGATGTGAAAACTACTGGTGCAACAGAACCTTAAAAATATTTTAGCAAAAAAGCAATTTTAGTATGTTTTTATGAAAGCTTGCTGATTTAATGAAGTGGGTTCATCCAGAAGAAATGTCAAAGGATATCTGAATTCTCTCAGCTCTGATACCATACAGAAATTCATAAACCTAACAGTGAAAAAAGATAGAATACCTAATTATTTAGTTATTACAGTAGACAGAACATATATGAATTGGATGTCATCTTTGATGTTTTGGAGTCCAAATGTGCTCTACCATGTCTATAGGTTTCATTTACTTCCCTGACATTCACCCAGTAAGAGCAGTACTTGATTTAAGAGATTTCTTTCAGAAAAGAGCAGCTTTATCCCGAAAGTTAGGTTTCAGAACCTGCTCATAGAAAAGGAATGGATTCAGCTCTTGGGCAATGCATCATTTTCAACAGATATTACGATGGTCTGGAGTTTGTACCCCGAGGAAACACAGATCCGAGAAAAGCTATGTCACAAGAACTTTATACCTGAGTCACTACCTTGTTGCTGGTACAGATACCAGATGTTACCATCGCCCAGATTAAATCAAGTAGTTTGTATACTGATGATTGATGTTGCAGTTTATTTTTACTTAATAAATTCAAGACTAAATTATGGTTTACATTTAAAGGAAACCACTAACACTTTCCAATTCCATTTCATTCCATTTTATACCTTGGTTAAAATTGAACATTAAGGAGATTTTGTTTATCTGAGCTTTTTTCCATGAAATACAGAGGATGGCTGTTGATATATTACAGAATCATAGAATGGTTTGGGTTGGAAGAGATCTTAAAGATCATCTAGTTTCAAGCCCCTGCCATGGACAGGGACACCTTCCACTAGACCATGTTGCTCAAAGCCCCGTACACCCTGGCCTTGAACACTTCCAGGGAGGGGGCAGCCACAACCTCTCTGGGCAACCTGTGCCAATGTCACACTACCTTCACATTGAAGCACTTCTTCCTTATATCTAACCTAAATCTATCCTCTTTCAGTCTAAACCCATTACCCTTCTTCTTATCACTACACTCCCCATCTTTTTTGTAGGCCCCCTTTAAGTACTGGAAGACTGCTATGAGGTCACCATGGTCTGCTTATGTTGAGGGCCCCAAAGCTAGACAGTACCCCAGGTGACAAGAGCAGAGTAGAGGGTGAGAATAATCTCCCTCGACCTTCTGGCCACACTTCTCTTGATGGAGCCCAGGATACTGTTGGCTTTCTGGGCTGTGAATGAACATTGCTGGCTCACAGTCAGCTTTCCATCCACTAATACTCCCAAGTCCTTCTCTGCAGAGCTGCTCTCAATCCACTCATTGTCCAGACTTTATCTGTGTTTGGGATTGCTTTGACCCATGTGCAGAACCTTGTGCTTGTTCTTGTTGAACTTCATGATCTTTGCATGGGCCTACCTCTCAAGCCTGTCAAGGTCCCTCTGAATGGCATCCCTTCTTTCCAGTGTGTTAACCCCACCACACAGCTTGGTGTTGTCAGCAAACTTGCTAAGGGTGCACTCAATCCCACTGCCCATGTCTCCAACAAAGTAGTTAAAGAATGCTGGTCCCAACATGGACCCCTGAGGAACACCACTCATCTCTGGTCTCCACTTGGATGTCAAGCTTTTGGTTGCAACTCTTTGAGTCTGACCATCCAACAGATAACATCCTTAATATAATCCTTTTTTGTAGGTTTTCTAGAGAACTTAAAAATTTTTTTTTCCTTATTTGCTATAACCTTGCAAGCTATAATACTGAGCATGTAAACATGCTTGGAGGATCTATAAGTCTGAATATTTTGGCGAATGAGATTTGAAGGGAAAAACAGAATTTAAATCACATTTTCTTTTGTCAAGAGAATTAAAAAAACAAATGTAAAAACTTCTCAAGGATCAGTAGAAGCTAGAAGGTAATCTAGCTTCTAGAATGAGAAGGATTGTCAAGAGGATTAAAAGAAAGAAGTTAGCAGCTAACCTGTCTGATTTAGGAACACATAAATGTTGTGTAACAATAATTTAATATCTCCAAGTGGGACCCATTATTTCTCCACAACACATATTCATATTTACATTTTCACTGTGCATCTTTGAGAAGAAAGTCAAAATCAGTAACAGCAGAGCATATTGCATTAAAAGGTTTAGTGTCTTGAGGAAACATCACAATAGCTCCCAAATTATTTCCTGAAATGAAATCTTTGGAAACATGATATTGTGAATTCTTATGCCATGGGTGGAGAACTGAAGTGACAACCTCACTTCACAGGCACAGTGGAATCTTCTGCTAGAGTGCTAAAGCTTGTCTGTGAAGCTTTTTTTTAAGGCCACTACTGTGCAACAAGCTCCCAGGGAAGCTAAGGATCACCACAAATTAGAACACTCTTTGTTCCCAGAGCAAAGCTCTTTTACCTTTCTTGTGCTAGAATAAAAAAGGTTCTGTGCAAACAATTTCTTTACAAAGCCAACAGCAAAAAAACATAATCCTGTGAGTGGCAAAGTGTACAACTATCAAGTCTCCTAACAGAGAGGAAGGAGAATAAATCAGCAATTGCAGTACTGGGAATTCAGATAGATGCTTAGTAATGAGGACAATTAGACGGGATGGGACATGGTAGGGTGGTATGTGGTAGGGTAAGTTGGGTTGCTTTGAGCTAGGCTAGGCTAGGCTAGGCTAGACGCAAGTCCCCTCAAAAAATAAGTGCAAGAACGGCTGTGTATGTTTGCACTGCTTAAAATCCTAGAACATTAAAACATTAATACATGATTAAAATGTACCATCTCTCCTCCATTTTTAATCCCTACTGCATATAACTGTGGTTGTTAATCCTTTATTAATCATTTTGCACCAGTATTTAAATGAAGAAGGAGAAACATAACTTTTACTGTAGGTTCTCATTTCCCTTCTATGGATACGTTCAGCTGCGAGAAAGTGGATAATAGGATGATTTTTATAATTCAGTGTCCCAACTTCAATATACTATTGGTGAAAGTTACAAGCAATCCTTGAGATTAAGGCATAAAATTTAAACTAAGAGCTCACAAGGCTTCTCCAAGAATTCATTTTCCATTGGCTGTTCAGTTTTTGACCTCTTTTTACATTATCAGAAGGAAAGCCAGTGGACAATAAAGGTAAAATCAGCACCTCACAGGCAAACAGAGATGAACAGCATTAGCTGACTTCAGCTGAATATCATATTCCTATAATTTCACTGCAGTTCTAACTTCATTTCGAACCTGGACTCTTCATCTTAAAATAGATCTATGAGGTGAATTTGGAATTAGTCTGATTAAAGACCTAAGCTTCTATTGAACTTCAGGGTAGATTTACTAGCTTTCTCCAGGGACAAACCATAACATTTTATGTAACAGTATTTCTTTTCCCAGGACAATGGTCCTTAACTGAATTAGTCAAATCAACTAAGGGTGATGAAAAATGAAATCATAACATCAAAGCTATAGATCAACAGAAATGCATAGCCTTGCCCAGAGAAAAGGAGTGAATGTGAAAATTGATGGCTGGATTATACCTGGTTTTATCACTAGTCAATGTGGTTTCAGTGGGGGAAAAAAGATTCATAACCTAAAAAGGACAGTTAGTACTCTTATCAAAACTCCTTCTAGCACTTGTTCGTTGATAAAACACAGAAGCAGGGTAAGATTATAAAGGGGGCCATCCCTTATCCCCAGTAGTTAGCAAAGCTGCCTGGGAGTTGAGAGTGAAGCATGCTGCACAGCATTGCTCTGCACATTATGGAGTGTTCAGGGCTTTTCAGTACTTAAAGGGGGCTTATAAGAAAGATAAGGACAAACACTTCAGCAGGTCCTGCTGCAATAAGATAAGGGGTAATGCTTTTAAACTAAAAGAGAGTAGGTTTAAACTAGATAAAAGAAAGAAATTTTTTACAATGAGGGTGGTGAAACACCGGAACAGGTTGCCCAGAGAGGTGGTAGATGCCCCATGCCTGGAAACATTCATGGTCAGGTTGGATGGGGCTCTAAACAACCTGATCTATTTGGAGATGTGCCTGCTCATCTGCACGGGGATGCTGGACTAGATGACATTTAAAAGTCCTGTCCAAGCCAAACCATTATATGATTCAACGATTCTGCAACAGTAGGATGCCCAACAAGATACAGTATCTCCCTGAAATGTCTTGCTGCACTGAGGCACCATAATTGCCCTTTACTATTACAGATTATGCAGTCTTGCTGTAAACTTGGGTATTTAGGAGACAAAACATTATTGCTTCACTTCATGCATTTGTAGAAGGAAAACATAATATTTTAAAGTGTGGCAACATTTTGTATATGATAAAATGTGAATTTTGTTAATGGCAGCATGTAACTCTATTAGTGTGAACTTTGACACCAAATTGCCAGTAAATTGCCACACAGAGATGAGCTTTTTTTCTCAAGAAGCAAAATTGGACATGTTTCAGATGATTTTTTAGGGGATGTGCATATACTAAAACTCAGTATCTGTCTTAGAGAGTCTTGTCATTGAATACAGACGAAATTTTCAAATTTCCAGATAATATCTTCAAGATGAGATTCTGTTAATTCAAAGTTAATGTCAATCTGGAAATGCGTTCTTTTCACACTACTCATTTAGGGATGGTAGGAATTTATAAGCCTTTTGATTTATGTATTTTCCCTCTACTCTCTCATATACCAATGTATGATTCATTTTGCTTAAGCTAAAAGTAATTATTTCAAACATAACTGAGTTACATTTGGCCAATACATATGAAGGCTAATGAAACTTTGACACTGGATGGAAGCAGAGCAAGGTGAGGCTAACTAAATGCGCTCTGCAGAAACTCTCTTTAGACTTGGTGTGAAAAAGGTGACAGTGCAATAAGCACAAGAGAAGTAGAAGATCATCTGACACTGTAGCCTGGTGAAAAGAGTAACTTGTTCATGTTCTAGGGAAAATCTTGCAGTCTTGTAACAAAATCTTAACTAAATGACAGTGGCACTGTGTGCCAAATCCTCCAAATCCAATGCCTGGGGACTACACAGCTAAAGGGCAGAGGGTCAGGAATGTTTGTTCATTTTTCACTGAATCCCATCATTCAGGTATGCCTTTCTGTTGAGCTCCTTGGCTTAATGGAAGTAGTCCAGTGCAGAGGCTGCTGTTCAAAACACTGTAGAGATTCACAGATTTGGACATCAATTCCTTCCCTATCCTCCTGCATGAAGATGACAGAGGGACTTCAGGTTTCCTACCTGAAGGCAGTTTGAGTCTTATCCTTTTTGAGTTTTTTTTGACAGCAGAAGCAAATGATTGAGTTGATGTGAAGTTCCTGATATTTTGGAAACTGTTACTCATTGACACATATCTGGATGTACTGTGTTAATAAATAATAATGGGGCCAGAGAGCATAACATAAAAAACAGACATAAAAAATGGTGTTAAATTTACCCATTATTTTCCCTGGCACAATATTAAAAGGCTCAGCTTTTGCTTTAGCAAACTCAAAACTTTCATGAAACATGTACCAATTATCTCATGACACATATTTTATAATAGCAATACTATTTAATTTAAATGTCATGAGATGACCATTCAGACCCCATAAAGAATGGGAGCAATTTAGCTGTAGCTCAAATTTTGCAACACTGAAGATGTATGTTTATCCCATGCAAATTTACAGTCATTTATACATTATTACTTCATTTTTGTGTAGCCTCAGCAAGCAGTAATTACAAAATGTATGAACATCAAAATGTATAATCATAAAATAGAAACAAATAGCAAATATATCAAAACCATATACCATAACCATGTGACAAATAAAAATTTCTTTAATGGTCAACATTTCCTGTTGCTACAAGACATCTATATATTATCTAACAAACAAGCAAAAGGATCAAGTATTCGTGGCCTATGTTTAGAAATTTCTCCTTGAAATGTAACTATTCACCAGAACAGTATTGGCTTTTTAGATGTGAAGTACACAGATGTTCCTTCCCCCTGACAGATAACACCGCACATCTGTGATGTTTGGATGCTTTCATGATTCAGCAGGCCAAAGCAACACATAAGAAGTCATCAATGTGGCAAAACAATTGTCCACAAAGTTTGCACTAAACACATGTTTCAGTTTCTATAGCCAACAGGCAAGTGTTTAATCATATTGAATGTGATCCAGTATGTGGTAAACCTGGCTTCAGCCAACAAATAAAGCCATGGTGGAATCACCCCAGCTTACAGGCTGATATTAATCTTGAACTCTGACAAAAGTCTGATAGCTTCCATGAAAGCAGGCTAAGCTTGTTCACCGTTTGTAGAAAGAATGTCTGGTTTTTATTGATTAAACCCACAGGAAGCAACTTTATTGATCTGAGAGAATCTGCCTTCCAGCACAATGACCCTCATTACCTTTGACTTCAGCTTTACAACTGAGCCAGGTGCTCGGGAAACTATTTCCATGTTAATCTTCCAGCTGAATAATGTCACCCTGCCGAAGGAAGTCTTCCTAACTTTCCTAGAGAAAACAGTATCATTTGGTAACGATCTGCCTGCAAGTCTGATAACAACAAACATCAAAGTTCACTAATCTTTGTGCTTAGCCTTGCTATTCGGGATTGTGCTACTACAGCCATATTCACTAAAGTCCATATACACTAAAGGACTTTGTTATTGCTCTACTCCAATTATCTGATGAAGATAAGTAAGAATTAGCTGAAGAAAAATGGCTGGCATACAAAGGTGGATAGCTAGTTCTCATTCCATGACATTGAAGAGTGGATTTGGTATACCAAACAGTGTATGATCATGACTTGTAAAGACAGTTGCTACTAAAAGGTCCTCTCAGAAAATTCTGGCCATTTATGTGTTTGAATTTCAGTGTGGAGTATTCAGCATGTTAAAACTGACAGAATTATGCAGGTTTCTTTTGAAGAGAATTACAGTATGCATGGAAATAAAATTCTGAATAGTTTCCAACATGATGCACAAGTTATGGTTTTAAACAAAACCAAAAAATTTTTATCTTAATACAAAGTAGTCCCTATTGTGTTGTTGGTGCTGATCACTAAGAGATATCACCAGCTACCTGGGTTATCTTTAGAAAGAAGGTGTACACTAAGCAAAAAATGGCAAAGAACGTGGACTGAAGTTGTCTTGGTGGTGACTCTGCCATTAACGCAGTGGTGATTCAGTCTTTATGAAATGTTAAGTCTACAATCAACTCCCTTAAGAATAAATTCATCTGAATGCTATAGTTTCTATTACAGGCAAATAATTTTATGCTCATCACTAAGACTGTTGTCTCCCCAACACTCATACAGCAGAAAACAATTGAAAAAATAGCTCTGTAACCAAGTTGCTAAGTACGAAATACCGCTTTGCAATGGAAAAAACATTCAAATAGACTGTTAGCCAGACATAGTTCCTAATGTGAGTTCAAAGAGATCAAAAATGCAGGTTCAAAAGAAACTAGGAGAGCATATTTGGAGCATCATCTGGGACAGTGTCAGAATTCTTCCTACAAGGATCTACAAATCAGCTTCTGTCTTAGATGATTTTCAGCAGTTAAGAACACTTACACACTGTAAATCATCATCTGTGTGTAAAATAATCCCCCCTATATGAAGAACCAGCATGAGAACTATTCATAGTGTCAGGCTTTGTTTGGTGACAATGTAGAAGTTTTGCTGTGCTTTGGAGTGAATTGCAGCAAGCTAGGATAGCTTGCTAATATAAAGATACACTATTTTATTAAAAATTAATAATTATAGAAGGACTCTGTTTATAGAGCCCTCGGGCTTGTGTTTTTCTTAGCAGTTGTTTAAAACATACAGAAGAAAGTTATTAGCAAGCAACTGTGCTTGCTTGGGCATACTGTCAACTGTATGTCTTGTGCCATTTTGCAAGCAGTAGCTAATAAGCATGCTGAAACATTACTTATTTTAAAACTAATATCTTTCTTTAAAAAGTTATGCAATGTTATCTTCTCTAGGAGGTCCTGGTAGAAAGGTCATAAACCTCAGGATAGAAAAAGTTAACATAATTTACCTGTTCACTTTGAAAACACTCATTGGTAGATTATATTCTGCAAAATCACATTTTTGTTTTGAGTAAGTTTCCTGCACTTAGAAATCACAATCTATCCTTAATCCTCCTCTCTCCTTTGCTATGGTGCAATTATTGGCTCTGCAACTGTAATTTTCTGTTGAATAAACTAGACTCCTAATTTAGCTTTTCAATAGAAAGCAAAAATTTCAAATAGTGATTGAGCCATGACCTGCTACAAAAAAAATTCCTTACTTCTTCACAGGCAGGCAGCTGAGATCACAACCTCCAGTTTATTCACAGTATGCCTGCAAGTACACCAAATGTGCTTTCATACTTGAGATGTGAAACCCATCACACTGTGGCAGCCAGGCACCAGTGTCAGAAGGCAGGCACAACTAGCTGCACCTGATGTGTATTAGTTTCTTAAACTACCTCTTGGCTGATACCTGCTGTGAGTGCTGCTCCTGCTTATCTCCCTTTCAGTGCAAATTCATGCATGTTAACTTCAAATGAGCAGTATTTTGTGCTATAAGTAACAGTAGAGTGCACAGCTTCTTTGTCCCTTGGCAGAGTACAGGACCAAGTGCTTCCCTCTGTCTCAGTCCAAAACACTATGACTTTAAGCTGAATTGTTCATCTCTTCACGGACACCAAGTGGAGAAGGAGCACTCACATGCCATCAGGGCTGAGAGGTGCCAATTTCTGTGCCTCTCTTCTCAGGCAGGAGACACAGAGGCACTTGTCTCACCTAGGATGTGATAGGTGGGAAGATGAGGTTGCCAGCTTCAGCCAAGACCACTGCTTGAACACATGGATGACCTTAAATCAGTGGCCAAAATACCTTTTCCAACCCTACTGTAAAGGGGAATAGAGGAGGAGCACTCATGAAGTCAGGTCACTAGTCAAGTGGGAGCTGGCTGATCTTGCTTCTCACATTGAAGATACAAGTGTTATCTGGTTAATCTAAAAATATGTTGAAATGATCACACAATCTGTTATTAAACCATTTGGAGATTTATGTCTGCAAGACAGAAGTCTCTGGATCATTCTCTTTACCTTGAAATGGCAGGAATGAGAAGATCAGTCCTGGGACCTATGCACAGTCTTGATTACTACAACAGTTTGTGTAACACTCTCAAATACAGCATTACCCACGTTGGGGTGCTGAACTTTGAATGAGGCCTGATGTGTCCAGACAGACATGCAATGAACCCTTGAAAATGTTTGTATTGGAATATTTTTCAATATTTCAGTCAAAATAATATTTGAATCACAGCGTAGCATCAGAACATTTTCTCATCCCACCTTCTCGGTTCTTAAGAAATTACTTCTACATTCTGCCCTCCCGTGGTCAGATGAAGTTTCCAGTAACTGGATTAATCTTTCTGCTCTTTTTCCTTTGCTCAACTTTGATATATGTCTCTCTTATCTTTGTGTGTGATGAATTCCCAGGGCTGAAGAACGTATGATAAATTGCTGCAATCTGAATTAAATAAAGGTAGACATTGCCCACACAGAACTGGAGGAAGAATTATAGTGAAAGGGCAAAAATTTGGAAGGAACATTGGTTTCAGCTTCCCCTTCTACAACTATCATGGAGATACTATCTTGAAATTCTTACAGTGTCTCCCTCCTAGAACACAAAAGTATTTGGATGAAAGTCTTATTGCTACCAGAAATACTTCAAAACTGTATTTACTACTGTATGAAGCCAAACAATAACAACTTTTGTAGTAATATTTTTCTAGTGGGGGAAAAAACTGTGATGGTAAACTCAAGTCATGGCTGGTAGGGCCTGCTGCACATACTAACTGATGAAATCATGATGACTCCACAAATAAAAGACTGATATATGTTTGTGCTGCTACATAAACATTAAGCAGATGGTGCCTGCTGACAAGAGAATAGACACTCCAGGCTGACAACTAATTATTGCAGTCCCACATTCTGTGGCTGAACTTGCTGCAAGTGTGACAATCATGGCTTCAGAGAAGGAACACAAAGTGGGTCCGAGTGGGGGCTGCAAGTGGCCATGATACACATTGATGAAAAGAGAAGTGTCTGACAGCATGGTGGAACTATTAGGATCTAGGCTAGGTTTTTCTCAGCAAGAACTCAGTCTCACACAGCAGTTTTAATACCTGAAGCTTTTAAGAAGCCTTTTATCCTGAGCTGGCTCTGGCTGAAAGATTATTATGGCTTTAGATTGCAAATTAAAAAAAATATATTTTGTCAGAAAATACTGTTCATGTTTTCTTCCGTCAAAACATAAAACCTGTATTTATGAAAAGTGGAGAAAAATAACAGACCTAATGGAATCATAAAGTCCATCTACTGGACCTTTCCCCTCCTTTACACCTTGAACATGTAGAAAACAAACCAATGAAATGTGTCTGGCAAAAGCCATGGAGCCATTTTGCAGAATGCATAGTCAGTTTCTGATACTCTTTCCCTTAATTACAGTGTTACAGTGGTCATTTCTGAGCAAAAATATGCATACACACAGAATGAGTTGAATTCCAAAACCCTTTGTAAGCAAATTTTAAACCACTCTTACAATTGGCTGATCACTTTCAACTATCTGGTACATGTGCAACTCCTAGCTCAAGTCATGTGACAAAACACCACAAACTCAGCCCAGTGCTTCTTATTTGTGGATGTTACATTACAGACATGCTTTCCTCATCTGGTCTAGTTATTTGAACCTGGTAGATGAATTAGCTTACTGAATTTCCCAAAAAGCAAGTAAAACAAAATGTGAATTCCTAAAACTGTATGAGTGTAGTTTTCATATTTTTCTTTTGACTGTATTGTCAGAAATTTATTTTCAAGAACAGACTGCACCCCATATTAGTAGTGAAACAAAGAAATTCACTCAACAGTCAGAATCCAAACTAGCAAGAAACATTGATACAAGGAAATGATCACTTGCTTTGCAACTTATTTACTTATAGCAACTTGTAATGATTTCTGAATATTACTTAAAAATCCTGCTTTCCCTGACTGTTCTGTGGAAACTTACCAAGGACTACTGCATTTGTCAAAACCAAGAGACATGTCCCTGGGAAGCAGATGTATTCTAACAAAGTCCTTACAGAATAGATAGCCATGTGTACTATGCTAGGGCTTTTAGATAAGTTAGAGGAAGTAAACCAGTTGTGACCACTCTTGTTGCTCAAGAAATTACTTAGGAGGATCTGAGCATGCTCTGAGGAACAGGGTGAAAAGTACAAGGTGAAGAACACTGTGAGCCTTCCTCCAGAAGACCCCCGAAGACACGCACCAGGAGGCAATGCACAGGAGCAAAGAGGACATAAACTGCTGACACCAGCCTTTCGAACTAACCCAGCTTTACTAATACATACATATGTTTGTATTGTGTGACTGCATGAATCTACTCTCTAAACTTCTGATAGAATATGTTGTTAGTGTGCAAGCTTTATGGAGAAATCCCCTTGCACCCCAGCGCTGGAATAAACGTACCTGCTTTATAACTCTGAGTTGTAGAGACTGTTTCTGTGCAACATCAGTTCACATACACACAAATCATACATATTCATTAGATTTCCTGGAAAGGGGTGTCTTATGATAATAAGTTCCCAGAATTCATTCACATAGCCCAAACACGTGTTGTAAAAATAGAGTGACAGTCTTTGGTGGTCGAGGGAAGAAGTAAGTGGTCTTCGAGGTGCTCACTAGTTGACCTTCCCAGGGCATGCGCTGTGAAGTCCAGGTGTCTTCTTCCTAAATCAGCAAAATCATCCTCCCTATGATAGGATTTCTTGTCCTTTTGTTCTAGTTCCTCTTATTCTAGTTTGCTCAAAGCCTTCAGTGCCCATTGAGGGCTTGGAGTCTGCTGTCACATATAGGGAGCGTTTGACTTTTATCTAGAAAGACAAAGAGGCCTAGGGAAAAAAGTTGAAGAGACCTTGGAAACAAAGGCTAGCAAAACTTTCATGCATCATGGTTTAGTCTTAATCAGAAATTCATTGGTTTAGGCCCTTTTCATTCACACATAAATAGCTAATTCCCTAATGAGTTCTATGGATAATAGCTAGTTAGATGATTTCCCAACAGACCTAAATGAGGTGTTAATAGCCAAGAGGTTACTTCTTCTAGCTATACACACAAAAAAGGGGAAACCCAGCAGCAGGATGTGCACATGGCTAAGCAATAAGGAAGCTGCATGATTTATCATTGAAAAGCAGGAGATACCGAAATCCAGAGTATCCCTATTTGGATAAAGAGATTTTAAAAGTGATAGAGATATTGCAAAATAACTTGTCTATCACTGTTCTAATTATTTTCTCATATCTAGAGATAAATGAGCATTTATGAGCTGTTGCAAAAGAGAAAAACCTGTCTTAAGGTTTGCCTTGAATTTTAGCTTTAAAATCAGATAGCATGACTAGAGCATGTCTCAGAGATGACACAGTTTTAGATAGGTGATCAGGTTATTGCCATAGTCACCTGTATCAGCCTCCGTACACAGATTGCTAACCTACTAATGACTCAGCTGAGTGACTTGAGATAATTGCAACACATTTTTTTAGGATGAAACACACTGGCTTCAATTTACGTTAAAACACTATCCTGTTAACTACAGTGCTACTGAAACATCTCAGATGCCTGTCCCCTGTAGGTGGAAAAAACAAGTGAAGGCAATAGTTTATGAGTTTTAACAGGTTATGCTGTTCTTGTTTGAGAATCAGAGTCATGAGTGAGATGGTTTTCTGCCTCTCTGATATCACCCTGTGGTACCATTCAATGTGCACATGCAAATACAATGCATATTTATTATTAAAAATAATTAAATTCTTATGTAGACAATTAACATCTATTTACCTATGTTACTAACTTCAATTTCATTAAAAATTGAAGATTTTTATTACTGAGATCGTCTGGTACATACTTTTATAAATAATTACAAGGGACACAACCATCCCTTTATATAGTATTAATCATAACAAGCATATCATAGAAATGCAAAATTAATAGGAGTTCATGGTGTAGATTAAACAGGAGATGACATCTATCTTTATGGTAAAAAATAATTTTTGAAAAAAAAAATATCAACCATTCTAAAGGGTTCACTGATGTTAAAACTTTCAGAATCAAACACACAAAATGCAGTGATTAGACATCCTTAGTCTCAATCAGTTATTATTTAAAATTACCTGTCTCTGGCCCTAAAGAAAAATCAAGAAAAATCAAGAATATTTGTACTTCCACAAAACTGAAGGAGTCACAAAGCTATAAAGGTTTATCCACATTTGATGTAGGGGAATTAGCAAGTGCTGCTTCTGGCCTTTTCAAATCCACCACTTCATTTGATTATCTCCCCTTCATACCTTGAGGACATGCTCTGCTGTTAAAATTAGAAACGAAAGTGTTCTGAGAAGAGGAGCCAATGCCTTGCAATTGCATCTTGAAGGGATTGTGTGTTTGCTTATTCTGTGAAATACAATTTAGCTATAAGCAATGCTTCATGCACTTTAGTTAATGGTTTTTATGAGTCCTAAATGACCTTTCTAAGTCTTCCCTTGCTTGTCCTTGCAGCCTCTAGGGGACACTGTTATACATCAGGTTAAAAACAGTCCAGAAAATGAGGCTGTTTCAACTGTATTAAGTTTCTGATCACATATGAGAAAAGCAGAGCATTTTTCCCTCAGATCCCATTCACCTTTGTGTTGTCTAGGTAGAGTAACACAGATCTCATAAAGGAAAACATAGCTTACATAAGCGTCATGAACAGACCAGGCTGAGAGATTGCTGCAACAAAGAGATGAACTGCATACATCATAGGCTCTGATGCCAATTTCTTTTATTTCATGAAACTGCTTAATGAGATTTTTCATGCATAAAATTAATTGTTGCCCTATTCTGTCAGCTTCCAGCACTAAAGAATTTACTTAGAATTTTTTCCAATTTTATTTATATTTGCAATAAAGGGGATCAGAATGCTGTTCCCCTTTATTAATAAATGCTTTCATTGATAATGATGGGAAATACAAAAGAACTATGACAACTGCTGAGCCCACTTTTAGTTATGTTCAGAAAGTGTGGATGACATACTACTCAAATAAACACATGGAATTCCAGCCAGCCAAAGAAGTCATATTTCCAAGATCATCAGCCACAGCGATGTGAAAACAAAACTGAAAACAACCAGCTTTATTAATTGTGATCAAGTATCACCTTTCTCATTCTCTTTGAAATTTGCACTGTTTTCCTTTACATGGCAATGGCAGGTGGCTACTTTGGATGGTTAAGCCAATTACTCTCTATGTTGTCTCCTTTCAGTGTGAAAGAGGCCTAAAGGGAGCAGTTGCTGCTGCAAGCAACTTGCTGTGGTATTACCCTTCACACTGCAGCTGGCCAGCGTTTACTGTTTCTAGCCCAAAGGAATCTACAACTGCAGACCATGACTTTTTCAGACACACAATAAATACTGAAAGGATGGAGGGGCAGGATAGTGTGTGCTTGTCAACGTTAGGAAAAAAAAAATAATAAAGGTTTCTGAATCCTGTTAATTGGTGTATAGTTATAAAAATAAATTTTCCCTCTCAATCAAAAAATCCATGAAACATTAGCACTGAGATATAAGAGATCCTAAAAGTCAAAGAAGAAAATGAGCCTACAAGTTTCATAATACAGAATGGCCTGCAGTTCAAGTACCTCCCTGAAGTTAGAAAACCCAATGGTACTGGAGAAACTGTACACCAGAACAGCCTCACCAGAGTGCACAACACAAAAAAGATACTGTGTCCCCCAAAAGGTTTTCCTAATATGGCAAACATATCCATGCTACCTTCATCAAAGCAGCACAGTTAGCAATATGAGGGAGTGGGAGGCAGCACAGGCTTCAGGCTGTTTTGTGAAAGGAAATGATTATGGGGCATAAAATTCTGCTATACCCTGAGACTCTGCACAGGTTTCACAGCCTTTGTCAGGGGAGAACCTGTCAGATCATCTTCTGTGGCAGCCATATCATTTGTTAGTTTGCCTCATGTCTGTCAGAAATCTCCTGTCTTGTGGAAATCATTGGCAGGAAAAAAACCTCAAACACATCTGGTATTCTTCCAGACAAGGACACCAAAGGACTTTGATCAAATAAATTAGTCTTTGTTTATTTCAGGCAAAGAAAAAACACTCACTTTGGTTGAACGCCAGATGTCATAAATACGAAGTTTATTTTAGGATAAGTGGATACCATCTTGACAAAGTCTGATCTCCTTCTGCAACAGGGTGACCAGGATGATGTTGATGAGGGAAAGGCTGTGGATGTTATCTACCTTGACTTTAGTAAGAACTTTGACACTGTTTCCCACAGCATTCTCCTGGCAAAAATGGCTGCTTGAGGCTTGGATGGGTACACGCTTCACTGGATAAAAAACTGACCGGGCCCAAAGAGTTGTGGTGAACGGAGTTCAATCCAGCTGGTGGCCAGTCACGAGTGGTGTCCCCCAGGGCTCGGTTTTGGGGCCACTCCTGTTTAACATCTTTATTGATGATCTAGACCAGGGGATCGAGTGCACCCTCAGTCAGTTTGCAGATGACCCCAAGTTGGGTGGGAGTGTTGATCTGCTCGAGGGTAGGGAGGCTCTGCAGAGAGACCTGGACAGGCTGGAGCCATGGGCTGAGGCCACCTGGAGGAGTTTCCATAAGGCCAAATGCCGGGGGCTGCCCTTGGGCCACAACAACCCCCAGCAGCGCTACAGGCTTGGGGAGGAGTGGCTGGAGAGCTGCCAGTCAGAGAGGGACCTGGGGGTGTTGATTGACAGCCGGCTGAACAGGAGCCAGCAGTGTGCCCAGGGGGCCAAGAAGGCCAATGGCATCCTGGCTTGTGTCAGCAATAGCGTGGCCAGCAGGGACAGGGAAGGGATCTTACCCCTGTACTGGCACTGCTGAGGCCGCACCTCGATTCCTGTGTTCAGTTTTG